>NC_087077.1:12981543-14271708 GCF_026151205.1 Bolinopsis microptera | reverse complement strand
AGATCCGTCTTCATTATGTAAGAGAATAAAAAGTCTATACATTTGTCTTCCTCCTTGCACAATTTACTTTGTAACAGGATGTTTAGAGTTTTGAGTAATTTTGATATTTTAACCTGTACTTTCAGTTCAGTATTACACTTTCAGTTCAGTATTACACTAATTGCATACGTTGCTCTTTTCTTACTCTCTTATCTTAGTGCTTATCTCTGTTGATTGTAACGTGCAGCTACAGTGGTTTGTGTATCACCGTGTTACACGACCATGACCATCCCGCCCAGCGAGTATGGTGAAAAGGAGATCAACATGTTAAGGGGTGACTCAGTTGAACTTCTCAGCAAGGCTATGTACGAGATGGAGATCACAGCAATGAAGCAACTATCCCCTTCGTGCGTGAAGAAGATGACCAAGAACACTGCGTGTGACTTGTTGCACGATGCATTAAGATATTTAGAGGAGTTCACTGGTGTCGTATCCACGGACTACAAGATGGCCTCAAACTCAGTTAAACATCTTATGTTCGAGACACAGGAGACCATCATTAAGCTGCAGTCAGAACTACTAGCCTGCAAAAATGAACAGTTGGAATCGTTGCAGACGTCAGTTAAATCGTCAGTCGGAGAGTCTGTCAAGGCTGAATTCAAATCCTTCAGCTCGGTATTACAGGCGAATTGTCCAGAATCTCAGAAGCCTGTCAGTTCTGAAATGATCAAGAAAGCTGTGAAAACTGTGGTACAGGAGGAAGACCGAAACAAAAATCTGATGATTTTTGGTTTATCGGAGCAGGACAATGAGGAGCTCAGCACCGTGGTCAGTGAAGTGTTCTCAGCAATCGGAGAGAAACCCAGAATCGAAGCTAGTAGAGTCGGAAAGCTCAAACCTGGCAAGGCTGTGAGACCAGTTAAAGTGACTGCGGCAAGTGCAACAATTGTTAATCAGATTCTCGCTAAATCGAGAAACCTGCGAGCAACGGAAAAGTTTAAAACTGTTTTTATCAGCCCAGATCGATCTCCAGAACAGAGAGCCAAGTGTTGTAGGGTCATTTTGGCATTTTCCAAAATAACTATTTTGATCATAATCTAACCCTTTATTACAACAATGAATAGAAAGGACCGAAAAGAAGGAAGTGGAGAGAGGAGAATACAGAGATAAGACGAAGGGACGCGCAGAGGAGATCGCGAGAAGTGGAGCCCTAATGACAAGGAACTCGATGGACGGTTTAGATTCTTATATAGATTGGCGTTGGGTTTTATATTTTAAGTTTATATGCATGACAGTATTATAGTCCAGTATTTAAGGGTAGTATTTTAGGGCATATATTTTTGTACGACATTTAGTACAGCAGGGTAGTGCAGAGAGTTTAGTTTAACACCTCTGTTTTAGTTACAAGGAGGATAGTTAAAGATATTGTTAAGAGCAGAGAGTTTTAGGGAAACAGAAAGTTTATTTTAACATCTCTGTTTTGGTTATCAGAGGGTTCAATTTTACACCTCTGTTTTGGCTATAGCAGGATAGTTAAGGAAATATTTAGCACATAGAGTTTTGGACGAGCAGAGAGTTTATTTTAACATCTCTGTTTTGGTTATCAGAGAGTTCAATTTTACACCTCTGTTATGATTATTGGAAGGATTGTTTAGGAAATTGTTTATAGATTGCTCGGAAGAGTGGGAGATTGTTAATACTTTCGGGGGATACTTAAGAGTGGAGATATTGAAGGGATGTTACACTTTTTGATTTGAGAAAAACTGATTTTGCAGTTAAAGTTCACAGTTAAAGAACTATTCGAATTATTGACATATTATTTGAGGAACTCTGAGATATTGTAATTACAATTCTTAAACGGTTTATTCAAATTAAGGTATTTTCCCTTGTCACCTTGCAGAACAAAAAATAAAGGAAAAGAGCCTTTTATCAACTGGAGCCTGATTAATCAATTGGTCAATACCCTCGAAGAGAATTGAGCATAGATGACTAACGATAGTGACAAGGAAGAAAAGGCTGCAGCAGCGGCTGCAGCAGAAGAGGAGTTGGAGAAAATCAAAACTGAACGAGAGAAAATCAGAACCGCACTGGGAGAGCTCAAAGTGCAGGAAAAAAAAATTAAAAAAGAGATGCTGGAAGTGGGCGATTCGGATTTGGAGGATAACGGAAGCGAAAATGATCTTGACGGACCAGGGAAAATTTTGAATTCAAAATTATCCCGAGCAGCTAAATTGAAGAGGTTTGAAAAAGGAGAAGATTTTTCTATGTACTGTGAGAGATTTCTCTCATACGTGAGAATAACCAGGATAAAAAGTCCATTACTGTATGAGCATTTGCTCCAAAGTGTGGACGATAAAACCTATTCGGTATTGAGGGCAGTCAAGCTGAGTGATAGGGAGAAAAAAGATCCTGAGCTTTTTTGTGCGCTCTACAAGCGAGCCATCTATGGCAACGAAGCTACCACACTGAAGAACGAACTGCTTAACTGTCGTCAGCGGCAGGGAGAAGATATAGGTGAGTACGTTTTTCGATTGAGAGCGAAGTCGAATGTAGCTTACTTGGATGTAACAGTGGCGGAAGACAATTGTCTTTTGGCTCTTTTACGAGGAGTAAGGAGCAAAAATATGATGCAGCAGCTCAATATAGCTACCTTTGCTTCATTTGAGGAAGCAGTGAAATTGGCAGAAAAAATAGAAGGCGTTGAGAAGATGATGAATGAAAACGAAAGAGAAATTCCCGTTGCTTCGATTATGAAACAAACGACATTTTCTGACAAGCCAACCATCCACGACCCCTCGCCTTCAAGGCAAAATAATCGTGAGGAGGGAGAAGAGACTACTTATCAGAGACCTGCGGGGGATGACAGATCGAGATCTGGGTCCGGGGAAAATAGGGACAAGTGGCGAGGAGATAACAGAAACTCGTCAAGACCCAGAGCAGTGCAAGATAGAGGACGAGACGGCTGGCGGAGTAACAAGAACATAACGTGCTGGAATTGCAACAAGACCGGACATGTACGAGCTAACTGCTGGGCGAGAAGAAGATCCGGGGGAGAATTCAACCGACAGTACAATGGAAATACAGGTACATTTAAAAGAGATCAATCTGATTCTCGTCGTTATGGTCAACCTGCATATCAGGGAAACTATAAAAGCTTTAATAATTATCGGGGCCATAATTATGCACGTAATCAGGGGAATAGTAGAGGTGGGAACATGATGCAGCGGGGTAATTTTCATCAGACCGGCAACACGGGGTTTCCTGACAATTCTTTAAACTAGAAAGTGGTTGTACAGGCGTCCGGGTGGATCCATACAATTGTATGACAAATCAGGGCGTATTCAGAGGGGAATGCTCTAGAGTGCAACCACAGTGTCCCGATATAATAGTAAGAGGTAGTTGCCAGGACATTGCAGTCAATGTATTAGCAGATACCGGTGCAAGCGTTAGTTTAGTGAATATTCGGTTAATTGACCGTTTAAATATGACGCAACACATTAGACCTTCCCAAATAAGAGTTGCTGGCCTTTCTAATAAACTCATTCCCATGAGAGGGGAGATCGAGTTACAGGTCAGAATTGCTGGTACATCAGTCACGCACAAATTTGTGGCCTGTGATGTAATTTCGGAGGATATCTTAGCAGGAAACGACCTACTAAGGAAGCTTGAGGCACGCATATATCTCCCGGAAAAACTTTTAACAACTACTTACGGCCAGGAACAGTTCATCGATAGACCGATTAAGTTGGTAAATCGTTGTAAGGTCAAATGTAGCAGGTCCGTCACGGTACCTGCTAATTCAGTAGTGTATCTGACCGGGAAGATCAATCCTAGAGGAAGTAAGGGGTCCAACTATGAAGGTGTTGTCTTCGGTAGTCGCAACTTGGTAGAATCGACTGGAGTTGCAGTGGAAAATGCAATTGCATTTTCTTGCAACAACAGAATACCATTGAGATGTATAAATCCCATGTCTATTGATGTTGTGATCAACAAGAACAGAGTTATTGGATTCATGGAACCCATGGAAGAAACTCCTAATATGGTGAGGGGAGTAAGAAAAGTAAGAAGGGGAGAAGCTTATTCAGCTGCGATCAATATACCCAGGTTGGAGGATGCAGTGCCGGAAGAGATCTATAGAGAGAACGGTAGATGGCGAGATATGGAAAGTCTATATAAACAACTCAGGGTAGATGATATTGACATCACGCCACAGTTGAAGGCTGAGTTAAAGGACTTACTTGCTGAATACAGTCATTGTTTCTCGAGAGACAAGTTTGATCTAGGAGTAGCAACATTTTATGAGGCCAATCTCCGACTTAAAAGAGATTATGTTGCAAAGTGGGTCCCGAGTAGAGACATAAGTTACAAAATGAGGCCTCACATGGACAAGGAAATTGGGAATTTGGTCCAATCGGGTCAAATTGAGAGATGCCATTACAGTAATTGGAATTCTTGTGTATTCATGGTGGTTAAGCCGGGCCAAACAGATTCTTACAGAATGGTTCAAGACATGCGCCAGCTAAATGAGCAAACCCTACCTGACAATTTTGAGTTGCCTAGAATTAACACAATCATGGACAAAATGTCAGAGTGCGGGTTCTTAACCAGCTTTGACTTCACTAAAGGCTTCAATCAGATTAGGCTGAGGGAGGAGGATCGGCCCCTCACAGCATTTACCCACCATGACGGATCCAGGTACCAGTGGGCACGACTAGTAATGGGCCAGACCAGCTCATCAAGCCAATTCGCTAGGTGCATGTCCTACCTTTTCTCAAAAGTGCCTTTTAGTTCCTTGATTTGCTTTTTGGATGATATCCTTGTAGGCTCCAATTGTCCGAAGGAGCACCTAAGGAGGATTCGATTCATTTTGGCAAGATTGTCATGGGGTGGGATTAAGATCTCCACCAGTAAAACCCAATTGATGAGACAGGAAGTCAAGTTTCTGGGACATATGATCAGCAAAGAGGGACTGAGGATCGATCCAAAGAGGACAGAAGCAATCAAGCAGTTACAACCTCCAGATTCTGTCAAAAGGTTACAGAAATTTCTAGGTGCCCTGAATTATAATCGTGGATTCATTAAGGGGTTCAGTTCCATTGCAGCACCTTTGTACAAATTGTTACAAAAGGGGGTCACTTTCAAATGGGACTCTGACTGTCAGTCTGCGTACAAGGGCTTAATCCAAGCCATGTGCCAGGCCCCTACGTTAGCAATACCAGAGTACAACGATCCAAACCAGTCATATGAGGTCACAGTGGATTCCAGCAAGATAGGGCACGGTGCAATGCTGACGCAGTTAATTGATGGACAGCGGAGAGTTATATCGTACTGGTCCAAGGCTGTGCCAGTGCACATGCAGAAGTTAGGAGCCAGTAGATTGGAATTCCTGGGATTGTATTACAGCCTGCTTCATTATAGAATATATTTGGAGAATACTTCATTTCGTGTAATTACAGATTGTAAAAGTTTGCTCAACTTGACGACTATTTTTCGCAAGGAAAATAGTTATATGCAAAGAAGGCTGGCTGATTTGGCGTCTTTCCGGTTTAAGGTAGTGCATGTCTCCGGGGAGAGCAATGATATTCAGTGGGCAGATTATCTGAGCCGGAATCCTGTGGAAATAGAGACCACGTCAGTAGCCACACAGACCAGTGATGATGCAATTGCATCGATCAAATCCATCGTGGTAGAGAGAGAACATGATTCATTTGACAAAGTTGAGAGTAAGCAGCAGGGATCAGAGGAACAGTACACACAGACACACATTACACGGGTGCTGAAATCGGAGATAGAATTACCTGAGCAGCCCATTACGCTGGCAGAAATTCGGAGAGAATATGCTAATGATACAATTTTATCAACAGTAATTAAATGGGTGGAAAGTGGGCAACCTCCAGATAAAGTCAGTTACCGTAGGGATTCGGCTGAGCTTTGTCACTATAGACAACATTTTGACATGATGACAGTCAAGGAGGGGATCCTACATCGCAGATGGGTAAATCCCACTAACAGACAGGAGGACAGAGATCTTATTGTGGTGCCGAGGCCACTTATTGACAGAGTTTTACATTCGTACCACGATGGCAATTGCCACGTGGGTGCGGATCTAGCACTGGAACACAGCCAAAAGAGCTTTTATTTCTACAAACAGCGCAAACTTTACAAGTTACATTGCGAAGCATGTATCACGTGTGCACAGGGTAAGCAACCTCGCAGTTTCAAAAAAGCTCCATTAAAACCCATTGTTTATAGCCACTTCGGGCAGTGTGTTGCCATTGATTACTTAGAGCCATCTAAGAAGCCTACGAAAAGGGGCCATACAGCACTGTTAACAATGGTAGATATGTTTTCAAATTATGTGGTGTGCAAACCAGTGAAATCTACAGGCACAGAGGAAGCCATTAAGGTTATCATAAATGAATGGATCCTGAAATTTGGAGTCATGTCTACAATCATACACGACTTAGGACCGAGTTTCTCGAGCACTTTGTTCAAGTCGGTCTTAAAAATGTTCAACATTAAGGATATACACGGAGTTCCGTGGAAATGTCAGACCAACGGACGAGCTGAGGCCTTCAACAAGAAAATCAATGTTTGTATGAGAACATGTCTAAATGAGAATCAGTGGCAGGACTATGACTTGTGGATCAACTACATAGTGTTTGTGCTCAACAGCTTGAAATCCACTAGGACCAAATACTCAGCAAATTTTCTGTTATTTGGGCGTGAAGTCATGAGTGTGAGAGACTTGTATTTACAAGATAACGAGAGATTAGAGCAAATTTATTCCGAAATAGATGACGAAGACGCTAGACAGCTTCTTGCATACAATTTGTATCGCAACATAGCTGAAGTGACTAGAAAAGCAGCTGCGAACAATGCTGTGAAGGCAAAGTTTATGAAGACGAGCTACGATAAAGGAGTAAGAGGACCATTTTTCGAGAGTGGAGAGTGGTGCATGTTATTGATTCAAAGACCTGGACACAAGTTTGCTCCCAGATTTCAGGGACCATACAAGATAGTAGAGAAGCTTAGTGATTGGAACTACATTGTCCAGGTGGGACAGGAGAAGAAGGTAACCAGCATCACGAAGATGAAACCTTACAAAGGTGGAGAACCACTCACCAAGGTTCCTGGAGCGGCTGTGGGATTTCCCAGCGGCTGTTCTTTGGAAAATGAAGGCAACGTGAGTGAGGTGAGCCTGGTCACTGAGAGTGATTCCTCGGATTCAGATGATTATCACATCGTCACGAGGAGTCGGAAGAAGAAGAAGGATCAAGGATTTCCTTGTCCTTCATCTATAATCAGTAAAAGTGGAGGAAAAGCGTCAGCGCCAGAGAATCTCACAAGTTCTGGAAATGATGTACCACAGACTGAAGTTGGAAGCGAAGATCCGGCCATTGTGGTGGAAGAGGAGGAACGAGGATTGGATGACACGATAGTAAACTCATCACTCAACGATGTACCGCGTCAGGAAGACGATCCACAATTAAATCTAAGTGCAGACACCACCGAATCTTTTCACGATGCACTAGATTCAAGTCAATCTCAAAACATTGACTCTAGTCCGGAAGTAGCGGCTGCATCTGCTGGACCAAGCAGAGAGGGAAATATGCACTTCGGAGAAATAGATAGTAGAGGACTTACTCTTGCTGAGATAGGTCGTGAGGAAGACGGCAGAAATCCGAGGAGAAAGTACGAACTCAGACCGAGAAGGAATAAACCGAAGTACGTTTAGTACAGGTGAGATTCCTGGAATAACTTTATTTAAGTAAGATAGCCTGAAAGGTTATTTACGTGATATATATATATATATATTAATTATTGTGCACAATGGTATTTTGTGGTAATCTTGTTTTGCTCTTATGAGTTAACTACAATTAAAAACAATGGTATTTTGTTTAAATATTCACAACAATATCACGGTATCCGGAATTTGAACAGTATATCGTAAAGATAGACCTTGTTGTTGCCCTTTCCGTTTTAACAGTCATATTGTATTACTAGGATCCTGAGTGTTGATTCCTACCGTATTCGGGAGATTGATCACCTCTTTTTTACATTCAGTTTGAATCATAACAACACTTTAATTACAGTAGTACTAATCTTGACATCATTTAGAACATGGTTATTCACAACATGGTGATTTGGATAATGTTGGGCACGGCAAGTGCCGCATTTCAAAAGAAAGGATCTCAGAGGGACATCATTGCAGCTGAGATTGGTGTAAAAATAGAAAAGTCGGGCAGAGCGGTCATGGTGAATGACAAGATAATAATTTCTATGATAATCAAGCTGCCCACCCAGATGGACATTTTGAAGCCCCTGCAATCGGCATTTGATCGGATCGTGGAATGCAACGCGGTGGAAGATCTGGATTTCAGATCGAACATGGGCCAAATGGTCGCCAATTTAAACGATAAATTCGAAGATTTTATAGCAACAAGGCTTAGTATTTTAAGAGCCTTCGTCGAGAATGATGCAGAAGAGGATAACGAGGACAAAGACAGAAAAAAGCGGCAAATTTGCCATTCCTGGCAGGCGCAGGGATTTCCCTGGCTATGGAGGGAGTGACAGAATATCAGATCTACAAGATAAAGAAACACGTGTCAGAAAACCAGAATACCATCTCAGACATGAAGAGTAAGATCTTGCATTTGCAAGATGAAATAACAGCTTTAGATGAGAAGGTGGTAGGATTTGTCACAGTAATTACTGCAAAGTTGAGTGAGTATTTTAAAAGAGAGGAGTGCATGATATTCTTTCACGAAATGAGCAGAATGGTAGAAAAGGGGTTTGAAGAGGCCCGGGAAACCATAAACAATGTTTTGTGGACAGCTCTTACGGGAAAAAACGACTTATTGCTTTCCCCTAAGATGGCAGGTATAGGTACACTAAGGAAAATTGTAGACCGGAACCCTGCTTTAAACACTACTATTTTCAGTGAGCACCCCAGTTTACTTTACTCGTTAGCAAACGTGCATCTGTTCGAGGTGAGTTCAAGTTTAGACGTAGCACATTTTATTTTAGACATTCCTTTAATTCGTCAAGGAAGATCTCTAGAGACATTTGAAGCGGCACAGGTTGGCATGGTCACAAATAGACAGGAGAATCTGTGTGTGTACTATGAATTACATGAATTGTTGTATGTGAAGGATGGAATTCTGTTCGAATTCACTACACACGATTGTAAAACACACAACGATTTATACGTTTGCCCTGTGGAGAATTTTACGAATCAAACATCTTGCATCCAGCGGGGGAGCATCACGTGTAGGATCAAGCGTACGAAGTGTAAGAATTATTACCAGTATAATATGTCACAGCTAGGAATCTTAATAAGAAACAACAACTATTTGGATACGTATGTAATTAGTACAGGTGGATTCACTAGTTTGGTAAACTTATCAGAAGCAGGGACGGCATATATTGCATGGGATTCCATAAAAGGTGTGCAGATCGGAAACACGTTGATCGAATCTCCGAATTCGGAGTCAATCCCAATGTATCCCTCTTCGTTAAGCTTCAATCTTTCTTCGCTAGATTTTTATCTAGACGAAACAAATGTCACGGACACTTTGACGGGGATTTGTAGAAAATATAATAAAACTTTGGAGAATATTTTGCCCCCGCTCGTGGACGACTGGAATAATAGGTCCAATGTGCACTCAAATGTTATGATATGGGCAATACTGGTCGCAATAGTTTTAACACTTTCCGTGTTGGGTATCATGGTGCTCATGGTATATCGGAGATTGACGAAAGAAATCAAAATATTGAGACTGCAGGTGCAACCTCATGAGTCTCGGAACCCGAGAAGATTGAAGTTAAACAAATGTGCATCCCTTTAAAACATGAAATGTCACGTGCTAGGGGGTCCTCACGCAATTGTGTGAGGGCTACTAAAGGGGTGTGGAGACGGGTTTCATCACAATTTGATTGACGCTCGTATTGCTTAATAATAGTATCGTATAAACTTGAACATGGAGAACGAAAGGATAACAGTGGAAATAGAAGACCAAATGGAAGGAATCTGGTCTGACGGAAAAGAAAGCGTGAAAGATTCTGTTGGTGAAGGGAATTCCCTTTGTCAGCTGAGTCAAGAAGCGCAAGATGGAGAAGAAGTGTCAGAAAAGAGTAAAGATGAAGAAAAAGAAACCGTGAAAGATTCTGTTGATGAAGGGAATTCCCTTTGTCAGCTGAGTCAAGTAGCGCAAGATGGAGAAGAAGTGTCAGAAAAGAGTAAAGATGAGGAAAAAGAAACCGTGAAAGATTCTGTTGGTAAAGGGAATTCCCTTTGTCAGCTGAGTCAAGTAGCGCAAGTTGGAGAAGAAGAGTCAGAAAAGAGTAAAGATGAAGAAACGGAAAGAAGTAGTTCGTGGAAGAGAAAGGTTACGGATAAGTTAGAAGTTCTTTTGAAAGAAGGACCAATAAAAGTAACCTTAGACGAAATGAGGAGAATGAATAAACAAGTGAGAGACTCTCTAATAGCAGACAACATATCCACGGAAGAGAGGAAGAAATGGGATGTACTGTGGGAGTTTCTAGGATTATTCGTAACGATTGTGGATCCGTGGGGAGCAATGCTTACTTGGGACGCATGCTCTGGGCAGGATAGATATAAAGAGAATTTCTTTATGATCTTGAATCCCGGAAGGTCATTTAATAGCAGCAGGACCGAAGACTCTCGCTACAGCGGATTGAAGAGTGTGATCCCGATGAAGTACGGAATAAGCAGAGGACACTTAGAGAACTACAAACAGAATAGGATTAACGGAATTCCGTTAAAGCCTAAACCAGGAAATGTAGAGCAATTAATGCAGAGTGGATCTAAGAACAAGGAAGTCGTACAAGTGACGCGGGGATTCGAGGAGAAAAGGGGCGTCGACAGAACAGCAGGAGGAATTGCTCACTGGGAGAGAGAACGGCAGGAAGATGACAGAAAAGACGAAGAAAACAGAAGAAGAAGAGATAGAGATGCACGTGAAGAAGCGGAGAGACGAAGAAGAAGAAACTTGGCGGAAAGAAGAGAAATGGTCCAGCAGAGATTGGCAGAGGAAGGAAATAGACATCGCAGGCAACAAGAATGGAAAGCACAGCCAGAAAGACAGTATTATAATGCACGAGACAGACGGAGGGGAACTGAAAGATGGCATGGAGACAACAGAAGAGATGGAGATGCGCGTGAAAGAGAAGAAGCAGCGGAAAGACAGAGATTGAGAAACCTGGAAGAAAGAAAAGAAGAAGAAAGAAGAGCAGTGGAAAAAGAGGAAAGACGGCGCAGACAAGAAGAACAGAGAGAAGCAGAAAGAAGGAGAATTGAAAGAAAAGAAGAAGAAAGAAGAGCAGCGGAAGAAGAGGACAGACAGCGCAGGCAATACGAACAGAGAGAAGCAGAAAGAAGAAGAATTGAAGTACAGGAAGAGAAGAGAAGAACAGAAGAAATAAAGAGGATCAAAGAAGAAGAGGAATGTAGGAGGGAAGAACTAAGAGTGGAAATGATGAGAAAACAGCAGGAGGTCATGCGAAAAGAAACTGAAGAAAGATGCAGGGAAAGACAGAAAGAAAACATCAGGATTCAATTATCTAAGATTCTTAGGCAAATTGGAGAACGGGGACTATACTTAGGGGATTTGCCCGAAAGTATAGATGGTTGGAGCAAGCACATCGGAGCAAGGAGCACGATAAGACCAGAGCCAGTGTTTATGGGGAGGCTGAAAGAGGCAAAAGTCGAGGGAGCGGAGATGGACTTCAATGCGGCTACCTTGCCCGAGGGAATTCCCTCTAAGGCAAGGCAGCAAGTATCAGAAATAATCAGTACGGAGTTGGGAGTATTTGTTGGAGACAAAGAGGATTTCATCAGAGTCTTGAATAGACTAGCACTGAGAGTGGAATTGACGGCCAAAGATGTGTGCTACGGGATAACTGAGGAGGATAGAGCAGTGGTGGAATGGAAACGCGATGACAAAAGGAAGGAGAGGAAGAAGATGCTAGAGTTTTACATAAAGAACAGGGCGGGGGAATTCTCCCGTGGCTGTAGAAGTTTAGTAGATATAGTGAGGGAGTTATGGGAGGATGAAGAAGATATGACGGATGGACTGGTAGAAGAAGAGTTAGGTGAACTGATGAGGAGATTATGGTTCTTAAACAATCTTGATGTAGCAATTTAGTAATAGTCGCATGCAATTGTATGCTTCTATAGTTTTTAACAATTTGTGCATTTGTACAAAAAAGAATACAGTCGTTTTATTGCATATCAAGTGATATCTCTGATTCATAATTTGTGAAGTTATCCTCTGCAAAGCAGCGGAAAACTTCCTCACAATTTTGTGGGGAGGATATGTTGTAGGGTCATTTTGGCATTTTCCAAAATAACTATTTTGATCATAATCTAACCCTTTATTACAACAATGAATAGAAAGGACCGAAAAGAAGGAAGTGGAGAGAGGAGAATACAGAGATAAGACGAAGGGACGCGCAGAGGAGATCGCGAGAAGTGGAGCCCTAATGACAAGGAACTCGATGGACGGTTTAGATTCTTATATAGATTGGCGTTGGGTTTTATATTTTAAGTTTATATGCATGACAGTATTATAGTCCAGTATTTAAGGGTAGTATTTTAGGGCATATATTTTTGTACGACATTTAGTACAGCAGGGTAGTGCAGAGAGTTTAGTTTAACACCTCTGTTTTAGTTACAAGGAGGATAGTTAAAGATATTGTTAAGAGCAGAGAGTTTTAGGGAAACAGAAAGTTTATTTTAACATCTCTGTTTTGGTTATCAGAGGGTTCAATTTTACACCTCTGTTTTGGCTATAGCAGGATAGTTAAGGAAATATTTAGCACATAGAGTTTTGGACGAGCAGAGAGTTTATTTTAACATCTCTGTTTTGGTTATCAGAGAGTTCAATTTTACACCTCTGTTATGATTATTGGAAGGATTGTTTAGGAAATTGTTTATAGATTGCTCGGAAGAGTGGGAGATTGTTAATACTTTCGGGGGATACTTAAGAGTGGAGATATTGAAGGGATGTTACACTTTTTGATTTGAGAAAAACTGATTTTGCAGTTAAAGTTCACAGTTAAAGAACTATTCGAATTATTGACATATTATTTGAGGAACTCTGAGATATTGTAATTACAATTCTTAAACGGTTTATTCAAATTAAGGTATTTTCCCTTGTCACCTTGCAGAACAAAAAATAAAGGAAAAGAGCCTTTTATCACAAGCAAAGAGAACTCGTCAGGGACATGAAAAAACTGGTAACTGAGCAGCCTGATAAGCTACACTTTATCAGAAACGGTGCTATAAAGAGTACTGATAAGACTAATAAGACTGCAGAATGAGCTTGTGTGTTTTTAATAATTGATTATTATTAGTGTATTCAAGTTTTTGTTGTGTGGAGGATGTTTTAACTCACTCTTGTGTGCCCAGTCTTGCACTGTCAGTATTTCTCGACACTTTGAGCACACAAAACTGTCAGTTTTCGCGACAATTGTCAGATTTCGTTTTCAGTTCTGTCAATTTCAAGCGCTACTAGCTCTACTACTAGTAGTCTACTTCAGCTCACATTAAAGGGAGTCTTCGTCGTGCGTGTAGCGCCCTTCAAGTTTAACTTGGACGGATAGGATTTATAAAACTTCTGATTATAATATTTATACTATATTGTATTTTGTATCTATGTATTTTAGTAAATGGTCATTAGAACCACCGGCACCGTCCGGGCCCAAACAAACAAACTTTTTCGTTTTTGTGGTCGATTGCTACTCCTTTCCGTTTGCCTTTGTGGCGTTGGATAGAGTCAGACTCAAGCTCACTAATAGATTCTGTTTTTGATGCATCATCATCACTTGTTTCCTCAGGATTATTGTTTATTTGGTCTTTTTCTACTCCTTTCCGTTTGCCTTTGTATCGCTGGAAAGAATCAGATTCATTACTAGGTTCTGCTTTTGAAATTTCATCATCACTTGTTTCCTCAGAGTTAGAGCTGTCTTCCTGAGATAATGTTGTATCAGCATCTGAGTTTGTGGAAGCAGGATAATCCATTTTAGTTTCAGTAACTCCAGATGTAGCTTCTGAGAACGGCAAAATGGTAGAGGGTGATTCTTGGTTTTCTTGATGATACCGACTTTTGTGTGTGGCCAAACTATATTTATTGGCAAAAGTTTTGTCACAGAATGAGCAAAATACTCGGCTCATAATATTTCAGTGGATGTGTATTAGCGACAACAATCTTCAATTATATAATACAGCAGGAAACTGTCAAAAGTGTTTGGAGCAATTTAATAAGATTGCTACATATACTATAATAATCAACTTATCTGCTTTCCCGTATCGACGTGTCTTTTCTAGACCAATAGTAGGATTTTATTTGTATAACAGTGTCTGCAACAATATTTAGGGAGCTTATCACACCACTCTACCTGCTGTAATGAAGATAATATTACCCTTGTTGTTCATACTGATAATATAGAAATTGTAAATAATTGCATTTAACTGACTGACCAACTGAATTACTGACTGGCTTGCGTGTAATTGCAAATAATCACAAATAATATCACATTCATGTGACTATGTGCATTATACCTTTAACAATGTTGGTAATGTAATGGCCCACTGGCCCTCAGTCTTCACCTCATTCAGACACAATAGAAAGAGGGCGAGGCGTGTGCAATTGATGATTCTCCTGTTTTATTTTTGCATGTGACAGTTTGATCACATGGTCTTCTCATCCAGCCAACCTGTTAACAATAAGCAGTGGCCTTTAGCACTTGAAAACCCCTCAGGGCAATTCCACAGTGACGGATGTGACGATTTTGTCATTTTTTAGTTCAAACAAACGGTATACCACTTGTACATTTCTATTATTTGCTATTATTTGCTATTATTTGCTATTATTTGCTATTATCATGCTGTGTAGTCTGTATCCAGCTTTGTAAGTACTCAAATACACAAAAAGAGTGAACATTACTTACTTTACCACGTTACTGTAACTTCTAACAGTACACTATAACATTACTTTACCACGTAAATTTGAAAAGATATTATGTCTAACATTGTGCTGATATACTTTTTTCAAATTTTCCACTTTGCAGTTTTATTGTGTTCAATGACCCTAATTCTACATTTTTCCCAATTTTTTGCCCTCAAAATCATCCATGAAATCAGCCAAAATTGTTCATTTTAAGCCCCTCAAAAACATCACTCTAAGGGCGGTAATAATTTCTCTGCTTGTACAATTGCTTATTCTGATAAAATTATCACATACTCTTTTACATATTGTCTTCAAGTCTAACCCAAAATTAAAACCTTGATTTACCGCCAACACCAATTCATCAGGGTTAAATCTTTTCCCAAAAACAACGGTAATATGAGGGTTTTACTGTACATTCTAATGTATTCTTATACCTTATATTATACCTTATATTATTAATTTTCTCAGTAGGGTGCACTGCTAACAGTCCTATATTCTGATTTGTGGCATCCTTTACAGCACCATTTAACCTCTTATATAGCAGTTTATTAATATAATGTTTAATTATTCATTGTTGTATAAAACTTTTATCAAAGTTCACTCCAACACACTGCTGCGACCATTTTCAAAAAAAGTTTTATTGGTTTTGCTTTAAAAAAGGTATCAATTTATCTAACCCCGCTTACATTGTATTGCTATTATTTGCTATTATTTGCTATAATTTGCTATAATTTACTATTAATTGCTATTAATTGCTATTTATTGCTATTTATTGCTATTTATTGCTATTTATTGCTATTTATTGCTATTTATTGCTATTAATTTCTATTAAAGTATGTTTCTATTATTTGCTATTATTTGCTATTATTTGCTATTATTTGCTATTATCATGCTGTGTAGTCTGTATCCAGCTTTGTAAGTACTCAAATACACAAAAAGAGTGAACATTGCTTACTTTACCACGTTACTGTAACTTCTAACAGTACACTATAGTCTATAACATTACTTTACCACGTAAATTTGACAAGATATTATGTCAAACATTGCGCTGATATATTTAAATAAGTGATGTCAGGCATATTGCTCCAAAACTCAATAAATTTAACTCAAGTTTCAGAATTCACAATTAAAAACTTTAGCCCCTGGTATTTTATTGTGTTATTATATTGTTTTCATATCATTATTTAATATTATACCTATCTAACATTATACTTACTCAGAGGCTTGAGCTTAGGATGGTGTTTCATTGAGTTAGAATACAAAACCTGGTACCGACAGGAATTGAAAAATTGAGACTCTGGAAAATTTAAAATTAGACTTTCCGGGTTAATTACGAATGTTATCTTTTTATTTTGATGTATTACTTAAATTCATCCCTCGATCCTTGTTCTCGCTTTGTGAGATGGACACAGGTTAGTCGGCACCGCGCACGTACATTTACTTTACAATTTACAACTATTAAATATTCTGAATCTGACAGTGTTCGAGACAGTCAAACGACTTGTATTAATTGTATATAATTCACAGATTCATTGTACATGGCGCTTGCAGCCGACACACTGGATGAGTTGGTCACTCCTAAGCTACAATCGCAATGGAATCAAGCTAAATTCCAGTGGTTCCCGAGAACAGATACAGCTGAAAATGTTGCATATGATAAACGAACTCCAGGTTAATTTACTGCCTTACACTATAAAGACTTAAACTTCGAATGTATAATGTTTTCATATTTTAACTGGTTACCTGGTTACCTGGTAATCTGGTTATCTGGATTATTTCGTATCTATGGTACTTATTATTGGCTACATATTATTACTATATAATACTCAGTTACTTTTCAGGATTGTTTAAGGTGGAATGGAGTGGCGGCGGTTTTGTAGGTTTGTCGGCTAAAACCTATTTCTGTTTCGAACCTGATGCCAAACAGAAAGAGAAGTGTTCGACAAAAGGCATCAACAAGGCAGCTCAGGTCACTATAGACCATTTCCGTTCAGTTCTGCAAACGAAGCAAAGTGTCAGCTCAGCAAACAGAGGCTTCATTGTCAAGAACAACACCATGCTGAGCTATCGAATGGAAAGAAAGGGCTTGAGCTACTTTTACTGTAAAAGGAAGATACTTGATGACGGAGTTAGCACCACATTTTTAGACATCTAGTTGTAAAGAAATTGGACACAGTTATGGATTTTCAAAATAGAATAATATTACTACATCAACATACCGATTATTTAAATCTAATTTTAAATAATTTAAAACATATTGATCGTTTTTTTGGCTAAATTTTTACTCAAGATTCAACGTCACCGAATTTCGTCTAAATAATTTGAAACAAGCTTATCATTTTCCGCTAAATGTACACTAAATACAGACAGACAGGATTTAAAACTACGCTTGCTCAGCTCTCTAATGAAATAAACACAATAAGCACCGCAAGCGTTTGAAGTTAAACGCTGCAACCACTTTCTGTTACGTGAGATAGTCTCATCCCCGATGTAACTTTTTATTGCTATGGTAAAATTAGCTTCAAAAGTAGCGTCGTTGTAATTTCGCCCATAACTGTCGATAAAGTAAATCCTCCCGTGTTTGCGCTGTAACACCAGCCAGTGGTCACCAGGTGACGACGAATTACCAGTATTAATCACCAAACTAAAATCTTCATCAAGTTTTGGTGGTAAAATGTCGTACGCAAAAGCGCCCCGAAAATGACTGACGTCAGCTAATGTTTTGTCAATCTCTAGCGTATCCATATGGTCACATCAATGACAGATTCATTGCTTATATACCATAAATGGAGGCTTATATCACGATTACCTGACGATCGTTTGTCACCTCTATAATTTCATCATACCAGGCTAAAACCATCAATACCCTCCCTGCTGGGGCAGCTTCTGGGAACTCTAGCTGGAGTCGCACAGTTCCGCTTCTTTGTAAATTCAGGGCTTTCTGATTCCCGCCACTAGCGTCTTGACTCAAATCAATGAATTGGGCTGGATACGCTCCATAATAATGCTGTAGAAGATTATCACCGCTATTAATATATCCGGATTGATTGAGAAAAGTACTAGTAAAAAATGTGAAGTTTCTCATTAAACAAGAGACGTTGCTTCTAGCTGGTAGGTAAATCATTTAGCATTCAGGTGCGCTTGCAGCTTGCAACTGGCTGATCCTTTGTTTAATATCCTGTAAATGGAATTGTCTATTCTGAAAAGTACGGTCACCAATAACATCAACAGTTTCTTGATTGGTGTTTTTGCAGTGAGGTGCGTGCAGTCGACCCGATTCGGGAATCAGAATTGGATTATTTCTCCTACAATAAGGTAGTTCGTATACACTGCTTTCGATTTCAAGTATTCTTATACGAACTCTTTTGGGTTACTTCTTTGTGTACAGATTCTTAAAAACTTTTTTGGTTGGTGTCTCTTTAGTGTAGTCTTTATAGTTGTTTTCTGATTTAAACCATGGGTTATTCGTTCTTAGATCAAGTTTAAATATTCGCTCTAGAGTAACAACGAATTCGAATTTTTGTAAATTGTTGCCAAATTTAACATCTTTTAGTTGAGTGGATATTTCAGAGGCGTGACAGGATGAGTTAACGGTAGAGAAGGTTTTTGGTATTTGTAAATCCAATGAGAAGAAAATATTTTCGACTTCCTCAACTGCTAATGGTTCAGAATTTTCTATTTCCGAAAAGTATGTTGTAGACATAATATGGTGAAGGTTTGTGGTTACGTTTTAATATGATTAAACTATTGTAGTTTCTTAAATACCTGTAACCGATTAACGTTAGTTATAACGGTTATCATAACAAAAGCAGTCCTTCGGGGAAGTAGACCAGGCGGGATTCGAACCCACATGTTCCCGCAGAGGAAAGTTACCGTTAACTCACTAGTCTGAGGCCCCAACCGGACTGCTGCATAATCACAATTACGAGTGTACTTATGGCAGTATAAGTGATTATAAATACCAAGCTCGTTGGACCAGGTGAGCTCCCATGCTTGTGAAACTAAATGTGAATTTGCGTGTGATGTGAGTGTAACTGTAAAATAAAAGATATAAGCATTGGTCTCTTACTTATTAAAGTGCTCGTCTGTTAAGCTAGTTGTCTCATCTCTCACTTTTCCTTGCAAAGAGAAATCTTTAGGAGAAACCGATCCAAACATTATACTTATAGTTGCATGTGACACTGTATCACTTTCTATATTAATATAGAAGCCGCATGAGAGTGCAGTAGTGATTATATATAATAAGCTCCCAAGGCGAGTCACGCGGCCGTTTCCCTACGTCAGCTGACCTCTGGCTCTATATAAATCAACATTACACATCAAGTTATAAGCAATCCACGTGATCAACTTTAACCAATCAGAAGACATACAGCCGCGTGATATGACGCTGAAAACCAATCAAATGGTCATATTTTGCCGGACTGCTGCATAATCACAATTACGAGTGTACTTATGACATTCAAAGTTATCGCGAAAGTCACGTGATTGTTTCCTACATCAGCTGACCTCTGACTCTATATAAACCGACATTACACAGCAAGGCGAGTCACGCGACCGTTTCCCTACGTCAGCTGACCTCTGGCTCTATATAAATCAACATTACACATCAAGTTATAAGCAATCCACGTGATCAACTTTAACCAATCAGAAGACATACAGCCGCGTGATATGACGCTGAAAACCAATCAAATGGTCATATTTTGACTCATGTGACAACTGTGCAGAATAAATAGGATATCGATATTGTACAGCACCCAGATCACTACTGATACTCGTAAAATATTTTTTCCAAATATTAAGACCGTCGACGAGTCCAACTCGGCGCGCGTCCTGGTAGGTTATAAACCTACAACAAGATCGTTGCTCTGTCTGCAAAGCAGAGCGACGTTCTGCAAAGGGTTCTTCGATGCAAAGCAACAATGATAGTTCGCGTTGCCAGTTGCAGTTCACAGTTGCGAAGTCCTCCAACCGGAGATACAAAATAATAATTATTAAAATTCGCTATTATGTATTATTTAATTATAGTTCAAGTTGGGAAATATTAAGGTTTATAAAAATGAAAATAGAAATACAAAATACGTGCCTCTCAATCCTTATATGCTATAGTTATAGCCGTATAAAGGCTTTGCCTGAATTTTACTGTTTACGGTACACCATTTATAACTGTAGCACGTCGTTTGTCGTTGTATCACGTGTTGTAGCGCGATGCGTTACTGTGCCGCGCCGCGCACTTAATAAGGCTTCTCACAGCGCCTGGCTAGATCGGCGAGATGCGCTACTGTGCCGCGCCGAGCTGCCATGAATTGACATCGTCAATTAATATCACGTGGTGACCCCCACTGTCGCTTCACCACTTCTAAATGATGCGTCTCACTATATAGATCGGCGAAATGCGCTACTGTGCCTCGCCGAGCTGCGTTGTAGGTTTACAACTTACCAGGACGCGCGCCGAGTTGGACTCCTGTATATGGAACAGATATGAGATATTTTACGAGTATCACCCGTTAACGAGCTGCGATGAATTGACATCGTCAATTAACACGTTGTGACCCCCCCATTGTCGTTTCATTTAGTGTATCGGGGCGAAACCACAATACAGCCGCGCGCGGCGGGCCTGTAACGTGTGGCAAATTTATATTTAACGAATAATACTTTAACGGGTGGTACTCGTAAAACATTTGTTTCCAACTCGGCGATCAAACGCTGCCATTTTGCCTGCCATTATAATGGCAGGCAAAATGGCATCGCCTGTTTTTACTGCAAGCGCAAGGGCTTTGGATAGAGCAAACGAATATATGTAATTAAATTATGCATATATGAATTGACATCGTCAATTAACACGTTGTGACCCCCCCCATTGTCGTTTCATTTAGTGTATCGGGGCGAAAACCACAATACAGCCGCGCGCGGCGGGCCTGTAACGTGTGGCAAATTTATATTTAACGAATAATACTTTAACGGGTGGTACTCGTAAAACATTTGTTTCCAACTCGGCGATCAAACGCTGCCATTTTGCCTGCCATTATAATGGCAGGCAAAATGACATCGCCTGTTTTTACTGCAAGCGCAAGGGCTTTGGATAGAGCAAACGAATATATGTAATTAAATTATGCATATATGCATAATTTAATTACATATATTCGTTTGCTCTATCCAAAGCCCTTGCGCTTGCAGTAGAAACAGGCGCGCAGTGAAACAATTGACGGATGTTACTCGTCTAAATTTCTTCGAAGTAGCGCGCGCCGCTTTCTTCTCGCCCGATGGCAAGTGCTACGAAGTAGCGCGCGCCGGGCCAGATCATTAACAATGGTCAATGAAACAAGCGCGCCCGCAATGGCGCGAAAGCACATGGTTAGGTGAATATATTCGTATGCGAAGCTTGCCTTTCATAATGCAGCGATTTCATAATTGGACGAGAGCAACTGTTGGCGACGTTTGACTACAAATGGCAATGTTTGATCGAAAACCTGGTTTCAGCTCCCTTGTGACCTTTAACTTAATAAATAAATGGACCGTACCCAGCAAACCTTAATTATAGGACGGCTCTAACGTTAATGTGGCTTTGGCTATGTGTTAACGGGTGATACTCGTAAAATATCTGTTTTAATTCGGCGCGCGTCCTGGTAGGTTATATAACTACAAATATAATTCCATATTGAATTTGAAAATCGTGTATACAGTATATTGTTATGTAACCATATGTTTATTGTTTTGCAACCTGACATGCACGGATATGTGCAAAATAGTAATACTGACTCAAAATAATAATAACAATATTCTATCAATTATTATAGTGCCTATGGCCTAGTAGTGTGTAGCGGGATAATATGTACATGGTGAAAGCAACAATGTCAAATGTACTTGGTCAGTTCAGCGCCGCGCGCCAACAATTATTTAATTCAGATTATCGCCTAAAATAACTTTGCGCAGGTAGGAACGCACGTACATACGCAGGACGGTCGCAAGCTACTGTATACGAGAAAAAACCCTTGTTCGCTAAACCTTGTCATTGACTCTTTTGTGCCTGCGGCACTTTAAGTCGTGGATCGGGAAAATATATACTGATGTGTTATGCAATAAGTTAATTCATGATTTTATTTGGCGTGTACTGTAACGATTTATAACAATAAACAAATAAACTGTAATTTTCCGCAGTTGCGGTATGTATAGTAAACTCAACCGGATAATGTGTGATGTGGAAATTTGTTTTTATTGAGGTTTAAACAAGGTTAACTAAAAGATGTTAAATTTGGTAATCGTTCAAGATCTTTTGTAAGGGTATCCCTATAAGTCTTAGTGTCTTATAACTGTAGACTAGAAATCCTTAATTTGACAACGCTGGTAGAGCAGCGAATACGTGATATGAGGATCTTATACAAGCTTTTAAAGTAACTAGTGGTTTGACTGATTATGGATCCGGGATGTTTAGAATTAGCAGATCCGGTCTCAATCTTGTTTCAAGTAACAAATGTACTATAGTATAAGTTTAACTAAAATCAAGATAGCTCTTAGCTTAGAGGAGAAAGAGGGATAAAAAGTGGTAGCGCTGTTAAAATATCAGAACTAGATATAAATTTAGAGCCAACAAACTCTACTACTTAAAGGGTTTATATAAAATTTACTAAGATTTTTTATTGAATTTCATATTGAATTTTTATATAGGGTCAATGCTTTAAAAAAAATTTACCACAAAATCACACATTTGGTACACTAAAATCAAGAATCTCGAGAAGTATTTCCTCCCGGAGCGAGTTATTCCGTATTGGACTCCCTCCGGATGTCAGGAACTCTGCGACAGTTTGAGGCTTTAAAAGTAAATTAGAAGGATTTAAGAAACATATGATATCTAAAAGTATAACAAATGATAGCTATTTTGGAATGTTTCACATGAAGTCTTAGGAAGTATTGAGGGAGCCAGTTATGTCAGAGAAACATATTGATAATTTTTGGTTTCATCTTTATGTGGCAAAGAAGTGGTTTATAAATCTTTATTCCACTGTGAAGTTTGAATAGATTTTAAATTATTATAATGTATTTGATAAATTTTAAAAAATAATATCGTATTTGATATATGATTAATGTTGGTGGGGAAATATTTATTATTTTATATTTAGTTAATATTTTAGAAGGGGAACATGTACTACATTTTTGACGGTTTCATTTTATATAGGGTCATTGTGATATTATGTGTATATTGTTTGAATACTTTTTATATAAATATTTATAATAATACACAGATGAGTAACTTCGTATAGATCCAACAGATCCTTAGCTTTCTCTATAGACTTGGAATGGAACCCTAAACCTTCTACCTAGGAGGTGGATGCTCTATTGCTCTAACCACTCAGCCACCATGCCCCTATATAGTTTATATATATTGGGTCATAAAGTTAAGAGAAATAGGGATCCAGCCGACAGGGTAAAGATATTATGAATTAGCAGCCCCAGGTCATTAAGACTTGTATTTTGAGTTGATTTATGATTTATGTCATTTCTAGCTCAAAGGTACTAATAGCTTGATCGTTACTGATATAATGCAGGGTGCTGGTTAAGCTCCTAAATTATGAATGAGACATTTTTAGTTTCGATCCATTTCACCACCAGACGTACATCTTAATGGCCGCTTATATTCCACTGGGTCAATTAAAAGTAAACTAGTACAGCTAGAACTATATAATTTTACTACAGTATGGAAATGGAGATGATCGTAGGAAGAACTCCTCTCAAAGCCCGAAATCAGACGTTTACTCCTGCTCTAGGTTTGCTTAATACGTTACAATTACCTTTCACATTATGTATCAATGGACAGTTTTTTTTTCTTACTTAGTGTGGCTTTATTCTGTCTTCAAACTTCAAAGGTTCCTTAGAAATAATTTTGTTTAGCAAGTTCAGCAAGTTTTTGCTAGAATTTATTGAGTAAGAAATTGCTATTTTTCATCTCTTCAGGAAAAAGACAGGCAAACCGAACCATGTTTGCAACTCCGCCGAAAAGAATGATGACTGCCACCCCTCGACCTACACCTGGCAAGAAAAACAATTGTAGCACACCAAGTAACTTGATCTTCAAAAAATCCAGAAACTCCCCTGGTTTAAAGTTGCCTGTGAAGTGAGTTTAAAAGATGCCATTTATGTGGTTTCTTTTCTGGATTAGGATTTTAAATTGAAATTCGACTTTCAGAGTTCAAACAATATTGTCTGATATTTAATAATCAGTGGCAACGTTTGTATTATGTACCTCGATGATATCTATGTTATTACTTTTAATTCAGTAGATTTGGGGAAGACAATGTGCATCTAAACAGCGATGGTATCTTTAAACTAGCAAAGCACATCAAGTACCATGCTCACCATTGAAATCGACATGACATTTCCACCTGAATATTTATTTTGATTTCAAGTTTAAAACTTTTCTATTGAAAATATTTACAGGCGGATAATTTTCACCTGATTTTAGTTTAATCAGACACAACGACTAACACGTTTTGTGAAATGACAAATATTCACAACTCAGCTGACAAATTTCATAACCTTTGCATTGGTCACTGTAACATTCAAGGTGGTCTCCTAAATTTAGCTAAAAGTAATGAACTTACTCAACTCATTCGAGATCATAAGCTAGACATACTTTCCCTAAATGAGATGAATCTTAATGATACTATTGACACAGACACCATAAATATTCCTTCCTCCTTCAACATTATGCGATGCGACAGGCCAAACAGTTCTAGGGGTGGTTGTGGCTTAATGATAAACAAAAAACTAGCTTACACAGAATTAGTTATGGATAGTAAGCTTGATAACATTGAAGCATTATGGGTGAAGCTTAAGAATAGCAAGATCAATGTTTGCTGCTTCTATCGCTCTGGAAATTATTGCAGTGTTGATAACTTTATTGAGTACATTAATTTTTGCATGAAAAAATTGAACGGGAAAAAGGTTATCTGGATTGGGGATATAAACATTGACCAGAATAATATCTCATCCACCCAGTACAAAAAATTAGATATGACCTTGAGATGTTACAATCTAGTTCAAACCATTCAAGGGATAACTAGAGTTGCTAAACGTGGAGACAATTTTACCCAGACTACTATTGATGTAATATTCACTAACTGTTATGCAGATTTTGTTCAATCTTCTGTTCTTGATGAACGTATTGGGGATCATCAAGCTATTATGTGTGAGATAGATTGTAAAGTACCTATAGCTATATATAGCTCCTAAATTTGAAAAGGTTGAAATTAGAAATCATTGTAAACGTAATGTTAAACAATTCTTAGACTATCTAGATACCTGTTCTGATTACAGTCCACTTTTGGAAAGTACAGATGTTGAAGCTATCACTGCTGGCCTTTGTCATCATATTGAACAGGCATATGCAACCTTCTTCCCTTGCAAGACCATAGAAAGGCATGAAAAGTTCATACATAAACCTTCTACTGAACTTTTAAATGCCATTAATCATACACATTTTCTTCTAAAGAAATTCCGTAAAAAGAAGGATAAGAGAGACAATGGAAATTGCAATAAATGTGGTATATGTAGCAAATGTATAAAGTGTAATGAGGCCTGGGATTGCTACAAGATTCAGAGAAATATTAGAAATAAATTAGCTAAAACCTGCAAAAAGGCTAATGTAATCGATGATCTACAAGTTAAAAGTGCCAAGAATGATCTTAAAGGGGTATGGAAAACTATCAAACTGGCATCAAATATGACCCCTGGTACAACTAATTGTCAAACTATCAATGAGAATGATCCTGAGCTATTTAACTTTCATTTTGCAAATGTTGGATCAAGATTACAAAATCAGGCCCCCAATATTGAAAGAGTTAGTTTTACTGATTTTTTACCTCCTAGAACTTCTAACATCTCATTTGATAGATTCCAAGAAATATATGAAACTGATATCCTTATGTATGTCGAAACGCTCAAGAATGACAAGGCCTCATATGACGATGTGCCTCTATTTTTACTTAAGCAAGCTGTACCACACATAGTTGAGCCACTGACCCATATTGTCAATTTGAGCCTTAATACAGGTGTTGTACCAACCCTTTGTAAAAAAGCTAGAGTAACTCCCATCCATAAGGCAGGAATGAAAGATGATCCTAATAATTACAGGCCAATATCCATCCTTCCACTTGTAGGAAAACTTATAGAATACTTTGTCGGCAAGCAACTCACTGATTACATGGAAGAGAACAAACTTTTCATCCGGCATCAATATGGTTTTCGGAAAAATCACTCCACAACTTATTTGATGTACGATCTGATGGACGAAATATATATGAGTAAATCTAAGTCTTATAAACCAGGAATCATCTTTCTTGATCTTAAGAAGGCCTTTGACACAGTGAATCATGAAATATTGCTTCAAAAATTGGCATATTATGGAATTGGTGGCATTGCTTTAACCTGGTTTAAGAACTTCTTATCTTGTAGATATCAATGCACTAGGATCAATGGCAAACTAAGTTCATTTTTAGAAGTTCTGAGTGGTGTACCACAAGGAAGCATCATTGGGCCTATATTATTTAGTATCTTCATAAATGACATCATTTATGCCTGTAACCTATCTAAGCCCTTTCTATTTGCAGATGATGGTGCACTATTCTTTGATCAAACTTGCAGAAGCACATTTATAAACATGAAAATAGAACTTATGACAATCTTTAAATGGCTCAGTGTAAATAAATTATCACTCAATGAAAAGAAGACTGAATTCCTATTGTTTGATTCTGTTGATCAACATGATGAATTAACCATTGAATGTAATGAGGTAACTTTCACAATCAAGGAGTGCAAAGAGACAAAATATCTTGGCCTCATTCTAGATAGTAAATTAAACTTCAAAAGCCATGTAGATTATATTATTAGGAAGGTCATGAAGAGAATTGGTGCCATGTATAGAAGTAAAGCACTGCTACCCATTAAATATAGGAAAATGTTTGCCAATGCACTCATGTTGCCACAATTCGATTATTTAGACACGATCTATTGTAGAGCTGGCAAGACAAAACTTGCTGAACTTGACACTCTATACAAAAAGGTAGCCAAAATAGCTCTCAACGTTCCACAAACAGAGAGCAGCCTTAATGTTTATAGAGACATGAAATGGTTACCACTCCATCTTAGACGACAACTCCATCTGTCAAATTATATGTTTAGAATCATCCATGACAATTGTCCTACAAACTTTATGAATAAATTTAGTTACATATCAGGAGGTAGTAGGAGCGGCGAAAGCTGCAACCTATATGTTAATAGATCAACATCACATAAAAACTTTCAATACTTGGGGGCAAAATGTTGGAATAATGTTCCAACAGATCTACGAAATCTGCCCGATGTTAAAAGCTTTAGTGATTCGTATAAGAAACAGCTACTCTCATCTATAACAACAGACCCTAATTATACCGTCGACAATTCATATGACAAATTTTACACTGCAATCATAGTCGACGATAACTAAGTATCTTCTAATTCTTTTAAATCTGAGGCATATATAATTGATGTATCGAAAGGATTTTCCCTTTTTTACCACCTTACCATTTTGATTGATTTTGCACATGACTGACATGTTTTAACTGGAGAAAGGGTTCGCACAGTGGTAGTTTTATAAACCACTTTTAATTTATTGACCTATTATACCTAGTGGTAGTTTTATAGACCACATTTAATTTATTTACTTATTATACTTAGTATTTATTTTTGGTGACTGTATCACCCAGTTTTAACATTTGATAATTGTACAGTTTATTGACGACACATTGACTGAATGTTATTTTATATTCTTATTTATATTCTAGATATTTTATTTATTTTTCAACAGACGACAACTTCCTGTTTTTTCTTCTATATTAGTTACTCATATCTCTTTTACAGACTTTTTTACAAGGACATTGACAGATGCTACTCACATTAGGCATTCATTATTGCATCTAAATTATTTCACTTGCATTAGGTTTAGAAATTTATTCTCTGGTTAACAGATTTCAAATGTTTAATTAATTTGTAGTATGACAGTAAGGTATTTAATTTTGCTTGGGCTATTATATTGACTATTGAGGTTTAATGATGATATGGAATTTGAATTCTATATAAATTTACACTATGTGGTTGGGGCATTTTGCATAGTAAATATGGTTACTACTCCTATATATCATATTATTTGATTGGTATTCGATTTCTGATTATTTCTCTAGGAATATGATTATTATATCTCAATTTGGCTTTAGGTAGGGTGCCCCGCTAAAAGAACTGGATTCTTCCAGGAAGCATCCCGTGCACAGACCTTGGTCTACATATATATTAAATTATTAACCATTCATGCTGTATGTGCACGAAAATTTATTTCAATCAATTCATTTTATATTCTCCCATCTTCAGGACCCCAGGAAAGGTAAACTTATACAAGCAAGCCTCGACACCAGGAAAATTCGTTGTTTTTGAGGACTCTGAAGATGAAGTTCTCAGGGAAATGAAAAGAAAGAACTTCAGTATAGGTTTTGTTTGGATACTTTTTGTTGTAGACAATTAACTGGCACTAATTCTATTCACTTTCATGTGCCCTTGCCGAACTCAAAATCATGAAAAGACATTGTACTAACACATAACCATTTCAGAGCAACCAGAAAGGTGTCCTTGGGCAGACAAAACTAAATTAACTGTAAAATCAGAGCCTGTGCCCCCTCTTGAGATTATAGACGACTACTCTTGTCTAGAACCATCTAGGAAAAAACTTCGACCCCTGAGACTAGGTGAACTTGATACACTTCTCTTTAATTTCATTACTTTTTCCTATTTCACCTTGGGTCTGGTGAGGGCTTACAATGTACATTATACACTATACAGTATGCAGTAGAAACAATATGGTTTGCAGCAAATGCATTATCATTTCATCATGGTTTACTTTTTGACTTAGCATTAAATTCTGACAGTTAAGCTGCCTGTATAATATTATCAAACATATTTCACTCAAAATGTATATAGATCCTCTACCAATCGGGTTTGAACAAGATGAGTTGATATTCAACCTGGATACTGATTACCCACTTCCACCACTATCTGAATATCCTGATGGGGAAGATGGTGAACCAGAACTCTGCCCTTGGGCTAACATATCTTCAGGTAAAAATGCAATTAAAGTATAATTAACGATAATCTAATTGAATAATTAAAAGATTTCTGCACTAAATATTTCTTCAGACCTCACTGAGATAATAAGTTTGACTGAGTCTCTTTAAGTATCTGTCCATACTCCACAAGCATTGGTGGGTGATACATTTTCCGTGATAATTTCGTAACTTTCAATAAAACAACAACCTTTCACAGATCCACTCGACACGACAACAGGAGAAGTGGAACTGGAACTGTCGACACTGAGTGACCTTGACATCACTAAAGAGAAACTTAGTCAGATATCTATTAGTGAGTGTCACTGTCCTTTTGTTCTGCAAAATTAAACTGATTTCAATTTGTTCAACTTTCTTTTCAAGAAAAACGTTAGACCGGTTAGACTTACACACTGTTCAATTTACTGTAAATTTACCTGTTACACTGCAAAGGAAATCTAGGCATGTGATCATCTGGCTATCTTTTATTTTTGTCAAAATGGTGACTCCCCCTAAAATCAAATTAACGTTCAGACCTTTATGTTTATCACTTAACGAGTTTAATATTCGTGTAGGGTGTTTTAACGAGAGCTACCGTGAGTTAGAGAACGCGCTATCTGATGACGAGTTACCAGACATGCCAAGCACTCCCGAACTGGACCTGGAGCTTCAGGAACTTCTCGAACTTTCCTTCGATACCTTCCATTTGTAGTTCCAGAAGTATCTGCTTGGATCTCCGATTGTTTTACTCAATAATTTATTATGTGACACTTTTTATGTTTCATACGGTTCAAGAATTATAACTCCAAAATTGTGACTGTGTATATTACCATGGGGACTGTTATGGTGATAAATCCGATCGTTCAAATATGGGTCATGTCGTGACTAATAATCGTGCTGATATGTTATAATATTAATACCAAATTTTTGAGACGATCTACTCTGAATTTATAAGTTCAATGAACTTATCGAATTTATGAAATTCTTCACTTTCATTGAAACTCCTGGAAAACCATATTTTAAGTAACCATGATATTGATCTTGTTAAATTGTATAAATTTAAATTATACTTATATTTGTTAAGTTATAGACAAATTTTGTGACATTTTTATGAAATTAAAGACGACTTCAAACCAAATCAGGTGTAATGAGATACAAATCGGTGTTTTGAAACTTTAAACAAAACTGTAGTCCACAGAACTCAATAACTTTCATTATTCTAGAATCTTTAGGAAAGTATAATCTTTCTTGATTTTGCGATTTTGGGAATAAATTGCTGTTTTTGTGCGAGTTTCATTGATGTATAATCTGCTTCAACTTTCATTGATGTATAATTTGCTCAAAATGCGTAATTTGCTTTAATAAATTTTTATGATCAATAAATCAAATCGTTTTATTAGCTTACACAGTACACAGTGCACATACAATATTTTAATGACCGAATCTTTGTTAAGATTAATTGAGGCTTCGGTTGTATGAGATGTAACAAAAGATCAAACAAAGGCCGGTCTGTAAATTACATTTTATTGATAGTCACGTTTTATAAGTTTCATAATATGTTAATTGACGAGAGTTTACAATTCGAAACAATCAATCTCACTCAAAAATTAAATTTCTCAACTTTACATCAATCCCAAGGCCAGGCATATGAAGCTTAGAAAATGATAAAATTGAATCTGACGCAGCGAGCGCTGCTAACCGCTGGTTCAGCAGTTGGTGCGCTTACTAACCCCTTACGTGGGGACCTAGTTGCTACACTTGGCGAAACAACTGGCACAGCAGCTCTTGTCAGTATGCGCAATAAAATGAAGATGAACACAACAGGTATTTGATGCTCTGGAATAGTTCTGATTTTATCTGATAAAATGTTTGTGTTTAACTTAAGTTTTTAAGGTTCCCCGGACATCAGTTACCGTTAAATACCAATTTTCTTCACCTCACAAAATAACGACTCAGTTTTCAGGCCTAGAGATACTGAAGGATAGACCGCGTGTCACTGAGCAGACCGTTGACACAGAATACCTCTCCAAACTACCACCCAACACATTAGGCCACCACTATTACCAGTTTATGAGTGGTAACGGTTTGAGCGCTCAACGTGCACAGACTAAATTTGTTGAGGATGACGAACTGGCGTACGTGATGACACGGTATAGGGAAAGTCATGACTTCCTTCATACGCTCACTGGTATGTATTACCTTATTATATGGGCATCACGTGGAAAGTCAATTCAATTTAGTGAGCAGTACTTAAGTTATTGACACAAATGATAAGTGTTTTTTTAATGAATTATAATAAGCAGTATAATGTAAGTTAAATATTCTACATTAAACTTTCGACACATTTTATAATTTCATCATCCTGTAGAAACTGTACATTGCTAACAAATATACCCAACCGCATTCCAGCTCACATTCCACTTGTACTTAGTGGCATCTGACACAGGTTGCATTTCCATAATGTGTGCTGCTGGATGCCCTTTTATCTCCCAAGAAGTCTGAGCCTTACCCAGCAGGACGATAGTGAAGCCTGTGTTGTCAACATTGAAAGGAGAAGTCATTCCGACCATGTAATCGTGGTGTCCCAAACCCGGAAGTGAGGTGGTGATTATGGGGGTATCCACAAACCCACACTTGGTCATGTCCACATCTGTGCGCATTCTGCCTGCCTCCCCCGACCAGTTTGTCTTCCCAGCTCCGGTGGAACCAACGCATGTTATCAAACAGGGCTCTGGGCGAGTTGGGGCGTTACCGTTGAAATCCTGCACCATCACTAGGGAGGCAGTGTCAGAGAGGGATAGTAGGGTTATCATGCATAGTGCTCCTAGCATCAGCATCTTTAACGGTCCGCAGTCCGCAGAGTGGTCAAAACAGCAGAAAAAGGTTTCTTGATGAGTTGAAAATAACGGTTATTATCAGCTCCTTATAAATCAGGTAGATATCTGACATTTGCATTGATCACCATGATAGTTCACTAACTTGTCAATTTTCACACCCTTGTTATTCGTGCACTTGTCGTCGTAGAACTCTTTGAGACTTTCTTACTTATACAATGAAAAATAAAGCGACGTGATTATTAGTTGATAAAGGATTTCCAGCTCTCATCACCAACCTGTTTATTCTCGCACCAACCTGTCTATTCTCGCACCTCTATATCGTTATTGAGAGAGCCAGATGGTGAACTAAAGTGATCATCACTGAGTTTTCGCGATAACATCACTCGGAGTAAATGACTATTATATCAAAAACAAAAGTAATACCAATTCCAGTATAATACTGTACTCGATAAACTATTAACAGGTGTTTTCGTCAGGTCTAGGAGTGACGGTACCAGAAGAAATCTGCCTGAAATGGTACGAGATGGTACAAACGGAGCTACCCATGTGTGCCTTATCAGCTCTGTTCGGACCAATCCCTCTCACTCTTGCTGAGAAGAGACTCCTCTTATCCCAGCAGATCCCATGGGGTCTAGCCTGTGGACGCGCCAGTGCTTTCTTCATGAACATTTACTTTGAACGAGAATTGGAGACGGATATTAATTTGATGAGAAGGAGGTACAAGATATCAGCAGCTCCGAGATACCAGGATCAAGAGCCGGTGTGAAAAATGTGAACTATTTAACATAGTTATCAATGGATACTTTTGAGTTTTGGTATCAACAAAGGAACGATCCGTTTTAATTTATTTTCACAATTATTAATCGTAGATTGAAAACTTTAATAAAGAAGGTTTAGTTTGGGTGTAAAGAATAACATTTCTTTGTCCACATTGGATCAATTGTTAAAAATGCGCTAGCTTACAGATGATACAGAACCTTTTTATACAATACATGTAATTTACATCACTCTTTGATGTGTAAGCGCAAGAATACCATCCTTTTCTTTTCTCGTAAGTCAATTGTAGGGATTGTGTTACTTTTGTTTTGCGACTACTTTCTGTTCAAATCATGATGATGATTAAGATTTGAAAACAACAACGTGTCAGTTTCATAGCATTTTTATGTTTACAGAATATCCGAGGAGGAATATATCATAATGTATCCCTGGTTGCAAAATCTCCGCATTGCATCTTACATTTAGTTATTAATCGAGAACCATCCTGTATTTTCAGTTTCCACAGTAAATTTTGTATTTTCATGGTTGACTGTAAGGTTTCATCAAAACGAGCCCCACACTCTAACTCCACACTAGTTCGTTAAATACCACTCCACTTAAAGTTTTAAATCTAAAAGTATCCATATTGAGACAAGTTACCAAACGTTTAGGAGAGATGTGGCAAGTTTAATGTTTATAAACTAACCAAGTTTAGGAGAGATGTAGCAAGTTTAGTGTTTATAAACTAACCAAGTTTAGGAGAGATGTAGCAAGTTTAGTGTTTATAAACTAACCAAGTTAGGAGAGATGTAGCAAGTTAAGTGTTTATAAACTAACCAAGTTTAGGAGAGATGTAGCAAGTTTAGTGTTTATAAACTAACCAAGTTTAGGAGAGATGTAGCTAGTTAAGTGAATATAAACTAACCAAGTTTAGGAGAGATGTAGCAAGTTTAGTGTTTATAAACTAACCAAGTTTAGGAGAGATGTAGCGAGTTTAGTGTTTATAAACTAACCAAGTTTAGGAGAGATGTAGCAAGTTTAGTGTTTATAAACTAACCAAGTTTAGGAGAGATGTAGCGAGTTTAGTGAATATAAACTAACCACGTTTAGGAGAGATGTAGCAAGTTTAGTGAATATAAACTAACCAAGTTTAGGAGAGATGTAGCAAGTTTAGTGTTTATAAACTAACCAAGTTTAGGAGAGATGTAGCAAGTTTAGTGAATATAAACTAACCAAGTTTAGGAGAGATGTAGCAAGTTTAGTGTTTATAAACTAACCAAGTTTAGGAGAGATGTAGCAAGTTTAGTGTTTATAAAGAAAAAGAGCCTCATTGTGGCGGTTGATGAACTATAACAAAAAGTATGCCTATTCACTCTCAACACAACAGGTACGATATAGGCACCAATCTTATGTGATTAATTATCTTATTAATTATTTAATTGAATTGATTATGCAATCTTAGTAATATCCAAAACTCAGTCAAGCAACTGAAATCAATTTACCCATTCCTGAGATGTGGTAGAGTTGTGAATTTACAGATCAATATCAGAGCCAATCTAACCAAAATTTCACAGTCACTAACATTAACCATAATTTGCAGTTTCGAGCGCGTCACGTGCAAGGTGTGCAAGTGAAGAGTTTGCGCGATGCCGCGCGCACCCACCTCAGCCTTCTCCATCCTGCAACCAAGCGCGAGGTGTACCGGAGCTCTGTATATCATGAGTCCGCTAACCCACAGTGGGTTCTTCAGAACACTCTACATGCTATCCAGGCTCTGAGAGGTGAGGAGAGGGTGGCCGGGGAGGAGGGGGGGGTACAGTTATAGTAATTTTATTGATAGTTTGTATTCATATACGTGAAGTGAAGTACGTAGATTTCCTGATTAGCTGTACTGTTTTCAAACTACAACCTAAGTTTTAATATTAGTATTAATATAAAACACACCCCAACAGATCTGATAGTTCAAGTTTGGGATTCTGATCGGAACATTCTACTCATCGAGCATTTTGTTACATTGTCGGCACTATCATACTTTGGGGAAAAGGTAACAAACTAGTTGATTAATAACTAAATAATTACATCCGTTAGTTTATTAGTTATTTCTGATGAAGAAGTTGATGTTACTTTCATCATCCTACAGCATGAACCAATCTAACATCAAGGGGATTTTAGAGCTGATGTCAAGTTGTACTTTTACATACGTATTACTATTACTTTTTAAACTATTTACAACACTACCAATCTATTAGATTTATTGAGGACGTTACAGAAGGAATTAATTGAATGTAGCTATGTAGTTTGAGGACTGAGGAGTCCTCACTCTTACGTCTAACAATGGCGTTTCTTTTCTCGTTAAAATGATATGTTTTACATTTGTAATTTTGACTGTAATTGTATAACTGCTCATCTGCTCCTTTATAATATGGGTCGTTCATGGACAACAACATGTGCAGTGTGCCCCTTTATAATATATGGGTCGTTCCCACAGGGGACAGAGTCGGCTTGGGAGACGAACACAGTGATACTCGTGTTGAACGATTCTCTCTTCTTTTCACGACACGGTCAGTTTGATGTTTCAGACTTCAGTATAATGCAAATGCAATATGGGCAACTTCTTTTGTTATCTCAATTATATCGGCAGTGGTTGAATTCTTGGTATCAAATCATATAATATATGAATTATTGAAATTGTGAGTGAGGGATTATAATATTATAAAGTAACGATAAGTTAAAAATTTAAGTCGATTACAAGGCTAATACGCAGGTTAATAGTCGCAGGTTTTTTCCATAAAACTAAAAATTTTAATCGAGCGAAATTTGTTTATTGAATATTCTGAAAGTTAACAAGCCCAAATAATTATGCTCCACTTTCGTTACAGGTCGATATCCAGACATAGGACCGAACGTTGTTTTGGAAGAGGGAGACGTCAAGAAGCCTTTCTGTAATGTCAGAAAATCCGACACTAGGATTTCGTACGACACCAAAACTGTTCAGAAGTGAGTTATACTTCATTTAATTGGATATCATAAGATACTATTTAAATCCGTTCAGCATTTAGTCTTACTCCAAAGTCGCTTCTCTACGATGCCGTAACTATTCAGGAGTGAATTTTTCTCTGATTATTTTTCGCAAAACGTCAGATCATCTCTAGACCGTTAAAAACCAAGGAAACCGTTCGACACTTTTTGCTGAACTTGTGATGAATTTTTACAGTCTAAATTTCATTTCAGTCATTTTTCAATTTTAACGCTTCAGAAGTAGAATCCCCAGTTCGAGTGAAACGGGTTATATTTTATCCACGGAGATGTTTTTTCAAGTTTTATTACCAAGTTATTCAAAATCACCCGTATTGACCGAATTCGACATAAGTATAATCTTGCCCTTCGAAAGTCAGTTTCCTCGCCGAAACCAATCTTACGGGGTCTCGTTAATTCAATACTTTTCCACAGTCCACACTCCACGTGATTACAGGATATTAACAAACTATCGCTAGAAGGACTGTTACTTATGAATCTTAAGTTATGACACACCTATATTATTTAAAATTGGCTAATTATAGGTAACCTATAATTAGCCAATTTTAAATGAACGAGATTTCACCACAGATTTCAATGCTCGCGTAAAGAGTATGCTTCCCGTAAACTGGGCAATGAACTGGATACTGTATCACTGAACAAACTTCACTGCGTACCGCGACAATTGATCTCTCGACAATTGACCCCCCAACAATTGACCCCCTATGTAATTACACTGGGGTCAATTGTCGCGAAATCTAGGGCTTAGTACAACAATTGACCCCCCGAAAAGGTTAGGGTTAGGGTTTGGATTAGGGTTAGGGCTAGGGCTAGGGTTTGGGCTAGGGTTTGGGTTAGGGTTAGGGTTTGGGTTTGGGTTTGTGTTTGGGTTTGGGTTTGGGTTTGGGTTTGGGTTAGGGTTAGGGTCAATTGTCGGGGGGTCAATTCTTCAATTGTCGCCACCCACTTCACTGATAGTTCATACTATCGCTCATCCTGACCGTAACCCCAACATTAAGTAAGATATGAAGTAAAGTTTTAGTGTAATCGCATTGCTTGTGGTAGGCACCACGTGTCTACTTGGCTGTACATATTTATAAACTCATAGGGCAGTCCAGTTTCTGTTTCCAATTTCTGTTTCCAGTTTCAGTTTCTGTTTCTTCAACTTCTCATGGGTATCCATGGGGATTGCTTATTAAGGGACGTGCCCTCCTGGCTTGCCAGGAGGGGCTTTTCAGTTCAATTCAATTAGTCAGATATGCGACTTTTAGTTTTAGCTCGTAAATCTTACTCTCACAAGAAGTTAGAAGAGTAATGTATATCGTGCGGCAAGCGGTCAGACAGTAAGTATGTTCACAACACTAAACAGTCACAACGTTCAATGGAATTATTTGATTCGGTCAGTTTCTGCTCGGAAACTTAACTTCTTGATATTAATATTATGAACACTTCATTTTGAGTTGGATTTATAGAATGAGAGTTATGAAAAAATTATTGTAAAAAAAGCCACTGTGCAATAGGGGTCAAATATTCGGGAAATTAAATTGGCACTGCGATAACATACAATCGAGTGGATTTATTAAAATGGTTTTTCTTGAGCGTGCGATTGTTTTAAGTCAATGGTATGTCAGGGGGTTTCTAAATGATTACGGTAGTATAATTTGAAGACAATAGCTATGTGTAAAACTGATTACCAAACAGTGATTACGTAATATGTGAACGACCCCTTTAAATGCCTAAATTCTAAAAGCATTATAAGTTTCGATACGTACAGGGTTAGCTATGAAATTTAGGGTTTGGTCGTCACTGATTGGGTTAGGGTTACTCACTGCGAGTTTTGTTTAAAATTAGGCTAGGAAAATGAAAGTGAGACAGCTCCGTGTAAACTCAAATGTTATAATCCGCTTGAATATCTCGGCTTTGGAAATATCACAAGGCTGAGCGCTGCCATCGCCATTTTCACGTTTAAGCGACACTCCAAATCACCTGGGGCATATTCCGTTTATTAACAAATGAGACGCAGCCATGATATTATATAGTTTGGGTTGACTAAACTATATTTCAAAAGGTTCTGGATGGTTCGTGATTTCGTTAAAAATTATTTGTATACAATTGGTATATATTTGTTATTTGTATACATTTGTATTTTGTATACTATATTTTTTTTGTATACTATATTTGTATAGTGCTGTCAGTTTAACTCCAAGAAAGTCGTTTTCTGAGCGAAGAAGGGAATATTCCAGATTGTAGTTTACATTAGGAATGAGATGAAACTATCATTTTCAGAGATATTAAACGTTAACTGACAGTTCACTTTAAAATTTCGTTTAATGAGAATTACTCATTGATGAATCGGAATGACGGAACAAAGTGTGAAGCTAAATATTTTGCAGCAAATAAAATTGAATTTACATAAAATTAACAGCTGGAATTAATATAGCACTATTCTAGTTCTCAGATATTTTTCTTTCGACTTATATCAAAATATGATTTAAAGTGTCTAGGTTCCATCAAAATCAGGAGGTATTCTGTAAAACAGTCCCTACAATTCCCGTTTGGTTTAATATGAAAACTGTCTAAATAAAAGTAAATAGAACCCTTTAATTTTATCCCGATTATCTAGTTTAACCGATGCCTGGTTCATAGTTTTTGGCGTTCATGTTTATCCAGGATGTTTTCACTTCAAAAGTCACCGAAGTCACCGAAATCGTCTCCGAAATCGTCTCCTCCAAAATCGTCAAAGCTGGAATCATCTCCAAAATCGTCTCCTCCGAAATCATCTCCTCCGAAATCGTCTCCTCCGAAATCATCTCCTCCAAAATCCTCTTCTCCTCCGAAATCATCTCCTCCGAAATCATCTCCTCCGAAATCATCTCCTCCGAAATCATCTCCTCCGAAATCATCTCCTCCGAAATCATCTCCTCCGAAATCATCTCCTCCGAAATCATCTCCTCCGAAATCATCTCCTCCGAAATCATCTCCTCCGAAATCATCTCCTCCGAAATCATCTTCTCCTCCGAAATCATCTCCTCCAAAATCGTCTCCTCCGAAATCATCTCCTCCGAAATCATCTCCTCCGAAATCATCTCCTCCAAAATCCTCTTCTCCTCCGAAATCATCTCCTCCGAAATCATCTCCTCCGAAATCATCTCCTCCGAAATCCTCTTCTCCTCCGAAATCATCTCCTCCGAAATCATCTCCTCCGAAATCATCTCCTCCGAAATCATCTTCTCCTCCGAAATCATCTTCTCCTCCGAAATCATCTCCTCCGAAATCATCTCCTCCGAAATCATCTCCTCCGAAATCCTCTTCTCCTCCGAAATCATCTCCTCCGAAATCATCTCCTCCGAAATCATCTTCTCCTCCGAAATCATCTCCTCCGAAATCATCTCCTCCGAAATCATCTCCTCCGAAATCCTCTTCTCCTCCGAAATCATCTCCTCCGAAATCATCTCCTCCGAAATCATCTCCTCCGAAATCATCTCCTCCGAAATCATCTCCTCCTCCGAAATCCTCTTCTCCTCCGAAATCATCTCCCCCAAAATCGTCTCCTCCGAAATCATCTCCTCCGAAATCATCTCCTCCGAAATAATCTCCTCCAAAATCGTCTCCTCCGAAATCATCAAAGCCAGAATCGTCTCCGAAATCGTCAAAGCCGGAATCATCTCCGAAATCATCTCCTCCAAAATCGTCTCCTCCGAAATCATCAAAGCCAGAATCGTCTCCGAAATCGTCAAAGCCAGAATCGTCTCCGAAATCGTCAAAGCCAGAATCGTCTCCGAAATCGTCAAAGCCGGAATCGTCTCCGAAATCATCTCCTCCAAAATCGTCAAAGCCGGAATCGTCTCCGAAATCGTCAAATCCGAAATCATCTCCTCCAAAATCGTCAAAGCCGGAATCGTCTCCGAAATCGTCAAATCCAGAATCGTCTCCGAAATCGTCAAATCCAGAATCGTCTCCGAAATCGTCAAAGCCGGAATCATCTCCGAAGTCGTCTTCTTCTCCGAAGTCACCTCCGAAACTGTCGTCTCCGAAATCGTCTCCCATAAAATCGCCGCCACCACCGTCTTCTGGAGTTTCTGCACACTCAGTTGCTTCCCTGCAACAGTAGTTGGCACAGAAGCTTTGCATCCATTCACCATTTACACCGTCCAAGGAGCAATCGTCCTGTGGATAATCAGAGTAACAGAAAGGACCCATTACGGGATCGTTGGCACTGTTAGCACACCAGTCACCGCCACACTTTGGCAAACCGTCGCAGTAGAATATCTCTCCTAGATTAACTTCTATCTTGCCATCTTCCGGAGCTTCTCCTCCTACATAGGTAATGGCAAGCTTCTTGTACATCTCCAAGTTGATCTCAGAGGTGAAGCACCAGGGGGTGGCAGCTACTCCATCCGGGTTCCTGCAAAAGTTGTGATTGTAGTTTGAACCCTGATTAAGGGCTGCTTTGACAAAGTTCAGATCCGCTCTTCTGAAGTTGAAAAGACCTGTGGCAGCAACTGTTTGCCAATTGGCACAACCACTGAACTGCAGGGTTGTTTGCCTGTCTCCGTTGTAGTTCTTTCCGTTGCCATTCCACTCCTCGTCTCCTATCTGGATACAAGCCTGCTTGATCCTACTGTCAGGCCCGTACATATTCTGAAGGACACAAATATTCTGTTCCCCGATCAAAGTGAACCCAGGATTGCACTCGATCAGCAAAGCGTCGCCAGCTTGCAGCATTCCACTGTTCAGGACTTTTCCGTTCTCTATGACGGGTGCGTAGCACATTCCCTTAGAAGGTTTTCCAACTCCAGCCAGCAGGTTGATGTTGTCCTCGAGGCTACCACAGTCGCTTGGATGAAGGTTGCAGGTTTTAGCACACATGGTGACCACGCCGTCAACCTTACAGAACCTGGTATACTTGGCACACTCTCCTTTGACGTTCTCAAAGTCAGAACAGGTGTCTGCGCAGACCAAGCAAGTTCCAGCGCACATTTTCTTGATTTTTTCACTTTTACAATTTCCCCATGTTGAAGCTATATCGCCACATGTCTTCTCAAAGCCGGGTGTATCTTGACATTCTGGTCGCCCGGAGAAGTCCCAGACCGTGTCCTTATTAGCTGGAGCAGATGTTTCAGGATTATATCCAGTAACATCAGGGGTCTCGTTGGCGACACAGTCCTCGTCAGCTCCAGTACAGGTCATCGTTTCACTACAGTATGTGGGGAATTTGTCTGGGCAGCCTAATTCGTTATGTGTGTGAGTTGTACTTACTTCAGCTGCCTGAAGGTTATACTCGATACCACAGTGATTGTTACCTCTGGGTATCAAGAAATGTCCTCGTCTCATCCAGACATCACCTCTGCTGTCCCTCACGATGTAATATTCTGTTCCGTCTAAGTCGGTGTAGAGACCCACGATCAGGACATAGGTGTCTGAGAAGATGGTGTCTGTTCCGGTAACCACGTGGCCATTCTCTCCAGTCAACCACTCAATGTATCCGTCTATGAGACCGTCATCATTTTCGTCCTGGTATTTCTTCATGAAGTTAGTTCCGAACACTTCACTCTTTCTCTTGTAATATCCGGGACATTTCTCGTGGGCTAAGCTTATCTTGGCAAAGACGAAGCCTGATTTCTCCAGCCATTCATCTATCTGGTGTGCCTTAATTCCGATCAACGGGCCCAAACCGACTTCGAGTGCGTTAGGAGAATTAGCAGCCCTACAGATAGAGTTTTCAGCATCCCAGCCTCCGAGGAAAGGCGTGTAACCGTCTTCTGGAGCGAGTCTTCCTTGAACCGACAACCACTTCGCAAGATGATCAAGATCAGCATCAAAGCAGCCACTGTAGAAGCAATCAACTATCTCCTGCTCAGACAGCTTGGTCGGAATGTTAGTGGTCAAATGCTGGTATCCGATTTCCAGTGCGGCGGTGAGAGCGAAGGCAGCAGAGTTACCACAGAGAATCCCACTGACGACCCTTCGAGAGCGTGGTGGTAATCCTGGTAGACCGTATTGGAGAGCAGCTGGGTCCTTGTCATAAAAGTTCGTATTAAAAGCCTCAGCAGCAAGGAATCCTGCACAGAGCAGGAGCGCAGCAGCAAACATGTTCAACAAGGAAAGTAATGAGCTTCATTCACTTCCTAAAGTCGTGGGACGCTCTAAAATCAAATTACGTTGGACGACTTGTTGCAGGATTTGAATTAGCCAGTGCAGAGTAAATTCAATCAAAATTGTCTGCTGCAGTATTATTACAAGCCGTTACCCAGTCCGAGTTTGCATCCCTACGTGTCACTTCCTCGACTATTCACATTACACGCACCCTCCAGCTCCCCCTGTGTATTATTTCACAGATAATTAGCGTCTTGAAAGGAAAGGTATCCGGTCACCTTCACGCTTCCCCTGAGTATTATTTCACAGATGATTAGCGTCTTGAAAGGAAAGGTATCCGGTCACCTTCACGGGGGGGGGGGGGGGGGACCTTCACGCTCACCCTGTGCTCAAAATAGATCGCACCCTGGGAAAGTTCCGTGCGAAGTCATGTGGTTCAACCATGAGGCATGACCGATGTGCGTGACAATATCTATGGGACATCAGATCAAGATTCAGGATGCTCTCGTGTCGCTCTAAAGATAAAGATAGCAATGACTCAACACGATGCCACGACTCAATGCAACCGGCAGTCAAAGAGTTGCGGGATGTAAGGTCAGGGTATTCTAATTCTGTGTCAAGTACGGGTTGGCCGGATCCGTAGTTTGAGATTTCCAATTCTCTTCTAAATAAGAGTTCATTGTTCGCACAAGCGCGTTTTTCTAAAGCTTTCATCCATGATTACTACTGACATCTGCGAACATACTGTTAAAAATGGTGATTTTATCGTCATATCCAAGTGTTTATGCTGATCTGAAGCTCTAGGAAAGATGAATATGTAAATTTTTCGTATTACCTGGTTCCACAATTCTCAAAATAAACCTTACTTAGAATTAGCACCCGTCACTAGTGGTCACAGGGAATGGAATGTAAGTCTAAATTCAAAAGATGTAAACGGAATTAACCACTAAATTTGTGATCGTCGGCTAGGTTAAAACACAAAAACCAAACAACCTAACACGCAATATGGAACTGAATTTCGTACTTTGTTTCCAGTTTTACACTGCCATTTTTACGATCGCTTTATTCTTCGTCGTGTCTTATTGATTAAATATATTTTGCTGAACCAATTTTGCAGGAGACTGATTCATTTACATTTTTTGTTAAGAGGACGGGATATTTGCGGAGGCTGAAACATCTAGGAAATAGAAGACAGGACAAATCAGAGGGCATGTCGTGGAAGTTAATTAAATTCGTCGTGAGTTAGCAAACAACATTGAGATAAATATAATTACTATCGTTGCGTTGCCCATGAATAGAATCAAACCAGGTCATAACAATAACATTAATATCATCAAATTTCAACAATCACTGATAGAATTAAAATCACATAATTGTCGGTTAAAATATCTGACGTTCACAGAGGTATCCTGTAAAACTCTACCCTATAATTCCCATTTAATTTAATTTTAGAATTGTCTCAAACTGTATAAAACACTTTTTTATCCAACGGACCCCAATAAAATTACACAAACCCTTGAAAATCCCTCTAAACTTGTCAAAATCCTTAAGTTTTGAGACATTGGATTTGTCAGAAAATATTTTAAACGAAAATTTCCCGATTATCTAGTTCAGCCGATGCCTGGTTCATAGTTTTTGGCGTTCATGTTTATTCCAGGAAGTTTTCACCTCAAAAGTCGAAGCCGAAATCGTCACCTCCGAAATCGTCTCCTCCGAAATCGTCTCCTCCGAAATCGTCTCCTCCGAAATCATCTCCTCCGAAATCGTCTCCTCCGAAATCATCTCCCCCAAAATCGTCTCCTCCGAAATCGTCTCCTCCGAAATCATCTCCTCTAAAATCATCTCCTCCGAAATCATCTCCTCCGAAATCATCTCCTCCGAAATCCCCAAAGCCGGAATCATCCCCTCCAAAATTGTCTCCTTCTAAATCACCAAAACCATCATCTCCTCCGAAATCACCGAAACCATCATCTCCTCCGAAATCATCTTCTCCAAAATTGTCTCCTCCAAAATCGTCTCCTCCGAAATCACCAAAGCCCGAATCGTCTCCTCCGAAATCGTCAAAGCCAGAATCATCTCCGAAATCGTCAAAGCCCGAATCATCTCCGAAATCGTCAAATCCAGAATCGTCTCCTCCGAAATCTTCAAAGCCGGAATCGTCTCCTCCGAAATCATCTCCTCCGTCACCAAAGCCGGAATCGTCTCCGAAGTCAAATACAAATCCTGAATCTTCCGGAGTTTCTTCGCACTTGGAAGCCTCTGCGCAACACATTCGAGGGCAATACCGCTGCATCCATTCGTTCGAGATCTTGTCCAGGCTACAGGCACCTTTAGGATTGTCAGAGTAACAGAAGATTTCCACTACAGGGTCATTGGCAGCGTTGGCACAGTAATCACCTCCACATCGTGGCAGTAGCTCACAGTACATCACCTCACTGGTGTCAATTCTGAGGATACCGTCCTCTGGTGGGTCCATGCCGGTGAATATGATCTCCATGCCTACGTAGACGTTCAGATCAATATCGGAGGCGAAGCACCAAGGAACTGGTGCGGCTCCCTCAGGATTCCTGCAATAGTTGTGATTGAGACTTGACCCTTGTTTCATGGCAGCTCGTCCGTAGCTTACTTCTAGTCGTGTTGGGTTAAATGTTCCCTTTACAATCACCTCTCTCCAGTTCTTACACGGACTCTGCTGCACTGATTTGTCCTTGTTACCGTTGTAGTTCTTTCCGTTCCCATTCCAGTCCTCACCTCCAGTTTGAACACAGCTCTGCATGATCCTACTGTCAGGCCCGTACATATTCTGAAGGACACAGTAATTCTGTTCACCAACCAGGTTAAACCCAGAATCACACGTAATCTCCAACTTGTCCCCATTTTGTAGCATACCGCTGTTAAGGACACGTCCGTTCTCAATAACAGGTGCGTAACACGATCCCATGGACGGCTTTGAGAGTCCAGACAGCAGGTAGATGTTGACCTCCATGGAGCCACAATCACTGGGATGTATTTGGCAGGTTTTACCGCACATTGCCATCACTCCTGCTACCTTACAGAATCTGGAGTACTGTTCACACTGTCCTGGAACAGTGCCGTGATCCTCGCAGGTGTCTCGTGCACAAACCAAACAAGTTCCAGCACACACTTTTTGTACTTTCTCGTTCATGCAGTTCTTCCAAGACTTTCCAAGCTCCGAACAGATAGCCTCGTAGCTAGGTTTGTCTTGGCATTCTGGTCGCCCGGAGAAGTCCCACACTTTGGCCTTGTTGGCTGGAGCAGATGTTTCAGGATCGTATCCGAGAACATCAGGTGTTTCGTTAACCACACAGTCCTGGTTTGCTCCAGTACAGGTCTTAGTTTCAGCGCACCACTTAGGTGAGTGGTCTGGACAGTTGGTCACTGGATCATGTCCTTCTCTTTCCACCAGGACAACTTCCGCAGATTTCAAGTGGTTCTCAATACCACAGATATTACCACCTTTACGGATCAGGAAATGTCCCCTTCTCATCCAGATGTCACCCCTGCTGTCTCTGACAACGTAGTACTCGTCATTTCCGTCCGTGTGCGTACCCACGATCAGAACATCGGTGTCGGTGTAGACGGTACTCTCCCCCTCCACCACGTGACCCTCATTTCCAGTCAACCAGCCCTCATAACCGTCAATAAATCCATCCTTGTCGGAATCCCGGTACTTGTTCCAATAGGCATCCAGTGTGTTGAGGAGCTTGCTTTTTCTATTGTAATACCCGGCACACTTGTTCTTACTGGTGCTTATCATGGCGAACACGAACCCTGATTTCTCGAGCCACATCGTCACTTCATCAGGCTTGATCGGGGTCAGTTCGGAGTTTTCCAGCTTCAACTCTACTTCCAGGGCGTTGGGAGCTAGGGCTGCTCGACAGATTTTGTTCTTGTTTCCGAGATCTCCAGCTCCGAAGAAGTTTGAGTATTCAGCCTCAGAAGAAAGTCTCTGCTGGATGGTCAACCACTTTGCTAGATGGTTGATCCCAAATTTAGGCTGAAAGCAACCAGAGCTGAAGCAATCTATTATTTCCTGCTCAGCCAACTTCACAGGTGTATTCCCAGTTAACCTTTGGTAACCTATCTCTAGAGCTCCAGTCAGAGCAAAGGCGGCAGTGTTCTGACACGAGAGACCGCTGACAATTCGTCTTGACCGCGGAGGCAGTCCTGGCAATCCGTATCCAAGAGCATCACTGCTGTCATCGGCTGTAACAGTAGCAGCTAGTCCTACAAATAGTAGGGTAACAGCGACAAACATTTTGAACTAATAGTGACCCATCGGGGGAATCTCTCCTGGCTAAATTGCATGCTCAAATCTAATTACTATTTGAAAAGATCGCCGGAGTTTGAGAAATTCAAACTTTGTTTTTTCAAGTCATGTGCCACCCTTGACGTGAAAAACTACCGAACCGCCCTAATTTTTCAATTTCCTGTCCTGATTTTGTACCTTTCTAGAACATTATAGGAGGAGACCTGTACGTCTAGCTGGTATTAACCATGTAGAAATTCTCGGGTAACAGAATTGTGAGGATCGTGACTCTGTTTTAACAATATGATACGTTTTTTGCAAAAGACTAATCGCCTGCATTGCTGAATTTTGTAAGTTATCATTAATTTTAATTTTTAGTTCGTGACCCGCCACATGTTACCTGAGTATCTGATGATTTCAAGGTTCACAAGGATTACAAGGTTTACAAGGAATAGATCTATATTGCAGTGAAATAATGTCAGATCAACGTTGCTAAAAAGTCACAGTCCGAAATCCAAGTAGAAGATCCGTTACCGTTAAGGTGTTTAAACCAAGAGTAAGTCATGACTCATGATGTTGCTCTAAAGGCGAGTGCATATCGCATCGTTCAGGCTAATAGCTAACAAAGAGATAGAAAAGCACGCAGAACCTTACAGAAAAACAACGTGAATTGTGAAGAATGAAGATGCTTGAGATATGTCCGTGTGGGTGTGGTAAAGGAGTCGACGATGTGATTGAGGTGGAGTGGAATGCAAATGTAAAGTGCAAATGAAGGGGCTGCAGAGGAATGGTGATGTCTCGTACTGTGACACTAATTTTCGTGTTTCTTCTTGATAGGAAATCGTATTCTGCAAAGCTGAGCGACGAACTTGGTGAATTCCACTATATGCTCCGGAAGAAAGAGGCTCTTCATGTGAATCATGTCATGAAATAGCAAAGACTTTGTGGGCTCCTTTATGTTAGTCTTACTGGAATGGTACCTGGGACATGTTCTAAGGAAGTGTTCTTCATCTTCTATTATTGGGTCTTATTGGATAGAGTTATTATTTTACACCCCTTTAACAATATATCCTCAATGGTGTGAACCGTTTTTATATACTAAACCTGTTTGCAAATTTGCCGCATGGTTCCATTTTACTGTGAACATGCATAGCGGTTCATAATTTATGATGGCATTAAAAATTGAAAGCACGATACATTAGGTCCCAGAATACAAGAGGGGCTAAACTGCAATGTTATACTGAAATATAAAGAGCATTCTACATATTTTACACAAGAGACGTTACATTTTCTGCCAGTCAAATTTCCTCCATTTATAAGGACCGGGTCGCCAACCTAGAGATGGGAGTAACAAGTACAGATGATTTAATTAAGAAGTGAACAGATCTAAAACTATTACTTAACCTATGAATATTTCGGCTGATCCCAGCTCTTTTTTTAATAATTATGTAACCTTGCAACACCAAGCTAAGCTAGTGATATTTAAAAATACTGAGATTTATAGAAGCATCAGAATGCTTACTCCACGATGGTGTGCGTATGAGTATTGCTGAAAGCACAGTGTAAGGCCTACACGGACCGCCTCTAACTAGCCAATCCCTGTTTACATGATATGATAGAAATAAATTGAGAGTATCAAATAATCCCGTGTTCTTTTCCCGAGAAAATATGTTGTTAACATGTGTACTTACTACCATTACACCACAAAACGCACATGCCGCAAGATAAACTATATTTATTAAGAATGTGGTGTAAATTAAACGACAGTACTAAATATAAAACTATATATACTTTCAACACTACTATATTTAACAAATAATTTGAGGCTCTATTGATGCAGTTTTACGAAGATTTCAAGCCTTACGTTGTGTGTTTCACTTCGTGTCCAAAGCATTATAAATATAAAACTAATCTTCTACATGACGTGGTGTATAAAATGTTTGAGTATACTTCACTAAAGTTCTAGCATCCCCTTCTTTTTTAAAAAATCTTAATATAACTGTAATTTACTCTGGCAGTTACAAGATAATTAAACCCCACATTTCCTTATTATATCCCAAAGTTTAGTTCTGCAGAAGTTTTGAGATTTTCCCGGGTGGTCATAATCCGCCGAAATCCAAAGCTTGGTACGTGGCTACTGAGCTGTAGGGGAAGCTTTTGAATCTATTTATTTCCAAACATTTCTACAAGAAATATTTATCCCTGATTATCTTGATCCGCATGAATTGACCCTTAATCTGTTGTAACTTTGTAATTTGTTCTTAAAATAAATGAACTTTGATTCGATCATAATATTGCATTGCAGGTCTTCTGAAATCTGCAGATTAAATTTCTTACATGGTCCCTGTCGCCTGTGCAAGACAATAATTCACTGCTTTTTAATAGCTCATTAGTCCGCTCCTGTCCTAACATTGTTTCTTGCTCTTGTCGTACGATAGGAATTTATTTATTATGGGATGTTGCGACGTGGCCAGATTTAGTCTCCTGGTATATTCTCGGATGATCGCATATTATCCCATAAAAATTAATAAGGATATTAAGGAAGCTAAAAACTCTTGAAACTGGCTTGAACCGTGACGGAAGAAGTTTACGGTAAAAGTTTTGAAAAATAGGCTGATCATGAAAAGAGTGCTGATTCGATTGTGAATTCTTGAGAATTTGTTGCAACAAAAAATTGTGATTCGAGAAATAATTTAGAGAGAAATACTTCAGAGCCACCCCATGCCGGTTCCATAATGTTGTGATGATGAGTTCATAACGGCATTTACTGGCAATTCCGGTAATTTGTTCCGAGATTTGACAAATCATTGTAGCTAATGAACTCAAGTCTTGAGTTCATTAAAATGTTTGTAGTTTTTTTCTTGGCTTCTGTATCATTTTTCTGCAGGACTTTCAGAAATCAACATCCCCGAAATAGTTCAGTCTTAGTGGTCACAAAGATACTAATTTCTGGCAGGCATTTTTTCCCGAATACCGATATAAAAGAGAGAAGTGAATGGGCTATCATTCTCATAATCTACCTAATTTGATCATTTGCCAATGATCTGACCCACAGCAGCTAGTGAAATTACCCTGCCATACCTTCTATTATATTACAAAATACTCCAAACGGCACATATTGAACAAGAACGGGAATTATCAGAGATAATGAGGTGTACCATATTTATTCTCCTCAGGACATAAGTTTTTATTCTTTCTTAAGTTTTTATTACGTTTGAGTTATGATAAAAATGCCGAAAAGTTGTTTACATTTTCCTCCATTTTCACCATCGATGTTTGGCAAAATGGAAAAGATATTTTCATCGTTTACTGAATTTCTCTAATTTTGGCACCCACTTGAAAAATTGCAAGATCTTTGATATGATGGCGACGAAGGCAACAAGAAATAACAAGAAATTATGTTGTTTTGTTGTGACGGATGGAAAAAAATGCGGCCGCTTTTCTTTTGTGGATGGCCGCTCAATTTCCTGATCCGTGATGACGTCTCTTACCATATTTTATATTACTTGGGGTCCCCATGTTTTAGTGTTCATTTACATAAAGATATGGCGAAGTGACAGGCTGAGCGCCGCTCAGTAAATTCCATATTGATTGTGAGCTGCAACATACTGTCACCTTTAAATCCAGGAACATGAACAACAATGTCCCTCACATCTGAACAAACTGTCACCTTTAAATCCAGGAACATAAACAATAATGTCCCTCACATCTGAATATACTGTCATCTTTAAATCCAGGAACATAAACAATAATGTCCCTCACATCTGAATATACTGTCATCTTTAAATTCAGGAACATGAACAATAATGTCCCTCACATCTGAATATACTGTCATCTTTAAATCCAGGAACATGAACAACAATGTCCCTCACATCTGAACAAACTGTCACCTTTAAATCCAGGAACATGAACAATAATGTCCCCCAGATCTGAATATACTGTCATTTTTAAATCCAGGAACATGAACAATAATGTCCCTCACATCTGAACAAACTGTCACCTTTAAATCCGTAGAGTTGGGGTTCAGAGCACCATTCAATTCTACACTAACCATCTGATTTTAATGGTAAAGTAAATGCCTTCAGTTCTCAACGCAAAAGTCGAGGAACTTGCACTTAGATAATAATCTGTCATGGTGAAGAACTACATAATATCGAGTTACAGTAGCATTCTCAACAAATCAAGTAGTAACCATTCTCGTAATCTAACCGTTTAAGTGGTTTAATGCTTATTAGATTTTCTTTGAATATGCGTAAACGTCGTCCATAGAATAGTACTTGAAAGTAATTCCAACTTCGTGTTTTAACCCCCTGTTATTTCTCCTCAGTTTGCACGCGATGTACAAGTCCGTGATAGATGCTGAGAACACGTCCGTGAATCTGCGAGCGGAGATAGGTCGACGGATACAGTCCGTCTCACAAGTCGAGAACAACAAGGTGCACGAACTGAAATGTAGGATAAAGTATCTTCAGGACCGCCGAGCAAAGTTCGTGGAATCAGTCACCAAAGGTTAGTTAACATTGCTGTATCCTTCCCTCTGCAGTACTGTTAATGAAGAATTCTGGATATTCCATAGCACTCGCATTTCGCAACCGAAATCCAGAATCTCTGGCGCACGCCGCACATTCTTAGCGCCTAAGTTGATTGTTTTGAGTGCGCGCGTCATATATTTGTAACACGCCAAGACAGCAATTTGTCGTAAACAAAAGTTGTTAACGTAAAAGTAGCGCGCGTATCTAATCTAAATAAATTTCGAAAATGACCGACGGACGAAATTGTGATTTAAAAACTGTCTATTGTCTGAAGATTGAATCTGACTGTCGAGTATCGTCTATCTGAATGATTATTCAGCAATTTTAGAAAAAGGCTACGTTGTATACTACTTAGTACTTTAGTTTCAAGCGAGATGCATTACATAAACAATAAAGCTCCGTCAGAAATATAAGTCAAATGTTTTTGCAAATGCTTGGGACAACTTCACTAGCTATCACAACAAAGGCGGCTATTTAGGGCGTCCGTGGACGTCCTAAAATTATTGTCTGGTGGCTGGTGCTTGAAAATAGAAATAGTAATAGTATTCGGAAATATCTAATCGCGATATAAAGCTTTTTATTCTACTCAAACGTTCGAATGTAAGCGCACGCATGATCTTTGTGATAATCACAACATCGACACAGTTGCAAAATAAACGGAGACTTGAAGTCCGTCCAAATCAGTCCCTGTACAGAACAGTGAACACTGACATTTTCCCGGCTGAACGGCAGAGTGCCTTCCTCTGCTCATTATTAAGAAGACTTGGATTTATCCATCTAAAGTAACCATGATTTATTGTCTAAAAGTTCACCTACATTATCTGTACCATGAGCTTGTTTTTGACGCTTTTATTTCAGATAAAGACAGGTTGGAACGTATGAGAGAGCAGAACGCACAACATTTACTCCGTAGAGGCAATCTCCGCAAATCAGTCAGAGAATGTGGAAATCTGTTGGCGGAAGAACTCGACAAAATGGATTGGATGGTGCGGTACGTGGTGAAGAGCAAACTGAAGCTGCTGAAAAGGCAACAAACGTTGGTTGGACAGTTGAGACAGATATTTCACATTACTCAAGATGACAAGAGTCATAAGATGATGATATTCGGATTGAAGATACATTCTCAGGATCAAATAAATGGTATGTTTCATTAGATTAAGGTTTAAAGAAAACTCAATAATTATGTATACACAACTAAGGTCATATCCAGTGGCATGCTAAATATTAGTTTGAAATAAAAGTGTTGACACGTGACCGGTTCTGTAACCACATGACATCCCAGATAAGAGCGAGGAGGAGGAGTTAGGGCCAGCGCTCGGTTATGCAGCGCACCTCGTCACTCTGATTTCCTCTCTGTTTGATGTTCCTCTGAGGTTCCCTCTGACTCCAGCCCTCTCTCTGTCCACTATCAGGGATGATATCACCGCTAAACTGGATGAGAAACGAGTGTTAGTTTCCTTTTCGTCATATTTTTCCCGATTTATGACTCCTGTGCCGGAGGCACGAAAGAGTTAAGATTAAGGGTTAACAAACGAGGTTTTTTTTGTATTATATGGTAGCTTGCGACCGTCGTGCCTGCCTGCCTGCGTACGTACCAGTGGCGTAACGTTGCCTGTTGGCGCCCCCCCCCCCCCCCCCCCCCGCCGAAAAAGCGCCCCCCTGTTGGCGCCCCCTCCCCTTTTGGTGCCCCTCCCTAAAATTGAACAAATTAGGTGATTTTAGAGGATACACCGGTAAAATCTCTAAAAAAGTGTGTATCTAGAGCAAAAGGCGCAGTTTTGCTAGTACTTTAGTTAAGTTTTCGAAATTGTTCCACATTCAAACGACGATTTGGCGCCCCCTAAGACGGCCCCCCCCCCCCCCCCGCACAGCGGGGTCAGCGGGGCCCTTCGTTCCGCCACTGATACGTACGTGCCCGAGCGCACAAATGTCGCCCACGTTCCTAATAAATCTGCGCAAAGTTATTTTGCGAGATATTCTGAATTAAATTATTATTGGCGCGCGGCGCTGAACTGATCAAGTAAATCGTTAATTTCACCATGTACGTATCTCGGGGGGGGGGGGGGGGCACTGGCATAAAATGGCATAAATGGAGAATTACTCAAGGGTTTTTCATTTTCTACATATAGAAAAAGTCCTATTTTATGCCATTGGCAACAGAGATTCGTAAATTTGCCTTAGTTATGGCAGATGAAAATGAATATACTGTCTACTGATTCTTAGTGTAGAGGAAATGCCAAAACTACTACCCACCAAGGTTGAAGGTCCTGAAAATGTATAGTATCCACAGTTGTTTCAATTAAGATGATATGATCAATTATCCATAACGGTTGTCGGTATTTACTATGTTGAACTATTATGCAACATTCAACATGAGACAATGTGGTTCATTATTCTCTCATAGTTAGTAAAGAACCGCACATGGCTTCTAAATATTATAACACGCAGTAAACATGTTGGTGAAACAATTCAGACTCTTATCGTATCTGTCAGTTCTTTTCAGCTATATGTTTGTCGAATGTCGACGACAACTATTTGTCTGTAGTTCGAATTGGATGCTTAATTGCATCATTGACATCGTTGAAGAATAGGATACGTAGTTGTTACTTGTTTATTGTTAACCGGTTTACTCAACGTTCAACTAGGGTCGAGTAGCCGGTATTCTCTATTGTTTTTTCACTTATTACGTAATCAGCCGAGGGGGGGGGTTCCAAATACTTACTGTTGATTACGGGGGTGGGGGGGGGTTTGGTCGTTGATTACGTAATCAAGATTCTCTTTTTTACCCTCTAGAATAATAACAATTGGACAATATTTTATTTCAAATTCCACTCAATTTCATTCTGATAGTGATAAAATTTAGAAATTGATCGGATATCCGACTATAGTAAGTAGTTTGAAAGGTGCTTGGCCGGATATCATAACAATGATATCGGCTCATCATGATCAGGGTAGCATGAAACGTAAAGAAAAATGATTTCCAGGGAAAAAAGTCAAAGGGGGGGGGGGGTGTGGGTCAGGCCATGATTACGTAATATTGCTGTCAGGGGGGGGGGGGGGGGGGTTGGGGAGCTTGATTACGGAGGGGGGAGAGAGGGTCAAAATTGCTAAAATAATGATTACGTAATATGTGAACGACCCCTTAATAACTTAATAAGAATTCTGCCCAAGGTTAACTAATTTATGGAGCAAGAAAAAACTGTGTCATTCTTCCGTTCATTTTTTGTTTGTTGTGCGTGGTAAGTTCGATTTTGCTTTCCTAAACTGATAATGACAGGTGTTGCCACTATTTTCAGGACTAAAATCCTTTTCATAACTAATTTAGTACGGATATTACTTTTCGATCTGGGCTATTTAATAATTTTAAGATAGCTTTTTCTCTTAAACTTTATTCCTTTCCAGCATAAGCCTTTAGCTATCAAAACATTCATTATGCTGTGTGTGTAGTAATCAAATTTAAAGTTTCGATGAGATATTTAAGTTATTTAGTAAACTAAACAATGGTAAATCACAAGCATGATCTCAATAGGGTGTGTGATAAAATTATAAATGTGATTTCAAATTGGTCCTTGTCCTGTGATAAGTCACATGACATTGCATAATGTGGGAACTTGGACTGACTTGACCTAGTTGTGTGCCATTGAGGATGAGTTAACTTTCTTATTAACTTACAAACCCATTTTTAAATTTTTTTCGAGCTTGAAGATGATGTGCATTGTTCTTTGATCAGCAGTTTAAGTTGTTAGATTTCTCCTGTTTAGTGTTTAATTGCTATTAATAAATTGGATTATAAATTTGTACGACACATATCTTTTTAACATTGACATTCTAGAGATTCGAGACAGAGATGACAACTACAGAACCACTTCCCCCAACTCCCAATGTAGAAGAGTTCTTGTCAGAAGAGCAGTTCAGAATATACGACACCCTTCTAGCAGTCATTCTTACTCTATGTACTCTAGTCGGTCTCCCAGGTAACATTGTCTCCCTGCTCTACTTCTACTCCGCAAAACAAAGAAGCTTTTCCAACTTGATCTACATGTTTGTGTGCTGTATTGACATCGGTACCTGTATTATCCCAATACCAGTCATGATAGCTCTCTATAACGCCAGAAGACCGGGGATCTTCGGAGAAACTATATTCTGCGTTGGGTGGAGTGTGGTCTTCTATTATCTCCAACTCATGTCGATGTTTCTGGTGATGCTAATGAGTGTTTCACGATCCATAAAGCTAATCTTTCTCTTCCACAAGATCGAGAGGAGATTTCTCATCGTATCGATTCTTCTTTACACTGGATTCATAATCATTCACAACATTTTGGCTGAACTTTTTGGGGGCGAAAACAATTATGGATACTCGTCCTCTGACGTGTACTGCTACTATGACCTTCAAGAAAAGCCATTCTCTTACATTGACCAACTGGTTCACAACATGTCTATTGGCATTCCCCCGATCGTAACAACCACCAGTTTCATTGTATTCTTTTTCGTGCTGATGAAGAAGAGACGAACTTCAAAAACAAACAAAAGGAATCACCAAGCATCGGTGACCATGGGAATATTCACAATCCTTTTTCTGGCATGCAACCTCCCCTGTTTCCTGAACAACATTTTATGGTTCATGACTGAACTAAGTTATAAGTCTGAATATCCTGAGCCTTTTTACGCGAATAAATTCATGTTTTTCTATAGTTGGCTGATCTCTGATGTTTTTTGCACGGCGTTGAACGCAGCACTCAATCCAGTTCTATATTTTTGTAGAATGAAAAATCTGAGAGACTGGGTCAGATCTCGGGTGCAAGGTACTGCTCGCGAACACAGTATGAATTTATCAGCACGTTCTACTGACAGTGCAATATGAGAGATATATATATCGTCTCGCTTTATATATAGAAAGATTGCGAATTGGTGATTAATTTCTCTATTAGTTATATACGACTTATTTTCTATTGGATACCATTTCCGTCATTTTTTTCGATTTACCATAAATATTCTTTTCGACATTATTTCAGAAACAATTTCTATTTATGGGACAGATTTGAAAATTGGGCGTAAATTCACTAACACTTGGGGAAGCCTGATCTCTAGTCAGAGGATGATACTGCGATTATTCTGAGTTTTTAAGAAATTGCTGAATCATTCTCTGCCAGGGAATTTACAATTTACTGGATGCTGTTCTGAGTCTTCTTACCGGGGAGGGGGGGGGGGGGTCAATGGCATAAAATGGCATTAATGGAGAATTACTCAAAGGTTTTTTAATTTTTCCATTTTGCACAAATCCGTGTCATATCCTGTATCCGGTTGCATAAACTATAAACATTAAACATATGGTTACATAGAAATATACACGATTTTCAAATTCAATATGGAATTAACTGGGCGGCGCTCGGCCTATCACTCCGCTTTATCTGCATGCTTATAAACAGTAAAGCCTGGGGTCCCCAGGTTGTATGAAATATGATGAAATACGCCATCACGGATCGGGAAATTGAGCGGCCATCTACAAAAGAAAAGAGGCCGCATTTCTTGTTATCGTGTATCTTCTGGGTTTATCAATTACCATAGATGATTAAAAACTTTCAGGTATTTCCAAAACTACGAGAAGAATTCCTTTTCTCTCAATAGAGAGTATATTAAATGAGATGTGTTAACTGTTGTTACCTTACTATGGAAATAACGCCTGAAAATTCTTCAGCCTACCACTGTACATCAAGGGGAAAGACAGGAGTTACTTCAGCTACGGAGTGTTCCTGTTGCACCGCAACATCGCTCAGATCAGACATCATTGCGGAATGAGAACTGAGGAGATTAAAGCACCTCTTGGTAATCTGACAGAACTTATGAATTCAAAGCTGCGGGATTCCATGTAAGTTGGAAAGGGTTACAGTAGATTTATCACCTATACTCTGCCAGGAGGCGTGTTTAATGTATGACTAAACAATAGGTGGTTAAACCAATGCTACGTTTTATGTAATCACTTTTTTTTGTCACAGTTCTCAGAATTCTAATCAGTTTAATTTCATCCGTAATTAAGATGACGCTTGACAAGTTAAATCCTCTCTAACAACAGTTGAAGCGTTTTAGTTTTGTTACTCTTCGTTAGTTCATAGTAGATGAAATGACACCGTACTTGCAGGTCGTGTCACCCTCCAGCTCGAATAGTTTCTAACGACAAGGTAATATCTCGCCACCGGAGCACCGACACCTTCAAGAAGACCCATAAAAGAGTCAGATCTGCTCCGATAAAGTGAGTTGTTGTAGTACAGGGAGTAATTTCTTGTCACTTTGCGTGATTTGTGCATTTTTTTGAACCATCTGCATCTGTCCTCATCTTATCATTTTCGAAACTTCATATTTTTTTCCAGCGTTTTACGGATGGCTCGTTAAGCTATTGAATTGTACCAATCATGATTTCTGCTCGAATGTCTTAATAAAATGTAACCCTTATTTTAAGAGTTATCGGTTTTTCAGATCCCTTAAATATTTTTCCTCAGGTTTAACGTTAGTTTGGATATGGGAGGGATAGACGCCAGGTCGACTTACTCAAATGCTCCGAGCGAAGTTTCTTCGTGGAATTCATCTATCAGTAAGTTATAGAATTCCAATCTCCAATGAGCATAATATGTTTTTTTGGAAAAAGAGCTGATTCAAAATATTCTGTAATTATGATTTTAGAATCATCAAAGTTTATTGTTCAGGCGATAAGTTGAAGCATCTTAAAATTCACCGAAATAACTATTGTATTAAGATATGGAGAAAAAAACGTAGCATGCATTGTTTTATTTGTTATCCATCTAAGTTTAAAATTATTCTGCTCAGGTCTAAAGATAAGTGAGGGGCCTGTGCAGACAGCTAGTTCAGCAGAAGACATAACTGTAACCGTCCCGGAGAAAGAGGGTAGGTCTTTATTGTAGTTATATAGGTGTTAATCCTGGCACAGGCAAAAGTCCTGCTCACCTAAGGACTGGCGCTAAGTTTCTCGATGTAATCCGCCTTATATGACCCTAAATAACACAATTGACTCGGGTACACTTTTTCGCGAGTGGGGCATTTTCCGGAATCACGCCCTTTTTGACCGCGCCCACATCGCGACCCCCACCATTGATTATCTCAGCTTCTGATTGAGATACAGACCTCAGACATAAACCAAAATGTGCCTAAGATGCATGTTTATATTAGTGCTATGAACATACTTAAGGCCTCAGAGGCTTAGATTTTGAGAAATTAATAAAAAAACCGATTTTAGGGTAAATATTGAAGCTCATACGCGTATCTCATGTTCTGATTCAGATACAGACCTCAGACATAAACCAAAATGTGCCTAAGATGCATGTTTATATTAGTGCTATGAACATACTTAAGGCCTAAGAGACTTATTTTTTGAGAAATCGCCAAAAATTCGATTTTACTATACTAGGAGTCTCGAGAGTAACAATTATCAAACTTATTTCAAGATATCTCCGCTTCTGATTGGAGTTAAGCGCTCATCTTGGGCATTAAAATGGTCAGAATCATCATATTGAGTGGGGTAGAGCATGGTTTCAAAGTCTTCAGACTTCAGGTTGTTGAGTTATTAGGTCAGATCCCATTTTTATGCTCTCGCGAGTAGCGATTGATGCACTTATTTCAAGATATCTCAGCTTCTGATTGGAGTTTAACGCTTATCTTGGGCATTGGAATGGTCAGAATCATCACATTGAGTGGGGTAGAGCATGGTTTTGAAGTCTTGAGACTTCAGGTTGTTGAGTTATTAAGTCAGATCCCATTTTTATGCTCTCGCGAGTAGCGATTGATGCACTTATTTCAAGATATCTCAGCTTCTGATTGGAGTTTAACACTTATCTTGGGCATTGAAATGGTCAGAATCATCATATTGGTGGGGTAGAGCATGGTTTTAAAGTCTTCAGACTTCAGGTTGTTGAGTTATTAGTTCAGATCCCATTTTTATGCTCTCGCGAGTAGCAATTGATGCACTTATTTCAAGATATCTCAGCTTCTGATTGGAGTTAAGCGTTCATCTTAGGCATTGAAATGGTCAGAATCATCACATTGAGCGGGGTAGAGCATGGTTTTGAAGTCTTTAGACTTCAGGTTGTTGAGTTATTAGGTCAGATCCCATTTTTATGCTCTCGCGAGTAGCGATTGATGCACTTATTTCAAGATATCTCAGCTTCTGATTGGAGTTTAACGCTTATCTTGGGCATTGAAATGGTCAGAATCATCACATTGAGTGGGGTAGAGCATGGTTTTGAAGTCTTGAGACTTCAGGTTGTTGAGTTATTTGGTCAGATCCCATTTTTACGCTCTCGCGAGTAGCGATTGATGTACTTATTTCAAGATATCGCAGCTTCTGATTGGAGTTTAACGCTCATCTTGGGCATTGAAATGGTCAAAATCTTCAGATTGAGTGAGGTAGAGCATGGTTTTGAAGTCTTGAGACTTCAGGTTGTTGATTTATTAGATCAGATGACAGATCCCATTTTTACGCTCTCGCAAGTAGCGATTGATGCACTTATTTCAAGATATCGCAGCTTCTGATTGGAGTTTAACGCTCATCTTGGGCATTGAAATGGTGGAGTGTGGAGATAAGCGTTCATCATGGGCATTAAAATAGTAAAAGTTATCAAATTAAGTAGCATCGAGCATGGTTTTAAAGTCTTTAGACTTCAGGTTATTAAATTATTAGGTTAAACCCTATTTTTATGCTCTCGCAAGAATGGTCACTGCAATGGTGAAAATATTTATTAAATGAACTGTAATTAATCGGGGGGGGGGGGGGGATCATGTTTTTTTGTCCGTTTTTGTCCGTTTGGCAGCTATATTTTCAAAACGGACAAAAAATAAAGCGGACAAAAACGGACAAAAACGGACAAAAACGGACAAAAAATAACAAAAATTGAAATAACATTTAGATGCTTCCTCCTCTTCCTCCTCCTCCTCCTCCTCCTCCTCTTCCTCCTCCTCCTCCTCCTCTTCCACCTCCTCAGTCATCCTCCTGAGTCCTCCTCCTCCTCCTGAGTCCTCCTGGGTCCTCCTCCTGAGTCCTCCTCCTCCTCCTCTTCATCCTCCTCCTCTTCATCCTCCTCCTCTTCCTCCTCAGTCCTCAGTCCTTCTCCTCAGTCCTCCTCCTCAGTCCTCCTCCTCATCCTTCTCCTCAGTCCTCTTCAGTCCTCCTCCTCAGTCTTCCCCCAGTCCCCCTCCTCCTCCTTCTATTCAGTCCTTCTCCTCCTCCTCAGTTATCCTCCTCCTCCTCCTTCTCCTCCTGGGTCCTCCTCCTTCTCCTCCTGGGTCCTCCTCCTCAGTCCTCCTCATCCTCTTCATCCACTTACTTCTCCTCCTCATCAGTCCTCCTCAGTCCTCCTCCTCAGTCCTCCTCCTCCTCGTCCTCAGTCCTCGTCATCAGTCCTCACCAGTCCTCCTCCTCCCAAGTCATCCTCCTCCTCCTGGGGCCTTTTCCTGCGTCCTCCTCCTCCTGGGTCCTCCTCCTCAGTCCTCCTCCTCCTCCTTCTCCTCCTCAGTCCTTCTCCTCTTCCTCCTCCTCAGTCTTCCTCCTCCTCCTCAATCCTTTCTCCAGTCACCCTCCTCCTCATCCTCATCCTCCTCATCAGTCCTCCTTCTCCTTCTCAGTCCTCCTTCTCAGTCCTTCTCCTCTTCTTCCTGGTTCCTCCTCCTGGGTCCTCCTTCTCCTCCTCAGTCCTCCTCCTCTTCCTCCTCCTCCTGGGTCCTCCTGATCCTCCTCAGTCTTCTTCCTCCTTCTACTCCTCAGTCCTCCTCCTCCTCAATCCTCCTCTTCCTCCTAAGTCCTCCCCTTCTCAGTCCTCCTCCTCATCAGTCCTCTTCACCAGTCCTCCTCCTCAGTCCTCCTTATCCTCATCCTTCATCTCCTTCCTTCATCTCCTTTCTCCTCCTCATCCTCCTCATACACCTCCTTCTCCTCATCAGTCCTCCTCCTCACTGCTCACTCCTTCTCCTCCTCCTCCTCCTCCTCGTCCTTAGTCCTCTTTATCAGTCCTCATCAGTCCTCATCAGTCCTCCTCCTCCCCAGTCCTCCTTTTGGGGCCTTTTCCTGGGTCCTCCTCCTGGGTCCTCCTCCTCTTGGGTCCTCCTCCTCTTGGGTCCTCCTCCTCATCCTTCTCCTTAGTCCTCCTCCTCCTCAGTCCTCCTCTCGAGTCCTTCTTCTCCTCCTCCTCCTATTCATTCCTCCTCCTCAGTTTTCCTTCTCAGTCTCACTCCTCCTTCTCAGTCCTCCTCCTCCTCTTCTTCCTGGTTCCTCCTCTTGGGTCCTCCTTCTCCTCCTCAGTCCTCCTCCTCTTCCTCCTCTTCCTGGGTCCTCCTTCTACTCCTCAGTCTTCTTCCTCCTTCTACTCCTCAGTCCTCCTCCTCCTCAATCCTCCTCTTCCTCCTAAGTCCTCCCCTCCTCAGTCCTCCTAAGTCCTCCCCTTCTCAGTCCTCCTCCTCATCAGTCCTCTTCACCAGTTCTCCTCCTCAGTCCTCCTTATCCTCATCCTTCATCTCCTTTCTCCTCATCATCCTCCTCATACACCTTCTTCTCCTCATCAGTCCTCCTCCTCACTCCTCAGTCCTTCTCCTCCTCCTCCTCCTCCTCCTCGTCCTTAGTCCTCTTTATCAGTCCTCATCAGTCCTCATCGGTCCTCCTCCTCCCCAGTCCTCCTCATGGCTTCATGGGGCCTTTTCCTGGGTCCTCCTCCTGGGTCCTCCTCCTCTTGGGTCCTCCTCCTCTTGAGTCCTTCTTCTCCTCCTCCTCCTATTCATTCCTCCTCCTCAGTTCTCCTTCTCAGTCTCACTCCTTCTCAGCCCCCCTCCTCTCTCTCCTCAGTCCCCCTCCTCAGTCCCCCTCCTCCTTTTCCTTTCTTTCATCTCTCATATCAATAATTTGTTCAATTTATAATTATTGTTGGTGTTATTGTTAACATAATTTATTGTTATATACTAAAATGTTTTTAAGCGCATTTGAGTCTGACACAAAATGTGCTCAAGAATCATTGTGTTTAACAAAGTTTTGCTCTCCAGTAATAAAACTTTTCATCCCTTTTTATGTTATTAAAAAATGTGTAGACTATTCTTTGTGCCTAATTGAAGATTGAAAGTTTGAGAAAGGACCATGGTCATTAACCGGGCTACCCATTTCTGCAGATAGCCTGTTACAAATTGTGGAGAAAATTTAAATCAAAAGTTACAATTTTTGTCCGTTTTTTTCCGTTTTTGTCCGTTTGGCAGCTATATTTTCAAAACGGACAAAAATTAACGGACAAAAACGGACAAAAAATAACATGATCCCCCCCCCCCCCCCCCCTTAATCGCCAGGAAAAAGTTGTTTGCCAAGAAATATCAGTAAAATGTCACTAAAACCTCTAGCACTAGGAACATGCTTTACCCCACTTAATATGATCATACTGACCATTTCAATGCCCATGATAAGCGCTTAGCTTCAATCAGAAGCTGCGATATCTTGTAATAAGTGTGTCAATCGCTACTCGCAAGAGTGTAAAAGTATGTTTTAACCTAATAATTCAACAACCTGAAGTCTGAAGAATATGAAACCATACTCTACCCCACTCAATGTGATGATTCTAACCATTTCAATGCCCAAGATGAACGCTTAGCTCCAATCAGAAGCTGATATATCTTGAAATAAGTGCATCAATCGCTACTCGCAAGAGCGTAAAAATGGGATTTAACCTAATAATTCAACAACCTGAAGTCTGAAGACTTTGAAACCATGCTCTACCCCACTCAATCTGAAGATTTTGACCATTTCAATGCCCAAGATGAGCGTTAAACTCCAATCAGAAGCTGCGATATCTTGAAATAAGTGCATCAATCGCTACTCGCGAGAGCGTAAAAATGGGATCTGTCATCTGATCTAATAAATCAACAACCTGAAGTCTCAAGACTTCAAAACCATGCTCTACCCCACTCAATGTGATGATTCTGACCATTTCAATGCCCAAGATGAGCGTTAAACTCCAATCAGAAGCTGAGATATCTTGAAATAAGTGCATCAATCGCTACTCGCGAGAGCATAAAAATGGGATCTGACCTAATAACTCAACAACCTGAAGTCTGAAGACTTTGAAACCATGCTCTACCCCACTCAATATGATGATTCTGACCATTTTAATGCCCAAGATGAGCGCTTAACTCCAATCAGAAGCGGAGATATCTTGAAATAAGTGTGATAATTGTTACTCTCGAGACTGCTAGTATAGTAAAATCGAATTTTTGGCGATTTCTCAAAAACTAAGTCTCTTAGGCCTTAAGTATGTTCATAGCACTAATATAAAAATGCATCTTAGGCACATTTTGGTTTATGTCTGAGGTCTGTATCTCAATCAGAACATGAGATACGCGTATGAGCTTCAATATTTACCCTAAAATCGTTTTTTTATTAATTTCTCAAAATCTAAGCCTCTGAGGCCTTAAGTATGTTCATAGCACTAATATAAACATGCATCTTAGGCACATTTTGGTTTATGTCTGAGGTCTGTATCTCAATCAGAAGCTGAGATAATCAATGGTGGGGGTCGCGATGTGGGCGCGGTCAAAAAGGGCGTGATTCCGGAAAATGCCCCACTCGTGAAAAAGTGTACCCGAGTCAATTGTGTTATTTAGGGTCATATAAAGCGGATTACATCGAGAAACTTAGCGCCAGTCCTTAGGTGAGCAGGACTTTTGCCTGTGCCAGGATTATGTGTAATTCGAAGGTGTAATTAACACGATCTTTTTCACTTAAAACTTTATTTTTCAGATCTCATTTTGATACCCCTCAATTTCAGAAGAAGAAGTGTCTGATCTAATAGATTTTAATGAGGAAGAGCTCGATGACGATGAGCCAGGTCCGTCCTCTACAGCGGACTCCACAACCCGGCCAGCAAGCTCCGAGTCTGCCCAGACTCCTGAACCTCAGACTCCTCCTACTTCTCCTCATACCCCTCTATCGTCCCGTGTAGCTTGGCAAGATGCCAGCCCCCCAGACGTCTTCACAAGCACTGATGACGTTACAGCCAATGACAAGACGTCACAAGAAACGTCAGTCCGTACTCACAATGGGTCCTTGAGCTCCAGTCCGATGGGCAGCTCAACCCCACCCCGCGGGTCCACTTTGCCCATCGGCTGTTCCCTGACCAGTGGCTCCACTCCTCCCCTCAGTTCCAGCCTTAATCGTTCAGCAGAGGTGGGTAGGTCTAGTTTCAAGAGTTACATACGTGGGAGCGAGCTTTGGGGACGAACTGAGGACGGAGCGCAGCGGTCTGCTAGTTTCAAAAGTTACCGCCATCCTAAAAGAACGGACACGCCCAAATCTGATGACAGAACAGACTCTTTAGGAGCAGTTAGCGGTGATCGGAGTCCTATCGCAAATAGATCTCCTGAGTCTCTTAGCTCAAACAGGACCCCTGAGTCTGTTAGCTCGCCGAGTCCTGAATCCAACAGAACTGATACTGGAGATACTGATTCCAACGTCTCACAAGCTTCCTCGTCAATTGGTTCGCCGTCAAGGTACAATTTTTATGCATTGCAAACTTCAAAACGATCCATTAGACTCAAAATAATACCTAAACGACTGGTTAAGTCTAATGATAACCCAAAAATACTACCTAAAAATGGTTTACCAATCCAGTCAAGATTCGCTGAACGAAAAAATGTTCGCCTACTATCTCAAGTACAGCTCTCGCTGTGAGTCACAGCATACTTGCATTCAGAGCATTATATCCAATAATTTAAATTTCCCTTAACACTAAAATTATTTTCAGATTAAGCTTTGAAAGCTTAAGCAACAGCATGTCTCATTATGTAGCACTGGTGGCACCATTTACACTTTGCACTCATTTTGTGGGCATGGTCTGCCGCAAGATTTTTGTCTATCAAACTTCTTTTCCCAATCCTAACTGGTTTATTTTCAGGAGTGAAGTAAGAATACAACCGGTCCAGCATCACATCACTAAAACCTACATGGCCCTCGACAGTCCAATCATAATCCATTCCTCCGCTCCCGGCTACTTGCCAACCAATCAGCGTTCTCCACGATCTTCTCCGACCAATCAGCACTCTCCGCGTTTATCTTCAGCCAACCAGAGGCTTCCCTCAAACCGGCTAACTAATCAAGGCCTGGAACATGCGGTGAACGGTCACCGAGCGGAGCAGCTTCACTCGGTTACCCCAGATATTTGCCCTGAAGAATTCTACACGAACTGATACATGCATTTGATTTTATTAGGAATATGAAATATGATTGGGAAACATAATTTTATAATATCTCTTAACAAGCCCATGGAAATTAGGATGAAATGTTATTTAACGAAGAGGATATTTTTGTGGCAGAACGTTTACTACAAGTTATTCTTGTGACCTTGATTGTACAGTTTGAATCGTTAGTTAGATTGTAGGGTTGTAAACCAACTGCAGAATTATTTGCACATTCGATGATCTTAATTTGGTCTAAATAAATAAGTGTTTTTTGTAAATTCATTGATGGTTGATATAAGTATATTTGACTGATGAATGGTCCATTGTAGGCGATGTTTTTAATTCCAGTTTAATGATATCTCCATACATTATGGACTCATAAAGATCATGGTTTATGTTGACCCCTAATTGTTGATCATGTAGTTCAAGGATTTGTGGGATTCTGAAAATGTGGTTCTTACTTATGGATCATTCTCACTTCTCAGGCGATACTTTTGATCTAAGAACTTAAGGGTTTAAGGTTTGCTCATTTTGCTTGCTTCAAATGAAGCTATTTCAGTATTAGGAAAACGGGCGTGTTTTGATACTTGATGAGCATTTTTCTGCAAAGTTTCTAAGATCTTTGGGTTAATCATAGAATTTCTGATTTGATTTCCACTTTTAACATCTATTTCAGACCCAATTTCGTGTCTTTTTCTACGAGATAATATTAGTTTTCTTCATTACTGTGTACTGATTACTGAATTATTTGGAGCCCATAGATGGTACCAAAACATTTTTGCCCAAGAATACTTTTGTTTGATTATATTTTGATTGATATGTGTACATTCGAATTATGTGTGCGATAACAGCTGTTTGTTTACTGGTCGAAAAATTGTTATGTTGTTGCAATGCTGGCATTGCTCAATTAATTAGCAGATTTGAAATTGGAAATGTGGCGTCTTTATTTTGTCAATCCATTTTTAAACATACCCGAATGCTGAAGAAGTCGAGTGGATGATTGATAATCAATACACAATAATGAATAATGCACTGACGAGTGCTAATTAATGTTCCATATCGGTACAATAGCTTATAATTTGTAGCGCGATGCGTTACTGTGCCGCGCCGAGCTGAGATGAATTGACATCGTCAATTAACTTATAATAAGCTAAGACACTTAAATAGCTTTAGTCTATGTAATCAGTAGTTATAAGCGCCATGTAATGAGTTGGCACAGAATTTGTTGTCTCCGATTTTGATAAATTTGGCACGAAAAGTTATCTAAATGCTAAAAATATGAGTAAAACAATTCCACCGTGCAACAAGCATTGACCATTGTTAATGGTCTGGCCCGGCGCGCGCTACTCCGTAGCACGTGCCATCGTGAAGTGTGAAGAACGCGGCGCGCGAGAGAAGAAAGCGGCGCGCGCTACTTCGAAGAAATTTAGAAGAGTAACATCCGTCAAAGCAAGCATGCTGTAGCAATTTTCGTTTAAAATACTTCACGGTGCTAATTTCATGTCGCCGCGCGCGCTTTTTTCGCGCAAATTTTGCAGTTTTTATAGTTTTTTGGCCTACATGAACGTCTACAGTTTCAGGTCATTTTGAAATAATTGTTGTTAGGGGGTGCAAAATAAAAATAAACTTGCTCGGATTCAGGATTTTAAAAATTTGTGTACCATTGTTTTTTAGTAAGCGGTGCACGATAAAAATAAACTTGCTCTGATTTTCAAAATTTTTGTACCATCGTTTTGTAGAGACTGTGAGAATTTTTACAGTACCAAATTTATTATACCTTTTTGGAATGATCAGTGAGTTTCGCCTAGGTGCCATATTTGATGGTGCGTTGATTCACGATGTCAATCCTTCGCAGCTCGGTGAGGCACAGTGGTGCATCTCGCCGATCTACCGAAGAAGCATTATTAGATGCGCGCGTGCGACCCAGTAGTGCATCGCGCTACAAATGGTGCGCGGCTTTTGGAGCAAAATTAGGTGTAAAAGTCGCGTAATTTGACGAAATTTGTTGATTTTTGTCGTATTATATATTTTGTCATATCTTCGGTTCCTAAACATGAATCATGCTGAAAATTTGTCAAAACCTTCCAATCATACTTAACTACCGAACCTAATTTAGTTGGCATTGGGAGAGATTGGCCTTGATTAAGAGGTCTAAAAATGACAAAATAGGTATAAATTCGTTGATAACTCAAATTCTGAGCATCGAAATTGCTCAAACTTGTAGCGCGATGCACTACTGGGTCGCGCGCGCATCAAATAATGCTTCTCGCAACCACTACTTCGGTAGATCGGCGAGATGCACCACTGTGCCTCACCGAGCTGCGAAGGATTGACATCGTGAATCAAGCTCAAACTAAATTAGGTTCAATAGAACATAGGTGTTTACGTTCACCTAACCATGTGCTTTCGCGCCGCTTCGGGTGCGCTTGTTTCACAAGTCAATAAAAGCACCTATCCACGAACCCCGATGGGAAGGTCCGTGCGCGCGTGCGCAGTGCTGACAACAGCGTCTATGTAGCGCAGGTAGTCTTGGCACTTCTCCCTCCATGCAGTATGCAGTAACCACTTTTCAGGTTTCTATAGTGCATAGTGACAGTGTATATATAGGGGTTAATTAGGTATAAAATACAGTACAGCTGTACTTACACCTACATTCACAAGCATGCAAGCTCACTTGGTCCAATGAGCCGTGAGGCGGGCGCGCTCTACTGCAAGCGCAAGGGCTCTGGATAGAGCAAGTGTTTACGTAAGCTGACCAAATTTCAACAAAATTGTTATATGGGAAGTATTATAACTTTTTGATTGTTTCCAAAATAATGTGCTGGCCGAAATAAGAGCTAAAAACCATTCAATGGTCAGCGCGCGCGTCTTATTGTCGATGGCGCACTGCCTAATTCTATACTAAATTTTCTTTACTGGGCCGCGCTCAGCCTGTCATTCCGCCAAATCTATATTATATGTTAATGAACATAATAGCCTGGGGTCCTCAGGTAAAATTTTCTATACTATTTCTATACTAGAGACTGTGAGAATTTTCACAATACCAAATTTGTCATACCTTTTTGGAAAGATCAGTGAGTTTCGCCATGTTTGATGGTGCGCGGCTTTGAGAGCAAAATTAGCTGTAAAAGTCGCGTTGCGTAATTTGACCAAATTCGTTGATTTTTTTCGTATTATTCGAATATATCTTCGGTTCCTTGAATGAGATCATTCCGAAAATTGGCGACGACCTTCCAAGAGGGCTTTCACAACTGTCCGAAAAATTTGGTGGATAGTAATAAAAATGGGGCAAAATACGGTGCTTTAAGCTGTAACATAATGTCTGATGGTTGGCTAAACTACTGTTTATATGTATGACTATAATAACATCGCCATCACCATTTGCATTGATCTTTCGAATCAAATTCGAGAATTTCGATCTGAAATGCGAAAGATCCACGGTATCCACGGTTCTCAGAAAAATCATAATATGTTGTACGTCTATTGACCATTGTTAATGATCTGGCCCGGCGCGCGCTACTTCGTAGCTCGTGCCGTCGGGCCAAACATTTCGAGAAGAAAGCGGCGCGCGCTACTTCGAAGAAATTTAGACGAGTAACATCCGTCAAGTACGTCTATATATATATATATATATATATATATATATATATATATATATGGGTAAACTATAAACCTGCAGAAGCCAGGGGAACGGCCCATAGCAGGGTAATCAGGATGGCCCGATACCCAAAAACCTGATTAACTAGCAAAGATAAAAAATAACAATAGGTAATAAATAGATACCAATACTATACCGATATAAGATGCATAGTTCAGAAGGATCAAACCGGGATGTTCCTTCTGTTAGTCTTTTGTAAGAGTCCATGGCTGTCGTATTCTTGTCTCTATTTCTTTTCTTCTCCGTGTTGTATTAGTCTTGCTGTAACGATGAGTTAAAGAAATGTCTGGTATGGAATACTATGGTCCTGGGAGGTATCATGTTAAAGATATAGAGGGCTGGGGAAGTCACTGAATCATGTGAATGAGAAATAAAAGGAAACTGAGTATGTAACGTGGTTGTCCCTTCCACAATCAGCAATGGAGAAAAAGAGGGGTGAGGGGGGAGAGAGAGAGAGACAAACATTAAGTCAAGCTACGAGAGCCGTCCAGTGGACTATTGAGCCCTTAGAACTGGCTGGGTAGCAGGACCTGCTGCAAGTCTGAACACGATCTGGGGAGGGGAGGGTGATTGTGGTAGAGGGACAATTACGTCAGCTAAGGCTAAGAGAAAGAGACTAAGGGGGTTCATAGAAATCTAGATACTTGGTAGCTCTAGCGAACCCCACTATGTTACTGATAGAGAAGGTTTGATGGAAGGTGTCCTCTCTGATGGTATAGTTACCAAGGTAGTATTTCCTGTGTATGGAGAATGCTGGACAGCTTGTGAGGTAGTGTGCTGTAGTTTCCTTGTCTTCATCACACTTTTTGCATATGCTGTTGGGTTCGTTGCCAATCTTGTTTTGGAAATATCTGAGATAACTGCATCCTGTGAATAGATGGGTAAGAATTCTGGTATTGTCTCTATTATGTCGTTTAACGTCAAGGTGTCTGTCAAAGAAACTAATAATGTTGGATTGGTGAAAATCAGTGGAGGATCTGAAGAGTAATAAACGATTATAGTGAAGTCGAGAAAAGTAACTGTCTAAAATATTAGAGAGAGAGGAGTGAGTGTAAGGGGCAAAAGGAGGCGGTCCAATGGGAGGAGAGTCGGATCCTTTGTTTGCCAGAGAATCTGCGAGATCATTGCCTTTTATTCCACTATGCGCCGGTACCCAGTGGAGGGTGAGTTGTACGTCTATTAGTAGAAGATCAGACTTTGTATTGGTAATAAACAGCCAGAAAAAAGGGTGTAATAGTTCAAGCAAAGCATAGTCATGATTAATGCAGATAGTGGCACGAAAATTGTAATATAACTGACTCGGAAGAAAGATCACATCGAAAATAACGATATTGCCATAGTGAACAGAAATATTTAAAGAAAAGTGACCACCGTGGAGAGCTTCAAGTACCACAATACCAAGCTTGCAAACAGTGATAACCCCTATCTGTAATTGGACTGTCCCTAAGTAGTATATAAAATGGAAATTTAGAAGTCCGTGCTGTCGGACTGGAACTCTTTGACCTTTGTGCGGTTCTCAGTCGTTCTGAAATTAAATTTTAAAAGACAAGAATAAATCCGACTATTGGGATAAAACATCAATAACAAAGCTGAGTCATAATTTGCTACCAACCAAACGTGCTAAATCACTCTACACTTTATCTTCGCAATTTTCTAAAAGGGCCCCTGATCAGTGGCGTAACTTAGGGCCCCGCGGGGGGGGGGGGGGGCGCCGTATAAGGGGGGCGCAATTTTCCTGAATTTTAGGCCCTTTCACTGAAAAAAACGCCTTGTTTGTGTATTTCCCTGTCCAATTTAGCGTTCGGTCGATGCGAAAAAAATATTTGGGGTACCTTTTTTGCTTCAGGGGGCGCAAAAAGCTGTAGGGGGGCGAGAAAAAAAGTACCCGACCTTTTTTTTTTTTTTTTTTTAGGGACACAAAAATTTTTAGGGGGGCGCTTTTCGTCACTGAGCGGGGGGGCGCCAACAGGCAAAGTTGCGCCACTGCCCCTGATTGTAGCGCGATGCACTACTGGGTCGCGCCGCGCATCAAATAATTCTTCTCGCAACCACTTCGGTAGATCGGCGAGCTGCGAAGGATTGACGAAGGATCGTGAATCAAGGCCCCTGACAGCGATATATTGGCGAAAAACTGTTCAATTGTTAAATGGCTCAGGCAGTATGGTTGGGCTACAAGTTTATCCTTCTATGTTCTACACACGTGTTTATATTGGTTTTGTATTGGTCTTGTATTGGCACATGGTAACATCTATAGTGAAAACCAGACTTACAGAACAATTCCTGTATTTTTGGAGAATCGAAAAATACATTTTTTTAAACATTTCTTGTAATCGGGTTTCACGGCCCACCAGGATTCCCTGAATAAATTGGAAGCTATTTCTTGCTGAATTTGGTGTGAGCAATAGCGAACAGCACGCACACTCCTTTGCCCTGTCAACCTATATCTAATCTATTTAAAGAGTGTCAACCATACTGCACATTGAATTAGGATTCCGTTAAATATCAAATTGATTTATTGTTAACTTGTTTAATCTGTAATAAATGGCATAAAATTGAAATTTTTGTTTAACTGAAATTTTTTGTTTAACTGAATAAATTTTGCTAAGAGTGCCCTGAGAATGATGTGAAAGTCATCATTCAAAAATATTGTATAGCTAAAGAGATAATCCAGGTTTTGTCTGGTGAAAAACGTTACGAAAACTAACATTGGGGGGTTAACTTGTAGGGATTCCACAGGGGAAATGGCAGTCACTGAAATAGCTTCTTTCAGAAGATTAGGTAGGACTTCACTCAGCTCTCTTAATTATGTTTTCTAGAGTTTGGCTGTCCTGTTCCGAAAGGAGGACCTGTGAGGTCTTTGCTAGATCAATAGCCCTGGTTGCAATGATGTATAGTTCTTTACAAACCTTGAAAATACGTTCTTTCTTTTTTCTGTTAAATCTTTTGCTTGGTGAATTTTTTTTCTTACCTTTAAAGGAATTTTCGTTGATTAGGTCGAGCTTCTCTTCCAGTTTCTTCAAGTCATCCATACCTTCTAATGAAATCAAGGTCCTATACCCAAGATAAGCTGTAAGTTTTTAGAAAAACTTAAACAGCTACAGTAACGTAGATCTGGGTGTATGGTAACAATAGAAACCTCAAATTATTCGATATATAGTAGTGTTGAAAGTATTAAAACTATAAGCAGACTGTTTGATAAATCACCTCACATCAGAAGTTGAAATTTCCTACTTTTTCTAGATTAGCCCATGGAACTAGATGTATTACTGGAAGAAAAATCGAAAGAGTTGAAGAATTTGCAAGGAAAGAAGATTCAGGCCTTAAACGACGAAATTGGGTATTGTACATATAGGATCTAGGTTTTACATTATCTTAAATCACTTTTAAAAATATTTCTCCTAAAATTACATTTTTAAATGACTAAACGTACTACTACTGATCATCAAATTAGGATCAAAGAAAGTCAACTGAATGAATTGCGAGCGCAGTACAATGAACTGAAGGACAGCTTTCAATACAATTTAGAGCTTTTAGCAGAAAGAGACAAAGAGTTAGGAAATTATGATACAAGTAAGATTTTAAAACTTCTAAATAGACAAACCATCTGCTAGGTTGTGCATGAAATCAAAGATAAATTACCTAGTAAACAAACATTACGGTAATGTGATACACAATATCATATCAATTTTAATCAAATTGTGTATTAACTTGTGTATTACTTGTATGGTTTATCATCATCGAATCCATACACTGACAAAGTCTATGCCATATGAAAGTTTTTATTTCAATTTATACAACTGTGAATAGTAGTACAACTGCAAATCAATATGTATTTTTCAGTCATAACTCAGCTGAATGAAAAAAGTGACTGTTTGACTGCAGAATTATCGGATGTTAAGGTAAAATAACTTCAAATTTATAGAGATTTATTGTTTAATGACTCATTATTACCTAGGCAGACCTTAGCTTAATACCATAATATGTCTGCCTTCTTTCTGCTGTTTATTTTAATAAACTCAGAACTTGAGCTCAATTTGATAATGATTACCACGTTTTATTTTTTTAAAATCTAGGTACAATTAGCTGATGCTCGACAAAAATTGTTGGAAGATAACGCCAAAAAGGAGGAAATTCAGAGGTTATTTCAAAACAAAATTAAAGACATTGAGGATGACATTCAACGTCAATATGATTCTAAAGAGCACAAGGTTGGTATTTAATATTGATTTCTTTCTTGCAAATATAAATATCCTATATATAGTAATTGACTTGTAAAACCTGTGTTATATTCATAGCAAACATTTTCTAATTTACATTGATGATCATTGTTACCTCCCAGTTGTCCATGGAGCTTGCTGACACAGCACGGTTAAAGCAACAGTTGGAAGTTAAACTTAATGACTTGCAGGTTAATCGATACATGATGAACCTCAATAGTTTATTAATTTAATTATTACATTATAGACTGTGATTTGAAATCGATACGTCTTAAACACTTTCATGTTGTTTATTTTTAGTAACACGTGTTCTGTGAACTGTATGTGTGTAACAGGAGGATTCTGAGAGAAAAAGACGAGAATGGGAGCGGAATTTTGAAGAGGAGATAAACTCTCTTATAAGGGAACATTCAAATAAAATCTCAGATAATGACACACAATTGTTTCAATGCCAATCCAAACTGAAGCAGGTTTTACATTTAATCGCCTTTCTTACTACTATTTGATCTCATGTAACATTTGTTCAGTCTATATTAATGGCTACACCTTGATTTTAGTAAGGGGCCGTTCACATATTGTGCAAGCTAGATTTTGACCTTTTCAGACCCAACCCCTTCCTAAGCTACTTTTAAAATAACTATTCTGTAGAAATTAAACTAGCTTTTCTAAACCCTATCTCCCTAGGCTGGTAACATGTAACAATCTCCAACAAGACAAACATAAGGTCACAACTTCAGGTATCAAGTGAGCGAGAGGCGCTGCGTCTAAGAGTATCCGAGCAGGAAGAGAGTATTACTACACAAAGTCAGCACATCACTAAGATGGAGGAGGCGGTGGAACACGCAGAGTGGGATGTGAACAACTACATCAGTGCTCAGCAGGCTAGGTGGAGTAATCCTAATAACTTAATCCATGGTGCAATGTACTAGACTCGACTTACTCTCGACTTAGGGCGGCTTCAGCGTCCCAACAGAAATAGTCTTCTTCCAAATCTGTCTATCCAGCATGAGTTTGTTAATCTCTTTGCTGTCGTCAAGCCCCGTGTCCTTCCGAAGGATGTCAATGTATGTGAGATGTGGTCTTCCCCTTCGACGATGTCCTTGAAGGGGTTCCCAGAAGAGAAGTTGATGACTCAATAGTTCTTCATGTCTGGCTAAATGACCTGCGAGTCTCATCCTCCGTGCAGCTATCTTATCAGATGCTCTGATGAGGTGTCCATACACCTTGGCGTTAGTCTGCCGCTCTTTCCAGTCAATGTTCAGTGCCATCCTCAGCATTCTCGTATAACATCCATCAATACGTTTTGCGAGGGTCTGGCTGACAGTCCATGTTTCAGAGCCATATAGAAGGATGGACTCGACTGTAGCCAGGAACAGTCGTATCTTGAGATCTCTACGCATATCCGACTTTCATACAAGCTTCATCTGGTGACACGCTCCCCATGCCTTAGCTTTCCTCACTTCGAAGTCCTTCTCCGAACTCTTCATTCTACTACCCAAATATACGAAGTCATCGAATTTCTCAATGTTCTTCCCACTCCCAGCAACCAGAGTCGGGTTATCATCAATGTACTAGAGCCAGCAATATTGTAACGATCGCTATGTTCGAAACATTTACGTAAATATAAATTTCAGGATATCTGAGCTGGAGATTGTGCTGTCAAAACAAGCCGAACAATTTGAAGATAAGACCAGAATCATGGCTAACAAGTGAGTTTATGAAACCGATCGATAAATACAGTCTCCCCCAGTCAATGAGTCAAGTTCGCTTTCTAGATAAAGTTTTTTTATGTCTGTTATACAGGGTTACTAATATTTATTTAATAGCAAATTTGTCACGAGGTGAACGTCGTCTTGAGGAAAATTATGATTGGCCTAATTTATAGCACTGTATCAAGGCGCCCTCCACAAACTGTCATGTATAATCCCAGATTGTTTGTCTGTGAGAGCACTGTATCAAGGCGCCCTCCACAAACTTTGATGTATTATCCCAGATTGTCTGTCTGTGAGAGCCGTGTGTCCGAAAAAGATGACGCCCTCAAGCGTTTAAAAGAGCAACACGAAAGTGAAAGAAAAGAAAGAGAAAGTGAAACTCAAGTCTTATCGTACAATCTCGAACAGCTGAAACTGAGAAATAAATGTGATATGGCTCGCCTTGAGGACAGACTGACAGAAGCTAATGAGAATGTTTCGCAGTAAGTATTTACTATTTAGAACACATATCTAAGATAATTAATAATATTAATATAAAAGAATCCTCTATAGTGAAGTGATATTATCTTTTGTGCAGTTCCTATAGACTGCATCTGTAGTCCCTTGATCATCAGGGATCAACAGAAAACACCTCTGCTTGTAACAGGTTGGTAAGTTTGAACAAATCTTGTCCCTTTGAAGTGCCAGGGGGGATATGTTGAGCAGATTGCGGGAGTAAGGAAATAGTTTACACCAGGGGGTTAGAATCCTCAACTTTTTGGCTACGAGCCTAAATTATTTCCAAGTCTACTTGATCACCATAAGCTTACTAACATGTCATCTCGTTTAACATTGGTCAATTTGTGCTGTCGAACAGTAAAGCTATGGAGTTGAGAAAAATAAAAATAGACAAATTCTAACTTTTCTTATCTTAAAAACACTGATCTGTTTGATCGCAGCTTCCTCACCTAAAACTTCAAATAACTGGTCTTCTATCCTCACACTGGCTCTCCCAGACTGCAGTCTCAACTAGAAACGCAGCAAGTAACCCTGGAAACAGAACGACACAAGTGTGCCAAACATGAAGTAAACCTGAAGTTGAGCGAGGGACAATGCGAGGAGAGGATCCGGGAAGTCCGGACTGAACTCGAGATGAAGAAACAAGATATTGCTAGGTGGTTTATTTCCAATTAACTTGAAACTTACCATTTCCTTGATTTATTTAACTATAGATGTCATATTATGACACAATCGAGGTGCTGGAAGTTTGATTCCGGTCGGAGGAAGCATACTACAGAAAGCATTGCAAAACGAAAATTCATATTTTCCAATTTCTGTCCCATTTTCAAAGATGAAATTTCCGAACAGAAATTTGAAAGATGTGACCAAATTGGATGGCACAAGACACGATTGAAAATGCCCTACCGGTAGGATATTTTGATAATTTTCAGTATCTTGATGGTGATTTGTGTTACTGACACTGACCTCACTGGTTGGTCACTGGTCAAACAGCCAGTCAAAACTGTGAAATTTCGGAAACGGCAGAAAAGCTTCTATCTAAAAATCCTCCGAAATATCTCCTAGGTTTTCCGTTTATGAAAGCTTTCTTTTTTTTTCTTTTTTTTTTAAATAATGGAGACAAAATAGGAAACACAGTTAAACCAACTTTAAATTTTGCAAAATATCAAATTACCACTTTTAAAAACATAACATAACTCATTACTCTTCAACTTCGCAATCCAGCCCTTGTTTAAACTACTGTCCCAATTCACCTCAACCTCGCACAATGTCAGAACACCAGTCAGTCCTATTCTAACTTTCGTCCCATCTTTGCCGCCACAGTCAACCTCATACTCTTTCTTACCAACTTGGTATGCAACTTCGCCACAATACACGTTATCCACGAAAACCTGAGCAGCGTTGATCCTATTTTCGCAACAATCCGACCTGTTGTGGATAATAACCTTGTTGACAGCAGAGTTCTGAGCAAAAACACCCCTCCACCAATAGTACCCAACTCCCGAGGAGTGGGTGCAGGAGCCTCTAAAATAGATCCCATCTGTGTTACCGCCAAAAGCACGGTCTGCAACTCCTGAATGCCCTGTGCTATCTTGCAGAGACAAACTTCAACTGGGCAGGTGGACAGGCGTGTGTGTTGCAATCTTGGCTTTCGCCTTTCTGAGTCATTTCCCTGGCATTCAGCTCCGCCTATTTCAGGTGCAGGGTTAGTACAGGTCCTGGTCCTACTTTCAGATCCTCCACCACATGCAGCATCGCACTCAGACCAATCTCCAAAGTCACTCCAACCACCGTCAATTGCGCAACTCTTGCCACAATCTTTTGCTGTCAGCTCTATCTTGGCACACTTTTTGTTTTTCTTGCCTTTTAATGTTTTCTTTGAGTTGTACTCGCATCCAAGATTTGATGTACGAATCCTTTCTTTAAGCATTTCTCGTACTTCTTTATAGAGCTTCAAGGGTCCCTTAGATATAGGACAATAGTGGTGCAGCTTGATTATCTTCCGTTCGAAACATATGATTGCTAAGACCTGCACCTCTCTGCATGATTAAAATTTATATACTTTAAATAACCATACAGAAAGGTGCACCCCAATTTTATTATCTGCAATTAGACACGTAAACGTGAACTCTGTAACTCTTTTCAACAATATATTCCATGAGGGTCAAGGCTCTATAATATCAAAGATATCGGATATTATATTTTTGATTCGTTCAATAATACATACATGTATATATTTATCATACAGAGTATAGACTTACATAGAGTTGCACCTCAATTTTATTATTTGTCCCTTCTAGAGATAATGAACTTTTTTCCTTTTACCCCGTGCTACCTCTTTGTTGTTAATATTATCAACATTTTAACATTTAGTCCGACTTAATTTTAGTCGACATAAATCTATATCTCCATGTTGGGGCACCGCGTACCTATTGTTTTATTGTAACATTGAGGGGGCAAGGGAGCACCCAATTTTTTCCTTTTCACCCTTTTGAAAAAAGGCAATAGTGAAAGGTTACGAATGGAGGTTTTTGCAGAAAAACGTGGATTTTGGAGAACGAGATAGGTGGGTTTAAATATGTCGTGTGTTCGTTCGTTACCATGCAACGAAAAAGTTGGGCGCGCGCGAGGATTGCTTGCGGAGATGTGATGTATAGATAGCCTGTGATCTATGAATGCGCGGCGCGACTGTGTATATGATGCATGTAATGTATAATATTACTATTAGGTAATACACCCAATTTGTACGTGGCACGCGTAGTGTATTGATGTGTACACGAGTATATATAATTGATTCACGATGTCAATCCTTCGCAGCTCGGTGAGGCACAGTGGTGCATCTCGCCGATCTACCGAAGGTAGAGAAGCGTTGGTTGCGAGAAGCGTTGGTTGCGAGAACCATTATTTGATGCGCGCGCGACCCAGTAGCTAGTGCATTGCGCTACAAATATATAATAGTTTACCTTTGCTGATAATTTCTTGAATTACAGATACAAGTTAAGTTCTACGGCAATTGAACTGAATTTCAAGTGTTTCCCGTATTTGATGCATAATTGATCAATATTATTATCATGAAGATTGAAGTGAGCTGATTGGAGCTTATAGTTATACTTAAATTTATAGTAAATGTGAAATGGAAATCTAGCGTCCGCCAAAACGAAACAACGGGCGCAATTCTTGTTTAAAATCTGTGCTCTAAAATTATCAACACTGTCTTTCAGAGATTTATATCAATAATTTTTTTGCATATATGCAACCTGCCAAAACCTGCCCCCGTCGGTCAAGGAAACAGCAGAAATTTTTGTTGAATTTTTGTTCACTGCAGATGGCACAAGACACGATTGAGGTACTGAAAATCATATTACTAAAGAAAGCTTAGATAAACGGAAAATCATCAGACATTTCGGAAGATTTTTATGTAGAAGCTTTTCTGCCGTTTCCTTGACCGAAATTTCATAGTTTTTACTGAATTTTTGACCAGTGACCAACCAGTGAGGTCAGTGTTATTGTCACAAGTCACCATCAAGGTACTTGAAGCAGTATATCCGGAGAAAACTTTGATGCAATGAAAATTTTGAATATGTCCTATAGGTAGGACATTTTCAAATTGCAACTTTCCGCGACCCAAATTTCACTATTTTGACTGAATTCTTCTTCTTCAATGATCAATTAAGCAAGTGCAACCAAAAAGAATACAACTGTTTCGAGCTCCCTTGTCAATTAACCTTTAATGACAATAAATTAACTTCTTATAATTTTAGGTATAAAACAGAGCTTGCAGTGAGCGTAAAACGCGAGGAAGCTTTTCGGAGTGAATCAGATCAGGATGTCAGGCTGATGAAGTTCAGGTGCGAGAAAGCAGAAAGGAAAGCTTACAGTTCGCAGGAGGATCTGGTCAAAGATCTGACGTCTTCTAGAGATGTGGTAATGTTTTTGTAAATCAACGGGTAGCTTCAGTTTTGGTTACTTTTGAGTGTGAGTGCCATTGAATAAAAGTTAACAATGTGATTACGTGAATCAGCGGTTTGAATACAGCGTTACATTTGAGGTATATTTTTTGTTGCTCAAAGTTAAAATACTTAACATGAAAGTTGAACGCTACATTTTTCTCTTGAAAAGTCTTGATGCATTACTTTCAAGTATTGTTATGATCGATTTCTAAAATCTGATGTCACGCGTTTTTACAGGCGCTGGCGGATGTTAAACGTTTGAAGTCAGATTTGCTCCTGTTTGAGGATGAAATCAAGGTTCTGAAGGGCCAAATAAGGAGAAGAGAAAACGAAGACACCTCAGAGCTAGTAAGAGTGTAACATTTTCACTCGACCTTCCTAGACGATTGAATTGTAGTTGAAGGACCGGTTTCATTCAAAAACTGACCGTGAAATCTCTCAGACCGAAGAGGATACCGAGATTAGCGCTCTCAGAGATCAGAACACTCGTTTAAAAGACGTTATTAAACAAATGTCCGCTGATATCGAGAACATCGCTGCTCAAAACAAAACACAGGTCAGGAAATTCGAGTTAGTTCCCGCCAAGCAGTGCCAGTCAACCGTAATAAGAATGTTGACAATATTAGTAAACGGAGGGCGCGCGGTATAACTTGAATCAAAACACCCTTTTTAAGCATTGTGTACACACTGTATCGTTAATTATTAATTTAAATTATATTAAATTATATTATCGTTTGTATATAATTTATGTTATTGCTGCGCGCGCTACATTTTATGTAATCAATTTGATGAAAATAAATATAATAGAAACACAATTGCGTATCGAAGTTCCTCAAATTTTAACAAGAATTGCGCCCGTTGTTTCGTTTTGGCGGACGCTAGATTTCCATTTCACATTTACTATACATTTAAGTATAAGCTCCAATCAGCTCACTTCAATCTATATGATAATAATATTGATAAATTATGCATCAAATACGGGAAACACTTGAAATTCAGTTCAATTGCCGTAGAACTTAACTTGTATCTGTAATTCAAGAAATTGTGAGCAAAGGTAAACTATACTCGTGTACACATCAATACACTACGCCATACGCGTGCCACGTACAAATTGGGCCTATTACCTAATAGTAATATTATACATTACATCATATACATTAAAACACAGTCGCGCCGCGCATTCATAGATCACAGGCTATCTATACATCACATCTCCGCAAGCAATCCTCGCGCGCGCCCAACTTTTTCGTTGCTTGGTAACATACGGAACGACACCATATTCAGACCCGCCTAACGCGATCTCCAAAATCCACGTTTTTCTGCCAAAACCTCCATTCGTAACCTTTCACTATTGCCTTTTTTCAAAAGGGTGAAAAGGAAAAAATTAACCATATTCTACCGCTTATACAGTACGTATGTTTTGGTACGTTTTGGTGAGTTTGGCAGGGCGTGCTCAGGACAACTGCATCGAGTCCATCCTCCTCCAGCTCAGCATTGAGTTATCGTTTGTCGGAGTGTAGCCCGGAACCGGTGGTGTGTCTGGGTACTGTTCCATAAATCTGCCTAGACCAACTTTGAAACTGTCTAGCACTGTGATACTCCGGAGCTCCGATGGGAGCACGTTGAAGAGCTGAGCTGCTCTAACTCTAAAGCTGTTGTCGTAATCTGTTCTTACAGACAACTGTGCGCTTTTGTTCATGGCTGAGATCTCTGCCTTAATGCCATGCCTTTGATGTGACTTGAACTCGAAGCCCGTATCGTTCGGAGCATGTTCATTAAGAATCTTCCATACATGAATAAATGAATAATGGAATAACGCTCTCTCTGCCTCTGAAGTAACATCAACTTAAGCTTCTTCAGCCTGTCCCAGTACTGGAGATCACGACAGCCAGATATCTTTCTAGTAAAGGATCTCTGTACAGTCTCCAGTTTTTGTATCTCTGTCACTATTGCAGGGTTCCAGACTGGACAGCAGTACTCTAGCTTGGAGCGAACCATGCTTTTGTATAACGTCAGCATGACTACTTGTGACCGGTCTCTAAAGGCACTCAATGTCCAATTAGCTGCCATTTTTCTAGCTCCTTGAACTGTCTCCTCAATGTGAGGACCCCATGATCTACTGCTGCTAACATACACTCCAAGGTCCTTAGGTCCCTGACAGTTTCCTGTGGTGATATTGCGTGTCCTTTTGGTGTAGTATACTTAACAGTCTCTGGGTAGAACGGGAGCTCTTGATCCATTCAGGGGGTAGTTTACAACCAAAAACTTCTGTTCGTGTAGCTCCATGTTGTTAACACGTGACCAGTGACCACTCGTGACTATGTTGAGATCATCTTGCAGTAACTCTACACTACTCATTCCTCGGATAGCTCCAATCAGCTTTGTGTCGTCTGCAAAGCTGAATCCGTTACTATAGCTAATGCTGTTCAACAGATCGTTGATGTACAGAATAAATCCCCGTTAATTGAAATGTAACAACGCTCGTTTTGACATATCAATCACTTTTCAGGAAATTCAGTCTACCGTGGATGAACCCGCTGCTATTGAAGTAGCTCCACAGGAAAGACCGAAATCATTCCAAGAAGAAAAAGAACATGAAACATTGCGAGAAGAAGTTATGTTTCTTAGAAAAACGATAATTTCTATTAAAAACAGCGAGGTATTTTCCTGTAAATGCAGTTACTAAATGCATTACCAAGCCATTACCAAATGCTTGCCTGAATGTTTTTTCCTAATTTAAAAATTACATTTTAAAGCTTACTTAGCAGCACTAAGTCCTCATTGTTTCAGCTTTCTCAAAACAATTACGAGGGAGAGTTGTTGGAATGTAGATCGCGTTTGCAGCAGGTAGAAAAAGAAAGGAACAGACTTCTCGAGCTCAGCAACAGTCTCAGATCTCAGTTGAACAACCTTCAAGATGATGGCAAGAGTAAGTGTGCTCAATTACGAGATGTTTTCCACATTTAACAATTAACATTACCTTTAAACAGTGCACGTTTGATTGCAGTCTCCACGTAGTGATTTTAAGGATGTTTAAATATTAGTGACTTTATACAAATAGATTTACTTTTAATCGGTAATTCTCTGCAGAAGGTGTTCCGTTACAAGAAATCACATCGAGGCTGCAGTCTGCTAGATCTGCGCTCACATCAAGTAAGAATGAGTCCTTGGCGAGTCCGTTTTTTGTTTTTTCTATGCCAAACATTTATAGAATACTTTAAACGACAGGTGATTGGTCGGAAACCCTAACCAGATCCAGAACCACGTTCTCATTAACGGGTGATACTCGTAAACTATTTGTTCCATATATTAACAGGACCGTCGACGAGTCTAATTCGGCGCGCGTCCTGGTAGGTTGTAAACCTACAACGTTCTCATAACTAATAACTAGCTCTATTTATTAATCGGAAGAGATTCGGTCCGTTAGGGATCCGGTTGGTAAGATGGTTAAAATTTGTAAAACCATGTTCAAATATCTGGCAATATGGCTAGGAAACTCGAGAAGAACTTTCATTATCGGCGAATTTGGAATTTGAAGTTCCAGGTTCATTATTGGCGATTGCTTTTTACCCTTCTTCTTGAAAGATAACTCTTTCATGATCGAATATAATTCTTAACTTCTGATGTATTTTGACGTGACAGTCAAATTTTAGATGTAAATGTTTACCTTACTAACGTTATTCTTAAAGAGAATTTATTGTTACAATCTAGGAGATATTCTTTAAAATAACATCCATTCAAAAAGGTAATTTATTAAGAGATATGTTATATCAAGCATTGTATGACAGTTGAAACAACGAGTATTTTATAAATGAGTTGGTTACTTTGCTCCGGAAGTTCCAGACAACTTCATTCAAAAGGTTATGTAATGTAGTTGTACGATTGAGGTATGGAATACTGGCGTATTGCGGAGATACTTTAGTGCTATGGAAAATCACCAAAATGGGACGAAAATATAATCTTCTAAAATATGAACTTTTCTGGACCGAAAGAATATTTTAAAATATGAACTTTCCTGGACCGACTGCTTTGAGATAGAGAGACCTGCATTTTCCTACTGGCCACTGGGGCATTAGAACACACCGTGCTTTGTTGTTGATAGTGTTGTATTTTAAAATAAGCTGCTATGACTTGTCTATGGCGTTGGGCCAAAATATTTACCCGGAAATGAGTTTTGCACAATAACAACGCAATGTTACTTGAATATGGTAGCTTCAACTCTCACTCAGAACTGACTGATAGTGACATCAACTTCATATCAGGTATAGAACGAGAGAAACGGACTCGAACAAAATCCGCGCAGTCCCAAATGAGTTTACTACACATGAGTGGAGACACCTCTCTCAACGAGGAACTGTCGGATATTTGTAGAATGGTACGGTCTTTCTTTTGCTATTCTCAATTAATTCTCGATATACCATAAATATTTATCTCTTACCAGAACCTTTCATTGTGCATCAGATACACTGTCGTCTGTCAACCATGGCGATACACTTTTTATTATTTTCTCCATTACGATATTTATTTCTTGCAACTGTTGACATTAAAGTAGTTTAATACAGATATCCGTTCAGGTGGAATCGGAGGAAAATAGACCATTATCTGTGGCTAGTAGTGATGTAATGGTGACAGGGAAACAGATGTCTCCGGCAACGCGACCTACCATACCCACTCCTAAACTCGTAATGAGAGGTGCTTCGAGACGGAATGCTGGGCCTACTTCAGGAACAAAGAAATCAAACATCAGAAATTATAGTTTGAAAACTTGATCTTAAATCTATTTCAAAATTTAGACGGGTAAATTTTTAATCAAAATTATAAACGATTCATTCACAATTCATCATTCCATGCACTCGTTTCCGTACCCATATTGCATATTCACCTTAACGGGTGATACTCGTAAAATATTTGTTCCAAATATTAGACCGTGGGAGCGATACATGAGTCATTATGAACATTAATTCCTTTTTGCATTTAAAGTACGCCGCCCAGATTGAGTACTTAAAGTTAAAATGATTGATTATCACATGACTGATTACAGTGACACACGTACAAACAAAAAACAATATTTTCCCCCTAATACCAATGGCAATAATAAACAAAGTATACTTATTATTATATGTATTATATATTGTTCATATTTGTTGATACACGATGATTATAAAATGTAAAAGACCGTCTTTATATTTGTGAACATACATCTTTACTAAAGGGAAAAACAGCAAATAAATAAAATTAAATGGGAAGCTCACCTGTGACCTTGGAATTGGAATTGTTGTAATGTATTCCCGTTATGCGTTATTGTATCACGTGGTGACCCCCACTGTCGCTTCACTGTAGAGTTTCTACGATACAGGGGGAGCCGCGCACTCCACACTCGTGCGCGGCGAGTCATACAACGTATGACAAATGCGTTAGGGGTCGTTATATCAAGTTTAACATAGTATGTAATTACTGACAGGGAGGTGTCGGTGGTTTCTAAATTATAAATGATTACGTTAGTTGGTAGTGTTGACTATATCATATATGATCGTCTTTCATCCGTGGAGTGCGCGTCGATGTGATTGGTGGGCCACTTGTTGCTTGTATAATTCTTACCTGCAATAATCAATAAGGCAATAATATGCATGGCCGGCAATGAGTGACCGCCATGGCACGCCAATCGAAATCCCTGTCACCTAGCGGTCTGTGTGCTGTCACAGTCAGCTGTGCGCTGCATAGTGAAACAAATTTTAGTGAAACAAATTTAAAATTTTATCCTTTATTTTACAATCATAATATAATAATATTTATAAGCCTCCGTTTTGAAAGTTTTAAATTTTAATATATTCACATTTCTATTTGAAATTCAATTTAATTTATAAGTCAATTTGACCAAAACCCATAATCATGGGTAGAGTGTACCTGGTACCGCTGCCAGTGTCTCTATTTTGCAAACAAAAGGAAATGATATTAATTTGAATAACCGTCCGCAAATGCAAATTGATACCGATAATGAAATCGGTCGCTCGCTTTTTCCATTCGATCACGGCTTATATTATGACAAATTGTAATAAAGCTTATTGATTGGAAAAAGCGAGCGTCCGATTTCATTCTCGGTATCAATTTGCATTTGCGGACGGTTATTTAAATTAATATCATTTCCTTTTGTTTGGAAAAGAGAGACACTGGCAGCGGTACACTTTAACGGGTGATACTCGTAAAATATCTGTTCCATATATTGGGACCAACATATATTGAGTCCAACTCGGCGCGCGTCCTGGTAGGTTGTAAACCTACAATACAATACAACGGTACACTCTACCCATGATTATGGGTTTTGGTCAAATATCATCTCTTTTTGATTATAATGTCAGGATAATTTACAAAGCCGAAATGTAAACTCATATCTTCATTCATATTTATATTAATAATTAGGAGGTAATTTCATCGATTTCGAAATTTTACCTGACTGAATATGGCACTTTTTACTCATTCAAGTTGGCATTAAATTCATATATAATGCAATTTAAATATCGTGGGAAAGCAGAATTTATTCGAAATCACGAATGAGCAAAATTCTCACCTTTCGCACGTGCAAACTTTGAGCGGACGTTGCGTGCGCATACAATATTGAATCACCGTAAATTTTTGCATAGCAGTAATTTATATATAGTTTAATAAGCATGCAAAGTTTCAGAAGATTTTATATAGAACTTGGATCACAACGGGACTCCAAAGTTGATAAAAATGGTGAAAACAGCAATTTTCAGTAATTTTAGCAATTTTCTATCAATTTGGGCGTGTCCCCACGTGTGCAACTTTTCGATTTTCAACTTTAAAACTAGCCTATAACACAATTTAGATCTTTAAGAAGCAAAATTGAGCTCCACAACTCAAGGGATAGCCCAACACCAGAGAATACTAATTCACAACTTTTGTGTTTTTATAAAATTATTCTTCAAAAAAGCACTAACTTCAATAGCGAATATCTTTATGAAGGAGCAAAGTAAGAAACTTTTCCGGTAGATTTTCAGAATGCTTGAACAATTATCTAAGGTAAAAATGACCTCAGATTTTGAATAAAATTACTCCTTAATGGTTTAAAATCGATTTGAAAAGTTATTACTTTGTCAAAAATAAAGTTTTAAAAACACCTAATTTGATGACGTCATCAAGTGATGATGATGGAGATAAATTATTTTTTGATATAATGTAAACTAAAGTATAAACGATTATCTTTAAAACCTGTGGTTCGAAATGACTGTAACGTTTATACTTTTGAATCTACTATATAGACACTTAAATGTAGTCTACAATTGACTACAAAAGCGTCTATACATTTACTGGGCCGCGCTCAGCCTGTCATTCCGCCTAATCTCTAATTTAACAACATTAAAGCCTGGGGTCCTCAGGTAACTATACATATATATATATATATACATATATACAATACTTCACGACAATCTGTTGTATAGAAAAACAGGGGTTCCAGAAAACCCACTTCCCGATACTCCTGAAACATGAAATTTTTTTTGCAGTCGATTTGGACAAGGTCTAGACGCCCTGCAAAGTTTTAGATCTCTAACTCAATTTTAACATGGTTTTTAAGGCACCTGCAATCGAATTGAATATGGCGATTTTGGGTTATTTTACCTACTAATTTCGTATAACATGCTGGCGCGTATTTTGCGCAAATTTCTTTAAAACCTCCATATAACTATTTCTTATTCCTGTCATCTTTAACATTGAATTAAAATGTTTTGAACTTAAATGTACCTGCTGAACTACTTTCGAAAGAGTCTTAATGCCTGGAAAACAATAAAGGGGATATAATAGTATAGGGGGTAACTAGTATTGTGAATATAAGGGCGACGGTAATGCTTGCCAGCATTGTGATAACTGGCCGCCAAAGCCGCGCATTCTTGAAAACAGGATTAAATTGTTTATGATTATACAACAAATAGAAATAAATTTAAACTATCCGTGGTTTTTTTTAAATGAATTATAATCTTACCTAAATCCAAAGCCAGCTTTGTAAAATTTACTATTAGATCATAATATATCGTCAATTCTCAATCACCCCCACGCGCAGCGTTGTGACCTCTATTCGCAGTATTTTACACATATTTAGAGGTCGGCAATTTATTCCATTGATAATTTAAAAGTTTCAATATTTTTGTATTAAATTCTTTTTCAATACAGTTGTAAATCGATTAAGTTTGCTTTTCGTGAAAATTTGATATACTTTCGTAAAATAGTTTTGACGTGGCAGCGATTTGAAAAGAAATTTAACTAAAACTGATACAAAAAAATGGACATTTTTTGTTATTAAAACATGTATAACTTGGGCTGTGTTGACAGTAGAAAAATAAATTAACCCCTATCCGAAAGGTTTAAATTTTTTTAATACGCCGCGCAAATCTAAGCGCGCTATTTACGTGTCAAAATCGTCAAAAACGTAAAATAGTTGATGAAGGAGCACTATGGCGCCATTTTTACCTGATCGTATGTGAAGATTATAACTTCGCGCCATTTTGTTATTTCTGCTCGTTGTAAAATGTCAGCTGTTATCGACTGTTGTATTATATATTGCAATTAACGATTCACGATAACAGATAATAGGGTTTTGATTTAAGTTTTTAATTAATGCCAGTCGGATAACTTTTACGAACCGGTAAGTTATTAATTGTTATTTATATCTGTTATTTCATACTTGGTTTCGGTTTTATTCCGAACCATTTCACATTTACACCAACCATTTACACTTTTTAAAACCCCTTAACAGCCAGTAAGATAACCCACAAAACTGACTCCTGGCACTAATTTCAGGATCTCGTACGGCCAAATAATGTGTTTTACACTTATTCAACCATTTACACTTTTTAAAACCCCTTTACAGCCAGTAAGATAACCCACAAAACTGACTCCTGGCACTAATTTCAGGATCTCGTACGGCCAAATAATGTGTTTTACACTTATTCAACCATTTACACTTTTTAAAACCCCTTTAAAGCCAGTAAGATAACCCACAAAACTGACTCCTGGCACTAATTTCAGGATCTCGTACGGCCAAATAATGTGTTTTACACTTATTCAACCATTTACACTTTTTAAAACCCCTTTACAGCCAGTAAGATAACCCACAAAACTGACTCCTGGCACTAATTTCAGGATCTCGTACGGCCAAATAATGTGTTTTACACTTATTCAACCATTTACACTTTTTAAAACCCCTTTAAAGCCAGTAAGATAACCCACAAAACTGACTCCTGGCACTAATTTCAGGATCTCGTACGGCCAAATAATGTGTTTTACACTTATTCAACCATTTACACTTTTTAAAACCCCTTTACAGCCAGTAAGATAACCCACAAAACTGACTCCTGGCACTAATTTCAGGATCTCGTACGGCCAAATAATGTGTTTTACACTTATTCAACCATTTACACTTTTTAAAACCCCTTTAAAGCCAGTAAGATAACCCACAAAACTGACTCCTGGCACTAATTTCAGGATCTCGTATGGCCAAATAATGTGTTTTACACTTATTCAACCATTTACACTTTTTAAAACCCCTTTACAGCCAGTAAGATAACCCACAAAACTGACTCCTGGCACTAATTTCAGGATCTCGTACGGCCAAATAATGTGTTTTACACTTATTCAACCATTTACACTTTTTAAAACCCCTTTACAGCCAGTAAGATAACCCACAAAACTGACTCCTGGCACTAATTTCAGGATCTCGTACGGCCAAATAATGTGTTTTACACTTATTCAACCATTTACACTTTTTAAAACCCCTTTACAGCCAGTAAGATAACCCACAAAACTGACTCCTGGCACTAATTTCAGGATCTCGTACGGCCAAATAATGTGTTTTACACTTATTCAACCATTTACACTTTTTAAAACCCCTTTACAGCCAGTAAGATAACCCACAAAACTGACTCCTGGCACTAATTTCAGGATCTCGTACGGCCAAATAATGTGTTTTACACTTATTCAACCATTTACACTTTTTAAAACCCCTTTACAGCCAGTAAGATAACCCACAAAACTGACTCCTGGCACTAATTTCAGGATCTCGTACGGCCAAATAATGTGTTTTACACTTATTCAACCATTTACACTTTTTAAAACCCCTTTAAAGCCAGTAAGATAACCCACAAAACTGACTCCTGGCACTAATTTCAGGATCTCGTACGGCCAAATAATGTGTTTTACACTTATTCAACCATTTACACTTTTTAAAACCCCTTTAAAGCCAGTAAGATAACCCACAAAACTGACTCCTGGCACTAATTTCAGGATCTCGTATGGCCAAATAATGTGTTTTACACTTATTCAACCATTTACACTTTTTAAAACCCCTTTACAGCCAGTAAGATAACCCACAAAACTGACTCCTGGCACTAATTTCAGGATCTCGTACGGCCAAATAATGTGTTTTACACTTATTCAACCATTTACACTTTTTAAAACCCCTTTAAAGCCAGTAAGATAACCCACAAAACTGACTCCTGGCACTAATTTCAGGATCTCGTACGGCCAAATAATGTGTTTTACACTTATTCAACCATTTACACTTTTTAAAACCCCTTTACAGCCAGTAAGATAACCCACAAAACTGACTCCTGGCACTAATTTCAGGATCTCGTACGGCCAAATAATGTGTTTTACACTTATTCAACCATTTACACTTTTTAAAACCCCTTTAAAGCCAGTAAGATAACCCACAAAACTGACTCCTGGCACTAATTTCAGGATCTCGTATGGCCAAATAATGTGTTTTACACTTATTCAACCATTTACACTTTTTAAAACCCCTTTACAGCCAGTAAGATAACCCACAAAACTGACTCCTGGCACTAATTTCAGGATCTCGTACGGCCAAATAATGTGTTTTACACTTATTCAACCATTTACACTTTTTAAAACCCCTTTACAGCCAGTAAGATAACCCACAAAACTGACTCCTGGCACTAATTTCAGGATCTCGTACGGCCAAATAATGTGTTTTACACTTATTCAACCATTTACACTTTTTAAAACCCCTTTAAAGCCAGTAAGATAACCCACAAAACTGACTCCTGGCACTAATTTCAGGATCTCGTACGGCCAAATAATGTGTTTTACACTTATTCAACCATTTACACTTTTTAAAACCCCTTTACAGCCAGTAAGATAACCCACAAAACTGACTCCTGGCACTAATTTCAGGATCTCGTACGGCCAAATAATGTGTTTTACACTTATTCAACCATTTACACTTTTTAAAACCCCTTTAAAGCCAGTAAGATAACCCACAAAACTGACTCCTGGCACTAATTTCAGGATCTCGTATGGCCAAATAATGTGTTTTACACTTATTCAACCATTTACACTTTTTAAAACCCCTTTACAGCCAGTAAGATAACCCACAAAACTGACTCCTGGCACTAATTTCAGGATCTCGTACGGCCAAATAATGTGTTTTACACTTATTCAACCATTTACACTTTTTAAAACCCCTTTACAGCCAGTAAGATAACCCACAAAACTGACTCCTGGCACTAATTTCAGGATCTCGTACGGCCAAATAATGTGTTTTACACTTATTCAACCATTTACACTTTTTAAAACCCCTTTACAGCCAGTAAGATAACCCACAAAACTGACTCCTGGCACTAATTTCAGGATCTCGTACGGCCAAATAATGTGTTTTACACTTATTCAACCATTTACACTTTTTAAAACCCCTTTAAAGCCAGTAAGATAACCCACAAAACTGACTCCTGGCACTAATTTCAGGATCTCGTACGGCCAAATAATGTGTTTTACACTTATTCAACCATTTACACTTTTTAAAACCCCTTTACAGCCAGTAAGATAACCCACAAAACTGACTCCTGGCACTAATTTCAGGATCTCGTACGGCCAAATAATGTGTTTTACACTTATTCAACCATTTACACTTTTTAAAACCCCTTTAAAGCCAGTAAGATAACCCACAAAACTGACTCCTGGCACTAATTTCAGGATCTCGTATGGCCAAATAATGTGTTTTACACTTATTCAACCATTTACACTTTTTAAAACCCCTTTACAGCCAGTAAGATAACCCACAAAACTGACTCCTGGCACTAATTTCAGGATCTCGTACGGCCAAATAATGTGTTTTACACTTATTCAACCATTTACACTTTTTAAAACCCCTTTACAGCCAGTAAGATAACCCACAAAACTGACTCCTGGCACTAATTTCAGGATCTCGTACGGCCAAATAATGTGTTTTACACTTATTCAACCATTTACACTTTTTAAAACCCCTTTAAAGCCAGTAAGATAACCCACAAAACTGACTCCTGGCACTAATTTCAGGATCTCGTACGGCCAAATAATGTGTTTTACACTTATTCAACCATTTACACTTTTTAAAACCCCTTTACAGCCAGTAAGATAACCCACAAAACTGACTCCTGGCACTAATTTCAGGATCTCGTACGGCCAAATAATGTGTTTTACACTTATTCAACCATTTACACTTTTTAAAACCCCTTTAAAGCCAGTAAGATAACCCACAAAACTGACTCCTGGCACTAATTTCAGGATCTCGTATGGCCAAATAATGTGTTTTACACTTATTCAACCATTTACACTTTTTAAAACCCCTTTACAGCCAGTAAGATAACCCACAAAACTGACTCCTGGCACTAATTTCAGGATCTCGTACGGCCAAATAATGTGTTTTACACTTATTCAACCATTTACACTTTTTAAAACCCCTTTACAGCCAGTAAGATAACCCACAAAACTGACTCCTGGCACTAATTTCAGGATCTCGTACGGCCAAATAATGTGTTTTACACTTATTCAACCATTTACACTTTTTAAAACCCCTTTACAGCCAGTAAGATAACCCACAAAACTGACTCCTGGCACTAATTTCAGGATCTCGTACGGCCAAATAATGTGTTTTACACTTATTCAACCATTTACACTTTTTAAAACCCCTTTAAAGCCAGTAAGATAACCCACAAAACTGACTCCTGGCACTAATTTCAGGATCTCGTACGGCCAAATAATGTGTTTTACACTTATTCAACCATTTACACTTTTTAAAACCCCTTTACAGCCAGTAAGATAACCCACAAAACTGACTCCTGGCACTAATTTCAGGATCTCGTACGGCCAAATAATGTGTTTTACACTTATTCAACCATTTACACTTTTTAAAACCCCTTTACAGCCAGTAAGATAACCCACAAAACTGACTCCTGGCACTAATTTCAGGATCTCGTATGGCCAAATAATGTGTTTTACACTTATTCAACCATTTACACTTTTTAAAACCCCTTTACAGCCAGTAAGATAACCCACAAAACTGACTCCTGGCACTAATTTCAGGATCTCGTACGGCCAAATAATGTGTTTTACACTTATTCAACCATTTACACTTTTTAAAACCCCTTTACAGCCAGTAAGATAACCCACAAAACTGACTCCTGGCACTAATTTCAGGATCTCGTACGGCCAAATAATGTGTTTTACACTTATTCAACCATTTACACTTTTTAAAACCCCTTTAAAGCCAGTAAGATAACCCACAAAACTGACTCCTGGCACTAATTTCAGGATCTCGTACGGCCAAATAATGTGTTTTACACTTATTCAACCATTTACACTTTTTAAAACCCCTTTACAGCCAGTAAGATAACCCACAAAACTGACTCCTGGCACTAATTTCAGGATCTCGTACGGCCAAATAATGTGTTTTACACTTATTCAACCATTTACACTTTTTAAAACCCCTTTAAAGCCAGTAAGATAACCCACAAAACTGACTCCTGGCACTAATTTCAGGATCTCGTATGGCCAAATAATGTGTTTTACACTTATTCAACCATTTACACTTTTTAAAACCCCTTTACAGCCAGTAAGATAACCCACAAAACTGACTCCTGGCACTAATTTCAGGATCTCGTACGGCCAAATAATGTGTTTTACACTTATTCAACCATTTACACTTTTTAAAACCCCTTTACAGCCAGTAAGATAACCCACAAAACTGACTCCTGGCACTAATTTCAGGATCTCGTACGGCCAAATAATGTGTTTTACACTTATTCAACCATTTACACTTTTTAAAACCCCTTTACAGCCAGTAAGATAACAATATAATCCACAAAACTGACTCCTGGCACTAATTTCAGGATCTCGTACGGCCAAATAATGTGTTTTACACTTATTCAACCATTTACACTTTTTAAAACCCCTTTACAGCCAGTAAGATAACCCACAAAACTGACTCCTGGCACTAATTTCAGGATCTCGTACGGCCAAATAATGTGTTTTACACTTATTCAACCATTTACACTTTTTAAAACCCCTTTAAAGCCAGTAAGATAACCCACAAAACTGACTCCTGGCACTAATTTCAGGATCTCGTACGGCCAAATAATGTGTTTTACACTTATTCAACCATTTACACTTTTTAAAACCCCTTTACAGCCAGTAAGATAACCCACAAAACTGACTCCTGGCACTAATTTCAGGATCTCGTACGGCCAAATAATGTGTTTTACACTTATTCAACCATTTACACTTTTTAAAACCCCTTTAAAGCCAGTAAGATAACCCACAAAACTGACTCCTGGCACTAATTTCAGGATCTCGTATGGCCAAATAATGTGTTTTACACTTATTCAACCATTTACACTTTTTAAAACCCCTTTACAGCCAGTAAGATAACCCACAAAACTGACTCCTGGCACTAATTTCAGGATCTCGTACGGCCAAATAATGTGTTTTACACTTATTCAACCATTTACACTTTTTAAAACCCCTTTACAGCCAGTAAGATAACCCACAAAACTGACTCCTGGCACTAATTTCAGGATCTCGTACGGCCAAATAATGTGTTTTACACTTATTCAACCATTTACACTTTTTAAAACCCCTTTACAGCCAGTAAGATAACAATATAATCCACAAAACTGACTCCTGGCACTAATTTCAGGATCTCAAACGGCCAAATAATGTGTTTTACACTTATCCAACCATTTAAACTATTTAAAACCCCTAAGTTAAAGCCAGTAACACTTATTCAACCATTTACACTTTTTAAAACCCCTTTACAGCCAGTAAGATAACCCACAAAACTGACTCTTGGCACTTATTTCTTATTTGACATAATTCTGGCAATTATTATACAATTCCGTCCCTACAGTCACTGATTTGCCGTCATTTAGTAACCACGGTATCTAAGTAACTGACTGTGTCATCTCACTTGGTAACCAAACTTTCACCCTCAGTAGGGTATATCTCAAAATTGAACTCTGAACACGATTTTGATACTGAGCTAATACCTGTTGATCTTAACGACCTCTCCCCTCAAGACTTTGTGGTCTATAAGTTCGGCACTTCGGCTGTTACGTCTGCCAGGTAATGTAGATAAAGTGACTGAGTCATATCTTATCTGGTGTAAGTTGGGTTCAACTACTATTTTTTAATCCTGCATGAGAAACTAAAGTATCATGATAGGGGGCTTTTTTTATAGTTACTGACGCTGGTCCTCACTACTCCCTCATTTCCAGGTTAGTGCACTATTAGTGGGGAGGAGGTGTATTAACTTTATCAGTGACGTAACGTCATGACACTCCTCATCACGGGTATCTTGTAATGGTAACATTGTCATGGTAACAGAAATGTGTTTTCAGGCTGAACAGGAAGCTGTACAACAACCGGTCTGACAAGTTACAAGTGTGGACCTACATCATATCTTCTAGATGTACAGGTTCGTTCATTTACTGATTGATAGCTATTTTAATGAACTTATTTGTTTAGATTTGACGTGTTTCTCAATTGACAATTTTATACCCTCGAGATAATGAAAAATGCAAAATTCTATGAAGGAATCATTTTTAATGTTCAATTACATAAATGATAAACTTAAGTTGACTAAATCGCTGCCTGTATTTGGATTATTTGAAGAAATCAATTTGGTGTGACCACAGTACCATAAGTCGCACTGAGCATAAAACCTGTGAGCGAATCACCATACTTAAAGAGTGTGTGCCAGCTCATGTCCGTCTTCATAACCTCTTCCCTCCACTGACCCTGTAATGTATTATTGATTATAATATGACGATGTATATTTCTTATTACTAATCAATCTATTTCAGCCTCTATTTAGAGGTCTAGCAAGACAGTCTATTTCATTGGTCCATAACATTGGCGACGAGTATGACAAAATCCTACCCCTATCCTCTGACCGCTACAGTCAGCGCGCCGGAAGACTGGTTCGAGCAGTACACATGGTTTCTCAAGTCCCAAAAATCCTATCCGGTTGAACCGGAACCGTTAGTAGAGAATCCGAATGAAGCGCAACGAACCGCGCATGCACAACTGTTAGCGGAATATAATCAGCTATGTCAAACGATCAAACCTCACTTCTTAACGAGCATTGATCCAGAAATCTTTTCCCTACTTACGTCTTTAGCATCTCCAAATGACGTCAACGAACTTACATATTTCGAGATGAAGACAATTCTCATAAATCACATGGTCCCGAAACCGACTGTTTTGGCAGAGCGATTCAGATTCTACAAATGCCACCAAAAGCAGTCGGAGAAAACAGCAGACTTTGTTGCGAGGTTAAAAAAACTGGCAGTCAAATGCAAGTTTACAGACTTCGGCAGTTCAATGTTAGATCAATTTATAATGGGAATTGTTAACTCAGAAGCACAGGAGTTGCTATTGGAGGAGGATTTCGAACAACTGACACTAGAGAGAGCGTATAGAAAAGTGGTGACAATGGACAGATCTAAATCAGAGGCTGCAATGATTAAAAACTCCCAGCAAACTGTACATAAGGTACAGATCAGCAAGAAGTCTCAAGGGAAATCTTCACAGGGAAGTTCCAATCAGGAGACAAGATGCAATAAATGCAAACTCAAATCGCATGCAACCAAGGACTGCTATACTAAATGTTTCAACTGTGGTGAATTGTATCATACTGCTAAGGACTGCCGTAAGAAGACGAAACGCAAGTCCTGGAAACAGAGTGGTAAATCTACACATCATGTATCAACAGACTGCAACAACAGCGATTCAAACAGCGATTCAAACCAGGACACAGAACAGTTTGTGAGTCGAAATATTTACTATTGTGAATTGTCGGAGAAATCCGTAAGTTTAGATGACCAGTTAAATGTTTTGTTTCAAAAATCTTCAAATTTGGGCAACAACCTGACAAGTATTGATGATTCTAAAATTCAGGATGATGATAATAGTGTTCTGTATGGTAGTAATTTGCATGATGATTCGCATGTTGATTTGCATGACAATAACATTATTTTGCATGATAACAGGTTTTTGCATGATAACACTGTTTACTTCGATAACGTGAACTTTTTGCGTGATTCTAGACCCCTGATCAAGGTTTGGATCAATCGCCGAGAGTGTCTGATGGAGTTTGACAGTGGATCAAGTGTATCTGTGTGCAGTAGAGAGATGCTGAAGAAAGCTGGTGTGGAGTTTAAGTTGAGAAGTAGTGATAGGCAACTGCGTGTGGCGAATGGTCAATACCAGCAGGTATGCGGTAAAGCAGTTGTGGAAGTGGCGATAAACAACCAGATTGTGAAAGGGTTGGAACTGTATGTGGTGGATAATCACTTTCCAGCACTGTTTGGACGCTCTTGGATTACAGAGTTTTGTGGTGAAAACTGGTTAGAAAAGTTAGTAACGAGAACACAGGGCCAAACAGCAGAAGTTGGACAGAGACCAACAAAAGAGGTTGAACTGGAGAGAACTGATGGAAACTGTAGCGCACACGAAGGAGAATTTCCTGGGACTCAAGAAGGAGTACGAACAGTGAACGTGTTGGGAGTTATGGAATCAGAATCAGTGACAGATACCGCCAAGAGAAAGTTTAAAACTGGACAACGATGTGAGGACGAAGAGACTGCTCCTAGAACACATCAGTTGAGAAATTTTGTTAGTGTGGACGATGAAACAGATCCTGGAACACCAACAAAGATACGGACAGTACAAGAGATAATGTCTAGTGACATCTTCAAAGATGAGTTAGGTCTGGTAAAGAACTATAAAGTGCAACTCCAATTGAAGGAGGGAAGCAGACCTGTCACGCAGAAATCAAGAGCAGTACCTTTTGCTATTAAAGACTTACTGGAAAAGGAGTTAGACAACATGGTGAAACAAGGAATTTTGAAGAAAGTCAAAGAGAGCCCATGGGGAACTCCAGTTATGCCAGTGAAAAAAGGAGACGGTGTGAGAATATGTGGAGACTTTAAAGCAGTCAACAAACTATTGGAAATGAAACATCACCCGTTACCAACTACAGAAGAATGTTTTGCAAGCGTTTCGGGAGGAGAAAAGTTCTCAGTCATAGACATAAAACAAGCGTACAATAACGTGGAGCTATCAACAGAAGATCAACTCATCACGACAATGAATACGCATATGGGACAGTATGTGTGGACGCGCTTACCGTATGGAATAAATAGCAGCGCAGCAATCTTTCAGAATCTGATGGACAATGTACTACGGGGTATACCTATGGTTTGCTGTAGGATAGACGACATTTTAATATCAGGAAAGAACGACAAAGAGCACTTAGATAATCTGAATAAAGTTGTGAGAAGACTGGAAGCAAACGGTTTCAGATGCAGACTGAATAAATCTAAGCTGATGCATGAAGAAGTGATTTATCTAGGACACAAGGTGAACAAGCATGGTATGTCACCAGTCAACAGCAAGATAGACGATCTGTTAAAAGTACAGGCACCTGAAAATGTGAAAAATTTAGTAGCATTTCTGGGAGCAGTTGGGTATTATCGCAAGTATCTACCAGATTTGTCGACAATAATCGCTCCATTGGATGAGTTGAGAAAGACTGAAGTTGAATGGCGATGGACAAAGACTGAACAGAAAGCCTTCGAAGAATTAAAGAAATTACTTTGTTCTGACAGAGTATTGACGTTCTACAACCCGCTGAAACGTTTGAAGCTGGATACAGACGCAAGCAGCGTGGGTTTGGGAGCTGTATTGTCACACAGATGATGATGGAACAAATGAACGTCCGGTTGAATTTATTTCAAGGACATTATCGAATGCTGAGAAAAAATATAGCCAGATTGACAAAGAAGCTTTAGGGATAGTCTGGGCTATAAAAAGGTTTCATATGTATCTGTATGGAAGACACTTTGAACTAGTGACGGATCACCAACCGTTAGTACATATATTTGGACCTAAGAGAGGCATTCCAGAGATGACGGCGAACAGATTATCCAGATATGCACTGCTGTTACAAAATTACGATTATAACATAGTATACAGAAATACAAAAGAGCATGCTAATGCTGATGTAATGTCCAGATTCCCGAAAAAAGTCATTCATGTGGACGAGCCAAACGAATGTGAAGAGGCATTTTCTTTGACCATGGAGGACGCACTGATAGATGCAAAAGAAGTTGCCCGGGAGACATCCAAAGACATTATTCTGAGCAAGATAGCGATGTACATTGTAGATGGCTGGCCGGAAAAGATAGACAAAGATCACAAGGAGATGAAAGCCATGTACGATAGAAAGAACCAACTCACGACTGAAAAAAGATGTATCACATGGGGAAATCGTGTAATCATTCCACATAAACTAAGAGCAGAGGTTCTTAAGATGCTACACCTTACACATGTAGGGATGACTGGAATGAAAAGCCTGGCTAGAAGCTATGTGTGGTGGCCAGGAATAGACCAAGATATAGAGATTTTAGTTAAAGCATGTGCATCCTGCCAAAAACACGGGAAAAAGTTACCAAAAGTCATCGACCATCCCTGGGTTAAATCAACAAGACCCTGGCAACGAGTACATGTGGACTTCGCTGGAGAATTCCAAAATAACTATTGGTTACTGATGTACGATACTTACTCAAAATGGCCGGAAGTTATCAAGATGTCTCATAACACTACTGCGCCAGCTACGATAAAAGCAATGAGAAGAGTATTTTCAAGAACAGGGGTACCTTGGGTTCTAGTCAGCGATAACGGACCGCAATTTATCAGTGAAGAATTCAAGAACTTCCTAAAGAAGAATCAGATAAGACATGTTTTGTGCCCATCATACTCCCCGAGGAGTAACGGAAGCTGCGAACGGTTTGTCCAGAGTTTTAAGTCAGCGATGAAAAAGATGTACGAAAAGTCTAAGGATTTAGATTTAAATCTCGCTAACTTCCTAATGGCATATAGGAATACTCCACACTCTGTAACTAAGCAACCACCAGCAGTAATGATGTACGGACGAACTTTACGATCTAAGTTACATCACCTCAGACCCAGTGATCAGATGGAAGCGGAACGACTGGATGTTGATAATGAACAAAAAGTTGTTGACAGTAAAAGAAACGAACGTGTATTTGAGGAGAAACAAACAATATGGGTTCGACCGGACACTCGGAAAGAGTACGAACCAGCAACGATTGAAAAAAGACACGGAGAATCACTGTGGTATGATGTGAACTACAAGGGCAGGATCATAAAGAAACATGTAGATGCGATGAAGAAACGGTTAGTGCCAGTAATCGAGTTACAGAAGCAGCAAATTGAGATACCAGAAAGAAACACTGAGCCGAGGAATATTGAACAACCTGTGATAACAGTTCAGCAGCAGCCGGGTCCAAGTAGAGAAGGAGCGCCAGCTGTGACTAGTAACCAACAGACTGCATCTCAAGAGAGCCGCATTGAACTTCCCTTTCATGCTCGAGGTTTCTTTTAACTCTCTGAAGGACCTCAGCTTGTTGTTCCCGGGCGTTCATCTTCTTCCACGGTTTCTTCCATTCTCCAAAACAAATCCCTGCCCTGCTGTACGGCTGGACCATTCCTCTCACCTCTTCACAGACTAAGTCCCTCTCAGCACAATCTAGTTCCTTGTCTGGTCTCCAAACTCTCCCTGACCTGACTTGCGGTTGAATCGCCCTTATCATGTCATCAGAAGACTGCTGGTAGGACTGTTGGAGTCGACATTTCTCCAGCTTCCAAGTATCGGACTGGCTGCTGATGGGCAAGGCCACACTAGATGTTTGACTAAATAAGCAGATGTTACTCAGTGTATGGCCTACACCCTGCCACACCTTCTGAAATCAATGAAATTTGGCGAAACTTTCAGAAATACTAAGTTTGACCCACATGTGAAGGTCGCTAAACTAAATGTAATATGTCAGGTACAAATTCTACTAGTTGTTAAGAGGCGTACTCGGGTTTCAGCACGACAACTTACTTAACGGCCTATTTAATACTCCAATTTTCCATGACTTCTAGAGATTATTTATTTATTATATTTCATTAAATTGTGATGATATTAATTTAACTACGTATAATGGGCTCCTTTTAACTAGAGTATGGAAATTCAGGTTCCGATATTATGGAATACCTCCCGGTTTGAGACTTACTCGGGGCACAGTTCAAACCCAAACTCTCTTTGTACAGATACATTTTTAGGACAGTAATTTCTTTTGTAATTATGGATTTCAGAATTTAAGGTGAATTTATATCTGGAAGATAACCAATTAAAACAAATTAATAAAGGGTTGTAAAATAATTGGGTTAAATAGGACTACAATATTAATTTAACTCTCATATCTCATAACTTAGTCTTAATGTCCATTTACCCCAATAATTGAAGTAGTAGCGAATGTGGCGAGGGTGAAGCGATTAAATAGGATGATTCACGAGGTCGCTGTTCCGGTTCTCTCTCTCTCTCTGTGAAGAGATCATATATCAATACAAATTTAATAGACCACACTAATTATACGGAATATAGGTATTAATTTCCTACTTCTAGATAACTTACGAACTAGAATCACTATAAGTATAATTTACTAACCAAGGAATAAGAATATAAAGTGGCGATCTGGTCTTTTCATATAGTGGAATGTCAACTAGAACTGAACCATCTTGCATGGTCATCTCGAGGATCTAACATAGTGACGAACGGTTCTCGAGGAAGGAGGGGGGAATCAATCTGAAGTAAGATAATTATAAGTACGGAGCGTTTAAGTAGTGACAATAATCAGATTGATTAAGTTAAATTAAGGGAAAATCTATCGTAGGAACCTCTTAATGAAGACGTAATAAACTTACGAAGCAATACGACTGGTGGAGCTTAGGTGAGGACAGGCAGAGCAAGTGGGGTGGGTATCACCGTCATATTGCCTGGAAACCAATAACTATTAGAACTAATAATTAGTACACAGGAAATAACTATAATACTACAATCGTCAACGTTAACAAGTGGAAAAGTGCTATGATTATGAACGATGGATTAAGGTTTACGTAAGATTTTTACCTCAAGAAAGGAACTCCATAGCCTAATTCTGGAAGGATCTATCGGGAACAGATAGTACTAGTAGTGCGAGGAATCTGATGAGATATTATGTATATTAACAGCATATTAAGCATTATACGACGGAAATTGACCTAAGTACGAACTAATCTTTAACGTCAACCTTTTGATACGAATGCAATCAATGACAATAACATGATCAAGAACTTAATCTAAATTACGAACCTATAATAGAAATGAGTAACATGTGGAGAGAGAACGGATACAGCAGAGCAAGACCCCGGGCCATGATAGGAACAGGTGAATGCAGAAGGCGAAAGGCGGAAGGCGGCGAGCAGCAGGCGAGCTCCCCTTTTTGTAGACTGCTGGTTGACAGGTCTTTGGGGAGTTGAAGGGGGAGTTGATTCTCATGGCACTCTTGTAACACCTCGGCTAGTTCGTCAACACAATAATCAAAAATCAATGCTGTTAAAATAATTGTAAGTATTCTTTTAACTATAAGTTCTAATAAATTTGAAACTTTAACAATCTTCAAGCCACTACTTTTCCCACCGGGAACGTCACAATTCCAAATAACTACTAATTTACAACGGCTTAAAATACTAACTACAGCTTCACGCCGTGAGACATTTCAATCATACAAACCTTACAACTTTCAGCTTGTTACGCTGACTCTTAATATTTTCTAAATTGATAAAGACTTTAAATTAATTGACCGACTACCCGTCTCTCAGTACAAATATTTTATAAGATACTAATACAGGCCGTGAGATATTTGCAAACCTGTTCACCTTCATTTCACTATACCCCTACCTAACATCTCCCCGATCGAAAATTAATGACGACCACGTCATAGTAAAACTATCTATAATTAAAGAAATGATAAATCTACAACCTTCTTTTTTTTCTTTAAAAAAAAAAATTTCAAAAGAACCATTAGTAATAAGGTATGCCCGTTCTTATAGTAAAAAATCATTAATTTAAAGAATTATCGAATTTCTCGCGCACAGCCAACAAAATTAAATATAATCGTACAAACAAACATTTGAATTACCATAAGTTAATATTTAAAAGTAAAGTCGTTGTAATTGTAGTGCCTATTCTGGTCGTAGTTATCTTTATTGTCATAGTACTGTCCGTAATTTTCCGACACAATCTGGTCACTATTCTCAGCAGGGTTATAAGTTCCAGGGTCTACTTGTGTACTTGCTGGGGTATTATCAATGATTAGACGACATTACGGAGGTTAACTGTTTTAAGGCACGCAAAGACAGCGAATAACACATACTCGAAGTCTAAGAGGAAAATAAAATCCTAATACTAATAGTTTAATTACGTTAGCGACTTATTATTTACAAAATATATCTATTAATCAAGGTTTAATAAAAATTCAAATCATCAAACGAGTAGCAAACGATGTGGCAAGAGAATATAAATGTGTGTTACGGTTATAATTAAGCTATTAAGTGATGTTCTTTCAGTTCTAGAAAATTGTTTAGGCCGAATTAATTTCAGTTTATTCATAATCAAAAGTTTTCCTGAATGCCTTATGCGGTAATTAATGTGCAGCCACCAGCCATATTTCACAACGTAAATTACCCCAACTTCAACAAAATTTGTATCCCTTATTTCCCAGCATGATTCCACCATGCCAACTTTAACAACATCACTTCTATATCAAATCACTTCTCTATGTATCTACTTCATTTAAAATATCTTCCCCTCTTCTTCACGTCCGCATACCCTATTACACTAAATCATCTTTATTTTTAAACAACAAACCCCTTATCAAATCTCCCTCTGTATCATATCTTCTCTTCTTCACGACCGCATACCCTATTACGCTAAATCATGTTGCCAATCTTAGTTTCAAAGTTCGAAGGGTCGTACTGAATCCGAAGTGTTTCTAACCACCAAGCGCGCTTTTGGCGGTATCACAACACTCAAATAATCAGATAAGAAGCCCATCTACTTATTAAAACTAACACCTTGTCAACAACCATTATAGCACCTCCTCCCAATAAACTTCACAACATCATCTGAACCCCGTATCCCTTAGCCGGCTAATAATTTATACTGCAGTTTAATATATCTCCCCATAATATAATTGTCTCACATTTCAACATCTCATTATAACATAATCTTATTATCTCGTAACATCATACATCTCTCGTATCATTCCCATCTTTATCTAATTATACGGCCGTATATTTCCTATAATATATCACTTCTTTCTCTTTAACATCTTCTTCTCTTACTTCTCATTATAATTACATCTCTTCTACCTACTTCTCTGTTGTGACTTCATCATTTTATGGCGATGGCTGCAACAACTAATATCAATGTAAATAAATAAATTGCACTAACGGTGCATTACCTGAGGACCCCAGGCTTTAATGTTGGTAAACAACAATAGAGATTAGGCGGAATGACAGGCTGAGCGCGGCCCAGTAAACGGTGCACTAACAAAACAACAAGCAAACTAAGGTTTGGTGTCTCTTCCAGATTTTTTTGAAAATTTTGCTACAAAATTTTGTACAGAGAGAGCCGCATTAGGGCTACATTGTTAAGAGGCGTACTCGGGTTTCAGCACGACAACTTACTTAACGGCCTATTTAATACTCCAATTTTCCATGACTTCTAGAGATTATTTATTTATTATATTTCATTAAATTGTGATGATATTAATTTAACTACGTATAATGGGCTCCTTTTAACTAGAGTATGGAAATTCAGGTTCCGATATTATGGAATACCTCCCGGTTTGAGACTTACTCGGGGCACAGTTCAAACCCAAACTCTCTTTGTACAGATACATTTTTAGGACAGTAATTTCTTTTGTAATTATGGATTTCAGAATTTAAGGTGAATTTATATCTGGAAGATAACCAATTAAAACAAATTAATAAAGGGTTGTAAAATAATTGGGTTAAATAGGACTACAATATTAATTTAACTCTCATATCTCATAACTTAGTCTTAATGTCCATTTACCCCAATAATTGAAGTAGTAGCGAATGTGGCGAGGGTGAAGCGATTAAATAGGATGATTCACGAGGTCGCTGTTCCGGTTCTCTCTCTCTCTCTGTGAAGAGATCATATATCAATACAAATTTAATAGACCACACTAATTATACGGAATATAGGTATTAATTTCCTACTTCTAGATAACTTACGAACTAGAATCACTATAAGTATAATTTACTAACCAAGGAATAAGAATATAAAGTGGCGATCTGGTCTTTTCATATAGTGGAATGTCAACTAGAACTGAACCATCTTGCATGGTCATCTCGAGGATCTAACATAGTGACGAACGGTTCTCGAGGAAGGAGGGGGGAATCAATCTGAAGTAAGATAATTATAAGTACGGAGCGTTTAAGTAGTGACAATAATCAGATTGATTAAGTTAAATTAAGGGAAAATCTATCGTAGGAACCTCTTAATGAAGACGTAATAAACTTACGAAGCAATACGACTGGTGGAGCTTAGGTGAGGACAGGCAGAGCAAGTGGGGTGGGTATCACCGTCATATTGCCTGGAAACCAATAACTATTAGAACTAATAATTAGTACACAGGAAATAACTATAATACTACAATCGTCAACGTTAACAAGTGGAAAAGTGCTATGATTATGAACGATGGATTAAGGTTTACGTAAGATTTTTACCTCAAGAAAGGAACTCCATAGCCTAATTCTGGAAGGATCTATCGGGAACAGATAGTACTAGTAGTGCGAGGAATCTGATGAGATATTATGTATATTAACAGCATATTAAGCATTATACGACGGAAATTGACCTAAGTACGAACTAATCTTTAACGTCAACCTTTTGATACGAATGCAATCAATGACAATAACATGATCAAGAACTTAATCTAAATTACGAACCTATAATAGAAATGAGTAACATGTGGAGAGAGAACGGATACAGCAGAGCAAGACCCCGGGCCATGATAGGAACAGGTGAATGCAGAAGGCGAAAGGCGGAAGGCGGCGAGCAGCAGGCGAGCTCCCCTTTTTGTAGACTGCTGGTTGACAGGTCTTTGGGGAGTTGAAGGGGGAGTTGATTCTCATGGCACTCTTGTAACACCTCGGCTAGTTCGTCAACACAATAATCAAAAATCAATGCTGTTAAAATAATTGTAAGTATTCTTTTAACTATAAGTTCTAATAAATTTGAAACTTTAACAATCTTCAAGCCACTACTTTTCCCACCGGGAACGTCACAATTCCAAATAACTACTAATTTACAACGGCTTAAAATACTAACTACAGCTTCACGCCGTGAGACATTTCAATCATACAAACCTTACAACTTTCAGCTTGTTACGCTGACTCTTAATATTTTCTAAATTGATAAAGACTTTAAATTAATTGACCGACTACCCGTCTCTCAGTACAAATATTTTATAAGATACTAATACAGGCCGTGAGATATTTGCAAACCTGTTCACCTTCATTTCACTATACCCCTACCTAACACTAGTACGATTCGATGCAGTGGAAGAGGTTGAAGTTGACGTTTAAGCACTAAGCAGTCACCCTGCCGAACAAGAAATCAGTCAGGCAAAGAGGCTAGGTTGACTAGAAACTCAATCACTGTATCCGTGGAACTTGCCGGAAGCTATGTGAGTTATTTTACCTCCTTATTTCAAATGACCTCCAAACCAATTACATTGAAGAGGTGAAGAAACCATTAATATTTACTGCATTAAATGCAACTATAAAACCGAAATAGTAATACACTACTGACTACAAAGAAACATCTTACATGGGGCCAGGCTCATATAAGTGTTCATATGTTAGTGTTCATAGCCGTTGAAAATATGGCGGAATGACAGGCTGAATGTGGCCCAGTAGAAGAAAAAAACATTATAATTCTTTCCGACCATAATAGAAATTCAATTGAACTAGAATGAAACAAAGAGTATTACATTTTTAAATTAGTCGAGTCAACCAAATTTCACTGAGAAGCTGGACATTTATACGACAATTTAAACGCAATGTGTATGCGCCGTGATCAATGGTCACGGCGCATAACCATTGCGCCGTGACCATTGATCACGGCGCATAACCCGTAAGATGCTGCGCACATTTTTGATTTTAAAATGGCGGGAACACATTTCAACTGCCATTGTAGTAGAGGCTCTTACGGGCAAAAAGACGTGTTTTCTGCTACGAGTTTAGAGACCTAACCGCTAATTGGACACAATAGTATGATGTCTAAGGATCGATAATATGTTAAGAAGTATAAATTTGGCCTTATTAGTCACGTGCTATACCAATGCGCGTTTTAAACTTTGACAGTCTATTACTCTAAGGCAAATAGAGTAATTATATTCATATTTTGTCAGCAATAAGATCACATTATTTTCTATTTAGTGTGAAAATATGAGCTAGAACGGACATAATCTCGCTGAGTTATAGCTGTTTGAAATTTATGATGAACGCGCGGGTGCCAATTGATAACAACTAAATGCTTTTGCGCGTAGTGCGCGTCGAAAATTTGGCAAAAACGCTTGCGGAGTGACAATATTCAAACTTCGATAAAGTATATGAAGTGGGTACTTCTCGGAAAGGAAAAATTTAGGCAAACACGATGTGACTATTTTTGGGTTGATTTAATACAACTGCAAAAAATTATTCAAACTTCAAGCAAAAAAGTCAAAATTTTTACCACTTTTTTGGATTTTTACCTCAGAACAAATAGAGGGATTTGTTTTATTTTTATACAATCTTGTGCGGCTGTCTTTTAGCTATCTTTATGCAAGTTTTGCCGACATGCCAACAAAATTAACTTGCTCAAAATATCAAAAAACATGGTTTTTTGGCCTATTTTTGGCCCAAAAATCGGTTTTTTGCGATTTTACCCCAGAACAATCAGTCCAATCATCTTGAAACCACTTTCAATCGATTCTACGGTCAAAAATACGTCTAGTAAGGTGTATCTGGGGTCCCTAACGTATCGAGCAGACAATGCCCGTAAGAGCCTCTACTATTGTTATACGATACATTGTAGTGCATAGTGGAGTGTGTGGTCTGATAGTAGACAGAGGATTTATTTGGAACATTTCCGGTGCCTTAAACTGTTCTCCACTGTGCACTGCACACTGACTATTTGATCGCTTAAACGAATAAGCGAGCTTTCAAAAACATAAGCTACCAATGTTTCATGCTGCACACATATTCAATATTGTTTTCTTTTTACATAATTGATAATATCCCTAATATCTTTTCAGGAGTATAGGTAATCAGACACTAAAGAGGACTTGCTTCTACTAATGCATGATGTGTTAAAATGAAAGAGAAAGAGAAACCACTCATTTATGATTTACTTTTAGTATTATGTCTTTCACTGTCTTAACAATGATATTGAAGTTGATCTTAAAAACTGACTATGAACCCTTGCTAAATGATTTGGGAAGGTGTTAGGGCTAAATATACCTGTAAACATCACTTTCAGTGATTTTTATGAAATTAATGATTAGGATATATTTTGGGACTAAAATAAGCGCAAGACCTTCGACGTTCCTATACTATACTACTCCTATTATTATTTTAATCTAGCAAATATTCAAAAAAAATTTATACTGTCGTATAAATAAAATACTTAGTAATCGGATTAGGCTATTAAAAATTGAGTACTACAATTACCAAGCTGAAATATATAATGTTGAACTCAGAAATTTTCACGCGTTGGTGGAGAAATATTCAATCCTGTGCGTAGTTTTTTTGTCACATCTATGGCAAATTTTAACCAATTTTGTTCATTCTTTCATAATACTATTTAGTAGACAAATTACTTTCGAACTGTGTCCATATTATTTATTCAAATCTAAAACAAACACCTTAATTTGGCTTCAAAATTGTTCAAATCTGAATACGAGCTAATTACGACGCATACCGGTCACGGCACTGCGCGCAGCAGTGTCAATATTCACAATGCAACATTTCATTAATCTACATACAAGCGTACTCCAGCCCCTGCACGCATCCGTTCTTATGCGGCGCGGCTCAAGCCTCGCACGCAGCGCACGTATTATTTTATACTTTTTGCTTTCTAATAAATACTTTTTGCTTTCTAAATAGTACTGCTGATCTTTTTAAGATTCCTGAACAGTGAACAGCAGCAAGCAACTTTACAACTTCACATAGCCATGTGTCTACGCTTAATTGTAGCGCGATGCACTACTGGGTCGCGCGCGCATCAAATAATGCTTCTCGCAACCACGTATGCAGATCGGCGAGATGCGAAGGATTGACATCGTCAATCAATGTCTACGCGTACTGCGTGACGCGCTTGTTTCACAACACACAAGTAGAATAATCTTGTGCCGCCTTTGGCGGTCGCGCGCTACTGCAAGCGAGAGGCCGAGAGGGCTTTGCAGTTAAAGCAAGTTTACAACCTACCAGGACGCGCGTGCCGGGTTGGACTCGTCGACGGTAATATTATGTGGAGCAAATATTTTACGAGTATCACCCGTTAACGAGCAATTTACCTGGCACGCCAATCCCTGTCGTGCGCGGCGCGCTCTTTTCAAGCTTCCTGAAGGATGATGATTATTAATCACTCTAATCATCAGGATGATGATTAATCATTGCTACACGTTGTATACCTCTCGTGCACGCGAAGCGTGCACGCCGGCCGGCCGCGCGCGATCAAAAGGGGTTACAGCGTGTGTCAAATTAATCACTCTAATCATTGCTATCCGATAAAACACTAGACCCTACAAAAGTGACTGCCACAGTAAGAGCAATCCATTCAATTCTCTCTGTGAACGAACATTTTACAGCCTACTATAAGAGCCCAGATTTCCACTCAAATACTGGCGAATGCATAATGCTATCAGCTATAGGACCTCAAAATAAGATCGAAATTTACAAATCCGATCTATTCATAGAAAAATAGTATTATAAATCTCTTTTATCGACAAAAACAAGCAGAAATACGCCAGGAGCTCGAGTCAACACCACTGGCAAAGTTGATGTTCCAACTAGCGGCTGAGAAAGGGGCAAGTGCTTGGTTAACAGCACTACCTTTAAAAGAGTATGGATATCTGATGAATAAACAACAGTTCTCAGATGCAATAGCTCTCAGATACAACCTGAACTTGAAGGACTGCCCTAAAACATGTACGTGTGGCCAGAAATACTCAGCAAACCATGCGCTCATCTGCAAACTTGGTGGATATGTGTCACTGCGCCACAACTCGCTGAGAGACACCTTTGCAGAACTAATGAGAACTGTGAAATGCAAGGATGTGCAGACTGAGCCAGTTCTTCTTCCAGTTGATGGTCTAGAGTTACCAAGGGGAACAGTCCTAGGAGACCAAGCCAGGCTGGACATTTCTGCAAGATCGATTTGGAATGCTTCAGAGAGGGCATTTTTTGATGTAAGGGTATTTCATGCCCCAGCCCCCTCCAATGCATGCAAACCGATACCAGCAATGTACCTGTCCCATGAAAATGAGAAAAAGCGATGTTACAATGCAAGGGTTCTTGAAGTGGAGAAAGGAAGCTTCACACCTATAGTGTTCTCGACTTCTGGTGGAATGGGTGGTGAAGCTGAGAGACTGGTCAAGAAGCTGGCCAGTAAGATGGAGTACCACACTGGCCAGAGATACTCAGACGCCGTAGGATACATAAGAAAGCGCCTTCGCTTTGAAATTCTCAGAACAACAGTGATTTCTCTCCGTGGAGACAGAGGTGCGAGAAAAAACATTGTTGATATAAACAGTCTAGATCTTAACTTGGAGCCACAAGGCCAAGGGTAATTTTTAATTGTTAAGGGAATTTTTTGAATTCTTAAAGGGTTGATTTTATATAGGGTCATTGCTATATTATTATGTGTATATTGTTTGAATAATTTTATATACTTTAAAAAAAATAAAATAGTATTATAAAACATTTCTATTTTATCCCTACGCATTTGTAAATAACTAGAATTGTGTAACCTTAAATTATTTCAGAATTATAACTATTGTGAAATTAATAAAATAATTATCACTTTTGTAACTGTGGACTTGTGCACCAATGACCAAGCTGCGTCTCGTATCGGTTCCGGGTATGAAACAAATGCTAATGGGCAAAATTCTTGGCTAGAGAATACTTTCTTGGCTAGAGAATACTTTCTTAGATATTTTGGACAGTTTTTAATATTGGTAATGTTAATGAATTGTAATTGATTGATATATAATATTTAGGCCCGTGGCCAGTTTTCTATATAAATTCTTGGAGCATTATATTGGTGGGTTCAAGGTTTATGCCTACAAGACTGGTCCCCACTTGTGTCATCAACCCTTACTTCTTATGTTGCTCTAACCAGAGCCCTCCCATAGGGAATGAAAGAAGCCTTAGACGTCCAGTAAGCTGGGTAACATTATAACATAAACCCCAGGCTGTGGTTTGGGCTTAACTAGGTTTATGATGTCTGTATTGGTCAACTAAGCTGAATCATCAATACATCCGTGATCGAAGGGCAAGTGAAAAAGGCCCTGTCAAAAGAATTGACTCTTACAAGAGTACATTGCAGTACTCAAACAAAAAAGTTGCATTTCGCTGTTAAGGGGGGGGGGGACAATGGATATTTTTTTGTGAAAGTTGATTTCGAGATAGCAGTTGACCAACAAACTAGGACCAGTGACCGAACTTTTGAGGGGGTCCCGGACCCCAACCGCCAAACGGTGCCCTCGGGGCAGCCACGCCCATATTTGGTCCAAATTAGGCCCAATTTAGCCAAATACCCTGAACATGCCCAAAACCCAGATTTTGTGTGCTTTACTTGTAGCTAGTGGTCTCCTGAACTCGTATATGAAATTTCATCAAGATTGGACAAAAAATGACTGAGTTATGGGCCAAAAACAATATGCCCATATTTGGGCATACGCACCAAATTTGGTAGATTTCGTCCCATAAATTGGGCAAATATCAATATTTTTGAATGAAACTTACTTTATAAGAAAGGTAAGCCCAAACTACATATTCTCTGTAAGTTATAGCTTTGTATTTGTTTAAATGTGGATACTAAGGCGAAAAAACCACAAAAAATGAACTAAATTGCCCGTATCTTGGTTCGCGATATTCGCGGAATTGATCTCATTAAAATTGTAACAGCTCAATCAGTTTTCAAAATTTGGCGGCCAAATTCCAAAATTTTCCCGGAAAAATTCAGAATTTGGCCGCCAAATTTTTTTGGAGGCCTAAATCAAAAATCTGTTCTCAAAATAAGGTGGAAATGCGATTTCGAGTCGATTCCGAAAATTTCATGCAAAAATTTTGAAAACTGATTGAGTTGTTACAATTTTAATGAGATCAATTCCGCGAATATCGCGAACCAAGATACGGGCAATTTAGTTCATTTTTTGTGGTTTTTTCGCCTTAGTATCCACATTTAAACAAATATAAAGCTATAACTTACAGAGAATATGTAGTTTAGGCTTACCTTTCTTATAAAGTAAGTTTCATTCAAAAATATTGATATTTGCTCAATTTATGGGACGAAATCTACCAAATTTGGTGCGTATGCCCAAATATGGGCATATGGTTTTTGGCCCATAACTCAGTCATTTTTTGTCCAATCTTGATGAAATTTCATATACGAGTTCAGGAGACCACTAGCTACAAGAAGAGCACCTAAAATCTGGGTTTTGGGCATGTTCAGGGTATTTGGCTAAATTGGGCCTAATTTGGACCAAATATGGGTGTGGCTGCCCCGCGGGCACCGTTTGGCGGTTGGGGTCCGGGACCCCCTCAAAAGTTTGGTCACTGGTCCTAGTTTGTTGGTCAACTGCTATCTCGAAATCAAGTTTCGCAAAAAAACATCCATTGTCCCCCCCCCCCTTAACAACTTATATTAATAGTACTATACTGGGAGATCGTTCAAATATTAGGTAAGCGTAGCTAGGGATGAGGAGTTTGAATTAAGTAAAACAAAACATCACGAAGAGGGGAGGGAGATCTTACATGGTCAAATCTTACAAAGAATGTTAACGATCCCTACAGTGGCGTAACGTTGCCTGTTGGCGCCCCTGCCGAAAATGCACCCCCCTGTTGAGTGTTGGTGCCCCCTCTCCTTTTTGGCGCCCCTCCCTAAAATTTAACAAATTAAGTGATTTTAGAGGATACGCCAGTAAAATCTCTAAAAAAGTGTGTTTCTTAGAGTTGTGAGTTTCTCATCTTAAATGTGTAGCCCAGCTGGAGGCTCACGATGAAGTCGTATATTGAGTCATCGATCTGTCAATTATAAGATGTTAAAGATAACTAGTAAAGATTGAAGCCATATTTTATCATGTTAACGGATCAGACTCGCTAACTCTCAGAACCTGTTATGATCATTATCCTTCTGTTTTTCTGACGCCTTATGGAAGCAAAAAAAGAACAGTGATAAGGCAGCAAATTAATTCAGGAGTTGAAAAAAAGATTAAATGTTCCCAAGAAGAAAGTTGATATATATTGATAACCTGGAATTTTCTCAGATTAGATCTATGATGATCTTATCAAGAGTGATGTTTTTAATTTGAATTTGAATCTCTCAGTGAACTTGCACATGATTTTAGAGTTTGAGTGTTCATTTTTTGTTTACTTTTCGTTTGTATTCATGGTCAGTTGTTTCACACAGGTTGTCCCATTGGTAGCCAGCCTTTTAAAATTTTCCATGTTTATTTGATATTTTTATGAGTAACAAGTATATCTCAAAACTGTGCATCAATAAACCTTACATGGTATGTTATTTAAGCACAAACTTGTGTGCCACACATTTTTAAAACTCAGATGCTTGAACTGGGTAACCACTGTAAACTTCCCCTAGATGGAAAAAAGCTTGAATCATGACAAATGGAACAAACTTTTGCCCTATGCGACAGATGCGCCTGAACATGTGTTTGCTGATATCAAGAAGAACATATCTTTCTCTGTTCAGCAAAAGGACTTGACTCGTGGTCTGAAGTTTTGGTCTGATCAACTATCCACGTGAGCTTTTTTCCTACTTTTACCTAGATCAATTTCGTTTTGAATAATCCTAGAAACTTTTGATGCTATCGTGTATTGGAATACGATGTTTTGTAGTAGCATCACAGCTTAAAATTTGTGAATGCTATAAAGATTAACTGTGTTATATTATGATGTTATCTAAATGTATTATGTTAGAAGAAGGTAGTCCAGGTAACACTATTTGTTGGTTTCAGGTTCATCAAGATCTATGGGTATCAAATCTCCAATGAAGACTTGGTTACGCTTATCAAGTTGTACTACTCACTTATTATAAAGGAGGATATCAACATTCCTGTTGTGGGTTGTGCTGGTAGAGCGTTTGCTCTTCTGTTAGGGTAAGTTTGATATTATCTGTTTATGTAAGCTTAAGAGATGTATTTGTTGATTACTCCAGATCATGTTATTTTCTGTTGTGAGACAAAAGGCTATTTTGCATCCTTGATTGACCTGAAATTAGAAAATATGTTCTGTTCAAGTTATGATTAGAATTTAGGACTATACTTGCATTTTTATTTGCTGCACGAGCTGGCTCTAGTTGAAAATAATTTGTAGCATAAGTTCGTTTCTAACAAAAGGTGCTTGGACTATTTGGCAAATTGAATGGGTGTTTAAAAGTTTAGCAAAATTCGACCTCAAGTATTTAATGTACAACAAAAGATTTACAGGATGTAAGAACTTGTCTTAAATTAATTTACAATATAATTCTAAGCTTGTATCTTCAGTCGTCAAAAGGTAAAGAAAAGGATAACCAGAGAGGAGTTGGTGCTGGATTGGAGGCCCTTGTACAACATTTGCAAGGAAATATATTTTGGGAAGGATAGGGTCTACAATCTGAAAGTTGGATACTCGTAAGTTATTTTGTCTTTTTCTATGCAGATGTTGGGAATATTCGCCACTTCCGCATTCACAGTGGCTTCTTGGACACTGTATAATATAGTATATACTATTTTAAATAACAAAGCTTCATCCCTCTGCTATGCCATTAAGGTGTAAAAAAACATTATAATATCTTTGCACAATTGGACCCCCGAGGAAGCTATGTTTAAAAAGAACAACAGTTCACGCTTTTATACATATAGGATGGTAATTATGCGGAATTAGCTTAAGTTGAAAAACTGCTCTATAATCGAAGAAGGGTCAGATGTTTACTATTCACGAATTTTATCAAGTTAATCTCTTCAGGCAGCTCGAGGGTGTGATTAGAAACGTGGTATCCAGTTCTCGAGAGTGAGTTGTTTTAGTTATAATTATCAATCAATTAGCAATTATTAATATACCTATTTAACTGTCCATTAACGGGGTAATTACCTGCATTTGCACATTTTAGTTATGAGAATACTAAATTAAAGTATGAATATTTTTAGCTTTAGAGGGGGGGGGGGTGTCACGTCCGTCTATGTCCGCTTGTCTCATAGAATCCAAAAAGGACAGGACATAGGCGGACATAGGCGGACATAGGCGGACATAGGCGGACATTAATGGACACCTAAATTGCTAAATAAAATGTTCAATTTTTGCTGTTATAGGGGGATCATGTTTTTTGTCCGTTCGGTACCCTATATTTTGAAAACGGACAAAAAATAGAGCGGACAAAAACGGACAAAAATGGAAATAACATTTAGATGCTTCCTCCTCCTACTCTTCCTCCTCCTCCCCCTGGGTCTTCCTGATCTTCCTCAGTCCTCTTCCTCCTCCCCTCCTCAGTCCTCCTCCTACTCCTCCTCCTCGTCCTCAGTCCTCCTCATCAGTCCTCAACAGTCCTCCTCCTCCCCAGTCCTCCTCCTCCTCCTGAGTCCTCCTCCTGGGTCCTCCTCCTGGGTCCTCCTCCTCCTCTTCATCCTCCTCCTCTTCCTCCTCAGTCCTCAGTCCTCCTCCTCATCCTTCTCCTCAGTCCTCCATCCTCCTCCTCAGTCCTCCCCCAGTCCCCCTCCTCCTCCTCCTATTCAGTCCTCCTCCTCCTTCTCAGTCCTCCTCAGTCCTCCTCCTCCTCCTTCTCAGTCCTCCTCAGTCCTCCTCCTCCTCCTCCTCCTCTTCCCTCTCAGTCATCCTCCTCAGCCATCCTCCTCAGTCCTCCTCCTCCTGGGTCCTCCTCTTCATCCTCCTCCTCTTCCTCCTCGGTCCTCAGTCCTCCTCCCCCTGGGTCCTCCTCATCCTTCTCATCAGTCCTCCTCCTCCCCAGTCCTCTCCCAGTCCCCCTCCTCCTCCTCCTCCTATTCAGTCCTCCTCCTCCTCCTCCTCAGTTCTCCTTAGTCCTCCTTCTCATTTCTCCTAAGTCCTCCTCCTGAGTCCTCCTCCTCTTCCTTCTGAGTCCTCCTCCTGAGTCCTCCTCCTCCTCCCTCTCAGTCATCCTCCTCAGTCATCCTCCTCAGCCATCCTCCTCAGCCATCCTCCTCAGTACTCCTCAGTCCTCCTCCTTCTCAGTCATCGTCAGTCCTCCTCCTCAGTCCTCCTCAGTCCTCCTCCTCCTCCTCCTGGGTCCTCCAGCCTCCTGGGTCTTCCTGATCCTCCCCAGTCCTCTTCCTCCTCCCCTCCTCCTACTCTTCCTCCTCGTCCTCAGTCCTCCTCATCAGTCCTCAACAGTTCTCCTCCTCCCCAGTCCTCCTCCTCCTCCTGGGGCCTTTTCCTGGGTCCTCCTCCTGGGGCCTTTTCCTGGGTCCTCCTCCTGATCCTGGGTCCTCCTTCTCCTGCTCAGTCCTTCTCCTCCTCAGTCCTCTTCTTCCTCTTCCTCCTCCTCCTCCCTCTCAGCCATCCTCCTCAGCCATCCTCTTCAGCCATCCTCCTCAGCCATCCTCCTCAGTCCTCCTCCTTCTCAGTCCTCGTCAGTCCTCCTCCTGAGTCCTCCTCCTCCTGAGTCATCCTCCTGAGTTCTCCTCCTCCTCCTCCTCCTCCTCCTAGGTCCTCCTTCTGGGTCCTCCTCCTCCTCCTCCTGGGTCTTCCTGATCCTTCTCCTCCCTCTCAGTCATCCTCCTCAGCCATCCTCCTCAGCCATCCTTCTCAGCCATCCTCCTCAGTCCTCCTCAGTCCTCCTCCTCCTCCTGGGTCCTCCTCCTCCTCCTCCTCCTCCTGGGTCCTCCAGCCTCCTGGGTCTTCCTCATCCTCCCCAGTCCTCTTCCTCCTCCCCTCCTCAGTCCTCCTCCTACTCTTCCTCCTCGTCCTCAGTCCTCCTCATCAGTCCTCAACAGTTCTCATCCTCCCCAGTCCTCCTCCTCCTCCTGGGGCCTTTTCCTGGGTCCTCCTCCTGGGTCCTCCTCCTCCTGGGTCCTCCTCCTCCTGGGTCCTCCTCCTCCTGGGTCCTCCTTCTCCTGCTCAGTCCTTCTCCTCCTCCTCCTCAGTCCTCTTCTTCCTCTTCCTCCTCCTCCTCCCTCTCAGCCATCCTCCTCAGCCATCCTCTTCAGCCATCCTCCTCAGCCATCCTCCTCAGTCCTCCTCCTTCTCAGTCCTCGTCAGTCCTCCTCCTGAGTCCTTTTCCTCCTGAGTCATCCTCCTGAGTTCTCCTCCTCCTCCTCCTCCTCCTCCTAGGTCCTCCTTCTGGGTCCTCCTCCTCCTCCTCCTCCTGGGTTTTCCTGATCCTTCTCCTCCCTCTCAGTCATCCTCCTCAGTCATCCTCCTCAGCCATCCTCCTCAGCCATCCTTCTCAGCCATCCTCCTCAGTCCTCCTCAGTCCTCCTCCTCCTCCTGGGTCCTCCTCCTCCTCCTCCTCCTCCTGGGTCCTCCAGCCTCCTGGGTCTTCCTCATCCTCCCCAGTCCTCTTCCTCCTCCCCTCCTCAGTCCTCCTCCTACTCTTCCTCCTCGTCCTCAGTCCTCCTCATCAGTCCTCAACAGTTCTCCTCCTCCCCAGTCCTCCTCCTCCTCCTGGGGCCTTTTCCTGGGTCCTCCTCCTGGGTCCTCCTCCTCCTGGGTCCTCCTTCTCCTCCTCAGTCCTTCTCCTCCTCCTCCTCAGTCCTCTTCTTCCTCTTCCTCCTCCTCCTCCCTCTCAGCCATCCTCCTCAGCCATCCTCTTCAGCCATCCTCCTCAGCCATCCTCCTCAGTCCTCCTCCTTCTCAGTCCTCGTCAGTCCTCCTCCTGAGTCCTCCTCCTCCTCAGTCATCCTCCTGAAATCTCCTCCTCTTCCTCCTCCTCTTCCTCCTAGGTCCTCCTTCTGGGTCCTCCTCCTCCTCCTCCTCCTGGGTCTTCCTGATCCTTCTCCTCCCTCTCAGTCATCCTCCTCAGTCATCCTCCTCAGCCATCCTCCTCAGCCATCCTTCTCAGCCATCCTCCTCAGTCCTCCTCAGTCCTCCTCCCCCTCCTGGGTCCTCCTCCTCCTCCTGGGTCCTCCAGCCTCCTGGGTCTTTCTGATCCTCCCCAGTCCTCTTCCTCCTCCCCTCCTCAGTCCTCCTCCTACTCTTCCTCCTCGTCCTCAGTCCTCCTCATCAGTCCTCAACAGTTCTCCTCCTCCCCAGTCCTCCTCCTCCTCCTGGGGCCTTCTCCTGGGTCCTCCTCCTGGGTCCTCCTCCTCCTGGGTCCTCCTTCTCCTCCTCAGTCCTTCTCCTCCTCCTCCTCAGTCCTCTTCTTCCTCTTCCTCCTCCTCCTCCCTCTCAGCCATCCTCCTCAGCCATCCTCCTCAGCCATCCTCCTCAGTCCTCCTCCTTCTCAGTCCTCCTCAGTCCTCCTCCTGAGTCATCCTCCTCCTGAGTCATCCTCCTCAGTTCTCCTCCTCCTCCTCCTCCTCCTAGGTCCTCCTTCTGGGTCCTCCTCCTCCTCCTCCTCCTGGGTCTTCCTGATTCTTCTCCTCCCTCTCAGTCATCCTCCTCAGTCATCCTCCTCAGTCATCCTCCTCAGCCATCCTACTCAGCCATCCTTCTCAGCCATCCTCCTCAGTACTCTTCAGTACTCTTCAGTACTCTTCAGTCCTCAAAATGTTTGTCTGCTAATGTCCACCAATGTCCGCTAATGTCCATCCAAGTCCGCCAATGTCCGTCCGGGTCCGCCAATGTCCGTCCGAGTCCGCCAATGTCCGTCCGAGTCCGCCAATGTCCGTCCGAGTCCGCCAATGTCCGTCCGTGTCCGCCAATGTCCCAAAAAACACGTCCGTTGTCTCATAGAATCCAAAAAGGACAGGACATAGGCGGACATAGACGGACATGACACCCCCCCCCCCCCTTTAGAAAATCAAATGGATAACTAATCTGAGCATAAGTCATGAATGAATAATTGTCATTACATCCATCATTCTGTCAAAATATATAAATGGTCAAAATAATTGTAATGACCAGGAAAAATGAGCATACCAGTATAAACTATGATCATATGTATCGAGTGGCTTTAATGTTTTAGAAGATAAACTTTTGTAATAAATTTTTTAATATTCTAATGTCAAGTAAGAATGACAATGTTAAAATCAGGATCATGACCAGTCACCACTCCCCGGAATTCGCCAGATTGTAATTAAATCCCGCTTTAAACAAAGTGATATCTTAACTAACTCAACCTAATCTGTCCAGCTATTTCTCGAACGAGTGTACGCGGGAGATGTTGGATGAGTGGGAGCCGCTGCTGTGTCCTCCTGACACAATGTGTCACCGTGGTACCACCTACCTCTCAATGTTCCTTCCTGTTACTGTTCAACCTGACCAGGGATTCGGGTAATGGAACACTTTTTACAACGTTGTCGAGTGTTGTGTCATGCTAATACAGCATATTGTTATATCATAATCACTGATTACTGTATTTTTGTTTTAGTACGGTATTTTTTATTTAACCCGACTAGAAATCGATATACTTCACTGTAAATTTAATCAAATCAATGCAATAGTTAGTTGATGAATTTGTAATAATTGGAAAAATGCTTCAGGCTGTGGCTAGATTTAGTGTTGGGACTAGTAAAGACTACTGCAATAGTGAGTACCTCTTCTTATTTTTACGTAATATATCAATCATTGTGTATCTTAATTTCACTTACAATGAATCAAAATATATAGACTTTAAGATAATCCAATATCACAGACTATCGTATTTTGTTCTGCGAACATTTGACTACAGTTATGTGAAGACAACAAGAGCTCTGATAAAATGTAGGATATCTCGAAATATTGATTTTTCCAATCGGCAATCAGGCTATGGGTCCTTGCCAGGGCCTATAGACAATTAATTCTATGCTGATTAGGGTGTCAAAACGGTCGTTCAAATCATCACGTGTCCGTGCCTCTTCAATCAGGTAGAGATTTTGGAATTATGTGAGAGATTTTGTGTGAGAATTTTCGTGAGAAATTATGTGTAAAATATTTTATACGAGACGTTTTGTTACCCGAAATTTCGTGAGTAATCTAAGTTGTTTATGTGATACTTTTGTGAGCCTTTTTGTCGTATTTACGCAAATTTGTGGTAACTGGTATGATTACCACCTAAATTGCTAACCTCTGCATACCTCACAGGAAATTGTGGTTTACAATTAAGGTCCTACATCTCTACATTACGGGTTTTATGACATCATAATTAATTAGGTCGGGGTTTGTAAAAACTCTTAATTTCGGGCGTCTTAATTATAATATGCAGCTATAATTTTTGAAGTAACTGTAGTAAGGTATATACTATATATGGGGCTCCATCCACCTATAACTAACTTACCAACCTTACTTAGTGAACAGTATAACTCAGTTATATAGTATTTATAAGCAGTTTATAATCTATAAATATTGATGACATGGTTATTTAGAATTGTATGTTGGCTTTGACGTCATTTTACCTCCAGATTTTACCTCCAGATTTTACTAAATGGATGATTTTAAAAGATATCGTAACATTACACATAAATGTGCACGTTACTCTTGCAATATTGTACAGATGTTGGTTCCAAACTACCATTAATTAATACTCACCACATATTTGCAATTTTCTTCACCGAGTTTTTTCCCTCCATATTTCTAGAATTATGCCATCCTGCAGCCGAACACATTCAAATTTTAGTTAGAGTAATACGTAGGTTATTATATTGCAGTCAGGTTACATTTATAATAATAATAATAATAATCGTGTATTACATTGTGGTATGTAATAAACATTTGTAGTAGTGTAGGATTGTTTTAATTTTTTTTTGCTAGGTTTTATAATATTTATTTGTATAATTTGTGATTGTTTCTCCCGGTTTTCTTCTCTTGCGTAGCAAGCCCTGTCTCTTGTAAAAACAACCTCGAAAGATTTGTAGATACACATAGTCTCTACACCTTTACCCTCTGGTCCCTAGGGTCAGCTGATCCCGGGCCAGAGGAAAACTACCGACTGCCAAGGTTTGACGCCTAGGCAGTCGAGACCTCTTATTGAGACCCTTTATAATAATAATAACTAGAAATTTATACATCGCTTTATAGCCAAAAAGAACTCAAAATCCAAATATTCAGTTCAAGCCATCTAAAGCGACTCATGAACATGTACATAAGAACTTAGCATTTTATGAAGTATGGTTTGTATGAGAAAGATATTATATGATAATTATATAAGAACACTTTTTCAAATAGATGAGTCTTTAGTCTCTTTTTTAAACAAGACAATATCAGTCAATGTTCTCAATTGATAAGGAAGCTGATTCCATACTGAGGGTCCACAGTAACTAAAACCTCTCTCAGTTTTACTATAATTTGAGACAGGAGGAACATTTAGGAGGAAATAGTCTTGTTCAGTTCGTAGCACATGTACAGGTTGACTCTTGATGTCGATGCATTTGGTGATATAGTCTGGAGCTATGTTGTTGATGCATTTGAACACTGTTCGCTGTCTAATTGGAAGAAAATGGGCCTTTTTCAGGAATGGAGTGACACTGTGCCATTTTTTAATAGCTTTTCTACCAAACAAGAATCGTACACAGGAATTTTGTACCTTCTGGAGTTTCTTTATGAGAAAATCGGGTAAACCATAGAGAAGTCCATTGCAATAGTCTAGTTTTGAAAAGATCAAACAGTAAATTCAGAGCTGTCTTTTTAGGTCATAGTTAAGCTTTGAGCCTATAACTCGAAGGTTCCTCAAATGGATGTTGCAAGTTGCAACAACTGATAATTGAATTGACTTGATCTTCAAATGTAAGGAATTGATCAAAGAGGAAACCTAAACTTTTTACTGTGTGGGATGCATCCACAGGGTCAGCTGCATTGTCAAGTTGTATTGAGTCGACTGGACATGAAGAGAAACTGTTCTTGGTCTGTACTACAAGAGTTTCTGTTTTGTTTTGGTTTAATTTGAGTTCATTTTGGGTCATCCAGCTCTTAATTTCTTGAAAACAACGTGTAATTCTCTCTTCGATTGTTGACAGATCTCGAAATAGTGGGTTAAACTCAATGTAAAGTTGGGTGTCATCTGCGTACATGTGGATGTTAAATCCATGCCTCTTTGCAATGTTATTAAGCTCCTTTGTGTACAGTATAAACAGAATTGGACCTACAATTGAACCTTGCGGGACTCCAATTCTAAGGAAGCATCTCTTTGATCAATAGACAAAGATACGCAAAGATTTGCTTTCTGCAGAAAACATTCGCCTAATTGCATGACTAGACAGAGAGGGAGAGTACGTGCGAATTTTTTTTATAAACAATCATTTTACTTTTAAAGTTTTAAACAAAGATAATTTAAATAACCCTTATTTATCATTGTTATATTCTGTACACCTAACCTTTTATTATATTATACAAACCTTTTATTATTTACAAGTATAACTAGTGTAACCAGGCCTTCGGCTGGGATTTCACTGTCCCAGTAAAAAAAAGGGGAAAAGGTGTCTAGCCGCTCAGTCGAAACCTGCATTACAGAACAACAAGGCGAGCAATTCGGAGTGCCCTCAAGGCTCAAGCTCACGTATCCACTATCCAATACAGGGTGTTTCAAAAGTCTTGTAATGATATACTTTTTGAATACATTTTTATCCATTTGTAATATTTAACTTTTACCAATGAAGAAAGGTTACCATTGTATTAATGCTTTTAGGGCAATAACTCAGATCATTGATAACAAACTCGCCCAGTTCATGTGCTTGCGAATAATTAGAAAAACTTTACAATTGATATCGTACTTGCCTCATTGTATTAAAAAAAATCTGACTAAGCCAAAATATGATCAAGGTTTAAGTCCCGGCCGTAGGCACGGGTTACACTAGTAATACAATATTTACGATATATATTACAATATATATACAATATATATTACGATTATATACACGTTACAAGCAGTGGCGTGAAATCCACATTTTTCTCTGCTGGCTAAATTTTGCTTAGCTAAAAATACATATCATATGTCCTAGAATACATTTTTTAAATATTGCCAACTGTACGGTAGTCATTATAACACTAATGAGGGAAATCTTTTAATAGGATGTACATAATATGAAATGTACTCGAACATTCACATTTCCTTTATATTAAAACTATGATCACCGGGGGAGGCCTTTCGCTACTCTTTATAGGTATCTCCCCATAAATTAGTGGTAAATAAAGGTTGTTGCGAGTGTAAGACCTGGTCTTGTGAAATGAACTACCATTAGCATGGGTACGAAATAAGGATTAAGCTCATTTATCAACAAATAAACCGAATTACAAGATATGTAATTAACGAATTGCAAGATAAATTGAAACAATTAGAATGACAGTAAATTGTGACTGTTTTCTGTAATGGTTTGTATACAGATAATCCGTTTTTATAATTTATTAAGTCCTTTTGAATTCAAATTTTCCAACAATTTCTTTAGTCAGTTGGAAATTGGGATTTATCTTTTTACAGAAAGAATGGGATATGAATAATTGGTTGATAAAACATAGCACATACGTTATTTTGTGTGTCGAAATACGTCGCATTTTCCCCCGTAAACTTATTAAGTTAACTTAATAAGTTAACGGAGTTAACTAATTTCTAACGTACCGCGTACGTGAGAACCGGATTCTTCAATAACTAATATAACGTACGGGTGTGTGTGATTATGTTTTCATGATGTTTATATTATGATATACTAGAAACCCGCTAGTCGAAAGCTTTGTTCGAGGAAATTTTAAAAATCAGTTATGTTTTAATTTCTCTTCATCATACAGCTTTGTTATACAGTAGACATAATGGAATTTATTTAACAATGGCGACAGCGTTGTTAGTATTCGGATTCCCAAAACGATACTTTTTACCGCATCAAAAAATACCAATCACAACCAAAGTTATGAATATAAGTCATAGCGTGAGCGTAAATGTGAGCTAGTTTTGAAATTATGACGTAGCATACAGCATAACAACGCGCGTAGTTAAGACTTTAAGATGTCCTTGCTCGCGCACGTGCATTTTAACGTTGCTACGCAACAGCGCAGTAAACCTTTGCTAAAATAACGACATTATTCTAACGGTTATTTTACCTCACTTCCGACGTTAATTATAAAAAATCTAAAGCCTAAATCAAAATTCTAAGAATGCTATAGCCTATTCCTATCCTTTTTCTACAACCCTGCTAAAAATGGCGAGGTTTCAACTCCATTTGCGAGCTGGGTTTGATTTCACCAGAGGGTCATTTTGAGGTCGATTTTCGGTGTTTTTTCTTCTATGTCCCCGTTGCCGGGGAAATTTCGTCAAGTTTAAATTATAGTATAGATAATATGTCGATAACAGGACCTTTTTGTCGGCAGCGCCAAATAATTTCCCTGAAACTATTCGGGATAACATACTCAAAGCAATTCCAATTACACCTACTGCAAAAGTTGTGCTTGATAATTTCTTGTAGCAATCACGTTCATTTTTCAGTCATGTGACAGTAGCCATATTTGTAACGCGCGACGCAACAAAGTCTCACAAAGGACAATTCGCGCCGCTGCACGTTCTAACATATTAAGCTTTTGTAGAAATCAAAATGGACGGATGGCTGGATATATGAATGTCGCAACTTGCACTTGAAGTTTAGAGCATTTACATGCGAATCCGCTCAACATTTCTGTCTCCTGAATCACAATTAACTATTCGGCAAAACTTCTTGTACGTTCCATGATTCTTTCGCTTCGTGATTGAAAACAACGCAGCCTACGAGTGCGATATTTTTCCAAGCTCAAGAAGAAAGCTCATTTACTAAACTAATAAATGGATGACCACGTTCAGTCGGGCAGGGACGTAACTGGGGTACTACGCCGGGGCGTTCAATGGGCGAAACTACCATTTCTTCTATCCTTCCAAGAGCAACCCATCTTTTCATTTTCGGCGATACTGGCTCCTGGCTATCAATAACACTAATAACCAATAGCCAAATTAAGACAAAAATCGACTAAGGTGTTGATATTATGCACTAAAGCGCCTGTTAAGAACGGTGCCGTAGGGCGCCATCAAGTGGGGCGCCCTAAACGTTACGTCCTGCAGGCAGGACGTGGTCATAAAAAGCAATCCACTTTCCAGTCGTTTCCTACGCTGCTGTGCAGAGTTGCCAAGTTCAACATCGGTAAAATCGATTGGAAACCTCACATCCCGTGGGTAAGTAATGAGTAAAAGCATTTTCTATAGCCCTTTTTTCTATTCTTAAGTCCTTTAGTGTGGTACATTCAAGTAAATTCTTAATCTTTTCTATTAAAGATGTAGTCCAAAGTTTTAAAGCATCATTAGTGAATCATTCAATAGCATCTTAGGCATGTTTTAAAACATATAATTTGAGAGCATGTGTTCGGAAATTGCACAATTTAAAGGAATCATTGATGACACGACAGTGCTACCCTCTCAGGTTTTCAACATGGTTCTGCTTGATTTTAACCTTCCAGTTGGTGAAAGTCACACCTTCGCTGGACTCTTCAATGGCAGGAACAAGCTTTGTTCTACAAAGATAGAAATAATCGTTTGGATGATGGTAAGATTTTACTAAGTTTTTCAATACCTTTTGCCTCACGAGATTATACTTGAGTTTTTAATTTATGTAAAAACTTTTCTGAAAATTTATTTAACTTTCAGGGAGGAGACTGCACAGAAATAATCATGGAGCATCTCGAAATTCTGACAAAAACTTATGTCAGCTACATACATCCTTCTAACAGAGGGAAATGGACGGTAAATCATTAAAAAAATCTTAACCCCTCAAATTCTTACATTTTATTGTGAAGTTTCTTCTATTAAACAGTTTGATATTACATTTACGTACTTCACCGCTAATAAAATTGTGTATTTTTTCAGATGAAGTTGGTTGGATTTGTTAATTGTATCTGTGAAACTTTCTTGAAGAGAGTCGAAATGTGAGTAATCGCATTCTTCTAAGTTGCCCAAGAATAAACTTAATAATATTGGCTAAATAAACACTGCAGCCCATTTAAAAGGTCCCGTTACCGATTTCATAGGGGAGGGGGGTTGTTTCATAGACTGTTCACTGAGTCCCATGCGAGGGCACAAGGCTTATCAATCAAAATATCTTTTTCAGGGAAAGGTTGGAGCAAGGTTACTGGTTCCGTCAAGTCCCTGAGTCTCACCGTCTCTCACAAGAAACCATCGATAGATTTGTCAAACTCATGCTACCGAGTGTTAAACTGGTCATGTTTAACGTCAACTCTGCTAACAACTTCCAACATGACTACCACTGTCTGGTTCGGTTAGCACCCCATATCGTACTCCCTGACTATCTGGCACACGCGTTTGACAGTATCGAGAGTGTGGTTGAGCCACAGCGCGTCACAACAGCGCTCTGCTCGTTTGCTGTCTCCCTCCGCGCCCTCTGTCTCCATGAGCCGTCCAAACAGGAGGTTATTCCTCTGTTGAGCACACTCCTCCCAACCATCAGCTCCAATGATCTGAACAAGAGTTGGATCGCACTCCTTGCTTTCTCCTTTGCATTCACCATGATACCTGTTGTGGATTGTTCGCACCTCCTCCACCAGCCTGGGAAGAAAAAGAAGGATCTAGAGCGGGTCTGGCGATCTACCGCCCAGTTTAAAGACATGGTAGCAGTTTTCGTCGACAAACTGATGGGCCTGATAGAGGTGAGCGCAATGGAGGATACTGGCAACCTCAATTCTGTTAACCACAAAAACAGAAATTCCAAGAATCTAAAGGCTAGCTCTATTCCCGACTACCTTGCGGAAGGTTCCATCTACATGAGCTTTGACTCCCTGGTGAGGAACTCCTCGGACGACATCCGTGACATGATCCTGGACAAGGTGTTCCGAAAGGTTACTACCACAACACTAGAAGTCAAGATCGCTGGTAAAACTATGGGAGATGCTCTCTCCAACCTCTCGAACATATACACTGAGAAAACTCTAAAAAAGTTCCTTCCTCACCTGCTCCGGGAATGCAGCATGTTGTTAGACGACGAGACGGACGCTGGGGAGACCAGCAGTGAGCTACTATGGAACATTACCATGTTCCGCTCCATCTTGAGGGGACGTGGTGACCACTTCCTCCCTTATTTGGACGATATCCAGAGCCTCCTGGAACAGGCTCTCAAGTTTCACAACTCTCGTCAATTGATCACCATTGTGGTTAAAGCTATCAGCGATTTGCTGCATCTGCTTATGAAGATTAAGTCCTCGGATTGCCAGTCATGTCAAGTACCGTATACTGACAAAACCTTCGACTTCACTTCGACATGGGGTATTGGCATGGAAATAGAGGATATCGACATAAACTGGTATGTCCCTGGAGAGAAAGAATATGCTGCAATGCTCAAGATAATCGAACGATTCGGTGTTTCGTCCATGAACAAACTCAAACAGTTCGTCACGGATAAGAATATGTGCAAAGAAGAATTCCACGTGCAGTTGAAGGTGCTTCGTGCGATCACAAAGACAGCTGGTCACATCATGCCGATGCTTGGTCAGGACAGTCCCGTTAAGCTCCCGAAATACACAGGTCACGAAGTCGATGAGTCTGTCAGGGTTCCTATCGTTAATCTCGACCTGAAAACCGGCCTAAACTGCGATGCGGAACTGCTGAAAACGTTCAGAGCGAAAGCTGCTGAAACGGTAAAAACAGTTTACGATTACCAGTCTCAGAATATGGCGGACGACGTGAAATCTGCCGAAATGATCTGCCTGCTCATGGAGGACGTTCTCACTTATAAAGGATACGACAACAACAAGATGAAGAAGGAGCACACAAAATACAAGTCAGTCAAACAGCTGCTGGACGACCGACTGCTGGGGAAGAAGAAACAACTGCGAATGGTCGTGATCCACCGACTGCTCCTCCAGCAACAATACCGCCAACACGCCCAACTGTTCACACCGTACACCGAAGAGCACCACAGGTACACCCAGTGTCTGGTGGACATGTCGCTCAGCAACTACACTGCAGTCAGGAAGACAGCCCAGTACTGCCTCAAGAAGTGCCTGTCCGTCATGTTAAACTCCCGCTGGTTCTTCATCCCCCAGATAACCCAGTATCTGGAGCCCAACAAGGACATCTCTCATGAGCAGCTGAAGGGAGCTATTTTCTGTCTGAGTTTACCACGGATCACAGGTTATTTCGCACCGCAGCCCATGTTGCTATGTGATGTCATGCCGGCTGTGTGCAAGGCTCAGCACTCTGAGAAGGACTCAATCATAAATTCTATCGAACATTTGACGGATTATGTAATTGAGGAGTATAGGACTTGCTCGTTTAATACTGAAGTGTCTGACGAAGCCATCAGATATGCTGAACAAATATCAGGCCGAATGCCAGAGAACCTCATTCAAGCAGGACATGATATCGCCAAACTTAAGGACGATTTAAACAGAAAGTCATTTAATTCATGCGTAGAAAGACTGCTGGAAATCTTGAAATCCGAGCAAACGACGTGGCGGTTCCTGGACCTCACGGTGGACATCGTGAGAACTTTAATCCAACGCGACATGATCTTCAGCGAAGACTTGGTGCGAACTTTCGTCCAGTTCCTCACACACGACAGCATCGGACTGCGCATGATCTCCTTCAGAGTGGTGGGTTACATCATATACCTCCAGAGACGAAACTACCAAGACACCCTCCTGGACCCGACTACCTTCCCTGAGGACGGTCCTGGAGCTCCGGTGGGAGAACGTCCTTCTAACTTGTGGATGCAGTACAGATCTGAGACCCTGCCTGTAACAGAGGAGGCGTATAACTCGTGCGTGTTTATTGATAAGCCACACATGGGCTACAATAGGTGGGCCAAGCAGGTGAAAGTGTGTATTGAGATTGATAACGGTATTGATGACACGGAGAGGTACAGCGCTCTTGATAAGATCATTGTGTCCTGGTGAGTTTTTTTAAATGTTTATTTAATCGTGATATTTTGTAATTAATCTAACGTTATCAACACTTGACTGCTATTCGCAGTTTTTAGGTCACGCATGTTTGTAATGCAAGAAAAAGTAAAACTAACTGTCACTAAAATACATTCCACATCAGTTTTAAGGACCCGGCGTTTATTGAGAGATTTGTTGAACTGTACTCTCTTGAAGATAACAAGGGCTCAGAGAAGGTCGATATAATCAGACGGCATTTCTATCGGGATTTGTTCAGAAACTACGGCTGGTCACTATTCGAGTTAGTCATTCTTTAGTTTTGATAGTTTAAACACTTAATTAATCTGCTAGTTAAAGATAATTTTAAATAATAATTTCAGTGTTTTGATAATTTATCAATTAAGTTATTGGCTTGTTAAAGAATAATTTCAGTCGGTTTGGTTGATCCAATTTGATTTATGGAATTGATTAGTTTAGTAAATACATTTCAATAAATTATAAACTGCAACTAGTTACTGTACACTGTGCAGTGTACAGTGCTACGTTTAGCAAGTTTGACTAACCAGTATAAGTAGCTTGATCGATCGATCGAAATTTGAATGACTCGATAAGATGAATTCTACTGTTCAACGAAACATTTGCTTATCTTGATCTGATCAGTGGCTAAACATTATGTTCCCAGGTTGTTCAAACCGAAGGTGGAAGAGTTTATGGAGGGCAAGATAGAATCCCAGCATAGGTTTGCCGCTGAACTACTCTCCTCAGTGACTAGGGGCTCCAAGCATTGGCCCTTTAAGGATATAGAGCGCATGTGGGAGACCATTCTACCCCTTATCACGGTTTGTTGAATAATTAAGTTATATAAATAATGCTGATTAATCTTTCTATTGCTCTATCCGCGATACCCTTGTCCCTTAAGTTGGTTTTATCGTCTAATCTTCACTTAATCAGCCTCATTGTCACAAACCCGACTGGTATTGTAAGTGTTAGTAAATTATTTCCCACAAAAATACCCGGCTCCTCGAAATTCTTACCCTGCTGCTTAACATACTGAACATTTTATCAAGATTGAAATCAGAATAGTTGTTGTAACTCCACCAAACCAGAGTGTGTCCTGTTTCCTAACATCGGGAACATTACAGAAAGCGATGCGACAGGTGTCTTCAGAGACGATCAACATGTGGGTGGTATGCATCAGCTCGATAGTTGAGGACAGAGACCCCAGACGCTTCTCAAGGCTCATCAGCATGGCTACTGAAGAGTTCTTGTCGGGCAGAACCATCTTCCACGACACATCGTGAGTAAACTGGGCAAAAGGGGAGGGGCAGAACCATAATATTATCCCACGATACATCGTGATTAAACTGTGGAGGCCGGGTGGGGGGGGGGGGGGATCGGCAGAAGTCAGAACCATATCCCACGGTAATTTTATGATTTTAAGATTTTATACAAACAAGAAGCAGCTTTAGAATAAATTTAAAATGGAATGATATTCTAAAAGACATGAATCAAAATACGGAAACTCAAAAACAACGTGCCCTTAAATCTTGAATATTCATCTGTTACTTAGTTACTACAAGCCTTGAATCAGTTAGTGAGATAAAACCATAATTAAATAAAACATGTGCACTCAGTCAATTATTTTTTACGGTTGTGTTGAACACTAAAGATTTACTGAAACTCCCATTGACCAAGTATTTAATCATCAAGGCAACCAGTCAAGAAAAGATCTATAATTTAATAATTACTTATTATCAGTACCTCAAACTAATATAGCCGAGCTTTCCTCGCCCTAATCTAAACTATTTCCAAAGCTATTTCTTTCGAGGGGCTGACGGCTCGTCAGTGCTATCCTTTATTGGTTTTAAAAACCAGTAAAAGATTGCAATAGCTATCAGTGCTCATAAGAGGCTTCCCGCCAGTACGTCCCACCAGTGGAGATGCTAAGTTTTATAAATTCAAGATGGAATGATATTCTAAAAGACACGAATAAAAATACAGAAACTCAAAAAACAACGTGCCCTTAAATCTTGAATATTCATCTGTTACTTAATTACTACAAGCCTTGAATCAGTTAGTGAGATAAAACCATAATTAAATGAAACATTTGCACTCAGTTAATTATTTTTTCACCATTGCATTGTTTAGTGTTAACTACTTCTATCCAAGTTTCTTACTCGTATCAAGGCTAAGATCAGAGGGAAAACTAAATCAAACTAAAATGTAAAAGTCAGTCCTTCTTGAGTGCGGTTTTATCATCACCACATCAACCCCACACTCTCACACTGAACATTGTCATTATACCTTCGCTAGAGCAACAGCATAGATTATCGGAAAGTTACTGGTAGGACTAACGTATTAGCTCTCGTATTAGTAGTGTTAGTTACTTTTAGTAGTAACGTATTAGTGAAGGAACTCGTCAGTACCTCAAACTAATATAGTCGTGCTTTCCTCGCCCTAATCTACTTTTTTTCCAAAGCTATTTCCTCATACCCTGGAGTCGTTTGAGGGACTGGCGGCTCATCAGTGCTATCCTTTATTGGTTTTAAAAACCAGTAAAAGATGACAACAGCTACCAGTGCTCCAAACAGGCTTCCCGCCAGTACGTCCCACCAGTGGTGATGGTAGTCATATGTTCTCGAAATGCTAATTGCACTGGCAAACGTGAACAGGATGAATTGGAGTAACGCTTTAAAGGGTAACATGAGAAAGCGGCAGTCGGTGTAGCTGTCGGCCATGTTCTGGGTGTACTGGACGAGAAGTATTGACAGGGTCATAGCGTACCAAGCCTGAGGGAAATGAGGGTTAAAACAGCGAGAGAGAGAGAGAGAGACTGGGGAGACGGCCTTCTTAATCCCCTGAGTTTAATCTGCCAATATCTGCCCCCCCCCCCCCCCAATATCTCGTTAAACACACAATACATAAAAATAATAAGCTGAATGCAGGGAATGTAAAGCATTTGAAGTTTAACCAACAAAATCTAACATAATATGTTTTATCTATATGATATTTACCTCTGCACTGTGCCCCGAAGGGAAAGACCATCTGTACTTCTGACTTCTTTTGCTTGTACAAATCACCGCAGACATGTTTTCATCCACCCAGGTCGTCCCACGAGACTTCAACTCTTCAACCAAAGTTTCATTTGGTTTACATGCAGCTATGAAATAAGGCCTCAAATGGCCAGCCACATTCTTCGTCGAGTTCACTAAAATTATCATAAAACAGGCCCCCAGCATGGTAAAATAAACCGTCGCGACAACCTTTATTATGTTTTTCTGAAACTTGCCTTCACACACAAACCACATGATTGTGAAGAAAAACACGGCTCCGCTGCCAATAGTAATATTCAGAGCGGCGCTGATTGTGTAGGGTTTCTCCGCGTGATTTATTCGCTTATCTTCCAAATCAAAAGGTCTCATGGTTGTCGGAATTGCGTCACGGTAACGAGTTAATATTACCAGTCCTGCTAGTACTGTAATTGCTAGGATGCCTGCCAAAATTTTTAGACATCCTGACAATGTTATGGCGCCTGTTCGTGGTCGACATAGCTTCGATTCAGACACTCCATCAAGCTGCATCTTGACTTCCTTAATATTGTTATTCCTATTAAGGGATAGTGTTGTGAAATAAATTTAGTGTAAAGGGTTCTGAAATAAATCTTGTGCCAGAGAAATCCCAAAAGAAGTTTGTCGAACCTCTATTTGAGATTTTTAAAGATGTCCCACAACCAACGAACCAATAAATCAAGTAACAGTTAATGTTTGCGTATATTCATTTCGTTTCCTTGGTAACCACTTTCCAAGAATCAACGTATTGCTATTTGTAGAGATATAACTTACAGTAAATACTCTTTTTTGGACCCGATGATCGAGATAAAAAACTTGTAGACAAATAACAACATTTAAAAACAGCATAAGCGGACTGGAGTCTGGAGCAAACGTAAGAAACAGAACAACAGATAAAATTAGTGATATTTAAGCGAGTGCCAAGTGTGATATTATGTTTTGATTTCAAATTTCTGAATGGCAAATTAGTCTTATCACAAGGCATTAAGCAATAGAGGGGGGGGGGGGGGGGGGGGGGGGGGGGGGGGGCTCATGTTTTGTGTCCGTTTTTGTCCGTTCGGTACCCTATATTTTCAAAACGGACAAAAAGTAGGGCGGACAAAAACGGACAAAAAACGTTATGGAAATAACATTTAGATGCTTCCTCCTCCTCCTCATCCTCCTCATCCTCCTCCTCTTCCTCCTCTTCCTCCTCCTCCTCCTCAGTCCTCCTCCTCCTCCTGCTCCTCCTCAGTCCTCCTCCTCCTCCTCCCCAGTCATCCTCCTCCTCCTCATCCTCTCCAGTCATCCTCCTCCCCAGTCTTCCTCCTCCTCAGTCCTCCTCCTCCTCAGTCCTCCTCCTCCTCAGTCCTCCTCCTCCTCAGTCCTCCTCCTCCTAAGTCCTCCTCCTCCTCAGTCCTCCTCCTCCTCAGTCCTCCTCCTCCTCAGTCCTCCTCCTCCTCAGTCCTCCTCCTCCTCAGTCCTCCTCCTCCTCAGTCCTCCTCCTCCTCAGTCCTCCTCCTCCTCAGTCCTCCTCCTCCTCAGTCCTCCGCCTTCTCCTCCCCTGTCCTCCTCCTCCTCAGTCCTCCTCCTCCTCCTCCTCCTCCTCCTCCTCCTCCTCCTCCTCCTCCTCCTCCTCCTCCTCCTCCGCAGTCCTCCTCTTCAGTCCTCCTCCTCAGTCCTCGTATGTACGATACCTTCTCAGTCCTCCTCCTCCTCCTTCTCCTCCCCTGTAGCTGTCCTCCTCCTCCTCCTCAGTCCTCCTCCTCCTCCTCCTCCTCCTCCTCTTCCTCCTCAGTCCTCCTCCTCCTGCTCCTCCTCCTGCTCCTCCTCCTGCTCCTCCTCCTGCTCATGCTCCTCCTCCTGCTCCTCCTCCTCCTGCTCCTTCTCCTCCCCTGTCCTCCTCCTCCTTCTCAGTCCTCCTCCTCCTCCTCCTTCTCCTCCCCTGTCCTCCTCCTCCTCCTCAGTCCTCCTCCTCCTCCTCCTCCTCCTCCTCCTCCTCCTCCTCCTCCTCCTCCTCCTCCTCTTCCTCCTCAGTCCTCCTCCTCCTGCTCCTCCTCCTGCTCCTGCTCCTCCTGCTCCTCCTGCTCCTCCTCCTCCTGCTCCTCCTGCTCCTCCTGCTCCTCCTCCTGCTCCTCCTCCTCCTGCTCCTCCTCAGTCCTCCTCCTCCTCTGTCCTTCTCAGTCCTCCTCTTCTTCCTCCTCAGTCCTCCTGATCCTCCTCCTCAGTCCTCGTATGTACGATACCTTCTCAGTTCTCGTATTACATTTAAATTTGTTAAACATTTAAAAGACTCGACCTTATAAGTCTGAATAGGTCCTAGTGCAGTAATTGGAAGACATTGCATCGTTACTTTGGGATTTTAACTTTTGATTCAAATTCAATTTCCATAATATCTACTACATACTATAGCACATATAGCAGATGCTCACTAGCTCTTCATCTGAGTATCGAGTTCTTGCCTAGCCTATAATAATTAAAAGCGAATATCGATCTACCGAACGATATTTTTCATGAATAAAGTGATTTTCATCCCTTTTTATGTTATTAAAAAATGTGTAGACTATTCTTTGTACCTAATTGAGGATTGAAAGTTTGAGAAAGAACCATGGTCATTATCCGTGCTACCCATTTCTGCAGATTCTGCCTGTTACAAATTGTGGAGACAATTTAAATCAAAAGTTACAATTTTTGTCCGTTCGGTACCCGGACAAAATCGAGCGGACAAAAACGGACAAAAACAACATGAGCCCCCCCCCCCCCCCCCCCCCCCCCCATAGACACCCACGTGAATTAACCACACAACGCAAATAGGGCTCGATAAAACTATTATACTAGGAAGAAGAAACATGCCACAAATTCCTGAAAACGTTCATTATGAGATTATGAGATTACTTTAGTGTTTCATAGCTTATGACTTATGTTGCATACCATTCACGTCCCAGTCATCCAGAAAAATTAATATACAATTTTTAATTGTAACAAAAGCTGATGAAGACTGTGTAATTTGCACTTGACCGGAACGGAAAATACAAAAATACGGCTCAAATACATCTTAACTAGTATTTTCGCTTTTGAGCAGTAAAATGAAATTACCTCGGACATAGCGCTTGTGTCAGAACGCTGATGATCTCACATTTCACAAATAACTAAATGAACGACGTGTTAAAATCCTGGGATTTAGCCTATATCATTTAGTCATGGATATTACGTTGTCATGACAGGGGTTGCAACCCGCGTCATGACAACGTAATATCCATGACTAAATGACATAATGTCATTGTGACGTCAAATCACAGTGACCACACTTTGCTGAGTTACAGATTATTTTGATCTTTTATGATAAAATTCTTTTTATCAAATACTTTATCTAAAACTCTCATTATTAACAGCACTTTAACATCGGTCAACAGAGTAACTATGCCTTAACGAAAATATACATTTTTCATCTTGCAAACTAAAATGTGACCAATCAGTTTCAAGTTTTAAAATTTCTTCGAAGGGAGACGGAGGGGGGGGGGGGGCATCAACCTCATAAATACCTATTTTTCCCTCCGATTTCAAAATAGGTATAGGTATTTATGTATATTCATGAGGTCGACGCGCCCCACTCATTCTGTGAGGAATGGGAGGGATTCTACAAAGTGGGTCGTGAAATAGTCACGAAGCCCCTAGGGAGGGTTGTATGATTTATTCTTAATTCTTCTAATCTGTGTAACAACAAATAATAACAGACTACAGAGCAAGGAAACATACATAAAAAGTACCCTACAGTTTGAAATTTGCCGCGTATCGTTTCACAATTCAAATGTGTCGTGGTTCTCATGGAGATGGAGTGGTTACTGGTTACAGAATTACAGTCTTATTATTATGTTAGATGTGCTGAAGTGCCTGAAGTATAACATCCCTTTTTGTAAATAAATCAATTTATATAATAACTAGAAAGCCCGTGGTCACAGGGACGAAGCTAGTAGTATTCTTTGAAATAAAGTTTGAATCGCATCAAAAAATATCCATCTCAACCGAAGATACAGCCGATTTAAATATAAAACACTTTAAACACAACGTAATTACCACAAAACCGATCAAAATGACGTTAAAACAATCTTTGCACGTGCATGTGTGCATTAAAACACCGTTGCTATGGAACCTTTTGGTTGTTACCTAAATTCCTATTTTTCATCTAATTTGCACGTGGGCGGTCGTACGTACATACAGCAGAAATAATTCTCTGAATTATAGTAGAGATATCATACATATACATTATACAATACACATTATACATTTAATATCAGCTAAAAGTGGTAAAAGTTACAAACCTAAAAGGAATGACTGCTAGAGCTTATCTTTATGTTTTATATAATAAGCCCTTATCCGTGCTATTAAATTACAAGTAAGTTCCCTTATATCGTGGTGGTCTCATCCTTTCACCTAGTTATATTATGCGACCTGTGAGAGATAAAGGCGTAACAAAATTTCTTAGGGATAAAACTATTGTGTTTTTATAAACCGATTCAGAATTGAGTTGGAACATTTTCCTATACGGGATTGGGAACGGGTTCTATTTATAAACGGGTTCTATTTATAAACAAACAAACAAATAAACGACTACCAAGGCGCAGGCCCAACAAATCAGATATAGTAGACACACCAACCCATAATTTTGACCAGTATTAGGTTTCCTTCACAAAACTAATACTTCTAGAAACAATAATAATTGGCGAATAATTACCTTGGCCTTGGTTTCAGAAACCTGTTCCTGTTGGAGACAATAGTGGCTCAGTTTGAGTGGAAGTACGCAGAGGGCCTCCACAAGTTGATGGAGAAGATCGCAGGGAATCTTAACAACAACTACAAGAACGTTAGGGACAAAATCGGACAGTAAGTTAAGAATGGGGCTGCATTTGCTTTCATCAGAGAGGCCATTAAATAAGTCTAACCACTCTCACCTATTTTCAAATTTTTTAAAATAAACGTTGGAATCAAAGCGATACAAGTTACAACAGTCAGCATTTATTCCGTTTACAGAACCAATAGTATTCTTAACCTCCTCCCTCTCTAGCATGATAGATCGCTGCACTGCACACGACCACATGATGTTCAACTGCCGCCCCACTATCAACCCCCGTAAAGCTGACTTCATGGCTAAAGTCATGCCCATGCTCACCTCCCTGGACGAAGGACTCTTTGGGACGGAGTGGGTGGTCGTCAATAAGATATCACTAAGTATGTAGGGTATGTATTAGAGTTTCTGTTGAATTTAAACAGTGTACCTAAGGTTAATTAGGTATATTGTGTCATCTGGAGTCTTGACTCCATTTCAATTAAAGGAAATAATCGATCAAGCTGCTTGACAATTTCTAAAACTATGACTCTAGCTTAGGCGGTATAAATAAAAAATAACGACCAGCCCCCATTTTCCTCTGCAGACGATGATAACGACGCTATAAAGGTTGTTAAGACGATAATTAGCTGGTTGTTGTACAGCAGGTTCGTGGCTCATGCTCACCTAGTCCCGGCTATATTCCCTTTCATCAGCTACATCATCGCCCTAGAGCCTAGTGAGGTAATGGTGACAACTTACTACTTATCCATAAGTAATGACTGTCTAGTGTTTACTAGACCAGTGCTTACTGCGGGGGGGGGGGGGGGGGGGGCCTTACTGCGGGGGGGGGGGGGGGGGGGGGCTTACTGCTTACTCCAGGAATTTATCTGTATAATTATAGATTAGTCCAAATCAGGACCCTTCAAACAGAATATTAAGATTCAAGTATCCCACTAGAAGTTATTAAGATAGCAACATGCCAACATATACTCTCAGGTAGATCCAGATTTGAAGCACCTATGTACCCAAGCTCTATCCTTGCTTTCAAGGGAGAGTCTAGCTGAAGCGTCTCTAGAACCTGCTATCAACGCTGTAAAGAAGGTTGTCAACAGCACCAGTGAGGATAGAACTATTGGTTGCACGTGGAAAGCTAAGTGTACTGCTCTAGTATACCTGCAGGTTAATACTACACTACTTGTACATTATACATTGTACATTGTACATTGTACAACTATTTTACTTGTTACTTGTTATTTGGTCCGTTATGTATGTCCTATTGAGAATTCATCATAGATTTCTTGTACAACTATTTTTTTCTTTGTTCACCTATTCTATGGCTCAATATCAAAGAGTATAGTAGTTGAACGAGCAATTGCAGCTTATTGTTAACCTGATGACCAAGTAACCAGCTAAACAAACAGGTGGTATCGTTCAGTAATCTCTACATGATACGATCTAATCCTTATCTTTTTGGAGAGATAAAGACTCTCCTGATGGACTCCCTGCTCTCTCCCCATGTCGAGGTATGCGAACTATTCTCATATCCAGTGTATAGCGTACTACAGTCTTACATGGTAATACATGTGTACAGTGTACAGTGTACAATGCAATGTACTTATTGTACAGTATAGTTACACTGTAGTGTACAATGCACATACGATCATGACTCTTTTGCTGTGGATAACTGTGAAGTTTTTCAGAGAGATGTCTCGCTATTTTTGCAAAATACTGCCTTGAAATAATCCACAATATCACTTCACAAAGAATATAATATCTACAAGCTCTAATAATTCGATAGTTTATTGTTCAAATAAACTAGCCTGATGACTTCACAACCGAAAGTTTGCACTTTTGGAATGTTGGGCGTCGGGCGAGTATGAGGAGATTATGTCATATAATATTGCAATGGTCGGGTTACTACAGGGAAGGGGTCGTTCACATATTACGGAATCAGCCGAGGCGGGAGGGGGTCAGGGGGGGGGGGGTTCCAGATGATTACGCTAGTGTAATTTTGACACAATAGCTATGTGTAAAACTGATTACGGAGGGGGAGGGGGGTTAAAAATTGTCCAAAAAGTGATAACGTAATATGTGAACGACCCCTAACCGGACCAATGTTTCCTGAACAACATATATTATATAATGACTCTGATAAGTGGACACTTTACTAATATCAGTGAAATACATTAAAAAAGTTATATGTGTAAAACTGATTACAGATGGGTTTTTAACTATTCTTGTCAACTCCTGTATTATCCAGGTACGGCAAGTTGCAGGTCAAACAATCGGAGGGCTGATGAAAACTGACCTGTTCCGTGACAGCGGTGAGATATTGGAGCAGCTCAAGACTATGGCTAGAACCAAGCTACCTAAAGGAACCAAATCCAGTCAAACAGGTGAGATGATCTGTTCTCATATGTATGACTCGTTTTAAGGGGTTCGAATCCCAGTGTCGCCTAGTCTATGGAGTAGCTAAGAATCCATTGGATCTGTGCGATCTCCTCGGTCGAATCAGCCGAATGATATTTGATAGGAAACTTGGTTGAGGGTTAAATGAGGAGGGGTACCTGTTAAAAGTTCAAGAAACTTCCTAGGATACCCTTTCAGTACATACTGTAAACATAGTACTTATTAACTATTTTAAGGGAGTACTTAAGAAATAACGGTCAACTGAAACTTTTCTATTGAAAATTATTTTAAACGTAAATTGTAAACACAGCTAATTTAAATGTCTCGTTCCGCAGATATTAAAGAGATTTGGATTCGACACGGCGGAATAAAGACGCTGTGTGCGATGGTTGAGTGTTTCCCTTACTCCATACCACAGTGGCTTCCTGACATTATCGTATTCCTCGCTAAGTTCACTCGTGGAAATGTTATGATTAGTGTACGTTCCTTTTCCGTCAAATTCCCTTTATCCGTCAACTTTCGTCTGTCTGTTGAACTTGAAATAACAATAAAGTTCCCCTAAAACTATGTGCCATAGTACACATGGTACACACTGCATTTCTGAACGTAGTTAAGAAGTGTATGTCTGACTTCAAATAACGCACTGTATTTCAGAACGAAGTTAAGAAGTGTATGTCTAACTTCAAGCGAACTCATCTCGACAGTTGGGAAGAACACAAGAACAAGTTCACTGAGGACCAACTTGTGGTGTTACAAGATCTCCTGGTCTCTCCCAATTACTACGCCTGATTGGCTAATTATTTAATTAATTAGCTAATTGGCAAATTAGCGGACACTGATTATTTAATTGATCTTCAGGTTCGGGTTATAGTAGTGCTTTTCAAATTGACTGGTGAATAACTTGATCATATATTTGATTTGTTTGTTAAGTGGGAGTGTTTATTTTTAATATGAAGCGTCAGCTGCTCCTTTAGGTATTTCAATTTGGTATTTTTATGTACCTTTCGTTTCCTCCTAGAGTCAGAGTTGACTTGATATTATCATATAAATTTATCGCATGTCCACTTGTCAATAACAACCCTGTAACATTCCCCAAACTTTTGTGACGGTGCTTTATAAACCCTATATAGGATTACCTGGTAACTCCTTTGATATTATCTCTATTAGTGGTGCATACTTTCAGAACCTAGCCAATTAATGTTGCGTGTAATTTTAAAGTTCTGCTATAGGGCCTTCTATTTCTAATTATAAAGTAGGTTATAACCTTAGGGGTACATTGTGAGAATTTGTTTCATTTGTAGTTGAGTTTATTGATAACGTTTCATGTCGAAACTTGTATATTTTTTGCGATTTAATGGTTTGTGCAACTGCAACATCAGTGATCAGCCGTTGTGCACTTTTATTATCTCTGTTCAGAAAATAAACCGCGCGCGCCGTGGTCCTGGTTGATAAGCGGTATTATACAGTCTGAAGGCTTTAGCTGCCGATGCATCCGAAAATGAGCAATGACAGTGCCCTCAATGTTCCCGTGACCGCCCAGTGCAGCAGTTTTTATTTTCTTTACCTATAAAAAGTAATTTAAATCCTGTTCCAAAAATAACGCTTCAATATAAAATATAAATTGTGAGAAACCTTGTTGTTTGTGTTGAATTATTTTGTATGATAGCAACGATTTCTCATAATCACAATAATATACAATAGTTTTATCGCAGCTTTTCTTAGTGAGACCATTTGTACCATTTAGCTATAAAAGTGAAGGAAAGTTCGCTGCAATTGTTACCAGCGTTTAATACATAGTAGCGTTAACAGTTAATAAGCTGAAAATCGCTGGGAAGTCTAAATGTTCACAAATTATGATTATTGCATCATGCATGAGACTTTAAAACCAAAAACTTGAAGCCACATCATTATCATCATTATTAGGGTTATAGCTATTAGTATTAGCTTTAAAATAATATTTGGTCTTTCCAGCGGCTTTATTTTGAAGAATTAAAATGGCTGTTCGGCAGTATGTAAGTGTAACTTAACTAATAACTAAGTGATGAGGTACAATATATTAAATAATATATGTTGTTACTGTTAGCTTGAAATCCTAAAACAAATCCATTTTATCTTCAAAATAAGAAGTCAATTGTTTTATTCCTGGTGCGCTCACAGTGTCAACAGTTCAGTTTCAGTCATATGCGATTATCATCGTTGACGAATTTAATTTCAATTAGAGTTGAACCACTGTGTAGGTGGTTAATAAATATTGGCAAAATCCATGATATGGTTGATTCACGATGTCAATCCTTCGCATCTCGCCGATCTGTGGTTGCGAGAAGCATTATTTGATGCGCGCGCGACCCATATAGTAATGCATCGCGCTACAAATGATATGGTTACCTACTCCTAGCTTGCTACTCCACAGTCTATTGCTCGCTCCTCGATCTCACGTATTTAACGGGTGATACTCTTAAAATATTTGTTCCAAGACATGAGACAGTCGCGCGACGAGTCCAACCCGGCGCGCGTCTTGGTCAGGGGTCGTTCACATATTACGTAATCATTTTTGGAAGATTTTTACCCCCTCCGTTACCTGAGGACCCCAGGCTATTATGTTCATTAACATATTTGGCGGAATGACAGGCTGAGCGCGGCCCAGTAACCCCCTCCGTAGTCAGTTCTACACATACAACATATCGCCATTGTGTCAAAATTGTCCATTTGCCATTGTTAATGGACTAGCCGGCGCGCGCTACTTCAAAGAAATTTAGACGATAACATCCGTCAATGTCAAAATTACACTAGCGTGTAGCGTAATCATTCGGAAACCCCCCTCTGCTGATATTGCATAATATGTGAACGACCCCTTTACTCCTTGATAGGTTATAAACCTACAATTGCACGTATGCGAAAATGAACGCAACGGCCAACGCATTGGAAAATATTATTTGAAAACATTTTTGAAAATATTGTGCGAACTGCAATAGCGTAGAGTGCAGTTGGGTTTCAAGTTTTGTCGAGATGGCTATGTGGCCATAATCCTATTATTATTATTATTATTATTGGGATCAGAGATTGGCATGCCATGGGTAACTACATATATTTATAATTATATGGTTGCGCATTCTTACTTACTTGGCGGCCGCGCGCTCAGCCTGTCATTCCGCCAAATCTTTATTATGTTTATGAACACAATAGCCTGGGGTCCCCAGGTAAATTCTTACTACTATACTTACTACTATACTGGGCGGCGCGCGCTTGCAGCTTGTCATTCAGCCGGATCTCTATTTAATAGAACATAATAGCCTGGGTTCCCCGCATCATGTAACGCGCATTCGTGCGAGGCGGGCCACAACGTGGGGCAAGTGATAGTCAATGATGATACTCGTAAAAATGTAAAATTGTAATTGTTCCAAATATTATATATTAGCCCCGAGCGTGCTAAATCACTTTACAGTTGTGAGTTGATCTTCAAAATTATTCTAAAAGGGCCCCCGACAGTTGAAACCAGCTAGCTCGAATCGATGTATTTTCGGACGATGATTCAGAATCCCCCCAATGACATTGGACATAGGGTTAAAATGCTCCCCTGCCGAGATACTGGCGAAAACTGTTTTGATCACGTAATATGACCGTATAAGGGTGAAGTTGTCATACGTTGTATGACCCGCCGCGCACGAAGTGCTCGGCTCCCCCTGTATCGTCAGAACGATAAAGTGAAACGATATAGTGAAACAACCGTGGGGGTCGCAACGTGATACAAGGGTGAAGGGAGTTGGTCGAATTTCTCGTTAGGGTTAGAATTTCGGCATATGCTTTTGTTAGGGATTGGGTTAGGGTTAGGGTTGGGATCAGATAAGAGGGTTAGGGTTTCGAAAAGTCTTTCAGGGCCAGCTAGAGAACGGGTTGAAAAAGTCACGTGACAGTCGAGTGTAGAGTGATTAATCATTATCCTATTAGCCCGTCGACGATAAATTACCGTAATCACTTTTTGGACAATTTTTAGCCCTCCCTTAATTGTTGTCCCTTGTTCTTCTGTTAAGAATAAATTACAAAAGTCATTGATGAATGCCCAAAACAGGTATGGTGCTGAATGGAATGACAAAAATTTCACTGAATTCTAAGTTAAACACAATATAATCCAGGTATCGGCAGGCGCTGCCACCAAACGACATTATCATGCATATACTTCTTTATTTTCAGCAGCTAGTATGTTAGCGCGCATAACAAGGCGCGTTAGCATTTTACCGCCATTCTAGGTTTCACTGATTTCACAATACACAATACACAATATGTCCAATTTGATTCTAATTGTTGCTCCTAATCTGATAATTCTAATGACAGTGACTGCTCCCTATTAACCAACCGACCAAAATTTTCGGTCGAACCCTAAAATTACTAATACCAAATTTAAACCCCACATATGCGTGTATAGTCTCCAAATCTTCTCTCTGCTCTCGGACTTTGTTCTTTTGAATAGAACTGTTTGTATACTTTAACAAATAGTGATTTTAACTTTGAGATAAACTGCTAGATTATTATATTTTTGTACCAATGTTCACCTAACTTAACGTCTCTCGCTGACACCATCACCCGGCAACCAATTTTAAAGTATAATTTATTAACGATCTGACTACAGACTGGCGGTCAACGTTACCCGTATAGTAGCTCAACGGAGGGGGGTAATCGGGGCACGTGTTAATGAAAAATGTACGTGTCCTTCCACAATCCCCTCTGTTGGGTCACACGTTATTGGGAACTGAGATCGCTATCGTGTAACTAGAAGCAGTATATGCAAAGTAACTTAGGTGATAGGTGATAGGCAATATGAAATTACACATCTTACTTTAACTTTATCCCGTCACCCATGGACTTATCAATTAACGGCTGGTGGTGGTGTCATCGTTTGTCGTACTCAAAACGTTTCGCGGTTGCGAATGCCGGCCCATCGAGGAAAATCTTTTTACTTTCTATTTTAACCATTATAAAGTGTGATTAGTCGGATATAGTAGTTTTAAACTACTTTCACAACTACAATTAAATACATTTATTGAGGATGTGCAATGACATGGATGTACCAATGAGTCACTAAAACGTTACGGCACCGGGAGCACCATGGAGGATCGGAGGGCGCTGAATCAGAAGACTTACTCCCAGCCCTGTTAAGAAGTTGAGTACCCACCACACCTGTTGTCTCTGTAACTACACTAACCACGCCATATTTACAAACTGACCACATCACCTCCTTGTGACTCATTGGTACATCTGATGTTGTTGCTTTCCCTCAAATTATTGTAAGTACTAGTGTTGAGTCTTAACGACATTGGGCATTATATATACATTTTAACATTTATTTTACAAATTAAAGTCTTACAAATTGAAACTATAATAATCTTTTTATTCAATCGTATTTTCTGATTAATTTATATCTAAATTAATCTCAATTACGACAATTAGTTACATTCCAATTCTTAAACACATCCCATCACACATTCAAATAATCATGTCTTTCAATCACTACTTTACAACTGTCATGTTGTGTTCGTCCGTAAATTAACTAGCCCTGTGATTGTATTACTCAAATTACAATTATTATTCTCCCCTCTTAATTCTGATTCAACTCTTGCTTAACAGAGATCTCTTGTGTGGCGATTCTGCTCTTCTTATTTTCAGGTCGGTTGTGGGTCGGATGTGACAGTGCCCTCTGGTCAGCCTGGTGCTCCCATTGCCTCTCTACATCATGCCCAAACCTATCAGCAAACAACGACCTAGCCTCGGAGGAATGCCATCTAAACTACAGGACAAGAAGAAGGACAAGAAGGACAAGAAGAATCCCTCCCCTCCAAATCCTAAGAAATGCCCATGTGGCCAGCACGACCCAGAGGCCTGGATTCTTTCTTGTACCAATTGCACCCAGGAATGGCACAGCAACTGTTCCAACCTTAAAGGTATCACTAAGGATTTTGTTGGACAGCTTATCGACTGGATGTGCCCCTTTTGCTTCAACCCACCGGGAGTTGAAGCCCGCAACAATACACAAACTGACAGCCTAATACTGAGGATATCTAACTTATCAGATGACAATGCTTCCCTTACGAAACAGATAACCTCCCTTGAGGATAAACTTACTTCCCTGATTGCAGACACAGACAGAATCAGTAGCAGCTACAATCTGATTGCTGAGAGAGTGGTGGCCTTATCAGATATCAACACAGGTCTCACGCACTTGAATCTGCAACAAGACAAGACCAATTCAACGCTGAAGGCCTTATCAGAGAAACTCGAGAGCATAACAACCACGGCCACATCACAACCACAACATGTTGCTACGCCTCCTCCTCCTCCTCCTCCTCCTTCTTTTCACGTGTTCGAGCCCCCTGCAGTCCCATCCGGTATGGTCCCGGCAATAATTATCAACGATTTTATTGATGAACACGCTGCGCAGCCCATTGTTGACTTCCTAACAGCCACTGAATTTAATGATGAGAATGGTCACTCAGTGAAATCGTTTGGCCATCCATATTCTTATGTAGGGTCAAAAGCGACCACTAGTCCGCCTATCATTCCTGAAGCCTTGCAACCCCTAGTGGATTCGATCAATAAGATGCAGGCTGAAGAGTTCTACAAGAGCTATCCCGAGCTGAAGAAGAAAGGAGCAGCACCAGTTATCAACTCCTGCTTGGTCAATCGATACGTTGGTCAGGAGAGCTTTCTGCCAGAACACTCGGATAATGAGATCACAATCCACCCCGAATCGTCAATTTATACGATCACAGTGGGTGAACCTTGTGAGATCTTGTTTGCTGACAGAAGCTCCAAGACTGACAGTCTCAAGTTAGACTGCGGTGACAGATCAATGTACCGAATGACTCGGCGATCGCAGGACTTCTTCTCTCACCGAATAGAGAAGGGCTCTGTCGAGAAAGGAGTGCGATACAGCCTCACTTTCCGATCAGTTAGTTGGAAAAATCGCAACTCAACATGCATAGTCGGTGATTCCAATACTGGCCACCTTGCCTTTGGAACTAGCAAACTAAACTCGTTTGGTGAGCTAATGCCGGGTCAACGGTTCTGGGCCGCTACAATGGAGGACATCAAGCCTGAGTGGTGCTGTGGCTACAACAACATCGTAGTATCTTGTGGCATTAACAATCTAAAAAAGAACGATGTTAGAAATCAGGAGGACATTGATCGGCTGTTTCAGCTGTATAAGTCTAAAATTAACGAAATTAGACAATTTAATAGTAGTATTAAAATTTTCATTGTTCCGATACTGCCTACCAAGTCTAACGAGCTTAATAAAAAAGCTTTGTATTTTAACTCACGTATATTCAATGATTTGGATCAGCCTAGTTTGGGTGTATCACATGTCCGCGGTCTCGATGACTTCTTAGATCGCAACTGTTTGCTGTCTGAGAGGCTATCGAAGAAACTTGATAAAAACCGTAGACTTGATTTGTTGCACCTAAATGAGGCTGGTGTTAAACGATTTGCGGCTATTATTAAGAAAGCTATATTTAACAGGCTAAATAGAGGAGCTGAAATAAGGAGGAGGACCCGAACCCCTAGCAAGACACAGAACGAGCCGATATCGCAAGCTGCAAGCTTACCTAGTCCTGATGATCGCCAGGTATGATCAACAAAATCTTGAGAGAAAACTGTAACCATTGCCTGAAAAATGTTTACATGGGTCAGCCGTTGTTTGAGTGCAGTAGATGTAATTGTATTGCCCACTCAAAGTGTTTTTCACAATCAAAAGCACAAATTATTAATGACAACTTCTATTGCTTTTCATGCAAAGACAAAATAGTACACAAGTATAATCCCTTCAAACACTTTATAGATGACACAACCTCACCAGAAGCACATGACGAAACATATAAAATATCCTCAATCTTAGACAAATGCCAAGCTTATTCTGCTAATGAAATCAACTCATCGCATGGAGAAAACCTTAAAAAGTTTTCCAGCTCCTACTTTCTTAACATTGATGGCAATAAAAGCAATTTTGATAGTCTATTAACTGAACTGCACCGCATTAACCAAAACTTCACCGTAATAGGTTTATCAGAAACTAACATAGGTCCTGATGAAAGCACCGTGTATTCAATTCCTAACTACAATAGTTTTTACCAGAATACTGTAGGTAATAAATCCAAAGGAACTGGTGTAGCATTATATGTTCAAGATAGACTTAGCAGTATTGTGAACGAACTTGCGTCAGACGTAACCGAGAATTTAGAATCACTATTCGTAACTAGTCGTAAAAACTCAGAAGAAGTAACTTTTGGGGTTATTTACCGACCACCCAGCGGTAATTTTGCAAGCTTCCTGACAGAATTATCCAGAATACTCCAGATATTGCCTAAAAGATCTGCATACATAATGGGAGATTTTAACGTCAACCTTCATGCTAATAGTAAAGAAGTTAACAATCTCGAGGAGATAATGTTTAGTGCTGGTTTCTCACCTCTTATATCAACACACACGCACGAGAAACCGGGATGTAATCAAACGTGTATTGACAACATTTACACAAATGATATTAACAAGGTTGTTGCCTCAGGTACAGTATCTGACAGAATCTCGCATCATCTGCCAGTTTTCCATATTTTTGAAGACTTAGCTGTAACTAACTCTGAACCTCAAGTTAAACATACCCAATATTATGATTACAGTGAATCGAACGTTCGACTTCTTGTTTCGTCTTTAAACCAAGATTTCTCTGAGCATCCACCAAGAAACTTTAATGAATTTCATGACACATTCAAAACGAATCTAGACAAATCATGTAAACTCAGTAAACCTAAAGTCTCCAAAAGAACGCCAATTAGAAATCCGTGGATAACAGGAGGATTAATCGCGTCTATAAATAAAAAACATGAGCTGCACGACCACTGGCATAAAGCGAAGAGAGAGAAATGTTTGCATAATCCAGGTAAACTTTGTCGTGAGATCAAGGAAGCCTGTCACTGCAATCCTTGTAATGATGCCAGGGAAAAGCATGCTAATTTTACTGACAAACGTAGGAGAGTTAAACACGTAATACGACTAGCTCAACGCCACTACACGTGCAACAAAATTGAGGAGTGTCAGGGTGACAGTAAAAAAACCTGGCAGTTAATTAATAAAGTGCGAGGAAAGCAAAATAAGCAAATGAAACCGTCATTCATGATAAACAATGAGCGTGTTATTTGTCGACGAGTTATTGCTCATGAATTTAACAAGTACTTTGTGTCAATCGCCTCCAATCTGAACGAGGTCTATGAGAGGAGGATTGATGAAGATCCTATAATTGCTAAATCATTCACTGACTACTTGCCACAGTCCTGTCCGTCAAGTATTTATCTCGCTGAATGTACAAGCTCTGAAATAATACAAATTATAAGTGAATTTAATAACGGTAAAGCTAGCGACATACCGGCACATGTAATGAAGCAGTGTAGTCAAACTATATCAGAACATCTTGCCAGAATTTATAACAACTGCATGAATGAAGGTGTCTTCCCTGATCAACTGAAAACGGGTAAGATAACCCCGATATATAAAAAAGAAGATGAGGAATTACTCGAGAATTACAGGCCAGTATCAACATTACCAGTATTTGGCAAAATATTTGAAAAAATTATTTACAGTAGATTATACAACTTTTTCTTATCTCGAGGAATAATATTCGAAAATCAGTTCGGCTTTCGAAAAAACCACTCGACAAGTCATGCTCTTAATTACTCCGTAAATCATGTCGAAGAAAAACGGAATAATAAAAACCACGTATTAGGAATATTTATCGATCTCTCTAAAGCATTTGATACCTTACCATTTGATATGCTACTTAAGAAACTTAGTAATTACGGAGTTAGAGGAAACGCACTAAAGCTGCTCTCCAGCTATCTAAATAATAGATACCAGTATGTTAGTGTACTTGGTGAAGAATCAGAGCCTCTCCCAGTTAAACTAGGCGTACCACAAGGATCCGTTTTGGGCCCCTTGCTCTTTCTTATCTATATAAATGACATCTATAGATGTAGTACATTAGGAAAGTTTGTACTATTTGCAGATGACACAAACATCTTTGTAGCTGCTGAAACTAAGGAACTAGCATACAAAATAGCGAATGAAATTCTTGACTCTGTGTGCCAATATATGCGCCATAATCTACTGCACATTAATGTTAAAAAATCTTGTTACATGTACTTCTCGCCTACTAAACGTAAGACCATTGATAATACTGAAAATGACTTGAATCTAGAAATTGATGGAATCCCGATCAAACAGGTTACTGAAACGAAATTTCTAGGTGTTATTATAGATGACAAACTGAGTTGGACACCTCATATCGAGAAACTAACTAAGAAATTAAACAGTATATGTGGCCGTATTTATCGAATAAAAAACTCCCTCCCCAGCCAGCTGTACAAACAGATATACCACACTCTTTTTGAATCTCATCTAGGATACGGTATAACTGTATGGGGTGGTGTATCAATTAATAAGCTTTCACCGCTATTCCTTGCACAGAAGAAATGTGTCCGAATCTTATTTGGGGACTCGGAAGCATTTAGCGACAAGTTTAAAACTTGTTCTCGTAGCAGGCCAATCCAGTGCAGTATAAACAAGAAAGGTCAAATATCCAATGAATCAACTATACCTCACATTAAACCGTGTTCTATATGTATCAGCTTGAGGAAGACTGGTGATAGACAAGTAAGGCCACATCGCTGCCAAATACTTGGGGCAGAATTCCACTCTAGAGAATCAACAAAACCGATTTTCCAATCTAAGGAACTAATGACAGTACATAACATATATAGATACAGATGCATTACTGAAACAATGAAGATAGTGAAGAGTCATCAGCCCATATCCATGTATTCTCTATTTAAGAAGTCTCAGCTCAGAGATGACAGATTTGTGACACCACACTCATCTCACAATTTCGCATATAAAGGGGCAAATCTATGGAATACGTTTCTTGAACAGTCAAATGCACGTGGTAAAATAGGTTCTCTAGGCTCAATTAAATCCCAATTGAAGTATTCTATCATGAAGGCTCAACACCAACCTAACAATATTAACTGGCAGGACTTAAACTTCAACACTTTCCTATGAAAAGACCCCCATTTATATTTATATCTTTTACATTTTACACCTGTCACTCACATCATATATACACCACAAAAGAAAAAGATTCATTCAATCATTACATTATACACTCACTCCACCAAACACGCACACAACCCATTGAAGAAGGTTACACGCGGGTGTACCGTTCGCTTTATCCGAAGGGAAAAATGATACTTTACGTAACGCGCGATTTACGTCTTGGTAGCTAAATTATTCAAACTCTATTTGTCAGAGCGACACAAATGCGCGCGGCGCGAGCGCTTGCGCGGCTCTCTTATCCACCACTCATGTTTACATCGTACCACGCAATGGTTCAGTTTAATTATGGTAAGGGCACAGCCTGTCAAAAACCCTTTTCGGATGATCCGTCGACACCGCCTGAAGGTGACTGCATAATAACGGATCATCGTGGAATCAAACGTTAATAAGCTTGCAGCTTCCGATGTCAATGTATTCATCCTGGTGTCGCATGCTTGAACTGGTTTTGGACCTCTTCATGCTTTTAATTTATTTATTATTGTTATTTAGTATTATGAGCTGATGTGTACATATACATACGGTATCTAAAAATTAAGCGTATAGCGAGCATATTTAAACAATTTTCAAGCAATAATGTATTGCAAGCAGCTTCAACTTAAATATCGCATAAAAATCATTTAACTCAAAACTAAAATTTTATTGGAATATAGGGAAAACTAAAATAAAATTAATGTCAGACCCGTCGCCACTCTCAGCAGTCAACCAGGGCTCATAAAAGCTTAACAGCGCCTGGGTCCGTTCACCAACTGTGCTAATGTGAGTGGCGGTGTGGTAAGACCCATTTTTAACAGCGTGAATATTTATTAAATACAAGCGCGCTAGCTGCTAGCATACTTGTTTCATTTAATTTTAAATCAAATTTATTCGGATATATATTTATTGATTATGTATTGAATTGGTGATAAATAATAAAATTGTCTTTTCTCAAAAAAAAAAATTGTCTTTTCTCAGTACTGAGTTCAAACAGTCCCCGAAACGAAAAAGCAAACATTTGATTTTTGTTTCGGCGACTGAATCGTCGATGAGCCGGCAAATATTTGTTGTCGAGTAGTGTTGAATACTCATATTAACATGATTATTGATTTAATTTAGGAATTGTATATAAATATCTTTGACCAAGTTTAATTGTTAATGAGAATGCACCCCAGCGCTGGGCGCGCGCGGCGGCTTTGATGATAGCGGCTACAAGCTTGAAGCCAGGCAGCTGCAGAAAAAATGCCGCGCGCGTTCAGCGTGGGGCTTTTCGTTTTTGATTTTACAAATGACAAAGCAACTTTTAATGATTATTAATGGAATTATCGGATATTTATAATTCAATATGTATTGATTCTTCTGTGGAAAATAAAAATTGTATTTTACTTAAAAAAAATTGTATTTTACTTAATTGACGATGTCAACTTTTCCAAATCGTTGCTCTGCATGCTCTGCGAAGCAAATTAACGATCTCATTAGGATTCTGGCTTAAGCTTCGATCATCGATGCGAAGAAACAAAAAACGTCCGCGTCGAAATGTTGAACATTGTTAATGGTCTGGCCCGGCGCGCGCTACTTCGTAGCACTTGCCATCGGGTCAATATTTCGAGAAAAAAGCGGCGCGCACTACTTCGAAGAAATATAGACGAGTAACATCCGTCAATTCGAAATGGCGATGTTCTCCAAAAACGACCCATCACAGCAGGGACAGCTGAAACCAGGTTTTCAATCAAACATTGCCATTTGTAGTCAAACGTCGCCAACAGTTGCTCTCGTCCAATGAAATCGATGCATTATGAAAGCCAAGCTTCGCATACGAATATTTGTAATTAAATCATGCATAATGGCAGCTGCGAAAAGTGGCATGCAACGTATGTCAAGTCTTGGTATATTATATTGACGGATGTTACTCGTCTAAATTTCTTCGAAGTAGCGCGCGCCGCTTTCTTCTCGAAATGTTATGGCCCGATGGCAAGTGCTACGAAGTAGCGCGCGCCGGGCCAGATCATTAACAATGGTCAATATATTATAAACCTACAAAATGCTTTTCGCAACCACTATAGTATTGTTTGCTCTTGATTGACGATGTCAATCCTTCGCATCTCGCCACTCTGCTTGTTGCCGATCTGTGGTTGCGAGAAGCATTATTTGATGCGCGCGCGACCCAGTAGTGCATCGCGCTACAATGTTTGCTCTAACCAGAGCCCTCTCGCTTGCTACTACCTAGGAAGTTTCTTGAACTTTGAACAAGTACCCAGTGGCGTAACGTTGCCTGTTGGCGCCCACTCGCCGAAAATGCGCCCCCCTGTTGGCGCCCCCTCCCCTTTTGGCGGCCTTCCCTAAAATTGAACAAATTAGGCGATTTTAGAGGATACGCCGGTCAAATCTCTAAAAGCACAGCGGGGTCAGCGGGGCCCTTCGTTATGCCACTGCAGGTACCCCTCCTCATTTAACCCTCAATTAAGTTTCCGATCATTCGGATAGATCCCTAGACTAGGTGACACTGGGATTTGCACCCTGAAATTTCTGCGCAGAAGGAGTATGAAAATAGTTTTATAACTTGCTTGATTCTGCACTAAGTTGACACATCCCGCAGCTACTAACGCCATGCACCAGTTGCATGGAACCCTCTTCCACGGATTTTGAGATGTATCACTGATACTACAACTGTAACTGTTTCAAGCGAATGTTAAAGAACCATTTATGGACACGTTCATTTGAGTTTGAGGATATTGGTTAATATAAGTGACCCTATTAAAAGGCACAGTGTAGTTGACTTTGTCACACTATGAAATTACACAAACCCTTGATGGTTAGGATAATCGTCTCATCCTCTAGGCTAACTTTGTCACATAACGATATCTTAATCAGGTGATAAGATATCGCTTAAATACGGCCGGCACGGAAATGGTTACATTAATAAAACAAAAGTTAATAAAACAAAAGTTAAATTTATTACCAATTATTCAATCAATACATATCATAAATTCTAATATTGGAAACACAATGCAGAATGGATGTCTTAAACTATAATTTTGTTGTCACTAATAATCTATTTACTTTCAAAGTTGAAATTTAGTTAAGTATGAAATGCCACCACATCATAGTTAGGGTAAAATATAATTCTTAAAAATTTTAAAATTGAGAAGATTGCTCTATGACTTAAAATTTAAAATTTAGCAAAAGATATCTAATTTTTAAATAGTTGGTTACAGTTTATGACAGTACTGGCATGATCAATTTTATTGTGGCTGGTAAAAGGACCCAGTTGCCTGTAAGGGCTTTACCGAACCCCTGGGGACCACAATGTGATAGGATCAGGCCAGATGTTTCTATGTAGAGCAATTTATTTATTTCGGAGCTATGGTTACGTGGTATAGCTGGTGGTCATGTTTAAAGGTCAGTTTATCTTTGTGTGCTAATTATCCATCCAGATGCTTAGTGATGTGAGTAAATCATGCCCTTCTACAATATATAACGTTTAACTATAAATTTGTTTTTACCACAGAAACTGTGGCACTAAGGTCAAGAATTAAAAATTTGTACTCTCATTGATACATGATAGTTAAAGCCTTTTTTTCCCAGCACTACTACACAACAAAAACCTGTCGGCCCACCGAGGAAACACAGTCGCAGAACAAGGAACCCAATTGTGCTCCTCTATTCTGCGATCGTGTGTATTTACTATAAACTAGCTAAATGCAGTTAGTAAAATTTTCTGGAATCATTAAAGTCGTTTGATTAGTTTATGTGTCAAAGTAATGTCCATGATAATCATATATTTGGATCCCCGGTGGGCAAACACTCGTCCCAAAGGCTAAGGCAAACCTTTCAATGTTTCACCATACGAAGTAAGGAGATTTGAACACATACTCAGCCTACAACTCCACCCATGGGACGAGACGTCGTGAGCCTCAAAATATATAGCATATACCCAGTCAGCAAACACTATACACAACATACATACGATAACAAACAATGTATAATGCCATTACTTCATTTAAATGAAAATATATCTGCTATCTAATTTAAAAAAAATTGAAGAATAAACCTGAAGAGAGGAGAAGGAGAGAGGGGTTTGGGAGAGGTAGAGTAGGAAAACAACAGGATCCTGTGCCGCAGGATTTTAAAATTTGTTGTATGATGATTCGTTTTGTGTCGTCTCTTAGATTAATATAGGTCTGATACCCTTGTCATGGTTTTTTGCAATAACACCGTGGTTTACTCATATGATTATGTTTACTAAATCAACCTATTTCAATGATAATTCATTGGCATCAAAGTTGTAACTGCACCAAAGTTGTCGGTCATATTTAGATTGTAGTTCTAACAAAGATTTCTTAAGATTATTCTTGAATATACTGATGGGAGTGGAGAAGTCTATTTCACTTGTTGACTTACGGCAGTGATTCCAAATACTAGTTGATTGATAGATGAAAGGCCCCTTCCAGCCATTGCCACTGCGAATTTAACCTAAAACCTGCCCAGTTAATAGCGAAGACTGCCAAATTACCACTCCTGCCTAGTAATCTAATTTACCCAGTGCAGATCAGCAGTATATTACACTTAATCCGCAGGTTTTCTCATAATTTTTTATGGCAAAACCTGCCTTATTAACTAGTGATCCTGCATCAACAGCGCAGGTATTTGTTATTTGGCAGGTTTTCTATTAACTTGGCAGGATTTGTTAAAAAATTATCAATCCTTGCCGGATAGATTACGGCAGTGATAAAGTTAAATCGGCAGGTTTTCCATTAACTTGGCAGAATTTGTTATAAAATTATTAATCCTTGCCGGATAGATTACGGCAGTTATAAAGTTAAATCGGCAGGTTTTCCATTAACTTGGCAAGATTTGTTATAAAATTATCAATCCATGCCAAATAGATTATGCTATTATGGCAGTGTTAAAGTTATAAATCAGCAGGTTTTCTTTTATCTTTCTTTTAAGTTCTTAAGTTATTTGGAATTTTGCCTATTTGGCACCAAAACTAAAAGTCAATAAAACCGAGTTGATTAGCACAGTCAAGAAATTGGCCGGAGTTAATAAAAAGCTGACAACCACTGCACTGATTGGTACTGAATCTCCAAATTAGAGGTATACCCCCCCCCCCCCCGACAAATGACCCCCAGCCCCCGATGCAATTGACCCCCGAAAATTGACCCACCATGTAATTACACTGGGGTCAAGTCAGGGTTAGGGTCAGGGTTAGGGTTAGGGTTAGGGTTACTGTTAGGGTTAGTATAATAAATATATTTTTTGGGTCAATTGTCGGGGGTTTAATTGTCGGAGGGTCAATTGTCGGGATGTCAATTGTCGCCTAACCGCTAGTACTCCTACTTTTCAATTCTACGGTGTCATACGTACTTCTAAATCTAAATTTGTATTGAAAAGTACTGTCCCACCAATTGACTGGCCATGCAATAAAATTGAACCTCCTGTGGCGTAATGATGCACAAAGTTCCGACAACTATGGCAATCATTTAATTTCATTTCAAATCAATACACCTCTTAAGTTAGAAAAAGTAAAACAATCGTATTTTAGGATTTTGAGAACTGAATTTAAAATACTACGAAGAGTTACCTGCAAACTGCAAAAAAAAACCTAATTAATAATATAACTTAAACATTGTACCAGTATTATACCAGTATTATACCAGTGTTATACCATTACACATTGACAAGGTTGTAAAAATCATGCATAAATGAGCCTGATACCCTGTAACATCTATTAACAGAATAACGTAGACAACCCATTACCTGACCAAGCTTGTTCGATCAGTTATAAGATATAAGCGCATCTTCCTCAACACTGACACACTTTTCTTCTAAATCTATTAACTGAAAGCAGTCAGCATGGTCGTGGCACTCTTGGACGAGTTTGCCAACGACAGGAGAATAAAATCGTTCTGTGAAATATTTTCCACGATTATCAGGACACTGTTTGTGCCGTCAGCATTTTTAAACAAACACAAGTCATTTTCGAAAAATATAATTCTATCTTTAGGGTCTTGGATAACCTGCGTGTTCATGACGGGTCGATAGCCAGCTTCTTCCTTGTATTTTGTCCTAGTGGTGCGCCTAGGCTGGGCTTTTGCGATATTTACCGCTGACAACAGTTTTGTGAGGTCTGTGTTGCTTTTGCTTGTCTTGCTAGAAATAACAACGTACTTTGGCCCATCAGTTAAGGTAACGGCAAGCTCTTTAACAATGCTGTCAACTTCCTCTGACGGCAGTGAACCTTCCGATGGAGTTTCCAAGTAGCGCTTCCTGTACTGTTTGGGACAGGAAAATGCTGTCACCGAATAATTTTGCAACATGATAAGCCTATTATTTCTTTGACCTATGGCGTAGTCAAGGAATGTATCTAAAAATGGCAACCTAAGAACTGAAGTTAAGCAAACAGTTATTTTCCAATAATCGGTTTTTATACTTTTATACTCAAACTTATCATAGACCCCGTGTTGGTAACAGTGGATAATATGCAGTGGCGAAACGTACCTAAGAGGCCGCAGCTGCACCCCCCCCCCATCCCACTTCCGCATAGCAGGGGTATAGCCGGGGTGTCGGGCGGTCGTTTCGCCACTGACTAGTGACTGCATGTATAAAAGTGCAAACTATAGAGCCATATAGCATTCTGTACTTCTGTAGCTTTGCACAACCCAAGTCTCAGTCCTACTCCCTACCTACTTACCTAGTAATAAGGTTATACGAACTTAGTATAAGTATTCCACATTGTACACTCTAATTATCCAAAAGCCTGCCAATATATAGGTTTAATCACGCCACAAGTTGATTCGAATTATCTCAACTTACGCAGGATTTGCGTTAAATATGCAGCATTCGACTTTATATTTAACGGAAAACCTGCCAAAATAGAGCAAACCTGCTGAGGGTAGGTGAAAGGTGAGGCAGGTTTTGTCTTAATTTTGCAGGCTTTTCTATAAATCAACAACTCGATTAAATAATTACGTGAGATACATCTCTGCGCGAATACGATAAATAGGCAGGATTTCGGTTAATTTTGCAGGAATCATTTTAAGACTTCAAATTGATTATCAGCCTTAATGTAAAACCTGCCAAATTAGGTGGCAGGTAGCAATGGCTGGAAGGGGCCTGATGAATAGTGAGGATGGAGTGGGTGGGATGAAGTAGTTGTCTCGTCTTGGTGACCTGTTGAATAAAGAGAACATTGAGACTGGTGATTGGAACTTATTAATTTTAAACATTTCCAGTAAACAGTGCAACTTATGAAGATTGTGGACAGTCAGGAAGTTATACTCGTTACAGATTGGTTTACTGTGTTCTAGTTCAAAGAAATCTTTGCCTAACATCTGCTTGATAACTTTACCGGTCTTATCCCTAGTGATAGGCCTTACTCTGGCACATGTTTTGAACTTATTGAAGTATGCATCATTATCACCAAAGAGAATTCTTATGCATTTCTTTTGTGTTTTAAATATGGCTTCTAGTTTATTATTTGATACACCTCCCCAAACAGATATTCCATAACATAGGTGTGATTCAAAAAGGGTGTGGTACAGGTCCTTATATAGTTTTTTAGGTACACACCGTCTAATTCCACATAGTCTACCTATCTCACATTTCAATTTACGGTTTAACGCTCTTAAGTGAGCATCCCAGTTCAGTTTTTGGTCAATAATGACTCCAAGAAACTTAGTTTCCTCCACCTTTTTAATTACTATATTATTTAGTGTCAGTTCTAATTCATTGGTGTTTGAATCTGGTTCATTTCTACAGTTCGGCTTAAAGTGGATATAACAACATTTCTTTATGTTGATATGCAGCAAGTTACTCTTCATATACTGATGAACAAGTTTAAGAATTTTATTAGCTTTGCAGTAAAGTGTTTTTATACATTTATCTACAACAAATATGTTGGTGTCATCGGCAAAAAGTATAAACTTACCTAGGTCTGATACTCTATATATTTCATTGATGTAGATAATGAAAAGCAAGGGACCTAATACTGACCCCTGAGGAACACCAAATATTACAGACAGTTTTTCGGATTCTTCTCCAAGTACTGAAACATATTGCTGTCTATTAGAAAGGTAACTGGCTATCAATTTATTTGCAGTCCCTCGAATTCCATAATCATTCAGTTTTTTAAGCAGTTTATCATGACAGATTGTGTCAAAAGCTTTGCTTAAATCAATGAAGATGCCTAGTACATGATTTTTATCTCTTAAAGATTTTTCAATGTAGTCGACAGAGAAGTTGAGTGCATGGCTTGTCGAGTGATTTTTTCTAAAGCCATATTGATTTTCATATAATAATCCTTGCGACTGAAAGAAACTGTAAAGCCTGGAGAATATGATTTTTTCAAGTATTTTACCGAATATCGCTAAGGTTGAGATAGGCCTGTAATTTTCAAGAAGCTCAGCATTTTCTTTCTTATATATTGGACTTATTTTACCTACTTTTAGGTCGTCTGGAAAAAATCCCTGTTGCATACATTCGTTGTACAATACCGATAGTAGTGGGCTAATTTTGCCTGACACTGCCTTTACTATATGTACTGGTATGTCGCTGGCCTTGCCATTCTTAAGTTCCGATATGATCTTAGCCACCTCACTATTGTCACACTATAAACATGTGACAGAGTAAATATGGACCCCTTGCTGCCGTTTTTGACCAAAATTTTGAGTGTCCAGTTGATTGGATGGGTACATATGACCATTACCTACATATTTTACGACTTTTTTCGTTAGTTGGTGCACTATGGTTTACACATTTAAGAAAATATGTGAACAATGTTTAGGGAACCCTGATAAGCAATGCTGAGTAGTGTAGGTTTATTTAATGGCCAGGAAGTGCTAGGAATTGTTATTATATCATATAGTCGCAAGGAATTAAATTACAAAAGGCACAGACAAGTTTACTTTGTCACATAATCTTGATGATATCTGAACATGTGTGAAATTGAACAAATAATGATATACCTGCTTAAACCCTTTGTATTACGTACTATGGATCAAACAACACTGCTAGTACCATGCACCAGTCACATAAATCATTATCGGGTGGTAATATGTTAACAGTGTCACAATTAAACTACCGCAACATGGTCAAAAATAGGGTAATTTCGTCACACAAAATTATTATAACTCTGTCAGCTTCTTGCTGGCAAAATAACTAGTTTATCGAAATTTTGTTGATGATAAAGTTACATAATAGTATTCTAATAGAGGTATACTTCTTCAAAATAGGGGCAAGACATGTTTACTTTGTCACATCAGTTATTATAAGAGTTAGGTAATCGTCATCAGATTAACCAATCTTTTTCGAAGTATGGATCGATTAATATAGGCAATAAAGCATCCTAATTCCTGTGGCAATTTTAACACACTATCTTGATATTGTTGGGGCAGGAAAAGTTAATTTTGTCACATTTTCAGTGTCTTTGACAAATTAATCTAAAATTTTTAAACTTGGGCTCTGATGTTCTGGACAATATTCTACCAATCGTGAAATGTTGAATTCTAATAGAGTTATAGATCTTCAAAATAGGGGCAAGACATGTTTACTTTGTCACATCAGTTATTATTAGAGTTAGGTAATCGTCACCACATTAAAATATATTTTTTTGTAGTTTTGATTGATTTATTTAGGTAATAAAGCAGCCTATGCTAATTTTTACACACTATCTTGAAATTGTTGGGGCAGGAAAAGTTAATTTTGTCACATTTTTAGTGACTTAGACAAATTTAACCTGAAATTGTTAAACTTGAGCTCTGATGTTCTGGACAATATTCTACCAATCGTTTCTGAAAGAATGCTGAATTCTAATAGAGTTATAGATCTTCAAAATAGGAGCAAGACATGTTTACTTTGTCACATCAGTTATTATTACAGTTATGTAATCGTCATCACATTAACATATATTTTTTTGTAGTTTGGATTGATTTATTTAGGTAATAAGGCAGCCTATGCTAATTTTTACACACTATTTTGAAATTCTTTTGGGCAGGAAAAGTTAATTTTGTCACATTTTTAGTGACTTTGACAAATTTAACCTAAAATTGTTAAACTTGAGCTCTGATGTTCTGGACAATAATCTACCAATTTTTTCTGAAAGAATGTTGAATTCTAATAGAGTTATAGAATATATAGATCTTCAAAATAGGGGCAAGACATGTTTACTTTGTCACATCAGTTATTATAAGAGTTATTATAAGAGACTATTTCATTATGTAATCATTGTTTTTAACCTATTTACGATTTCGTATAATTTTTTGTGACAATGTAAACATCAACTGATCTTAACTTGCATCAACTACATTGTCATCATGTAAAGTTTTCCCGCCTTTCAAACCAAAATCAGATATAAATAATTCGCCCAAAATTTTAAATTCCATATATTGTGACAGAATTAACCTCATTTCCCAATAACCAAGTGCCTGTATTAGCTAACTATTCAAAGCAATATATTTTAGGGCTATGATTGGTACTCCGTACTTGGTAGATCAACCATCAAATAATGAGTAAAAAGGTTTTTGAGGACACCTCACAGTAGAATAGAGGTATGGTATTCTGAGTGTGACAAAGTTACCTGAATATTGCCTTGTAACCGTTCGATCCGTGCCCTTTAACCAATGTTGTATCATAATTGTTAGATTGACCTAATCTACTATGTTTCAGACCAAGGAATGATAATTAGACAACTGCAGTTAACTAAGTCACACAAAATGTGACATTTGAAACATTATAGTGCCTAACAACAATAGATTTTCTTTCTGAGCAGTGCATATGGGAGTATGGGTTACGTGGCTAATGTTCAGAACTTCTAAACGGGCTAGGTTAATAGATGTCAAAATTAAGCCACTATCGTCAAAAACGCTATTATTTTTGTTTACCAATATCCTCAAACTCAAATGAACGTGTCCTTATATAATCAGTTTTGAAGTTTCTTTCTTTTCCATTTATCTTCACTTTGCAAAACACATTGGTTTTTATTTTTAACCGCACTCCATTTTATGTCTTGATTTTCAAGAAAAAAACAAATTTTTTATTTAAATCAATTATAGCAACAATTTTAAAAACTTTAAAGTTCTTCTATTACCATGGAATATACTACGGGTATGGTGACTTGGGCTATTGAGTTGTTAAGTAGATTAAGATTAGTAAACCTGCACTTGCATTGTATTTATAAAAACTAGAAATTAGGCTTCACGGTAAAATGGAGAAGCAGGCTGATCTTGGAGAGAGCAGACCGTAAAGTTTACGCACCCACCAGGGCTACCTATCTACCCCAGTTGTTCTTTTTGGTTTATCAGCTTGTATTGTTATATTTATGGACCCCAAGTCACCACACTAAGAAGAAGTATGTAAAAAAAATAATAAGTTAAGTTAATATCATCATATCAGTTTTAAACAGTAAAAGTTAAGTTGATGATTGAATTTCCTAGTTAATTTAATGGTTTAAACGTTTGGGAATATAATAATGTTGGTATTTGTATCTGCTGCAGCAATAATATCGATATGTCATTTGTCTAGAAAATTTACGCCTCTTCAATAGATATTGGGTCGGCAATTTGGTGAGTGAGTGATGAACTGGTTTGGTCTGTGACTGAGTGAGGGGCGATGTGAAAGTTGTGGTAAGTCCAGGTGTTATTATTGTTGATGGCTTGGGATCCCAGGATGATACTTTTACAGCGTAATTTAACCAAAGATACAGAAGTAGTGAGGATTTCCCCATTCTCATTTAGAATCCGTTTATGTATGCTATTCCACAATTTGGAGGCTATATAAAGAAACGTGTTGGTTTTTCTTGGGAGGATTATGACATTGCTTGTATCACGTTTTGATGAGTCTATAGTACAATACAACGAGTATGGAGTGCGAAATTTCATGATTCGAAATATCTCAGATATACAGTGGTATTTGTACAAGTTTTGAACAGTAAGCAATTTTAGTCGATTAAAAATGGGCTTGGTGTGCTCTTTTTCGAAAAAAGCAGCTCCTAACCTCTGTTTTGTATAAGGTCTGGCTCGTGCACAAGTGGCATGTTTGTCGAGGTATGCATTTAGGTCTCCAAAAAGGATTCTTATACAACGTTTCTGAGTTATGAACAGCTTATCGTTTGGTTGGTCTTTGAGGGCTGAGCCCCAAACACTTATTCCGTAAGCAAGATGTGATTCCAATAATGCAGAGTATATTTTTTGGTAGTGTTCCCCTGGAACTGAATGTTTAATCATGTTAAGTGCTCCTGTAGTGGATCTAATTTTTTTTCTTAGATATTCTATATGTGGGCCCCAGCTAAGTTTTTCATCAATTACTACACCAAGAAATTTGGTGTTGCTAACCTTGACAATTTTGTGTCCATTTATAAATATTCCTTGTGATTTGTCATATTCATTGGCATACGGCCTAACTCTGGCGCAGGTTTCATCAGATTCGTATGCAGGTAGAAAATGTATGTAGCAGCATTTAGACATATTTATATGTAAGAGATTACTTCTCATGAATTTGCATACGAAATCAAGAACTTTATTGGCCTTCAAGTATGTTGATTCTTTGGATGGTCCAGTGATAAATATATTTGTGTCATCAGCATAGAGCACAAATTTGCATTCATCGCCTTTGTAACAGTTTATTATGTCGTTCATATATAATAAGAAAAGTAGAGGGCCTAGTATGGAACCTTGGGGAACTCCATATTTTACATTCATAGTCTCTGATGTAGTGTTGAGAAATGAAACATACTGTGATCTATCGGATAAATAGCTTTTTAGAAGTCCTAGAGCTAGACCTCTAACCCCATAATTTTCCAGTTTCCTCAGGAGAATGCCATGGTCAAGAGTGTCAAAAGCTTTGCTTAGGTCAATAAAGATTCCTAGAACATGATTACCACTGGATGTTGATGTTGTGATTGAATCAACTGATTTGTGGAGTGCATGTGAGGTTGAGTGGCCTTTTCGAAAACCAAATTGTTCATTACTGAGAATGTCATTAGCAGTGAAAAAGGTATAAAGCCGTTTGTATATTATTTTTTCAAATATCTTACCAAAGATTGGCAATATTGACACAGGTCTATAATTTTCAATATTTTCTTTATTATCTTTTTTATGGATAGGAGTTACTTTGCCTATTTTGAATATGGATGGGAACGTGCCTTTTTGAATACATGTATTATACAAATTTGCTAATATGTTGGATAAGAGATAAGCCGGTTTCTTGATAACTGCTATTGGTATATCACTGGCTTTTCCGTTAACGAATTCTTGAATTATTTCAAGAATCTCCTCAGGATGAGTTTCTTCTAGATGTATTGAACTGTTGACTGATTTCGACATAAACTCAACAAATGATTGCATTGGTTGGATAGACAGATGGTTCTCGGACAAAACTTTCTCATTTAAATTACTAGCTAAAGATGTGAAGTAACTATTGAATTTGTTTGCAATTGTCCGCCTACAAATTACTCTAGTTCCATCTATAATGAAGTCATCTTTTAGCTGATTCTTCTTTTTGCCACGAAGCTCGTTGATTATTTGCCAGGTTTTTTTGGAGTTATGGCTATTTTTCTCAAACTTTTCAGCATAATACCTGGTTTTGGCAGTTTTTATGGCAATTTTAAGATATTTTGAGTAGTCCTTGTAAACATTATGTCTTTCCAGATCCCCATCTGGAATTAACAATGTTTTTGTTTTTTTCCATTCAAAATAAAGTCTGGCTTTTTTCTCCACAGAGTTGATAAGGCCGTTTGTGATCCATGGATTTGTAATGTTATTTCGTTTGGTGGTTTTTGGTGAAGCCAATTTGCAAGATATATCTATCTTTTCTTGAAACAGACCCATGAAGGATTCAAAAGAGTCACATCTGTGGTAGAATGTATCTATGTCGTTTTCAATTTCTTCACAGAGCTTATCAAGGTTTGCATTACTATAGTTATAATAAATGGTTGTTTTTTTCAGGTGGTTTATTAAGTTCCGAACTAGCATCAGAATTCATTACTTGAAGGCAGAAAATGGGCTGGTGATGTGAAGCACTATCCTGAATTACTCCAGATATAGTTGATGAGTGAATGTCATTAGTGTGTATGTTATCAATGCACGTTTTTGAGCAGTGGGGCATTTGGTGTGTGGGAATGGATATTGTGGGCGTGAACCAATGACTATAAATAACTTCTTCAAATATATCTTCATCTGGGCCTGATAAATTGGATATGTTAACATTGAAGTCCCCTAATATGTATGCTTTTTGTCCTTTCAGTGCAGTAAGAACTTCTTTATACTGTGCATTGAAGTTAGCAAGTGGATTGCTTGGTGAGCGGTATACAACTCCAACTGTTACTGGTTCTGGAGCATTACTTATTGTTACGAATAGGGACTCAAAGTGCTCTGTACAAACAGATCACTTTTCAATCACACTAAAGTTAAAGGAGTTGTGAATGTAGAGAGAAACTCCACTTCCTTTCCTTTTTACCTGTTGTGTCTTATTAGAAACGAAGCGTTTTTGGTAACATGAATTATAGTCTTTAATTTGGTACAGCTGACTATTACAGGGATCAATGCTTGTTTCTGCTAGACCTATCACAGAAAATTTGTGGTCTATGCAGGCTAATTCTAAAGCCAATTTGTCAAAGTTAGTACCATTTCCATCAATATTTCGAAAGTAGTGTGAGAAAATGCTCTTTGATGTTGTTTGAGGAATCTGCTTTATGAGGTTGTTGAAGTTTTTAGTAGAATATGATTGACAGTTCTCAAGAGTTTTTGAGATTGTACCTATTGAGTCTATATAGTCGTGAGGTTCATTGTCAAGTAGTTCGTTGTTTGAAAAGTGAGGTGCTTGATAGAATGGATTATAACGAATTATATCATGATTTTGAATACAATTTGAGCAATAAGTTTTTTTTCTCTAAAAGTGGCAATGTTTTCCTGTGTTTTACATCTCTTGTGAATGATGCAATCACACTTATTGCAATTTATAAATGGGTGTCCAGCACGAATAGGTTTGCTGCAGCAGACACAGTTCTCACATATACGTTTGGCTATCATGACATAACTACAGATCTACGAGAACGTGGGGAAATCTTTTTTGGGCCTTGGTAACATCACTGAACAACCTCCCATCAACAGGGCTACCTAGGATCTTATGGGCAATTGCCCGGGAGAGTTTAAAGATACCGCTTGACCCCAGGTGGATTGGGTCATCCGGCTTCTTGTATCTACAAAACTGCTTCGAAATCGAGAACTACCGTCCTATCTCCACACTGTCCGTCTTCGGTAAGGTCTTTGAAAAGCTCATATATTCTAGAATATACGGATTTGTTAGCTCCCAGGGAGTTATATCGAAGACACAGTTTGGATTTAGGAAATCTCACTCTACATCTCATGCAGTCAATTACTCTGTAGATTTAATTACGAAATCTCTTAAACTTAAGAATCATGTTTTAGGAATATTCATTGACCTAAGCAAAGCTTTTGACACCATCGATCATTCAACACTTCTTATAAAATTAGAGGGATGTGGAGTGAGAGGAGTTGCAAATAACCTCATAAAAAGCTACTTAACAAACAGGCAACAATACACCGAAGTTGTAGGAGAAAAATCAGATACCCTATCTATTCAATTTGGTGTCCCGCAGGGTTCAATTCTTGGACCTCTCCTATTTCTTCTTTATATGAACGACATCACAAACAGTTCTAAACTAGGATCATTTGTTACCTTTGCTGATGATACTAATATATTTGTTGTCGGCAAAACAAAACGTGAGGCATATGAACGAGGAAATGAGCTTTTGTCATCATTACAGTCTTATGGTCAAGTTCGGAGACAACCTGTACATAAAATCAGTCACTAATTACACTCATTTCACTGCCATAAACGGTAAAATTAATCATAATTCCTCTGAAAGTCCAAGGGGTACAGGCTCTTCAGATATTATACTCCAAACCTTTCTATAATGATATCTGGGTTCAAAATTTAAATAACTCAACCTTGGTGGAGACAGTGGCCACCTGAAAATTACAAAAATAAAGGAGCTGTAAATCACTTATGAAAAAATCATTTACTCCAAATTTCACAATTTAAAGTTACGTAAGACAGGTGGGTACTCAAAAAGTGCCGGTTGAGCAGGTTTGTCTGCTCAACACAGGTGGAGCAGCTCACTGACTACATGAGCTAATATAAGTGATTAGAACTAACCCTCTCATGCTTTTTAATTGCTCCAAAGTCCTAATATTTAATATTATGGGTTATACCAATCATATTTCATAGAATAGGATCCTCAGAATCGGCTCAACCGAGGTGGAGACAGCAATAACATGCAGTTCAAAATCTGTTATTCTGTAGTTTAGGAGCTGTAGAGTGACTGTGGCAGTCCATTTGCAATACCAATGATTCTAAATCATCTACCAACTCATATTACAAGGCATCCTTGCTGAAAAGTACACTCAACATAGGTGGAGACTCAAATTTGGCAAATTTGGGCGTAAATTTGACCTCAGAAGTCAAGGTTCTCCACCGCGGTTGAGTGATTGATGGCTAGTTTGATGAGTTGTATACATGCTAAAGGGTCACCCAATGTTATTTCTTCCAAAAATCAACTGCCAAAAATCAACTCAACCCGGTGGGGCCAGTTTTAATGCATTTTTTAATGTTTTAATGTTTAATCAACAATTTCTCCACCTTGTTGAGTACCTTTTCACAACTTTGATAATTTTTTCATTTGCTAGAACACTTTGCTTTAAGACAGAAGGGGTAACAGTTTTATGATCCCCTACAGTAGCAGTTAACAGAGCAGATTAGAATTAGTGATAAAACCAATGAATTTAGGCATGTTTGACAGGCTTTTTACTGTTTCTTAATGAAAGATCTCCACCCTGTTGAGCGTCAATGGAAAAAACAAAATTTTACGGGAAGTAGAAAAGGCCGAGACGCAACTTTCTAGCTAACCTAGAACTCTCTAAACCTTTCTCCACCCCCGGTTGAGCAGCTTTGAAAAGTGCATTTAATTTCTCCACCTCGGTTGAGCACTTAAATAAAATATTGATAAAACTATCAGATTGCATATTTGATGTAGTTTGTGTTACCAATAACCTTTTCCACCTTAATCAAAAGTTTCTTCAACCAGAGCCAGTCTCCACCTTAAATCTCCACCTTTTAAGGGTTTGTTTAATACCACCTGTATCTGCTCAACCGTTCAACCTTTTAATTTTTTTTAAAACTCAGAGAAAGTCCTGAAAAATGTCTTGTCAGCCATATAATCAAGGAGTTTCAGTCTGTGTTGAGCTGGCTCCACCACACACTTCTAAAAAAGTAAAAAATGTACAGGTTGTCTCCGAACTTGACCTTATATGAGAGCGAATAAGTTACATATAAACATGTCCAAGTGCTGCTACATACACTTCAAACCCACCATGGCAGGTTCTAAGTCAGAGATTTTATCACACCCTGAAGCTGTACTAACTATAGACAACTTTCCAATCAAAAAGGTTTCATCCGCAAAATTTCTGGGTGTTATAATTGACGAGAACCTATCATGGGAAGATCACATTAAAGCTCTTAAGCGAACTCTAAATCATTCCACATCCACTTTATGTAGACTTCGCTGCTCCCTTCCAGAATTTCTACATCAACAATTATATTATACTCTGTTCGAATCACATCTTTCCTACTGTATATCTGTATGGGGTGGGGCAGCTAAGCAACGTATAAGCTCAATATTTACTGCTCAGAAGTACTGTCTCAAGCTCAGAGTACTATTTGGTGATAGGCTGGCGTACCTTGATAAGTTTAAGACTTGTGCACGTACTAGGCCTATAGGACACCAGAAACTTGACCAAAAATTGTTCATAAAAGAACACACCAAACCGATATTCAAGCATAATAATATTCTAGCTATACAAAATCTCTATACATACCACAGTTACCTCGAGCTCTACAAGATAATGAAATTCCGTGCTCCAATATCCCTATATGAAGATTACACATGTTCGTCGAGGAAACCCTGCCTTCTAATCTGTCAGGTAGACCCACCTGACAACCGCAACACTAGGTCAACCAAAATTTTTAACATTTTAACCCCAAAGTTCAGAATGACTGACTTTACTACTAGTGTAATGTGCTTGCGAGGAAAACTTAAACGTGCGCTATTAGCCAATCAGCATAACCACGCCCTGCTTGATTGGACCGTAAAAGATTTTGACTGCACAAATATTATTTTCCAAACATTATAACTGGCTGGTCACACACATCTCAATTAAATTCCCCTAGGCTACTGTTTTCCAAGTCTTGTCCTGTGAGTAAAGAATGTGTGAGAAAGTATTAATAAAATAAATGTATATTTTTTGAATTTTCTAAATCTAATCTGAGAATGAAGTATAAAGAAATTTTTAATTAGCACTGTATAGTTTAAGATATTTATAGCTTATTATAACCATTGATACAAAGGCCATAATCTTTCGCCAGCTCTTTAATATCCACCTTGAAGCTACATTTTATATCCTTGAACTACACAATATAAACTAAAGCATGTTTTAGTGTAGGCTTTTTGTCACAACAAGACTGCAACCTATAGTATCAACTATAAACAGAACCCCTAATGTCTACTAAAAAATTTCCTCTAGTCCTAATATGAGCCTTGTCTCTAAAAACCTAACTGAACTAGCGTTTCGGTGTGTGCAAAAGCTTTCAGGCACGCACATTCCTTGCCCCGTTAGTTACCTGTCCTTCCAAAACCAAACTAGCAGTCAAGGACAAAAAGTCATACACCAAATGGGCATTATATTTTATGAATTGTTTTACTCTTTTTATTCTGTAAAATGTGCTAAAATTAAATTTCTTGTTTCATTGAATTTCTTGTTTCATTGCTTGTCCAGTAGACCCTCCTCATCAACAAAACTATCAAAATCTAAAGTGCCTATTCTAGTATTAGTATTACAGTACCCAAATAATAAACTATTAAACTCCATGGCTCTGTCATTCAGCCAGGAGGACCTAGTTGGAAGGATGGGTGAAACTATAACTTTAGAGTATGGACACATATCATAAATATTCTTGAGCTTCTTTGTCAGCTCATTAGCCCAATGTTTAACATCACCCCCTCCCCTCTTGATATTATTTACACCACAGTGTACTACAACGTTCTTGTATCCTACACAAAGAACAGGGTCTAACTGATCTATTGTGAAACATTCAATTCTTTTCCCAGGCAGTTTGTGACCAAATGTTCCTTTTCCAGCCCCAAATTTGAGGAACCGGGTGTTTGAATCACCAATAATCAATGTCGCATTGGTGCTCCTGCTTACGTAGCGAAAGGTTATACTGTATCTCAATTCCCTCTTTTCTGTGCTCTTATCAATTCGGTGGTCCCACAGAAACTGGGACTGTTTGCTCATCACATAGAGACTACATCCCTCTATTGTCTCTACGATTTCTCCTTCAAGTTGATCCTTTTTTGTGAATTTGACAGAGCAATCACCACCTAAGGATACTGTAAAAATGGAACTATCATGGACCAATGATTGCTCGTTATCAGAGTGCTTAGGAAGAAAGCTGTTCCCATCGGTGTACCGATTTATCAAGCACTGATTGATTGTTGAACTAGGACATTCTTCCTTTATCTTGGAGACAAGCTTATTAAGAACCTCAGGAAATTCTGTTGATGTCGGTTTTTCAGCTTTAGCCCCCGGGTACTGATAAGGTTCGCCAAAGCTCACAACCCCATGTCCATTTTCGGAGTTACTATCAAAGGCTTCCTTCTGTTGGTCTAAGAAAACTGAAAGCTCAGAGTTCAATTTTTCATCTACAAATTCTGGGACATACGACAGAATGTGCTTGGACTTAGGGTCGTCTACACTTGCATGCTTCTGTGCATCTAGGAGAAGCTGTTCTTGGTCTGTTTCACATGGAGCAGGTGACCTTATATGGAAAGGAGGCATGGGCAGATCAGGGGTGGAAACATTTGACGACCTACTGTTTTTAAAACAGTTGATGTCAAGTTTGAGCTCAGCAAGCTTGTTGTTGATAGAGTCAAGAGTTTTGAGATGGCTATCATTGTCTTTGAGGTTCTTGATGGACATCTGGATGGCTTCTAGAGAATAGTGTATAGAGCTACCATCAGATGTAGTGTGACCCGTTGGCATGCTCATGCTGCAGGAAGCTGACAAGTAGGAAGGGGACTTGACTTCGTTGTCAACTCTCTGTCCATTCACCACAGCGCAAACACTTTCAGCAAGACCTAGCAGGGATAGGAGACCTTCTGCTAGGGTGAGCTTGTTCAGAGATGAACAGCTCTTGATCATGTGTGGAGTAATGATTGCAAACTTTTTTAATTCAAATTTTAAGATACTGCAAATGTTAATCTTGATTAAGTCTACCTCGGAGCGTAGGTTCTGTGCATGGGTTAACAGATAGGTGTCGAGGGGAGCAGATCTATTTGAGAAGAAACTAAGGAGACTGCTTACATTTTTGTCTTCTTCTGAGTCCTGGTTTTCTGAATGAATTATTTTATCGACATCTCTAAGCATTTCGTCAATATCATCAATGACTGAAGCTGAGGGAGTGGTGGGTGTATCCTGATCGGGAACCGTAGTGGATGAAGTCTGGTCTGCAGCAGATTGAGGTTTCTCACACTTTTCTGTTTGAGTGTCAGTGGGGGTTTCCATCATGGTGAAGAAGCAATGGGGGTACCAGGCAGACCAGGGGGCACCTTCACGTCCAACTAGCACACTCACTGAAAAGAAGGAAGAGCAGAAAGCAGTTTGGAATGTTCTGTTGTGGAAAACAATGAAAGTGTAAACTGGATTAGTCAAAATGATTCAAAAGATTGAAAAATTGAACAGACTGACGGACTACGACACATGGGACAAGAGAGTGAGTGAGTATGAAAAATATGAGGTGGTTGGACTGGCAAGCCCTATCATTTAATCAAAATACATTACATATAATTCATAAGCCATATATGTCAGCCTGTTCTTGGAGCACAGCCCCAAAAGTTATCAGAAGTGATGTTCAAGTTTTAAGTTTAAAATTCTTTCAACACTATCTACACATTAATCAGGGTCCAATTGTCCAATTGTGGATTGTGGTGTGAATGGAGTTATACATTGCCAAACAGAAACATTATTCACTACAACTACTTAACTTCTTAACAGGTTAAGAGTGCCAGTCTTCTGTTTCAGCACCCCCTGGACCATCATAGTACCCCCGATGCAGTTGACTTTAGCAAGCCATGGACATATTGGACATCCTCAAATTATTTGTTATATAGTAGTGTTGAAAGTCTACCTTCCTAGGATCAGTTTCTTTCTGGTTTTATTATGTCATTGTACTAACTTTATTATACCTACGTACTACATGTATTTATATTGTATGGTTTCTGCTTCTCCTAAGTGTTAGTGTGGTTTACAATAAGATATGTTTTAATTTTGTATATGCCTTATAATGAGTTATATTTTTTTCATATTTTACACATTTGCTCACATCACTCACAGTCAGCTGCTCTGAAATGGCTAACCACATTCCTTGTGTTGTTGGTTAATCAAATGAGTGGGATATAAAAACCTCATTTCATTTCATTATTTCCCCGTAAAAAGCACAATAGTGTGAGTAGCTTTTGTCAAGGTGCCTCGAAAACGATTCCATGTTCAATTTTGGTCGAAACACATCAACTTAGTGCATAATCAAGCAAATAATATAGAACTATTTCATACGGATCAAATTGCATGAGCTTTCGGTGGAGAATGGAGATATATAGTGCACCTATCTTTATCACAAACTGAGGTTTCTAGACGATTCCAGTATTTCCTCTGGAGGTTTCTCAATCGATCGAAAAAAGATTCAAAATTATGTTGACTGGCGAGGTGATTTGTCTTAACAAAAATTTGTAAACTTTTTCTAGTGGTTGCTAGAAATTAAGTAGTTATTAAAGTTGTCATGTATCCAAAGGTTGTTTCATTGATAACGACTAACAAGCCAATAGAGCAATAGCTTACATACGTTATAAAATATATCAATTCAGAGATTGAACTAAAATGCTTTACGGTATGTCATTTAGATAGTAGATACATTTTACTGAATAGAAAAATGTGTCTATAAAGTTATTACCATTATCACATTATTATAAGCTTCCTAACTGATCAGCGATGAGGCTGAACCCACATCCTATTATCTTGTCAACGAAATAATTGTTGAAATCATACTCTAAAACTAGTCAAATTGTAAGAAAGATGTGCTTTTTCAAGCAAGTAGGTATTAAACATAACTTTAATTTATAAAATTTATTTATTAAAAAATCACCTCGTTCGCTAACCCTTGTCCTTGACTCTTTTGTGCCTTTGGCACTTGAGTCATGGATCGAGAAATATTAGACAATAATTCATGACAATTTTACAATAATTCAGGATTGTCTTTGTAAGATTACACGATACTTTCATTGCAGAGGTAGTTATTGGTTATCATCCTTCATTTTCTGTTCAGAATTAACGTTCTTCATCGTTACTATAATATTAATTGTTATAAAATTATCATTGTAGCCAGTTATTTTATGATTTTCATCATCATCATCCTTTGTCTACAGCATTGGTTATTAAATGGCGTGGATTAATTCGTGATATTTTCAACCATTCTATTGAATCTTAACCTTATTGTCTGAGTTATAGTTCTAATATATCATCATCAGTAAAAGTAGGAAGATGGGGGACTTTGCACTTGACGAAACTGCATTGCCCATGGCAAATGCTTTTAACAAGCAGATTGAGGACCAGGTAAGAAATTCCTCTAAAATTACTGGAAATTTCTGCAATGTTTTAAAAATGTAAAAACTCTCTTTTTTTGCATGTTTTGCTTGTATAATATGATAAGTGATAACTGATCATATTATGTTTAGTGTTTACTGATAGTAAAATATTTAAAAATCGTTATCAGGTAAAGCATAAAGACACTGAACTTTATACCATGGACAGTGATATAAAGGAGAAGAGAGCCCGAGTTGAAGCAATGTCGGAGCACATGAAGAATGTCCAACAGGAGTTGAGTATCACTCAGAATCTGGTAGCTGCTCGTTTGAAAGAAATTGAGTCAGAGAATCATCTTCGCATGCTGGCAGAGCGAGAACAGGGTCGAATCAATCTGCAGATCAAGAGAAAAAAGGATGATATTGATGAAATCAAAGAGAGACAAAACACCCATGAGAATAACATGTTTAGATATACACAAAAGATTGAACAGATCAAACAGCAGATGAAGTGGAGTCAGAAGGTTAATTCATGTCAATTTCAATGAATTTGCATGACGTATAAATTGAGGTCAATTCCCCCTATCAAATTTTGAACCTATTCTTTTTTACCATTTTTATCTTTTCAAAGCTACTTTTTTCAGTATCCATTGTATTGTCATTGTCCCATATTTTTATTTTCCTACATTTTCGATGTGAAAGCTTTTTCTGTTGTAATCGTCTAACCAATTGTTATTCAGGAATTGGAAGATTGGCTTGAAGAAGCATCACACAGAGATGAAGATGCAATGACGCTCATGAAGTACGCAAAAATTGACGATGCCAAAATAAAGGTATTTATCTTTATTTTAATCTTAGTAGCAATAAAGCATATCCGACTTAAAGCATCGGTCGTTTAAAAAATTTGCCTCATGGAGCTGACATCAATAACTTTGCAGCGTTAAGTTTATGAGCAGTCTGAGGGACGAAGTTTTAGAAAATTAGAAATATGTCTGATATGCCCAATATTCTGATTGATACCAAAATACAAATTGTTCATCCGGAACCCTTCTAGGAATTGACACTGAAACTAGAAAAGTTGACTGAAGACAGAGGAAAGAAGAAGAAGATGTTAGAAAACGAAGTCACCAGCACACTGACTACTCAGGCTAGTGAAGTTGAAATCTTCTGTTACCTACACTCTATGTAAACAGGAACATTTTATATAACTTCTTTCGGTGTCAAGCTTTGCAATTTGCCAGGTGACAGGTCAGCATACGTTGTTTGCTGGACAATGATAAATTTATTGAAAGTAAACTATTCGCAGATTGAACTGGACAAAACGGCTGAAGCTTTCAGACAGGCTCATGATGAAAGGATGGAGGTGTTGGAGCAGTGGGAATCAATAATACGTAAGTTGAGCTCCTTTGTGTTACCTTATTTTGAAGATTTCATATATTCAATAATCAGTACCCCCATTGATATAGAGATCTGCGACGTCATTTAAATAAAATGTTTGACCTCTGCAGTGCAGATGCAACGGCGTGACGAAGAGATGGAGCAGGGTGCAGAAGAGTTGCGCAGCCTCAAAAACCAGATCAAAGTAACCGAGAATCAGATGTCAGAGAAGCAACAGTTCTTGGAGAGTGAGCAGGAAAACAATCACGAAAAAGAGAAAGTTGTGGACGTTGCTGAGCGACAGGTTAATGAAGTGCATTTTGAGAATGACGAAGTAAAAATTGCCTCTTGGATAGTAGCGGGGGATTTCATCTTACACTCGAAATAAAAATATTTGATCATTAATCAATAGATTCTTTCGACTGGTTATATAAATAAATATTAGTATCAAGTCAAGGCAGGTTGTTTGTTGACGTGATCAAACAAGTTAAAAATTTCAGGTGGCAAAGATAAGACTTGAATATCAAGATGCTGAAAACGCGAGGATTCAATTCAGGGACGAGGTTTGACTTTTGAAATAGATGTGTCGTAAATTTGCAGGAATATTCTTCAAAAAATAGAGAAGAATTATCGAGATTAAGGTGAGCCACCACTACCCACAGTTCACTATTTTAGTACTCCATTCTTTAGAAATAACAGGCTCATCTCATCATATTTCTCAATAAGTATCTTACAATCGATTTAAAGACTTTCCAATTTTTTCAGATTAAAATATCGACAAACTAAGAATTGCATAGCATTGCAATTGACATGAGCTTAAATCTTAAAATACTATGCTCTTTATTATGAGCCTTTCTCTAATTCCTCTAACTTTTAGGTGGATTGTTGTTCACCTTAGTTTCTGTCGTCCTAAACATTTCCGTACAGACAGCCTCCATAAAATACAAAACAATAAAGTGTGATGATTCGGAACATAGCAGCCCGAACATAGCAACCATTGATTTAGGTTACACGATATTTGAAAATTTCCATAAATTACTTACTTAAACCATCTTTACTGTTCTTGTATACGTCACACCAGCTACAGGCTCACTTCTTTGCGATGCTGTTGTACGTGTATTTGTTTCCCTGTAATCTTCAGTTATAATATGTGTGATGGGTTGGTTATTTGATAACTTTGTAAAGAGAGCTTACCTTGGCCTTACTCGCTTTAATATAGTCTATTAGTGACAGTGGCAAATGACAAAGTGATTTACAGATATTTGGAGAAAGGACGTGTCCACAAAGTTGCAGGTCTACAAGATGTTATCTTTAGCTACTGTTTTTACTCTCCTTTACTCCGTCCCAAATAATCTGGTTAATGGTTTGCTGTTATGTGTCACCCGTTTGCCACACAGTTACCGTCCACAGTCTATATACTGTCATCTTTGTGAATTAGTACTATTCTTCCAATTCTTTCTACCCCTCGAGGACCAGATTTAAGACATTTTCAGCAGTAAAAGTCATGTTATAACTCATTTTAACTATCATAAGTGTAGTTGTATCGACGATAGAAACACTTTTTATCAACATAAACAATAAACATATTATATTATAATAACACTATTCAGATCAATTCAATTTTTCATTAAAACGTCTTATGACACTTTAAAAACAATAAAATCACTCCAATTACCGGTTTAAAATGATTTCATTTTTTGCTGGGGAAAAATATATTGTCCGAAATTATAACCGGATAATGTCTACTGTACAGTTCAATGTTCGCCTTTTCCATAAGGTCCACTTCCAAACACCTGAATTTCAATAAAGTTTATGTATTTGTCGAGACTCTGCTTCACATAAATCTTTCGTCCGTACACGTCACCATTAACCTGGATATTGTAGAGTCGCTGGTTGTCGTGAATAGATCCGATCAGCTGGTCATCAGCATAGATCAGCACACCTAGAGCGTATTCTTGTTGGACATCTATCCTATTCCACAACTTGATGGTATGCACTTTAAAGAAGGCTCCGAGGTCAATGATAACCATGTTGTTTCTGCGATTCATTCCTCGGCCAGGGTGTGAAATAGGATTATCAGTGTTATATCCTGCACTTAAAGTGTAAATACCATCCACTACAAAGTCAGAGTAGTACATATTGTCCCAGGTGCTGTTTTGCCATGTCAGTTTGTGTTGAGAAATCAACCTTACCTCCGATCTCATGACATCAACTTTCTCCTCGACATTAGTTAGTTTGGTGCTCAACTCCGTCCTTACACTGTCCACGCTATCCTCTAATCTAGACATTCGTTCCTTCTGCTCTGTTCTCAGGGTGTCCATCTTATCCTCCAAACTTTTAACAGAATCAAGGACGTCCTTGACCTCTCTGACAAGGTCCATGAGCTGTAGAGCCATTATACTGGCCCTTTGTCTTTCACCGAACAGAGAGTACATCTCTTCTCTTAGGTTCAGAGTTTCTTCCCGGAAGTGCTGTTTCATTGTCGATACATCGTTAGTTACCTCAGCCGGGGGTGCATCCGCTGTATTTGTGGTTACGAGGATGCATGGAAATAGCACAAAAATTAAAAATATGCCCATAGTATCAATACAGGACGGGATGAGTAATGAACGATATGAATATGTAGATTGTATGGTTAACAGGAGTCTAAAAACGGCGCAAAGTCTCAGAGCGAATGCGAATTTAGGTAGAATCGTCGTCTTTGAAAATCGAATTATCCGTTATCACCAACGATGGACAATCGCAATTAAAATAATGTGAACTCACCAATGTTCATAACTCAACCTTGTTGTTCATCTACTTTAGATGCCCACGCTTATCGTAAAAAACTCATTAAATTTCTTAATCAAATTTTTAATTTCCTGTGTGCAACGAGACACGTAAAAAAATCAGAATGGAAAGAAAAACATTTTATGTTAGTCTATGTCTTACAGTTCCCATGACCAAAAACGTTCCCATCTTCTCAGTCATCAGATTTTATTGGATTTCATGTTGACTTAATCAATTTTATATCCCAGCTCGAGACCCTGAAGTATTGTACGGAACGAACAAACTCAGATCTTGAAGTCAGAAGAGGTGAAGTTAATCATTTGAAGAAAGAAATTAAAGCGAAGGAAGAAAAGTTAGTCAAGCTTTCAGTATTCAAGAAAACCATGTTAAGAGAACAATTGAAAAGAGTTTCCATGCTTCTAAAAATAACCTCAAACGCTCATTTACGATCGTTTTATCAATGCACTTCAACAGGTTGAATTCAGTGAAGCGCAATGTTGAAGAAGCTAAAGAAGCACTGGACCGGACATTGGACAATACCCTCTCAGCAGAAGAGCGTGCTGTAGCTGCCGACGAGTTCCTTGACAAGGAAGAGATGTGGGTTCGGGAAATTGCAAAGGAAATTAGGCGACTTCGTGAACAGCAGGTAAAGAAAGCTTTGTAATCAAGTCGGCGGTATTTTCATGCGTATTTTGTCGCGAATTGGCAATATATTACAGATTTTGTATGACTGAAATGTATTGCGCTGTTGTAAAAATAGTTAATTCTGTGCGCTAAAGTGTTGTGTTGCTATGGTAACCCGCCGCGCAATAATAGGGGTGTTAATTCGTTCATTCGAAACAGGATTAAGTTGCAAAATTTTGAATTTTAAACCGGGGATTTTGACGTTATGAGGCATAAGCATAATATACTGTATCGGATACTTGAACCATTGAAATAAAAAGTTGATATCAAACGGCGTAAATTTAACATTTTCTTCTCCTCAGTTCAAGAAAAACGAAGCATTGCAACATCTGAAGACGACAGCCAGCAACAAGCAAGCAGAAATACACGGATCCCAAGCAGCGTCTAAGAATTTAAGCAGCAAACTCAACAAAATCGACCAAGAAGCTCTGAAACAGCACGAAATAATTTACAATCAGGTTAGTCTACTGTTAAAAGTACCAAACTCCTCACCACAGACCAGCAAATTTAAATGCTGGTCAAAAGCTTATGTCCGTATGGCGAGGGCAACTAAACAACCTTTGACTCTAAGCACCTCCGGTCATTCATTTGGAACATTAATTGCTGTATTCATGATAATTAACTTCAGGATTTCCAACTGCAAGTATTGGAGAGGAAAGTAGCTCGACTTCAAGGCGAAAGAAGTGACGAGGAACGGGAAGCTCTAGCCGAAAAAATTAAGGTCCTGAATGAACAATACGAGAACCTTGCAGATACCAAAGTCTTCCTTGAAGATCAGATGAAGAAGTTGAACGACGATCTAAGACGAGGAAAGAGGGAGCTGTCTAAGAGTACGGATGAAAAGGATTACCTGGCCACAAAGATTGACGAGTTGAATCTACACAACGATAGTTCACAGAGGTCCCTCAAGAAGATGACCTCTGAAAAAGATGATCTTATGGTATGCGATTTTTTTTGTTCAAGTAGCTTCACTCTTTTGCGGTATTTTTGGAAATGTACTCTTTTCGCTCCAAAATACTTAACTTAACCAAATCTATTCCCCAGGTGGAACACAACATACTAAAACTTGAATTAAAGCGGCTCCGTCAAACATTGAACCAGCAAGCGGATGGTGTGTGGAGTCTCAACAAGCGGAGGTTACAGCTGCAAAAAGCGATGGACGAAAGGAAGATCGATATCGGGATACACACAGACATGTTGCAGCAACAGATTAAACATGCTCAGGGGGAGAAATCTAAAATTAGGTTTGTTTCCCACTTTTGAATCTCAGTGCGTCTTTATATCCCTCAAGTAGTTGAACTTAATTTTTGATTAAAACAAGCATTAAGAATCACTGTCAAAATTTAATTCTCCAAATTGACACCATTCACCACAGCGCTGAACTGCACGAGCGATGTACACAGATAGACAAACTCCGCAAGCGTTACGAGATCCTGATGACCACCATGGCTCCTCCGGAGGGTGAAGAAGAACACTCGGCAGCGTACTATGTTATTGCAGCTGCTCAGGTTTGCGCTTACTGGCACACAGTGCATGTTCTAATCGATAATCTAGCGTTGGCTTGTTTGCTTTACTTTAGTATCGATAGGGACGACAAAACCGTTCTAGAATGTTTGTTAATCAGTCAATGGTTATAAATTTATCCTGTTTTGTTGCTGGAGAAATTCGCGATGTAATTTCATAGTCAGAAAATTCAACACTATATTAATTTGTAGCTACTAGATCAAAATAGTATCCACCTTGTATCAGTAATCAGAATGTTGTAATCCTATGATAGTTGATTTTGTCTAGAAACGCCACGAAATCTGGCCTGGATTATCTTCATTTATTAAACGATGCTACTCCCACTGACAAATTTGGATAATCGTTTATAGTAACGATACGGTCTGAATATATCCTGAGTATTCCTGACTATGTTTATTTAGACCACACAGTCTCCAAAGAGATGAATTTAAGATATTAGGGCTCTAAATTTATGTGAAAATATTCAGTGGTCCGACTCGAGAATTTTAAATGTATTGAGAACTGGGTAACCGTAAGAATTGTATCGTTTATTCTAGGTTTGTGGTATGCAGGGCGTCACGAAACCTCGTCATTCTTTTGGAGTCACAATTTGGCCAGTTACTAGTCTAATAACAACTAGACCCTGGGGCCTGGATGTTTTTGATGGAAAAAATGCTGGAGCAGTTTTATATTCATTGCCCAGAGTGTGGCCTATTATTCAAAATATCTTTGATTGACAGGATGTCTGTCTCGGTTTATGTGTATTTCTCTTTTCGACACTATCATACTGCATGGGGCGAAGGTAGAAATTCTTTTGACTAATATGACAGCTTGTGGTGAAGCAGGCTTGAAGTGACGATCTGAAACTGTAACTGGCTAAATAAAAGGAATATTTAGGAGATCATTATGTTTGGTTCCAAAGTTAAGGAATTTTCATAAGGAAAACCCAATTGCAACCGAAGTTCAGACTCCATTTAATGATTATTGTTTTTCAAAATCAGGAAAAAGAGGGTCTACAGAGGGAAGGAGACCAACTCGATGCTAACATCCGTAAAGCAGAAAAGGAAATCCACGCTCTGGAAAACACGATTAAAGTCATGAACGCCCGCAACACCATGTACCGCAGCAACTTCACTAAAGTCGAACAAACTAGTAAGTACTTACTTCATTAACTATACCCTCATCTCTGCCGTTTTATGACAAAAGTTTATTTTGTGCAAATTGACTTTAAAGAGTTCAATTCTGTAATTGCTCTGGGCTAGCTGCTGTCAAATTTAAACTGCACCCATTATGTTTCTAAGGTGCTTTGTCGACTTTTGAGACATATGACAAGGTTTCATCATCCTAACTTCTCGGAAAGTACCTCAAAATCACAAATTATAGTTTGAATTTCTTAGAAAAGTGCTGAGTACAGCCACATCGACAAATTTCCAAAATGTTACTTAAGCACTATTGTCAGAAAACGGCAGATCTGTCCTGATAATAAATTTCTGTTCATTACTCCGATTCCGCCTATAAATGTGGTCAAGTACTGCCCGCATAAATCATTTTAAATTTGTCGTTCTGTATATTTCCAGCAAGCTGTCAAGTTATCACTCACCTTCAATCTCTATATTACTAATGTTCTTCCTAAAACTTTAATTCCCCTCCACCAGTCTCTATTACTAAATGCCGTCTCAAAACTTCAATGTCATGGTAAACTGTGACAACACGAGCTTGTGCGAAAACTGCGCTGCCATGTAAAGTAAATTATGGTTCTCCAAGTTTCTTCAGAACTGTTGAATCACTATTTGGTGCAGTAAGGAGTAGAGCCAATGCTACCAATGAATTTATCTGCTGACTTCTCACGAGCTAGATAAGCTTAAGAAAATTGACAGAAACTTGGGACCTAGATTTTACAAAAGTTCCTCGCCTCGCCCCCGGCCCCCCTCCCCACCACCAAGCCTCCTCCGCTTTTAACTTAAATCCCTTTTATCACAAGGTGAGGACTTAGAGGACGAGAGAACGCTGGAGGAGCAGAGACGTGCCGTAATGGACAAGTACAAATACAAGCGACGTCAGGTCCGGCATCTTCAGTTTTTTCCGCTTTTCCATCATTATGTCAAAAGATTCCATATTTAATTAATAAGTCTATTCATAATTCCCGGTTATATTATATAAATCAAGAGGCTTGCATATAATGAACATATTGACACGGGTGCAGAGTTGAGTCTGTACGGAACCTAGTAGTTTCAGTTCCTTGTTTAACTTGCCGTACAGCAAGGACATCCACTACTTTAGCCCGGCGAGGCACATAACTCACTCTACAACTCCTTGTCAAATGTTTGATATATACTAGCCAAGTTCACAAGATATATCCTTGTGTTTGAGAAGCGCTCGTTAGAACTGCTTCCTTTCCCTTCAGTATCCCACAGTCTCTCGAGTTTCTTACGATGTTCGTTTTTTTGCAGGTACGAGAGCTTCAAGAAGATTTAGATGCCATGTCGAGAACCTACGACAATCTAGCGGCGGAGGAGGGAACCATCGGAAACCAGGTACGATTTATTTTGGTGAAAAATTTACTAAACTTATCACTGTAAATTAGTTAATTGGAATTAAGCTGATTTTTCTAACTTTTTCTCTAACTTACTATAACTATCTCATCTAACAATTTCGAATTCGCAATTGTAAGACAATTGTTTAAAAAATCCATGTTCACAGGTCGGCGATTCGGAGGTCAGGCTGGAAGGAGCAAAGAAACAGTTGACGGATCAGCAAGGTAAACTTGACAGGGTGTCCAAGCAGCTTGTCAGATATGGAAGAGATATTAGATCTAAGAAGGGCAAGAAAACTCAGACTCCCGAGGAGGTTGGTTAATTGGTTTAATGAGTTATTGAGTATATTATGGGATGGAAAACTCAGCCCATTGAATAGAGATATAACTACTTCCGATTTAAGTTACAGTTCCTTGCATATCCGAAAGATTATTTCTCGGCCAAACTTGCTGCAAAACTGTATTGACCTTTGCTATTTTTACCTATGTTGAAATTTAAAACAACCACACTACCTTTGTTAAACAAAATTTCGTCCCCAACAGGACGACATAAACTTACGAGACATGGCGAACTTCAACAAAGACATCGCCTCCAAACTAGTGTCTAGCATCCAGTCCTACCCGGAAGCGTTCTCCACCCTTACTAACCTCCTTTACCAGTCCAGCATCCCCATACCCTCCACTCAGCCCGGCACGGGGTCACGGACTCCTTCCCGGGCTGGGTCTAGCACTTCTTCTCTTCTTTCTATCAGGTACAGAAACATGCAACTGGATAATAACTGACTCCGGATCAAATTGCTACCAGTCCGGCTATAAATTATAATCGGGAATTTTATACCTCGTGACGATATCATCACACTGAGTAACTAATTAAGGATAAACTTATTGCAGGGAAAATTTCTTTTTGTGGGGGTGTGGTTCACCTTCTGGTTTAGCAATACAGTGATGATTATCTTACTACAGTGAAACATTAAATTGTGACCTTTTTCGCGGTAACGCTCTATTTCTGATATTGTTATTGGTTTTCAGAGTACTAAACTAATAATTGTAACTTGATAGGTGGTACAACTTTTAAATTTGATCCCCAAAATTGGCGGCATCCTCAAAATGCATTAGGCTGTTTTGCAAAATTAATTATGTATCAGTTAAAATGGTTTGCAGTAACAATGTTTTACTGCAGCTTTTATTTTTGTGCCACACTCCAGCCTCTCGTTGGAATTTAAGATCTGTATATTTTACTAAGTGACGGTCTGATTTTGCAGGAGTGAGAAGAGCATAACGAGCGTCAAGTCGGTAGCCCTGGGAATAACATCTCCTACCTGTACGTAACTATGTAATTGTAGCCTTGGCTGCAGGGAAACTTCGTTACTTCACCGGTCTGTCATAGCAAGCCCAACTTTGTGGCGTGGGAAAAACTGTGTCTCATGAGCAGATCAGTAGCACACCTAGGATAGCGCTACCTTACCGACATTAGTCGAATATTTCTCATGATTCCTAAATGTTTTCAGTTGACGGTCCCGGCAGAGCAAGCCCGAAACAGTGAAGCTCAACTGACGTCTTATGAAGATTTAATTTGAACTGTAGCGGAAGCGAACGAATGTTTTTGTTATATCATTCAATGACTTGCGAAACGAAAATAGATATTATATTGTACAGAGCGCTCAACTTGCTGATATGTAATTTAATTGTAATATAATAGCTGTGGATACGATGATGTATCATATGTTTTACAGATTTTTGAGAGAAAGTTAATATCTTTCATTTGATTCCAAAGTCAAAACGCGAACAATAACCTGATAAAAACAAGACATCCAGAATCACTAGTTGTAAAATTTTGCAGCAGTATTATGAATAAAGGACCCTGTACTCGGTAGCCAACTGCCAATCTGGTAATGAGTGTTATGTTGGGTATTGACGGTCTCTTGTGGAGTAACAAATTCGTTTAATTTATCAATTAATTGTTGTTATGAGCACTAATTTACTCTTTGAGGTTTATTGCTCCCCCACCTTTGAGTCTTAACAGTCTATTATAATTAAGTGAACTTGCCGATTAAAGCTAATCCGGAAAATTGGTACTTTATTAATTACTTAGGGGCAATTTAGGAGGTCGTTTCCTGCAGTGTCTATTAACGCCTAACTGTAAAATAACGTGAACTGCAGAGAAGTGGCACACAATAATAACTTCTGTCAGCAGCACACGAGCGGACCGGCTTGAGGGTCCTGGCTTCACAGGACCCACGTGACCGTTTCACCTGTCATATAACTGGCGTATAACGAACCACGTGCTATAGCGCACCCAGTCACATGTACGCCCACGTGACACACTGCGACGTCTTTGATTGGGTGAGCCGCGCGCACGTGACCTGTTGTGCGTTAATAAAGTGAGCGGGAGAGCGTGTGTGTAGGACCCTGGGGGTCTCTAGCACACTTCGCTGGGAGACAGCTTCTGTTTCGCTCTGTTCCTCTCAGCTCCTCTCGCCCTAATGTATCAGTTACTGCTGCTGTTCATTAAAGCTTTCTGTGTTTGCTACCATCTATCGGAAATTTGCGTCAGTAAATAATAATTAACCGTCATATAATCGGAATTATTTAATGGATCATGTATGGTTTATTCTGTAAACGATCCTTTTTTAGGCTCCTTAATAAAATATCAAGTAATCAGTTGTTCTGTTTCTCTTTTTGTATGAATTCATCGTCTTTTTATTAGGCCTTCGACATATTTTGAATTTTTAGAATTGACTTTGAGAAACTTTATTCCGATAAATTGCATATTTAGGGACATTCTGTTCAGCCTTGTCTGTTGTCATTGTTTACAATTTCCGGTAAGTGCTCGAATCATTGATGTGAAACAAGCTAAGTGTTAGCAGGTTTTAAGTAGCATTGTAAATTGATGCCACTTGGATAGCGATGATAGTTACCACTAGTTACACACATCACAGGTTGACTGACTTTCATTTCAACTCAACTTTCCCTGCATTTTCCATTGGCAGGGTTATTCCGAGCTTATCTCCCATTGGCTTAGATAGTCCTAATTGGCGAGCTAAATCTAATCTATGTGGGCTTATTTATACCATTAGTTTTACTTAATAAACCCAGACTGCTGACATTAGAGGGCTTTAAGCTGTCAAATTTACATATATTATTTATAAAGGAGCATATATTACTGGCTCTATATTGGGGGAAGCTTGTCAGGCTTCGGCCTGAACGTGTGCCGCTATGAGCCACCCCACCCTCTCTCTCCTTGACACTAGCCAGCTGAAAATGTACCTCCTCACCAGTTCAACATGTACCTCCTCACCAGTTCAACATGTACCTCTTCACCAGTTCAACATGTACCTCCTCACCAGTTCAACATGTACCTCCTCACCTGTTCAACATGTACCTCCTCACCAGTTCAACATGTACCTCCTCGCCAGATCAACATGTACCTCCTCACCAGTTCAACTTGTACCTCCTCACCTGTTCAACATGTACCTCCTCACCAGTTCAACATGTACCTCCTCACCTGTTCAACATGTACCTCTTCACCAGTTCAACATGTACCTCCTCACCAGTTCAACATGTACCTCCTCACCAGTTCAACATGTACCTCCTCGCCAGTTCAACATGTACCTCCTCACCAGTTCAACATGTACCTCCTCGCCAGTTCAACATGTACCTCCTCACCAGTTCAACATGTACCTCCTCGCCAGTTCAACATGTACCTCCTCACCAGTTCAACATGTACCTCCTCACCAGTTCAACATGTACCTCTTTACCAGTTCAACATGTACCTCCTCACCAGTTCAACATGTACCTCCCTAGACAATTGGAAGGTGTTGGCTTCACCGTTAAAAATTCAGTTGTTTAAAGACCAATAGCCCATAAATATTTCAAGTATTACGCTTCTAAACCTCCATCCACCCTCATGTTCTGCCTTCCCGTTCCAGCTCAACGTGTACCTCACTCTCCCTTACTCGAGCCAGCTCCGGCTCTGCTATTTCTCCATCAAATTCCATCTCAACAGCATTAGTCCCAGAACATGAGGAAATACAGTTCGTGCCAAGCTACGAGGAGATCTCCACCTCCGCGCTACGTGCTGATCACATACGGGTTCATACTTGCCATGCTAATTTTACATTTTTCGTGTACTTTCAGCCGTAAATGTACTATTAAGGTCTCTCCCGGGGTAAGGAAATAATGCCTGAAATCTCAATACTGGTTGGAATGCTAGACTAGCGTTTATTAATAGCAGTTTTAATCCGGCTCTAGCCGGATGTTTCTTTTGTCAGGGTTGGGAACGGGGTTAGCAATTATTACCTCCCCGCATAAAACACCGTCTGCTCAGAGTCAAATTATCTCTTTTAGTAGTGTACAGATCAATCACCGCCCAATTTGACTTCTTGGGTTACACACCTCCACGCTCTTCTTATTAACGTGTTAATTTTATTTGTCATCTTTGATTACAGGCAGCTCACATTGTTAAGTATGGTAGGGGAATCTGTTTTGGTTTGATAAGTTGAAGGCGCTGTTTCATACTCTGAATCGTCAATTGAAGTTACCATCATCACTCCCTAATTTCAGGCTCGGCATGATTTTATTCATTCAAGCACCTGCCGAAAGCAAATCTCGAACTCTAGGGCTGCACCAATTAATTCTGATTTCTCCTCCTGCTTCGATAAGAACCCTTGCAATTGAGGTGTGTAGTTTGCGTTGATAGACATGAAAGCTTGGAAACTCGCTGTCTCAAGTATGGCAGTTATCAACAAGTTTCAAAGTTTATGCTACATAGCAAGTGTTACCATGTGCATCGAACCTCAAGGTCTTCAAGCCGCTCTCTCTCTCTCCTGATTTTGGCGGAGGTTGTGGCCCTCTTGGTGCTTATGTCTTCACCACACCTCAGCCACTCATGTTTGTCCTTTTTTTAGGTAATTAGTACTATGAAAATTCGGTGTGACCGAATTTTGATCCCCAAAACTTCAGTGGACCGAATACCGAATATTGGTATTCGAATACTAATATGCATCGCACTAATCGACTCTAGTCCTTTCCTTACTAATGTCCATTCTGCTTTAGTCTAACTCCATCAATTCACGCCCTCACGGTCTCGACCTGTAACGTAGCCAACTTGAACCGTACCCATAAGTTAGATTCCATGTTGATCTGGGGTAGGTAGCGTAGTGACGGTTAGTGAACCGAGGAACTTAATTACTTTTATGGTGGCAGAAAATCAAGAGTAGAAGAAACAAGGTTCCATGAGTCCACGTGCAATTTGGGGTGGCTTGTAACTCCTCTCACTCGTGTAAGTTTAGCGGATTAATGGGGTCGGGGTGCGCTAAAGTGCTCACGAATTCATCTGGGAGATGAAGAAATCTGCTAAAGTCACTGTCCTATCAGGGACTTTGGCGGGAGTAAAAATCTAAAATGTTGAAGTTACTGTGAAGCCCTTTTTCTGAGGAATAACTGATAATTTTCGTTTGACCCTTACAATCGCTCACTTTCCTTCATCACTAAAACCATATTCCCTTTCGAGAAACAAATCACAAAACCCACTCTCCTTTTTAAGGAAGCAATTTCACTGAAACTTAAAACCCTTTTGATAATGTGCAACTCACTATACACTGTCACTGTAATGTACAAACACACGCTCCACATTTGAACCGGGCCAAAGGGCCCCCAGGGGCTCTGTCCGACACAATATGTGCTCCTTTATAAATAATGTGATTCTTCCCTCCTTTGTACTCAAGCTCAGAGAAACAATGCACCGTCAGCCGGCTCGATGGCAGTGTATCTACAGGCTCATCTCCACGGAGGCAGAATAAAACGTTTGCGGAGGCAGATCCTCGTTTTTCTTCTTTTGTTTCGTCAGGAATTGAGTCTCCGGTCCTCTAGTCCTTTTCCCGGATTTGGGTGTCTTTTGATGCCGGAGCTTAATCATAATTCTTACAACTCTCCATGCTTTTGTTGGTCGTTTCTTGTATTGTTTGCCTTAATACTATAAGTTGCATAATTGTAAAGTTAAATTTATGAGCAGGGATATACGCGAGCTGGTTTATATGCTAGTTGTTTTTAAGGGTTCAGGTTTTTACATATTGGACGTTTTAACTCATAATGACGACGAACTTACTACATTACTCTCCTCTTCATGAAAATAAATCCTGCTTGTAAAATCAACAAGTCTTCTTAGATATTGCGAGTGCTCGCTACTTCCTTTTTTATAGCCGAAACCCTATGCTCGAAAAGTTCACCTTAGTCTATCTTACTTTGTCAGCTCAGTTCATTTGCAACATTTCTTAAAGATCAGAAACAGCTTATAATTGGTTAACGAAATGACTCTAATATTGATTATTGACCCACCTTATTCGTATCAGTCGGAACAAACTTTTGAGATGAGAATTCAGAAGTAGAATACAAAATAATCCATTTTTGTCCATTAGATCTGTTCATTTATAGGAGTTAAAAAACCGCCATAGAGTACAGCTTGTTGTTCCATTTTTCATCTTTGATAGGTTCAAATCAGTCGATTGCACATTCCAGTTTGCGAATGATAACATACATAAATTAATCTTACGTAATATTCACAAAAAAATTTTATACTGTCTTATTAACTTGTATACTTTAAATATATCCCTCTATCCAAATATGTAAAATCCGGATTGGAGTATTGTTTATGAGTCGCATTGTTGTTATGTATTCTGGGTAAAATTATCTTTATCCCGGTTGTTGCGACAAGTGAAAATGCTCTTTTGTCGCAACAACCCGGATAAAGATAATTTTACCCAGAATACATCTATCCAAATATTTTGACAGCAGCATAATCTTGATTATTGAGCAGAGTTGTCGTATCAAAAGTATTATTAATAAGATTAAACCTTGATCGTGCTTACAACTTGCAACACATTCAGCTGTAGATATAACTAGCAGAAACTTGGCCTATAATAGTGTTAGTGTTACATCAATATTTTTTCAACGAAAATCATCAATCTTTTTTTCATTTCTTGTTCATAATATTAATAGATTGCATTTATGAGATTGAATGATAGCTTATGTTCAGGAAATGATTGATAATATTTGTTGAGATAAGGTTTAAAACAACTTTAAGATCTAGTCCCCACCCCTAATTTGTGTACTCCCCTCCCTCCCCCGATCTTCTCCACTCTCTCCCTCCCCCTCCCCTCATCCTCTGTACGCAGTTCCAGATCCAAATACCCAAAACTGTAACATCTCGAGCACGAGGTGCGAATTGTAGAGAATTAGAGGGGCCCCGGGATGCTGTGAATTGTCCACGTCCCCCTCAGACCTGTTAATCTGCGACACATTCCTGAGTGAACTGTGAAAATGAGGAAATGAGCTAACAGTCTGAGTACCCCCTCCTCACTGTTCCTTGACGAAAACTCCTATCTGCTCGCTGGTTGGTTAGTTTTCATGATGATTTTCTCTGATTGGTTGAAAAATCAGAAGATGGCTGCTGATTGGTCGATTGGCGCCGTTGTTTGGGGCTGATTATCCCGACTGGACGACCTCCCTTCACCACGGCTTCTGATACTCATTACAAGTGTTATTGCAATCACCAATTGAAGTAGATCTTGGTAGTGAGCCAATAGCATTGCCGATTAATATCACGTGGTTGGCGTAAGATTCCCTCCAATTAAGAGAAATACTAACCGGTCTAATAGATGAAAATCGATCTATTTGGTATTTACTGATGTGATTTTAATCCATTCAGGCTGTTTAATCGCAGTTGATGTCTTGAATTTAGCCTGTTGTCTGACAAAACTTGTTTCATTAGCATCGTACACTATATTTAGTGATTGATTTCCCTCCACTCCCTTGCATAGTACACTAGGTAATAGATATTGGTGTGTTATAGTTATACACTGCGACCTCCAACTAGCTTTATTAAACATCTCTCCCTCCCGGCATGGCACACGAAGCTGGCCCTGACCGAGCTGGCACACTTCCAATATCACGTGATGACGTCACATGGTCTGATGATGACGTCACGTGACACGTGGTACGCGGTGCGCGCTCAGTTCCGTTGGACGAATCAGAAACTGATGTAATGCGTAATAATGAGAAGGGCATTTTGTTTCGGTGGTGATTTGCTCGTTCAGCTATTAAAACTTTACAGGCCAGCTTAGTTCTTCCTTTTTGGAGCTACTGCTATGCGTTAAAATTAGCAGACCAAATTTGTTGGTTTATGATTGAAAGATCTTTGACTTAACTATTTTAGTTCCAATTTCTAACCCTTGGCCCTTGATTATTTTCTTAATTCTGATACATTCGATTATCTGCTTTGTTTTGAGTTTAAGTTGCATCCTCTATACTTTAGATTTCAAGTTGTTATTCATGATCATATTCATATACTCACGATTCAAAATCAAAGAGGAGGCTTAAAGTGAGAAGTAAGTAGAATACAACCATATGATCGCAGTTTAATTACACCGGATACTCCTGACAGATCGAGTCTGTTTGAGAGAAATGTACCCCGCAACATTACCCAATCACTTGCCTCCATTTTCCCAACCACCCAATCAGAGGCCACCACTTTTCAAACCACCCAATCATCCCTGAATCACGTGATGGGGTTTTGTCTCGTCCAGCACATGTGGCAGTGTAACGCGCACGTGTCTAGATATTCCTCTCTAATGTTTTTCCGGTTAACCCATTAGGGACGATAGGGTCGTTTACGACCCACCTTTTCTATAGGCTATAGAGGACAAACCATAATACTAAACGCAACGAATCTTTCGCACATATGCTCAAAATTTATTGGGCTACATTATTGACTTTCCAGTCGAGACCCAATTAATTACTAACAACTAAATAATTAGGCTAATTAGTCGTCATAATTGGAAAATATTTCACTTTACTTCTTGCCTTGATTGGGACATTAAAACTTTATGTAGGCTTATTTTGTTGAGGACAAAATAGTTGCGGGCAACGATTTCCTTGAGACATATGAAAAGCCCGTGATAATCAGATGTTCATAAACAGAGATAGACGCTGTTTACTAACTGCGGTCGCATACGACCCACTCGTCCGGGTCGCAAACGACCCATCACGGTTTTTCGGCTTTAACTTCTGAAACAAAGACGTTAGGATAAAATAAAAACTGTAGCATAAGTTAAAAACATATGGTCAATACTGTGTAACTCTAACTTTTTAAAAATAAAGAATTTGGGTCATTAACGACCCACTCGGCTCACTTGCTTATTACTACATATGTCCATGTAACTTCTTGAATTCAGCCTAAAGCATGACATCATAAGTTCAAAATCGCCTCTCAGCAAGTGATAATCATCATAAACTGCGAAAAATCGGTTAAATGGGTCATTAGCGACCCACTAGGACCACAAAATTGATTAATTAAATATAATGTTGTCAAACTTTTACAAATATTAGTATAAAAACATGTTATATCTTGGTCATTACTCTTGTACGTTGATTTAACTTTTAAAATCGATCAACTGGGTCAATAACGACCCACTCGAAAGTTGAACCACCTCATAAATTATTATCAGTATCATGCTGTTCCATCATCAAGAAAGACACTCGTAGGTCTTAATTCCACGCAAACCACGGGTGGCTGACTACTAGCCCTTCTGAGATCCAGGGCCAACTGAAGGGCCGTCATCACTCATCAAAGAGCTGCGAGAATAACACTACTGCATATGCCTGGAGTTGCGTCCTGACTAATACTATGGTGCGTGGAAATCTGTACCGAAAGGACCGTGGCCGTGCCGCAAAAGAAAAGGAATCGGCCCTCGTTCCTAACTTGCTAGGTAATAGCCATGCTGTTGTTGTTGCTTATTAGATTCTGTTACCTTTTTCGTCAATTTCGAATCTTGGTAAACGACCTGCTACAACCCACCGCTTGAGACCCAGGGTCCCACGGTGATCAAATCATGTCACTCAAGAAAAATCCCCTGAACGAAGTATACGAGATATCATGTAACCTTGGGTAAATACTGAAAGACGAGTGGTCAAATTGCATATTCTAATCCAACATGCCAATCTGTTTTTTTTCATTCCTAGAAAGTACGAGAATAACTAAACAACTGCTGCATTCAGATGGCTACATCTACAGCTCTGTGAAGAAGGACAAGGAAAAAGCCCCCCCCCCCCCCATTTGGCTGGCGGTGCTGCAACCTGCAATATCTCAGACAACTACCTCGTTGTGGGTAACAAACCCCGCAACAACGAGGCAGCTTTCAAAACGAAAATAAGTATTACGTAATCGACCGAGAGGGAGGGGAGTTTCCAAATGATTACGCTTGTGTAATTTTGACATAATAGCTATGTGGTGGGGGGGGGGGGGGGGGCGTAAAAATTGTCCAATAAGTGATTACGTAATATATGAACGGCCACTAAGAAGTAAAGAAAGGGAGCTGCGAAGAGATGCAACCATCTGAAATCTGAATCCAGCAGTTGTATAGTTCTTCTTGGACGTTCTAGGAATCGGGAAAAGATAGGCATATTGTTTGCTGTATCACGACATTACGGTCGTGTACTAACAGCTGATAAACTCACCTACCTATCAATCCAATTCTGCCCATTATTCGTCAGTCATTGGGTGATCCGTGATCTGCAGATTACCGTGAGACTCCAGATCTCAGAAGGGCTAGTAGTCAGCCACCCGTGGTTTACGTGGAATTAAGACCTACGAGTGTCTTTCTTGATGGTAGAACAACATGATACTGATAATTAATGTCGTGGTTCAACTTCCGAGTGGGTCGTTATTGACCCAGTTGATCGATTTTAAAATTTGAATCAACGTACAGGAGTAATGACCAAGATATAACATGTTTTTATACTAATATTTGTAAAAGTTTGACAACATTATATTTAATTAATCAATTTTGTGGTCCTAGTGGGTCGCTAATGACCCATTTAACCGATTTTTCGCAGTTTATGATGATTATCACTTGCTGAGAGGCGATTTTGAACTTATGATGTCATGCTTTAGGCTGAATTCAAGACGTTACATGGACATATGTAGTAATAAGCAAGTGAGCCGAGTGGGTCGTTAATGACCCAAATTCTTTATTTTTAAAAAGTTAGAGTCACACAGTATTGACCATATGTTTTTAACTTATGCTTTTTATTTTATTTTATCCTTACGTCTTTGTTTCAGAAGTTAAAGCCGAAAAACCGTGATGGGTCGTTTGCGACCCGGACGAGTGGGTCGTATGCGACCATAGCTGTATCTTTTAAAGTAAACGAGATACAGATTAGCTTTTTTGGGTATCTCATTTTTGCTGTAAAGTGACCTAGTGTGTTAAACGGCATCAAAATCGGCAAACTTTAAAACTCGTCGTCCCTAATGGGTTAATTTAGGGCCGGGTGGGGGTCACTCAGTGTGCCCCACTCTTCTTCTCAGCTTTAATTGTACTGTGCGTGGGCAGCTTAACAACGCTGTGCTTGTTTAAACTTTGTGGACTGTTTACCGCGCGGATCTCGTTGGAAAAAGAGGTTGTATTATAATATGAACAATTTACCCATGTAATTGTAACTGAACACGAGGTGTTTTCATCAAAGAGTTTAAACTTTCCCAACAATGTAACAAATTCTAGGGTCGGATGTACAGTCCATTAAAGTGTTTCTATTAATTGTGCTGCCGGACCAGCCACTACTTCAACACAAATATACGTGCTCCAACCTTTAAACCCACTTTTATGGTTAAATATTCCAGTTATAATATACTAAGTGTTACCTACGTTTGGTAGTTTATATATGATGTTAGGACAGTTAAACGCGTAATAGTGACACTATTATTATTGAACGTTTTAAACCTCCCTCCTGCTCCCTAGAGTGGCTCCACTTCTTTCGTCAAAACGTTTTAACTGTAACCCCGGACACGGGCCGGCAAGTACCGGTCCACTGGGTGTGGATTGCTGTTACCATGGAAACGTTGCACAGCACCACGTACATCCCCCGGCTCCCCCATTCCTCCACATTTTTCTTTCTCAGCCGACATCCCATTCAGTTGGTGTGATTTGGCTATTTAGGGAGTTATGGAGTGCCGTATCTTTGTGTGTGATTTATATATAGTGCTCTGTGATGCTCTATTCTGCTACTCTAACGCTGCTGGAACGTGACGCTTCTCGTTTACAGCTATATAAGTTTCAGGCTCACGACACTTGTAGGAGGTGACCTTGGTGCCAGCCCTCCGCGTGTCAGTTACTTCAAGGTTTCCCCACTAATCGCCTGAACAGTGTAGACACGCGAGGTGGAGTATGGAAATGTAGCTGGAGTGTTGGGGTAGTACGGCTGTGTGTTTCACTGACTCGTTCTTCTGCCCTTTTGTCGTGGTGATGGGGGACGTGGTCAATCTGCGTGGACCACGCCCCTTTTGTAGCTTTCGTTGCTTGATTTGAAGGGTTGGTCCTCGTTTAACGCATTTTCAGCTGTGAGAGAAACCTTTTATTCCTCCCAAGTGTATCGGTATGCCCTAGTGCAGTTGCTAAATCTAATGGTGCATGGACAAGCGGACTGCGTGTTTGGCGTTCCATGTTTATAATTTTGGAGAACAGAACTTTCTCGATTGAGAGAATTGGCTTCATTTTTCGTTGCAGTAGTTTGTTTTATCTGATTCATCATCGAGACTTAATGGCTTATCAACAAACACAGCTGTCAACATTGTTGACACTATTGCAATTCCTTTCGTCCTCTTTTGATTCCCCTCTCCCGCTTCAAATTATCTGTTTGAATCTATTTAGATTCGCCATGACTTTCCTTAATCTCTTTGATCTTCTTAGCTTTAATTGGTTCTTTTAACTCTTCTCAATTTTAATTCTTACACTCTCTTAGTGCTTTCAAACTCATCTTGACTCAACCGAATCTCAACGACTGCCTTGAGGCTTGAGTGATGGCGTTCCATACTGTCAACCTGTCGTAGCAACATTCAGTCAAACTATGATTTTCCTGGACTTTACGAGAAGGTAAACCAGGAAAAACTGACCCTGTGAAACGAAGATCCCACTAAATTGGAATTTTAACTTTTTTTAACACGTCATGTCAGTGAGCCTTATTGGGGAGCAATAAATTATCGATAAATCGAGATTTACGATAAATTGAAGGACGGTAATGCCTGTCATGCTACAAATATAGTACCTGGTAACTGGTTACCATGGTGCCTGGTTATCATGGTACCTGGTAACTGATTACCATGGTGCCTGGTTATCATGGTACCTGGTAACTGATTACCATGGTGCCTGGTTATCATGGTACCTGGTAACTGGTTACCATGGTGCCTGGTTATCATGGTACCTGGTAACTGATTACCATGGTGCCTGGTTATCATGGTACCTGGTAACTGGTTACCATGGTGCCTGGTTATCATGGTACCTGGTAACTGATTACCATGGTGCCTGGTTATCATGGTACCTGGTAACTGGTTACCATGGTGCCTGGTTATCATGGTACCTGGTAACTGATTACCATGGTGCCTGGTTATCATGGTACCTGGTAACTGATTACCATGGTGCCTGGTTATCATGGTACCTGGTAACTGGTTACCATGGTGCCTGGTTATCATGGTACCTGGTAACTGATTACCATGGTGCCTGGTTATCATGGTACCTGGTAACTGATTACCATGGTGCCTGGTTATCATGGTACCTGGTAACTGGTTACTACGATACCCACAAAAAACTTGTGTAGTTACTTAGGCGCCTGGTTACTCAGGGGCCTGGTTACAATGGTTTCTTATGGTTACTGTGGTGCCTAGTTGCTATGGTACCCATGCACATGGCTACCACGGTATCTATGGTTACCATGGTACCTGGTACCAGGCTCCCCATCCCTCAACTACACAGGAAATTATCGTGTGAACGGTGGACCTGTAATCATGTTAGTGTATAATACAGAACAAGTACCACCTAGTTGTATAGTAAAATATAGACCCTACACTTCACCCCATCTCTGTGGATAAACGTTTCTATAAATACCCCCTGAGTCCTTTGATCCCTCTCTTTTTGTGCCACTTTATCCGGACCATGATACTGAATATAACGCTGCTAGGAGATGACTCCCTCCCTGTATGATGGGGAGTGCTGACAGGCGACTCGTGCCCACAGTTGGAGCGCTTCTCCCCGCTCGGTGACCGATCTCTGGGTGTCAATGAGACCACCACATGTTACACCGCTCCAGACACGTCATGCTCTCTTCTGCCGCGCTGCGAGCCCTCTTCTGGCATTTGCCCGTCTTGAGGAGGGTAGTTGTTACTTTCTGTACCTAGCATGTGATGGATCCCGATATAGCAGATAGTTTTTCCAACCAAATACCTGTCTAAATTTAGTGCAATCCTCTCTGATTTGTTTGATTCTAAGAAATCTTCGTTGAGGGCTATAGCGAGGCAACACCTACAGAGTAGTCAGCTGTTGACGTCCTCAGCAACGAACCACAGCATTGTTTCCTCGGCTTTGTTTTAAATTTTGCGATCAGACGTCCTCGCGCCCCCGGCCACCGTGTCATTGGTTCCTGTGTGTGCTTGACAGTGGATGTGTATTTGACAAAGGTATGATAGATATTGTGACAGGGAGTTAATAAGGGTAATGATGAGTTGAATCAGCCGATAACAGCTGATAAAAGGGGTGGTGATGGGTAGCGCGTGGGGCACCCTCATCAGTCCTCTGTGATCAGGTACCGGAACAGGGTATATTAATTAGATCTCTCTTTCTGTATCGTAAATTTACACGTATGTCTCTGAATTAGCGGAGCATGTGTAGTGTCTATGATCCCCCGTTTTTATCATTATATTTAAGATTTTTCTCTTTTTAAAGGCACATTTTAAAGAAATAAACCGAGCCCGAAATCATGATGTAAATCTTATCAGATAAAATTAAAAAAGATAAAAAAGAGCGGGCTAATTTATAATGTTCTCTTGTCACTTATCATTAATATTTACCTTTCTTCCGTTAATCCTTATCTGTTCGGTCTAAAGATTAAGTTGATTTTGTTCAGCCGTTTTATCGATACCAACACCTCATATTTTTCCCTATTTTTAACCGACATATTAAAGTTCGTTGGACCAATTGAGCTGGCCTTAACACCATGGTGTAAAACGGCACTGCTCCGGTTAGTAGCAAGGAAGCCTAACCACTACATTATATCTTCAATTCTTTGTTACAACCACCATGTACGCAATACCGATATAGACTTTATACGACTTTTCTCCACTATAAGCAAGCTTTTTTAGGAATTTCATTTGCAATTAGGCTTCCAATAATTTTTCTGGCGTTTGTAGATCTTCTTTAGGATAAACTCAACATACTTTCAATAAAATCTACATATCTGAACCCTGAAGATTACACTTATATTTTGGTATGCTTTGTCGCCGCGAGTCAACATTACAAGTAGCTACTGGTAGTTAAGCCGCACAAAGTTAACGGGCGTGGTGAACCAATACAAGGTTAACTTTCTCGGGTGTTTCGCGAAGTGTACAACTAGTCATGTTGATGGTCTGTTACACTTCTTGCAGCATGTACTGATATTCATACACTGTAAGTGATATGTGATAATTAAGAACCATTGCAGAAGGTAAACTGGGCCCTGGAGGTGGGATTATGTCTGGACTGGAGTTTGTATCTTCGTCCTGGCTAAAGTTCAAGTTCAAGCCGCATAAAGTTGCCCACCAATTTAATTGGGTTGATGTGGCGTGTAGATCCACACTCTGTTCCCGACTAGATCTCGAGCTGGGAGCCCTGGGGGCCCGGCAATACCTCACCTATACCACGGGTTACACCGCGTCTATTAACACCACATCACCTCTCCGGCCCCTCACACGGATTCCTCCGCCCACGTGACACGTCACTGACCAATCACAGCGCGGATAGCCGGCACGAGCCAATCATGAGGAAGAGATGTGGTCAGGTGACCTAGGCGAGCTCATCATCACTTAATCTAGTGAGCTCTCCCTCTTGACAAGAGCAGATAATGGGACTCGCATTAAATCGCGTGCCGGGTCCCCCTCTCTCACCTTACCCTTTATTAGCTCTTAGTTTCTTAGTTTAGTAGTTAACGTTGCTCTGTTTTACATGCTAGTCTGTCATTTGTGTTTCGGTGTCTTCAGCGCCCTGATTGCCAACTTTTCGTCTCTCTTTCACTCTTCCACCCTAGTTTCGTGTACAGTTTACTCACCGTACACAATAATTACTCTTCTTAGTCTGACACGCGCCCGAGACCAGACAGTCGACTGTGTTCTGTTCTGTGGAGATGAAACTCCCGCCTCCTCACGAGACTTACAAACGGAGTCAGCAGTATTAACGAGATCATCTCAACTGTAAACCAGCTCCTCACGATTTAGTTTCAGTGTATAGGTGCTCTCTCCCCCTATCAGCTTGCGTTTAGACTATCGGCTACAGTTGCGACGTGTTGGCTACTGTCGGGGCGTGTGCTGGGTCACTTGCTAACGATTTCAATTTAACAGCTCCTTCTGGCAGCTAACAGTTTCTAATTGAGTCACCCCATAGTCCTCCGCCTGCTGTCTGCGCTCTTGCTTAACCGTCTGTTAGGGTCATATTATCGTATCAGACACTAGGGTCATGTAACTGATAGACTAGGCTCGTCATGTAACTAATACAGTATCAGACACTAGGGTCTTGTAACTGATACAGATGTGTTAGACGAGGCTGGCTGATTTGCTTGCTTGTGATATCAAGGCACGTGCTGCACGCTTCACACTAGAAGCGTGATGCCACCTTGCTGTTCCTACCTCACTTGTTGCACACTTCACCGCCTCCTCACGGTTAACGACTAACGTTACTGTTAGTTCTCCCCAGGGTGGGTCAGGTGTTTGGTTGATCGTCTGTTTGTTTGTGTGTTACTGGTATGTTCACATTCCTCCACATCCGTCATTTCAGAGCCTCTTCCACGTTGTAACCTGCATGTCAAACAATCATTGATTTCATGCTTCAGTCGACTACAGACGAACGCGTGCCTGGTTGGTTGGTATTGGTCACGTGAACAATAAACTGTCCTGTGATTGGATAGTGCGGATCACGCGGTCTCATTTGTTGAGGTCTGATTGGTTCGTTAGCTGGTCCTGTGCTCGTGTAGCTACTTCTCAGTACTTATTCTAGGAGTTTGTGTGACGTTGCGGATAATATCACGTTTAGCAGATTTGAAAATATTTTCATTGTTGCTTTGTCAGACCCAAGATAGGGGTTCACTGTCAATTTGTTAAAGAATAATAAAGTCTTGTTTCTCGCGGTTAAATTTGACTGTCACTGGACTTTACATTAAATGATGTATTCTTCGAGGTAAATACCAGCTCTCTCGATATTAACTAGCTGTACAATACATTTCTATGTTTCGTGATCTCTATTTTGTCGTCCCAGCTGACTCGTGACACAAAACTTTTTGACCTTATAGGGGTCACGATGCACAATGTGTCTTTTGTTGCATCTACCACTGTAACGCACCGTGGCGGCTTCATTTTAATGGACTGTAGTGCAATATCGCTGTTGCAATAAGGCTGTTGAAATTCTGACATTTTGTGCTTCAAGGGCAGCTTTTCGGGTGTTGTAAGGTTCTCTCTGTTTCATTGAAATGCCTCGTGCATTGTTGTGGTCTTGTTTATACCTTATAGTAATTTTATAATTATGATTATTTTTCTTTAAATTCATTGCTTTTCATCATTAGATCGTTTAGATCTGCAATTGTCAATTTGAAGCTAATTCTTGTAAAACGTTAGGTGTTTCGATCAAATGTAAAGGTATAAATGGAATCTGCTTTTGCTGCTGGTGGCAACTACGATGCCAAGGTAAGACATTTCTTGACTAATGATTTGTTCTCATAATATCACAAATATTCTTAGCTGGATTAAGATTATTCGGTGGTTATTTTCAATTTGTCAGTGATCATTTGTCTGTGGTTAATCGTGTGCTGTGTCTCAAAACTTGATAGTGTAGTCGTGCGTCATGAACAGTTTAATTTGTTTGTAATTAGTGAGTAATTTGTAGTAAATTTGTAAGTAATTTGTCAATGTTTTGTTACTAAACTGTATGTAAATTGTAAGTAATCGATTTGTAAATTCTAATAATCTTGGTTTGTATAATAACTATCAACTATGTGGTAAGATAATGCAAATTGTGGTAAGATAATGCAGATTAGCCCCACTCGATATCACAGTATATCTGTCAGCTAACTATAAGTCCGTTGAGCTGAGTCGAGTGTACATCAGTAAGGTGAAATAGTAAGCTTGCTCCTCTGCCTCGCTGCGTGCTCCTCTCATTGGTTCGTGTTGGTCACGTGACCCGAGTACTGCTCTCTGATTGGCTGGTTGAACTGGCTGCGTGCTTGCGAGGAGAGTAATCACAGAGGACCCCCCTACGTGGTATCGTGTGAAAAACGTGGTCACAGCTCTCAGCTCTCTCGGCGGCCTCCAGGAGCAGGCTCAATGAAATCAGCCCGGAAAAACAGAATCATCGACGTTTTATAGTCTAATGTTATGAAGTGGGGAACAGACTTTTTACCCTTCGCAATTATAATTCAAAAACTTTAATCCTCCCTTATTTATAGGGTTAGAACTGGTTTTCAAGGTTTGAGTTTGACTCCGGATAATTCTCGAGGTTAGAACCTATAACTATAATTGAGGTATTGACAGGGTTTCAAATTGGGGAGTTAAAAGGACGTCTATACAAACATCTGATTTGGGAACGAACCAGTTTCATGTCAATTAAAGAATATCAATGACTGAAATTAACCAAGAAAGTCCACCATCCTAACTGCTTTAAAGAGAAGGTCTAAGGAGAAGGTCTAAATAGTAGTTCTGAAGAATTGGTGGCAAAAGTCCAGCTGTCAATAAAAGCTCTCTTTTTCCCACCGAGACAGACAGATGATGCACGGTAGTGCCAGCTAGGTGACTATTGATACTGCCACGCGTTACCAATCACCCCACCGTGGGAACCGTGGGCCCTGTGCCGGAACTGCGGGCCCTGTGTCCCTGAATTGCGGCCCTGTCCCGGGCTACACGCGTGTATATATTCTACCTGTCAAATTGTGTCGCCCCGGTGACTGTACCGGCAGTGAGAGGGATTGTTGGGGAGGTTAGCGGTATACACAAAGATATAGCTGTACAGACCCACTGAAGTGCTGAGCAGCACTATTTGGTGAATTAGCGGATTTGATGATGTCAACCCCCTATTATTCTCCTCTCTTCATAACACGAGTTGCCCGACCGACACACAACAATGACAATTTGTCCGCTGATAAAGTTCTCCTAAGGGTATCCTCGTGTCAGCTAATGAGATCTCACTTAATTACCGGGTCAGGTCACGTGAGCAGCAAATAGCTTTCCAGACAGAGGTTTATGGGCTGGTGGGGAGCTGGTATTGGTGGTTTCTCCTCATTTACATAAAGCTGGCTGCAGTGAGCTTGAGGGCGGGATAAGTAATGTTTCTAATTAAAGTGTCATTCAGGTCAGGGATCAGGGGCGTACGTGTAGAACACTGTGGATTTCATTACGTGCCGCTGAAACTAATAGGATTAGAGTGGTTTACAGTGGCAGCTTGCTGGAACCGGTTCACTGTGGAGAGGGAAAGTGGTGAAAAATGAGCATCTTTACCTTTACCACCTTTACCACCTTTACCACCTACTTCATAGGAGTTAGGATCCCACTGCTTGGGGGCCGGCATGTTTAAAATCGTGAGCCGTGGCTAAATAACAGCAATCGTGTTAATATTATCATTAGCTCCCGTCTATACTTGTTGTTGGATCATGTTTCAAGACTGTCAGCTCAACTTTCAACCAGGTTTACCCCCCAAAATAGCTACGTTAACTACTCGACAAACTTTTCCCACACTCCGGAAATATTCAGCGTTTTCAATTTGTCGCGGAATCGTGGGAAACATTAATCCTTGCTGCTCTGATCTGATTGGTAGATGCCATGCTCCTGGGATCACACCATGCCCCGTGATTGGTCAACGTCACTTTCCTGTCCTCTTATTGGTGGAGGTGCTCTCAGTGGAAAGATCCAGGGCTACTATAGCTATCAGGGAATATCATACTTACATCACCCTCTAATTGAATAACTGGAATTACGAGTATCGTTTGACCCCTGAGGGGCTGCAGTGACACACTTCCAGGGGAACATACCGGAACTTGATCTGGTGTGTCATTAGCAAAACCATCTGCAGTACAAGTGAAGTCACACTGCTTGCTCATGACGTCACCATGAAGGCGGGTGACGTCACGATAAAACCAGAACGTGCCTGACAATCCTGATATTCGGTCTACCGCAGCGTGCGTGTCGCACGCGTTCTCACGCTCTCACTACAGCATCTCCAATTTTCCCACGCGATGGCAACTCATTAATAGCTCCTGCAGAAAGCTCGCCGCTCCAACTCGACAAGTTCTCATATTGGTCAGACTTTCTCGTTCGCTAATCTGATTGGTCGAGCCGTGCCGTTCTGCGACGTGATTGGTTAGTGGAGGGTGTAGAAGCTCGTTCCCACGGTGAGATGGCCAGGGGGCATGCTCCCTCCCTCCCTCCGCCTTCTCTCGTAAAACCCTGCTCGTTGTTTTTGTCACTGAGAGGACCGCAGCTCCGTAAAATGATAACAGACGAGGTGGGTCACTAAGTCACGTGACGTTTAGTTCAGTTGTACTTGTATAGTGTATATTGTATAGTGTATATTGTATAGTGTATGTTGTATATTGTACCCTTTTTTTAACGTACTCGGGACCTGTGCTTTAGTAAGTTTTGCTGTGACCAACCTGTAACCTACATTGGTCTAATTACCTTACTCGGGAATATTATAGCGGGTTAATTTATGACTGGGAAAATTAATGACCGGGAAAAATATGGCGGAATTTTCCAAAACCCACCACTTTATCCCAGTCATAATATTCCCGAGTAAGGTATGCACAAGATTGAACCAATTTACAATAAATATTCCAATTTGATGGTTAGTGATTGAAAACTTTGTTTAGAAGCTCAATGAAAGTTGTCAATAGGCAGTGGTATGACAGGCGATGGATGTCAGAACAGTTATTGTCAAATTGTTGTTTCGTTTAATGAGCATGATGTCGAATCTCGGTTACATGTTTGTCTCAATTGTACTTAATCTAACCATTATTTTCGTCACGTGACTAACTGATTATTCTCTCGCAGGGTTGCAAGTTGCCCAAACCACTAGTTGAAAAACGACGTCGAGCCCGTTTCAACAAGAGTCTAGAAGAGTTGGTAAGTTGCAGATCACCAATATTTTGTGCGTTCAGTTTTACTGACTCATAACTACACAACTCGCTCAAATCGTCTTGTATAATATTTTCAGACCCATCGCTTTGTCACGAAACGTATTAAAATTGAACAAAAACATTGTGAACAAAAAAAGTTTGCCAATGCAAAATCTGTACAGGCTGTTAATCAAAGGCTTAACGGTAAATGTAATATATGTATAAAGGGTTATGTAATAAAATTACGGTCCTTCTTACTACATTAAAGTTCCTGGTAAATAAATATTGTGATATCACGGTGGGAAGTTCACTAAAGGACATTAAATAAGGTGTTTAATTAATGAGGACATTAAATAAGGTGTTTAATTAACAAGGGACAATAAAATTACCGCACTCATGAGAATGACCCGTAGTAACAGCAGCTGCTGATTAACGTTTGATATCGCATTCGCAAAGTTGTTTGCCCCTTCATTGAGTAGCCACATCAAACTTAAAAATAATTTACAGTGCCAAAAATTCTCTTTCTGGTTGTCAGGTGATGCTACAGACTTTATTTCGCTACCGTGGGGGCTTTACCACCTTCTAAGGATCTTAAATAAGGGGTCAAATAAGATTTATTTACACATTGAGAACGGCACTGTCACAACGATCCTATGTTCTAAAGGTCGTCGTCTTAATTTAAGGGCCATTTCGTGATTATATGCATATTTTTATTATGGTATAAGTTACAGTGTTTAGTTTAGGTTTCATAGGTATTAGCACATAATCAGCTTAAAGGTATCATTTAATTACAACCCCTCCACAAGAGGAAAGCTATGTTTATCTCTGTACGGCATGAATTACGGTACCGAAAGAGGTATCTTGATGGGAAGGCTATTATAGACATCGCTCTCAAATAAATTTTGGTTTATCGTAAGAGTTTTAGCCAGCGTGGTATTTTAAATATCTTGTGCTAGAAATACCATATGAAAAAACACTCCTAACTAGCATACACTCCTCGCACAAGGCAAACATTATCACCCAAATTGTAAATTCTTACAAATGCGACAGGACGACGTCAGTATTATTAATAGGGCTAATACTGGCCGATACGAACCATTATTCAGAGCTATATTTACCCGTGATTGATTTCACTTCATTACAATTTCATCCCCAACCCATCCACGTTACGTATTATACTGCATGATTATTCTCAGTTACTCAATCTTTCACCCTTTCAGAAACATTTAGTTCCCGAAATGGCCCACGGGGCAATCAGAATGGACAAGGCAGATATTTTGGAGTTAACAGTGTCACATTTGAAGGCTTTACAAGAAGAATGTGCGAGCGGTAAATATTTCGAATTATTGTCGTTACTCCGTTATTATAGAGTATAACTGTGGTCTTTTGTAGCTAGACTGGTTGTAGACAACTCTGGTAGATTTAAGATTTGAACAATATTGATAGTAATACGAAAACTTATTATAACACGGGTCTGGTCTCAATAACATTTATAGCGGCACGAGTCTCATTATCGAGCACTTATAAGGGTCCATAAACTACTTTGCTACTGAACTTATTGCTACTGAAACCTCTGACTTATTGCTACTGAAAACTCTGACCGACCTCTGTGACGGAAAGGTAGTTACAGTTACACACCTTATTTGTCGGAATCAAGCTCGGCTGAAATAGTAAAATTCAGCCATGGCTCTATTAGAAATTTGAAAAACGCAACTTATATTTCCCTCTCTCAGATATGGACGGCAGCTCAGATCCGTCGTACAAAGACGGTTTCAAACGGTGTATAGACGAAACAGCTAACGTCATCCTCAACACGCCCGTACCTGAGGAAATCAAGCAGCATTTCATCACACAACTCAAAGTCCTGTCCCTGGGCCAAGAGAACTACTCGCCCCTGACCCCTGAGTACGAGCGGCACGACCTCAACAATCACCCCAAGTACAACCCCCTGGCTAACAGTTCGGGGGTATTCGCCCCCGGCTCTCTTTTCCCCTCCGTATCACCTCTCTCAACCACTACCTCTCCGTTGCAGCTCAACTCTTCCCCCTTCGATCAAGACAGACAGAGTGCGTTCAACACGGTCGAGAGTCGGACAGTTATCAAACAGGAAATTCACAGCCCTGAACAGTCACAACAAAACAGTAACAAAGCCAACGGAATCTGGAGACCGTGGTAGCGAACGCTTTTCTCGTTGTTAGGGGAGGTGCGACGGATAATTTTGAGGACGAATAAAAAATCGCCAATTTGTTCAAATCAAAATTATGGTCGTATCCCCCTAGTTAAGCGTGTCGTCATTTTTAGTTCTGTTCGAAAAATAATGTCCATGTTCGACATTCCGATACAAACATGTGTGCAAGAGTTGTGAAAGAAATAATATTTCGTTTTACGTTGAAGAAAGTTGAAGTAGAAAGAGAACCGATGACGATTTATATTTTGACAGTTTTATTACAGAAATGTTCTGACATATAATGCTGATAATTGCGAGACGTTAAGTGCGTTGAACTTCAAGATGTCCGCCTTGCTTGATGTCTGATTGTAACCGAAGGTCAAAGCATACAACCGCTTTCCAGCTTGTAAATAGTTTTGTATAAAATTATGGAATTGAGTTTATTGTAAATATTGCTTTGTGGTTTTATTTATAAAGAGTTATTTTAGCTTTAAAGAACGTTCAACATGTATTTTTATTTTGTCTCATGCGTCGTACTCGTAAATTATAATAAATATTCTAAACTGGATTATAAACTCTCGGTCTAGTTTCTATAACTCGCTCGACGTGACCAGTGACCAAAACGGTTTCCCCATGAGTCCCTGGGAAGCTTTTTCTTACGTGGGGACTCCTGACTCTAGTCTAATTAATAAATAGTGTTCATAAACACGTCGATAGAAGCTGCGTCGGAATGATAGGCTGCGCGCCGCCCTGTAAGTGTAAGCTTGTTCACGTTGTGACGGTAAATGATTCGGAATCAGGAATGAGTGTTTGGGTACCAAAAATAAATTTATTGAAGTTCATACCCTAGTTGGTTTCAACTGTCTGGGGCCCTTTTAGAAAATCTCGAAGATCGACTTTAGAGTGATTTAGCAAGCTCGGTATAGTAGTTGTAGGTTTACAACCTACCAGGACGCGCGCCGAGTTGGAACAGATATTTTACGAGTATCACCCGTTAATATAGTAGGGGCTCGGTACTATTGCACTTTTTTTTGAGAATGTGAGATTTTTCACAATACACAATACCAAATTTGTCATCAAATTGGTCATTGCAGTTATACCTTAAACCTTTTTGAACATTGAAATGATTCAGGGGTGTAGGAATAAATTTCCTCGTTACAATTTTAAATGTATATTATACTTATTAACGGGTGATACTCGTAAAATATCTGTTCCATATATTATACAGGACCGTCGACGAGTCCAACTCGGCGCGCGTCCTGGTAGGTTGTAAACCTACAATTATACTTATAGCCTGCCAGCTGCTTTTGCTAAATAAATGTGGTTTGAAAAAGGTGCATAGGGAGCATTCACATATGACATCAGCAAGATTTTCGCCAATTTTATTTTTACCCCACCTTCCTCTGTCAGCAACTGTCAGCATTAATCTATTTTAAGGTGTGTGTGAAATCTTGGAGGACGACCCCGCAAAGGCTGGATGGCCGGTGTCGATAACATCAGCAGAGATGCAGTAAAACAGTTGGCTCTAAAGCGAGTGGAATGGCGGAACATGTTACGCCGTAGAAGATGTGTGTGATGCAGGCCACTCCAACGACTAGTAGGAGACCTCTTCATGTAGCATGTATGTATGTGAAATCTTGATATCGTATCTAAAAAGGCTGGTGAGTGGTGAGTTATAAATTTTTAAAGTAAAAAAGTCAAAAAGCTGAAATTGTCCTTTTCAGACTTATTTTAAACAAAAAGTCAGTCAGGGAAGATCTTGTATCACGTGGTGACCCCCACTGTCGCTTCACTATAGTCCCCTGTAGAGTTTCTACGATACAGGGGAGCCGCGCACTCGTGCGCGGCGGGTCAAACAACGTATGACAAGATTTTTTGGCTTTGCAGATAAAAAATCACATTGTCTCCCATAACTTCAAAGGGAAGCATTTTAGGGTGTTTTGTTGTTCATAACTTAAATATAAATGTGCTAGTTGCGGTTATTTTGCGCCCTTCAAAAAGTCACTAGCATATTCCTATCAAAATTTTAGAAAAATCAGTAAATATGAAAAACGAAAAATGTGCCTAAATTTGTAGTTTGGCTTTGAAGTCAAATAGATCTAAAGATAAATGAGTAAAAACAGTTTTGAGGGCATCAAAAACTGCGCCAGAATTCAGAGAACAATTTCATGTCAAGCATCAAATCAATCTTATCTTCCCTGATTTTGGTTAAAATAAGTCTGAAAAGGACAATTTCAGCTTTTTGACTTATTTGACTTTAAAAATGTATAACATATAACCCACCAGCCTTTTTAGATACGATATTAAGATTTTACACACACCTTGAAATAGATGTAAAAAATTTAAGTAAAGTTATAAACCTACAATATAATTGGATTAACAAGTTAATTTTTGTTACGATTTGACAAATGCAAAATGATATTATACTCGTCTAAATGGTAACTTTTTTTCCGAATTAGTAGCGCGGGTCAGTCCATTTAATTTAATTAATTTAATTAATTTAATTAATTTAATTAATTTAATTAACGGTGAATATAAATTAAAATTAAACTGAAGGAAGGTTACCAAGTACGTATGCATTTGTAAAAATAATTGTGCTATACTAGTCGAAAATATCGTTAAAGCTAAAGAACGTATCCTACTACAGCTTTACTGGGCGGGCCGCGCATCAGCCTGTCATTCCGCCTAATCTCTATTCGGCGTTTTATGTTTATGAAAATGATAGCCTGAGGTCCCCAGGTAAACTACAGCTTCAGCACGCGCAGCTTATATAATTATTGTCAATCACAATGACGCGTACGCGACGGCCTATACTATTAATAATATAAAATATTATCAATACACAATAGCACCTAGCTTCGATTTGATAAAGGAGGTGCAACACAATTTTAATTACCAAAAATTTAGACTGTTAGCCTTTTTTATATAAACTGATATATTAGATTTGACCAAAACCCATAATCATGGGTAGAGTGTACCGCTGCCAGTGTCTCTCTTTTCCAAACAAAAGGAAATGATATTAATTTGAGGAACAGTCCGCTAATGCAAATTGATACCGAGAATGAAATCGGTCGCTCGCTTTTTCAAATCAATAAGCTTTATTACAATTCGTAAGCCGTGATCGAATGGAAAAAGCGAGCGACCGATTTCATTCTCGGTATCAATTTGCATTAGCGGACTGTTCCTCAAATTAATATCATTTCCTTTTGTTTGGAAAAGAGAGACACTGGCAGCGGTACACTCTACCCATGATTATGGGTTTTGGTCAAATATCATCTCTTTTTTATTATAATGTCAGGATAATTTACACAGCTAGTCGAAACTTCATTAACAAGGAGGTAATTTCGACGATTTCGAAATTCTGTCTTTTAAAACGTTTCCTTGTGTTTAGTTAGGTATTTCTGTCGATAACCGACTGAATATGGCACTTTTTACTCATTCAAGTTGGCATTAAATTCATATATAATGCCATTTAAATATCGTGGAAAGCAGAATATATTCGAAATCACGAATGAGCAAATTTCTCACCTTTCGCACGTGCAAACTTTGAGCGGACGTCGCGTGCGCATACAATATTGAATCACCGTAAATTTTTGCATAGTGGTATTTAATATATAGTTTGATAAGCATGCAAAGTTTCAGAAGATTTCAAAAAGAACTTGGATCACAACGGGACTCCAAAGTTGATAAAAATCGTGAAAATCAAAATTTTTAGCGATTTTAGCTATTTTAAATGAATTTGGGCGTGTCCCCACGTGTGCAACTTTTCGATTTTTAACTTTAAAACTAGCCTATAACACAATTTACACCTTTAAGAAGCAAAATTGAGCTCCACAACCCAAGGGATGGCCCAACACCAGAGAATACTAATTCACAACTTTTGTGTTTTTATAAAATTATTCTTCAAAAAAGCACTAACTTCAATAGCAAATATCTTTATGAAGGAGCAAGGTAGGAAACTATTCCGGTAGATTTTCGGAATGCTTGAACAATTATCTAAGATGAAAATGTCCTCAGATTTTGAATAAAATTACTCCTTAATAGTGTAAAATCGATTTAAAAAGTTGTTACTTTGTCAAAAGTCAAGTTTTAAAAACACTTAACTTGATGACGTCATCAAGTGATGATGATGACGTTAAATTATTTTTCAATACAATGTAAACTAAAGTTTAAACAATTATCTTTAAAACCTGTGGTTCGAGATGACTGTATCGTTTATACTTTTGAATCTACGGACACTTAAATGTAGGCTACAATTGACTGCAAAAAGCGTCTATACATATATACATATATATATCAACTTAATAACACCAGAATGTGTGTGTGTCTGTGTGTCTGTGTGTCTGTGTGTCTGTGTGTAATTTCCGAACAGTTATACAAAAAAAACGGTAATAGTTACGGGACTGGTTTTTTCGGTATAGTGCCGACAAAACTCTGATGAAGCCCATAAGAAAATTTTATAAAAATCGGCCGGTGGTATGTGGTTTAATTGATGATTTTGTTCCAGAAATGTGACATAAATGGATGGGAGAGAGAACGAGGAGGATAACATGTACCGTAATTAGTTTAGCCCCACGTAATATCAGAGCTCACTCTTGCGGCCGCTTTGTTTTAACTGTAGGGTGATTTCATACTTTCATAAGACAGCATTATGCGTGATATCAAATATATAATGCGGTTGCCGGTTGTATACTTTTACATTGCAACTGTGACAGTAAATTCCCGGCCGAAGGCACGGGTTACACTAGTATATATATATATATAATATATCTTCACGACAATCTGTTGTAAAACAGGGGTTCCAGAAAACCCACTTCCCGATAATCCTGAAACATGACATTTTTTTACAGTCGATTTGGACAAGGTCTAGACGCCCTGCAAAGTTTCAGATCTCTAACTCAATTTTAACATGGTTTTTAAGGCACCTGAATATGGCGATTTTGGGTTTTTTACCTAATTTCGTATAACATGCTGGCGCGTATTTTGCGCAAATTTCTTAAAAACCTCCATATAACTATTTCTTATTCCTGTCATCTTCAACATTGAATTAGAATGTTTTGAACTTAAATGTACCTGCTGAACTACTTTCGATGAGTCTTTATAATGCCTGGAAAACAATAAAGGGGATATAATCGTATAGGGGGTAAATAGTGTTGTGAATATAAGGGCGACGGTAATGCTTGCCAGCATTGTGATTGCAGTTTTATAATTTATAACATTGTATATACATATTAAATAACGCCGCAAAATAAATGATAAAATTCTAACAAATATTGTACGGATATCATTTGACAGATGTTATGCATGTACTTGTATCACGTGGTGACCCCCACGGTCGTTTCACTATAGCGACTTCGACGCTACAGGGGGAGCCGTGCACTTCGTGCGCGGCGGGTCATACAACGTATGACAAGCATGTACTGTAAATTTATAACCTACCAAGACGCGCGCCGAATAGGACTCGTCGACGGTATTGAAACAAATATTTTACGAGTATCACCCGTTAAGATGTTACTCGTCAAAAATTTTTCAAAGTAGCGCGCGCCAGGATATATAGTCAATTAATTAACAATGAACAAGGGTTTGCTCTAACCAGAGCCCTCTCGCTTGCAGTATCGCGTCACGCAGTATGCGTAGACACATGGCTATGTGAAAACAAGGGTATCATCTGCAATCTGTCAAAAATGTTGTCCATTGGTAATGAAATAGCCCAGCGTATTCATCTAACCATGTGCTTTCGCGCCCTTGCGGGCGCGCTCGTTTCACAAGTAAAGCCGGGAGGCGTTCGCGCGCTAGTGTAAGCGCAAGGGCTTTGGATAGAGCAACCCAGCGTGCGCTACTTCGTAGCACTTACTGGGCCGCGCTCATCCTGTCATTCCGCCTAATCTCTTATGTTACTGAACATAATAGCCTGGGGTCCCCTGGTAACAAAGCACTTGCCTCGGGCTAATATTTCGAGAAGAAAGCGGCGCGCGCTACTTCAAAAATTTAGACGAGTAACATTCGTTAAAAAATTCTGTTTAATTAAATTGTTGTCGATATATTCACATAGCCATGTGTATACGCGTACTGCGTGACGCGCTTGTTTCACAAGTAGAATATCCTTCTTTGAATAGAATATCCTCCTTTGCCGCCTTCGGAGGTCGCGCGCTACTGCAAGCGCAAAGCAAGAGGGCTCTGGTTAGAGCAAGTTGATATATACACAACAAGTCAATACAGAATCGATCAAGTTATTCATAATATATAACTATTTTATATGCATTAAATTGGATGTGCTTAATGTGGAGATATGGCACGCGCTATTTTAATGAACTATGTTTATACTCAATACTGTTTGTACTAAATGCAAAATGACACTAAATTTTTGTCCACCATGCATATTCTTTCTCCACCATACTATTTGTCATACGTTGTATGACCTGCCGCGCACGAAGTGCGCGGCTCCCCCTGTATCGTCAGGACGATAAAGGTGAAACGACCGTGGAGGTCGCAACGTGATACAACATACTATTCAATATAATATTACAAATCAGATTATAAATATATGTAATTATTACGTAAAGCTAAGAGGTATACAATGTGTATCAATAATTAGCTCATTATATAATAATGTATAATAATAGTAGAAATTTGCAAATGGACAACTAGCAGATCAACTAGCAGATGTAGCGACAGAAGAACCACAACTGGCTTATTCGGCCTTTACTAAAGGAATATGCCACAGATGGAGATACTACATGCGTACTATACCAGACATTGGAGAGCACTTTGTCCCACTAGAGAGCAAGATCATGCATGTGCTCATTCCAGCCCTCCTCGGTCGCCCTGTCAACCAGCATGAAAGAGATATCCTTGAACTCCCTGTTCGATATGGAGGCCTAGGTATCATCAATCCTGTCAGGATAGCAATCTAATTGCAGCAGCACATAACATAATTTAAACTATTGCTATCATTATTGTACTACAGACTGAAAATATCTCAGATCTATTTTGGGCGTTTTTAACAACTTGTAGTTGTAATTCTTAAATATTAGATATCCTAATTTATAACTTTTTAATCAGAGTGAATTAATAATTGTTATTTGATAATTTATTTATTTGATAGTTTAGTCTGATATTGATATTAATATTGATTATATTGATATTGTTATTATTGAATGAAGCTAATTCCAGACATAAATAATACTACTTCTATTAACAAAGGGACTTGGAGTATAAACGACCAATTTTGCATAATTGCCTTTCCAACCACGAATTCAGGAGGCAAGGGTGGGTGCGTAAACTTTATGGTCTGCACTCTCAGATCCTGTATCACCCTGGATTCATTTCGATGTATTTTTGGTAAAAGTATACATATACTTTCTGGTCACTCTCTTGCTACTCCAAGTCCCCTAAGATATATGGTCTAAAGTTTGCACTAGTTATATATATAAAATATGTTTTTGTCTGCTTTAACTGATACTAAATAAAATTGTTGTTTTCTTGAAAATTGTTGTTTTCTTGAGCATCTCGTGAATATGCATTCTCAGTGGCACTCACTAAAGATCTTGTGAGTTTAATCAACCAACAAGACCAAGATATCACCAAGCTGGATATGGGCAAGATGAAAGAAAAGAAAGAAGAACTGAGAAAACAGAAAGATGAGTTTCTATCACAAAGGTTCAAGATGCTTTATAATGGGTCAGATCATCTTCTTAAGAACCACTTAAACCAAGCAAGAGAGAAGGGAGCATCAACATGGCTTTCAGCATTACCTCTAAAGGACCTCAACTATGTTCTAAACAAGCAAGAGTTCCAAGACAGCATACGCCTACGCTATGGATGGAAGATCCAAGGAGTGCCCTCTAAATGTGCTTGCGGACATGCAAACAGTGTCTACCACTCCCTTGATTGTAAATTAGGTGGATACGTTTGCATGCGCCACAATGCCATTAGAGACACTGCAGCTTTCTTCCTTCAAGAAGCAAAGTGTAAGGATGTAAGGATAGAACCTGCACTCCTACCTGTCCAACCAACTTCATTCTCCAGGAAGACCAACACCCAGGATGAAGCCCGTCTGGACGTAGCAGCTGTTGGACTGTATGCACCATTCGAAAGAACATTCTTTGACATCAGGGTCACTCATCCTAATTGCGACTCCAATACATTTAAGCCACTAGATAAAATCTACAGTGCGCATGAGAAAGAGAAGAAAGATCTATATGAGGAGAGAGTACTTCAGTCAGAAAAAGGGTCCTTTGTCCCACTAGTTTTTACAACATCCGGAGGTATGGGCCCACTCTGCACTGTGTTTGTAGATCGTATTTCTGAAAGGATAGCTGACCACAATAAAGAAGCTAAGAGCCAGGTCAAAAATCACATCAGAACACGATTCAGGTTTGATCTGCTACGAAACACACTCATAGCACTCAGGGGAATCAGAGGAAGACAAAAAGCCCAGCACCTTGGACTGGATGACGTATCCTTCAATCTCATTCCTCAGAAGACGAGCTTTGAGGTCTCTTAAGTTTGTTTATGTAAATTTTATAGACAATTTATTGTAGCTATTAAAGGGGATGTACGGATAAAGTACCAAACCTTATTGTGTATATTTGGTTGCAATTCCGGTAAATGATGAAACATGTCTCTTCTGAGAATTTGCAAATGGACAACTTGTATGAATTTAACGAAATTAGAGATATAGCTGCATGCAACAGATGTTGGGAAAATCTTTTTCAAGGGTACAGTTTACCGCATTAAGGTATTTTTAAGAATCATTTTTGTCGGTAAGATCCTGTTTTATAATATTAATAATAATAATATAATAAACGCCAATTGCATAAACGTGATGCAATTGGCAGAGTACAGTACAGGACACTGGTAAAGGAAATGGTCGATTGGTACCAAAATTAGTCAGAATCTCCATGCGCATTAATGTTAATCCAAATGTTGCGTTATTCAGAAACTGTGTTGTAAAAAAGCTGTTTGATTTCATGTGCTGGATCAGTAGCGTAATGTTGCATGTAAGCGCCCTTCGTTACGCCAATGTGCTGGATTAGTGTTTCTTAAACAATTATTCAAATATCCTTATCAAGTGTAGTCATATTTTTACAGGGTGCATCATCTTTGAACATCTTGTTTTAAAAGTTGGACCCCAACCCATAGAGCTGAGCCACCTCACAGAATTAGAAGTGGCTCATGTTTGTCAAAAGTGCATCAACTATACGCCCATGCAGTGGGTTGAGAGTCCCACAAAATTATATGATATTTACTATTCATGTTTTTCAAACAAAGTTACAACGAACTCTTCATGTAGTGCATCCTGGTTTTGGACTATTAATTATCTGGAAAATTTACACAAACAAATCTAAGAGACTTTAAAGCTCGTCTGCTTCGGGGATGAGGTTAAAGAATATGTCTGCAGTCCGGTATATATATTGATATTGATTATATTGATATTGTTATTATTGAGTGAAGCTAAATCCATAATTCCATCAATAATATTACTTCTTTTAACAAAGGGACTTTGAGTATAAACGACCAAGTTTGCATAAATTTCTATCCAACCAAGAATTCAGGAGGTAAAGGTGGGTGCGTAAACTTTATGGTCTGCACTCTCCGATCCTGTATCACCCTGGATTCTTTTCAAGGTATCTTTGTAAAAGGTATATGCCTTCTAGTCAATCTCTTGCTACTCCAAGTGCCCTAGGATATCTGATCTAAAGTTCGTGCTAGTTATATATATATATGAAATATATTTTTGTCTGCTTTAATTGAAATTGTTGTTTTCTTGATATACTGTGCCGTTGATCTTCCTCTACTAAACAACTCACTGGTATTTTTCTTAGTATGTTAGGCTCTTTGATAACGTTACGATCATTGGCTCCATCTGTACCTGCTGTGGTTCTGATTGGATCTGGTCCAAATTACTTATGGCTTTGGTTTTGTATTAGAGTTCTTACATTACCTCTGCCAAAAAGATGGTAAATAGCAATTAAAGATGTCTTTCAGCCATTATTGTTTTAAAGTAATAAAAAGCCTTTTTTTCTTAAGCTATTATAAAAATAGAGCACTCGAAGAATGCCTTTTATTTCTCTTGATGTTGTACTTATACAATATACAGTAAGCTGCACTGGGTACATTAGATTTCACTTACCTAGTATTGTATTGTTTATGTATATGATTAATTGTAATTTGTTTCAGGTACCACAAACTTGAACAGTTCTTATGTTGGGGACCTTATCAGAGAATGTGCATGTTTTTCATGGAAGGGCTCAGTGGTGTTAAATTCAAAGTTTATGGCGATGTTCCAACTAAGAAAGACCCTGTGAATGCATTGTTGGTGTCAAATCATCAGTGTGTCTCAGACTGGATTGTAATTGACAGTTTTGCTATGCGTCTTGGCAATGCAGGTCAATTAAAATTAAAAATCGTCTTTTGAAACATCTATGTGATTTAAGTATAAAAAGAGTTGTAAGAAAGATGACTAATATTTCAAATTAATTGTAATAGAAACAGAAATACAATAATTTGCACTCAGGTTACATACACTTCTTTGCCAAGAACGCTCTCAAATATGTTCCTCTGTTTGGTATCTACTGGCACCAACATGGCTTAATATTTGTTAAACGTGGTAAGTGTACTAGTTGAAGCTCATATGACGCAGTTTTCTTTTTAGAAATTTTTACAACTTGATCTTTGCTTTAGTCATTATATCATATATTCTGACTGTTGGTTTTGACAAACTTATCTCTCTAAAGATCCATAGGTCGTTCCATCCTCTGTGACCTAGAGATTGGTCATGGTATGCATTCACATGAGTTATAATGTTGTCTTATTTCTAAAATAAATTGTCATTTCTCAATCAATACATGCAAGCTGGATTACTACCGAGCCAATTCACCTCATCTTATTTGATAGCACGTCATCTGATTTTCATGATTTTAGTTTTTAAAGATTGCAAATTTTTTGTCATATAATTTTCGTTTATCTCTTTATTATAGACATTCCAAGCTGCCTTTACTGGATTCTTTTCTATGTACATCTTACTTCTATTTATTTATCAGTTGGTACAAATACATCGCTAATATAACTTGTCTCTTGCTTTAAGGTAACAACAATTTGGAGTTCATCAGAAAGCAACTAAAATCAAAGAAGAAGAATAATATACCTATGATGATGACACTCTTTCCAGAGGGCACCAGGTAATTACGACTTACCAACCTTTATTAAGGTTTCACAAATTATATATAATATTCATGTAAATTCGAGAGATATATTGGCACAAACAAACCATCCTCATTTTGATGTGTAACCAACTCAAGAAAACTGTCATATACGATTAGTGATATGAGAAACATACATTAGGCTCATTTCAATATTATGTTTAAACCCTGTTTCAGGTTTAATCCAAACAACAAGTCAGCGGTTGACAAAAGTAATGCCTTTGCTCGGAGTATCGATTTTCCAACCTGCACCAAAGTTCTTACCCCTCGTATAACCGGAGCTAACATCTTCGTGGAGGAACTCGGTAGGATATTGTGTTTGGAACTAAAATTAAAGCAATTTAAGATCTTCTTGGCATATTATTGGATTATCATTTGATTTGACTAGATCATTAATTATTCTGATTAAAAATCAATTACCTGTTTTATAATGAGTCGTATATGGAATCAGTTTTATTATCATAAACCTATTTCTCAGGTGATCACTTAAAGAAGATATTCGACATAACAATAGCATATGAAGGCACAACTGGTGAAATGTTACGTCCAGACACACTCGAGTTTCTTGACAACGTCAAAACAGTTCATGTACACTTCAAGCAGAAAACGGTATGTCGTTTACTAACATATGCCGATTTTTATGCTTGCCCTAAGAATAGAAATTCTTCAATTTTTGTTGAGGTTCCTGAGCTCAAATGACATAAATTAAAATTTGAATTTATAAAATCAAGAGTGATACGTTTTTTGGGCTAAGTATGTACAGCAGGGTGTCAGAATTATTGGCGTGTTTGAAATTTTATGTGTATTTTATGATGAAATCAATATTTTTCGACAGGTCATAACTTTACTTCTGAATATCGAAATTACAAAATTCAAAAACCGGTTCAGAATTATGTGTTGATGTACCTCAAAACCCATAATTTAGGCCGTTATTTAAAGGGTCAATTCCATACTATTCTTTAGACTAAAGTGCACAGCTCTTCAGGCGATAACGAAACTCATCCCGGAATTCAGGGGAAGCAGCCGAAGGCTTCAAGTCCAATAATCCAAACTTTTCTCTTTCGTCGTGATTATCAAGGAAATTTAACTTCTTTCGGACTTCGTTTTTAAACTGAACTGTAGTAGGATGAAGGATTATCTCTCGAATGATCAAGACTCCATAGGAAAATGACCCTCAGAAGTTAAGTAATGATTGTTTCTAAAAGCTTGGGTAAGCTAAAATTTTACGCAAAATTGTCTACGCGCCAATAATTATGACACCCTGCTGTACAATCACTTGTAAAGCCCTGCTACTAAAGCTAACTGCTTATCGTGTAGTCATATCTCTGACGATTAACTTAATTCAGATAAACGAAGCAAGAGAAAATGAGGGCTGGTTATTCGATTCTTTCAAAGACAAGGAACGAATGTTGGTTGAGTTTGAGAAAACTAACTCCTTCCCCAATCCTGCAGTGACTAACAATATCTACAGTGTAAGATTTTCTGTACATTTAAATCAGTACTCCTTATTTATAGCTAGTCGGAGTCAGAAACGTTATTTAATTGTAATTTGAATTGAAAATTTTCATAAGATTTACGGAAATACACAGTGAACAATAAAGCAATGAACTTAGTTCTGCTTCACAACAAAAAGATAAACCAGTATCATTACCCAGTGGTCAGTATACAAGGAAACACTCATCCCGGTTCTCTACACTCTACTGCTGTGCAGTCCACTAGCATTCAGTAAAAGAGCTCGAATGGCATGGCTTCAGACTGTCCTTATTGTCCCTGTACTGCAATTACTTGCTAAACCCTTCTGGAAGTAAAAATTGAAGAAGACAATGTCATGCTGAGCAATGGAGTGTCTTTTTTGTGATGGAGAAAGGGTCAAGTGTTCAACAAAAGTAAAAAATCAACATTAATTGTTATTTGTTTATTGGTACTGTACTTGATTTTGGTGATTATATTGATATTATATTCGTGTTCCTACGTGACCCAAAAATTAAGTCATTATGAATGATCCACAGAATTTTATAGTCAAACTCAAACAGTTAGCTATTCATGATTTTGTTGGTGACACGAACTTTCTCTTTTATTTAATTTATTAAGTTATTCCTATAGCTTTTTTACAGTAACTAACAGTAAATTTCATGCCGTAAATCTTCATATATATGATGCACTGCTGAGTGCTGCTGTTCAGAAGTGCTCCATAGTTAGGGAGGCTTTTTATTTTTTTCATTAATTTATAAGCATTTTTAAACATCCTTTTTATTGTTTATTAAAAGTGCTAATTGTTACAGGTTTACTGCACAAAGTGACAGAACTGTAAATGTCATTGTAATTTAATTTTGTTTGATAACACTACTTATATATTTCTGAATTACTGCTTTAAAAATTCAATATCACTTGAATGAGTAGTATAGATTTAACTGCGATTCTAATTGTCACACCTCACAATAAAAAGTGCCAAGATAAATATTCAAAAACTTGCAAAACCGCACAATGAAAGTTTATGTTTTTTTAGTTTATTTGTAATCAGAAACTTAATGTTAATCCTACTATTTCCATTCCATAGTTTTTAGCAAGGCAAGGGTATCCAGCCACTAGAACCTCATTTCAAAATGTAAGTATGTTTGTTTTTATAATTGGTATATATTATTAAGATGATGCTTCAATTTGGACCAGTCACATCTCAACATATCACTCCGCATATCTTCTGATCAGTAGATTCTGTCTCTCATAACAATGAATAACCAGAGCAACATACCTAACATACCTAACATACCTAACATACCTAACATACCTAACATACCTAACGTGTCTCTTTACAGGGCGCCAGCTAAACAGCGTAGTTCCAGTTCAGACAGTTCCAGTTCGGACAGCAGCTCCTCCAGTGACTCCAGTTCCAGCTCCAGCGGGTCTAGCAGCAGGTAAGACAAGTTGTTAGACTTGCAAAAGGGATAAGATATATAATTTAAAAACTAAATCTGACGTTTATGCATAATAATAAGTTAAAAGTACAGATTATCTGAACAAATATTATAATCTGAGTCAACTGCAATGATTCATTCCGTCCAGCAAATAACTGAATTACTTCAATCCGTCCAGCTAGTAAATGACTCAATTAAATGATTAATTAATTAGTTCAATTAACATATCTCAGTGCGAGTAGTAAGTCAAAGAGTCCAGCACAAAGTCCAGCCAAGAAGAAGTCCCCACCACCCAAACCCAAACCCACCTCCACCAACGAGTCCCGCAAGCGATCCCGCTCTCCTGCCCGCAAACCCCCAAGGAAGTCCCGGAGCCGTAGTCCTCGAAGACCACCAGCTAGGCGACCACGATCACCTCCACGCCGCCGCAACTCTCCCAGACGCAGAACACCTCCACGGAGGAGCCCCCGCCGCGGACGGAGTCCAGCTCGCAAGAGAACTCCATCTCCGAGAAAGAAGAGTCCTGCTGTTTCCCAAACTAGAATAGCTATCAGTCAGCTCAGTAGGAATGTGCTGGAAGGTCATGTAGAGGAAATCTTCACCAACTATGGCAAGGTATATATCACTTGTGGTGGTGAATTAACAAATGTTGCTAATTTTATTGTTAATGCTTTCTATGTTTGTTCCTATGCTGTTCTGTGATAAAATATTACAAATTATTGCATCAAATGTTATAAGATAGGAATTTTTTCCGTTCACACTCTTTTGTAAAAAGACAATAGTGAAAGGTTACGAATGGACGTTTTTGCAGAAAAACGTGGATTTTGGAGAACGAGATAGGTGGGTTTAAATATGTCGTCAGTCCTTCCGTTAGTTACCATGACAACTAGCGCGCAGTGCAGCGCGCGAGTATTGCTTGCGGAGATGTGATGTATATATAAGCTAGCATGTCAATGAATGCGCGGCGCGAGTGTATTTTAATGTATAGTATAGTATTAGGTAATAAGCCCAATTTTTACGTGGTATGCGTAGTATAGTGTACTCTGTGTATATTGTTATTATGAAGTGAGCTGAGTAGAGCTAATATTTATAGTTATAGTGAATGGAAATCTAGCGTCCGCCAAAACGAAACAACGGGCGCAATTCTTGTTAACTCTGACTTTATTATCTGTCCAGGTAAACAGCTGTAGAGTAGCGATTGACAAAGTCACCTCATTCCACAAAGGTGTAGCGTATGTGGACTTTGCTACTAACGACGATGCTAAGAATGCTGTCAAATATATGGATGGAGGTATAATAGAGTTTCTATCTTCCAGACGTGGGAGGGGGGGGGGGGGGGCGGCATGACGTGGGTGGCATGTCTTTCAAATATGCCATGTACTAGTATAGTATCTTTTGTAAAAACTATTATAGCTTTCTGAAAATTTAGAATCAGTACATGCAAAATACAAATATTTAGCTCAATTGCATTCCTAAATACATATTCGTGTATAATTAGTATATAGTTATTAAATAGCGCTAATGACAGGTCAAATAGATGGACAGCCTGTTACTGTACAGTTCACACTGGAACGACAGGTCTCACCTAAACGCGTGGTTGCGCGTCGCGTCAGTCCGGGACCCCGTAAGCGCAGTCCTCCGCGCCGCTCTCCTGTCAGGAGATCATCTCCTCCCAGACGCAGGTCACCACGGAAATCTCCGGCTAAAACTTCTCCTAAAGCCACTAGAAACAGGTCAGAATTGGTAGTTGGAAGTTGGAGAATAAATTAGTTAATTAAAACTATGAACATTTTCATTTTATCATGCTGACGACTTTTCAGTTGTCACCTGAGATCAATGATTTGAGAATATGAAATAAAATAATTTGAAAATTTTAACGATGATATTTTGAGTACAGAATATGTAACATCTTGTGAGAATAACTTTTTCTTCTCAGGTCCAAGTCGTCAGCTGACCGTAAGAAATCCCCCCGACGTAAAAGATCAGTTTCCTCCTCATCGTCCTCCTCTTCGGACTAATAAATAAATTAACTAATTGCTATAATTAGTATTTATATGTGGTCAATATCAGCACATTTAATTTTCAAGTTTAAATCCAGAACTAGAATCGAAGTATATTTTTATTCGTTTGAACACCGAACAGGCTGCACTTATATATGCTATTTATTTATTTTCTGCTTTAACTATGAAGGTTCGATTTTCTCAACAGATCATTTAAGACTATTAAATGTGTTAGAAAGTTAGAATACTAAACTATTGACCAATCAGCTGTCTTTCTCACGATACTATGTTCCCTGATTGGTCTATGGCTTGGCTGGGGTTTTGCCAAGGCGGTATCGCTCATAAACCAAAGTTTGATCATTGATGTAAACTGATTGGTCAATCGTTGTCACGTTTTGAAAGGAACATCTGTCACAACCCTTATCAATTAGTTAAGCTGTTAAGCGTGACCTACGAAACAGCCTCCATTTTGGTGGCTTCACCTAACGAGAAATTAAGTAGGGCTAATAAGCACTAATGAAGTATTCGTAGATTGGTCACATTTTGTGATCTCCAATTTCGTTCGGGGTTCTTGTCAATTCTTTTGATTGCTCAGAGATACGGTGCTTTAACTTATGACATTTAATTAAGATTTGATCTCAACTGCGTTCAAGATATACTATATTGGTCGTCAAAACCTCTCAAAGGTGGTTACTTCATGCTATTAGTTTGACATTTTTATTAAATTTCACGAGTGATAACTTGCGTCTTGGCTCACTCCCTCTGACACTCCTCACTCCACGTGAAGATAAGTCAGTTCCCAACATGACATTAGAAGTTATCACCATCACCTGGTTCGTGAGGAGGACATCATTTGGATATGCTCCTCGTGGTTTTCTTTCACAAATCGGGGACAAATTTTGAGAATATGTTTTGCTTTTAATTATTTTATAGGTAAGAAACTCTGTTTGTCCACGGATTGCTTTATCTCGAGTTTGTACCCACAAATCACAATAAACACTGAATTGCGTCTTGAAAGTGAAGTTCGATTTTCAAAAATATTGATTTCACAGAATTTAAATCACTTAACAAATATATAATACAAACATTCCATTGTAACTTAGATTAATTATTCAATGAAGTAAAGCCGACAATAGATTTAACTCAACGAGTACGATATGTATATTATAATTTTACAACTCACCTACGGTATTATCGACCGCCGGCAGTCTTTGTTACATTTTGAATTGATTACGGAAAAATCTCTCATATCTACAAAAGGTTTACCCTAAAATCAAATAAATAAAATTCACATACAGAATCAGAATGAGTTGAAGTTAGCATTCCCAAATAAACAACATATTTTAGAATACGCTGAGTTATTTAATGACTGTTATTATAGTGGGGGGGGGGGGTGTCACGTCCGTTTATGTCCGCTTGTCTCATAGAATCCAAAAAGGACAGGACATAGGCGGACATAGACGGACATAGGCGGACATAGGCGGACATAGACGGACATAGGCGGACATTGGCGGACATAGACGGACATATACGGACATTAATGGACACCTAAATTGCTAAATAAAATGTTCAATTTTTGCTGTTATATCATGTTTTTTGTCCGTTCGGTACCCTATATTTTCAAAACGGACAAAAAATAGAGCGGACAAAAACAGACAAAAATGGACAAAAACGGACTAAAATGGAAATAACATTTAGATGCTTCCTCCTCCTACTCTTCCTCCTCCTCCTCCTAGGTCTTCCTGATCTTCCTCAGTCCTCTTCCTCCTCCCCTCCTCAGTCCTCCTCCTACTCCTACTCCTCGTCCTCAGTCCTCCTCATCAGTCCTCAACAGTCCTCCTCCTCCCCAGTCCTCCTCCTCCTCCTCCTGAGTCCTCCTCCTGGGTCCTCCTCCTGGGTCCTCCTCCTCCTCTTCATCCTCCTCCTCTTCCTCCTCAGTCCTCCTCAGTCCTCCTCCTCATCCTTCTCCTCAGTCCTCCATCCTCCTCCTCAGTCCTCCCCCAGTCCCCCTCCTCCTCCTCCTATTCAGTTCTCCTCCTCCTCCTTCTCCTCCTCAGTCCTCCTCCTTCTCAGTCCTCCTCCTCCTCCTTCTCAGTCCTCCTCCTCCTCCTCCTGAGTCCTCCTCCTCCTCCTCCTCTTCCCTCTCAGTCATCCTCCTCAGCCATCCTCCTCAGTCCTCCTCAGTCCTCCTCCTCCTGGGTCCTCCTCCTCCTCTTTATCCTCCTCCTCTTCCTCCTCGGTCCTCAGTCCTCCTCCTCAGTCCTCCTCATCATCCTTCTCATCAGTCCTCCTCCTCCTCAGTCCTCTCCCAGTCCCCCTCCTTCTCCTCCTCCTATTCAGTCCTCCTCCTCCTCCTCCTCTTCAGTTCTCCTCAGTCCTCCTTCTCATTTCTCCTAAGTCCTCCTCCTGAGTCCTCCTCCTCCTCTTCCTCCTGAGTCCTCCTCCTGAGTCCTCCTCCTCCTCCCTCTCAGTCATCCTCCTCATTCATCCTCCTCAGCCATCCTCCTCAGCCATCCTCCTCAGCCATCCTCCTCAGTACTCCTCAGTCCTCCTCCTTCTCAGTCATCGTCAGTCCTCCTCCTCAGTCCTCCTCAGTCCTCCTCCTCCTCCTGGGTCCTCCTCCTCCGCCTCCTCCTGGGTCCTCCTCCTGGGTCTTCCTGATCCTCCCCAGTCCTCTTCCTCCAGTCCTCAGTCCTCCTTCTCATTTCTCCTAAGTCCTCCTCCTGAGTCCTCCTCCTCTTCCTCCTGAGTCCTCCTCCTGAGTCCTCCTCCTCCTCCCTCTCAGTCATCCTCCTCATTCATCCTCCTCAGCCATCCTCCTCAGCCATCCTCCTCAGCCATCCTCCTCAGTACTCCTCAGTCCTCCTCCTTCTCAGTCATCGTCAGTCCTCCTCCTCAGTCCTCCTCAGTCCTCCTCCTCCTCCTCAGTCCTCCTCCTACTCCTCCTCCTCGTCCTCAGTTCTCCTCATCAGTTCTCAACAGTCCTCCTCCACCCCAGTCCTCCTCCTCCTCCTGGAGCCTTTTCCTGGGTCCTCCTCCTGGGTCCTCCTCCTCCTGGGTCCTCCTCCTCCTGGGTCCTCCTCCTCCTGGGTCCTCCTTCTCCTCCTCAGTCCTTCTCCTCCTCCTCCTCAGTTCTCTTCCTCCTCTTTCTCCTCCTCCTCCCTCTCAGTCATCCTCCTCAGCCATCCTCCTCAGCCATCCTCCTCAGTCCTCCTCCTTCTCAGTCCTCCTCCTGAGTCCTCCTCCTCCTGAGTCATCCTCCTCAGTTCTCCTCCTCCTCCTCCTAGGTCCTCCTTCTGGGTCCTCCTCCTCCTCCTCCTCCTGGGTCTTCCTGATCCTCCTCCTCCCTCTCAGTCATCCTCCTCAGTCATCCTCCTCAGTCATCCTCCTCAGCCATCCTCCTCAGCCATCCTCCTCAGCCATCCTCCTCAGTACTATTCAGTACTCAACAGTCCTCCACCTTCTCAGTCCTCCTGGGTCCTCCTCCTGAGTCCTCCTCCTCCTGAGTCATCCTCCTCAGTCCTCCTCCTCCTCCTGGGTCCTCCTCCTGGGTCCTCCTCCTGGGTCTTCCTGAGTCCTCTTCAGTCCTCTTCCTCCTCCCCTCCTCAGTTCTCCTTCTACTCCTCCTTCTCGTCCTCAGTCCTCCTCATCAGTCCTCAACAGTCCTCCTCCTCCCCAGTCCTCCTCCTCCTCCTCCTCCTCCTCCTCCTCCTCCTCCTCCTCCTCCTCCTCCTCCTCCTCCTCCTCCTCCTCCTGGGGCCTTTTCCTGGGTCCCTATATAATTTGATAAAATAAGTTAAAGCTATTAATAGCTTTAGTGTGATTAATAAGTTATATTCCCTATATTTCGTTGAATAGGTACTGTGCCTACTGTGTACCCTGTGTAACTGTTTCAAAGATATGTTGACGACACAAATAGATCTGGATTTAGCGACCGGATTTGGTGACTGGATTTAATTAAATATTGGGAATATTTGTGAGATCTTTATTCTTTAGACTTTTAGACCTCTTATATGTCCGCTAATGTCCACCAATGTCCGTCCGAGTCCGCCAATGTCCGTCCGGGTCCGCAAATGTCCGTCCGAGTCCGCCAATGTCCGTCCGAGTCCGCCAATGTCCGTCCGTGTCCGCCAATGTCCGTCCGTGTCCGCCAATGTCCCAAAAAACACGTCCGTTGTCTCATAGAATCCAAAAAGGACAGGACATAGGCGGACATAGACGGACGTGACACCCCCCCCTATAGTCCGTTCATAGTATAGTAGTTTATGGTAGTTCATAGTAGTTTATAGTATTTCATAGAAGTTTATGGTAGTTCAAACCTTACTCAGTGCCGTATTTGTCAGGGGCTCTCTGATTGATGGAATAGATAATGAGTCTACGTCCAATGTCCATAACATTAACAATGCCCAGCGCAAGTAAGAACAAAACACTGAACTCATACACGTTGTCCGGGATGATGTGACCGTTAGCAGATTTAGTTTTCAGTTCCTCCTGAACCCTCTCCATTTCTTGGTTGATGGTCGTGTTGGTGTTGTTTTTGTAGGTGATCAGCGCTGTGTTAAGTGCTGTAAAGTTGACTTTAGTTGAGTTGAGGTGGTTGGTTATGTTCTCGACTGAGACGCTCAGTGTCTTTATGTCGTCTAAGGAGAGTTAGTTAGTTGGTAATTTGATATAAATAATATAAAAATGTTCCATTTAAATGTTGTCTATTTATTGCTCAACTTTTGGTAAAATGGACATTAGCATCGATGGGATTGCCCCCCCCCCCCACCTGCCCCTCTCCCAATTATGAAATTAGCTTGTTTAAGAACAGGTATTTGAAGAATTCAATCACCTTTAACTAGGTCCATGGCCTCCTCCAGATGGCCTTTAGTGAGAGTAATGTTGTCTGACACAACTTTAGAATGTTCCTCAAAGTCCTCTATATGTTTTGGCAGGTCTTTGTCCCATTGGTCCAGGTGCCCCTGAGTTTCGTTTATCTTCTTTTCTATTGCACTTGTTTTTTGTTGAACACCTTGGGTATAAAGTGGTACTCTTAAATTCTGCAGTTTTTGTAATTATAGATAAAATTGCAACCTTGATGATCAATATGGAATAACGCTGATTTCAGAAGTGGATATCAGACAAATAAAAGGCGCATTTTGATAATAATATTCCAGTTTTTAAAACTGCGGCTGAAGTGACGTTTTGCTGATTGGTTTAGTTTTAGAACTGTAATTTTATTCTCGACACGACTTACTCGTCAAATTGCTCTTTAACTCGTTGGTAGCGTTATCTATAGAGGATCTAATATCTTTGACCAAATTGTAGAGTTCTACCTCATGAACTTGGAGTGTGATGTTTGCTCCTTTGTCACATGAAACCACCTGTGAAAATATTGGTAAAATACGATTAATAACTTAGGAAGTGTACAATGTGATTAAAATGCGCTGAGTGGTAATCTTCTCGTAGCTGTAGCGCAGCCAAATCCACTATTGTATCTTTGTATACAGAGGTAGGACTGTCTAAATGCCAACATTTTGGTCATGAATGAAAATGTTCATAAAGAGTAGATTAAAAGAATCTGGTCGATAAATTAACATATTTTTAGGGGCATGAAAATTCCATCTCACCTGATTAGCGTTAGGCCCGAGACAAACCAGCTGAGCTGGACTCTGATCAGTGGCTTGTATCTTCATATCCACCCAGGACCATGTCACATCTGAGGTTTGTTTCAGTTCCAGGTCTTTGGTCACGTGGTCGAAGCCCAGATAGTTGTCATCTTGTGACACGATCAGACTCCCGTCTGAAGTGAACCTGTGTGAAGTTTCATTATTAAATAATATGGTTTTAAGCTATTCAAAACATATCGTCATGGGCGAATGTTAAAAAACTTTCGAGATAATGGCCGTTAAAGTTTTTTTTAATGACTTTTTTGTGTGAGGGGCATTTATTCTCAAGAACTTAAGTTTCAGTGGTGATTTACACCATTGATTATTTACCATCAATGTCTGAAATAAACTAATGTTGAAATACCGTTTCTTGAGATAAACTTTCATTACTTACTGCCAGAGTTGGTTAGGACTCCCAAAATCAACATCACTAAATTGCACTTTTGATCCTCCTGACGTTAATGCTTTCCCTGAGGTAATTAATCCATTTCCGAGTACTGTTATAAGATATCAAACTTAGCTTAATATTCAGATCAGTTGTTCCTGTTAGTAAGCTGGAAACACGTTTACTGAAACCTTAGAAGCAGGTGAGGTCAGATCACATACAGTATCTAACGAATTCTTTCAGAACAGATTCCACTCTGATTAAACAATTCCATTTCTTATGTTACAACAAGCTCAGAACACGTTATTTACCTGTGTCCAAGTTGAGCAGATAGAGGGATATGTTGCAGTGTGAGATTTGTATTAATACCAATGTTACGACTACTATAATCATTCTGTTACAATGTGTTTGTTAGCCAATATACTAGCTACTATACACGTTTACAATGAATTTGTTAATTATGTAATAGACTCGTTATTCAACATAAAGGTTAAGATTACTTTATATACATACTAGAAAACCCGTGGTCATAGGGAGGAAGCTTATAGTATTTTTTGTTAGTAAGTTTAAATCGCGTCAAAAAATATCCTACACAACCGAAGATACAGCCAATTAAAATGTTGCTCTTACTAAACACAGCGTAATATCAACAAAACCGATCAAAATGACGTTAAAACATTGTATTGGAGTACAATAATATGTATATATAATTCAGAGAATTATCTTTGTACAATACATATTGTACTCCAATACAATGTTTTAGTTATCAAACTAACTTAAATTTGATATCAACTGCATCATAGAATCCTAATACTCATATAAGCATGATTGCAATAATTGGAATAATTGCAATAATTGATAAGATATGAACGATTCCAACTTAAGACTAATTTATGACAACCTAAGAACGATCAAATCCACGTTTTCGTGTGCTTTTACGCTAGTATTTAAAGTGTTAGGAAAAGCAAGCAAATGTACGAACGATAAGCTATCATTGAAATACAATACAGCCGCGTTGCGATATCGAGCTCAGTGTTTGGGTCCCCTGTCACTTTCATATCATCTTTCAGTTTCACCTCCTAGTTTGACATGATGTCATATTCAACGTGTTCTGATATTCTTAATTATTAACATGTTACAATCTATTAAATTTAGCTAGATTGAATATCTAACAATCTGTTTAATTTAACTATACTAAAAATCTAACAATTCATAACGTGTAGCTAAAGGTTGAAGCTATGTTAAGAAGAACCTGAGCAACATCCAACAAGCTCATTTGACATTTGTGTCAAAGACAGCTCTCCTTGATTGGCCAAACTCTGTCACGTGATTCGAATACGATCCTTTGATTGGTTCATTCTGTGAGGTACTTCATCGCGATTGGCTAAATGGGAGGTACGGAGAGTAAAGTCGGTTTCCGACGGGCCATCGTCAACTTAACTGGACGAACTAACGTAAGTTACATTCAGAAATATTGTTCTGTCTCGAATATTCAAGTTAAATTTGAATGCGCAGCATGTAACATTCCTTTTATATTTACTGAGAATGATAACGGTTTATTAGTTTAGAATAAATGTCCTTACTTCTTACCCCAAGTACACGACTTTAATACGAGTAAGAAAGTTTGTGATTCTCGTGCCGCTTGGTTTGTTATCTGGGTTGAAATTTGATATTGTCGTGAATTGTCGTACATATTACAGAATTCACGGTTTATTCAAGCCACCACAACAGGTTATTCAATCTAGTTAAAAATCTCAGGACCAAGTCTACTTTTGTAAATGTAAGTTGTAGATGTATGTGTAGCGTGATCCAGGGAAATGTACACTTACCTTGTTTCGTTATTTATAGTATTGTAGTATTTATTGGGAGTAACGTTGTTGGTCTAAATGTTTTGATTACACGTAAACTTGATGTTAAGCCAATAAATACTATTCTCCTCATACATTAAGGGGAGATACACCAAAACCGTTTTTGCTCCGAACATCGATTTTATTTTATATTATGGTTAAATAGACAAAAAGAATAAGATTGCACACCTTCAAAATTTTCTAAAAATACTCCCTCATCGAGAAAAAATATATTTTTCTTTTTCGAAAATTTTTAAAATTTGGAGAAGTCTGTCACTGTAATACCGATAGTTCGGCCATTTCAAAAGTTTTTTGGCTGATTTTTTTTACTGAACATTACTTACACTCCGTACAAGACAACCCTTTAAAGCATTATATAATTGAACAATAAATGACCAAGTTACAGACCGAACAAGGTGAAAAAAGAAAAATTGGGATTTTTGCCTACCACCAAAGTTGTACATTTTACCACTCGCCCAGGTCATCAGATATCGCTTTAAAAATTCTTGTGAGTGTAGCTGATGATCAGATCAAACTTTTTGGAACAGGATTTCTCTCAGTCTTGAGTTTTAAGGTGTGAAATGTGGCCTTAACGACTTAGTAAAATTTATCGTAAAAAAGGGCCAAACATGGCAGATTTAAGGCTTAAAATGCCTATACGGGTATATGGCCCCCAGAATATAGGTGGCCCCCAAAATATAGGTCATGTTAGTGGATACAGTTCTAACCAAGATAAGCGATACTAATGGGATCTGTTACTGCTAGGTTGGAGTAAAACATGTAACTAATGTTTCTGGATAAAAATTTTGGACCTACATGAGGTATTTTGGTATATTTGGTCATGACAGCGAAAAATTTAAACGATGTTGTCATTTTCTAGAGGGGTAAATATGGCGAAAAATTGTCATGACAAAAATCTGTCCAACACATGCCATTAAGACTACTGGTATGAGTATAAGTATTATTTTAAGCTATCTTTTCATCGAGACATCTTCAAACTGACAATTTGGAAAAAAGTTATGGCCATCACAATTTTACGGGCCCCCAGAATATAGGTCCATACGACCCCCAGAATATAGGTTGGTCAAAAACCCTGAACATGCCCAAAACCATGCTGTGGGATGCTCTACTTGTAGCTACTAGTCTCCTGAACCCACATATCAAGTTTTATCAAAATTGGATAAAAATTGGCCGAGTTATGGGATAAAAACAAAAACCATATGCCCATATTTGGGCATACGCACCTAATTTGATCGATTTTGGTCCATAAATTGGTCAAATATCAATATTTTTGAATGAAACCAACTTTATATGGAAGGTAAGCATATATTACACATTCTCTATGATTATCAGCTCAATATCTACCTAACTGTGGATTCTGTGTTCAAATAATCGCAAAAAATGAACAAAATCGCCCATATCTCAAACTGACTTAGCTCAAAACAATAGAACTCAATAGGTTTTCAATATTTTCACATGAAATTTTCAGAATCAACGTAGAATTGTCTCATGACCCTAAGTTTTGGGACAGAATTTTGAGTTAGGCCTTTAAAAAAATTTGGCGGCCAAAAATGTCTGATTTACAGTCATTGAGGTGCACATTGTATTGATACAGATAAAAACAGCCCCCTCAATCATATCTAGGGACACTCCTTCAATCTTATTTAAGTATTTAGTTAAGATCCCTACTAAATGAGTGCATGAATGCTTTTTAACTAGTAAAATTAAAGATTTTACTCATTACGGGTATATGGCCCCCAGAATATAGGTTTAAAAAAAAATAGCGACCAAGATTCTGCATTTTCTCTGTCACCCTGAGCATTAAGGAATGTGGGGTAGTGATGAGAAACAGTTAAAGAACATATGCTGAAGAGATGGCATCTTCAAAATGTATGAAGGTGGAGTATTTGAGGACGATTTTTGCATACCTATATTCTGGGGGCCGTAGTTTTTGATTTTTTGCTATTAAGTATACTCTAAACCATTTCAATTTAGTATCTGGAGCCATTGGCATCATCAATACAGTCTCAGCAACATATTCTGACTGCATATAACTGTCTGTGACAATTTTAGAACAACTTAGGAACAGATGTTTGGACCTATATTCTGGGGGCCCTGTTAAAAAATGGTATTTTTACAGGTGAAAAAAAAGTACACTTAAAAACCTAATAATTATTTTCAACTACCCAAGAAACATTTAAAGGGTTATTATGTACATATTTACAGCCCTAAACATGCTTAGAAGTAGTTTTAACACCTGTTTCTAAGTGCTCAAAAAACGACCTATATTCTGGGGGCCATATACCCGTAACTCAAAAAGTATTAGGTTTTTTGAAATAATTTTTACAGGATCGTAATCAGCTTGGTAAGACAAATCTTTTAGTATCAAATTTATAATAGTTAAAGACACAAAATTTGTAAAAAAATGTGTACAATTTGTACAAAATTTATACAAGGTGTTTTATACAAGGTTGTGTTCGAGCTGGAAAATTATTTAAGACAATTTGTCTTGTAAAATCACCTATTTGGTACTAAAAGATTCGTTTTCTCAAGCTGATTACGATTCTGTAAAAATTATTTCAAAAAAAATTATACTTTTTTGAGTTATAGGCATTTTAAGCCTTAAATCTGCCATGTTTGGCCCTTTTTTACGATGAATTTTACTAAGTCGTTTGAGGCCACATTTCATACCTTAAAACTCAAAACTGAGAGAAATCCTGTTCCAAAAAGTTTGATATGATCATCGGCTACACTCACAAGAATTTTTAAAGCGATATCTGATGACCTGGGCGAGTGGTAAAATGTACAACTTTGGTGGTAGGCAAAAATCCCAATTTTTCTTTTTTCACCTTGTTCGGTCTGTAACTTGGTCATTTATTGTTCAATTATATAATGCTTTAAAGGGTTGTCTTGTACGGAATGTAAGTAATGTTCAGTAAAAAAATCAGCCAAAAAACTTTTAAAATGGCCGAACTATCGGTATTACATTGACAGACTTCTCCAAATTTTAAAAATTGTCGAAAAAGAAAAATTTTTTTTTCTCGATGAGGGAGTATTTTTAGAAAATTTTGAAGGTGTGCAATCTTATTCTTTTTGTCTATTTAACCATAATATAAAATAAAATCGATGTTCGGAGCAAAAACGTTTTTGGTGTATCTCCCCTTAACTTCGGGTACATTTCGATTGAATTTTATTTGGTGTGCATCTATAATCCCGTCTCCAAATTCTTCACATTCCAGCAAACAATAGATACATCAGATGATGCGTTCTGGGATCAGTTCTGGAGTGGAACTGTGAACAACATCAGCGATATATTCGCTCTCGTTACTGCTGATGATATCCACACCCTACGCGAAGAATCTCCCGCCAACTTCATGACGCTTATTTACAAGGTAATTATAAAGTTGGTTACTGGTGGGGAGGTGATGTGAGTTTGTTTTGGCACGTGACCACGATAAAACCATAATATTGAAGGGAGTGGACTTATATCAAGTAGCGTCAGCACTAAGGAAAACAAAACTAGTTAACCAAACAGCTTGCAGATGCATACTGTGCAGCCAATCTACGTGTTTTGTAGTCTTGTCTGGTTACGATTGAGAATGTGTTAAAACAACCCGAATATTCATTTCTAAACTGGTATCCGAATACAACTCTCATTTTAACATAATATTAAGGCTTTGTAACGCGTGATTATCCCCATCAGGCTGTGGAGAAGTTGGACAGTTCTGTAATTGCTGGTCCAAGCATGAGTTTATCAGAACAAGCTATCGGTAATTTCGCTCACTTAATTGCTTCTGCATAATTATTACTTTAATTAAGTAAACAGAAGTTGATTCATCATCATTTTGATTGGTAATAGTTTGTCCTTATCATTGTATTCCATCAAAACTGTTTCAGTGTTAAATTGTGTACGATTACTGACAAGGCTTATACCGTTCGTATTTGAAAGTGAGGAATGGAGGTCATTCTTCTGGTCTAAGAACTCGATCGATCTAGAGGATTCTTTACACGGAGAAAGTTGCGGAAACGCCCCTTTAGCTCAGATACTCCTCAAAAAGCTATCCGTAAGCCATATCATTTCATGGTATTTGTACAACATAGAAATTGTTGTAATTGAAGATTCGCCGGAATATTATATCGTTTTGGCCAACTTACCCGATACTCAGTCTCCTATGGCCGGTCACTATTTTAGAGATTCGTTACAGTGACGCGCGATGCAGTTCTTTCGAGCCAAGTCAAGTTGCAAGCCTAAGAAAAACGATTAATTTCAAGCGCAGCGCAGCAAGCAATAAAATTGTGCGTGCGTGCGCGTGATCGAAACGATGAATTAAATTAGATAAAAGGCGATTAATAAACCGAGTACCGACCATGACATCTTGACACTCCGACTCCCATTAGTCTAATGTTGGGGATTTTATTCTATTTTCTCGTTGGTTTAATGGCATTAGACCAACGAGAAAACAGAATAAAATCACCAACAATCGTATAAACGGTTGTATTATTTTGGCAATCAGCTGCTGCACATACTGTGACTTTGGCAACGGCAAAACTCATTTTAACATAAATTTCCTTCAGGATTTGCTATTCTGCCCTGATTTCACTATAGTCGCCCCTGCAACAGTTGGTCCGGTAAGTCACCTTGATTTTACTTATCAAACTTCCTATCTCGAGCTAAATGTCTGGCAATACCTTGAAAATAAACTAAGAATTGGTCAATTAGCTAATAAACCAAACCTTCAGACCACTAATTTGAGACCTCAGGACACGTTAGAAGATTTTAGTATTGAGAGTATCCAACATATCTGGGAGAAGGGTGTCGGGTTCGCCTACTCGAGGAAAACACCTCCCCAAATCGACAGCAACAGGACCGAGATATTGAAACTGTTACTGACTTGTTTTTCGGAGACCATGTACTACGTTCCCTCTGGTGAGATAATGTGCTTAAGAATTCCCTATATATTTACACGGTCTAACTTCAGATCAAATAATCAGGATAAATTATCTCTGGACTGTATAGTAGCGGTCATGGTAGTAGTCCTAAATATCACTTTCTAACCCTTCAGACTCCTCGCAGCCGAACCTATGGTTATCCTACTTCACGTCCATCGAGAACAAACATGCACTACCTCTCTTCACCTCACTGCTCAATGTGATATGTGCGTACGACCCGCAGGGGTACGGTTTACCATACCAGCATGTAATGTTCTCCGACCACAGGGAACAGCTTGTCGAGGTGAGCTCAGGGGTTCAATTTGGTTCTGTTATCTCATAATAAGTATGTGGTGTGTCAAGGGTGGATGATTACAAACTGATTTTTGCCGTTCTATGAGGTCAAATTAATGCAAATGTGAACATATTTGTAAGCTTAAAACCCTTTACTTGTATTTAATGAGTTATCTTGAGTGACTTACCATTCCACCCAGGTTAGCGCACAGGTCCTGATGGTGATTCTGGACCACGAGTCAGCTAGCATGCAGTCAATAGACGAGAAATCAACCCCAACCAACTACTTCACATATTTCCTCTCCCGAATACATCGGGAGGAGGACTTTCATTTCATCCTCTGTGGTCTTATAAAACTTCTCAATAACCCTCTTCTACAGGTCTGAATTCTGTTTTATACTATCTGAATGTGTAGTGTATAATGTGTCAATGTAAAATGTACTGTACTGTGTACGATATACAATGGTCAACTAAAACTGTCATTCATTTTCCATGCCTTAAAGGTAAAGGCATGAAAATCCACCAATTTCTTACCGTGCCGGTATATACGCAATATATTGTTTATTACTGTGCTGAATTTGACTTTCTATACCAGACGTACCTGCCAAACAGCTGCAAGAAGATTGGTTTTCACGAGGAGCTTCTGGTGCTGTTTTGGAAGATGTGTGATTATAATAAGGTAAACAAGAAATGCGGCCGCTATTCTTTTGTGGATGGCCGCTCAATTTCCCGATCCGTGATGGCGTATTTTATCATATTCCATACCACCTGGGGACCCCAGTCTTTACTGTTTATAAGCATGCAGATATGGCGGAGTGACAGGCCGAGCGCGGCCCAGTTAATATAATTCCATATTGAATTTGAAAATCGTGTATATTTTTAAACATTTTTTTATATGTTTATTATTTATGCAACCTGACACGGATCTGTGCAAAATAGTAACACTAAGTCAAAATAATAATAATATGCTATCAATTAGTCCCTAGCAGGATGGTACATGGTGAAATTAATTAACAATGTACTTGAACAGTTCAGCAACGCGCGCCAACAATTGTTTAATTCAGATTATCCGCAAAATAACTTTGCGCAGGCAAACACGTGGGCGATAACTATAGACTGGGCCGCTGGGGCGAAGGCACGTACGCACGCACGGTCGCACGCTCGCACGGTCGCAAGCTACCATATACAAAAAAAAACCTCGTTCGCTAACCCTTGTACTTGACTCTTTTGTGCCTTCGGCACTTTGAGTCATGGATCGGGAAAAAATGAAACACACTACGAAGTACGAATATCATCATTTTATCGTATTTCAATGTACCTGAACATTGAACAATAGTGAACAAATATAATTCCGAAAAGAGTTCAACTTGTTATTCCATCAAATTAAAATATAACCTTCATGGCATGAAATACGCCTGTGGCTAGAATCTCATCCCCATTAATTAAAATATAAATTAATTAATTATTAATTAAAATTAAAACTTTTTCAGAAATTTCTCTTCTACGTGTTGAAGACGAGTGATGTGTTGGATGTTCTAGTTCCGATACTTTACTATCTGACCGAGTCTCGCAATGATCCTGGTTAGTTTCTCAAGACGATTTACACATGTATTCTGAAAGCTCCTACTTAATGATTATTTTGTATCACTTACATGTTTTAAACAACCCCCTCCAGGTTAGTTTTATCAGCTCTTACAAGGCTTTATTAAATATGTTTCAGTTTGCCACTTCAAACCGTGAAGGGGCAGTGAATACCTAGAGATATTTTGTAGTAACAACCTGCTAAGATTATCTCCCTATCTCTCAATAGACTGCATCATCGTAATCTGACTAAAAAGTACTTCATTCGCTCCTGTAGATCCTTGTCAATTTTATCCGTTACAGAGTTCAACGGTCCCAACTTTTTGTGCACTGTTTTGTTAGCCGGATTGTTTGTCTTACCTTTAATTTGTTTTTCCTTTGGTTCCCAAGTATTTGCAAATTTTTGAGTGCAGTACTGAACTATCTTAGGCGTTGGGTTCGCGTACTTTTTAAACGCTTTGCAAGGCCCAAAAGAGTCTTTCCTAACGAACTCTCGCTTTTTTACAGAGTTTTTGTTTGTTGTGCGATGTTTGGAAGACGGTCCCATAAGTTCGGATTGATCAGCGTTATCAGCTGTATGATTGGACTCTGTTTCTGATTCTCGGTGATCACTCTCAGTAACGGAATGTGGCAGGTAGTTCTCGGGGCACCAGGGGAGCAGCTTGTTCGGCTGGGCCGGCTTCTGAAATACCGAGAATTCTTATATTCGCCGAGCAATCAGTGATTATAGAATAAGTTGACAATGATCATGAAATAAGTTGACAACGCGATAAATTCTTCTACTTTGATTGGTTACAATGTTACATGTAAATAGTAACTGAATACCTTGTATATGGTCGGTACAATATCGGGCAGAATGTTGGGTCTCACAAAACGGCACGGTTTGTGGAGGTGACGTTCAAATAGCTCCTCGGGATACCGCAGGTTCACGTCTGGTGATAACTGTGAGGTTTTGTGAGTGAGGGAAGATAAGATTAGTTATATGCAGACAAAATACAAGTTTCAATGCAATAAGATAAATAGCTGTTCGGATATTACTCCATAATTCATATTCCCTAATCAAAAGAGAAGTTCAGAGATGACGGTTATCTCAATTTTTTGAAACAAATATTTATCCCAAATTGTCATCAAATTTATAAGAATTAAAAGCACCTGTCTATGAAGCTGTTTCCTGTAGAAGTCTCGTATTTGTTTGGTAGTCTTAATAGAGTCTGGTGCTCGGGGACTAAAACCTAGAAGATCTGCAGTGAAAGTTAGAGTTTGGGTTGCTACAAATAGTAATACACATTTTATAGAAGTAATGCCCTTAACTTTTCATACCATATCGACCTTTTTTCCGGTACATTAAAGTTCCCACTTCCCCAACCAATATCATGATAGACGTCGTAAGTGAATCTATGTATTTGTAGTTTGAAAGTTTAAACTAAAATTTCTCAATGTGCTAGAAAACCAAAGGGCTAACAAAGATAACCTCATAGATATCTCTCTAATATGACTACCTTGACTGTGAAGCTCGTGCCTTGCTGTGTTGATAACACTCACTGGACACAGCCTTACCGACATCAGCTTCCTCAGTTTGAACTGTTCTTGTGACAGCAGCTGCTTCTTTCTCCCTGAACATATCAGTGGACGTGATTGAGGACGAGCAGGGGCGGGGGCGCATCGCCTTCCCCTGCGCACGCCCCTGAGGACGAGGGACGGCCATCTTTGCTCGACCCTGCATTACAAATCTAAAACCGATAAGATACGACGATAACTAACGATAGAATTATATAGAATATTATATACTATAGAATTATAAACTAATAATTATATACTATATATTATGTAGTAGGTACCTTTATTGTGTTCGAGTGCTGCGTAAGTACTGATGAGATCCTCTTCTAGTTTATCATTCCTCCCTCGAGCAACCCTCTCACTAACCGAGTTCAGTACATTTAGCTTCCTGCCTTGTCCTCCTTTGTCTCTGCTACCTGAACACAATTATCTCAACTTTCTAGGTCTGATGTTTTCCTTTTGTTGACTTAAAAAAGGGTAGCGTCTAGTAATTTGCATGTTGAACTTTGAGTTTGAAATTCTAAAATAACAGATACCAAGAATTATATAAGCAGAAGGATCGCTTAGTGTGAATTTGATAAACTTAGGACAAAGAAACGGAATCAAACCTGGTCTTTGGTGTTCAGAGCCGGTCATCGAACTAAAAGTTAGAACACAAACGAAAAGTCATCAGTGTCAGTCATTCATGTCTCAATAACAAGACAAAAATATACTAAGGAAAGAGCGATAACACTGATGTAATGATGTGTTCTCAATAAAACAAGTACTATGTTGAACTATAAACACGAACTTAGTGGCCGGTAATGAATTAGTTCGACTAAGCTCGCCACTCCCGTGACACGTAAGTTGGGAGTACCAGAAATAAATTGTTGGCAAAATGCACTCAAAGAGTAGTGTACTAACCCAATAATATTCGCCAGAAATCGTTAAACCTATTTTCACTACAAATGACAAAAAGTGAGGAGGACCTGTCCAGGTGCCCGGACACACTGTTATAAAGTAACTGTGGAAGTCAACACCGTGCAGCTGAACATCTGACTCATTAATCAGGACATATAATCACATGTGCGGGGACGTACTCACGTTCTTAACAAATAATGTGTGTTCTGAGATCACGTTCCCAGATGCAATAGTTTTGTCTCAGTTTGGTTATAAAGTCACTATCGGCCATAAAGATATCAAATCAAATATCAGAAAAGCAATCCAAAATATAAATATAAAGTAGTTAAAGTTAGCATTAAATGATTAAATACATTTCCTCGCGTCAATTTTTATGAAACGTGGTGAAGGTCCCAGAGAATTAAGAAGAGGGCTCGGCATATGTATAAAATGGAAAAAGCGACCGAGCTTCCCCGCCTATCTTAGATCTGAACAGATCTTCACCAAACACGGTTCCAATCAAATTCAAATTATACCAGACCGACCTGGCTTTATACGTGAAGCAGAAAACACAACTAGGTCGTAACGTTACCGAGGATCAGTCCTGAGAGTCTCCTACTTTGCTACTCCATATTCTCGGATCTTACTTGATTTAAGTTCGATATTTAAAGAAAATTCCTAGATAAGAATGAAAACAGAGTTACAGAATAGAAATGCTAAACCGACTACAACAGACGCCGTTACTAATTACAACAAAAAAAGTAATTACCAGCAAGGCTAAGAACCTAAATTTCAAAGATAACTTTATATCGGTCAACGATAGATCGGCGTGGCCCCAACATTTCACTTTGCAGACGTATCCTTTATCCGATAATAATGAGAACCTAGCACCTACTTGCTAATGGAACTGTTCGATACATCAGTTGTCACTAATTCTGTACGGTAGCTAGGTAAATACCACGTCACGTTATTTCTTGGATTATTAAGAGGTTTGCTTCTAAGTTATTGGTAAAACTTACGTTATTTGGTTGAAATAATGTAACTAACAGCATGCATAATGAGAATATGCGGCAAGGTGAGACATATTTGTTTACTTAGAAGGATTTAAGGGTAAGTACCTGTTCAGCACAAGACAGAGCTGATGCACATTTTGTATTATGGAACGCTTGTAACGCTTGTAACGCTTATAACTTCTCTTTACACTGGCCCTATTGTTAACCCCTTAAGGACAGGAAACATTCCTAAAGAGTAACTTAACCTCTAAAGGGCCATTTAGAGGTTAAGTTACTCTTTAGGAATGTTTCCTGTCTTATATCTCAAATTATCTCAAATTTCTGTTGATCATTTTATCATGTTCATTGTTCCGTATCCTCTAAACGGCACGGATATTACGTTACTATTATGGTTTGTCGTCCCTCATTCCCTAAAATATTTTGTAAGTGAAGTTCTTTATTGCACCTATGCCTACGGCATAGGTGCATACCAAATAAATTGAGTTGAGATATAGGCATACAGACCTTCATACGGACTCGTAGTAAAACTTAATGATCACGTAATTTTACCTTGAAACGTGAATCGATTAACAATTAATAATAATGATGATTAAAAAATCAGATATTTGAATTTCGATCAGACGATTGGGCCGTGGACCGCTTCTCTCTGATCAAACAAAAACGAATACTCCCCATTTAATTGTAAAATTTATAAGTATTAAACTTGACAAACTTATCACTCCTTCAGGTAAAGTAGGTTTGATGCACGTTGGCGTGTTTATCCTCCTCCTGCTAAGTGGAGAACGTAACTTTGGGGTGAGACTTAACAAGTTGTATTTAACCAGAGTTCCAATGGACCTCCCCATCTTCACCGGAAACCATGCTGACCTTCTTATACTGGTGGGTTTCACTATTTCTCTATTTTACTATTTCACTATTTCCTTCATTTTACTTTATTTGTTAAATCGAAGTGAATTGGTATTTAAAAATCATGTAATCCATGCGATTTACGCCTATCTGAATTTGTAACATTACAAATCAAAACTTCAAAGTATCAGTCAGTGTTTACAGAAGCTAATAATTTTATTAATTCTAATAATTTTATTGATTGTTAAAATTAACAGGTTTTCCACAAGATAATAACATGTGGCCACCACAGACTTCAGCCTCTCTTCGACTGTATCCTCACCATCATAGTGAACAGTAAGTTGACATTACCTAATTTAATTTAATTTAATTTAATTAATTTTTTACCTTAATTTAGTTTAATTTAATTAATTAGTTACCTGATTTTGATGAATAAAACACAGAGTTTTGCAAAAAAATACATCGCAAAATCATAGATTGTTCACATATTACGTAAAAGAGAGTGAGTTTAGAAAATCTTTGATTTCTTCACAATAGCTATGTGTATACTGACGTCCAGGGGAGGGGTTATATGTGAACAATCGCAAAAACTAAATCATTTCATTGGTTTGGGGTTATCATCCGACCATTTGTCTCATCTTTTGAGCAAACATTTAACAAAAAACAGCAACATTCACCATTTTAATGAGTAATTCCGATGGTGAAATTCGCCGAGGTATTAAAATTACGTTTATATTTACTTTAACATCCATTCCCTGAAGAATAATATTCTATGATTGATCATTGATGTCTTTATGATTTACTTAACCAAAAAAATTCAGGACAATTGCATTTGGCTAAAAGATAACAGCCCGATCGTTCGATTTTTCAATTTTTTTTTCAACCACGACTATTTCAGTTTCTCCCTACCTGAAACAGATGTGTATGGTTTCCTCAAGTAAACTGATGCACCTTCTCGAGGTTAGATTCAAACATTCTGTGACTTTAACTAATTGATTAATTTAATTGCACAATTAAAAGTATTTTAATTTTAATAAATTTACACAAACAAACCCTAGTTGTGTCATTCAAGTAAGTGCTGGGGCTCATAATTTTTCTGGTTTTCAAAAAAACAGTAAATCATCTAGAAAAAGTAAAAATGAAACATGGCATCGCATGAAATATCGCCTTAATCTTGGATAAAACAGTTGTGCACTACTATGCAGAGTATATGAAAGTATGAAGAAGAAATTCAGCTGCTATCTGCGTTGTGTAGGAAAATGTCAGTACTATTGATATCAGGTTATTTCTGTATCGACTGAATGATCAGTTTTACAAAAATATCAATTCTCTGTCAAGTTCAAATACGAATCAAATCTCATTTATATTGTTAGTCATTGCTGCTTACAAAACATCGTGACGTCATTTCTGCAACTCTGACGTCACCAGTGTACTATGACGTCGCTGATCTATCCATCACTTGTTTCTGCAACGTGTAGAATCGTGGGATTTGCTTGGTAAAACGAAGGGCAGGGTCAGTAGGTTGCAGTTACCTCCAGTCAGCATCACGCCCACTCTCCTGAAGATATAGCGTGTGAGAGGGGGCCGGGGGGGGGGGGGGGGGGGGGCACTTAGATATTTAAATATAGTTGATGCAACTGGGTCTGACCTGTAGTCGTGGCTATCGCAGATGTGCATAAAGTGTTCAGTAAAGAGAGCAGCTACACAGGCAGCCGCGTTCTCGTCTACCACTATCTTCAGTCTCTCGAACACGAACCTCATTGCATCTGACAACAGAGGGCGTTTATAAGAGGGCGTTTATGTTTTCAAGACCCTGGATTGGCTGACAAGAACCGGGTTTGCAAACACTACTCACCCACGAAATAAGAATAATTACTAAACTCGAGTACTCCCACAAAGTTACTAACCTGTTATCCCGTTGTTGTCCACAGTTATGGTAGTTTTCTCACAGTGTTTAAGTATTGCAGGTCGGGTGGAAGGGTGCACGGTCAGGTTTAGTGCTGAAGCGACACTCTCCTCCGCTCTCTCCGTACATTCGTCTGGCCAGGCCCCGGTTGCCAGGGCAACAGATACCGGGTCACCTGACTGTGTCACGAGGTACACGTCTGTTGTGTCGTCTATCTGAGGTTTAGAGGTTACTTTCATTACTCAGGCGTAGATGATATTATATAGTACATATTATAGCTGCATCTCATTAGATAAAAGTATTAAATTTCAACCACGTTGGTGGTGATAATGGTAGCAGCAAGGACAGCAAGTAACACACCTTTACCAAACTAACCTCTTTGATGGTGATAGCGGTAGCGGCAGCTAAAGTTCCGTCTCCAGCTAACACCAGAACAGCTTCTAGAGTGTTGTTGGTTTGCTTCATGAACTCCGATGCTGGAAATGTTTAAGTGTTGCATCACAAATTTTGTATGGTGTCCTATGAAACTTTGAAAAGGTGGAGGAACATTCCTGATTTAACAATTGTGGTTCGACCTTGTTTGAGCTATAACACCATGCTATAAAGCATTCGACGACTTGTCTTTAAGTATATCGCCCGTAATAAGTGAATGATTTTTTATTCATTATATTATAGTCCGGTTTACAAACTTTGAAAATGTCATTATGATATTTAACAGGATAATTTTATTGAGATACTCAAAGGCTCGGAGTTGAGGATTGAATGGTTGATCTAATTAAGCTTCAAGTTTGATAACATTAAATTAGCACCATTCTCAAACTTGACACCTGCTCGGTATTTTCCGTGATTTTCACGATTTGTAGGACGCTATTTTTCTCACTACCTCGTTGTAAGAAGCACTCAACAAGAAATATTGGAGCTCTTTTTAACCATGCTTTCTCTGATCTTAATTACGAGTTTATTAGGCCCGGCTTTGGCTTGCTCTGACGACAAACCATCACCCTCTCAAAGATTCCAGAACTTCTTAAAGCAATCCGGAAACAAGTATGTCTCAACAAAAGAGAGAGTCCTACGGTACAAGATATTCTCCCAAAACCTGGCAGTCATCAAGGACCTGAACTCCCAGAACCTGGGCTACACGACAACCACCAACAAGTTCGCTGTAATGACTACTCAGGAGATTGAGTTATATCATGGGGTCAACAAAACAAGGGAAAATCAACTCCACCCTGTCAGTAACCATGACAACACTCCTGATGACAACACTCCTGATGACGTCACTCTTGATGACGTCACTGCACTCCCTGATAGTGTGTCATGGATTGACTCTGGTCACGTGACATCTGTAAAGAACCAGGACGGCTGCGGAGCGTGCTGGACGTTTGGACCAACAGTAGCAATAGAGGGAGCCTACAAAACACTGACAGGTAAACTGAAGCAGTTCTCTAATCAGGAACTACTGGACTGTGTTTATGATGCACACACCTACAACGCATGTCATGGTGGCGTTGAGAGTCGAGCTATCCAGTTTGTAATGAGTCGGAAAAGACTGGGAATGTGGCGGGACTATCCCTACGAGCCAGTAGATAAGCGGTGCAGGAGTGCTGGTAAACCAGACGGTCTCATCGGAGCTAAAGTTACCGGTTTCTCAAGGAATGATGGAAGTGAGGCTGGTACCATATCCCGACTCTCTCAGGGACCTCTGTCAGTAGCATTTCACGCTGTTCTCTCCGTACATTTCTACGAGAGTGGGATCTACAGGAGTGACAAGTGTAACGGGGCTGCTAATCACGCTGTAGCAGCTGTAGCTTACTCTCCGCATTACATCCTCATCAAGAACAGCTGGGGTGGTGACTGGGGTGACCAGGGTCTCTTCAAGTTCGCTAGAGAGAACTACGCGTGTGGGATCCATCTCCCTGACAACAACTTCATGGTACAGATGGAACCGACTGGTGAAGCTGACGATGACAAGGAGGACGAAGCCCTGGTGTACGAGAGACAGCCGACAGTGCGACCTCCTACAGTTCCCATGCCTACTGTATCTGCTCCTACTACGTCCAGTGGAGATGTGTGCAGAGACAGGATTGAGAGTTGTCTGACCTACTTTTGTGGCTTTTATCCTAACTACAAGACTGACTGTAAGAAGACCTGTGGACACTGTTGAATTTAGCTTGGAGTTTTAAATAAATGCTATTTAGTTCGAATTATGGTTTAAATTTAATTGTCTCTTACTGGCTTAATTAACTACAAAAGTGATAGAACTGAAAATCCTGCTTGTGATAGGATGCTCAGATCTACACTTCATCACGGTCACCTCGCCAAGACGTTATTGTAACAGTGTTATTTATGACATCAAAACGGCGTGTATTGGGGAGGGGGTGGCAATATTGCTGTCACCACTAGACTCGTACTGACCTAGAGTACCGTATCCAGCTATGACTGTAGGCTCGTAGGGCAGTATCATCTTGTACCCTGTCTCCTCGGCCTCCTTCTCAGCTCTGTCCCTCACTGACTCCGGGTTGTCTGTTGTGTGAACCAGCACCCTTGACTTGTAGTGGTGCAGGATCTGGTGGGGGATCCAAGTGATTGTTACTGTTTGAGCACTGGTAATTAGTCCTCAATCGTCAAAATTTATATTATCCATGGTTAAAAATCTTCCGATTTTCTGACCTTAAAAAGTCTACGAAACTGAGATATTCCATTGATAAAAAGTCTTTTTTAGACAGATGAGTAATGACCCACCTCCAATGAAGCCCTGCAAGTGCTCTTAGCAACCACACTGATACAGTTTACTCCTGCCATGTTAGCTGCACAAGCTGCTGCCTCCGCGAACTCGCCAGCTCCTGACGTCATCACTGCAAACTGTGGTGATATCGTCAATATGACATCATAGGGACTGAAGTGACGTCATAGTGGCTTAAATGACAACAACATGTCCAAATTCATTGCAATAAAATGGTTTACTTTGAATTATTATACTTATACTGAAAAATCTTACTGTCTGAGGGAGGCTACTTCTCCGGGCCTTTACTCGTTTCTGTAGTCTCTGTTCACGCTGGTAAATGATGTGGTTCAGCACTCCCCTTATTTTGTAGCTGCCCGACTTTTGGAAGTTCTCCGCTTTGAACAATACCTTCACCTAAAGTAGATGTTAAAGTAGATGTTATTTAAGTTTTTCAACCCTTCCATTTTTGCATCTTTTGATATGGAAAATGTTGGATCTTCGAACACAGATCGACTGATTGGTGTTTCAGATTAAAGGTGAGTTTAGGAGATTTTACTGACTCCTACATACTCACTACATTTCACTGACTCCTACATACTACATAGTGTAGGTAGGTATGTACATACCTTTAACATGGAGCACAGATTACTGGAACTCAGTATCTGTGTTTGATGAATGTAGTCCTGGACTCTGTTCCTGGCCCTGGAAACGTCTCTGAGGTTGATCAGGGGCTCCTCCTCCTGTGTGGCCTGTTTCGGCTGGAACAGTCCTATCGTCCCCATACTTATCCGGCGTAGTACGCTACCTGGACAGTGGCACGTGTTTGTGCACGTGATTGATTTCATATGCTCACTCTAGCTATTTAATGATCGGGTCTTACCCTCCTGCCCAAATTCCTTGTGCATCAGAATCTTGAGATTGGTCCTTGGTTATCCGTCGATGGTCGCTTTAAGGCACAGTTAACTCATACTTAACGCACGGAAACGTATGGGTCGCTAAAGGGTAAAACATTGGAAAGTGTCGTGAACCTACCTCTACGTCCCTTGTTGTTGTTCGCAGAAGGCAGGGCTGGCAGAATGTCCCCGACCGTGTCACCATCTGGAGAGCCGGTGTCTTGTGACTCAGACCTTTGTACTTCCTCCACGCTCTTCAGGGTCATTCTACCGCTTTCAGCTGTAATTAGAGGATAATTAGGGTAATGAGTTATAATTACCATAAACAGATACGATTTTGCAATATGTATATGTTTTATAATGTGTAGCAAGCATGTGTTTATTGTATACATATCAATTATCAGTATTGCACTGTTACACGATTTAATCTTCTGTATCTAATTATCATATTTATATTAAAGGAAGCTGGGAGCTGCAAGTTTTGAATGAATTGTGAGAAAATACTTAACGCCTGACTATAACGTTCTACGATGTTCTTTAGTCAGGAGTCTAGACCATTCTTTAGTGCCTCTTATATTGGAAATATGGTAAGGTTAATATGGTAAGGTTAATATGGTAAGGTTAATAAATAATATGGTAAGGTTAATATGGTAAGGTTAATATGGTAAGGTTAATAAATAATATGGTAAGGTTAATATGGTAAGGTTAATATGGTAAGGTTAATATGGTAAGGTTAATAAATAATATGGTAAGGTTAATAAATAATATGGTAAGGTTAATAAATAATATGGTAAGGTTAATATGACTAACAAAGTTATCTTATCACATACCACAGTCTATGGGGACCCATTCATATCACCAACTAGTTTATACCATTTATAGATCACCTTAATTATTCATGTCACGTGGTTATCAAGAGTGTTAACTTGTATTTCCAACCCGTTACTAATTAAAGCCTAATAAACAACTATAAATAACTGATAAAGCACTGTAGAATGATTGATTGATTAAACTAGTTCGGATCACCTAAAGTGCGTCCCTACTTTCAACAAAACATGGTAACTGGTAACTGGTAACTGGTAACTGATAACTGGTAACTGATAACTGGTAACTGATAACTGGTAACTGATAACTGATAACTGGTATAACTTCACGCAATGTCACAGGAGCTGCCAAACAATGTCACCAGAAAATCGGCCGAAAAGAAAACAGAAATTTACCCGTTATTAATTAAAAATGCAAACATGTGATACGACATTTCTGGGTTCGTGTGGTTTACTCCAAATTTACTGGCTAATTTTAACGATGTGACAATAAATGTACCTATAAGTAATATATACAATTGGAATTTGATTGTTTCTACAATGTGCGTTAATTAAGTCCACATTGTCGTCTGTCATCTGTAATTTATCTAGTAATTGGTGAGCTTGTAGATGGTGCGTCTGGTATGGATTTGAATAATCTATGTGTATTTATGGATAATTATTTACGTGAAATATGAATAATTGTTTCAAAATTATGGATGATTATAAATTGCCTTGGGAACATTGTAAATCGTTCGTCTGGACTTCAATACATAAGAACTAACGATATTTTCAATTCTCCTAGTAAAGTCGCGATTAAAATTATTTTCTTCGGTGGAATATGATCAAAATGGGAACAACTTTAATTGAAATTACAGCCTGGATCGTCATAAAGTATACGGTCCAAATAAAAAGGCCAAATCTAATCATGCGCTCACCATACAGTCAGTAACCTTGACAATCGACCAGATGTGCAGAATTTGGTCAACCGTTACGAATTGCGAAGATACAAAGTCACCAAGATCACAAAGAGTTATCCTCCGTCGTAACAGTTAACCCCTGCCATCATCATCCGTACAATATCTCACCAAAATATACCTCTCAACTAGATACTGTGAATTAGGCAGTAGGTGGGGATAATATGTTGTAGTGTATATGTATGGTATAGAAACATCGATGCCGGCAGAAGGTACGGGGCTAACAAACTATTGTGTTAAACGGTGGACATCAGTTATGTACTGTGAAACATTAAACTCCTGGAATTTTAACGGGAAATTATGTACAAACCCAGGAAACCGGGCCTATTGAGGGTGCCGACAATAAGTAACGATCAAATTATTGAAGATGTTCTCACTTCTCGTGAAACTAGCTAGCGGCTACAAAGGGTAAGTGAGGGTGAAATTATCCTTAACCTCACTGAGTTATGTGTGATCAGGCACAGATACAATTCAAAGCTGCCCTCTGAACCCAACCCACATTCTGCAACAATTGAAACAACGTCAACAGAACAGAACTCTAGATTTTTCTATTGTTAATAATTTGATAGTCAAGATAGAGCCATCGTCAACTAGGTCCTTGAAAACAAATCCTGTTGTGGCAAGTTGCCTTTTGTTTGTTCCACCACTTTCGTGTATACTTGTTAGTTGTTCTTCTTCATTTATATCCTCCTTTATCAAATAATTAAGTTGAAATCCCATGTTGAGGATGGTAGAAGTTTCGCTCTGTTAGCCACCAAGAATTCTATGATTAACGTCATCAATGTTAGAATAACTACGGAGCTACACTTCGGTAACTACTGAGCTACACTCCGGTAACTACGGAGCTACACTCCGGTAACTACGGAGCTACACTTCGGTAACTACTGAGCTACACTCCGGTAACTACGGAGCTACACTCCGGTAACTACGGAGCTACACTTCGGTAACTACTGAGCTACACTCCGGTAACTACGGAGCTACACTCCGGTAACTACGGAGCTACACTTCGGTAACTACGGAGCTACACTCCGGTAACTACGGAGCTACACTCCGGTAACTACGGAGCTACACTCCGGTAACTACTGAGCTACACTCCGGTAACTACGGAGCTACACTCCGGTAACTACGGAGCTACACTCCGGTAACTACGGAGCTACACTCCGGTAACTACGGAGCTACACTCCGGTAACTACGGAGCTACACTACGGTAACTACTGAGCTACACTCTTACTTTGGTTACTTTGGTTGTGTTTATCCTCGTAGCAGGAAGGGTCATCAGATTTCTGACCACCTCGATGGCGAGTAGTCTACCAGGGAATTAGACCAGCTGCAGCTATAACCGGAAGTCGGAGGGTTGTCCGGTATCAAAGCAATAAACTTGGACAAACTAACTTTAAACGACTCAAACGTAGCTTCAGCTTTAATGGGGGGGTGTCACGTCCGTCTATGTCCGCTTGTCTCATAGAATCCAAAAAGGACAGGACATAGGCGGACATAGGCGGACATAGACGGACATAGGCGGACATAGGCGGACATAGGCGGACATAGACGGACATAGGCGGACATAGGCGGACATTAATGGACACCTAAATTGCTAAATAAAATGTTCAATTTTTGCTGTTATAGGGGATCATGTTTTTTGTCCGTTCGGTACCCTATATTTTCAAAACGGACAAAAAATAGAGCGGACAAAAACGGACAAAAATGGACAAAAACGGACAAAAATGGAAATAACATTTAGATGCTTCCTCCTCCTACTCTTCCTCCTCCCCCTGGGTCTTCCTGATCTTCCTCAGTCCTCTTCCTCCTCCCCTCCTCAGTCCTCCTCCTACTCCTCCTCCTCGTCCTCAGTCCTCCTCATCAGTCCTCAACAGTCCTCCTCCTCCCCAGTCCTCCTCCTCTTCATCCTCCTCCTCTTCCTCCTCAGTCCTCAGTCCTCCTCAGTCCTCCTCCTCATCCTTCTTCTCAGTCCTCCATCCTCCTCCTCAGTCCTTCCCCAGTCCCCCTCCTCCTCCTCCTCTTCCCTCTCAGTAATCCTCCTCAGCCATCCTCCTTAGTCCTCCTCAGTCCTCCTCCTCAGTCCTCCTCCTCCTGGGTCCTCCTCCTCCTCTTCATCCTCCTCCTCTTCCTCCTCGGTCCTCAGTCCTCCTCCTCATGGGTCCTCCTCCTCATCCTTCTCATCAGTCCTCCTCCTCCCCAGTCCTCTCCCAGTCCCCCTCCTTCTCCTCCTCCTATTCAGTCCTCCTCCTCCTCCTCCTCCTCCAGTTCTCCTCAGTCCTCCTTCTCATTTCTCCTAAGTCCTCCTCCTGAGTCCTCCTCCTGAGTCCTCCTCCTCTTCCTTCTGAGTCCTCCTCCTGAGTCCTCCTCCTCTTCCCTCTCAGTTATCCTCCTCAGTCATCCTCCTCAGCCATCCTCCCCAGCCATCCTCCTCAGTACTCCTCAGTACTCCTTAGTCCTCCTCCTTCTCAGTCATCGTCAGTCCTCCTCCACAGTCCTCCTCAGTCCTCCTCCTCCTCCTGGGTCCTCCTCCTGGGTCCTCCTGGGTCTTCCTGATCCTCCCCAGTCCTCTTCCTCCTCCCCTCTTCAGTCCTCCTCATACTCTTCCTCCTCGTCTTCAGTCCTCATCAGTCCTCAACAGTTCTCCTCCTCCCCAGTCCTCCTCCTCCTCCTCCTCAGTTCTCCTCAGTCCTCCTTCTCATTTCTCCTAAGTCCTCCTCCTGAGTCCTCCTCCTCTTCCTTCTGAGTCCTCCTCCTGAGTCCTCCTCCTCCTCCCTCTCAGTCATCCTCCTCAGTCATCCTCCTCAGCCATCCTCCCCAGCCATCCTCCTCAGCCATCCTCCTCAGTACTCCTCAGTCCTCCTCCTTCTCAGTCATCGTCAGTCCTCCTCCTCAGTCCTCCTCAGTCCTCCTCCTCCTCCTGGGTCCTCCTCCTCCTCCTCCTCCTCCTGGGTCCTCCTGGGTCTTCCTGATCCTCCCCAGTCCTCTTCCTCCTCCCCTCCTCAATCCTCCTCCTACTCTTCCTCCTCGTCCTCAGTCCTCCTCATCAGTCCTCAACAGTTCTCCTCCTCCCCAGTCCTCCTCCCCCTTCTGGGGCCTTTTCCTGGGTCCTCCTCCTGGGCCCTCCTCCTCCTGGGTCCTCCTCCTCCTGGGTCCTCCTTCTCCTCCTCAGTCCTTCTCCTCCTCCTCCTCAGTCCTCTTCCTCCTCTTCCTCCTCCTCCTCCCTCTCAGTCATCCTCCTCAGCCATCCTCTTCAGCCATCCTCCTCAGTCCTCCTCCTTCTCAGTCCTCCTCAGTCCTCCTCCTGAGTCCTCCTCCTCCTGAGTCATCCTTCTGGGTCCTCCTCCTCCTCCTCCTCCTGGGTCTTCCTGATCCTTCTCCTCCCTCTCAGTCATCCTCCTCAGTCATCCTCCTCAGCCATCCTCCTCAGCCATCCTTCTCAGCCATCCTCCTCAGTACTCTTCAGTCCTAAAAATGTTTGTCTGCTAATGTCCACCAATGTCCGCTAATGTCCACCAATGTCCATCCAAGTCTGCCAATGTCCGTCCGGGTCCGCCAATGTCCGTCCGAGTCCGCCAATGTCCGTCCGAGTCCGCCAATGTCCGTCCGAGTCCGCCAATGTCCGTCCGTGTCCGCCTATGTCCCAAAAAACACGTCCGTTGTCTCATAGAATCCAAAAAGGACAGGACATAGGCGGACATAGACGGACATGACACCCCCCCCTTTAATATTATCAGGCACTTTGTTCCACAGTTTTGGTCCTCTTACAGCAAATGAGCTGTCATAGAGTGTCTGGTTGCTCGAGGAACTCAACCTAGACAGGGAAGGGATGATTGCTCGGGTACCATGTCTGGATGTTTTTGTGAACCTTATATTGCTGCAATTGGGGACAACATTGTGAAGGATCTTCCACATCATCAGAATAGTGTACCGTTCCCTTCTGCGCTGCAGTGACATTAGCTTTAGATGTGAAAGCCTCTCCCAGTAGTTCATATTTTCCAGACCGCATATACGATCGGTGAATGTTCGCTGGACCCCCTCCAAAAGCTGGATCTCAGTCACCTTAACAGGGTCCCACAGCGGACAACAGTACTCTAGTAGGCTTCTGACCAAAGACTTATATAGGGTAGTCATTACGGTCCTATCACGAGTTTTGAAGACACTAAACACCCATGACAGTGTGCTTCTAGCTTTCTTGACCATATTACCGATCTGTTTGGACCAGTTCAGATCGCTTGATACCATAACTCTCTAACGTTCTCAACGGGATGTAGTATTTCCTCGCTGGAGACCTTGTAAAGTAGAGTTTCCACGTAAAAAGGGAGTTCAGAAAAGGTACTTTTTCTATCGTGGAGATGATTCAGGAGCTCAAACTTCTGTTCGTGGAGCTTCATGTTGTTGCAGCGTGACCAGTCGAGAATACCGTACAGATCAGCCTGAAGCAGCAGACAGTCCTCAAAGCAATCGATACGTTTGGAGACCCTAGTATCGTCAGCAAAGAAGCTTACCTTAGAAGAGGTAACAGCTAGCTCTAGATCGTTAATAAACAAAATGAACAATAGTGGTCCTAACACACTTCCCTGAGGGACACCACTTAGAACCCTGGCACTGTCCGAATGAACACCGTTTAGGACTACAACCTGTTCACGGTCAGAGAGAAATGACTGGATCCAGCTTAGAAGTTTGCCGTGAAATCCGTATCTCTTTAACTTTAACAAGAGAAGGTCCAAGTCAACTTTGTCAAACGCCTTGGCGAAGTCGAGGTATATGGAGTCTGTGTCTTTCCCCTGAGTAAACCCTTCAAAGATGTCATCAAAGTGATCGAGCATTTGGGTCAAGCAGCTTCTGTTCGATCTGAAACCATGTTGTTTGTCAGATAACAAATTGTTGGTTTCGAGATGCTACGGTAGCTACACTCCGGTAACTACGGAGCTACACTCCGGTAACTACGGAGCTACACTTCGGTAACTACTGAGCTACACTCCGGTAACTACTGAGCTACACTCCGGTAACTACTGAGCTACACTCCGGTAACTACGGAGCTACACTCCGGTAACTACGGAGCTACACTCCGGTAACTACGGAGCTACACTCCGGTAACTACTGAGCTACACTCCGGTAACTACTGAGCTACACTCCGGTAACTACGGAGCTACACTCCGGTAACTACGGAGCTACACTCCGGTAACTACGGAGCTACACTCCGGTAACTACTGAGCTACACTTCGGTAACTACTGAGCTACACTCCGGTAACTACTGAGCTACACTCCGGTAACTACGGAGCTACACTCCGGTAACTACGGAGCTACACTCCGGTAACTACGGAGCTACACCCCAGTAACCTGATCTCGAGGCTCGAGCCGGTTAGCTGGTTCTAACCAGCTGGCTAAGAAAAAATCGGCTGGCTAACTGACTGTGACATCTAAAAAATTATAAAATGATTTAAAAAATGATTGCTGGAACGGTATATTGAAGCCTATTATTATTTTCATCCAATGATAAGCAAGACGTAAGGTCAGGCTGATGACATTGAACAAGGGTCAAGGTGTGTTCGTGAGATTGCATAATGAACACTAATATGTATATCAACGTTAGCTCTTCAATTAGAGTAAGCTAGCTCACGCCTCTAACCCAATGTAGCCAATCATCCTAATATGAGCCGTACATAATACATTGGTCCCAGATAAGCAGCTCTCATTTTATATATTTGATGATTGATCGCCTCCGAAGATATTAATCAATGCGATCATTTCGATTGTTGTGGCGATCTACGGAGACTGCAGAAAACGTCGTGTAACAAAAATACTGTATCAAGGCCATGACCAACTACCAACCTGGAGCTAACATTATATTTGATAACATTAGCACCGTGATGACTATCTAGTTTTGTGGAAGGATATTGTGCAGCTTATTATATATTGTGGATACCGGTGCGGTACAGCGGTGCGGTTCTTGCGAATCAAGTAAGCATTATTGTGCAAAATGGTAAGGTTCTTGTCAAACGTACATAGTAAAACCATAACACCATGACGTGTGGCCAATCTGTGGTAACCAAATCAAAAATTAAAAGCCTTCAAAATTTCAACCATTCACCTAAAGTGGTTCATATGTTGTACGCACGATGTAAACACCCGAGAACTCCACAACTATTATCAAATCTCAATCAAGACGATGAGGATTTAAACATGGTCAAATCGATAACATTAAGATCCTGTGTGCTCCCGCTAGTAAACTAATTGTTTGCAAGAGAAGAGGTCACGTGACCTAGTACATACCAGTCATTGGTTCATTTCGAGCATCTAAATTATGCGGGATTATTTATGCTGACTACTTTTTGCTAGCGTACGTATGCTCTAACTCTAAAAAGGACGATCAATGATCGCCCAGGTAATACACCGACAACATGCTAGATTAGTATCATCACCCTTTCGACGACTAAGGAGTCGACCAAAATATCATATGACACCTGTAGTACACCCTACCTTTTAAAATAATTATAATCCTTGCATCAGGAGTGTTGTTCTGTGGGACTAATAGACTGCCTGGCTCGCTGTGACTTATAATGGGCCTGGCATTTGCGTATTTTCATGCAGTGTAGAGTGTGTAACCTGGTAACCTGGAAACCTGGTAACCTGGAAACCTGGTAACCTGGTGCTGCTCTGGCAAACAAACTTATAATCTCATGGTCAGCTCAAAGACTTCAATCAGTTGGCTGTGTATAATGTAATTTTAGTTTGATGACAGTATGGATAATCTAGGATAAAGAAAAATGAATTTCCTTGTAATCTCTTTGTTGCAGTCGGGTTAGTTTACGAAAGATAAAACATAAAATAAGAATTACGTTCGACGCTCGTCGGAGAAAATGAACACATTGTTGAGAAATTACAAGCGATATTTCAAGCTATATTATAAGCTGTGGAGTATTATTCCAGAGAATCGAAATGATTGATCAGAAAATACGGGTAACCACATTTCACTGAGCAACAATCATTATAACCCAAACAGCATCTCTATAAAGCAGATGAAAAGAGCTACGATTCGAAGTTACCATGTACCTGTGTCAATAAAATCACTGATAAAGACCAAGAATAGGGTCTAATTGTTCACTGTTCTCTCGAGCGCACCAACTACACATCATACCATCATGGTAGTGGGCACCTTGTAATTTGTACGTACAAGATAATTGTAGTTATCGTAGTAGTATATATTATATTAGTTATGGTGGGGGTGCTGCTAATATTGCAGATAGCCTCATCATGGTAAACACACATAACAGTGCACCATAGTACGACAGCTGTAATTATTACATGTGATCAATTATTATCTAACCAGAGTGTATGATAATTTGGTAATTCTATAATTATGCTAATTCTATAATTATGCTAAATTAATTTACCTGCTCCCCCTGTGTTAGCGTCTGGTATTTGTATTTATGATTCATCAGTATCCGAATTTCCGATACTGGAGTTAAACCAATACAATAGTATTAAAAACGAAAAAAAAATATTACTATATATTGTCAAAAATATGAAAATATGATATTTGTACTTACCAAATTTGGAGAGCTCGCGAAATCGTCTCATTTAATCCGCACTTAAAAAATACAAAACTAACCGGGGTAACTAGGGGTAACCTCAGATAACTTCAGAACTTGCATTATCAGGGGCTGCAAATAATACAAGTAACAAATACATGTAAATGTGCAGTACAGTGTACAGAACTATTCTGTGGTTTAAAGGTAGACCCATTACCTGCCTATTAAACAGCGGATACTCAGATACTAGCTCCACTATTGGGCTGGGTAGAAATACTGATACGATTTGTTAAAGTAATGTGTGGACTGTGGATTGTGAAACTTTTACAGAATTTTGAGTACAAATATGTAAACTTTAGCAGGGTTGTTATTGTTTAAAACCTCTTTCTCACCAGTGTGGTGGCACAAAAAACGTATTGAAGACATGATTTAACTGCCATATTTCAATTTGGTATTAGTGTTTTAACCGTATCTTTTCAGGCGTTCTCGACACCATGGTTCCTGTTTGCAAATCATACTAATTACCACCTCGTCTTCTTCCTTCTCGAGATCTTCAACAATATTATCCAGTACCAGTTCGATGGTAAGTTTTTTTCCTGTTGGATATAATTTCTTTATCTTAGTTTGAAACAGATATTAAAGGTAGGTTAACTTTTTCTATTAATCGGTGACAAGTTCGTGATAAAAAATTACCTAAATATGATTTAGAATGTCCAAATTCAAATTTTTCCGTCCCATTTGGAATCAAACAAGTGAAATAATAAAATTAAATAATTTTTTTGCATTTGCACATTTAAGACCAAAATAAAAAAAGTTCCAGCATCAAGCGAAGATAATCGTTAGTTATAAAGTATAAGAAAACTAGACCTCATCTATAAATTAACGTGAAATAAGTACATAAAATTATATAATTTTTTGCTTTTGCACATTTAAGTCTTAAATGTGCAAATGCAAAAATTATTTAATTAAAGACCAAAATCAAAACAGTTCAAGCATCAAGCGAAGATAATCGTAAGTTATAAAGTATAAGAAAACTAGACCTCATCTATAAATTCATTTGACAATTTAAACGTGAATAAAAAAGTCCCCGAAATCTTACACAGATGTCAAAGTTAGTTTACAAAAACGAATCGGTAAAGTTTACAGCATATTTACAACAGTTTACAACAATGTCCGAGTCCCATCATCAGATCAAACCACAGAGTTCCGGTCTAGTATCCCGACTCTTCCATACCGTGCTTCACAATCTTTCTCCACAACTTCCAGTGTTCTACAATCTGCACTGTCGACGTGCTCTGTCATTACTTGCTCACCGTCTACCAGCTTCTCCGCTACGTCTTGCAGCAGCTGCGGATTGTAGATATGTATTACAAGGGTAATATCCTAGAGATAAGGTATAGTAGAGAATTTGCATTATTAATCTGATTTGGATAGAGTGGTGGAACTGGAACTCTAGTATAGAAGAAGTGTTGATTTCTGCTGTTTTAATTTCTGTTACCTCGATATCAGATAGATTAAAGTTAAATCCATCAAAGTCAGTGAGGGACCTCTTCCAACCGAAATTGTAGCCTCCCCCAAAACCGTAACCAGCTGATCGTTTTTCCCTCACTCCAGAGCTCAGATCTGAAATAAAGACGTATTTTGAGACAGTGGTGTTTACCATCCCATTTATATCCGAACCTTGGCAAGGATGCGAATTATTGTAAACTGATGATTTAAAAATCTTAACCACAGCCGGGAGAACTCTGATGTCATTCGCCGAATCCGTGTTCACTGAAATAGTTCATTATAATGTCTCCTGTTGTCATTCTATGAATCCTACAATTAATAAAAAATGACTTCAAGAATTTACATTTCAAAAGCTCAGCATCTTAAGCAGTGGCTGCAACTAACCGGTTGGAATGCCGTTTTCTTTCTTAGCATTCTCCTTGAAGAAGTATCAGGCGTCTTGATGGATGCTATGGGCTACCATCTGTGCGAAGGTTTCGGATACTCCGGCTGTCTCCAGGATTCTGGGGCATTCTTGTCGGGTAGGAACTGAAACATAACCATTATGCGATGAACTTTGGTGTTTGCATAGTTAAAATAAATATAAATTTACAATGGACTAATTCTGACTGACATAATTCGGCGAATAGAATTTATTACCTGCACTTGCAGCTCCGATCAGGAAAATCAGAGTTATCAACATGATATTCCTATAATAGTAAGGACATGTTAATTAAATAATATAGTATTTTGCTGAGAGAGTTTGGACAATGGACATTAGTCAAAGATCATTATCATAAAATTTAATAAACAGATACGAATTTTTCCGTCTCAAGTATTTGTTAGGACTTTTAGTCTTTAGATCATATACATTTCAGGCAAATTTGCCCCATTTGGAATCAAACAAGTGAAATAAGTTCATAAAATTAAATAAATTTTGCATTTGCACATTTAAGACCAAAATAAAAAAAAGTTCAAGCATCAAGCGAATATCCCCGAAATCTTAAACAGGGGTCAAAGTTAGTTTACAAAAACGAATCGGTAAAGTTTACAGCAGTTTACAACAGTTTACAACAATGTCCGAGTCCCATCATCAGATCAAACCACAGAGTTCCGGTCTAGTTGAGCATACAGAACATGAACACGGCCAGGTCATAGTATCCTGACTCTTCCATACCGTGCTTCACCATCTTTCTCCACAGCTTCCAGTGTTCTGCACTGTCGACGTGCTCTGTCATTACTTGCTCACCGTCTACCAGCTTCTCCGCTACGTCTTGCAGCAGCTGCGGATTGTAGATATGTATTACAAGGGTAATATCCTAGAGATAAGGTATAGTAGAGAATTTGCATTATTAATCTGATTTGGATAGAGTGGTGGAACTGGAACTCTAGTATAGAAGAAGTGTTGATTTCTGCTGTTTTAATTTCTGTTACCTCGATATCAGATAGATTAAAGTTAAATCCATCAAAGTCAGTGAGGGACCTCTTCCAACCGAAATTGTAGCCTCCCCCAAAACCGTAACCAGCTGATCGTTTTTCCCTCACTCCAGAGCTCAGATCTGAAATAAAGACGTATTTTGAGACAGTGGTGTTTACCATCCCATTTATATCCGAACCTTGGCAAGGATGCGAATTATTGTAAACTGATGATTTAAAAATCTTAACCACAGCCGGGAGAACTCTGATGTCATTCGCCGAATCCGTGTTCACTGAAATAGTTCATTATAATGTCTCCTGTTGTCATTCTATGAATCCTACAATTAATAAAAAATGACTTCAAGAATTTACATTTCAAAAGCTCAGCATCTTAAGCAGTGGCTGCAACTAACCGGTTGGATTGCCGTTTTCTTTCTTAGCATTCTCCTTGAAGAAGTATCAGGCGTCTTGATGGATGCTATGGGCTACCATCTGTGCGAAGGTTTCGGATACTCCGGCTGTCTCCAGGATTCTGGGGCATTCTTGTCGGGTAGGAACTGAAACATAACCATTATGCGATGAACTTTGGTGTTTGCATAGTTAAAACAAATATAAATTTACAATGGACTAATTCTGACTGACATAATTCGGCGAATAGAATTTATTACCTGCACTTGCAGCTCCGATCAGGAAAATCAGAGTTATCAACATGATATTCCTATAATAGTAAGGACATGTTAATTAAATAATATAGTATTTTGCTGAGAGAGTTTGGACAATGGACATTAGTCAAAGATCATTATCATAAAATTTAATAAACAGATACGAATTTTTCCGTCTCAAGTATTTGTTAGGACTTTTAGTCTTTAGATCATATACATTTCAGGCAAATTTGCCCCATTTGGAATCAAACAAGTGAAATAAGTTCATAAAATTAAATAAATTTTGCATTTGCACATTTAAGACCAAAATAAAAAAAAGTTCAAGCATCAAGCGAATATCCCCGAAATCTTAAACAGGGGTCAAAGTTAGTTTACAAAAACGAATCGGTAAAGTTTACAGCAGTTTACAACAGTTTACAACAATGTCCGAGTCCCATCATCAGATCAAACCACAGAGTTCCGGTCTAGTATCCCGACTCTTCCATACCGTGCTTCACAATCTTTCTCCACAACTTCCAGTGTTCTACAATCTGCACTGTCGACGTGCTCTGTCATTACTTGCTCACCGTCTACCAGCTTCTCCGCTACGTCTTGCAGCAGCTGCGGATTGTAGATATGTATTACAAGGGTAATATCCTAGAGATAAGGTATAGTAGAGAATTTGCATTATTAATCTGATTTGGATAGAGTGGTGGAACTGGAACTCTAGTATAGAAGAAGTGTTGATTTCTGCTGTTTTAATTTCTGTTACCTCGATATCAGATAGATTAAAGTTAAATCCATCAAAGTCAGTGAGGGACCTCTTCCAACCGAAATTGTAGCCTCCCCCAAAACCGTAACCAGCTGATCGTTTTTCCCTCACTCCAGAGCTCAGATCTGAAATAAAGACGTATTTTGAGACAGTGGTGTTTACCATCCCATTTATATCCGAACCTTGGCAAGGATGCGAATTATTGTTAACTGATAATTTAAAAATCTTAACCACAGCCGAATCCGTCCGTTCCGATAGTCTAGATACTGAATATGAGCATTTCAGGGCTTATATTGCATCATAAATTGTACATAAATGTGGTTTTGCGAGAATATTGCACCCACGGAAAGGCTTCTAGTACCGCCCCTGCCCAAAATATCATGTATAATATTATGTGAATTTTCACATTATCTGCAAAGCCAAAAATCCAATTTTTCGCTATAACGTTATGGGAAGTATTTTAAGGTACATGTTTCTCAGTTTCTTCACAAATTATATATAAATGTGCTAGTTACAAATATTTTGCACTTGTCCAAAAGATCCTAACACATTCCTATCGAAATTTTAGAAAAATCTGCAATTATGAATATTAGATGTTCTCAAAAACATTTGGTTTGGTCTGAAAATGGTGCGCAAGATGGTCACTGAACTAGCTGTGAAGTCATTTGGGCTGGACAGATTTGGTGCATGAGTCACTATAACACTTACAATTATCTGTGAGAGTCTTGTTGCCAGAAGTAATACCAGGGTACTTGATCTTGAAAGCCAGAAGATTCAGGTAGTTCAGCACATCGTTGTCTTCAATGTCGGTCACACAGTCGCATAGGTCAGACTGTGGGTCTAGCAGTTTCTCTACCATTGTATACTGCTCGGCGGTCTTGTCCCAGATCTCAGCCATGTGGAAGGCATGGGTCAGCTTGTCGAGGGTGTCGTAGTTCGTGATACCCCACCAAGTTCGGTTCATGTTCCTCATCACCTGCACAATAATTGGTAATATATTGCAAACGAGTCTGATTCGTGGAATGAGGGGCATAACTTGTAGATAGGGACCGACCGGTCAGTTCTTATTTGTGGTACGGGTAATATATCCCGCAGAGCACGACACTATTAATCAATACAATAGATAAGTTTAGGGTTACGGGATCTGCCGTAGATTATTTAATATCAAACTCACCAAGTCAAAGGTTTTCATGCTCCTTGTTGAAAAGTCGTCATCATACCCAGCTAACGGTGCGTTAGGGAGAACTCTGATGTCAGTCGCCAAATCCATGTTCACTGAAATAGTTCATTATAATGTCTTCTGTTGTCATTCTATGAATCCTACAATTAATAAAAAATGACTTCAAGAATTTACATTCCAATAGCTCATCATCTTAAGCAGTGGCTGCAACTAACCGGTTGGAATGCCGTTTTCTTCCGTAGTATTCTCCTTGAAGAAGTATCGGATGTCTTCTAAAGTCAAAGAATGGATGCTATGGGCTACCATCTGTGCGAAGGTTTCGGATACTCCGGCTGTCTCCAGGATTCTGGGGCATTCTTGTCGGGTAGGAACTGAAACATAACCATTATGCGATGAACTTTGGTGTTTGCATAGTTAAAATAAATATAAATTTACAATGGACTAATTCTGACTGACATAATTCGGCGAATAGAATTTATTACCTGCACTTGCAGCTCCGATCAGGAAAATCAGAGTTATCAACATGATATTCCTATAATAGTAAGGACATGTTAATTAAATAATATAGTATTTTGCTGAGAGAGTTTGGACAATGGACATTAGTCAAAGATCATTATCATAAAATTTAATAAACAGATACGAATTTTTCCGTCTCAAGTATTTGTTAGGACTTTTAGTCTTTAGATCATATACATTTCAGGCAAATTTGCCCCATTTGGAATCAAACAAGTGAAATAAGTTCATAAAATTAAATAAATTTTGCATTTGCACATTTAAGACCAAAATAAAAAAAAGTTCAAGCATCAAGCGAATATCCCCGAAATCTTAAACAGGGGTCAAAGTTAGTTTACAAAAACGAATCGGTAAAGTTTACAGCAGTTTACAACAGTTTACAACAATGTCCGAGTCCCATCATCAGATCAAACCACAGAGTTCCGGTCTAGTTGAGCATACAGAACATGAACACGGCCAGGTCATAGTATCCTGACTCTTCCATACCGTGCTTCACCATCTTTCTCCACAGCTTCCAGTGTTCTGCACTGTCGACGTGCTCTGTCATTACTTGCTCACCGTCTACCAGCTTCTCCGCTACGTCTTGCAGCAGCTGCGGATTGTAGATATGTATTACAAGGGTAATATCCTAGAGATAAGGTATAGTAGAGAATTTGCATTATTAATCTGATTTGGATATAGTGGTGGAACTGGAACTCTAGTATAGAAGAAGTGGTGATTTCTGCTGTTTTAATTTCTGTTACCTCGATATCGGATAGATTAAAGTTAAATCCATCAAAGTCAGTGAGGGACCTCTTCCAACCGAAATCGTAGCCTCCCCCAAAACTGTAACCAGCTGATCGTTTTTCCCTCACTCCAGAGCTCAGATCTGAAATAAAGACGTATTTTGAGACAGTGGTGTTTACCATCCCATTTATATCCGAACCTTGGCAAGGATGCGAATTATTGTTAACTGATAATTTAAAAATCTTAACCACAGCCGAATCCGTCCGTTCCGATAGTCTAGATACTGAATATGAGCATTTCAGGGCTTATATTGCATCATAAATTGTACATAAATGTGGTTTTGCGAGAATATTGCACCCACGGAAAGGCTTCTAGTACCGCCCCTGCCCAAAATATCATGTATAATATTATGTGAATTTTCACATTATCTGCAAAGCCAAAAATCCAATTTTTCGCTATAACGTTATGGGAAGTATTTTAAGGTACATGTTTCTCAGTTTCTTCACAAATTATATATAAATGTGCTAGTTACAAATATTTTGCACTTGTCCAAAAGATCCTAACACATTCCTATCGAAATTTTAGAAAAATCTGCAATTATGAATATTAGATGTTCTCAAAAACATTTGGTTTGGTCTGAAAATGGTGCGCAAGATGGTCACTGAACTAGCTGTGAAGTCATTTGGGCTGGACAGATTTGGTGCATGAGTCACTATAACACTTACAATTATCTGTGAGAGTCTTGTTGCCAGAAGTAATACCAGGGTACTTGATCTTGAAAGCCAGAAGATTCAGGTAGTTCAGCACATCGTTGTCTTCAATGTCGGTCACACAGTCGCATAGGTCAGACTGTGGGTCTAGCAGTTTCTCTACCATTGTATACTGCTCGGCGGTCTTGTCCCAGATCTCAGCCATGTGGAAGGCATGGGTCAGCTTGTCGAGGGTGTCGTAGTTCGTGATACCCCACCAAGTTCGGTTCATGTTCCTCATCACCTGCACAATAATTGGTAATATATTGCAAACGAGTCTGATTCGTGGAATGAGGGGCATAACTTGTAGATAGGGACCGACCGGTCAGTTCTTATTTGTGGTACGGGTAATATATCCCGCAGAGCACGACACTATTAATCAATACAATAGATAAGTTTAGGGTTACGGGATCTGCCGTAGATTATTTAATATCAAACTCACCAAGTCAAAGGTTTTCATGCTCCTTGTTGAAAAGTCGTCATCATACCCAGCTAACGGTGCGTTAGGGAGAACTCTGATGTCAGTCGCCAAATCCATGTTCACTGAAATAGTTCATTATAATGTCTTCTGTTGTCATTCTATGAATCCTACAATTAATAAAAAATGACTTCAAGAATTTACATTCCAATAGCTCATCATCTTAAGCAGTGGCTGCAACTAACCGGTTGGAATGCCGTTTTCTTCCGTAGTATTCTCCTTGAAGAAGTATCGGATGTCTTCTAAAGTCAAAGAATGGATGCTATGGGCTACCATCTGTGCGAAGGTTTCGGATACTCCGGCTGTCTCCAGGATTCTGGGGCATTCTTGTCGGGTAGGAACTGAAACATAACCATTATGCGATGAACTTTGGTGTTTGCATAGTTAAAATAAATATAAATTTACAATGGACTAATTCTGACTGACATAATTCGGCGACTAGAATTCATTACCTGCACTTGCAGCTCCGATCAGGAAAATCAGAGTTATCAACATGATAATGATATTCCTATAATAGTAGGGACATGTTAATTAAATAATATAATATTTTGCTGCTCAGAGAGTCTGGACAATGGACATTAGTCAAAGATCATTATCGTAAAATTTAATAAACAATACGAATTTTTCCGTCTCAAGTATTTGTTAGGACTTTTAGGTCATATACATTTCAGGCAAATTTGCCCCATTTGGAATCAAACAAGTGAAATAAGTTCATAAATTAAATAATTTTTGCATTTGCACATTTAAGACCAAAATAAAAAAAAGTTCAAGCATCAAGCGAATATCCCCGAAATCTTAAACAGGGGTCAAAGTTAGTTTACAAAAACGAATCGGTAAAGTTTACAGCAGCTTACAGCAGTTTACAACAGTTTACAACAATGTCCGAGTCCCATCATCAGATCAAACCACAGAGTTCCGGTCTAGTTGAGCATACAGAACATGAACACGGCCAGGTCATAGTATCCTGACTCTTCCATACCGTGCTTCACCATCTTTCTCCACAGCTTCCAGTGTTCTGCACTGTCGACGTGCTCTGTCATTACTTGCTCACCGTCTACCAGCTTCTCCGCTACGTCTTGCAGCAGCTGCGGATTGTAGATATGTATTACAAGGGTAATATCCTAGAGATAAGGTATAGTAGAGAATTTGCATTATTAATCTGATTTGGATATAGTGGTGGAACTGGAACTCTAGTATAGAAGAAGTGGTGATTTCTGCTGTTTTAATTTCTGTTACCTCGATATCGGATAGATTAAAGTTAAATCCATCAAAGTCAGTGAGGGACCTCTTCCAACCGAAATCGTAGCCTCCCCCAAAACCGTAACCAGCTGATCGTTTTTCCCTCACTCCAGAGCTCAGATCTGAAATAAAGACGTATTTTGAGACAGTGGTGTTTACCATCCCATTTATATCCGAACCTTGGCAAGGATGCGAATTATTGTTAACTGATAATTTAAAAATCTTAACCACAGCCGAATCCGTCCGTTCCGATAGTCTAGATACTGAATATGAGCATTTCAGGGCTTATATTGCATCATAAATTGTACATAAATGTGGTTTTGCGAGAATATTGCACCCACGGAAAGGCTTCTAGTACCGCCCCTGCCCAAAATATCATGTATAATATTATGTGAATTTTCACATTATCTGCAAAGCCAACACTCACTCCAGAGCTCAGATCTGAAATAAAGACGTATTTTGAGACAGTGGTGTTTACCATCCCATTTATATCCGAACCTTGGCAAGGATGCGAATTATTGTTAACTGATAATTTAAAAATCTTAACCACAGCCGAATCCGTCCGTTCCGATAGTCTAGATACTGAATATGAGCATTTCAGGGCTTATATTGCATCATAAATTGTACATAAATGTGGTTTTGCGAGAATATTGCACCCACGGAAAGGCTTCTAGTACCGCCCCTGCCCAAAATATCATGTATAATATTATGTGAATTTTCACATTATCTGCAAAGCCAAAAATCCAATTTTTCGCTATAACGTTATGGGAAGTATTTTAAGGTACATGTTTCTCAGTTTCTTCACAAATTATATATAAATGTGCTAGTTACAAATATTTTGCACTTGTCCAAAAGATCCTAACACATTCCTATCGAAATTTTAGAAAAATCTGCAATTATGAATATTAGATGTTCTCAAAAACATTTGGTTTGGTCTGAAAATGGTGCGCAAGATGGTCACTGAACTAGCTGTGAAGTCATTTGGGCTGGACAGATTTGGTGCATGAGTCACTATAACACTTACAATTATCTGTGAGAGTCTTGTTGCCAGAAGTAATACCAGGGTACTTGATCTTGAAAGCCAGAAGATTCAGGTAGTTCAGCACATCGTTGTCTTCAATGTCGGTCACACAGTCGCATAGGTCAGACTGTGGGTCTAGCAGTTTCTCTACCATTGTATACTGCTCGGCGGTCTTGTCCCAGATCTCAGCCATGTGGAAGGCATGGGTCAGCTTGTCGAGGGTGTCGTAGTTCGTGATACCCCACCAAGTTCGGTTCATGTTCCTCATCACCTGCACAATAATTGGTAATATATTGCAAACGAGTCTGATTCGTGGAATGAGGGGCATAACTTGTAGATAGGGACCGACCGGTCAGTTCTTATTTGTGGTACGGGTAATATATCCCGCAGAGCACGACACTATTAATCAATACAATAGATAAGTTTAGGGTTACGGGATCTGCCGTAGATTATTTAATATCAAACTCACCAAGTCAAAGGTTTTCATGCTCCTTGTTGAAAAGTCGTCATCATACCCAGCTAACGGTGCGTTAGGGAGAACTCTGATGTCAGTCGCCAAATCCATGTTCACTGAAATAGTTCATTATAATGTCTTCTGTTGTCATTCTATGAATCCTACAATTAATAAAAAATGACTTCAAGAATTTACATTCCAATAGCTCATCATCTTAAGCAGTGGCTGCAACTAACCGGTTGGAATGCCGTTTTCTTCCGTAGTATTCTCCTTGAAGAAGTATCGGATGTCTTCTAAAGTCAAAGAATGGATGCTATGGGCTACCATCTGTGCGAAGGTTTCGGATACTCCGGCTGTCTCCAGGATTCTGGGGCATTCTTGTCGGGTAGGAACTGAAACATAACCATTATGCGATGAACTTTGGTGTTTGCATAGTTAAAATAAATATAAATTTACAATGGACTAATTCTGACTGACATAATTCGGCGACTAGAATTCATTACCTGCACTTGCAGCTCCGATCAGGAAAATCAGAGTTATCAACATGATAATGATATTCCTATAATAGTAGGGACATGTTAATTAAATAATATAATATTTTGCTGCTCAGAGAGTCTGGACAATGGACATTAGTCAAAGATCATTATCGTAAAATTTAATAAACAATACGAATTTTTCCGTCTCAAGTATTTGTTAGGACTTTTAGGTCATATACATTTCAGGCAAATTTGCCCCATTTGGAATCAAACAAGTGAAATAAGTTCATAAATTAAATAATTTTTGCATTTGCACATTTAAGACCAAAATAAAAAAAAGTTCAAGCATCAAGCGAATATCCCCGAAATCTTAAACAGGGGTCAAAGTTAGTTTACAAAAACGAATCGGTAAAGTTTACAGCAGCTTACAGCAGTTTACAACAGTTTACAACAATGTCCGAGTCCCATCATCAGATCAAACCACAGAGTTCCGGTCTAGTTGAGCATACAGAACATGAACACGGCCAGGTCATAGTATCCTGACTCTTCCATACCGTGCTTCACCATCTTTCTCCACAGCTTCCAGTGTTCTGCACTGTCGACGTGCTCTGTCATTACTTGCTCACCGTCTACCAGCTTCTCCGCTACGTCTTGCAGCAGCTGCGGATTGTAGATATGTATTACAAGGGTAATATCCTAGAGATAAGGTATAGTAGAGAATTTGCATTATTAATCTGATTTGGATATAGTGGTGGAACTGGAACTCTAGTATAGAAGAAGTGGTGATTTCTGCTGTTTTAATTTCTGTTACCTCGATATCGGATAGATTAAAGTTAAATCCATCAAAGTCAGTGAGGGACCTCTTCCAACCGAAATCGTAGCCTCCCCCAAAACCGTAACCAGCTGATCGTTTTTCCCTCACTCCAGAGCTCAGATCTGAAATAAAGACGTATTTTGAGACAGTGGTGTTTACCATCCCATTTATATCCGAACCTTGGCAAGGATGCGAATTATTGTTAACTGATAATTTAACAAGAAATGCGGCCGCTTTTCTTTTGTGGATGGCCGCTTAATTTCCCGATCCGTGATGGCGTATTTATCATATTCCATACAACCTGGGGACGGCCCAGTCTTTACTGTTTATATAAACATACAAATATGGCGAAGTGACATGCCAAAAATCTTAACCACAGCCGAATCCGTCCGTTCCGATAGTCTAGATACTGAATATGAGCATTTCAGGGCTTATATTGCATCATAAATTGTACATAAATGTGGTTTTGCGAGAATATTGCACCCACGGAAAGGCTTCTAGTACCGCCCCTGCCCAAAATATCATGTATAATATTATGTGAATTTTCACATTATCTGCAAAGCCAACACTCACTCCAGAGCTCAGATCTGAAATAAAGACGTATTTTGAGACAGTGGTGTTTACCATCCCATTTATATCCGAACCTTGGCAAGGATGCGAATTATTGTTAACTGATAATTTAAAAATCTTAACCACAGCCGAATCCGTCCGTTCCGATAGTCTAGATACTGAATATGAGCATTTCAGGGCTTATATTGCATCATAAATTGTACATAAATGTGGTTTTGCGAGAATATTGCACCCACGGAAAGGCTTCTAGTACCGCCCCTGCCCAAAATATCATGTATAATATTATGTGAATTTTCACATTATCTGCAAAGCCAAAAATCCAATTTTTCGCTATAACGTTATGGGAAGTATTTTAAGGTACATGTTTCTCAGTTTCTTCACAAATTATATATAAATGTGCTAGTTACAAATATTTTGCACTTGTCCAAAAGATCCTAACACATTCCTATCGAAATTTTAGAAAAATCTGCAATTATGAATATTAGATGTTCTCAAAAACATTTGGTTTGGTCTGAAAATGGTGCGCAAGATGGTCACTGAACTAGCTGTGAAGTCATTTGGGCTGGACAGATTTGGTGCATGAGTCACTATAACACTTACAATTATCTGTGAGAGTCTTGTTGCCAGAAGTAATACCAGGGTACTTGATCTTGAAAGCCAGAAGATTCAGGTAGTTCAGCACATCGTTGTCTTCAATGTCGGTCACACAGTCGCATAGGTCAGACTGTGGGTCTAGCAGTTTCTCTACCATTGTATACTGCTCGGCGGTCTTGTCCCAGATCTCAGCCATGTGGAAGGCATGGGTCAGCTTGTCGAGGGTGTCGTAGTTCGTGATACCCCACCAAGTTCGGTTCATGTTCCTCATCACCTGCACAATAATTGGTAATATATTGCAAACGAGTCTGATTCGTGGAATGAGGGGCATAACTTGTAGATAGGGACCGACCGGTCAGTTCTTATTTGTGGTACGGGTAATATATCCCGCAGAGCACGACACTATTAATCAATACAATAGATAAGTTTAGGGTTACGGGATCTGCCGTAGATTATTTAATATCAAACTCACCAAGTCAAAGGTTTTCATGCTCCTTGTTGAAAAGTCGTCATCATACCCAGCTAACGGTGCGTTAGGGAGAACTCTGATGTCAGTCGCCAAATCCATGTTCACTGAAATAGTTCATTATAATGTCTTCTGTTGTCATTCTATGAATCCTACAATTAATAAAAAATGACTTCAAGAATTTACATTCCAATAGCTCATCATCTTAAGCAGTGGCTGCAACTAACCGGTTGGAATGCCGTTTTCTTCCGTAGTATTCTCCTTGAAGAAGTATCGGATGTCTTCTAAAGTCAAAGAATGGATGCTATGGGCTACCATCTGTGCGAAGGTTTCGGATACTCCGGCTGTCTCCAGGATTCTGGGGCATTCTTGTCGGGTAGGAACTGAAACATAACCATTATGCGATGAACTTTGGTGTTTGCATAGTTAAAATAAATATAAATTTACAATGGACTAATTCTGACTGACATAATTCGGCGACTAGAATTCATTACCTGCACTTGCAGCTCCGATCAGGAAAATCAGAGTTATCAACATGATAATGATATTCCTATAATAGTAGGGACATGTTAATTAAATAATATAATATTTTGCTGCTCAGAGAGTCTGGACAATGGACATTAGTCAAAGATCATTATCGTAAAATTTAATAAACAATACGAATTTTTCCGTCTCAAGTATTTGTTAGGACTTTTAGGTCATATACATTTCAGGCAAATTTGCCCCATTTGGAATCAAACAAGTGAAATAAGTTCATAAATTAAATAATTTTTGCATTTGCACATTTAAGACCAAAATAAAAAAAAGTTCAAGCATCAAGCGAATATCCCCGAAATCTTAAACAGGGGTCAAAGTTAGTTTACAAAAACGAATCGGTAAAGTTTACAGCAGCTTACAGCAGTTTACAACAGTTTACAACAATGTCCGAGTCCCATCATCAGATCAAACCACAGAGTTCCGGTCTAGTTGAGCATACAGAACATGAACACGGCCAGGTCATAGTATCCTGACTCTTCCATACCGTGCTTCACCATCTTTCTCCACAGCTTCCAGTGTTCTGCACTGTCGACGTGCTCTGTCATTACTTGCTCACCGTCTACCAGCTTCTCCGCTACGTCTTGCAGCAGCTGCGGATTGTAGATATGTATTACAAGGGTAATATCCTAGAGATAAGGTATAGTAGAGAATTTGCATTATTAATCTGATTTGGATATAGTGGTGGAACTGGAACTCTAGTATAGAAGAAGTGGTGATTTCTGCTGTTTTAATTTCTGTTACCTCGATATCGGATAGATTAAAGTTAAATCCATCAAAGTCAGTGAGGGACCTCTTCCAACCGAAATCGTAGCCTCCCCCAAAACCGTAACCAGCTGATCGTTTTTCCCTCACTCCAGAGCTCAGATCTGAAATAAAGACGTATTTTGAGACAGTGGTGTTTACCATCCCATTTATATCCGAACCTTGGCAAGGATGCGAATTATTGTTAACTGATAATTTAAAAATCTTAACCACAGCCGAATCCGTCCGTTCCGATAGTCTAGATACTGAATATGAGCATTTCAGGGCTTATATTGCATCATAAATTGTACATAAATGTGGTTTTGCGAGAATATTGCACCCACGGAAAGGCTTCTAGTACCGCCCCTGCCCAAAATATCATGTATAATATTATGTGAATTTTCACATTATCTGCAAAGCCAACACTCACTCCAGAGCTCAGATCTGAAATAAAGACGTATTTTGAGACAGTGGTGTTTACCATCCCATTTATATCCGAACCTTGGCAAGGATGCGAATTATTGTTAACTGATAATTTAAAAATCTTAACCACAGCCGAATCCGTCCGTTCCGATAGTCTAGATACTGAATATGAGCATTTCAGGGCTTATATTGCATCATAAATTGTACATAAATGTGGTTTTGCGAGAATATTGCACCCACGGAAAGGCTTCTAGTACCGCCCCTGCCCAAAATATCATGTATAATATTATGTGAATTTTCACATTATCTGCAAAGCCAAAAATCCAATTTTTCGCTATAACGTTATGGGAAGTATTTTAAGGTACATGTTTCTCAGTTTCTTCACAAATTATATATAAATGTGCTAGTTACAAATATTTTGCACTTGTCCAAAAGATCCTAACACATTCCTATCGAAATTTTAGAAAAATCTGCAATTATGAATATTAGATGTTCTCAAAAACATTTGGTTTGGTCTGAAAATGGTGCGCAAGATGGTCACTGAACTAGCTGTGAAGTCATTTGGGCTGGACAGATTTGGTGCATGAGTCACTATAACACTTACAATTATCTGTGAGAGTCTTGTTGCCAGAAGTAATACCAGGGTACTTGATCTTGAAAGCCAGAAGATTCAGGTAGTTCAGCACATCGTTGTCTTCAATGTCGGTCACACAGTCGCATAGGTCAGACTGTGGGTCTAGCAGTTTCTCTACCATTGTATACTGCTCGGCGGTCTTGTCCCAGATCTCAGCCATGTGGAAGGCATGGGTCAGCTTGTCGAGGGTGTCGTAGTTCGTGATACCCCACCAAGTTCGGTTCATGTTCCTCATCACCTGCACAATAATTGGTAATATATTGCAAACGAGTCTGATTCGTGGAATGAGGGGCATAACTTGTAGATAGGGACCGACCGGTCAGTTCTTATTTGTGGTACGGGTAATATATCCCGCAGAGCACGACACTATTAATCAATACAATAGATAAGTTTAGGGTTACGGGATCTGCCGTAGATTATTTAATATCAAACTCACCAAGTCAAAGGTTTTCATGCTCCTTGTTGAAAAGTCGTCATCATACCCAGCTAACGGTGCGTTAGGGAGAACTCTGATGTCAGTCGCCAAATCCATGTTCACTGAAATAGTTCATTATAATGTCTTCTGTTGTCATTCTATGAATCCTACAATTAATAAAAAATGACTTCAAGAATTTACATTCCAATAGCTCATCATCTTAAGCAGTGGCTGCAACTAACCGGTTGGAATGCCGTTTTCTTCCGTAGTATTCTCCTTGAAGAAGTATCGGATGTCTTCTAAAGTCAAAGAATGGATGCTATGGGCTACCATCTGTGCGAAGGTTTCGGATACTCCGGCTGTCTCCAGGATTCTGGGGCATTCTTGTCGGGTAGGAACTGAAACATAACCATTATGCGATGAACTTTGGTGTTTGCATAGTTAAAATAAATATAAATTTACAATGGACTAATTCTGACTGACATAATTCGGCGACTAGAATTCATTACCTGCACTTGCAGCTCCGATCAGGAAAATCAGAGTTATCAACATGATAATGATATTCCTATAATAGTAGGGACATGTTAATTAAATAATATAATATTTTGCTGCTCAGAGAGTCTGGACAATGGACATTAGTCAAAGATCATTATCGTAAAATTTAATAAACAATACGAATTTTTCCGTCTCAAGTATTTGTTAGGACTTTTAGGTCATATACATTTCAGGCAAATTTGCCCCATTTGGAATCAAACAAGTGAAATAAGTTCATAAATTAAATAATTTTTGCATTTGCACATTTAAGACCAAAATAAAAAAAAGTTCAAGCATCAAGCGAATATCCCCGAAATCTTAAACAGGGGTCAAAGTTAGTTTACAAAAACGAATCGGTAAAGTTTACAGCAGCTTACAGCAGTTTACAACAGTTTACAACAATGTCCGAGTCCCATCATCAGATCAAACCACAGAGTTCCGGTCTAGTTGAGCATACAGAACATGAACACGGCCAGGTCATAGTATCCTGACTCTTCCATACCGTGCTTCACCATCTTTCTCCACAGCTTCCAGTGTTCTGCACTGTCGACGTGCTCTGTCATTACTTGCTCACCGTCTACCAGCTTCTCCGCTACGTCTTGCAGCAGCTGCGGATTGTAGATATGTATTACAAGGGTAATATCCTAGAGATAAGGTATAGTAGAGAATTTGCATTATTAATCTGATTTGGATATAGTGGTGGAACTGGAACTCTAGTATAGAAGAAGTGGTGATTTCTGCTGTTTTAATTTCTGTTACCTCGATATCGGATAGATTAAAGTTAAATCCATCAAAGTCAGTGAGGGACCTCTTCCAACCGAAATCGTAGCCTCCCCCAAAACCGTAACCAGCTGATCGTTTTTCCCTCACTCCAGAGCTCAGATCTGAAATAAAGACGTATTTTGAGACAGTGGTGTTTACCATCCCATTTATATCCGAACCTTGGCAAGGATGCGAATTATTGTGAACTGATAATTTAAAAATCTTAACCACAGCCGAATCCGTCCGTTCCGATAGTCTAGATACTGAATATGAGCATTTCAGGGCTTATATTGCATCATAAATTGTACATAAATGTGGTTTTGCGAGAATATTGCACCCACGGAAAGGCTTCTAGTACCGCCCCTGCCCAAAATATCATGTATAATATTATGTGAATTTTCACATTATCTGCAAAGCCAAAAATCCAATTTTTCGCTATAACGTTATGGGAAGTATTTTAAGGTACATGTTTCTCAGTTTCTTCACAAATTATATATAAATGTGCTAGTTACAAATATTTTGCACTTGTCCAAAAGATCCTAACACATTCCTATCGAAATTTTAGAAAAATCTGCAATTATGAATATTAGATGTTCTCAAAAACATTTGGTTTGGTCTGAAAATGGTGCGCAAGATGGTCACTGAACTAGCTGTGAAGTCATTTGGGCTGGACAGATTTGGTGCATGAGTCACTATAACACTTACAATTATCTGTGAGAGTCTTGTTGCCAGAAGTAATACCAGGGTACTTGATCTTGAAAGCCAGAAGATTCAGGTAGTTCAGCACATCGTTGTCTTCAATGTCGGTCACACAGTCGCATAGGTCAGACTGTGGGTCTAGCAGTTTCTCTACCATTGTATACTGCTCGGCGGTCTTGTCCCAGATCTCAGCCATGTGGAAGGCATGGGTCAGCTTGTCGAGGGTGTCGTAGTTCGTGATACCCCACCAAGTTCGGTTCATGTTCCTCATCACCTGCACAATAATTGGTAATATATCGCAAACGAGTCTGATTCGTGGAATGAGGGGCATAACTTGTAGATAGGGACCGACCGGTCAGTTCTTATTTGTGGTACGGGTAATATATCCCCGCAGAGCACGACACTATTAATCAATACAATAGATAAGTTTAGGGTTACGGGATCTGCCGTAGATTATTTAATATCAAACTCACCAAGTCAAAGGTTTTCATGCTCCTTGTTGAAAAGTCGTCATCATACCCAGCTAACGGTGCGTTAGGGAGAACTCTGATGTCAGTCGCCAAATCCGTGTTCACTGAAATAGTTCATTATAATCTTATAGTTATATTCTTATAGTTATATTGTCTCCTGTTGTCATTCTATGAATCCTACAATTAATAAAAATGACTTTAAGAATTTACATTCCAATAGCTCAGCATCTTAAGCAGTGGCTGCAACTAACCGGTTGGAATGCCGTTTTCTTCCGTAGCATTCTCCTTGAAGAAGTATCGGATGTCTTCTAAAGTCAAAGAATGGATGCTATGGGCTACCATCTGTGCGAAGGTTTCGGATACTCCGGCTGTCTCCAGGATTCTGGGGCATTCTTGTCGGGTAGGAACTGAAACATAACCATTATGCGATGAACTTTGGTGTTTGCATAGTTAAAATAAATATAAATTTACAATGGACTAATTCTGACTGACATAATTCGGCGACTAGAATTCATTACCTGCACTTGCAGATCCGATCAGGAAAATCAGAGTTATCAACATGATATTCCTATAATAGTAGGGACATGTTAATTAAATAATATAATATTTTGCTGCTCAGAGAGTCTGGACAATGGACATTAGTCAAAGATCATTATCGTAAAATTTAATAAACAATACGAATTTTTCCGTCTCAAGTATTTGTTAGGACTTTTAGGTCATATACATTTCAGGCAAATTTGCCCCATTTGGAATCAAACAAGTGAAATAAGTTCATAAATTAAATAATTTTTGCATTTGCACATTTAAGACCAAAATAAAAAAAAGTTCAAGCATCAAGCGAATATCCCCGAAATCTTAAACAGGGGTCAAAGTTAGTTTACAAAAACGAATCGGTAAAGTTTACAGCAGCTTACAGCAGTTTACAACAGTTTACAACAATGTCCGAGTCCCATCATCAGATCAAACCACAGAGTTCCGGTCTAGTTGAGCATACAGAACATGAACACGGCCAGGTCATAGTATCCTGACTCTTCCATACCGTGCTTCACCATCTTTCTCCACAGCTTCCAGTGTTCTGCACTGTCGACGTGCTCTGTCATTACTTGCTCACCGTCTACCAGCTTCTCCGCTACGTCTTGCAGCAGCTGCGGATTGTAGATATGTATTACAAGGGTAATATCCTAGAGATAAGGTATAGTAGAGAATTTGCATTATTAATCTGATTTGGATATAGTGGTGGAACTGGAACTCTAGTATAGAAGAAGTGGTGATTTCTGCTGTTTTAATTTCTGTTACCTCGATATCGGATAGATTAAAGTTAAATCCATCAAAGTCAGTGAGGGACCTCTTCCAACCGAAATCGTAGCCTCCCCCAAAACCGTAACCAGCTGATCGTTTTTCCCTCACTCCAGAGCTCAGATCTGAAATAAAGACGTATTTTGAGACAGTGGTGTTTACCATCCCATTTATATCCGAACCTTGGCAAGGATGCGAATTATTGTGAACTGATAATTTAAAAATCTTAACCACAGCCGAATCCGTCCGTTCCGATAGTCTAGATACTGAATATGAGCATTTCAGGGCTTATATTGCATCATAAATTGTACATAAATGTGGTTTTGCGAGAATATTGCACCCACGGAAAGGCTTCTAGTACCGCCCCTGCCCAAAATATCATGTATAATATTATGTGAATTTTCACATATCTGCAAAGCCAAAAATCCAATTTTTCGCTATAACGTTATGGTCAAGTTGGAGACACATGTCATTTTTTACTATTGCTTCAGAAATTTGTGGACCATTCAACCTAGAATGAAACCATTACCTGATATATGGCGAATGCAAGACATTTGGATCTTTGGCTGGAGTTTAAAATAAATAATTACAATTGGAGTTCTGACCAGAATAAGGTTTGATTAAATCAATTACCTCTTAATGCAGATTGGTCAGGATAGGTCTGGTTGAAACAGTATTCCTTAATTGATAGTGGACAGTTATGTAATCACAATAACTATATATTGTCTGAGGGTTTTGTGATCAATGGATTTTATTATGCTCAAAGATGGAAATTAAATGCAATTGATTCAGAGCTGAACTTAGGGGACGATAGAATTAGGGTATATACGAGAGTTCTAGGTTATACTAGAAGTTGGGTTCGGTTTTCGTAATTTTAAATTGTTTGTTTTTTCATTACGCTAACAGGGTTGAGACTCTGATTCAGTGAAACACTGTAACAGCTGTCAAATGTCTAAATTTCATGTGTTTTATCCTAATTCTAATGCTCATGTTTAAATGGCTACTAAGAGTCTAATACGGTTGAACCTTCGTGCTCTTGAAGCAACATCATGTTCTACAATGAAAAACTGTGTCATGCTCACACATGTGGAAATTGTTAGAATTAGCATAACTTGTCTAAACTAATCATTAAATCGCCAAGGGTTTGAGTTCTTTGAATGATTATCTGAAATGGAATAACAGTGACCCTATTGCATGATTCATACTGCATCAAAACATCAGCACTAACGTGAAATTGATTCTGAGTCAAATGTTAGAAATTTTCAATAATTATAGCTCAGAGTTGAATGGTACATACCTATTTTGATGTACAATTGTTACACTAAAGATTAATTAATACAGTTTGATTCCGAACATTGACTCAATGGGAAGTTGTTATAAATTAATATTTCTCATTTCTTACAAACTTATAATAAAGTAGCATTAACAAATATTTGCACTGTCAAAAGATCTAAACACGTTCGACAATCGAAATTTTATAAATAACAACTTATAAATATGATCGGAATATTTTGACGACTATTGAACAAAAAATAGGGCAAAAATAGCAATTATCAGCGGTGTTCACAACACTTCTACTATTAGTGGAGCTTATACTCAGTACCTAGTGCGAAAATAATTATATAAAGAACCAAATTATACAAAGAACCCTAACTGAATTCAAGTTGAAAATAAAAATTGCGATAACAGGTCTTATTAAATCAACCTTTCTGACACGTTTAATCCTTCGAGCAATCCTTTCAAATCCTGCAATATTTCTTTCTAATCGGAGGCGTTTTACTACTATTCAGCATTCACTAATCAATATACTGTCTCAAATTCTATATGAAAAAATTGATTTCGAATCGCACCTCCTTCTTTAAGAAAATCGCCCAAATAAAATAATTCACAGTTGGACTATATCAACCTAATTGAGGTTTGCCTTTAAGGGGGCCGGGAGTTACGATTTGGTGGATCACGGAAATTATCACATTTTCTAAAGAGATCTACCAGTGCAGATGCTCGATACCTCTAAGTCTTTACCAACAAATATTCATCCTGCCCAAATTGTGGGTCTGTGGAGGTCAGCGTGTAATATGTGTAGTGCTATTTCAATTTAGATTCGTGATTTAAGTTCTATTCGTTTCATGTGAAATTCTTATAAACTGGTAAAATGGAGTACGCTTGAATTTTACAAAAGTACCTACTTTTGATAAAAACAGTTTGCAACGCAAATTAGTTCATGAACAATGTTATGTAATCATTTTCTCCTTATCTTAGACTCCTTTTCCGGGTAATGCCTAATTTTCACTTACAAATTTTAACACTATTATAATTTACAACTCGGCAACTTCAGCTACAATTTAACTTCAATTTAATACTGAATCTAAGAAAGTTTTATACATTAAATTTGACTCCTAAACTTTAGGTAATTTTCAACTCAGTGATATCTTATCGGAACGTGTAACATTAAAATATCGTTTAGTAATAGTAACCACTGCACTGACAAATAATTTTAAAAAGACTTTCCTTCTTAAAACTAATCAAACCCCGCCTCGGCCAGTATCTCGCCTAGATCAAAGGTGCTCTTTCTATTGTTTTTACTCTGCAATGATTTATGTACCAACGCTGCCTATTCAGAGAGCGAGGAGGGAGAAAACGTGATCCATGTTATGTCACATTTGTGGTACAAAACCATCAATTAAACCAACGACCGATTTAAAAAAACCTTTATCATTTGGCTTTGTCAGAAGATTCTCGGCACTATACCGAAAAAACCAGTTCCGTAAATCTTACCGTTTTCTTGATTAAGCCGCTCGGAAATTACACGCGCACAGACAATAGACATACATACAGACAGACAGACATACAGACAGACAGACAGACAGACAGACAGACAGACAGACAGACAGACAGACAGACAGACAGACAGACAGACAGACAGACAGACATACAGACAGACAGACAGACAGACAGACAGACCGACCGACCGACAGACAGACAGACAGACAGACAGACAGACAGACAGACAGACATTCTGAGATTATTGTTTAAGATTGAGCCGTTGCTCTTTCACTACTAGGGGAAGGATATCTTTCGGATTAATGGAAATGATAGTGTTCTAGCGACAGCTGACAAACCACATAAATTGGGACAAATTTTGTCGACTATGAGGAGTAGGACCTAGAGGGGCCGTTTGTTTAAAGATACGAAATGTTTGTTCAGCAGGAGCTTTCAAAATACATGTGTAAATCGTTTTCAGCTGAGGACTGAGGAGTAGGAAGTCTCGTAGGTTAATGACTAATGAATATCGATGTGTATTGTGTAATGCTATTGCACGCACAATTTTGAATCGTGATTTACCGAAACTGGCCATTTTACGTAGCTCAAAATCTATCTTGGATCTCCTTCCACATTTGTTATGGGGCCGGGTTACCCTAAAACTAGTCAGGCACAAACTAAAGAATATTTAGAGAAGATCTGTCCTGCCAAATTTTGATTTGACGAAAATTCTGACAATTAAAACGTTCTATGACTTTTTGTCGCTGTGAATAAAGTACATTACCGTAATTGTGGTCAAAGATGTCATCGTATTAAATCCTTTCGCTGTTTAATATGCTAACAACTCAACCCTCCCCTAGACGACTATAATTATATAACTCAGCGTGTTTTATAGTTAAATTAAACCACATAACTGTGAATGAAATTAATGTGAACGACTCTCGCCTGGTCCAGATTTCATTTAAATTGCTCATTAAATTGCTCAGCACGTAGCATCGTATTCTGCGTTGCGACGCAAATTGTTGAGTAAACTTCTTGATATTATAATCTGGTGAGGTATATCGTTAGTAATTTTGTTAAATTTTGATTGCTCGACTCGATATAAAATTTGCAACTCAGTAGTATCTTAGCGGAGCGTGTAGCATTAAAATATCGTATAAAGTCATTGCATGAGTTATGTTCCAGATAAAATAGGTTTACCCAGTTTTTAGTATCTCTTCTACCGTTATAATTCCTATAACCTGCTTAATCCTTACAAATAAGTTTCGTGAATGTAATGTGGATCTGTGTTATAAATTTGGTTCCACAACTACAAGTAGTTAAGTCTCTATCCGGTATAAGGAATATTACGATGCAATTGTTCGTCCCGTCAGCCTAATCGTTGTTGAAGATTGAAGTACGTCAAAGAACCGTCCCATATTAAATCCCGTCTCTATTAGAAATACAAGAGCTATCTTTGGGGTACCATCTTGTTAAACATAAAGTGGGGCATGATTTGATTTTGCTATGAGTACCTCATGCCAAAACCATAGCAATGAAACCACTCGTCTGTTAGAAATTTGTACTATACACTATACAGTCATGATAATATGCATTTACATTATAGAGATGTTGCCGATTAATTGAATTTATAGTTTTTGAGCTTTTTACGTTGAATGTCGGAAGTAAGTGACTATATAAATAACACACGAACACTAAGTTCACAGACTGATGTTACCGGAGAACAACCGGACCCTGTTCGGAGACTGGTGTACCGTGAGAACCTTTCTCGTCTTCACCTGGAGATGCACCATGCTGGTCGCCTCCCTCCTCGGCAACATCGTTATCATGATAGCCATCACCAAACACCAGGCTATCAGACTGGGTCGGGTCACAACAACCCTCATCAGCCACATCACGGTGTCGGACTTGTGCCTGGCAGTGTTTGGGATCGGGCCCATGTTGGTATTCACTCTGATGGGTGACAGTGGATCTGTGGATCTGCTTTGTATGGTATCGTGCTGTGCCTTGGGACTGTTTATCACTTCCAGTCTACTGTTGGTCTGTGTTCTAAATCTCTGCAAGTTGGTTATTGTCCAGTTTCCGTTAAGGTGTCAGGTATGGAGAGGAAGGTTTGCTCACTTTGTGGCTAGCCTCCCCTGGGCCTTGTCCGTTCTAACTGTCTTCATCTCCATGGGGTTTAACGGGGATACCATCTACTTTGACCACCGCATTAGGAGCTGCATGTTCGTGACGAAGTCTGAGAGTCTGAGATGGTTCAGATTGGTGGCTATCGTCTTCAGTATGGGGATACCCGGGGTTCTGATTATGATCTCAACTGCCTGGCTGCTTTACATAGCGCACGAACAGGCTAAAATACACAACAGGAACTCTCTTCAAATTCAAAGTATAGTTACTGCCATCACAATCGCCATCGCCCATTACCTGTCACACTTTCCCTTTTCGGTGTCCTTTGTGTACAATGTGTTTATTGTAAGTGACAGTCGGTTTGAACTGCCCTCTCCGACGATGAACAACGGAACAGATCAGAGAAGAATGCTGGTGGAGTATGACGACAGTCAGTCCCCCGTCTCTAGTTTTATGTACAACTACTTCTACCTTATCTCCTGTCTCTTGACCCTGCTCAACTCGGCTGTCAACTTCTTCATCTACAAGGCATCCATCACCAGTTTCCGGAAGTGTGTCGAGGAGAAGATAACCAGGCCTTGTCTCCGAACTACTGCCAGTCTGTTCGCCAGTATTGCCAGTTGTTTTAGCCATCTTGATACCATCCTCGCTGGTTTTGCGACAGTGGCCCCTGTGGACAATAAATCAAGGTTTAGTGAAAATGAGGAGGGTATTGTTAATAATGAGACGGTGGCTGTGTCGCTTGTAAATGCTTGGGAAAATGTCTCGTCACCTGAGGTACTGCGAAATGGACTTGTGGGATCGAGCAAATCTTAGTATTTTGTTTCCAGGTTACTGTTGAGATGGATATTAGATGGTGTCTGCAACACAACACCTTTGAGTATTGTGAAAGGATGTATTCACAATGCAGGACACAAATAGACTATTATGTGTTATGGGGAGGATTGTGTTGCAATCAAATAACGGTGGAACTCAAATACTATAAAAAAAGATCAGATATTATGCTGTTAAATTTTTATTTATATTGGTATTTATCAGTCCTCACGGTCTTAGTCGTAAATGGTTTAAGAGGTAAATAACCGTCGAAATAATTTGCCGTAGACAGTTTAAATTGATATGACATCAAGAATGGGACGTTTAAATTTTAAAAGAAAATGTAGTAGATACATAATTTGACAAAAAACGTGTATGTTCTCTTGTGTCCCTCTTATGTCAATCCAAATATCATGGTAAAGCGTTTTTACTTTCTAAATAAAGAAGAAAAATTGATCAGGTCTAATAAAATCAAATAAAATCCAAAGTGCACTCCCCTTCCCTAACCCCTAAAATCCTAACAAAAAAAACACCTCTCCCAGGAAACGCTCACCTGATGTACAGCATAATACGTAAAAGGCACGTGTTCCACCAACTGAGCAACCTCCCAGAGGATCCGACCACAGTTTCCAAACCTAGCAGGAAGCGAACAGACCAGGAGGCTGAACAACAAATGTTCAGTAATGACGAGTGGCAACCCTCTAAAGAATGGGTGAATTATATTTTATAGAATAGGGTGACATTTATATGTTGCTTAAACATTATGGGTTAATTACATATATTATGAATTATGATATAGGACTGCAAGGACAAAAGAAAATCGCGCTTATTTAGGTCAAAAATCGCGGCGCCAGGACAAGCCAAAGTAGGCAAAATCGCGGCGAAAGATAATGTATTTGCAGTCCTAAGTTAGATGTCATATATTCGTTAACTATTCAATTTGATCGGCTCATATCCCATGATGATGGAATACTGATCTCAAATCGTATCATCCGACACAAAATGTGACATAACTTATGACATGATGTCAAATTTTGCCATCAGATGCTCTTTACCTCAAAATATTGATCCTGGCCAAAATTGTGGGTATGTTAAGGTCAGCGCGTATGTGTAATGCTATTGCACACACAATTTAGAATCGTGATTTAAGTTCGTTTCATGTGAAATTCTTATAAATTGGTAAAATGGAGCACTCTTAAATTTGACAAAAGTCCTTACTTTTGATTAAATACATCGTGCAGAAAAAATTAGTTCATGAACAATGTTATCTAAAAATGTCCTCCTTATCTTAACCGATTTTCCGGGTAATGCCTAATTTTCATTTTAAAATTTTAACACTGTTAAAAATTTACAATTTGGCAGCTTTAGCTACAATTTAACTGCAATTTAATATTGAATCTAAGAAAGGTAATCAATTTAACCCAAAATGAGCAGAAAAAACTGCACCGACAAATGTATACAATTACAAAATAAGAAGATAAAAGAACTTAGAAATGACCGGAATTCCTTTTTCCTTCTTAAAAATAATCAAACCACGCCCTGGCCAGTATCTTAGACGGGTTCCTGGTAGTTCATATAGTGCTTAAAAATAATTGGTGAATTGTGTTATACCATAGGACGAAATATGCAACTGAGACTCAGGAATTACTGCTAGCTAAAATTTCCACATGATGATTAATGATTATTAATATTAAGAATTTCGCTATTCAGTTACTCTCTAGTTTTGCACGTATAGCAAAACTCACTTTGATTATCCAAGTGAGCCCACTCTTCGTAACAAGTCAATCCAGTTGGAGCTGTAGGACGTTTAAACGTTGTGTAACTTCAGTCAACAAAATTCACCATTTCTCGCTAACCAGCCTTACATAGACCGTTCTGATGTATATTATTAACAAAATGAGTATAAAATATTTCGTCAGAATTTTGGTCAATCTCCACTAGAACCAAGCGTTTTGAAAATGTTAGTTTTTCGTAATTTGCTCGTGTCTCCATGAACAATTTCAATTAAATACGACAATTGCCAATTACACATTATGTATGACATTATGTATGACATAAAAATATCAGTGATATTAATCATATCACTGACATACACATATTATGTAAGTTTTCAGTATTTACACTGAATTGCGTTTCAAAAGGTCAGCCTTGTGATGGTGAGGTTAGTGACGATCCAATATCCATCTAGCTGGCTGTCAAGCGGCTGTCATCTAGCTGGCTGTCAAGCTGCTGTCATCTAGCTGGCTGTCAAGCTGCTGTCATCTAGCTGGCTGTCAAGCTGCTGTCATCTAGCTGGCTGTCAAGCGGCTGTCATCTAGCTGGCTGTCAAGCGGCTGTCATCTAGCTGGCTGTCAAGCTGCTGTCATCTAGCTGGCTGTCAAGCGGCTGTCATCTAGCTGGCTGTCAAGCTGCTGTCATCTAGCTGGCTGTCAAGCGGCTGTCATCTAGCTGGCTGTCAAGCGGCTGTCATCTAGCTGGCTGTCAATCGGCTGTCATCAAGCTGGCTGTCAAGCGGCAGAACACAAACGGATCGAAACTTACTGTTGAGTTAAGCGGTCTCTCAAACTTGAAGTCTGTGGTTGCAGAGCTTGCAGAGCTTGCAGTTACATTTAATAATTTTTTACGAAAAATATAACTAGTTCAGCAGTTCAAACGATCAAAATTTAATGAAATTATTATCAAGTAAGTCACTGATTCACATATTTAACTCAGTTTAGTTATTTTCGTACATTAGGCAAATTTTCGTTTTAACAGTTACACTCAATAAGTCAGCTGTCAGCTAAACTAGTTAAGCTGCATTTTCGTGGAAAAATTAATTTTTACTTGCAAGCTGCAACCACAGACTTCAAGTTTGAGAGACCGCCTAACTCACTACTAAATTTCGGTTCGGTTCGCGTTCTGCCGCTTGACAGCCAGCTAGATGGATCGGTTACTAACCATCACAAGTCTGACCGGTTGACATATGCAACTCAATTTAGTGTAAATAGTGACGATACATGTTATGTTGTATTTATTATTGTCTTATTTAATTAAAGTTGTTCATGAGGACGCGAGCAAATTACAAAATACTGGAATTTCCAACACGCTTGGATCTAGCGGAGATTGGCAGAAATTCTGACGAAATTTCTAATAGTCAAGAAGTCATTTTGTGATTTTTCACAAATGACTGAGGGTTGATTTCTGAACAAGAATTGCGCCCGTTGTTTCGTTTTGGCGGACGCTAGATTTCCATTCACTATAACTATAAGCTCTAATCAGCTCACTTCATAATAATTATATTGATACACATCAGTACACTACGCGTGCCACGTACAAATTGGGCTTATTACCTAATACTATACATTACATAGTATACATTAAAATACACTCGCGCCGCGCATTCATTATCACAGGCTAGCTATATACATCACATCTCCACAACCAATACTCGCGCGCTGCACTGCGCGCGGCTAGTTGTCATGATAACGGACCGAAGGAACACGACATTTTTAAATCCATCTACCTCGTTCTCCAAAATCCACGTTTTTCTGCAAAAACGTCCATTCGTAACCTTTCACTATTACTTTTTTACGAAAAAAAGTGTGAATGGAAAAAATCAAATATAATCTTTCTATATTTGACAATTGACGATGACCTTATATTTTCGGGCACACTTTATCAGAAAGACTGAATATTTGGTTTCAGGTTGCGTCGTGGAGAAAGAAACTTCCTTTACAGACAATAATGAGACTTCTACAGGTCTTAGTTCCCCAAGTAAGTAACTACTTAGTAACCACTTAGTAACCAAGTTAATAACTACTTAGTAACCACTTAGTAACCAAGTTAGTAACTATTTCACAGGTCTTCTAAATATTGTTTCTCTATATCATGTCTGGGCCCACTGAGTTATTAGAAAAAGCCAAATTCTGTGATTGTTAATTGAAGAGAGGAAATGTAATAAATAATTGTGTTTCAAAAATAACACGCTTTGCCATCCGAAGTTCTGAAAACTGAATGGTTTTCTATGGTAACATGTATGTTTCTATGATACGCTCCTGAACAAAAGTCGAATAACGACGATTAATTTCAAGTTAATAACCACATTCTGCAGGTGGAGAAGATCTGTATAGATAAGAACCTAACGGACGAGAGTGAGATAATAACATTCCTCCAGAACGGCACACTAGTCGGCCTACTTCCCGTACCCCACCCCATACTCATGAGAAAATATCAGGTACTTTGTCTTGTACTTTGTCAGGTACTTTATAACGTACTTTGTCAGGTACTTTATAACGTACTTTGTCAGGTACTTTGTCAGGTACTTTGTCTTGTACTTTGTCAGGTACTTTGTCAGGTACTTTGTCAGGTACTTTATAACGTACTTTGTCAGGTACTTTGTCAGGTACTTTGTCTTGTACTTTGTCAGGTATTTTGTTAGGTATTTTGTTAGGTATTTTGTCCTGGCTGTAGAAAATGGTTAATCACTGTCGGGTATTCATCTATCCACCCAAACTGGTGGTTACCATGGTAACACTGATTCAGATTTACTGATTGTTATTTCAGCCGAACGCTGCTACCTCAGTGTGGTTTAGACGATACATGTGGGGACTGGTCTTCCTTAGGTAAAACTTATTACTTGCTTTTTAATTTGTTTCAAGCCCTTTTCTTACGTTTCGTTCTTTTTTCCTATGTTCGGTTTTTCAGTTTATCAAATTGATGTTTTTTTTACCCTCACTTTACGAACAACGAATTATAAAATATTTTTAAATTCTTGTAAGTACAGTGTTAAACCTAATTTACCCCCCCCCCCCCCCCCCCCCCCGGCCCCCCTCTAAAATTAAAGTCCCTCTAAACGTTATATAATCAACATTATCTACAGGAACACAGCGCCACCCATCTGGTGTGAAACAACGATAAAACTCTTCGAAGTACAGAAGATGTGATATCAACCAGGAAGCCACACTGGAAGAGGCACCTAATGATTGCAGCTAGTTTATAGTTTAAATCTAAATTATTATTATTAATATGTGATCGAAAATTTTGCCGCAGTTTATGAGGATGATGACTTATATTTGAATGATTGAATGTGTTTCTGATTATTTTTAGGGTTAGTCCCACGACTCCTATTCTTCTTGTTTAAACATAATTTTTATTGAAAGCTTATAATATTAAATATACTTCGTCAGTAAATTAATGACATGATTAATAAATTGCTGATTTGATTACCTATTATTTATTCTTACCCCGCATTGATGGCAGATTTTATAGGTGCCATTAATCATTAAAACGGTTTTAAGCTGCCATTGAAATTGACCCCCTTCCACCGTTGATTCACTTTGACATTAAATATAGAAATATTTAAAAATATGCACCTGAGCGTAATTTGATATGACTCAAATTTGAGAATATCAGAACAATCATTTTGATTGTGTCCTTGTTTATTGTCTACGATCTAACGATTACTAACTTGTTTACATAGTTAGAATCTGTCATAAAAATGATTAATAATCAACCTTCATTGTTAGAGTAGGTAAGAAGATGTTTAAGTTGGGTTTACAACGCAATCATTTTATTATGATGTTTAAAGTTTTTCCTATTTTATTTGTACTGTCATTCCTAGACAGAATTTAGAACTAGAGTAAGCGAAAGTATCGTATTTGTAAGCTAAATAATGATTGATTGCTATTTAAACTGAAGTCAGCATTAGTGGATGCTTTATTGTTTGCGAACTTGAAAGTTAAAAATATTAAAATGATATTAAAATTAAAGTTAATGTCACTTTATGTGACCATTGCCATTTTTAATCTATTATTTAGTCCGTTTTGTCGTCATATTATGTGTACAATTGATAAGTTAACCTTATTTATTAATGGAATAGATTTGTGTAAAAATATTATAACAGTTCCCGAATTTAATTTTTTTTGCTGGCAAGGTATCTTTATGTCAAAAAAATTGGCCGGACAAGGATTTGTGTATTTTGTTTGTTTTCTGTCGCTGATGTGTAAATTTAACCATCTAAGTTTATTTGAAATTTAAATTCCGTCGAATAATCGTCTTTTATTTTTTTGATTTTGCAGTTATCCCATGCTACAAGAGATCGTAGTTCTTACCTAAATGACTTCATATCCAGAGATAAGAGGTAAGAGGGATGATGATGTTCGTGCGATTACTCATTCCTTCAAATTTACAATAGTGAAAAAATCAGTCAAACCGGTGACCTTGTGTGGATTCTGGGGTCCAGCAATGTTGCATGCTTATAAACAGTAATATAAAGCCTGGGGTCCCCAGGTTGTATGGAATATGATAAAGTACGCCATCACGGATCGGGAAATTGAGCGGCCATCCACAAAAGAAAAGCGGCCGCATTTCTTGAGCTCGCGCGCAACATGAATATATTCAATATTAGTCTTATGTAATAAGCGCCATGAGTTGGCACCGAATTTTTTCCTCAGATTTCGATTAATTTGGTGAAATTAAATTCAAAATTACGGTGAATTTGCATTATTCACACTTAGAGGCAATTTTTGGTATCAAATTTATCAAAAAATTAATCAGAGACAAAAAGTTTTGTGCCAACTCATGGCGCTTATTACATATTGAATTTGATATTTGACCAAAACCCATAATCATGGGTAGAGTGGACCGCTGCCAGTGTCTCTCTTTCCCAAACAAAAGGAAATGATATTAATTTGATTGACCGTTCTCAAATGCAAAATGATACCGAGAATGAAATCGGTCGCTCGCTTTTCCCATTCATTTACAATTGTAATAGATTAAGAAGAACTACCCAAAGGCAGCTGTACTCGGCAAAAAAGATTCAATAAACTTCAGCTAATTCAATAAGTAATAACTACCACCCTTACCCCGAAATACTAGGTATCGACCCGAACGCAACCCAAAGAGATTTTTACAGCATCTGATTGATGTAATCAATCGAAACTTATTACAATTCGTAAGCCGTGAATGAATGGGAAAAGCGAGCGACCGATTTCATTCTCGGTATCATTTTGCATTTGAGAACGGTCAATCAAATTAATATCATTTCCTTTTGTTTGGGAAAGAGAGACACTGGCAGCGGTCCACTCTACCCATGATTATGGGTTTTGGTCAAATATCATCGCTTTTTGATTAATGTCAGGGTACTTTATAAAGTCGAAATATAAACTGATATCTTCATTAATAAGGAGGAAGTTTCAACGATTTCGAAATTTTTCCTTTGAAAACATTTCCTTGTGTTTGGGTAAGCATATCGGTCGATCACTGACTGAATTTGCCACTTTATACTCATTCAAGTTGGCATTAAATTTATATATAATGACATTGAACTGTCGTGGTAAAGCAGAATTTAATCGAAATCACGAATGAGCAAAATTATCACCTTTCGCACGTGCAAACTATGAGCGGACGTTGCGTGCGCATCCAATATTGAATCGCCGTAAATTTTTGCGTGTTGGTGTTTTATATATAGTTTGATAAGCATGCAAAGTTTCAAAGTATTTCAAGAAGAACTGTAATCACAACGGCACACCAACGTTTACAGAAAATGGTAAAAACAGCAATTTTCAGTGATTTTAGCAATTTTTAATCAATTTGGGCGTGTCCCCACGTGTGCAACTTTTAGATTTTTAACTTTAAAACTAGACTAATACACAATTTATACCTATAGGAAGCAGAACTGAGCTCCACAACCCAAGGGATAGCCCAACACCAGAGAATACTAAATCGCAAAATTGACGTTTTTATAAAATAATTCTTCAAAAAAGCACTAACTTCAATGGCAAATATCTTTATGAAGGAGCAAAGTAGGGAAACTTTCCGGTAGATTTTCAGAATGCTTGAACAATTATCTAATAGGAAAATGTCCTCAGATTTTGAATAAAATTACTCCTTAATGGTGTAAAATCAGTTTGAAAAGTTGTTATTTTGTCAAAAATCAAGTTTTAAAAACACTTAATTTGATGACGTCATCAAGTGGTGATGATGACGTTAAATTATTTTTTGATATAATTGAAACTGAAGTGTAAACAATTATCTTTAAGACCTGTGGTCGGAAATTGCTGTATCTTTTATACTTTTGAATCTCCGGACACTTAAATTCAGGCTACAATTGACTACATTTGACTGGCAAAGCGTCTATCCCTGAATATAATTATATGTATCACGACAATCTATCGTAAAACAGGGGTTCCAGAAACCCCATTTCCCGATACTCCTGAAACACGAAATTTATTTTACAGTCGATTTGGTCAACGTCTAGACGCCCTGCAAAGTTTCAGATCTCTAACTCAATTTTAACATGGTTTTTAAGGCACCTGAATATGGCAATTTTGGGTTTTTTACCGAATTTCGTATAACATGCTGGCGCGTATTTTGCGCAAATTTCTTAAAAACCTCCACATAACTATTTCTTGTTCCTGTCATCTTTAACATTGAATTAGAATGATTTGAACTTAAATATACCTGCTGAACTACTTTCGATGAGTCTTAATGCCCGAAAAATAATAAAGGGTTATAAAAGTAAAGGGGGTAAATAGTAAAGGGGGTAAATAGTAAAGGGGGTAAATAGTATTGTGAATATAAGAGGCACGGTCATGCTTGCCAGCATTGTGATATAACTATAAGCACGCTCGGCACATTCCATTGACCACGCTGTACGCGTACGTGACACAATTCGGCCAATCAGAGGACACGCATCCGCAAAGTTAAAGTTGCGAGCTTTTATTTGGTTCGAAATAAGACTTTTTGAAATACCTCAAATCCTATGTTGTCCCAAATTGTGCTTCTGGGGAGTGAAATTTTAATTTACGAGCAACGAGACGAACATTTTGTTGAAAACCGGAAGTCTATCTGTTTTACTATCTGAGATAGGCCCCAGCCGGGAACAGATAAGGTTTTTCTGGGTAGTGTTCGACCTTGATTGACGATGTCAATCCATATATCGAGATCGTTGCTCTGCGAAGCAGAATGCTAGTTTGCGCGGCGCGTCGAAGCGGCGAAGTCCTCCAATGTTCGACCATGAATTGCTTTAATTAAAATGATTTACTACTAGTATACTATATTGGCCACGGCGGTGAAATTTCGGTAGTATAGTGGAAGATAACAGACACCGTCTAGTCGGTCCCCTAGTCCTATATTACTGGGCGGCGCTCAGCCTGTCATTCCGCCGAATAGAATCTCTATTTATTCCGGATAATCTCTATTTATTTTTATGAACATGATAGCCTGAGGTCCCCAGGTAAGGTTGACGCTAAATTTCAAATTTTTTACATACAAGATGAAACAGCTGATCAGAGAAGCTCTATGCATTTAATTTTCTCAAATATTGGGTTTCATTTTTGTAAAATTTAAATAAGGAAATGAAAAAATCCGCAAATACCATGATTTAATTTGGGGTACGAAATTTGGCAGTTTTTGGAAAAAATTCTGATATTTTCGTTCCCAAATCATGTAGGTCACTGGAATTATGTCGAACATATAAATATGTAGGCGAGCTTTATTATTATATTATAGGATGTGCAAATCCTCTTCAGTTATTGAATTTATTCATGACATGATGTTAAGTTATTAATTTGTAAACTTATTTCCCAGAATTTTGAACGGAAGATCTTTGATTTTGCATAAATACCTTAAATAATTTACTAATAGTTCACCAGCGTGCATCCTCATATCAGACACTGGCATGAATTCACTGTTGGTGACTTTCTGTAGATTATAGTCAAATAGTATAGTGTGTGTCAGGCTTCCTTTTAGTTTTAGAGGTCGTTGATCACATATTACGTAATGAGCCGAAGGGGGAGGGGGGTTTCGAAATGATTACGCAATACGCTAGTGTAATTTTTATACAATAGCTATGTGTAAAGCTGATTACGAGGGGGGAGGGGGGGTAAAAAATGGCCCAAAAATGATTACGTAATATGTGTTTGTGTATTGTTTAGGTACGAGTAGTGATTGTAGCGCGATGCACTACTGGGTCGCGCGCGCATCAAATAATGCTTCTCGCTTCGGTAGATCGGCGAGATGCACCACTGTGCCTCACCGAGCTGCGAAGGATTGACATCGTGAATCAACCGTATCCAGTATCGAGCGTGTAATGATTCGATAATAATTCCATAATATATATTACAGTTACACTCACTCTATTACACTCATCTGTACCTCATTAGTCCTTTTTTATATGAAATATTCGATTATCACTATCAGCTAGGTGGCTACACACAAAACTACTGTTAGTTGTTCACTTAACGCGCTTTTGTTAAATATTCATTACAAAGTAAATTTAACCAACACTTCCTCAATATTTCAATATAGCAGTGTTGAGTGTACAGTGTAATTTCACGCTGTTACCGTAAACCATATATTGTGTTAATTAGTAACTGCACTAATGGATTATAAAACTGAAACTGGAGTGAATATACTTTCACCACAGCATATTTTCTGCGAAGGAAGTTCTTACACACAAACCGCTACCGCCTCTCCTAATAACAATAACCGACCAACTGTTGAGTACCTTCAGTTGGTATATCGTTGCTCTACAAATAGATTGTATACATGATACATCTTTCCTGCCAGGATTGTGTAATGTGTTGGCACCGTGCCAAATACAAATTTTGTCGTATAGTCTGTAGTGTGACGTGTGTACTTAGATTGAGATTGTATTGACGCCTGTATCTAGTTTTGTATCTGCTATCCGTAGTATGTTGCTTCTTTATTTTATCTAAAATGTTTGTACTTTAGTAACTTTGGAATGTAATTATGAACTTTTAATAGTATACGACAGAAGTGCAACAAGGTGTATGTCTTACAATGATGGATATATTGTGTTAAATTATCATCATGTGATGCGCTGAGCGTTTGTTCCTGAAATTAAACTAATGACAACCAGCCATGTTTATGTAGGAGCACCTGATCTCATAATAAGAGACAATCTTAACGGTTACAATCACTCATTATATTTTTAGTGTATTCTAAATTGTACAATAAGATTAATGGTGATAATGAAGACATAAAAATAACATATCTCGAGGCGATCCTTCTGTGACTTTAGATACGTCGTTTTCATGATAACCATTAATCTTAAGATTCTACCTTGGATTATCTTAGGGTGACTGCAGCTCTAATTACTTTCAATACTGACTTGTCGATGTATATTTCATACTCAACTGTCAACGTCAGATAATTCGCTCATCAAGATTGTATACTATATTATGTACTTGTAGTTGTAGATTGTGACGAACAGATGTTCAAAATTATAGTCAAAGTTTGCACCAGTAACCAGTGTTCTTTCTGTTTGAATATTATCCGTCGTCAGTGAGCTTATATCGTAAAATCTATTACTATTAGTATTGAGTATGGACTTTACACAGATTTGTGACGGCAGACTGTGCCAAGTACAGTTTTTGACGGATTTGTTTTGTTGACACAGTGTGCCTCATACTTTATACTTATCAACCTGTGCCTGCTGAGGAAAGCATATTTAAGGGGGGATTATGATTTTTTGTGAAATTTGATTTGGAGATAGCAATTGACCACCAAACTAGGGCCTGTGACCGAACTTTTTAGGGGGTTGAACCCCCCCCCCCCCCCCCGGCCCTTAACAAGAGTGACATTTCACTCTGAGTCTGCAATTACAAATCGATCTTTCTGAGTTTCTGCGGCAGAACTTGCCAAAGTTTGCCACCGATGCCTGATCCGTGGAGAACTGGTCTGTTTGACACAAGCCTTGGGCTCAGTCTGCTGATTCTGTGTCTCCACACAATAAAGAAATAAAATTGAACTGTAGTTTCTCTACGTTTTGGGCAGCCGCTAACTCATAACTCTATTTCAATCATCAATGGTCTTCTTTGCACTGAAAATAGATGTATTTTTAGGCCACATGGTCTTGTTTCCTAGAATATAACCTCTATTTCTATCAGGATGTCCGAAGATCCCGGGACTTCACCCACAGGGGACATCTCAGAGGATGAAAGTTTGAGACCACAGCGATTTATTTCCAACTGCAGTGACTCCGACACGGACGAGTATTTGAAGGACGTGGCAGGATTTGTTAAGAACGTGAGATATGATCTTATTTGCGAAGAACAGGAAGAGGAGCTTCACTTTTCGGATATCGGTTAGTGGACAAATTACTTTTAGGAGGAAAACGGTTTAAAAAGTCATTTTTAACCATGCTCAGACGTTCAAATCAGATTAAACGATTTGCGTTAGAGTTTTGGTTGGCGCAAGTCTGTATTACTATTAGCAATAGCAGAGGATCCCGTTCAATATCTTTTAAAAGGTGGAATAATTGTTTTATGTTGACACTGACAGTTTATAATTCCAATTCCAAATGCTGGGGACGTTTACATAAAGTTTTATTTACAGGGTGGACAGATTCACAGCTGGAGGGTTTGGGACTACTAGCCTCACTGTCTGAATTCATGTCCAAAATTTTCTCTGCGTCAGAGACCACACAACTGAAACTACAGTTTGCCTCCTCAGTCCTCGCCCAGTTCTTCAAAGTGTGGGCCGTGTCAGCTGGACACGCTTTTCTACCCTGGTACTACGTACTAACGATGCCACCTCTGATAGCGTGGCGGGTGTACACCTACACCCAACAGCAGTGGCAGTATTTCTGTCTGGATTACTGCTACTTTGGAAACCTGGCAATCTTCCTCATCCTCCTCTTCTTCCCGGGAGATCCTGAGTTGTTTATCCTCCAGTTCTGTATTGCTAACGGGCTGCTCTACACTGGGGCCTTCTCCTTCAGAAACTCTCTCGTGTTCCACAGTCTGGATAAGATGACCTCCACCTACATTCACAGTGCGCCAGTGTTGTTGGTGTTCGGCATCAGATGGTTCCCGGAGCAAGCCTCAACGTTCTGGCACACAGCCTTCCCCCAGACCTTCCTTGTGTGGAATGTCAAGTGGAATATACTCGCACCCCTCGCTTTTTCGGCTGCTCATGCTATTTTCTACACGGTGTTGGTGTATGGAATACTGAAGCCTAAGGAAAATATCATAACCTCATTTCGGTACCTGAAGGCAAAGAAAAGTACAAAAGCCATCTTCGGCCCAAACCCCAGCTTCATCTCATTTCTCATTGTACAATTTGGGATAGTTTTGGTGATGACAGGGGTAACTGTACTTACCTACACCTACTTTTATTTGCATCTTCTGCAAATCCTGGTCCTTGTGGCGGTTGTTACTTGGAACGCTGCCAACTTTTATGTGGATGTCTTTCGGGTTTCCCTAAGTAAGACGAAAAAATCTTGAACAAAATCTGGGGGATTTTCAATTTTGACTCCCTGACTCTATTTTTAGCCTGCACTACTACCTACTACCTAGATTGTATTCCAATCTACAGATGTTGTTCATGGTTATAAAACTACAGGAGCAATATTTTTCTTCAGCGTATGGCGTAGCGAAAGATCAATTCAAGAATTTAGTATAGCTTATAGTTATCGGACCTTATTTGAACGGACATTAATTGAACGCTGGAGGTCATAGCGTTTAACTTTATCTTAATGTCCGTTCAAATAAAGTCCGTCCGTTTAAGGTCCATCTAAGTTTAAGTCTGTTGAGATTTTTTCCAAAATTATTCCACTGCGAACTCATGTTTAGGATATTACAACTTTTAAATGTCAGTCAATTGTAATTAATTCTATCATCGGATTCGGACTAAACTATATCATTAGATCAATGAAAAACGAGTTATTATACAATTGAAATATTCGATTCTAAGTTCACATAGCCATGTGTGTACGGGTACTGCGTGACGCGGTCGCGCGCTACTGCAAGCGAGAGGGCTCTGGTTAGAGCAAGATTCTAAGTATCACATTATGGCGTGTAGATAAATTTCTTGATCTTCGGCTTCCTCGTTCACTTCTTTCTTCTTCGGAGTTATTATTTACCTCCACATCTCTTAAAAGTTTACACTGATTCTGAAATGCAGGACCGAGGTGGTCAAATAAAAAATTGTTTTCAAAAAGCAGGTATTACTGATATGATGCTTTAAGCATGGAATATTTATTACATATTTATTAAATAATTTAATGCACGATAACCCATTTGAGTTTGACGAAGATGACCGGTGCGATATGATCATCAAATCTGGTCATATTTCATATCTGTTGTTTTATTGTTTATTACACAAATTTTATAATCATAGACACTGATCTACAGATATTTTGACATTTTTTACTGCTGAACGACTGCCTTTCATGAACATAGTCATAATCATAGTATGAAAAATTAATTTACAAATTATCTGATAAAATATTAAATTAACGGGCAGAAAATTTGACGGATGTTACTCGTCTACATTTCTTCGAAGTAGCGCGCGCCGCTTTCTTCTCGAAATGGCCCGATGGCAAGTGCTACGAAGTAGCGCGCGCCGGGCCAGACCATTAACAATGGTCAAGCAGAAAATGAAAAGGTTTGGATTTTTAATGGTTTTGAATGCCTTCGAAGTTCGAGCGTTCATTTTAATGTCCGTTCATAATTTAATTTAATGTCCGGTCAAATAAGTTCCGATCAATAAGGTCCGATAAGGTACTCTGACTTTGACACACGATGCGTGGCCGTGTGTGTTCAGTGGCGTAACGTTTCCTGTTTGCTGTTGGCGGCTGGCTGTAAGACGTAAGTCGTAGTACATAAATATTTGATATTGCAATTGCAATATGTATGTACTACTACTAGACTACGGCTTAACTCAGACGGGAAAAAAGACTAACATAGTAAATTGAAATTAAATCCCGGGTCAACCCATTGCAATTGGAACTGGAAGTGAAACGCCATAAGATACAATGTCAATATATCTGTTTTACTTTTAATGTTTTAGCATTTTAGAGACATTTTTTCAATAATGTAAAAGATAAACTTAAAAATCCGATAGATTATATCAGTTTCTTTGATTAAATTTCATTGTGTATTTTATCATGTTGGGAGTGTGGAGTGAGAGTCTCCGCACTCAAATGTCAAAGTCAATGTAATAAACGAAATGTTGTCGTTGTAGGTACTATCTAGGTTTACAACCTACCAGGACGCGCGCCGAGTTGGACTCGTCGACGCGACGGTCCAATATTGAATATATGGAACAGATATTTTACGCGTATCTGGTATCGCACCCGTTAATTGTTAATGTTGTCGACGTTTCAGCTACACACCTAAAGTGGCGTAACGTTGCCTGTTGAACAAATTAGGTGATTTTAGAGGATACGCCGGTAAAATCTCTAAAAAAGTGTGTATCTAGAGCAAAACTTAACGGGCGATACTCGTAAAATATCTGTTCCATATATTGGACCGTCGACGAGTCCAACTCGGCGCGCGTCCTGGAAGGTTGTAAACCTACAAGAGCAAAGCGCGCAGTTTTGCTTGACCATTGTTAATGATCTAGCCCGGCGCGAGCTACTTCGCGCGTAGCACTTGCCATCGGGCCATAACATTTCGAGAAGAAAGCGGCGCGCGCTACTTCGAAGAAATTTAGACGAGTAACATCCGTCAAAGTTTTGCTAGTTGAGTACTTTAGTTAAGTTTTCGAAATTGTCCCACATTCAAATGACTATTTGGCGCCCCCCCCCCCGCACAGCGGGGTCACGTCAGCGAGGCCCTTCGTTACGCCACTGCACACCTTTAGCTTTGTATACCTTGATTCACGATGTCAATCCTTCGCAGCTCGGTGAGGCACAGTGGTGCATCTCGCCGATATACCGTGGTTGCGAGAAGAATTATTTGATGCGCGGCGCGACCCAGTAGTGCATCGCGCTACAATGTATACCTGGCTAAATGCTAAAGTATCACATATCCTATCGAGCGCGCTAAATCTCTCTACAGTCGATCTTCGAGATTGTTCTTAATATAAGGGCCCCAGACAGTTGAAACCATCTTCATGCTTCAATCGATGTATTTTTGGACGCTGATTCCGAATCACCCCCATGACAATGACATATTTGATTAAAATGGATAAAATGACGAGATATTTGAAAACTGTCTCGATCACGTGGTATGACCGTATAAGGATATTAAGGAAGTTAGTCTAATTTCTCGTTAGGGTTAGTGTTTCAGCATATGCTTTTGTTAAACATTGGCTTAGGATCAGATTATAGGGTTAGGGTTTCTAATAGTCGTTTAGGACCAGCTAGAGAACGGGTTGAAAAAGTCACGTGACAGTCGAGTGTAGAGTGCTTAATCATCATCCATATTCTATGGTGTATAGTATATCTATACCGGTGGTGACTGAACTCGAAATTATGTAGAACTGATCAATCAATCAATCAATCAATCACTATTATGTTATCACTAAACTAAATCATCCAACTGCTCTAAGGCTCTTAGGCTCTGTAAACGAGTACCTCCGTCTCATAGAAAGACTGTTTATGCTTGTCGCTTGCAAAGCTAAAGATGTCGCAAAAGATGTTTTGTGGATCTTGATTACAATCGATATAACTCTGTTTGGGAGCATGAGGCCTCATGCTCCCAAACCGTCCGATTATGCTACCTCGAGGTAGCATAATCGGACGGTTTTCTTGTGAGTCACAGTACTGCTTTTTGATTTCTTCTCCCTTTACTTGGCAAGGTAAGATGATTTTATAAACGTATTTAATGAGACATTTTATATTAAATACAAGATATCACTTTAGTATCCTTGTTGTATTATATCCGTGTATCCTACGTACGTACGCGGTATTGTACCGACCATGCGCTGTACGTACGTAGGCCGGTTCGCGCGCGGTGCTGGGTCATGTCACTCCATTAGAATGTCGTCAGTCGTTCGCGTCCAGTAGATCAATCCGTAACTCAAATACATCCAATACTTCGATGTCCCCTTGTTCTAAAAATCTGAATACTCAGGAGCCTTATTGGGACAAAATTGGAACATTGGTTTCATCAGTTCTAGACATGCAGTGATTCCTAAACTTGGTTTGAGTGGTCCAAAAACCAATATAAACACTTTCCGACCAATTTTGAACCGTTCTGAGCACTTTTAGGAGAATATTCATTTTTGTTCATTTTCGTTCATTCCATGAACCTGGGTAATGTTATGCTACTTTCGATGGCCCCTGCAACTATATCCATCATTTACAATTATTTTTGGCACTATTCAGAGCTTGTTAGGGCAAATAAATGCATGTCCTTTTTTTGTCGCAATTTTGTCCCATGATCCAAAAATGTTCCAAAAATCCGGATTCATCAACTCTTCGCGTCTCAAACAAATTACAACACTACCAATCTATTACATTTATTGAGAATTATGTAATGTAAAGTGATGGAAATATGTTACAACTTAAACGGGTCTATCCTGTCCAAACCCAGGATGCATAACATGAGGAATTCGTTGTAACCTTTGTATATGAAAAGCGTTAATAAATATGATTTCAGCTATCAATCTGGTATTTTCAGATTTCCTCATCAATTTTTATTCAAATCCTTAAAAATGAAAAATAAAAGTTATCTCAAATTCTAATTCCTTATGATACAATCATAAATGATATATTTTAGAAGGGCATTCTGGTTTAATAAGAAAATCTAAAATTATGATAGACAGAATGAGAATTACATTGAAGTCATTTAAAATACAGTGGCGAAACGTACCTACACTGTATGTGCCGCCCCTGCTGAAAAAAGGTCAGCCCTTCTTTTTTGCCGCCCCCAGGAAGCATTTTGTATCTGAACGTTCAAGTGGCCGGATAATACACAAATCAGACGTTTTTCTTTTAAAAATACCAACAATTCGGAAAAATGCCGCCCCAAAGCTAAGGTGCCCTTTCCCCCAGTAGCGAGGGTAGCAGGGGCCAATGTTATTGCACTGATTAAATAATCACTTTAAAATAATGTTGAGGTGTCAAAAAGCTTAAATAAGAACAAAAAAACCTAATTTAGTTCCATTCATTATACAGCATTATACATGCTGCATACGTCTTGTTAATGCCTTCTGCTGCATCTTATAGAGAGAGAGTTCAATATAAATAGGAGGAATATCTTCGGTTCAAAACTTGTAAGCTGTTAATATCGAATTATTTTAGCTGAATTGTTAAGCTCGCTCAACAAGTCAAGCTCAGAAATATCTATTAATGTTGAGAATAAGATTACAACACAGTGTACTCTAGCTCTAGAAATTTCTAGGTAAAGAGCAGATATGTCACGTGCAAAATCGTGTATCACAATAACAGCCGGCCATTCAGCTGAATAACAATTTGAACTATCTGAAAGCTGCAAATTACTATCAAATCGTTTATCTATAGTTTCTTCAATACATTGTGAAGAACTGGCACGAGAACTACCATTGTATATTATCCCTATTTCAAATCCTAGTGAAAAATCCGAGCCGAATGTTAATTTATCAAGCTCTTTATTTAATATAGTCACAACTAAGTGTTCTCTATCAATTATCAGCTCACTAATAACGTGTATTACAGTCCGTGTACCGTGTATAAAATGACCTGGTTTCGGCACAGGTAAAACAATATCTAAATCTTCATCAGAGGCTATATGTAGCCCTCGTAATATTGATAAAATATTAGTTACATCACAAGTATTCCTCAAGTTAAGGCTTAAAGGTACAATGTTTGTAGGGTCCACATCTCGTATGAAAGATTGAGTTAATTTGTTTCCTAGATCTTGCCCAGAATACGGAGTCGTCTGAGTTAAATCACATGTTATCCAGACATGCTTCATCTCAGATAATTGTTTAAAGCATTCTAGTAGATTACCAACCGAGTAAATGTTGCGATAAACTACTCCTTGACAATCGTCTATAAATACGTGAGCATTACTCAATTTCAGATAATCCAGAATACGTGGCAGGAGTTTACGACAGGTTATAAAGTCTGCTTTCAGTATAACTATCCTGCTAATCGAGGTCTTATCCAATAACTCATCTATCTTGAAATCCCAGTCTACCACTTTATATAATAAACCAGCTTTTTTGAAAGTACTTTCATACAATGTTGTGTAACTGTTCCATCCAATGTTAGTTACTAGCACAACTTTGTTTTCTTTGTCATTTAGGGCCAACTGAAGGATCTTCCCTAACATAATAACAGTTTTACCCGAACCTGCAGGTCCGTTAATGAAGAGAAGATTCTGGTCTGAATTTAAAACTTTAAATTGTTCTGCTGTTAAGTATTTTATCCCGACAAAGTTACTAATAATGTCAGGAGCTTCTATAACACTAGGATTCCTGGAACGGTTTTTGTAACTGGCATAAGTAATCATTCCTCGTCTCAGATCCTCGTCAATGGCCATTATACTGTGTCCTAAACTACACTTCAATTCATCACACTGGTTCTTATCAGTACACCATATTGCAAGTAGTATCGCTTTAGCTTTCTCCATTTTGCTGTGAAAATCGTCATGAACATAATCGTCATGAACATAATTGCTGGTTATCAAATCAAGTATATGTGTCTGCCACCACTCTCCGAAATCTTTAAAATCTTCTTTGCACAGAGTAATTCCTTCCGTCTGAAGAAATAGACGTGGTGTGCTAGGAAAAGCAGAAATACCCACTATTTTAACTTTTTCTCTATCTTTTCCTTCGAAAAATTGTTCGATGATACCGTCAATCAAGCATTTTGTACGCTGTATCTGTTTTTGTGCTATACGCCATGCCTTATATGTGTTCTTATTGCTTTTATACGTACGAGTAACTTCATTATCAGGAATTTTAGAGTGGTCCTGATGCATGCTCTTCACCTCTATTATAATAAAATAGTTCTTCCCCATCACAATAAAGTCGCATTCTGCTATATTGCTGGCGTTACCTCCCTTACCTTTACATTGACTGCAGTCTTTCCTGATATGGCTCTTATCACATATTCTATACTGGTGGTGACTGTACTCGAAATTATGTAGAACAATAATGTTATCATCCAACTGCTCTAAGGCTCTGTAAACGAGAACCTCCGTCTCATAGCAAGACTGTTTATGCTTATCGCTTGCAAAGATGTCGAAATCTGAATCTAAATCTGGATAACAATCGATATAACTCTGTTTGGGAGCAGGAGGTAACATAATCGGACGGTTTTCTTGTGAGTCACAGTACCGCAACTTTATTTCTTCTCCTTTGGCAAGGTATTCCGAAAATGATTTTATCTCTGAAACAAAAGATTTTATAAGCGTAATTAATGTAACATGATAAGACATTCTACATAACATACAACCTCGCTTGTAATGTGATACGGGGCGAGGGTGGAGGGAGGAAAGATAGGTAAATTAAGTCAACGTTATATTTATGCTATTTATTATGCTGATATATGTCATTTATTGTAAGTCACGGTGGCCGAGTGGTCTAAGGCGCCAGACGGCTTACGGCGGGCCAAACCGCTACGCTGTTCTGGTCCATGTATGTGGGCGTGGGTTCAAATCCCACCCGTGGCAAATTTTTATTTTCCGATTTTACCCTACTCTTTCCTGAAGGCAGCAAGAAAGTAGAATATAAGTATACGGGTTCGGATATATAATGAGGAAATACGCTATTAATCATTTTAAAGGAATCGCCAATTAATGTGTCATTTTAGCGAAACAAACCTAGTGAATTACCAAGTCTTCAGGTTTGGTTACTTTAAAAACAAATTTTGTTTTAATAACACCTAATTAACTCATGGCTGTTGATTTTAACACAGCAATAAATTACAAAATGCTAATTTAGCATCTCATCGAAAACGGATTTGTCTTCGCATTTACGTTTAACCATGTTTATTGTTTAACATAAGCCATAATCCAACCGGCAACCATGCTGTAAAAGAATCCCAACTAAGGCCGCTGTAGGGTACTATAAATATCTTCTTGATTACCGGTAGGGATTCGGTCCGCTCACCTTATTGTAAATAGCATATTATTCAAGGTATATTTTTGAGTAACTTTGTGTACTCCATAGTAGCAGAACAGTGCTGCAATACAAATTTCAAAGCTAAAAAGTACGACAACTTTGAACTTAGGGTGTATACTCCACCGGAAGTTGCTCCCTTGGTTAAGACCATACAAATATGATTTTAATCTCATGTTCACATAACGTTCAGCTACTATGCTTAAGTTCAGATTAATTTCACTAAAATGTGGGTATACAGTATTTACGTCTTCAGTTTACAAATCAGTGAAACACAAACATACTAAGCGGGGGGACTACAGACCCCCTCAAAGTCCTTTACAACGTTACTGCCAGGTTACATAGCACTGAAAGTGAAAATCAATATCATCAGAAATTCAAATTCAAAGCAATGCCGTCATAGTATTACAAAGCCATTACATACTAATTCTAAATGAGAAGCTTATAGTGTCACAATTAAAAAAGTATCTCAGGAGTGGGATTCGAACCCACGTACAACATACGTTGTATCAGGATTAGATATTGGGTTTATGAGCCCATCTTAATCTGACGCCTTAAACCACTCGGCCATCCTGTATTATAACAAAACGAAATTATAGTAAAGTAGGTAGGCCCATTTTCACATTAAATTCAGTTACTAGTTTTACTCCACGTTCAATACTGGTTTAAGATGTCTCACTAACCATCGAAAAGATGTATGTGAGTCACGAGTCCAAGTAATTATCAAATATTTATTTCGGCCACTTCCCAATTCCTGACATTTCAGGGTTTGTGACCCCTATTGTCTATGTCAGGTGCTGAAGGATTGTATCAAAACCATAAAATAGCATATAAAGCCATATCGATAGCCACAAACCGCATCTTGAAAATTGTAACGTGAAAATGTGCAACAAAAAGACAAAGTCAAAACGAATTACCAAATTTGTATTGCGTGTACCCAAAATTACCGATGATTGCCAATATCTCTACAAATAATCCTTTTAGAGCATATCATGATCCATAAGTCTTATATAAATCTGCGCATTGCGAAAATTTTTCGATATCAGAAAAGTATCTACGACCTTTCTAGCTCGAGATATAAAAATAATTCGGTGATTCAGGCTGCAATGAGCCAAAAAAAAGTATTTCGTGAATATCTTTAAAACTAAGCACTTGATACCTTAAATATTGCTTCATAACTTGTATATAAATAAGGCTATTGCGGTTATTTTAAGCGAAAATTCAAGTCTCTAAGTCCTTTAGAAGCCGAGATCATAATATATAACTAGTTTAGATTGCATCATCCCATGAGAAAACTGTTACATCAAACAGTCCTTTAGAAGCCGAGATCATAATATATAACTAGTTTAGATTGCATCATCCCATGAGAAAACTGTTACATCAAAGAAAACGGTATATAACGGCTAATATTTCATTGAAGAAATGCCATTGAAGATATGCCAGAAGATATGGCTTAATTTTAGTATCTATTAATCTAGCATGTTCAGAAGTTCTGTACATTAGCCACGTGACCCATAGGCCATACTTTCATATGCACTGCTGAGAAAGAAAATGTGTTATTGTTAGGCACTATAATGGTTAAAATGTCACATTTTTGTGACTTTGTTAACTATAGCTGCCCAATTATAGCATTCCTTGGTCTAAGATATAGTAGATTATGTAAATCTAACAATTACGATACAACAGTGGCACGAATCGAGCGGTTATAATATAAACGCTATTTTCTTTGTTTACCAATATCCTCAAACTTCAGTGAACGTGTCCATAAAGTATCACGATTTAAAAAAGAAAGCCAGGAGTGGGATTTGAACCCACGCACACATGCGTGTATCAGAAATGGATTCAGGTTTATGAGCCCATCGCAATCTGACGCCTTAACCACTCGGCCATCCTGGCATATCTTCTATGAAATAGATTATGTAAATCTAACAATTATGATACAACATTGGCACGGATCGAGCGGTTATAATATAAACGCTATTTTCTTTGTTTACAAATATCCTCAAACTTCAATGAACGTGTCCATAAAGTATCATGATTTAAAAAAGATAAGCCAGGAGTGGGATTTGAACCCACGCACAACAGCTGACAACATGCGTTGAGTCAGGGTTAGCTAAGGTTTATGAGCCTATCATAGCCTAGCCTGACGCCTTAGACCACTCGGCCATCCTGGCATATCGTTAATGAAATATTAGCATTAAATAATAAAAATATATACCGTTTTATTTTATGTAACAGTTTTCTGATGCGATGGGATGATGCAATCTAAACTAGTTATATATTATGATATGTCCGTAGTCCCCACACATAGTATCATGTCCTTGTTTTACTGACTACTTCAATGAAGATCGTACATATTATAGAATTAACTAGTGTAACACGGGATTTCACTGCCGCAGTTAAAAAGGGTAGGAGTAATTACCCGCTGAGTCAAAACCCGGATTAGGCGAGCAATTCTATTCGGAGTGCCCTCACTATCCAATAGTATCCTTAAAAAATAGTATCTTAAACAATAACCAATATAAATTAACCCTTATTTACTCTGCACCACACCCGCATATTTGAAAACATGCATTACGTATATATTCGTATGAAAGTGATTATGATATAATATATATAGACGCTACATAATATGCAGTAATGGGAGAGAGAGCAAGCCCCGTAACTCTTACCATTTTCTTGATTAAGCTGCTCAAGCCATTTTACGTAACATTTGTGGTACAAAGCCATCAATTAAACCACTTACCACCGATTAGATTTAGAAACCCTTTACCATTTGGCTCCCTCATAGTTTTGTCGGCACTATACCGAAAAAACCAGCCCCGTAACTGTTTCCGTTTTCTTGATTAAGCCGCTTGGATATTACACACACACAGACAGATTTACAGACAGAAAACACACGTCACACATTCTGAGATTATTGTTTAAGATTTGTAACACGATAAGTCTCTTCCAATAAGGGAGTGTTCGCATTATATTACGTCAGCAAGTTTTTAGCAAATTTTACCCCCTTCATCAGGAACTGTCAGCATTAAGCGACCCCCCAAATTACGTCAGCATTTGCCAGACTCTTTAAACTGATTTCAAGAGCGTTTATTTCTCTACCGGAAAAGGACGAGTACATCATAGTGTAAGTAAGGCTATTAAATCACTGCAAATGAACACATTGTTACGAGAATAACCGCCTTAGTGAGTTGAAGCTGTAACAATGCGTTTAATCTCTTAACAACGCACTTAAAACTGTTATTGGGCTATTATTTAGCTACCCTTTAACCGAGGCAAAACGTCGATCCTCGGCCCAAACGGAGGCCAAGGCCAAGGACTCGATCAGACACTGTGTACTGACTCATCACACATGTATGTGTTTATTCTCAAGCAATTCTGTGTACTCAATAGTCTAAAGTAGTGAACGAATGATTTCCCTGTTATTATGTCACTACTCAGACAGTGCCCTCCCTGACGACTGACACTGTAATAGGTTCTGCGGGTCTTATGATCACTAGAGGACTGAAAAGTACTCCCACTCCTAACCTGGAAATTCTAGCGAGAATCCATCCTATCAGCTTTAAACTCAAATCAATAGCAATTAAGTCTGCTCTGAGACTTAAACTACAAGGAATATGGAATAAACAGTACAATTACAACCAGCGAGGAAATTGCAAATCTCACGCCCATAACGCTGAGAAAATGCTAGCTAACATAACTTAAACAGGTTGCGTCCTTTGGGACAGTATCCCCAAGGCTACCATCCTGGACTGACGTTTCAAGGTAATTATTCAGGACAAATATATGCCATTAGCTATATAATTGAAGCTATCATACGGGTATCATACCCAACACCTGGCAGATCTTCACAGACAGCTCGAAAGCTGGTGGTATCACAGGAGCGGGATTCTGTGTCATTAAAGGAACACAGGAACACCAGAGTCAGAGTACCTGGATCAATGATAACATAGGAACACCATCAACCATTAACCTATTCTCAGATTCCCAGGCCTCACTCAAAACGCTTAACACTTTAACAGCACTAGCATTAGCTCCAGACTAGTGCTGGACATCGCTGACCAACTTAAGGGGTAGGGGGGATTTTCTCAAAATCGACTTTTTAGTTGTTTCTAATAGAGGGGAGTAATAATCTATCAGATGCTTTTGATCCCGTGGAAAAATATCGTTCGTAGCCGAAATTATTGCCCCCTTAACACACTAGGTACCTCTCAGGTACACGGAGTATATGGTAATGAACTGGCTGACGAACTCGCAAGGGATGGATCCAGCAGTATCCCCATAGGACCGGAACCGTTCCTCCCACTACCGGAAGGCATCATCAACAATACCATCAGGGAGTATCTCTTCAAATTCCACCTCAAAAAATACAAACAGGTTGCAGTCAGTGATAATTGTTTTTCAACAAATACAAATACAGGAATCTTAATATTTCAGGAACTCACATCAGATGGCTAACATGGCTTCTGTCAGGTCAAAGCCCACTAGCTTACTTCCAGATTGTGGCAAATAATGTGAGACGCAAGACTGCAAACACTGCCCAGGGGAAACAGAAACTTCCCAGCACTTCCTCTGTGAATATATATCCAGCTGATGACACTCAGAATGAGGATATTTGGTAAACCCCTTCTTACAATGGAGGAAATGATCAACAGTAAACTCAACCACATCATCAAATTTGTGGAACAGTCAGAAAGACTAGAAAGGGAAAATCTTTTTGGGTAACCTCCTAGGATTTCACATCAGGAACTACACTAAAACCCAATCTAGACCCATCTAGGCCTATCTCCACATAGAGACACCAATCCCAGGCGTTGACCCAGGATAGTGATGGAAGACGTAGAGATCAAGTTATAACCATTGATACAAAGGCCATAATCTTTCGCAAGCTCTCCAATATCCACCTTGAAGCTGCATTTTATATCCTTGAACTATACAATATAAACTAAAGTATGTTTTAGTGTAGACTTTTTTTCACAACAAGACTGCAACCTATAGTAACAACTATAAACAGAACCCCTAATATCTACTAACACATTTCTTCTAGTCCTAATATGAGCCTTGTCTCTAAAAACCTAACTGAACTAGCGTTTCTGTGTGTGCAAAAGCTTTCAGGCACGCGCATTCCTTGCCCCGTTAGTTACCTGTCCTTCTAAACCAAACTAGCAGTCAAGGACAAAAAGTCATACACCAAATGGGCATTATATTTTATGAATTGTTTAACATCTTTTTATTCTGTAAAATGTGCTAAAATTAAATTTCTTGTTTCATTGAAATTTCTTGTTTCATTGAGTGTTCAAGATGGATAGTACTATATGCTCAATTTTATGATCTTGCGGTATTCTTTGTACCCAAAAGAATGCGAACTCACCAGAGTCCAAATGATCCAAAGATGACTGTTTTCTTTTCTGTTTACCTTTATAGGACATTGTCAATGTTTTCCCTCACGTAAACTAAGGATCTCTGAAAAACATTTATTGAGATAATTTTCGACAATTGAAAATTATTTAAAGTTTTTATTACTTTTTGGAGATTAACAAGGTGCACGATAATAATTAAATGTCCACTGTAAAGTATTGCAGTTTATTCAAATTTCTATCGTTATCATAATCATCGTTGCTACTACAAGCAATCTGCCTAGTAACAAAAAATTGTGTAACTAAATAAAAGAATCAGTTGGATATGGTGGGATGAAAAGGTGGAGGGAATCAGAAATAGGCATACCTAGTCTCAGTTGAGTCTGTTATTACCACTTTCATGACCTCCAGCCAACAACAGAGGTTCTCAAGATTCTTTCCAAGGACATACTACAACAAGGAATCAAATTAGTAAATATTAGTTAAAACGAAAAATTGGCCCAAATACTGCATTGAAATACCTACATAGTTAGATGACGGCCCATGCAGTACCATAAGAGTGTTGGCACCCCCTCCTCTTTTGGCGCTCCTCCCTAAGATTGAACAAATTAGATGATTTTAGAGGATACGCCGGTCAAATCTCTAATAAAGTGTGTTTCTAGAGCAAAACGTGCAGTTTTGCTAGTACCGTAGTTAAGTTTTCCCAAACTGTCCCACATTCAAACGACGATTTGGCGCCCCCCCTAAGATTGCGTAGGGGGGGGGGGGGGGGGGGGGGGCGCAGGGTTTCAGCGAACTGAGTCTGAAAAAAACTACATTATACAAACATTTTAACACATAATAATTACATTTTGACGATAATTAACTTTAATTTGAAAAATGATAACTGAAAAATATTTGATCGGTAAAACTTATTATCGGGTAAAATGGCATGGCAGAAGTGCTGATAGATAAAAAATGTGAGTGGCTAAAACTATGAGCGCAACGATTGTTTACACTGACAAAATTTCAGCCGGCATAATTATAATAACAGTTAACACTAGTGAAATACCTGTCCTGTACTCACTCAAAATCATAATGATAATGTACAGTGTACAAAAACTTAACAAACTTAATGAACACTTTAAACAATAAACAATAAGTATTATTTAGTCCTAATTTAGCGACCATATAATCAGTAACATTATAAGCTATATTCCACTCTACAACCTCCCAGTCTGTAATGTAAGGTAACCATTTCTTCTCCCAACCCCACATACCCACTACAGTTACTTTGTTACCAGCAGCTGTGTGTCCTGACACAGTATTATACATGAACATTTCATGTGCGGAGATAATATCATGGTAGTGTACTCCAGTGTCTGTATAATACTCACTGTCTGTACACAGTTCTATAAATGTGAAGTTACCGTCTCCTATAGCTGTATCTCTCAAGATAAAACCACATTTACCTGTCTCTGTGCAGGTTCCTGTACCAGGGTGTTTAAAGGTATACAGGTGTTTGTACTCCTTATCTTCTGTTACTGTAATGTGCTTATCAAGTTTTATGATAACGTTCTGATGACTTGTGGTGAGCTTATCATTACTCCTAATCTCATTGAGCATATTGATAATATCATCAGACTGTGCAAGATTGGAATAGATTAAGGCAGCAATAATGGTATCTAAGTATTCGCCTGATATTTTTTGGAGCTTTTTGTCGCTGCAGAGGTCCTGAAGTGAAGTTGAAAATGTCATAGCCTCTTCTTTATTGGGTGTGTTTTTGTAGAAAGCCCAAAGCAATTGCTCGACCACCAGGAACATTGTTGTAACGCGATCTTCAGAAATTCCTTTTTTAATCTCATTCGTTTTTGTACAGCTACGAATTTGATCGGAATATTTCTTGTTATCATAAACCTCCAACGATTTCGTTTTCTTTCTGAGCTCTCTACGACTAGTGACCAATCTTGAAGTATCCGACATCAATTTTAAAGAAAATTGCATATCAGCTACTGATATTTCAGGTAAATTCGATATATCCTCAAAAACATGATGATAAAGTTCTTCATTTCGTTCACTACAGAACGCAAGGTTCGTTTCTTGAAGGAGAGACTTAATCTTGCCTTGAAGTTTTCTTTGCCCGATCAAATTCTGCATTACAGTTTGAAGAAACATATCAGAGTTGCTTCCTCCCAATGTCAACATCAGATCTATTTGCCCTTCCTCCAGGCTGTTAACATCCGACATATACTCGGAGATGAATGCTGAATTGTCCTGGACTACTAGACATGACTTTAACTCGTTCAACATATCTTTATCCTCCCACTTTATAAAGATATACCAGCTCTCATTCAATGTGAATGTCTTGTCTGCAGTTCCTGTAGCCGAGTTGATTCTGCTCCTCAACCAACTAATGCATCTTCCCTTTAACCAATCAACTTCGAATACTCTAGAAAGTTAATGTATCTCTTTGTACATATGATCTTCAATCTCTACAAACTGCTTGTCCTCTAGTAAGGTTAGAAACAAGCCCACAGCTTCTGGTGTAAAGTCGTCGAATTCAAGCTCATCATACTTAAGCTCTTCTATTAGGTAACGAAACATACGACTCTCAGCTGTGAGTCGTTCTTTTGAGACCAGCAAAGGATCTCCGTCTCTTATCTTGATAACAATATCTTGTTCTTCCATGGTCGCCTGTTAGAAATATTGTTAAATTCCAGTTTCACAAACAGTCAGTATAATCATGAATTATCTCAAATCCTTAATTGTTTCGTAATTTATTTTTGATTTACAACTCGTTACTTGCACTATAATACTGAACAACTTACAATATTTCAAACACTCAAAATAAGACACGATCAAATATAAGGTAAGATAATAGAAAAAGGAAGAACACAACTTGAAACGGACTACATTCAAAGTTACAACAGAGAAGGCAGGAGCATGATAAGGACCTCACCTTTACTATACACCTTTACTATACAAAACACTTACAAAACAGTTTGTCTTGACTAGTAGGTTTACAAGGTTTACAGGTTTACAAAAAATAGATCTATATTTTTTATTTGGAGAGACTGGTATAGAGATCACATGTGATGGGGAGCGTCATCTGGGAGCAGTGATAGGTGGAGAGGAGGCTAGAGAGACACATGTAAAAAAGAAAGTAGAGAAATGGGTGAAGGATGTAGAAGAGTTGTCAGATATTGCCCTCGATGAACCTCAGGCAGCCCTATCAGGGTATACCAAAGCCCTATGTCATCGGTGGACCTTTGTGCGTACCATCCAAGACACTAAAGACCTCTTCATCCCATTGGAGAAGTGTATAAGAGAAAAGTTCATCCCTGCAATTATTGGTAGGAATGTGTCTGATCTGCACAGGAGAATGTTTGCGCTACCTGTAAGATTAGGGGGGGGGGGGGGGGCTTAAAGTAAAGTAAAGTAAAGTAAAAATTATGACATAACATCATCACTAATGTCTACAAAGTATCATCAAACTACATGGAAAAATAACTATTTCTCCATCAAATTTAAAGGTAATAATTTATCAAATATTAATCATGAATAAAAACAACATTACAAAATTTAATTTATTCATACTTCCCAGTGGAGTAAAGATTTATAAAACGTTTCTTTGCTACATAAGGATGGAACCACAGATAATCATTGTGTTTTTCCTTATTACTGATATAACTGGTACCTTCAATTCTTGTTAAAACTTCTTTCGAAACATTCCAAAAATGAAAGTCATTTACAATACATTTAGAAATCATATTCTTTTTAAAACTTTCCAATCCAATTTTAAAACTCAAAACTGTCAAGCAGTTCTTCACCTCCGAAGGGAGTTTGTTCCAATAAGGAACAACCCGCTCTGGAAGAAAAGAACACTGAAGATTCTTGACCTTTGTCACACTCTTACTACATCTATTGGATGAAACCTGATTAAGACCTGATCTGCTTGGTCTGAACAAGTCTGAACCATAATCAGTCAAGCCATTAATAACCTTAAAAGCTTCAATAAGGTCCCCACGTATTCGCCGCTCTGCCAGCGTTGTCAAATTAAGGATTTCCAGTCTACGGCTGTAAGGAAGAGTACCCACCTCATCAATCAGACGGGTAAACCGCCTCTGGACGCTCTCCAGCTCCAAAACAGTCCCCCAACTTCCATGAGCCGCAACTGGATTCCACAATTGGACACAATACTCTAAATGAGGTCTTATCAAAGCTTTATAGATGGCTATCATTACACATTTTTCTCTAATTATCAAATTCCTTACAATCCAGCAAATCATACGATTTGCCTTGGAAATACATGCTTTTATCTGTTCATTCCAAAGCAGGGAACTATGGGTAATAACCCCCAAATCTTTTTCCTGATCAGATACTTCAAGTTCTACGCCATTTACTTTATTATATAACTTTATTCAAATCAAAAATAGAACATAAATGAACATCTTAAAGATCTGATAAGTAGCCAGAAAAAAAGAAATACTGATACACAAGCTATAACAACTTCTTCCATCCCGCTCTATCAGAGGCTAAAAGTCTTAAATTGTACAAATCGTCTGTATTTACAAATGGAATGTTCCTACTACCTAAATCAAATTTAATAGTCTTAAGCAAGTTCGACTGGTGTCTGCCTACTCTACCCTTTTTGGTACTCTGACTCTCTACTGCAAAGTGTAATGCAAGCTGTGCAGGTGAGTTGTTATCACTGCGAAGGACATGTCCGAGCATCCTCCATCGTGCACATGCAACACGCTCACTGAGTGGAACCACTTCACATCTCTTGTAAAGGGTGTCGTTTTTGATTATATTAGGGTAAGTCATTCTGATGATTTGCCTCAGATGCTTTCTGTGGCAAATATCCAGTTTACTCAGTAGCTGCTTTGAAGCAGCCCAGCAGCTACAATTATACATTAAGACGGAGACCACCTGGGCTTCGTAGATCTTAAGTCTGGTCTTAAGAGGTATGCGTTTACCTTGTTCCCAAACTTTCTTGTAGGTTTGGAAAGCAAGATTTGCCAGAATACATCGTCTTTTTATGTCCTCGTTGCTGCACAATTTGGAACCAAGTGAGATAGATGATCTCCAGGGCTCTCTTCCTCGAAGTGGCTCTCCTTTTTCATCAACTTCGTTCTTCTCGGCCAGATAGATATGTGTGAACTCTGTTTTTGATTCGTTGACAAAAAGATTCCACTCCTCCAATATCTCCTTGCATATTGGTAACATGGACTCCAAATTCTTTTTATCCTCGTCTGTGAAGTCTGCGTACTCCCACTCAAGAGGTATCAGGTTTTCAGCAAACGGAGGGTTGGGTCTTAGATAAGACATAAAGGCACGAAGGTGATAAAGTGCGCCAGCCAAATACAGGGTGAAAAGGTTTCCAGACAAACTATCACCTTGGAACGCACCTATCGTGACAATGAACTCCCCTGATACGGCAGACCTCACTTTAATCTTCAGTTTGGTACATGAGAGTAGGCACCTTACCAGCCGGATGTCGTCTTCACTACAACCAGCATCAGCAAGAAGTTCTAGCAAAACTGATCTCTTAATGGTGTCGAATGCAGATGACATATCAATACCCATTTTGTGTAGAGACCAGCGTTTCTCCTTCACAACTGAAACTAGGATCCGTTGTGTCCAAACAATATTTGCACAGCTATGGCCAGGCTTGTAGGCATTTTGCCAAGGTCCTGTGTACTGAGAAACTTGTCTTTAAATGCGTCTAAGGACTATCATGGACAATATCTTCCTGGTGCCGTTTAAAAGACAAAGAGGGCGCAGACTTTTTAAAGGTCCACGTGGCTTACCAGGTTTTTGCAGTGGGGTAAGGAATCCTTCAGTGAATGAAGGTACATGTTCATGACGTTCAAATGATTGATTGGTCAGCTGTGCAAATGTAGAATAGAAAATAGGTGGGGAGTGTTTAAGGAATTCGTTAGGAATACCATCAGGACCAACAGCCTTACCATTTCTTAGCTTTTTGGCAGCTTGTTCCACTTCAAAGGATGTGATGGGGTTGTTTAGTGGCTGAGAACTGCCAACAAACGGCTCAAGTGGAGGTTCACTGTCTGGTCCTGTGTAGTGTTGCTCAAAATAGTTGCGTATAATGTCAGCTTTGTCACTCTCATTATCTACCAGTTGATTGTTGTCGTTAAAAACAGAGATGGAGTCTGATTTCTTGTTACCTGATAGTTGCCGGACAGCTTCAAACATTTTACGGCCATCGTCTGTATTATTGATAGAGTCTGCAAGACTGTTTGCAACTTCTATTCTGAGAGTATTCAGTCGCTTCTTAATGTCATTTGAGAGTTTGTTAATTTTTGATCTCAAGTCCTTTCTGTCTCTGTATTCATTATTATTCAGAAGTTGTAGCAATCGTTTTCTTTCCTCTGACATTTCAACAACTTCACTATCAGAAGAGTGGTGTCTCTTTCGCTGTGGCTCGCGTAGACCCACAGTGGAGATAGCAGCAGTCTCAACACTTTTAAATAGTTTACCGAACTGTTGACAAGTATCATTAGAAGAATAGTCAGGTTCAGATACTAGTCGGTTGATATTATCAGTAAGTGCAGATTTAAACTGTTGTTGCGCTGCAATGCTACCTACAAGAGTGGTTGTGTTGAATGCCTTCTGAGTAGTCCTCTTCTTCCTGTAGAAACTATAACGCAGGGAAAAATCTGCTTTCGCAACTACAAGCTTGTGGTCACTGCGGTGCTTAGTTCCCGCATATGACCTTGCATCAGTCAGTAGTGCTTTGCTCCTGGACTTGCAAAGTATATAGTCTATCTGTGAGAAGTATGGTTTACTTTTTCGTGTGGATTGGTCTCTTATCCATCCAGTGCGTGTAGTTATATGCCTGCTGCTGTGGGAGAATGAAGTATTGGTAGCAAATAAGCCATTTGCTGCCAGAAAATGTAACAATCTCTCTCCATTCTCGTTCCTTCTACCAACACCATGCCTACCTATGTGCTGCTGTAAACCATTTTCTTCATCAACAAGTGAACGCTTGCCTAACTTGGCATTGAAGTCACCTAACATCCATACTTCAAATCGAGCAGGAACACTGATAGCCTCAAGAAGCTCACCATAAAATTTATCAGCTAGTTGAGGGTTCTGGACTGATTTTGGATTAGTAGGACTGTAACAATTAATAATTCTGATATAACAAGGTGGTTTGTTTACCCAATTGGGCTTTAGTTTAACGTCCATGTAAACGACTCTGTCACTGATCTGATGATGCGATAAAACACTGTCCATAAAACGCTTGTTAACAACAAAACCAAGACCTCCATGTCTACCCTGCTTCTGGTCAAACAGAAACAGTCTATGATGACCGGGAAGTGTTGTTTCCAAGAATTCACGAGTTTTGGTTTCTTGTAAGGCCAAAATATCTAAATCGTATCTGTCGATGTCCTCTGCAACAAGATGTTGCCTGTGAGTGGTGGAGAGACCACAAACATTCCATGTCCCAAAATTGAGTATCGTACTAGCAATGATGGAAAAAGTTGCACAAAGAAGGTATCCAGCGATCTTTGTCGAGGCGATAAACTTACTGGCTGCTTTCACTGCCATGCGGACTCGTTACTGTCACACACCATCCCATTTACTAAATAATTTAAGTTAGGGTTGCTATTAAGATTAATATGAACAACTTTACATTTAGCAGGATTAAACTTCAAAAGCCAAATACTCTCCCAGACTTCCAGTTCTACAATATCTTCAGCAACACTGTGGTTAGCTGCATTACCAATCAACTTGAGGTCATCTGCAAATAATTTAATCTTATTCTTGACTATATCAGGTAAATCATTAATATAAAGAATAAATAGCAAAGGACCCAATACTGACCACCCCTGGGGAACACCAGATAACACATGTTTCACCTCAGACCATTGTCCTTCTACACAAACCCTCGTGGTTCTGTCTGTAAGAAAATCTTTAATAACATCTAAAACTTTTCCTTTGACCCCAAACCCCTCCAATTTAGATAAAAGTCTAAAGTGGGGGACAGTGTCAAAGGCATTACTAAAATCAAAATACAGTAGATCAACAGGATCACCTTCATCTAAAATATCAAGAATATTATCAAATGTCTCTAAAAGATTAGATAAGCAAGATTTGCCCTTAACAAATCCATGCTGATGCTTTGATATTCGTTCTTCTAAAAAATCCAATAAATGTGCCCTCACCAACTTTTCGTACACTTTGCACAAAATACAAGTTAATGAAACTGGTCTATAGTTTAACCCATTAGGGACGATAGGGTCGTTTTTATGACCCACCTTTTCTAGACGAAAAACCAAATTACTAAACGCTATAACGAATCTATAGCATATATACTCAAAATTTATTGGGCTTCATTATACGTAGCCCAATAAATTTTGAGCATATATGCTATAGATTCGTTATAGCGTTTAGTAATTTGGTTTTACGTCTAGAAAAGGTGAGTCATAAAAACGACCCTATCGTCCCTAATGGGTTAAGGGATCTGATTTAACACCCTTTTTAAACAATGCTACAACGGATGCTGACTTCCACACTTCAGGAAGAGATCCCGTTTCTGAACACATTTTAAATAATTTAGTGACTGCTTCTACAAAGTTGTCATCATAAGCTAACAATTTTAATAACTTTGGATGAACACCATCCGGACCTGAACTCTTAAAAATATTAAGCTTTAAAAGTTGCTTCTTAATATCAGCACTGTTAACTTGCAAATCACTAATAACATCTTTATCATAATCCAAAGTGTCATTTTTAGGAAGAGGGCCAGGTGGCTCACACACAAACACTGAGCTGAAGGCACTTGCAAGTACTTCAGCAGACTCAGCAGAACTATCTGTGCGTGTACCATCTCCTCTATCCAAGGAAACCACACTTGATTTTACTTGCCTTTTGTTACGTAAATATGAGTAAAAAGACTTACTATTCTGCTTTAAATTAGATGTAATCTTCTTTTCATAGTTAACTTTAGCTTTAACTTCAGCCACTTCAAAAATATGTTGCTTGCTATTAGCATAACTAAAATTGATTACAGATGGATTTCTATCAAACTCAGCCCATGCTTTCCCCCTTTTGTCTGGTTCCGGGCAAAAGACCAGGTAGCTTCGATGAGGCCTGGCATGTGGGTCTGGATGTGCTGGTTGGCGGTTCCCGGTGTGGTGTGTGCTGAGACTGGGGTGGATGGCTGAAACCAGGGGACCGCTGGGCTGGGTGGCGAAGCTGGTGGTCGTAACGGAGGCAGTCCACATTGAGCACCCAAGCGACGAAAGTCGCTAGGTAGCTCGTGGGGATAGCATCCGGGTCGATAGCTGGCGGCGTTGTCTTAGCATGGCGTGCCACTGGGTGTAGGCACTCTGTTCTGGGCTCGCATGCATCGCGTCAGGGGGCTTGTCGGCTGGGGCGTCTGTCACACGTGTAGGTACTTATTGATTTAAAGTACAGCGGCAGAGTCAATCCTGAGCACTAGAGCACCACCTATGACTCTGCCCATTTGCTCTGGAGTTACTGCCCAGGACCCAATCCTATCCTGTTTCTCTCACCTATAGTGATTGGTAATGGTGCTTTATCCAAAGCAAATGACCTTGCCGTGGTAAGGGGGCTTAATCGGTATCACAGACCAGCCGAGACTAAGCTGTACTGTTCAGCTGAGCAAAACTGAACGTAGGTCGCACGTGCCAACCTTCTTCCTTTACCTCATTTGATCCCTTTTTCTTTTGGAGCTCTCACAGCCTTCACTCACACCTGAGCATATAGGGTTTTAGAAGTTCAGGGTGTGTACTTCAAGGTCGGGCCCTTAATACCGATCATTAGCACCCGTTTTACCTTTACCTTATTAGCGGCATATCATTACTGTCGCGGTAGTAAAACAAACATCTTTCTACGATACGCAGAAAGTGTTAAAACTCTCACTAATACACTTGGACTACAACACCGGATTACCAGTGGAGGAGGCTGGACTGAGCTGGCCTCGTGTGGGATTGGCACACTTGCGCAGGCTTCACAGCCTTGCTGCGATGGTGCTGGTTCCTATCGGGGCTGTGCTCGTTCAGCAACCACCAAGGAATCCACCACTACTACACCTACACTACAACACCGGATTACCAGTGGAGGAGGCGGGACTGAGCCGGCCTCGTGTGGGATTGGCACACTTGCGCAGGCTTCACAGCCTTGCTGCGATGGTGCTGGTTCCTATCGGGGCTGTGCTCGTTCAGCAACCACCAAGGAATCCACCACTACTACACCTACACTACAACACCGGATTACCAGTGGAGGAGGCGGGACTGAGCCGGCCTCGTGTGGGATTGGCACACTTGCACAGGCTTCACAGCCTTGTTGCGAGGGTGCTGGTTTCAATCGGGGCTGTGCTCGTTCAGCAACCACCAAGGAATCCACCTCTATTACCCCTATACTACAACTCCGGATTTACAAAACAATCATGACTGATAGCGGTAATGAGATGTATCAACTGCGTAACACAGATGAGACATTGATTTTCGCAGAGCGGATCAGGTTTCCTGATTTACGCTTAACATCAGACATTATTGTGATTAAAGGACCTATTTCAACAACATTGCGCGGGAACGCGCATATAATCTCCCATATACTGATAACAACATTATCTATCAATCCTACCCCACCGTGGAATAGGATACAGATCTGAACCAACATCTGGGAGGCAGTGGCTGTGCAGCTACATGAAGGTGGGGGCCCGTCGACGGAGTTTAAACAGAGGCAGCGGATCTGGGTGGATGTCTCACCTTCGGGTGAGACATTCTTAGAGAAACACAGTTTTCTCCCGGAGACGCTGGTTGCTGCTATTCGACTTCGACCAGCCCCCCGACACAGTGCCCAATCCAAAAGGTCCTAGTACCCGTCCGGTGAGGGTAACTGCAGGTGCTGCACGCCACGTCCCCAATACCAAAAAAACAGGTAAAACTCATCATGAATATTACTCTGTTACTCAAATCAACCTTAAACGCAAGTACAACGCTTGGAAAACCCTGCTGGTGAACACTCATGGCAGGAAAAATCCTATTGTACTAGCGACTGAACCATACACTAATAACAAACACCTAATTCCACCGATAAGCAAAGAACTAACCGAGTATTACTACAAAGTTGGGGACATTAGGCCCCGTGCCGCCATAGTAATACACAAAAACCTAGCTGAAAAAAGTTGGGAACTATCGCAATTCACAACCCCGGATCAAGTTGCTATTAAGATTCAACTTAGCTCGACAGAAGTAATTCTGGCAGCTTCGTACATGGATATTAATGGACCAGCTCCATCCCACGAAACCACACCTCTAGCCAAATACGCTATAGACAACAAAATACCACTCATAATAGGCTCTGACACCAACTCCCAACACACTCTTTGGGGTAACAAGTTGTGCAATAGAAGAGGAGAGGAACTACTTGATTTCCTCTCGTCGCTAGGGCTCTCCTGTTCCAACAAAGGTTCAACTCCAACATTCCTCAACTCACGAGGTCATAATTCCATCATTGACCTCACTATTACCAACCAACTGGGGGCTGAACTGATCAGTAACTGGCACGTTAGTGATCTTTACTCAAACTCCGATCACAGATATATCATGTTCGACATTACTTCTGGTCCCAAAAAAGAACCAAGACAAATACGCCTAGTCAAGAACACTGACTGGGCGAAATTTGACGAGATTCTTTACAACAACAATGATCTCCACAACACCTGCGTTAACACACCACACGACATTGATCACAAAGTTAACACCATTAATACTACTCTCCGAGCTGCCTTCGAGGAGGCATGTCCCATTACTTACATCTCCAGCGCTGTCAGAAAACCACCCTGGCTAACTCGAGAAGTTGAGGAAGCACAGAGGGGTATAAGACGCAAACTCATCACAGCTCGTCGAATCAAAACTGATGCTTCGTGGCTCGCTCTTAGAGAAAGCAACAAGCAATACAACAAGATCCTGTCCAACTCCCAGCGCAATGCGTGGCGGAAATTCTGCGCAGACACAGAATCGGTTAAGGAATCTGGAAGGATGAACAAGATTCTGAAAACCTGTACTGACACCAATAACAAACTTGAAGCCGTTTATAAACCAAATGGCGAACTCACCAAAAACGCAGAGGAGACACTGGAGGTCATGACACAAACCCACTTCAAGGAGAGTGTTACTGATCCGCCAGTTCCGCCTCTCTGCCCCTTACCGATCTCCACAGACTTACTAGACAAAATCTACAGCCCTGAAAGAATCGAAAAGGCTCTCCTATCCTTCGATCCCTTGAAGGCTGCAGGACCTGACACTCTAAAACCTATCATATTCCAGAAAGCCTGGGCTCATATCAAAGACATAACAAAAAACATTATGACAAAAAACCATGAAACGCAACACATCCCAACTTTGTGGAGGGACTCTCTTGGAATCTTTCTCCCTAAGCCTGGAAAAACCGACTACAACAAAGCTAAGTCATTTCGAACGATCACTCTTTCGCCCGTGATGTTAAAGTTGCAGGAGAAAGTGATCTTATGGCATATGCAACATGACCTCAACATAGCTAATGATATCAACAAACGACAATTCGGCTTTAAGAAGGGCTGCTCCACAGAAGCGGCACTTCATAAAGTTACTCACACCATTGAGCGCAGAATAGCCAAGAAAGGATATGTCCTAGGTGTCTTTCTAGATATAGAGGGCGCCTTCGACAATGTCTCGTTCAAGGCTATCTCTGAAGCAGTCAAGGCTACGAAAGTGGACTTGGCTACTGCACAGTGGATCATCAACATGGTAACCAATCGATTCATCACACTAAATCATAAGGATAAGTCGAGAAGGGTACGGATCAGGCGAGGTTGCCCCCAAGGAGGCATTCTCTCTCCTTTTCTCTGGAATCTGGTAGTCGACGATCTCCTTTCCTTTACCGCAAAAGACATCCCGGGTTACCTGCAAGCCTTTGCGGATGATCTGTTGTCTCTAGCGGAAGGGGATGATTTAGACATCATCTGGGACCGAACATGCAAAACTATTAAAACGATAGAAAATTGGTGCAGAACCAAAGAGCTATCTATTAGCGCCCTTAAAACTCAGATAGTCATGTTTACCTGGAATAGTAAGTGGACTCTAAGACCTATAACAGTTGGCAACAACATTATAGGTCTTTCCAAGTCTGCTAAATTTCTAGGAGTCACCTTGGACAGCAAACTCAATTTCAATGAACATATCATCAACACCACCAAAAAAGCCACGGCATCCCTCATGCAATGTCGAAGAGCTGTCGGCCCCACATGGGGTATGAGCCCTAAAACATGCAAATGGATGTACACGGCTGTCATCCGTCCAATCCTATCCTACTGCTGTAGTATATGGATCAGGGCCACTCAAACGGACTATAACGCAAAGAAACTCAAACGTGTGCAGGCATTGGCACTCAGAATGATGTCTGGTGCCATGCCAAGCACACCTTTTATCGCATTGAATCACCTCACCGACACTTCTGACATCATACTGTTCCTGCAAGGCGAAGCAGCAAAGGGTGCGGCCAGGCTACAAGCTTATGGCAGCCTCACTCTTGAAACTATCGCCTTCAGGAAGGGAACTATCAAAAATCATACCACTATCAACAAACAATTCATGGCAGACCTCATTATCCCACCTAGAGCAACGAGAGACCTAACAACACCAACCATGATGCTGGGACGGCACTTCACCGTCACAACTCCTGGAGCCGACAACACTGAATATAGAAATTCACTTCAAAACACCATTGACAACATTACCAGTGAAACGATCACCTGCTACACTGACGGGTCACTCACTGACTCAGGATGCGGGGCTGGCTATATCATCACAACTGACAACAATAACACCACCCTTGAAGAAAGATCATTCAAGCTCCCTGATTATTGCACTGTTTACCAAACAGAGCTCACCGCCATCATTGAAGCTTGCAAATATCTCTCTACCTATACCAACACACACATCATCATATGGTCTGACAGTCTCTCATCTATACAAGCTATCTCTGCGCTTTCAACGCGGAGTAGAACTACAAGAGACTGTTACGACTCTCTTAATGCACTCGGATCCAACAACACGCTAGAGATACGATGGATTGCAGCACACATCGGATTGTGGGGGAACGAAAAAGCAGATGAGCTGGCCAAGCTTGGTACAATCAGTGAATCCACTTTGAAGTGTCCAATTCCTCAATCCTACATCAAGCGTCAAATCGACAACAAAGTCAACAGACTGAATCAGGAAACTTGGTTAACTGACGGTCCCAGACACACCAAACTGACACTCGGCCACAAGCATGCCAAAATCATCAAAAACCTCAACACTACACTCAGCAAAAACAGACAAGATTACAGAACTGCAGTTCACCTCATCACGGGTCACTGCGGCTTAAACAAACACCTTCACACCATTTGCAAATCAAACACCAGTGCTTGTCCTATGTGCGGCGACGGAGAGGAAACTGTCTCACACTTTCTTGGACAGTGTCCGGCTATTGCCCAAATTAGAGGTCAATATTTCCAGGACTACTACCTCTCTGTCAATGACATATTCGACAACCAACACATCACCACAATTGTCAATTTCGCAAACCGCACCAAACGCTTAATTGTGCCGGAGGAGCTGGATCAGACCGGGGTGACTTAAAGTATTATTTCATATGCTGTCTCGTCTCGTTGTACTTTTCCAAACCCAGCTGGCATTAAGCGTATCATTTTGACTCATATTATAACATCTTACACCATCCTCCACCAATCACTCTGATTTCACCGGCAACCTTCCCCAAGGTTGCCACACCCCAGAGGTAGGCAGAGCATCTCAATGCTATCCTCTCGTGGGCTATCTTTGCCCAGCCTCTCTTAAAAAAAAAAAAAAAAAAAAAAAAAGCCCATGCTTTGTCCTTATTCTTCCTCATTCTCTTAAGTGAAGTTGTACTCCATGGCAACTTGACAGTATTGTTAATCCAGTAGAGATCGCGGAGAAGGAATACCAGACGTTACTCAAGATAACAGAGGAGCTGGTTGACCTTATCTATCACCAGGAGACATCCCTGATGAAGTTGGATAAATTAAGATAAAGGGCAGAGTAGATTGCCTCCAGTTAGTTAAAGAATTACGCTTGAAGAAGGAGCTTGCTGAGATAATGAGTGAAGTGGATGAGAATACCAGGGAGTCATTGCAGCTGGTACAAGAGCATGGGTCAGGAGCTTGGCTAACATGTCTCCCCATTCAACAGCTAGGGTATGCTTACAGCAAGCAAGACTTCAGAGATGCTGTTCATCTCCGGTATGGTTGGGACATCCCTAACACCCCAAGATTCTGCGATATGTGAACTACCGTCATAACAACGTGAGAGACTCCGTTGCTGAATACCTTAGGCTGGTGACCAAGGATTTAAGGATTGAGCCACTTTTAACACCTATAGAATCGGCCAACTTCCAACAAAAGGGCAACAATGCTGATAAGGCTAGGCTTGATATATCAGCAAGAGGAGTGTGGAGCACATTTGAGAGGACTTTCTTTGATGTGCGCATTTTTAATCCTAAATCGCCTACATATCAAGGAAAGACCATGCCACAGCTCTACACTCTGCATGAGAATGAGAAAAAGAACCAGTACATGAACCGAGTGCTACAATTGGAGAAAGTATCATTCGTCCCCCTTGTATTTACCACTACAAGAGGAATGGCACCGGAGGCCAAGCGTTTCATAAGGAGACTTGCTGTGTTGATAGCCACCAAGACAAAGGAGGACTACAGCCAGGTGATGTGTAACATCAGGACACGCCTGAGCATGGATATAATGAGGAGTGTGCTAGTAGCAGTTAGACTGCCCCTATATCCAATGTCTCCTTCAACCTGATACCTGAGGAGAAGAGCTACGAGGGATAGATGATATCTATTGCTCAGAATTTACGATTGTGCTCTGCCAATTGCATCACTTGATTTAATTTATTGTATATATACTGTTTGACATTTCTTTTTAAACTTTTTTTTAAAAAAATTTTTTAAAAAAATCTATAATACAGTGAAATAATGTCAGATCAGCGTTGCTAAAAAGTCATAGTCCGAAATCCAAGTAAAAAATCCGTTACCATTAAGGTGTTTAAACCAAAAGAAAGTCATGATGTCGTTGCGTAAAGGTGAATAGCATATCGTGTGTAAGTTAGTAAGTAAATAATGAAGGGGCTGCAGAGGAATGATGATGTCTCGTACTGTGACACTAATGTTCATGTTCCTTCTTTTTAGGAAATTGTGTTCTGCATAGTTCTGCTAACTGCTGCTCACTGCTGCTAACGCGCGTGTGCCATTTGCAGCAGTTAGCAGCAGTTAGCAGCAGCCATCAGCAGTTAGCAGCAGTTAGTATATCAGCAGTTAGCAGCAGTTAGCAGCAGTTTCGTTGCACTTTAGTCCCCCTGTGTCCTCCCACGTCACATCAAAAGCAACATGTCCTAGGGGTCTTTATCGATCTCTCAAAAGCCTTTGACACTCTAGACCACTGTAAACTAACTACAAAGTTAAACAACTATGGCATAAGAGGAAATGCTCTGAATCTTATCTCTAGTTATTTGTCTAATAGGAAACAATTTGTAAACGTTTTGGATACCAAATCTGATGAATTACCGGTTGAATTCGGGGTCCCTCAGGGTAGTGTATTAGGACCTCTACTTTTCCTACTGTACATCAATGACATATGCAATATAACTAAAAAGGGTAAATTTGTCTTATTTGCAGACGATACTAATATATTTGTCGCTGCCGATTCGAGAAATAAAGCATACGAATTGGCTAATGAAGTACTACAGGCCGTAAACAAGTATATGGGAGTTAACCTACTGCACATTAATGTAAAGAAGTGTTGTTATATGTATTTTTCTCCCTCTAAACGTAATAATAACGAATTAGATGCCGATATAGATAGCCAAAACTTGTCCATTAATAACAAAATAATTAAACGTGTAAGTCAGACAAAATTTCTCGGAGTAATCATGGACGATAAATTGAGCTGGAAACCACATATATCATCCCTCAACAAGAAACTAACATCGATGGGCGAGTAGGTATTTGTTGTTTAGCAGTGTTGAATATTGGAGCAATTATATAATACAATGTATATCTCCATCATAATATAGGCTAGTGTAAACATATATAATCAATAATACAAACAAATGGTATTAGTAACTCGCTAGATTATAGATGTTATTTAAACACATTATATGTTTACGTCAATTATTACTAAAATTAATATTCTTTTTGCTTTAATATAATTACATGTCACATAATGGATTAGTTGAATGAAACGTGTGCTACAAATGTCTACGCCTCACGCAAAACTGCGTACCGCTTAGTACTTCATGCTTGAGCGGTACTGCGGTTGACAGTGGCGCACACTCAATTTAATCACAAATAACGAGCGCGCGGTTTTTTGGAATCTCTCCATTATTATATTAATTAGGTTGCAGTGTTCACGGCCTGTACTGCGTGAACAACAGAAATATCTTTTAAATTATTTTGCTTCTGAAATTTTGGCTCTAGAAATTAAGAAATGTGACATGTAATTGTAAGATTTAATACTTTCAACACTACTATATAACAAATAATTTGAGGATGTCCAATATGTCCATGGCTTGCTAAAGTCAACTGCATCGGGGGAACTATGATGGTCCAGGGGGTGCTGAAACAGAAGACTGGCACTCTTAACCTGTTAAGAAGTTAAGTAGTTGTAGTGAATAATGTTTCTGTTTGGCAATGTATAACTCCATTCACACCACAATCCACAATTGGACAATTGGACAACCCTGATTAATGTGTAGATAGTGTTGAAAGAATTTTAAACTTAAAACTTGAACTTCACTTCTGATAACTTTTGGGGCTGTGCTCCAAGAACAGGCTGACATATATATATGGCTTATGGATTATATGTAATGTATTCTGATTAAATGATAGGGCTTGCCAGTCCAACCACCTCATATTTTTCATACTCACTCACTCTCTTGTCCCATGTGTCGTAGTCCGTCAGTCTGTTCAATTTTTCAATCTTTTGAATCATTTTGACTATAATCCAGTTAACACTTTCATTGTTTTCCACAACAGAACATTTCAAACTGCTTTCTGCTCTTCCTTCTTTTCAGTGAGTGTGCTAGTTGGACGTGAAGGTGCCCCCTGGTCTGCCTGGTACCCCCATTGCCTCTTCGCCATGATGGAAACCCCCACTGACACTCAAGAAAAGTGTGAGAAACCTCAACCTGTTGCAGACCAGACTTCATCCACTACGGTTCCCGATCAGGATACACCCACCACTTCCTCAGCTTCAGTCATTGACAATATTGACGAAATGCTTAGAGATGTCGATAAACTAATTCATTCAGAAAATCAGGACTCAGAAGGAGACAAAAATGTCAGCAGTCTCCTTAGTTTCTTCTCAAATAGATCTGCTCCCCTCGACACCTATCTGTTAACCCACGCACAGAACCTACGCTCAGAGGTAGACTTAATCAAGATTAACATTTGCAGTATCCTGAAACTTGAAGTAAACAAGTTTGCGATCATTACACCAGCCATGATCAAGAGTTGTTCATCCCTGAACAAACTAACTTTAGCCGAAGGTCTCCTATCCCTGCTAGGTCTTGCTGAAAGTGTTTGTGCTGTAGTAAGTGGACAGAGATGTGAAAACGAAGTCAAGTCCTCTTCCTACTTGTCAGCCTTGCAGCTTGAGCATGCCAATGGGTCACACTACCTCGGATGGTAGCTCTCTACAAGATTCTCTAGAAGCCATTCAGAAGTCCATCAAGAACCTTAAAGACAACGATAGCCATCTCAGAACTCTCGACTCCATCAACAGCAAGCTTGCTGAGCTCAAACTTGACATAAACTGTTTTAAAAACAGTAGGTCATCAAATGTTGCCACCCCTGATCTGCCCATGCCTCCTTTTAATATAGGGTCACCTGCACCATGTGAAATGGACCAAGAACAGCTTCTCCTAGATGCACAGAAGCATGCAACTGTAGACGACCCTAAGTCCAAGCATATTCTGTCGTATGTCCCAGAATTTGTAGATGAAAAATTGAACTCTGAGCTTTTAGTTTTCTTAGACCAACATAAGGAAGCCTTTGATAGTAACTCCGAAAATGGGCATGGGGTTCTGAGCTTTGGCGAACCTTATCAATACCCCGGGGCTAAAGCTGAAAAACCATAATCGACAGACTTCCCTGATGTTCTGAATGAGCTTGTCTCCAAGATAAAGGAAGAATGTCCTAGCTCAACAATCAATCAGTGCTTGATAAATCGGTACACTGATGGGAACAGTTTTCTTCCTAAGCACTCTGATAACGAGCAATCACTGGTCCATGATAGTTCCATATTTACAGTATCCTTAGGTGGTGATTGCTCTGTAAAATTCACAAAAAAGGATCAGCTTGAAGGAGAGGTCATAGAGACAATAGAGGGACGTAGTCTCTATGTCATGAGCAAACAGTCCCAGTTTCTTTGGGACCACCGAATTGATAAAAGCACAGAAAAGAGGGACTTAAGATACAGTATTACCTTCCGCTACGTAAGCAGGAGCATCAATGCGACCTTGATTGTCGGTGATTCAAACACCCGGTTCCTCAAATTTGGGGCTGGAAAAGGAACATTTGGACACAAGCTGCCTGGGAAAAGAATCGAATGTTTCACAATAGATCAGTTAGACCCTGTTCTTTGTGTTGGATACAAGAACGTTGTAGTACACTGTGGTATAAATAATATCAAGAGGGGAGGGGGTGATGCAAGTATCTGCAAGTATCTGGCTGTCTCAGAAGCACTGTGTACGGGTCCTCTTTGGTGATAAAGAGGCATACCTAAACAAGTTTCTTACATGTGCAAGAACAAGAGAGTTTGACAGCCAGGCACTTGACCATACATTCTTCCAACTAGAGCACTGTAAACCACTTTTCAAGCAACAAAACATCCTGGCTTTCAAAAATTTATATACATATCACACATTTATGGAAGTTTTTAAAATACTAAAACTAAGGTGCCCAGCATCACTGCAACAGCATTATCAGTCATCTTCTAGAAAGGAAACCACTATCATTTCACAACTCCCATCTAATGACTTTATATCAAGATCCACCAAAATTTGGAACACAATTGCACCTAAACTTAAGCTCTTTGACTACTCCTACAAGATTAGCCTTGCTAAAAGTCGCCTGAAAAAGGCACTTCTAAAGCTGCAACATGCTTATATTGATTCGGCATGGACCACAAGCGATTATGACATAATGCAGCTGTCATTTGAAAACAATCCCCTTCATCAAATTTAATCCAGTGATCTCGGCCCACAGGCTCCTCCTATTAAACAATTTTGATTTTGGTAAATGTGTGCTGACTCCACCACCTTTGTATTTAACCTAATATTTAGTGTATTACAGGTAGAAATTGACTTAGGTAGGTATTTTTCTCTTAGGTAGATATTAAGAATTTGGATAATTTCTTAATTATATGACTATTTCCATTACTGAGACGTTTTTAATATTTAATTTAGGAGGGTTTTTGGAATTTTTTTAGGACTGGTTCACAGAGTGAACAGATTCCAGATTTATATATTTTTAAACTGATATTTAATAAATGATTAAAAGAACAAATTTTAAAGTTGCCATTAGATCCAAAAATACACCCATTATGCTCACTTAAAAACAACTCTAAATCAGTAGGCTGTCACTCTATTAATGCACCACACCGCTACCTCCACTGCACTAATAGTTATACAATAAATTCTACAATCCTAATTTTGTGTCGTGATGGAGACCGGTGTTCATACAAAACATTTACTAGGTTGCCGTTTGGTGTGAGCAATAGCGAACAGCACGCACACTCCTTTGCCCCGTCAACCTATATCTAATCTATTTAAAGAGTGACAACCATACTGCACATTGAATTAGGATTCCGTTAAATATCAAATTGATTTATTGTAAACTTGTTTAATCTGTAATAAATGGCATAAAATTGAAATTTTTGTTTAACTGAAATTTTTGTTTAACTGATGTTAAACATTGGGCTAATGAGCTGACGAAGAAGCTCAAGAATATTTGTGATTATATGTGTCCATATTCTAAAGTTATTGTCTCACCCATCCTTCCAACTAGGTCCTCCTGGCTGAATGACAGAGCCATGGAGTTTAATAGTTTATTATTTGGGTACTGTAATACTAATACTAGAATAGGCACTTTAGATTTTGATAGTTTTGTTGATGAGGAGGGTCTACTGGACAAGCAGTTTTGTAGATACAAGAAGCCGGATGACCCAATCCACCTGGGGTCAAGCGGTATCTTTAAACTCTCCCGGGCAATTGCACATAAGATCCTAGGTAGCCCTGTTGATGGGAGGTTGTTCAGTGATGTTACCAAGGCCCAAAAAAGATTTTCCCCACGTTCTCGTAGATCCGTAGTTATGTCATGATAGCCAAACTAATATGCGAAATTTGCTGCTGCTGCAATAGACCTGTGCGTGCTGGACATCCATTCATAACTTGTCAGATGTGTGACAAAATAATGCACAAAAAATGCAAAACTGATGATAACATAGTCAAATTTCGAGATGCAACATACTGCAAAATATGCACTGATGCCAATGATATCGTTCGGTATAACCCTTTCCACCAAGCTCCCCACTTTGCAAACAATGGCCTCATTGATGATGAGCCAGTTAATTATATTGAATCTATCTACAATAGCTCAAAGATTCTTGAAAATTGCAAAACATTCTCAATAACAGAGTTGAATGCCACCATCCTACCTAAAAATTCAGCTAAATATTTGTCAAAATTATTTCTAAATATTGATGGAAATGCATCAAACTTTGACAACTTTGCAGTTGAATTGTCTTGTATCGACCACAAATTCTCTGTTATCGGCCTTGCAGAAACAAACACTAATCCCGAAAATGGAACTCTGTATCAGCTTAACGGATACTCCTCCAGTTACCAATCACGCTACTTTTGCCAAGAGAAAAACCAGTTCAAGGGTAAAGGGTCAGGAGTGTGTCTTTACCTACACGATTCCCTTAACTTAAACAAAATCACTGACTTATCTCTCTGTAATGAACACATAGAATCACTGTTTGTATCTATCACTAGCTTGCAAGATCCAACTGTCGTAGGGGTTATATACCGTCCCCCAAACGCATCACTTGAGATGTTCAACAAAGCGTATGAATGTATTCTCTCAAAACTGAATGGCAAAAAAGTATATATTCTTGGTGATTTCAATGTTAACATTTTGAACGACCCATCTCCATCAGAGGACAAATTCCAAGAAATAATATTCAACAACGGCTTCATACCAACCATGGCTGTTCCAGGACCTGTATTGACAATATCCATACCAATGTCGTAGATCAATCCCTTATTTCTGGTGTGATATCTGACAAGATCTCCCACCATCACCCTATATTCACTCTTATTGAACTTTCCCCTGACTCTGTGCCAACATCTGATTCATCAGACAAAATTACTATACACTACGACTATAGTAATGCTAACTTAGAGAAGCTCTGTCTTGAAATAGAAAACGATATAGATAGGTTCCACCACAGCTGTAACACATTTGACTCTTTCGTGCAGTTATTTCAAGAAAAGATAGATTTGTCTTGCAAACTTCTAACTCCTAGAACCACTAAACGTAACAGCATAACCAACCCTTGGATCACCCAGGGCCTCATTAACTCCATCGACAAGAAAGCTAGGTTGTATTTCGAATGGAAGAAGACTTGTACATTAAAACTACCTGATGGGGATCCAAACAAGCACATCTACTACAAGGAATTCGACAAGTTTCTCAAGAGCTCAATAAAGATGGCAAAGGCTATGTGCTATACTCAAAAATTCGAGAAGTACAGCATGAACTCAAAAAAGACTTGGGAAATTATAAATGAACTCCGTGGCAAAAATTTGTCTAGATGTAAGGACGATTTTGTTATAGATGGCCAGAGAGTTACTTGCAGACGAATAATTGCTAACAAATTCTGTGAATATTTTACATCTCTTGCAAGTAATCTCAATAAAAATGTACTGTCAAACAATAGTATTTCCCTGGAACCAGTAGAATCATTTGCTCAGTTTATGTCTAATTCGGTATCTGACTCCATATACCTGGAAGAAACTAATGAAGAAGAAATTATAGAGGTGATCAGAGATTTTCAAAATGGTAAGGCGAGTGACATACCTATAGTTGTTGTAAAAAAACCGGCCAAGCTCATTGCTGGTACCTTGGCTAGGCTTTACAACACATGTATACAAAATGGTACATTCCCAAGTATTTTTAAAACTGGTAAAGTTATTCCTATTTACAAGAAAGACAATAAGGAATGCATTGAAAACTATCGGCCTGTATCAATATTACCTTTATTTGGAAAGATCTTCAAGAAGGTAATTTATAAACGCCTCTATAATTTCTTCACATCTAAAGGTGTACTAACAGACTCACAGTTTGGATTTAGAAAAGGCCATTCTACCACCCATGCTCTACACAAATCTATAGACTCCGTTACTAAGTCTCTGGCAAGCAATAAACATGTCCTAGGGATATTCATTGACTTGAGCAAAGCCTTCGACACCCTTGATCACGATATTCTTTTATCCAATGAAACGAAAAGTTTTCAATGAAACGAAAAGTTTTATTTTACATTCCTTTAATCATAAATAAAATAAGAGCTTAAACCACGAATTAGTTAGCTAGAAGTAAACTTGAGGAAATATTTTTGGTGATTGTATATAATTATTTAAAAAAACTTTATTTGGTTGTTAGTATTTTAATTATGGTAAGTGGTTGAATTTAGTGAGACAAGGTCAGTTTCTCTATTATCTTAGAAAAATTTCTACTTTACAGTAGGCAATGCTGAGTGGCAGGAATGAGGGACCAAAACGCTTGGGGCTAACAATGGCCCATTTACAAACCACTTCAGACATGGCAATGATGTCATTTATGCTTAATTCGTCTGAAACTGACCCTACTGCACTTGTAACATTCTATAAAAATCTCTTCTAAAATAGGTATAAAAATGCATAACACAAAACACACAAACAAAATGTTTATAATCCTTATATAATAAATTTCTATAGAACTTTTAAATTTCTATAAAACTAATAAACCTATATATATATTCATTTTGCACCCAGAGAAAGATGTGATCACAGAGGTAGTTTCGATATTATGTTCATGACAAGGTATGGGGCTGCTGCAAGTTATATTTTGCTAAGATATTACCGCTTTTTCAAGCTTAAGTAATCTAGGCAAGGTCAATTTTAAAGTTTTTGAATTTTGTCGAACGCTGTTTAAGGCTAAGTTCCAGTCATTTGGTTCTCCTTCCTTTTAATTTTGAGTGTGAGTGATGGTGATTCTTATGGATGATTTGAGGTGATTGGGCTTATAACAGGTGAATGTAGTTAGCATGAGATTTTGTCGTACTGTATTCCATATTGTCCCTGCTCTGTATATGTAGCTGTCTGATGGTTTAGGTGTGAGAATGAGGGTCTCTTTGCCAAGTCTGCCAGATGTTTCAAAGAGGGAGTATAGTGATATAGGGGTTCTATATTTCAAGATCTTGAAGATGTCATTAATACAATGGTAGAAGTACAGATTATGCACATTCATGATTTCATGAGTGTTGAAGAGGGGTTTTGTATGCTCCTTTCTGTAGAATTCCTTGCCCAAGATTTGCTCCCCGTAGGGTCTGCATCGTGCACTAGTTTTAAATTTATCCAAGTATGCTTCTTTATCTCCAAACATTATGCGGGCACACATTTTCTGTGCTTTGAACAGAGGTTCAAGTTTTTTGTTAGATGCCCCTCCCCAGACAGTTATACCATATGCAAGATAGCTTTCAAACAGAGTGTGATATAGATCTTTATGGAGTGATGTGGGAATGTTATCTTTAATTCTATTTAGCATGCCACAGCAGCTGGCTAGTTTTTTTGCTAATTATGAACGATATAGTAAACTGCTTTTCAGACAGTGAGGTGAAATTTGTACTTTATGCTGATGACACTAATATCTTCATATCAGGACCATCTAGAGAAGCAACATACAAAAAAGCCAACTTAGTACTTAAACATGTCTCGATTTACATGAAATGTAATCTACTTCATATCAACATGTCCAAATGCTGCTACATACATTTTAAACCTGCCTCTGAATATGATGACACCTGTGCACGGACCAGACCATTTGCTATCCTGCTAGATGAATCTAGATCAATATTCATCAATGGTAAGGTTATTACTAAAGTCAAGGATACCAAATTCTTAGGTGTTGTTATAGATAGTAAGCTAAACTGGATTGCCCACATGCACTACATCCGTAAAAAACTGCGATCTATGACTGGTGCAATCTGCAGAATTCGGCACTCGATACCTTCTGAACTATATTTGAAAATATATAATGCTCTTTTTGAATCACATCTCAGTTATGGTATAAGTGTTTGGGGTGTTGTCCTCAAAGAACGGTCCAATGATAGTCTTTTCATCACACAGAAGCACTGTATAAGGATCCTTTTTGGCGACCTTGACTCATATTTAGATACCTTACTCGGGATTATTATAACCGGGATAAAGTGGTGGGTTTTGGAAGATTCCGCCATATTTTTCCCGGTCAAAAATTTTACCAGTCATAAAAAAACCCGCCGACTCAGATTATGGGGTTCCAAGGGGGTGGTGATCATCATATTTTACCTGAAGTCTCATATGTGCTAGAGAAGACTTTTGAAGCAGTGGATGGAGGGCTGTAACTTTATTGGCGGTTGCTACCATAATTTCGTTATAAAAATCACAATTTGGTTATAGAAATCAGATTTCAGGGTGGACCGTGATTCTCACTTTTCTTGCCCATGAAGTGAGTAAACTGTGCCACTATTTCATGGTCCACGGTGGATTGATTACTGGAGCAGTTGAAGATGCAAAGCCAAGACGTTCCCCAATACCAAGCGGTGGGCAGGAAATTAAGCTCCGCCTGACCTTCAGAGCAGTAGCCCCATTAGCGGACAAAATGAAAGTCTTGTTAAGACAACAATAGGGGGGGGGGGAGCCAAGTAGATATTTGTAGATATTTGTAGATTAATGTAGAATGGATAATCCACGAAAAAAGTGGATGACATTCTACAAATTTATACATTTATCTCCAAAAATTCAGTAGAATTTCTGGGCACATAATTGAGATATACATTTTTTGTAGATAAATGTAGATATTTGTAGATTATTGTCAATGGATAATTCACGAAAATTCTACAAATTTATACATTTATCTCCAAAAATTCAGTAGAATTTCTGGGCACATAATTTAGATATACATTTTTTGTAGATAAATGTAGATATTTGTAGATTATTGTAATGGATAATTCACGAAAAAAGTGGATGACATTATCCAAATATCTACAAAAATCTACTTGGCTCCCCCCCCCCAACAATACAACTTCGAATTTGACGGTCAGCAGCAGGGGGATATCAATAATGATAATGGAGGGGACATTAGCGATAATGAGAATGAGAATACGCTTTAAGGGGGCCGGGGGGGGGTCTTCATCAAAATTCTCTCGAAATTGATTTTATAGTTGTTTCTGATAGAGGGGAGTGATATATATCAGCTGCTTTTGGTCCCATGGAAAAATATTGTTCCTAGCCAAAATTATCGCCAGTCAAAGGTCAGCGCTCATGTGTAATTGTATTGCGCGAGCGATTTTCAATCGCGCGCCCTGAAAATCGAGTCTAAAAATCTATCTTCTCCTACATTTTTTGAGCAATCACCCTGAAACTTTCAGGATATGTTCTAGGGATCATTTAGAAGATATCTGTCGAGCCGAATTTTGAGATAGGCCTTAGAAGATTTTTTATTCAATTTTGAAAATCTTGGACCTCATTTTTTTACGATTTTTCCAGGTCCAAGATTTTCAAAATTGAATAAAAAATCTTCTAAGGCCTATCTCAAAATTCGGCTCGACAGATATCTTCTAAATGATCCCTAGAACATATCCTGAAAGTTTCAGGGTGATTGCTCAAAAAATGTAGGAGAAGATAGATTTTTAGACTCGATTTTCAGGGCGCGCGATTGAAAATCGCTCGCGCAATACAATTACACATGAGCGCTGACCTTTGACTGGCGATAATTTTGGCTAGGAACAATATTTTTCCATGGGACCAAAAGCAGCTGATAGATATCACTCCCCTCTATCAGAAACAACTATAAAATCAATTTCGAGAGAATTTTGATGAAGACCCCCCCCGGCCCCCTTAATGAAGATTTGACTTATTATTGCTTTAGATTTATTTTCCTTTAAATACTAGACGTGTCTTTTTTTCTATTTCTGAGTAATATCAGTAACTGTAAATTGAAATAACTTCTTTAACAAGTAACAAAAACAGAAATTTCGGTTGAAAATTTGTTGACCTCTGAAAAAATCTTGAAAGGTCGGCCACCGGTAAATACATGACCGGGATAATTTGGCGGGTTTTGGGAAATTCCGCCATATTTTTCCCGGTTATTAATTTTCCCAGTCATAAATTAACCCGCTATAATATTCCCGAGTAAGGTAAACAATCAACATGTGCACGTACTAGACCATACAGTCTGCAAAAACTAGACCATAAACACTTTGAAAAGGAGCATACAAAACCCATTTTTAATAGATTAAAAATTCTTACAGCTCAAAACTTGTACAAATATCACTGTATTTTAGAATTCTCTAAGATTATCAAGTACCACTGCCCATACTCCCTTTATGAGGCTATCAACATTTCAAACCGTGCAACGAGTCTAATGGTTATTCTCCTAAATAAATCAAATACCTTTTTGTTTAATGCAGCCAAGCTTTGGAACGCTGTTCATAAAAAATTTTAACTTCAAGCAATTGCTTAGAAACGTCCATTAGCTTGATAAAACTGAGAACCAAAGCACTATTAATACAAGCACAGGCAGCTGACTTAAAAGATACTTGGACTCCAAACAATTTTAAATTGCAGTAATCAAACCTAATTGCAGCGGCACACACTTACTATTACTATTTTTTTTTATTTGAAAATTCAATTAATCATTATATATATAAATCAAGCGTTACATTTCAGCCATGCAAAATTACAATGACATATTTTGATTACTAAATGATAAATGGTACTGCAATATAAGTTGCTTAATGTTTGGCCGGATGACAACTAACGAGAAGAATAAACTTGATTATATAATAATTAATTCGGCTGAACCAACACATAGCAAGAGCCACATTAACGTTGGGGCCGTCTACCAAATTTGAATGACAAACATTAACAAGAAATCAAACATATCATAAATAATTATAAGGATTTTGTTCATTACAATTCCGTCAGAACTGATAAAGAAAAAAGAAAAGGACAAGCAGATAGGAAATTGGACGGACAGAATTGTAACCAACAAAAATTGATGAGCTAATCTGGCCAGACTGTATCGGCAGCCCAGAGGTACTTGATCAGTTTGGCCTTAAAAGTAGAAATCCGCTCTGACTGCCGGATACATACTGGTAGACTATTCCATTTCAGCATAGATCTATGAAAAAAGCTATTTCGGAAGGCATCCGAGCAGGGCACAGTGGTACTCATGTAAGTTGAAGTATCCGACATATCAATTATTTGAGCATTGTGCCTAGTGTATCGGGTGCCCTCTGGACGGCATAGGACTATATATGTAGGGAGCGAAACTGGAATTATGCTATTCACTATTTTATAGAAGGTCATAAGATCGTTATAAATAAACTTCTGTTTAACAGGGAGAATATTTAGTTTCTTTTGCTCTGTAGCAAGTTTATCGTCATTATAACTGGAGTAAGGTTCACCATTGATCCATTTAATAGCCCTCTTTTGGATAGCAACAAACTGTTGAAGATGAGTTGCAGATTGAGGGGACCATATGACAGAACAATGTTCAAATACCTAATTAACGCTAAATAGAACGATCTTTTCTGCCTTTTATCAGTAGTGAAATGACATGTTCTCTTAAGTAGTCCAAGTCTAGATGTAGCTTTGTAAACAAGCGCTTTACATTGTGCACCCCAATTAAACCTGGAGTTTATTGCAACTCCTAAATCTGACTGAGAGGGCACAAAGTCAATATCACTTCCAGAAAGAAACTATAGACAGAAAATCTTTCAAATCGATTTTGGGCGCTTTTTAAACATTTGTTGTAATGTTTTTAGATAAGTTAAATATCTAAATTTATAAAAATTTTTATCGGAATGAATTAATTGATATTTAATAATTTATTCGGTAGGTTTATCTGGTATTGATATTGATTATATTGATATTTTTATTATTGAACGAAGCTAACTCTAGACATAGTTAATACTACTTCTTTTAAGAAAGGGACTTGGAGTATAAACGACCAAGTTTGCATAAATTTCTACCCAACCTAGAACTCAGGAGGCAAAGATGGGTGCGTAAACTTTTGGTCTGCACTCTCCGATCCTGTATCACCCTGGATTCTTCTTGACGTATCTTTGTAAAAGTTATATACCTTTTAGTCAATCTCTTGCTACTCCAAGTCCCCTAAGATATCTGATCTAAAGTTCGTGCTAGTTATATATATATGAAATATATTTTTGTCTGCTTTAATTGATACTAAATAAAATTGTTGTTTTCTTGAAATTGTTGTTTTCTTGAATTAAATAGATTATGTGCGCGGCGCCTACAGCTGACCTAAGAATTTCTGAACATTTTTAAATTGTGGCTGTGTGCGCGGCGTACTGTATATGTGTTTGAAATTGAAATTTGAATTTATTTATGAATATAACATTATGTATTGTGTATTGATTGTTTTGTGGTAAATAAAAATTTTTCTTTCCTAAAAAATTTTTCTTTCCTCAAGTTCACCAGCTTTCGCACGCTGCATTATAGCCTAGTAGTCATGACAACGGCATTACTTTGCAAAGTTTAAAAGCTGTGATCTTTTATTTAGCCGAAAATCAAACTTTTCGGTTTAATTCAAAATTTAAGTTGTCCCAAATTTGGCTCCTGGGGAGCTAACTTTAAATTTACGAGACGGACATTTTGTTGAAAACCGGAAGGTTCTATTTATTTTACTCTTGGAAATATACCCCAGCCGGTAGGGTTTGCTGGGCAATACATATTGAATTATAAATATCCGATAATTCCATTAATAATCATTAAAAGTTGCTTTGTAAAATCAAAAACAAAAAGCCGCACGCTGAACGCGCGCGGCGTCTTTTCGGCAGCTGCCTAACTTGTAGCCGCTAACATCAAAGCCGCCGCGCGCGCCAGGTGCTGGGGTGGATTCTCATCGACAATTAAACTTGGTCAAAGATATTTATATACAATTCCTAAATTAAATCAATTATCATGTTAATATGATTATTCAACACTACTGCCGTTTTCTCAGAAAAGGCAGTAAGTCCAATTTTTCGAAATATGACAATATTGGTATCAAAATTTTCAGTAGAAAATTCTCTACAACATGAGCTACATATTAATGTATAGAAACATTGTTGTGTGCAATTTCTAAGGATGTAAGTTCCAGTTGAGAAACATTATGTTCGGTTTTGGCCAATTATTTTCTGAGAGAAGGACGTAAGTCCGGACTTACTGCCTTTTCTGAGAAAATCTTGAAAATCTTCTGAGATAAGGAAGTAATTTTGTGGACTTACTGCCTTTTCTGAGATAAATTATCTGTGAAAGGAAGAAGTAGCTGGACTTACTTCCTATAAAAGCATGCTAAAAGCGGAATTTTAGAAAGCGATTTCCCAAAAAGAACATAACTTTACTGCCGATTGATATTTTCGCTTGAAATTTTCAGAATCGATGTATAATTACATTTCAACTTTACTTAAGTGATCAAAATTTTCATTTAGGCCTCAAAAAAAATTTGGTGGCCGATTTTCAAAAACGCCAGATGTATTTTATTCGCAAAACATAAACATTGGAGCAGTTATTGAGCTGTTATTATCGCAGAGAATGTTTAGTTTAGGTATATCTTTTAGATCAAGTTCATTTTCATCAAAATATCGATAAGATATCATTTAATTCACTGAAATCATTCAAAATTGGCGAGTTTGCCTAAATAAGGGCATACTATTATTCAAAAACATTTATTATATGATATTATATGGAGCAATTTAGATTTACCTAACTGTTTATATTTTACAATATAATCCAAAATACATAGATCCAAACCTAAAAAATTTAGTAAAAAGCTTGGACTTACTTCCTTCTCAGAAAAATATTGAACAGAGATTTTTCTCAGAAAAGGAAGTAAGTCCAAGTTTTCTCAGAAAAGGCAGTAAGTCCATCCAGTATGAAAAATAAGCTCGATTATTTGGCATAAATATGGTTATATCTAAGCTTATGGACGGCTCAAAGCTTTAATTTTTTTGACAAATTAAAATTTGACTAATTATTGATAACTCAACGTGTTTACTTTTGATCTTACGCAAAAAGTAAGCGGAGAAAAAACCATAAACGCAAAAGTCGCAATATCTTGAAATGGCAAATATGGACTTACTGCCTTTTCTGAGAAAACGGCAGACTATTCAACAACAAATATTTGCCGGCCCATCGATTCAGTCGCCGAAACAAAAATCAAATGTTTGCTTTTTCGTTTCGGGAACTGTTTGAACTCAGCATTATATCCAACTAATCATACTTTATAATGGTTTTTAAAAAAAGTAAAAAGATTTTCCTCGATGGGCCGGCATTCGCAACCGCGAAACATTTTGAGTACGACAAACGATGACACCACCACCAGCCCTTAATTGATAAGTCCATGGGATAAAGTAAGATTTGTAATTTCATATTGCCTATCACCTATCACCTATGTTACTATATACTGCTTCTAGTTACACGCTAGCGATCTCAGTCCCCAATAAACGTGTTATGTGACCCAACAGAAGGGATTGTGGAAGGACACGTACATTTTTCATTAACACGTGCCCTGATTACCCCCTCCGTTGAGCTACGGGGAACGTTGATCGCCAGTCTGTAGTCAGATCGTTAATAAATTTTAATTTAAAATTGATTGCCGGGCGATGGTGTCAGTGAAAGACGTTAAGTTAGGTGAACATTGGTACAAAAATATTATAATATTGCAGTTTATCTCTAAGTTAAAATCACTATTTGTTAAAGTATACGAACAGTTCCATTCAAAAGAACAAAGTCCGAGAGCAGAGAGAAGATTTGGAGACTATACACGCATATGTGGGGTTTAAATTTGGTATTAGTAATTTTAGGGTTCGACCGAAAATGTTGGTCGGTTAGTTTTCTTAATAGGGAGCAGTCACTGTCATTAGAATTATCAGATTAGGAGCAACAATTAGAATCTAATTTGACATATTGTGGCCCAGAAATCAGTGAAACCTGGAATGGCGGTAAAATGCTAGCGCGCCTTAGTCAAAGGTCTAAAGAAGAGAGAAGAAGTTGATCCCTACATAAAAGAACTTCATTCGCTCAAGGTAAAAGAACGTATTGAATTTAAAATACTCTGCTCCATGGGCTAGCACCTTCTTACCTGTCAAACCTTGTTAAGTACAATTCCAGTGGTGGAAGAGATGTGTCTCTTCATTGCCCCATAAACAGTCCACCCAGAGCCTTCTCTTCATCTGCTCCAAGATTATGGAACAATCTTCCTCAAGAAATCACGAAATGTGTAAACATCAAGGACTTTAAGGGAAAACTTAAAGCTCACCTGTTTAGAAAGTCCTTTGATTTGTACTGAGTAACTAATCCTTTATTGAAGGTTAAAATTTAATTAAAATGTTTATCTTATAGCAGGTCAATTTCACGCTATAAATTAAATTATTTTAGGCTATTAGTTTTCAAGGATTTTTGGGCAACATTTAAGATAATAATCTTTTTTTTGCGTTTCACTGTGTCTGCCAACAAAATTGTAGTGTAGGTCGGAAAAGGAGGGTCTATCCTGGGACACCAACATTTTTTGGGTTGGCACCCGGGAGAAAGCTACCTTATTCTTTGTATTTTGTCTCAAGTACTAGAGCATCTTTTTCTTCTCTTTTTTACTGTCTCTACTTTTATGTTACCCATATTGTTTGGTATGACTGTATTGGATTTTCAGATATAATCTTTATCATCAGTTACTGTTCTGCAGTAAACTTCTTCAATCAATTTTTATTGTAGGTATATATTGGAAACTTCAGATTGTTTGTATATTTGGAGTCTATAGAATTTCTATGGATTTTTTAAGGAATTTTTATTGAGTTTTTATAGAATTAGGGAATTTCATTTTTATAAACCTGATTTTTAAATTTGTTAGGCTGTTGAGTTTCATACTGCGATTTCTTGTAGTCATTATCCTTTCCTCTAGTCCTCTGTTAGAAAACCTGCTAACCCTTCTTGGATATCTGCTTGTTAGGTGCATCTGCCTTATTTAGTCACGTTATATTTTACAGTTTTTATCGCCTGTTTTCTGAACAGTTTCTTGTTCCACCTCCGTCTTTAAAGGCAAAGATGCACACTCTCGTTAATTTAAGTATCATTTACAGCTGTGCACAAGGGTTAAATTTAAATTATTTAACCTTTTGGTGCTGTATAAAAATAACATTAATTTATTATTATTATTATTAACTACCACAGAATCTTCTCCTGTCCACTGTACAACTGTTACTACAGAGCATTCCTCTAGTGACCAACCATGCTGATCTATTTTGAGAGATGATAGTGATAACAGCATTACTGCCTTCCGCTCTCTAGCACAAATTACCATTGGTGAAGTATCATAAAGATGATTATTATAGTGCTCTCCCTACCCATCTCCTTGTGACATTACTTTCCCCTTCAGCCTCTACTACTCATTACTGCCTCATCTTCTGGACGTCATTATTTTTAGTTTAGTTGAGGATTCTCAACACCCACTTTCAAATCGAGTAGCCTTGATTTTTATAAACCTGATTTTTAAATTTGTTAGGCTGTTGAGTTTCATACTGCGATTTCTTGTAGTCATTATCCTTTCCTCTAGTCCTCTGTTAGAAAACCTGCTAACCCTTCTTGGATATCTGCTTGTTATTATTTTTAGTTTAGTTGAGGATTCTCAACACCCACTTTCAAATCGAGTAGCCTTGATTTTTATAAACCTGATTTTTAAATTTGTTAGGCTGTTTGGTCAAGGGTTCTATTATGTTGGTCCACTACTATCCCGGGAACGAGTTTCACAAAAAATTCAGGCCCAACAACTTCATGTTCTATTAAATCAATTGGGCATTCACCACTTATCATTAATATTTTTGAATCCACCACATGACCAAAATTATCACTGTGTTCATCATGTTTGCAGCTTCTGATCAGTCAGTTCATCTTTTCATCTACAATTACTTTTTAAAACCTGTACTGACATCAGAATCCTTAAAATCTTAATCCTGATTATGAGTTTTGACTCTTGTATCACCTAATCGACATCAACAATGGCCTTTAAACACAAATTTATTGTGTTGTGGAATTCACTACTCCCATAACTTGTTACAACCCTGCTTGAAGTCAAAGACCTTATTTTTAAGTTCATCTCATTTTATGTGATCATTTTCTCCACAAGAGCAAATTTTGGCAATCTGATCTTAAAACGTCAACAAAGGGGAGATACGCTTTGACTCTTTTAGTTCTCTGACCTTTGCAACCGTTTATTTGAATAACAGTCATGGAATGTTTCAAATCATTACCAAAAACCCCAGTCACCTCACATTTATAAAAATGATGGAAAGCGTTTTGCAATTTAAAAGGCAGAAAACTCCTTCAAAGAATGATTTGAGTACATTTATTTTTAGCACTAGAAACGTTTTTCTGAACTTTAAAAATACAAATTCGACTCAACAACACTGACTAAACATTTACCAGGTTCATAGGACAATGTCATTGATCCTGCAAAAGATTAGATACTGGAATCAAGTAAGGATTTTCAACAAGTTTTCATACTGCTTAGATGCATTTTCCAATCTATACTATTATGTATTCAGTGAAATAAACAACCCAATGGTTTCTCCTTCTTTTGGTACTGCTAGCAGTGACTCTTTCCATATCCGAACAATAGTATATTATGATTGATTTTAACAGAAAAAATAAAAATTTACGTCACGTAACATGCTGAAACATGTGCTTTCTTCGCAGTATTATTTCTACAAAAAAAACTGAATAGATTTCAGAATCTAAGATTGATATTCTTAATTCGTTTCATAAGTTGAGTCAAGAGCTGAAGTTTCTAACACTTAAATTGGGATGCAGTTCTTTAAATATAATATTGTTATGGATATAACTTTTTGTAAATTGGTCATTAGAACTACTGGCACTGTCCGGGCAACAAAAACAAAACAAAAAATCAATACCAATTATCATAATTTATATAATGTTTTTACGTATGATTTTATATTTATATTCAATATTCAATTCACTATACTTTTAAAAAGCACTCCCTACCGTAAAGTTAAAAATCAGTCTAAGAATATTTTAAATAATTAATCCCAAGTATGGGTTAACCAATAGAAATAGTGCACAATATATTATATATGTGATAATTAATGCTACAATTACGATTTACATATTATATGCAAATGATCGTGAAAAGCAACAAATTTCTCGCCCATAGATTAAGTTTCCGCAATACAGTCACATTCTTGTCAGATACAGTAACTGAATGTTGCCTGTGAGTACTTGTTGAGCTGAGTATACACGGGCTGTATTGTACTAGTTGGATACAGACAGTGTACGGGCACTCAGTATTCGTTGTTTTCTTACCTTTCGTCTGTATTGCTGTCAGTGTCGTGATTTGCTTATTGTGTAATGACAGATACTGAGGACAGGGTAAAAGATTTGGTTAGAAAGTTTGAGTTTGCAGCCAGCGTTGTTGAGTCAATCCATCCTGATGTTCATCCTGAGTTCATCAGAAAGAACAGTATTGGTGATGTGATGAATAAGGTAGAAGTGGAGATGGTACAGAGAAGTAGGAGTGGAAGCTGTAATCAGAGTATCATTGGAAAACATGGGAATACTATGAAAAGATTGGAGGTTGTGCATCAAAGTGGAGCAAAATCCAACACTATCGGACCTTCTAGAACGAAGAAAAATGTGAGAAACAAAGTGACCCGTTCTAAAACGCTTAGTTTTAAGAAAGTCAATCTTAGGTCGTCTAAGAATGGATCAGGTCTAACAGTGGAAATTGATGGACCAAGAAATCTCCTTGCCAAGAAAAACTCTATAGACGAAGAAAGTACTGACCCAGCTGAATCTTCAAGGAATCTCCTTGCCAAGAAAAACTCTATAGACGAAGAAAGTATTGACCCAGCTGAATCTTCAAGGACTTTTCTTGCCAAGAAAAATTCTATAGAAGAGGAGAGCACTGTTCGACTTCGTATATCGAAATGTTCAAACAACCTTGATCCCGTGAATTTGAAGGGAGTGTACAGGAAGAAATCATTCTCAGGAACTTTAAAGTCCTTTAAAAATCGACTTAGTACAAAGCGTACTCAACGCAAGTTGCGCAGTGATATCCGGAATATTGAGTTCGATGGGGAGGCCGTGAATTCTCCAGATTCAGATAGCGTGATTCTCGGTTCTAAAAATGTAGGATTTTTTTCAACTTATAGTTCATTTAGTTGTGGAACTTGTAGCCCTGTTCGTTCTCCATTTTATCAAAACAATAGTATTCGCATTAATAGCTGTGATCTAAGTTTGTGGTAGTATATTTTTAATAATCCGGACCAATCTGCACGAGTCGGTGACTATGAGGGTCACTTATATCATGACGCATCAAATAGCAAGATAACAGAGTTTTTATGGTTCATCAGAATTTAAGCCCGGACTTTAGCCTGAAGCCAATAACTGACGATGACACAATTTATCACGTAACACTACTACTACTACTAATTACCAACTAATTTCAGTCGTCTATTCTCAACAAGTGTACTGTGGACGATGGAGTAGCGCCAAACCAGGAATCTCTACACAAACTTTCATGTATCCTTTTACGCTGCAATCTTTAAACATTTAGTTGTATTTTAGTGCGATTTAAGAGTACAAGTGATGAGAGGGCCTCTCCAGTGGTGAGGCATCGCTCACATTGTTAGCATAGTTTGCTACATTGTACCATCTAAACGTTTAAATAACATGTGTGTTTTAGCGTACTTAGCACACGTTGTAACCCATACTTACTTCGTTACTTCGTCCGTTACATAACATAGCTTATTTAAATACGCCATAATGTATGGAGGCTTTAATACTATTTTTCCATTTCTATCATGAAGTACCTCTTTTCAACTGTTATAGTACCGTTAAGAATTCCCTATTTTTTCAATAAAAATATTACGTGAGTGTATTACGAACATAATAATTGATCTTTGACTGAAAACTCAAAATCACGCACCCGAGAGTGAAAAGTTATCAGTGGTAAATAAAAAATGGGTGTAGAATGTAGAATATATTGTGATATTGACACACCCAGCCCACAGTTCACACCTGATATGTTTGTTTAACAGTTAACACCTTCCTTGACCCAGTATTACACCCTGTAACTAGACTAGTCTCTGTCTTTATAATTACTAATATATTATTATTATTATGTCTACTTTGTTGGTTAATAGTATGCACATTTAAACAGAGTTTTGCCAAAATGTTAGGTAAAAATCCACCTAACGCACCGTATCAGGCATGTATAATAATATATTGTGTATAATCGTGTATTAATAAGATTGCAGTATTGCGCAGTGCACAGTGCTAGGTACAATACTTATCAAGTACCGTATCTCCAACATCAAACACAAATACGGTGAATCCCTGACACTGATACATCTCACATTAGAAGAGAAATAGTTTTTATAATATATTTGTTAAGATTTAAATTGGTCATTAGAACCACCCGGGCACCGTCTCGGTTTACAATCAGTTGCTCCTTTTTTTGTTGTATATAAGAAGGTTTTCTCAGAAACATATTATATCAGAAACATATTATGATGACGTATTGAGCACTGATTTCCTGTAATCTGATCTCGTTATAACGACTAGTATTACGGTGGAGAGAGAGAGAGAGAGAGAGAGAGAGAGAGAGAGAGAGAGAGAGAGAGAGAGAGAGAGAGAGAGAGAGAGAGAGAGAGAGAGAGAGAGAGAGAGAGAGAGAGAGAGAGAGAGAGAGAGAGAGAGAGAGAGAGAGAGAGAGAGAGAGAGAGAGAGAGAGAGAGAGAGAGAGAGAGAGAGAGAGAGAGAGAGAGAGAGAGAGAGAGAGAGAGAGAGAGAGAGAGAGAGAGAGAGAGAGAGTGCATCTTATCTTAGTGAGAGTTAATATTGTCTGGTTACAAGCAAGAGCCCTCCTCGTGCGTTATGAAATATGTGTCACCAAAAGTATAGTATGAAGTAAAAGATTAATAATATATAAGACTGCAGTATGTAGCATAATGTAGACACCCATATTATAATAAGTGAGATGTGAGTGTGTGTATCAAAACATTAATAAGTACCATTTCACATCTTATTGTTGTTGGGATCACAATATATATCGTTAAATGTTGATAAATGTTGTCACCCCTGTCACTTACTGGCGCTGTGTATTGATCCTTACTTTAGTTGAAAACCTTAAAGAGAACCTCTAAAGAGCCCTCTAGAAACCACTACAAAACTACTACAAAACCTCTTAAAAACCTACAGTTATCCAAACTATCACAAGAACTATTTTCCTTAACAGTATCCACAGCTGTAACCTTTGAAGGACCCCTGGTCAGCAGACATATCGCTGTGTCTCTCTTTGATAAGTTGGCAAAGAAATCATCATCACTCTCCACAAAGGTAAACCTTATTCTTTCCCACGTTTAATATTAAGACGCAATGAAACTATCGGACCATATATCGGATATAGTGTTGTTCCTGATTTTATGGTCCAAATTTTTGGCACTAAAATTCTTATTCCTTGGCCAATTTTTATTTTTTCATGCCAATTTGAAGGCCATTAAAGCATATTTTGAGCCATTCAAAAAAGTTTAAGTTGTATATCTTTTACGGTTTTTGCGGAAAGTCGTGTTAAAGTTGATGCCGTGGTGTCAGTAAAATGGTACGGATATATATATACATACATACACATATTATATATATCGTCTCGCTTTATATATCGTCTCGCTTTGGTCGTTCATTCAACTCGCCTTATTTATCAAACTTTTATCACTTGTCCTCTCGAACTATATCCTACCGACGTACCCTCTCAATCCGGAATAGAAGAACAGATAGGTCGCCTAAAATTAACTTCCTCTCAACAAACCAAAACCCTTCGCGCACAATGTTAGTATAGTAGTAGCGATAAGTGAATAGCGATAAGTGAATAACTGAAACATTTAGTTGTGTATCAAACTGAACTTAGGCACGTTTAGTTGTTTATCAAACTGAACTTAGGCACGTAATTGAACGTTGTTATTCTTTCTCAAGAAATTTCTCACAATATTGAACCTCTGTCTCAGTCTGTTGACTGCTATCCTTTGTCGCATGCTTGTTATCAGTTGTTATGTTTAATCTCCCAAACAAAATCGTCACTTTGTGTCAACATCTTAAAGCCTCACAAAGTTCATATTTGTCTCGCCGTGACCTGTTTAATTTAGACTAGTCCTGCTACTTTAGCACTTCAGGACTGCTACTCGGAATTTGTCATGATTATGAATATGTCGCGCCTGTATCTCAGTCCACTGCTGGAGATCTCTTATCAAAACTGTGTGTTTTATTTGGGTCAAATTTGATAAGGGTATACAATTTATGATAATTATAGGCGAGACACGTATAAATCGTGGTACATGTTCGTGTCAAGATTATATGTAGTCCGAACACCCTTCCTGTCAAATATTCCCACCTTCAAAGGTAGACTCGTAATTTCCAGTGACACGTGTCACGTGATCAATGTCCCTATCAGTCATCTCCGGTTAACCCGCCACTCAAAGGATCAGACAATCAAGTGAACTTTTTGAATATGTTATAATATTTACTGTCTCGTTCACACTCTGCCCCTTTAATCAGTAATCATATTTGGATGTCGAGTGTCTTCAAAAGGTCATGTAAGTGGTTTTGAATTTCAAGTTACAAATACAGACATAAAGTTGTAAGGACGGTCCTATAACACGTTTCCAAATGAATGATCCCGCACGGGTAATGGACTACCTTACTCGGGATTATTATGACCGGGATAAAGTGGTGGGTTTAGGGTAATTTCGCCATATTTTTCCCGAACCACATTTTCACCGGTCGTTAATAAACCCGCCTACTCAGCTTTTAGGGTTCCCAAGGGGTATGGGTGCTCATATTTTAATCGTTGTCTTATATTCACTAAAGAAGACTATTGGGACACTTGTAGGTTTTTCGACTTCATTTGGCTAAAATTGCAAAAAATTCACCTTTTTGCCCAATTCTTGTCATATATCCTTATTGTCAAATTTGATTTAAATCGGCCAATTTTTAATTTCTTAGGTATTGACTATCTCTACATAATGAAATAGGACTCAAAGTAAAAGTAACAGTTAAATTAAAACTTGAATTAATTAAAACTGATGAAAGGGATGATCCAGATGAAGATAACGAAGATGATTACAACTTATTGGAAGACTAAACAGCTCTCCCTTTATCTTAATATCGATCTGGTTGTTACGCTTCAAATGTTAAAAATTATTTTCCATCTAGTTTGATTAACCACGAGTCATTATTTCTGTCTACTTTCAACAATTATTGATAATTCGACTTGTTTCACAAGTTTTAGCAATGCGAAAATTTCTAAACTTGCTTACGGGTATCGGCCTTACAAAATGACACGAAAAAGGAGATGGCTCTGAAATGCACAAAAATGAGTTTTGTTCATGTTTTATTATCCAGATAGGTAGTTCAACAGGTATATTCTTCTTCCCGGGGGTTGATTTGATTGAAAAACCGTAAATTTTGCGATAAAAATTGTCATCTTTGAAATCTTCCAAAAAAACATGCCTTACAAAATGACAATTTCGTCACGGCTGTCATTTTTTAACAGCAGCTTATAGAAATTTGATTTCACCTAGGACAGTTAGATAAATATAATAGATTGAAGATTAGAATAGCTTTTACAGGAAAAAGGATGATTAAAAAAGTTGGGCAATTTCGCGTGAGATAGTGCCTTACAAAATGACAACCCAAAACGGCATCACTTCAAATCCGATTTGGGAAAAAGTTTCATTATTCTTTCACGTGTCTTACTGTTAGATATATATGTTGTTTATATTATACCAGTTCTGTTTTTACCAGAATATATTAAAAAAGGAACATTTTTTGTACTTTGAAAAAATTTAAAAAATGTCATTTTGTGAGGCGTAAAAATCATTTTTTGTTTTCATACTTGAACACAGTATTTGGTTATATTTGATATTTTCTATGGCTGGATAGATCACTTTTCAGTGTTTAGTTAACGTTTGACATGTTTTAGGAGTTGTTATTACTCTCTGCTTTCACAAAATAGAAGCTTTATTTCGTTGAGTTTTGAATTCAGAGTTTGAAATCAAAGTTTTGATATCAGAACTGCACTTTTTTAATGCTACTTGATTGTTAACTGTCAGATTATGATTATTTTTAACTCCTTCTTGTGTTGACTGTTTCTGATCCATTTTAGATGATGAAAGTAATTCAATCTGAAACATTGTCATTTTGTAAGGCTTTTCGGTGTCATTTTGTGAGGCATTTTGATCAAAATTTATGATCAAACAAACACATTTAGGCTCATCATAAGCTTACTGGGTTTAAGAATACCAATAATTAGGCAAGGGGCATCCAATATAAATATGCCATCTTTGTATCATAAAATAAAACTGTCATTTTGTGAGGCATAACACTGTCATTTTGTGAGGCTAGGTCATTTTTTTGTCATTTCTTCTACCAAAGTCACTAAATCAGTTTTTTTATTTGACCAGAGTAGTCTTTGATTGACATAAGTCATGGTAGTACCTGGTTTTCTGGGGTTAAATTCTAAACTTTGGTCTCCATTCTGGGTAACAGTTAGGCGGGGCAATGACTGAACAGCAAAAACGTCCATATTTATGTAAGAAATATAGATTCTATGTCATTATCATTCCTTGGGAAGTGTTAATTAATGCTTTTTCTTTCATACAGTAAAAGGAATAGGGTTCAATGTATAGGGAACCTAAGCTACAGCATGGTCTATGTGGGCTGTCATTTTGTGAGGCCTGTCATTTTGTAAGGCCGATACCCGTATCTCTAATAAGGAAATTTACATCTGAGACTAAATTTTTGAATCTAAAATTGAAAGGTTGGACACCGGTAAAATGGCGACCGGGAAAATGTGGTGGGTTTTGAGCAATTTCGCCATATTTTTCCCGAACCATATTTTAACCGGTCGTTAATAAACCCGTCGTAATAATCCCGGTATGGTAATTGGTAAGTGGTATGACCATACCATGCAGACGTTTTAACAAATCCTGCCAGAAACTTAGTTTTGATAATGTATTAATAATTAGTTGTAGCTTGGTGCTCAACTGCAAACAAGCAGGAGCATTATATTTCAAAGGAGTGAAACACTCGAAATGAGCGGGCACATTAGAATAATGAATGTTGGTGAATTCTTTATTCTAATTTGGCACCGAGGATTGTTCTTTCTATAACCATACCATGTACAACGATTCGTTTGCCCTCCTATTTCGAGTCTCAAATATATCAATATATTATGTGTTGTTACAGTCAAGTGTAATGTAATTTGTCCCTTGGTAACAACCACAACAAGTATTTCCTGAGTTTATGAAGGAGTCTTCCCGCCCCACCTTTCAGTCGCTTTATCATTATAACAGTATAAAACACAATGTCAAACCTTAGTGCCACAATAGAGTAATTAAGATTGATTAAGTTATGAGGAGGTGCAATATCTAGTTTCCATGCCTGTGATAATTAGGTGTTGCAATACAAGGAAAACTCTGGGCACCAATTAGAGGAACCCAGCCGTATCACGTGCTCGATATTCTGATGTAATTGTAGGATTTTAAATTGTTGATCACTTTGATCCTGGTTTTAGCAGGTTTATGTCATGGTGTCATGGTGTGTGATCACATAGCATTAGTCTGAGAGCGTACAATTACGTGTTAATCAACATTAGTCTGCAGAATGAACAGTGCACCATCTCGCACCATTATATTGGACTTGTTCGTACACGTTAAAAAGCTCAAGATGTTGGTGTAGAAAGCTGAATATTGTGTGGCTGATGCTAAAATTGGAAGCCATCCTAGTTTACAAAATAGTTCAACTTCATAGTTGTAACCTATGGATAAAAAAGCAGCCGTTGGTCGTTAATTATAATGTTGATTGGCTAACTAATGTGCAAAGTTGTGTATTCATAGTACCAAGCTATCTTCCAAGAAAATGTAGGCAGAAATAGATTTTGTTAAGCTTTAAATTGCTGTACAATGTAAATTTGAAATCCACAATTTGTAAAGGTGGATTCCAACTCGTACAAAGACGGTTGTCACTGAAATATCAAAGTAAGTCACCTGTTGCACTTAATAGGTATGATTGTGAATTACTACTACTACCTTATAAACCCCTCCGGGATAGAATAAGATTATGATAATCCCGGCTCCCGCTAAATAGATTCTGATAATCCCGCCTCCCGCTGTTAGTTTTTTCCCGCTGAATAAATAACCCCGGCACAACTTCTATAATCCCGCCCCGCTAATTTGGCTCAACAAGATTTGTTTTGTTTTGATATTCCATGAGAATTTCAACTGCGCACTGTCACGTGTTTTGATGACGTGTATCACGTGACTAACTACTACGACGCGCATTGGTAAAAAATGTCACGTGACCTATGGCTTAACGTAAGAACTATAAATACACTTGATCTACGTATCGGTCTAATTGCAGGCGCTGGCAAAACTCCAGCACACTGCTTACATTACTTAAACTCTTACATTAATAGGACCAGTTCCAGAACTTGTCTCGACGGTTACATTTGATTTTGTCCGGTTAATTTTGTCGTGTTTGATATAAGCCATGTATTATAGTCGTCTACTTTGATGAACTTCATGACACGATATCATTATTAGCTCCACCTTTTATCGCTTGCCAGGCTTAACTCGACGCCCCTTTATGTCGATATTCATATTCATTCAACGTACTTCTGACTGAGGAATAATGTTTAGATATAACGCCAATTTCAAATGTCATAGTACCTTAGTTGTATTTATTTCAATTTGGTAGTCCCCAATTCCATTTCATATTTTTCATACTGATCTCATATGGCTAGAATTAAGAGTAAAATGTCAAATTTGTTGGTCCTAGCACTAACCCGGAGGGGTTTATAACACATAACACCGGCACGCTTAAGTTATATTAAAATAACCCCTCGTGCTAAAGCACGTCGGGGTTATTTTCATAATAATCCCTCGTGCTTCGCACTCGAAATTATTATAAATTTTTCCCGCGCGTCGCGGGAAAAATTGAAATATAATCCCTGCGCATGCCGGGGTTATGTGTGTTATGTTCACCTTATGATTAAGCACCAGAACTTGACAAATAGATCGCAAATCTATTAGATGCCAACATTCTGCACTGCTACACTGTGATTGATATCCAGACAATCAGGCCTTGTACCAGATAAAAAGTATACCCGACACCTTGATCAAGCATCTCCGAGTTTATTAAAAGTCGACTGATTCAGAAAGGCGGAATGCACGTGCCAGTGCAGTCCAATGAAATGTAAAGATTTAAATTGATTGATCACCTTCTATCAACAGTTGAGCAAGAATACAGTAAACACACAATGTGTTTATACCTTATCAGTCCTCAAAGTGTAACTCAGTAACTGTCCTTATCAGTACAATACGCCCTATACTTATAAAATATATAGTTCCTTATCTGCAAAACATTATGGTCCCTTATCTATCAGCTCTCTGATATAAAATTGTGTTCTTATCATGTGTTATCATCATTATGTGTTATCATCTTATTACGCCTGTAGAGTGTTACTTCAGGGTACAGCAGTACTATTATCACACTACAACATAACAGCACCCATATTCGATGTTCACTGTTCGGTGTACAATTATTAAAGGTCTATCAAGGCTACAATTATCCCAATATCTATAAGCACTATAGTCTATAGCTGTAAACAAAACAGTCGCTGACGACAGAATGTTAAAAATATCGTAACAACATGATATAAAGCAGTTCAAAGTTAGGAAACTGGTTTAACAACAGCAAGTTTAACTGTATTGTCTTGTATCTAGAGATTCTACACGCCGATATCACGTGGTCATGTCATGTATCTAGAGATACTACACACCGATACATTTAACAATTCCACTTGTTTCCACAATTCCACTACACACACGACACACGTTGAGTACACGGTTGGTTTACCTCTAAACATTTCTCCTGAGTTTACAAACGATATTAGCTGCACGAGCCAGTTACCGTCAGTTCCTGGATATAACCCAATAGTTGTCACTCTGTACTTAGTGTGGCTTCAGTGTGGGAATTACAGCTGTACTGTTTTGGAAAGTGTTGAAGGGGTGGTATACAAGTCAACATGCACGGGGTGGTTCTCTCTAATTCTTCCTACAGATTATTTTATAGTCCCGGAATTATAGAATATATATGGTACAGTAGAGGGTCTGGTAAAGCTACACAGTTAGGGATTTTGTTTTTTAAGGGGTCTAGGTTTTTTGTTGTTGTTCGTCAAAAACCTTTTTTGATTTTACAGAGTACTGGAGTACATAAATCATTGACGGATACTTTTAAAATCGGATGAAATGTTGGCTCCGTCTGTAAAATATTGCGAGTAAATGAGTAATGCACAGTGAACTGTGCCCGCCCCGCAATAACCAAAAACCCGTAAAGGCAAATGTAAACTGTTAGGCGAATAATGTGGAGAAGTTTAAGTTTTATCAGGCGGGACTGCTACACTGTACTAGAGATTGTACACGCCTATATCACGTGGTCTTGTCTTGTATCTAGACACACTGTCAGAGCTAACCACTTTAAAAAGTTCTGAATACTGTGAATGAGGCTCTGTGTTCCACTGTTCCCAACTCCTTCCAGAGCTTCTTAGAACCTCTCCTTCCTCCGCAGTAATTTCTTAGTTTTTGGCAAATTTCATTGAAAACACTGATTCAGCCCTCGCTACCTATTCTGCATGCTTGACATTGAATGGATCATAGTAATCAGGGTCATGAGTTGAACAGTGAGTATGGTTGTGCAACTTTGTGCTTAGTCCAATTTACAGTTTATATATAATACATGCTACACAACGATCACACTGGTGACTTCTAATTCTTATCGCAAGTTGTTACAGCTGATAAGAGAGCAACAAAATGTAAATCGACTTACGACTGTTGTCACAGTAAAAGGTAAGGACCAGTAAGGGGTGTCTCGCATTTCGTGAGCTTCAATTGTTAAGAAATCGCTCAGGAACCAATCCTACTCGAAACGATCGTCGCGTTAGACGTCAGTGTTTCCGAAGATTTGTGGATGATTCACCCATCGTCGATAAAAAAATAGAAAAATAAACTCACTTGCTTTGCTCACATCGAAAGTCAAAAGACTATGATACCGTACTCTGAGCAACCTAAAACATTGATAACACAATTGCGAGGTAGTGTATGAGACAAGGTGTCCCCCTGGGAGTACACATGACTTTATCACAGAGATATCTTATACAGACACTTTGTACTTTACCATTGTAAGTTGTATATTACAGGGACTCTATGCCTGAACATCAAAATTATCCGTTATCATTTACACTTTACAGGGACTTCATTGATCCTTTCAATTTGGTTACCAATCATAAAAACACGCTCGCTATAATTGATCATGATGCGGGTCCAGGTGACAATTTGGTATTGGCGATGTTAATTATTGTAGTCCACGATTTCGATTACGTTATGTTACCTAAAACGTCTCTCTTGAAATTATAACTGTATAAGATACTTCCGGCTTCTACTCAGTTTTAGATTTAAACCTGTGAATATCTTTATTATGTCATACGTGTGGGATCTTGGGGTCTAAAATATAGGCCTCCCTTCATGACGACCGCCGGAAATAGCGAGCAATATTATATACGATTTCTACAGATTTCAAAGTTTTATTATACTTATTCACTCTAGAAAAATATAAAGTAAGAAAGTATAAACAAAGTTAGACTGTGTTGACCGCCAAGCAGCCAGTGCTAAACTACAAGAATTTTTGAATTTTTAGATTATACTTATTGTGTTAGAATGCAAATGAAACACTATTCAAGATGTTGAACACAATTTACACGTTATATGATATGCATCTCACATGTTCTAAACCACCACCAACAGTTGGAAAGCGGTCAAATGGGGGAGCCAATAACCTGAAATGGCATAAATGTCTATTTACTCAAAAGTTTTTCCATTTTCTTCATAAAAATGTATGCCATTTAAGTTCATTGGCTCCCCCGATCAAATTAACAACTAACAAACCCTGTTAACGTTTCAGATAATTCCAGTGGTATGCTACCTGCTACGACAGGGCTCCAACTACTTCAAAATGGAGGTTCAATATAAGAGGACACTGATTGTGAAACTCATGGAGTCCTCGCTTGCCTGCCAAGGCACTGTCGTCCACGAGCTTTACAAGGTTAGCAATAGTGATTAGATGATTATCTCATGATTTTGCTGATTAAGACGTTAGCCAGTTTGTGAGCCATTTAAAACTAGCACTGAAGTGAACATTATCTCTCGCCCAGCCTTAATCAAGCAACCCCTTTACCCTGTATCATGCTTGCAATGACAAGCAACCCCAGCCCTTTACCTTGCAATGACAGGTCGGTAGGGGGTCGGCTAAACGTGTCGTGTTCTCAAGTCTGCTGTGTGTCCATTCTATTTGTTACCATTTCGTAGAGACCCTTAAATAGTACACGTGCAATGTACCATACTCATGACAGTAATTAGCAACCAGATTTGGTTTGTACTGATCTGCTGGAGGATAATCTGATGACATTCACATATTATTATGGCCACATAATGTTAACTTGTTACTAGTGAATAAGGACCTGACAGTAACATGTGATCTTGACAGTAGCACGTGACCCACCGTGCTGTAGATGTTTGTCATGCTGCACCCCTGAGGCTGGCCTCACAGTACACACTGGGACACAAGTCAAGAGTGAAGTGTCCTGGTGTTTTCAGTAAGTTTGGGTTAAAGGAGTCCAAAACTGCACTAGAATTACACTATAACTGCACTAGAATTACACTAGAACTGCACTAGAATTACACTAGAACAGCTCTAGAATTGAAGGGGAGGAGTATCTAAACCGTGCAATCTATCTCATGTTCACGCCAAGCTGTCTGCTTTCATAATTCATATTGCCCCGTTTTATGCGCATAATTTACTGTGCAGGAATTTACCTCGTGAATATAAAATTATGATGAATATTGAATGATAGATGTCCACTATCGCAAGCAACCAATCAGTCGTAAAACTCTGCTCCACCCTTTTAAAAGTCTCAAAGTTTTCCCGACTCGTGAAGTTCGCTGGAATGTTATGTATTGACAAAGTTCGCAGAAATGTTAGTGAGAAGCAGCAGCTGCCCAATGCAAACTAACTCTACTTGTTTTCTTTCATTCGAAATTTTATCATGCAGAGCAATTAAAGAGCTCTTGTCTTAATGCATACAAAAAACTGTAAAATGTAGAAACACAAACTTTTCAAGTTTGTCGGAGGGCTAACTTTGTCTAAAGCGATAATTTTTAGTATTGTTCTCATTATCAAGCAATCACACTGGAGAATAATTAATGATAGCAGCATAGCGTGAAGCAATTATTTAAATTAAAACTGGGCAATATTATTACATACTTCTTCTAACTCACGTGCCATGAATCAGGTCTCAAGATTGGTTCCAACATTCTAATATCAATAATTATGTTCATTCCAACACTCATTCGCACAATCACGAATTCTAAAGCTCGCAGAGAAGTAAAGACTAGGTAATTATTTCAAAGTACCACTTCATTTCATAATTGTAGTGCCCACTACTGCCAACAAATTGTTCTATATTCTTACCTCTAAGGATGGTTGCGATGCTTGTAATGTCAGACCACCATTCTTTTACTGGTGTTCAATGACTCCCTCCACCCTTATATGGTCTGATTGCTTCTTTCTCATATCTCTCGCTCAACCCCCTTTTTAACGTATGTACCCTCTATTTTTTGCTGCAACCTGCTGTTTTGTCTCTTGGTAGTGTTTGACGTTTGCCAAAGTGGACCAATTGGTGAGTTACTCGAATTTTGCAACTTTGGGATCATACTTAGAGTCTATGTATTGGTCAAAATATGGAAAAGTGACTTAATTTTTACGACAATATTTACAAATAAGGAATACTTAGGTGTTATGGAGCACTAATCTAGTGAGATATACTGTACTAGCTTACCTTTTCCTGAGAGAACTGTTCACAAATTACTACACAGTTTACTATATCACTGTTTACCATTATTTAACCAAATCTTTCAACGATATTTTAACCGGTCCTCTCTGTACAACTGTGTTACTGTGTTACAACTGTTCCATAGGTTATCAAACACAAAAGAACAGTGGCATGCTCCCAGATAATTTAAAGCGAGATCATGATACATTGTAATTAAGTTCAGCCTGGTATCTAGACAGACGTAGATACAGTATCTGTTCTGATTACCTACTAATTACCTACTAATGACCTACTAATGACCTACTAACAGACTGTTAGATTGTCCAACAGCTCCCACACGCTCTAAGGTTTCCTGACCCTTTAGTACTGATAGAGAGTTAATTGAATTAAACTGGGAAGGACTTGTTGCTCGGGCAGCTACTGGGACTCATTGTAACTTGAGATATTTAAACAGGGGGCTTTGGGAGCTTCTATGGGATGAGTTTTAAGGTATGCCTGGTATGTGCGATGGGCGCAGGGTTGTCAAGTGCTTAAATAGCAGCGCTTCATAATCATTTCGTTGGGAGTTAACTGGTAATTAACTTGGTGTGGTTAGATTAACAGGCAGTCAATGACATACCATGATCATGAATAGCACAAATACTTGTTACCATTTAGCCAATTCTTAACCTGCTGATCCCGAACTGTTTATAGTAAGTTAGTTAATGCTGGGCACTAAATTTCACCCGCTAATATTAGGTTAATCAGTATGATTACAGCTGGTGTCTTTATGGTATGCTCTGTAAACTAAACACACAGTAACTATACGTCATACGAATCTGCTCTAAGTATGTCCCAAATGTTTCTAAATATATCTTCCAGTTCCTGCTATTCATTAATTTACACAGGACACTCGTCGTTTTTGTAAAGTGTATTAAATTTCATCGATTTAAAGGAATTTAATTTTTTAAATGTAGATGATTGAGAAACAGCTGTATTATAATATAGTATACACACGCGCGCCACAGAGGCTGCCTGTGCTATTACCACACCGGACCCGTACCCAAATGTGTCCATTTAGACATTACCACGGTTACCAATCAGAAATGTGTATTTAAAGTAAACCCCATTAAAGTAGACCTTTAAAGCAATATTATTCAATTATTACAAGACTTGGATCTTAGACTACTTTATTAAGATCAAAGGAATTTCGTGACTTACTAAAATGTGCCATAATGTTTTATGCTGTCTAATTTGTCGAATTGTTAAGTGTTCCTAAGTGTTCTTAAGTGTGTTTACCGCCTAAGGCTCACACACGACGTTGTTACATGTGGTAGAACTTAACATATCAATATCAATTATCCTGACCCGGGGCCGGGTACATAACTAACTGGTTTTATACGGTTTCAAGTAACGTTATTGCATCATTTCTTAGATTCAAAGATGCCATGCATCGTGTGTCCCAATACGCTACTCCGTGGCGTATTTCGGCCAAGGCGGAAACATTATCCAAATAAACCTTGACAATCACTGAATCACAACACGCGAATTGGATGTTTACAGCGCGCGCCACCGCCAAATCGGATTTTTCTGCTAAATAGCATTATGGCACGTACAGTTATATTTGTGCAATCGTGGAATTCATGCTGTTGATCCAGGTGTTTTCTACACGCAGCCATGCCAAAGCAAGAAACTTTTAATCTCATTAGGCTGCGTCTGGAATTGTTCAATGCTGTTCCAATCTCAGTTTTACTGTAATTATACGGAGCTACGATCCGGTCAGGAGATTTCGAACAAGATAACTTAATCATGTTAATAACGCATCGCTGTTGCAGGAGTTAGTCGAGTTGATAGAGTATGAATACAAGAAGAGTTTACTTGGAGACGAGTACAGTTCAGAACTTGCAGTTCCCAAATGTATTTCACTGAACGGTATGTACTTTATAGTACATTACCTTTTTATACAGATTACGTTCTAATGACCTTAAGATTACTTTGTGATAAGAATTACATCGTGATTTGTGGTTGGAAGAATTCCAATAAAACTCTCCGACTAGATTAACACGATCTCTGCCACAGATATACCGGTGCGAACAAAAGGCGATATCACACGAGAAGTACAGATAGAAGCGATAGTATCTCCGGAGAAGAGGATAGTTGATCAGATCACCACAGCCAGTTGTATTGAGCCTCTACCTCCCATGACAGAGATATGGAAGTTTGCTGCCCAATACAAACAACTCAACCAACATGCTATCAACATGTAATTCAGTTTCTTAAATACTAATATTACACCAAAATCTCGATTTACCGCGCTCCGATTTACTACAAACCCTGATTTACCGCACCCATTTCCTTCCCCCTTCTCCTCCGCCCCCGAATAGATGGTTCATGGTTCCTTTCCTTAAACTGGTAAATCGGGGTTCTACTGTACCAAGAATGGCAGCTGAAATCATTTTACGTACATAAACGGGATTTAATCTGTAAATTGAAGAAAAAGTTTACCTATTGAATAAATTTCTTCGACGTGATAAGATTAATTACACGTGTGTTTGCAGGGAGTTACAGCGAGTTTTACAAGGGAAGGAGCCAATGTGCCAGCTCAGGGCGCTTTCGGTTGTTGATTATCTTTCTCAGCATTATCACAGTAAGTTCATTACTCGTCGTGATTACTTCATTTCCATCGCAGATAAATGTTACTTTTTACTTCTAAATAAAAGGGAAGGCGGATGCAGTTTTTTTTCGTGTTGGGACAGAGTTACTGAAATCAATTTTTAAAAATCTAAAATTGTAACCTCTTAAATTATAGTAAAGCTCCAATATTTTGTCAATTATTGCATAGATTAAACAATTTGTTGAATTCTATTCAACTTACTTTTTATTGTCACTTGGACATGTATTGCCAGTAACAATAAATTGGTTGGTCACTGGTCAGTGTAATAATTGTGGACCCCTTTCATTCTGTGTTGAAGATTAAGAGTAATTGAATAATTAATAATTTTGAACCTCATATCTTTCCTAACAGACAGTTGCCAAGCCACATTTCTGCACGTCGTCAAAGAAATCGCCGTCTGCGACAACATGGATTTGAAGAAGAAAGCTCAGAGGATATTGTCAAGATTATCCGAGGATAATGAAATTACGCCCTGCCCGTCCCCTCCGGTTAGTAACACATATGTTGTTGCATGAAGTTAGACATTGTGACGTTGCAAAGTTCGATTTCGTAATACTTACAACACCTGCTCTTCGATTAATTACGTCTAACCCTGCAGCGATCGCCCTACATTGGAGGACAAACCCACTCAAACTCACAAAATAACCTCGTATCGTCCCATATGAAGCGCAGCTATGATAAAATCCTACCGTCTACGGTGGGATACCAAACTATGACCAACAGGTGCGTTAATTGGCTAGAGTTCCTAACAATACCAGAAGGACCAACCCTACTCCCTGTTTTGTGATTGCAATCTTTTATGTATTCGAATTATATTACCTAACACTGCCCAGCCTAACTGACTAAATGCCCCTAATCTCAGTGATCATGTGGACGAGACGCTGCTGGATTTAGGATCCCCCTGCTCCTCTAACTCGTACAACGCATCCCCCGAGTCCTCACCCTCGCGCCACAGATTCCTCTCATTTTTCAGTCCTCCTCCTTCTCGTCAGCCTGGCTCGCTCTCCCGTCGGGGCAGCGCCGACAGCAGCGACAATTTATTGGGAGCGCACCTTGAGAGTGCTACTCCCGTTTAGTTAGCTCCTTATAAGGGCATCATGTGGTGTTTAGTTAGCTCGGTCTAGACATTATAGGTTTTATTATTTTCACTCAAGCTTTTTAGGATTTAAGATGATTTTTTTGCAATTTTGAGTTTAGAACATCCAGCAGCGATTTTATGCTTTTTGCTGTTTTTGTGTTTGTTTGAGCAGGAACGTTTTTAGTGTGATTTTAGTCACATACAGTGATTATCACCGGGCAACATGCTACGATTTTTTAAACTACGCGATTCGATTTCAAACCGGATTTCAAATTGGTGTGAAAAGCTGAACGCCATTGTTCACGGAACTAGATTGGAATTCCCTTAAAATTGGGTTATCTCAGGCAGCTATTGTAACTACCACCCTGTAAATTGAGTTATCCGACACTGTTTGTATTTCAGATGAAGTTTCCCTGCAATTTTAACAGATTTTATGGCTATGCTATGCCAATTTATTTAGTTCCGTGCGTTTTTCTGAGGTCATATATGAACGCCGTGTTGTGGTTGTTGCACAAAATAGAATTGATTTCATTTTGTGAGTAAAATAATGATATTTTATTTAACTTCATACCCTATTCGACTTTTCACCGCGGATTTACCAACGTACTGCACAGAAAAGAGAAACCAAATGGCATAAATTTCAATGATTAAAACAATTTAAAGTTCCCATTTTCATTCAGAATGTAACACTTCGGTCGCATGTTAATTTTTCAGCGAAGCTAAATAATCATCACATTTACAATTCTTCATTGTTATAATATTCTTCGCTGAGTTTTTGTTTGGTGCAGGTTTTTTAATTTTATGTTTGACTGTTATCATTTGACTGAGCTTTGTTTGCTAAAAATGTGATATAAAAGTTGAAATCTCGCATGGTTGATGGTGGGATTAACCATTCAGTTTTAGTTTTGGCTGCCATTTGTAAAGATTTAACAAATTTTGTTGACATTAAATTTAACGATTTTTCTTTGTCTGTATTATAGGCCAGCTGGACATAAATCCGAAATACAATTAAATACGAGTCTGTGAATAATGAATATGGTGCTATTTTATGCACGTCACACGGTGGTAGTGATGTCGGTAATTTAGTTAATCTGAGCGGAGTAAGAAAATGATGTAAAACCAAATCGACTTTAACTACGTGATGTCATGCTGATCTAAATGAATGAAAATAGTTGTGAAGAGGCCAGAATGAAGAACGTGAAAAGGGGTGCCCATTTGTTTTATCTACTTCTCTGGTGTGTGAATTGCGGTGCTCAGTGCTAGCGCTTGTCGTCCACGATCATTTCATTCCAGAATATGAAACAACTTCCTGAGAATTAGAATAAAACTGCACAACTATTTGGTTGATCGCAGTTACGCATTTAATGCCACCGACTTGCGTGGTTTAGTAAAGCGGCTTATAGTTATATTAATCTGCTTAGTTTAATACCGCAGTGGGGAAATCTTGCTAGGTTGTCTTGCTTTGTTAATATTCTGACGTTTCACTTCACAATGAGGCCCATAATATAGTAATAACTATTATACTAATTATAATATATATATATAATTAATAATATAGTAATTATGATATAGTCTTTAATTCCTTTTTTTGTTCGTGTCATGTCATTTATAGTCTGAGGGTCGTGTCAAAATTGTAGGATGATTTTGTAAAATGTTATTTTAAGTAGATTATTTGACATCGTAGCTTTTCTCATTCAGCTTAACTAAAACAATTCAATTATGACTGGTGCCATGATCAACCATAAAGAAGGTGAATTAACTTTTTGGCCGAACTACAGTGTAAACGATTTCACCATTGACGAATTAGTAAGGAGTGTTCTATCAACTTAATAACACCAGAATGTGTGTGTGTCTGATCGTTCGTGTGTAATTTCCGAACGGTTATACAAAAAAAAAAACGGTAATAGTTACGGGACTGGGTTTTTCGGTATAGTGCCGACAAAACTCTGACGAAGCCAATAAGCAAATTTTATAAAAATTGGCCGGTGGTAAGTGGTTTAATTGATGGTTTTGTACCACAAAATATGTTGCATAAAATGGCTTGAGAAGAACGGCAAGAGTTACGGGGCTAGCTCTCTCTCTCTCTCTGCATAATATTGTGTAGCGTATATATTACATGGCGTATATATTACATGGTCATATAATACTATAAACTTATTAGGGGAGGGAGTGCTCAAACGGTCTGTTTGGACTGTAGAGAGAGTTCATACTTTCATACGACAATGTAATGCATGTTCACAAATATGATCTAGGCTGGTGTGGTGCATGGTGTTAAGGGTTAATTTCTATTGATTATTGATTAAGAATTACTATCTTTTAAGCATACTATTGGATACGTGAGGGCACTCCGAATAGAATTGCTCGTCTAATCCGGGTTTTGACTCAGCGGGTAATTACTCCTACCCTTTTTAACTGCGGCAGTGAAATCCCGGCCGTAGGCCGGGTTACACTAGTTAATATTATATTCTTCTATGAGAATCTTCAATATCCATTAAAAATATCAACTGTTATACGAACTGCAGCTGTCTCCAGAGGGGTCCCTCTAGTTGATATAATACTAATAGTCATAATATGAAGTGTAAAGTGTGAAGTGGTTGTGTCTAACCAAGTTTATTCCTTGAAGTTTTATTCGGCAGAAACAATCAAAAGATAATGAAAAATCGGACCGATAATGAGTTCGTTTATCACGGGAGGTTGTATAATAAACAGTTAAAGTAAGGACAATTTAATGATATGCGTTAACTTTAAGCCTGGTTAATTAGTCGCCACTCTTTCTCGAAGGCTGGTTAGACAGCACAATTATTGTTTCTTAAATCGATCGATACCGTTTATAATTTCTTTAAAATGGCTGGCAGGGGAGCAACGTCAATGATAATAAGTTATAATTCAGCAATCAAGTCGATAATTTAGCATTTACAGCATCGCATTCACAAGTAAAATTTAGCTATGATAAGTAATTAGTAATATCAATATCATTATCCGGGACATAACTTATGTAAATTTGGGTAACGTGTTGAATTTGCGTTTTCATTTATTCAATTATAAGAAAAACAAGGGAATAGAATAAATATTAAAAAATTTAGTTCAACATCTTTATCCAGGAAATTTGGTGGCTCAAATTTTGCGAGCTTTATTAAAGCTTTTTAAAGGCGGAAAGTTGCTAAATACGTTATTGGTTACTTTTACTTGACGACTAACGTTAGCAAAATTTAATTTTTCAGTCACAGCGTCCTGCATGTGCACCCTGCGATGGAATCTTCTAAATACTCGACAGTCGACGGTGTAACTGTAACTGTAATTGTATAGGACATAGGTCTTTACTCTTTAAATTTAATCGACTTCTGGCACTTACCGTGCAGATCATATATGATATAACTATAGGATTAAATAGCAATTTAATCAAGTTTCAAGTTTCGCAAAGTTGCAAATTGCGATCTAAAATTGCTCACTAAAAGTGAAAACAAGTTATACACGACTATTTTAAATGTGGTTAACGAGTCTTTACGTAACCAATTATTGATTTTAGAGCGTAATAAACTGTTATTAGTGGTGCACCGTTACACTTACTTTACGTACCTTTGGCTTTAAGAAGATAAATCCGGCCCCATTAATTAATATTATTAGCGTAATTTATCTTAATTATTTGACCGTGGCTTTATAATTTGAAATTAACAATAATATATGAGCCAGTTATGTCTAATCTAACGTACAACATAATTAATTAAATACTACGCCAATTGTAAGTGCAATTTTAAGCATCAGCTCACAGCTATTTCCTGGATATTATATGTGCCGATACGGCGCGCGGCGGTACATTGCTAAGCTACTCGCCATACAATACAATTACAACTATTATACAAGATGGCTTGCCTGGTAGTGGTCCTGGTATCTATATATTCGTTATATTGTTAACCTTGTAGTTAAAGTGTATAGTATAATTAGTCAGTAGCTTCACAGACTAAGTAGTAAGTACCCATTTGTCAAAGTAAACTTAAACCCCAGCTGAGTGACGAGTGTCAGGGTTGCACTCATTATTTTTTACTTTTACTTTTAGTAGCTTTTCCTTTTAATTTAACAATTTCATATTCGTTGCGATCGTAGATGATTCGGTTATCTTGACCTCTGTTCAAGCTTTTATAGTGTAATTTTTGTTATCTTTTTATATTGAAATTCAACTTCGATGGCATTTGGTAATAATTTACATGGTACGCGATGAATGTCCTAATTTTCTCAATAACATTTAAAGGATTATAACAAATATACAATGACATTATTATGATTTGATTAGAGTTATTCATTTTTATAACAGCATCCGTTCGCTATGATTTCAGCTAATCAACAGAGAATGGTGGTCGAGAATCAGTCCAACCCTCTTGCCGAAACGCCCAAAATAGATTACAATGATATCATGAATGGAGGAGCCAGGGAGGAAATAATCCAAGCCATGAAAGACTACAGCTTCTTCTACATCGTGAACATACCAAACTTTGATCCCCAAGCTGAGCTGGACGTCATGAAACAATTTTTCAGTCAATCCCAAGATACCAAAGAGAAATATGCGTCCATCAAGAACAATCCCAACAATGCAAACATACTCAGAGGTACTTAGAATTTAAATGTATTCTTTAATTAAACAACGGGGAGATTTAATTCTATGTGAGCTTCCTAACGTGTATAAAAATGTAATATTGGCAAAGTTAAGTTTTTCTTTTTCTCAGGTTATGGGTTTACAAAGAACGAGGAAGGGCAGCCCATTGAGGAGGTGTACAACATAGGGCAGTACGAGAAAAGAAATGTTAAGAAAAGTGATGTGTCCTGTATTGCAGAATACATCTCCAGGTACAGCCAAACATCATTTCATTCTCAATTAAAATTCACATTACTTTCTACTTCAAAAATATGGAAAATCTCTATTTTACTAGTACAACAACATATTCGATTCACAAAGTCATTCCTCTTAGGGAGCCTAACGTGTGGCCGGCAGAAAATGACTTTCCAGGTAGCCGCAACTTCAAACCATTGCTAAGCAACGGTTTCCAACTCCGTTTGAAACTGGCTCGGAAGTTGGTTGAGGAAATAGCAGGGGCGTTGGAATATTCTGAATTTGTCGAGAAGTTCAAAGAGGCAGAGTTCTCCAGTTTTTATCTCAAGAAATACACCGAAAGGAAAGCCAAGTAAGTCTGTTGCTGTGAATGTTCTAATAACATCAACTATAAAACTGATAAACAACAACAGTTATATTATTATTTCTCTGTAGAAGTCATACATTGTCTATTGTTGTTTAATTAGCCTTCAATTAGCCTTCAATTAGCCTTAATTCTCTTCAATTTTGACAATATTTGACATGATGTTTGAATGATCATTGAACCTAGTACAGCCGGAGTCTCACTCTATAATGCTGACAATGACACTGCTATACAGGGATAACATTAGCATATACAAGACAGATAGTGGGTACAGCATGGTCTCAGAGGATGGACAGGACCTCTCAATACCCTCGCATATTGACACCACTATCACCCTACTCGCTACTTACTCTAATGGAGGTCTCCAGGTAATGTCCCTATTGTCCCTATTGTCTCCAGGTACTGTCCCTATTCCTTAATTCTGGGGTATGGATTTCTGGAAAATTTTCGATAAAAAAGGTTATGAGGTGGAACGATAAGATAACTTGCAATAAACCAAGATCAAATTCAGGCACTGTACAAGGACAGCTGGTACGAGGTACCCTCAGTAATGGGGAGTTTGCTCATGATGTCAGGCAGTCTGATAGAAGAACTGTGTGATAAGAAGATGCCCCCTCTGCGACACCGAGTTGTTGATATCAAGGCAGACAGATATTCCACACCCTTCTTCTTCAATCCATCGTGAGTTATTAGTCAACCTCAGTTGGAACTTCTTGAATGTGCAGTTTTACAGTAGGTTTGAGACTGGGAGATTATTTATTTACTACAGCTGTAGTGTTACCGTCCTAGCTAACTAAGACACCAAAACTATTTCGGGATCGTTCACAAAATACGTATGCTAGACCAAAGGGGAGGAGGATTGGAAAAGCTCACGAGCGTAATTAATAAACAATAACTATACGTAAAGTGGCTTACGGAATGGGGAGTGGTCTAGGCTTACCTAATATGTGAACCATCTCTTAGACAAGGACTAATAAGTCAATAAACAGCATTCCCACAGGTTTCATGCCAACATATCAAAGTCTCTGTCGGGTCTGGAAACGGATATTGGGAAGAAGTACGAAACATTCGGACCGTGGCAAGTGACTCAACTGCACAGAGACGAACCCCTACTGCTCCATCATCAATCACTGATCTGACCAGGACTTTTCTTGTAACGCAGTGTGCTTATTAGTGTTATTTTTACTAACACTATGGACATGTTTGATTGAACATTTAAAGAAGTCACAATTCATAATGCATGCTTATCGTAAAAAAATGCTGTAAAGAAACATACTGCATGAAGAAATTAGTTCACTGAATAAATTCATATAAATGACAGTCTTTGATACAGTTCAATACTAGTTTTATATTACAAAATTCCCACACCTTCCAAAAAGGGTGATGTTTGGGGGAACCTATGCCTTATTATCAATAAATTTACCGATACAAAATACATACATATACAATATACGTGATAATGGGCTGATAGATCATATTTTATGGCGTTTCATATTTAGTTGACGGTGGTTAGGGTGAAATGTACCGTGCTATAACTAAACAGGTGGTTTTTTAATTATGAATTTGGTCATTTAAAATTAATCCCAACTGGACTTATTAACTGCAATGCTTACGTTATCAGTGCAAGTTATACTTAGCTCAGCTCTTTACAAATTAAGAATAACGTCATCTATAAACAACAAACTAAATCATTTAAAATGGGAATAAATGCCACAATAGTCTTATCAAAACTTTTATGTAATTGTAAAACTTTCTTTAATTCATCAGCTCGAAAATGTTCAATAAAACACGTTAAAAACATTATTATCTCAATATTACTGAATAAAATTGGTCTCAACGACTTGATCTCACTTCAGTCAATATATCTGATGTGAAACTTGGCATTGATCCAAGGCTGCCCAAGCTGAAGTATTTGAACGGTGTCCGGAATATGATGCTTAACATTACTGACACACGCCACCAGACTCAACTTAGTCAGGTCACAGTCCTCCAGGGCTAGTTGTCCGGCAGCTCCCTGACGTCTCAACTTCCTGATCACACTATTGATGACGTCACGTGATGTGGTGGTGTGGGTGATGTGGAGCTTTATACAGGGTGATATCACCGGCACCTCGTCTGAAGAGTATATCCGCACAACACCTGATTGTTTGTGAGTTTGTCCGTCTGCTCCGGAGGTCAGGGTGTCGCTGATGGAGGTAGCAGGGGAGTTGGGAGCGTAGCGGAGGAGATCAGATATACTCCTGACACACTGGTCCCCCTCCTTCATACACTCGCTCAGGACTTTAGAGAAACTGCAATACTCGGACCAAACCCCACACATCTCCTCGTGCATTTTCTTAAACTTGTCCTGGCAAAGTCTGAGTTGTTCTGATTGGTCAGTGCTGATTGTCTGTCTGATCATCTGGACGAGGATGGCGTGACACGTGTTCATGTGAGTTGTCACGTGCAGCATTGATCTGGTCAGATCACCCCGACAGACTCGGTTCAGGAAGATCTCATAGTTCTGGAGAGGGACGGATATTGTGCCGTCAATATCTCCATCATACCCGAGGGGAGCTACAACTTGGGGCGGGATTATCAAGATAACTGAAGTACCCCCGATTTCGATGATAGTTTTTGTGAAGATAGCATAATTGTCAATATCTGATTCGGTGTCATGGACCCGGGAGAGCAAAGCACAAGCTGCAGCAGATACCTGTTTACAGAGTACGCTGTTGCCAGCACCCCCGAGTTGCGCCCTCCGGAGACAGTCCCACTCTTCCATAGTCACGTGACCCACCTCTCTGACATACTCCAGTGGTGGCAGCAGAGGACATGACTTGTCCACCACTATCTCCAGCTCTTCTCCTTTCATCTTGAAAAGGAGGAGTCCTACGAATAGTCCTGGAGTAGGTGGTTGTTCGAATTGCTCGTAAACTGTCTGGAGGTCTGAGGCGTTAAGGTGTGCTATGTCGAAGGCATCTTTAGGTTGAACAATCCCGGAAGTCAAGGTGGATAAGTTCCTAAAGTGGATGCCACCAAATGGCGGAGTGGACGGATCAACAGTCTTGATCAGTAGAATCAGGAGCTGGCCGTTTTTCTTTACAAGTCGATAGTAAGGTATACCCAAGTCATTAGAACTTAAACAATCCTGAAATAATTGCCTTATTAGAATTAAGACAGATCATCAATTAATATTGAATCTTAATCTTAGGATCAGTGACGATAATACTAGTAGAAGGAGAAAATCTAGTGTATAATGATATAATCTGAATTGAAACTTAATAGTACCTGAAGATATATAGCAGCAGAGAGTAGTTTGTATCTGAGCCCTATACCCCCGACCCCCTCGTGTGGAGTCAGTTCTTCTCTCAGCTCCCGGGTTGAAGGCCAACCTGCCAGGGCATGTTTGAACAGCCACAATAGTTCCGTTTCAGCGGATGGTGCTGTCACTAGATCCTCTACCTGGGAAAAGATATTTTTAGATAATTCAGAATTGGGAAATATGGCATGGAAATGGGGCAAAATCGGCAGAAGATCAAAACGATCTTTAAATATCTTCATCAATAGCATTATTGCACTGATGACTAATCTGCTCAAGTGTGGACAACGAAGACCTTTTGTTTTAAAGTTACCTCGATGGTGGGTAGTTTATCAAAGTCTGTCAACAATACTTTTCCATTCTGAGTGCAGTGCACGACTGATAGGTACAGAGATCTGAAATTAATGGAAATGTTAATACAAAAATACTTCTTTCACAATTTATTACTTGATTCAGGCAATATATTGACCAACCATTAAACAAACTAAAGCAATAAATGAATCCGACTAAGGGGTCGTTCACATATTACGTAATCATTTTTTTTGGAAGATTTTTACCCCCTCCCCCCTCCGTAATCAGTTTTACACATAGTTATTTTGTCAAAATTACACTAGCGTAATCATTTGGAAAACCCCCCCCCCCCCCTCAGCTGATTACGTAATATGTTGAAAAGCTCATCTCAACAAGTCTCAAACCCACCTATTCAAGTTCTTAACAAATTTAGGAGTAGTAAATATCCTACTGAGGCTCTTGCTCCGAGGTTTACACTTGGTAGGTGTCTGAGAGAGTAGGGTGGGGAAGAGGTAGTTGAAGTGGGTCCGGAGATCTGAGAGCATGTTGGAACACTTGCTCTGGTGGGAGAGTGGGTCTGTAGGTGGAGCATTGTCGGACCAGTGTGACGGGGTACATCTGAGATCGGGTATTATAAAGCTGTGGGGTTTGTAAGTATGATGTGATGATATTATTATCATAATTAATACAGGGTGGGCCAAAAGTCAGTGTGCAAACGTTGGCCTTAATAGCTCAGTCACTGAGTGCCCAATTGAAATACTTCCTTCTGGTATGACTTAGTACCACCACTGGTTCGAGGAATTTGTCAACTCGTAAAATATTCGCGTTCATTTTTTTCAAATTGAGGTTCATTTTCACATTTATTTGATAGTTTGGATAGTCGGATCAAGCTAAATGTTATTGAATTGTGTTTGGCCATTCGAATTACGTTTGTCCTGAAAGAATTAGAACTGTAGCTTCTCAGATGACCGAGATATGAAGCATAACGAGTTTATTCATTACGTGTGATCAGGTGATTGGTTTACCTAATCACGTGATAAGGTGACCCCGTTAACTACCCCGTTAAACATTATGGGAATTGTTAAGGGTGCCCAATTAAGGTGTCGTGTCACATAATCACCCAGTCAATTTTGTTAACGAGATACACATATTATGTAACAGATGGAATGTCCAAGAAGCACGGTGATAGAAAGTTTGGTGGAAACGTCTCAGACAAATTACAATGGTGAGGGTTAAAATGGCAAGCTGTGCTGTTATTTGATGCCGATAAACATGTATTTAAAAAACAAAATATAACAAAAATCACTCACTTTAAAATTGGCGAGGGTGCTCCGAAGCCCTTGATATTCCCAGCCTGGACGGTGAAGTAAAAACAAACCCCCTTCTTGAGTCCTGTTATCTGGTGAGATAAGACATGTCCTGCTGATACTATCTCGGTGTGAACATCACTCTGGAAGTTAGGACAACTACTCCGCTGTACTGAAATATTTCAGAGGTTTATCATCTACTGCATCAAAAGAGGAATAACAACTTGGAGTTTTTGGTATCTATTTATTTAGAAAATAAGAATTTACTGGAGAAATTGATATTTTTCATGACCACTGGGTATTTAAAAACGGATGAAAATGATCGACCGTGTAATATTAGACAATAATGTCAGAATATAAATAATAACTTCTCATACTTACACCAGATCAATGTATGTCCATCCTTTTTTGTAATTTAATGGGTTGATGCAGAGAAGTAAAAAAGTATAGATATATCAAACAAGATATAATTTCTCATCAAAACCGGATCATGAATAGGCGAGCTGTATAAAACATAAAAGAGAAAAAGAAAATCTGCAGATCGCAGAGAAACATTCCGAAGAATAGCTGTGGGTAATAGCAGAAGAAGGTGCAATTTTGTTACAGTATAATCATTGTACCTATACCATTTAACCATCATTGATCATAACCATGATAACGCACGTTTATTAAAATTGTAGATGAGGGTCAGTGTGAACTTCTAAATTGTGATAATTGCATGAAAGTAGCAATATAGTGAAGAAAGAGACAATATAAAGGATAGAAAGGAACTACTACTAAAGGTACTATAATTTTGCGATAATTTAAAGGTTTCCCAGTTAAGAGATAGCAAAAGAAAGACTAAAGAGTATCAGCATCATAGTTTTGCTCCATATAACTATATCTAATTGCAGCTTCTTTTCTCCGGAGGAGGCACTGTCTCTCTGAGATGGACTCTCATTTCTGGATTCCAGATTGTAGTTGCGGGGAGACCCACAGCCTTTTTCCGGATAACAACAAGAGAATTACAAGGTGATACTATTCTCCTTGCTTTTAAGGATGCGGGTGACGAGACGTTGGGATTAAGATGAATCATATTTCCTTGTAATCGCTGCCCTCTAGCTGCACGAGGGCTGTTTTGAAATCCCTGAGGAAATGTAAATAAAAAACGGGACCCTGCATTTAATTTCGGAGAAGGCCTTGAAAGAGTGACAAAATTAAACTCAAATTAAGTTGCAGAGGCTTGGACGTTATGTAAGTCGAAATTTTGAATTTGTTGCTGATGTTATTGCCTACCGTAGAAATGGTATGTGTAGTATCGGCGTATCTTCTGCAGGTCAAGATGTTCCAAATATAGCGCCTCAAATTACCGATCTTCAAGATGTATATGATCGGATTGATTGTGCTATTCAATGGGATTGAGTAGACGACGACGAAGCGGCCAATTTCTTTATAATAGGGAGTTTCCTCGTTAAACCATGCTTTGATAATGTTTGCTTTCTCTTCGCTTAAACTTGAGACCAACTGATCAAGCATCAGCAGGCAGAAGGGTACATTGAATACGATGTATGCAACTGTTAGAATGACTATGGTAATAGTTGCTGATCTTTTGGATTTCAGAGCTCCTGCACGGTGCATATTCCCAACTTCAGTATTACCAGAGTCACAGTGGGTTGTATCGGTCTTTAGTTTCACAACTGATATCAAGCAACTGATGACAATTGGAAATAAGGGCAGGATAAAGGGCAGAAATATAAAGAATATGTATATAACTATAAACTCCGTGCCAGAGAACCAGATACTCCAGGCGCATGTGCTATACTCAGGAAAGTAATTATACCGTCCCGAACCACCATGGTAAAGACTGTTGTACCAGCAGTACCACCAAATATATGACAGCAGGAATGAGAAGGTGTCGTTTTGTTAGTGTTAAGAACGGCAGCGAGAGTGAAAGAGTCCGGCAAATACTCATCAGTCCGACTGCAAACACTGACAATCTTATCACAATCTGCCATAGATAGCCCCATATGTTACACAGGAAGCTGACAGAGAAGAAAAGCTCTTTTCCATTTGATAAGTTAGTCATTGCGATGGGTAGACAGAGCAAACATATCATCAGATCTACTATATTCATGAATATATAAAGGAGGGAAACGTGTGTCGGTCTTTTCGAGTTTTTCGATGAAAAGTAAGCAGCGGAGAAGAGGTTTGCTGGAACACCGAGGCAGAAGCAGAAGACTGATATGGAACTAAATGGCCAGTAAACGTAAGGATATTCAGTTGTTGTCGAGGTGCTTGTTGTCCCGGCCCTTGTTGTCCCGGTGGAATTTAATGTCATTTTTCGATCCTTGATTGATAGTTATGATTTAAATTATTGTACCATTTACCCATCATAAGGGGTCGTTCACATATTACGTAATCAGCCGAGGGGTGAGGGGGGTTTCCAAATGCTTACGGTTGATTACGGCGGGGGGGGGGGGAAGGGTTTCGGCCGTTGATTACGTAATCAAATTTTCTTTTTTACCCTCTAGAATAATAACAATTTGACAATATTTTAATTCAAATTCCACTCAATTTCACTCTGATAGTGATGAAATTTAGAAATTGATCGAATATCCGGCTATAATAGTAAGTATTTTAGAAGTTGCTTGGCCGGATATCATAACAATGATTTCGGCTCATCATGATAGCATGATCATGAAACGTAGCGAAAAGTTTTTTCTAGAAAAAAAAGACAAGGTGGGGGGGGGGGGGGGGTCAGGCCATGATTACGTAATATTGCTGTCAGGAGGGGGGGGGGGGGTTGGGTCTTGATTACGGTTGATTACGGAAGGGGGGAGGGGGGTAAAATTTGCTAAAATATTGATTACGTAATATGTGAACGACCCCTAACCATCATACCATGATAACGCACGTTTATTAAAATTGTACATGAGGGTCAGTGTGAACTTTTAAATTATGAAAATTGCATGAAAGTAGCAAGATAGTGAATAAAGAGACAATATAAAGGAAAGAAAGGAACTACTACTAAAGGTACTATAATTTTGTGATAATTTAAAGGTTTCACAGTTAAGAGATAGCAAAAGAAAGACTAAAGAGTATCAGCATTATAGTTTTGCTCCATATATCTAATTGCAGCTTCTTTTCTTCGGAGGAGGCACTGTCTCTCTGAGATGCACTCTAACACTTTCTGGACTCCAGCTCCAGATTGTAGTTGCGGGGAGACTCACAGCCTTTTTCCGGATAGGAACAGGAGAATTACAAGGTGATGTTATTCTCCTTGCTTTTAAAGATGCGGGTGACGAGACGTTGGGATTAAGATGAATCGTATTTCCTTGTAATCGCTGCCCTCTAGCTGCACGAGGGCTGTTTTGAAATCCCTGAGGAAATATAAATAAAAGAACGGGACGCTGCGTTTAATTTCGGAGAAGGCCTTGAAAGAGTGACAAAATTAAACTCAAATTAAGTTGCAGAGGCTTGGACATTTTAGAAGTCGAAATTTTGAATTTGTGCCTGATGGTGTTGCCTACCGTAGAAATGGTATGTGAAGTATCGGCGTATCTTCTGCAGGTCAAGATGTTCCAAATATAGCGCCTCAAATTTCCGATCCTCAATATGTATATGATCGGATTGATTGTGCTATTCAATGGGATTGAGTAGACGACGACGAAGCGGCCAATTTCTTTATAATAGGGAGTTTCCTCGTTAAACCATGCTAGGATAATGTTTGCTTTCCTTTCACTTAAACTGTAGACCAGTTGATCAAGCATCAACAAGCAGTAGGGTACATTGAATACGATGTATGCGACTGTTAGAATGACTATGGTGATAGTTGCTGATCTTTTGGATTTCAGAGCTCCTGCACGGTGCATATTCCCAACTTCAGTATTACCAGAATCACAGTGGGTTGTATCGGTCTTCAGTTTCACAACCGATATCAAGCAACTGATGACAATTGGAAATAATGGTAGGATAAAGGGCAGACAGATTAAGAACATGAGCATAACTTTATACTCCGTAGACTCAAACTTGAACCAGATACTCCAGGCGCATGTGCTATACTCAGGATAATACCAATATCTGTACCCGAACCACCATGGTATAGACTGTTGTACCAGCAGTACCACCAAATATATGACAACAGGAATGAGAAGGTGTCGTTTTGTAAGTGTTAAGAACGGCAGCGAGAGGGAAATAGTCCGGCAAATACTCATCAGTCCGACTGCAAACACTGACAATCTTATCAGAATCTGCCATAGATAGCCCCATATGTTACACAGGAAGCTGACAGAGAAGAAAAGTTGTTTTCCATTTGATAAGTTAGTCATTGCCATGGGTAGACAGAGCAAACATATCATCAGATCTACTATATTCATGAACATATAAAGGAGGGAAACGTGTGTCGGTCTTTTCGTGTTTTTCGATAAAAAGTAAGCAGCGGAGAAGAGGTTTGCTGGAACACCGAGGCAGAAGAAGAAGACTGATATGAAACTAAATGGCCAGTAAACGTAAGGATATTCAGTTGTTGTCCCGGTGTAGGGACTAGAGGTGGTCTGATCTGTCATTTTCCGATCCTTGATTGATAGTAATGATTAATGAAGAATTGTTGGAAAGGTGCGGTTTAAAATTAAATGTTACCATCATTGCCATCTTTAAGGTCATAACCTTATGCTATAGAAAATAACAGAAAACTGAAAGCCATGGAAATTATGACCAGTTTTTATTTAAAGTTTAACTTTATTTAAATATCTCAAAATATTTGTTCACGATCTAATCACCATGTGACTCCGAAACCCAAGGGCCTTATTGTCAGTCTCCAGGCATCTGTAGCTACTACAGGCGGAGAAGCGCAAATTACCCGAATTTGATTTGGCAATTTTTACGAACTTTTATTCATCGAATATTAATTTTGGTCCATAAAAAAGGGCAATGACTATGAGATGCAATTGAAATATTTGTTGGTCGCATTTTAGCTCGATTAAACATCGATTTTAACGATCTACGAATTACTGTACGGAATAAATAACTCGCAAAGATGAACGAATAATATCCTACAGATACCTCAGCGCAGTATTTGAGCCTATCACTCCGCGGTGAAAGAATACTATAGACTCAGATTGAAAATTATATCATTACAAAGCAACATTAATTATCCCTTTAGAAATGGAACGTTTTCTTTGTCTTACTAATACTTCCAAGCTTTACTTTTAGATAAAAAGCCATTGAATATACTATAGTGAATATACTTGCTCTCCTTTCAGGTTTAACTGTTTTTGATAGAGGGAGATGATCCAATTTACCGCTCACCTCGATCCTGTCCGACTCACCATTGTCGCTCTTAGAACATATTATACTAATGACTTGCATTCAATTGTTTAATTGATTGATTAACCCCTCCAATACACAGGACAATACGTTCACAAAATCAAAACCTTCCTTATAGAAATCAAGACTGGATATCCACCGTCCACGTCCACCCTCAATAAAGAAGAAGAGAAGAACACCCAACACACAGGATCTCCTTACTCTTACTGGAAGGGCCCCGTTTTGTCCCTCCTTTATACTATCTATATACTTAATTACTTTCATTATGGTTACTATTTTTCCATATTGATATTTTTTATACCCAGTCTGCTCTGTGTGTTTTAGTCCGGGCCTTGATTCCTGGCCCTGCCAATATTATACTTATCGTAGTGACAGAGCTTGCTTACTTTTGATCATAATGGATCGTATCCAAAATCATTTTTAAAGCAATTCATGATCGAGTCTAGTAAGGTAATACCAAATTTGTCATTATACTTTTTTGGAATGATAAGTGAGTTTCGTCTTGACACACGCTACAACCCCTTTTGATCCCGCGCGCGGCGGCCGGCCGGAAAAGCAAAAGCAGCTAATAATAATATAATTTGAACTACAACATAATGTCTGATGGTTGAATATGCCCAAACTTTTTTTTTAAGTGTTCGAATTTTCGGTTAAAATTTTGTTTGGATTGGATTGAGGGAAGTTTACCGATTATGTGATTCTAATCGCTCTTTTGCTTGCCGAAATAAGCGCTAAAAACCATCCTTCAGTCATGTTATGCGCGGCTCATTGTCGATGAAGCACGCCTTAAAGCTAATTATAGGTCAGATCTTAGTAACACTAACAGTATTATTAATGATTTTCGAGCGTGCTACACTCGATCTTCGAGATTTTTCTAAAAGACAGTTGAATAGAAACCCGCTTCTACTAAACCCGCTTCTACTAAATCGCTCGCCCAAATTTTAAGAAAATTCTTGTGAAAAGGCTAGGCTCTTTGGGTATGAAATTGGTGTATTTTTGGTTATGGTTAGGGTTAGGGTTGGGATTAGGGTTTATGTTAAACCGTTTTTTACGGCTGCAAAAACCATAAAAACCAAAGTCACGTGAAATTTTTAGGCGAGCGAATTAGTAAGAGCTGTTGAAACCACCTTGAATCAATGTATTTTCGGATGCTGATTCCGAATCACCCCTTCCCCCTGATATAGGGTTAAAATGCTCCCCTGGCGAGATAATGACGAAAAACTGTCTTGATATGAGTCATATTATGATATGAGTCATATTATGACCATATAAGGAAGTTACTCTAATTTTCGTTATGGGTAGGGTTTCAGTATACTGTATGCTTTTGTAAGGGAATGGGTGAGGGTGAGGGTTGGGATCAGATTGGACTCATTAGAGGGTTTCAGATAGACATTAGACATTCAGGGCCACCTAGAGAACGGGTGATAAAGTCACGTGACAGTCGATCGTAGAGTGATTAATCATCATCCGATGATTTTAGGGCCATCTGTTATAGGTCTCACTAATTACTATTCATATGACACGTGACTCTTATTTTCTAGTCGTGTGAAGAGCCGGTACTGATTACAGTAACAACATCAAAAAGTCTGCTGTAATGTAGACGTTTTTCTCGAAAATTGAAATAAATAAAAGATGGATACGAACCATGGCGCCGAAAAAAAAACATTGTGTAAAATAAAAGCTGTTCTACTGTCTTAATAATTTCGTAATCATAATAAAAATTATCTATTGGGATTCATGCAGTTATCTATCGGGATTCATGCAATCAAAGAATAACGTCCTTCGTGAGATCAAGTCAGCGTGGCAAAAGTTTAGAATTTCTTGAGGCTGAAATTCTATGTTTAGGCCTGAGCTTGCTTGTAATCGTTTGCATCGAATAGGAGATATTTGTCTTAGGCGGAGTTATCCCTCCGCAAGTCAGAGCGTTCCGAATGTAGCATCTGAGACTCTTGATCCTCAGAATGTATATAAGAGGGTTCACTGTGCTGTTAAGCGGGATTGAGTATTGGATGAAGAAGGAGTAGATCTCCAGATAATAAGGAGTTTTTGACCAGTTAAACAATGATCGGATAATGTTTGCTTTCCCTTCGCTTAAACTGTAGACCAGTTCATCAAGCATCAGCAGGCAGTAGGGTAAATTGAATACGATGTATGCGACTGTTAGCATGACTATGGTAATTGTTGCTGATCTTTTGTTTTTCTTAGCTCTTGCAGCGTGCTCGTGCCCAACTTTTGTATTACCAGAATCAAAGTGAGTCACAGAAGTCTTCAGTTTCACAACTGATATCAAGCAACTGATGACAATTGGAAATAAGGGCAGTATAAAGGGCAGTAATATTAAGAACATGAGCATAACTTTATACTCCGTACCAGAGAACCAGATACTCCAGGAGCATGTGCTATTCCAGAAATTGTATCTCTTCCCGAACCACCAAGGGATAGACTGTTGTACCAGCAGTACCACCAAATATATGACAACAGGAATTAGAAGGTGTCGTTTTGTAAGTGTTAAGAACGGCAGCGAGAGGGAAATAGTCCGGCAAATACTCATCAGTCCGACTGCAAACACTGACAATCTTATCAGAATCTGCCATAGATAGCCCCATATGTTACACAGGAAGCTGACAGAGAAGAAAAGTTGTTTTCCATTTGATAAGTTAGTCATTGACATAGGGAGGCAGAGGAAACATATCGCCAGATCTACCGTGTTCATAAATATATAAAGGAGACACACGTATGTCGGTCTTTTCTTGTTTTTGGAAACGAAGTAAGCAACAGAAAAAAGGTTGACTGGGACACCGAGGCAGAAGCAGAAGACTGATATGGAACTAAATGGCCAGTAAACGTAAGGATATTCAGTTCCGGTGTAGGGAGCTGTACTCGAGGTAGTCTGATCTGTCATTCTGGGTCTTTCGCAATCCGTGCTAAACAGTGATTAATGAGGAATCGGTTTATTGGGGGCGTAATTTAATTAGTTCAATGATTGACACCCAATTCTCTCTGCCCATAGAAAGTTAAGTAGCAATAAAAATCTGCAGAAATGATAGAGGGAAAGAGTGAACAATCATCAACAAATTTTCTTTAAGGCAATCTCAAATTGTTTTAAGCTTTCAATCAAAAGGGTTTAGGTTTACTATTTGATTGATCAAATTATCACGAATTTGGTCGAATACCAACAACAAAATCAAACTGGAAAATCACGATTTCAAAAAATGCAGAATTTCAAAATGTGGTAGTTCTTAGGACTGCAAACTAAGAACCAACAAGACGGTGAAATAATTAAAGATTATTGAAGATGAGCACCGGTGGGCGATTTTCTGGGATCGTCTGTAGTAAGATTACGTTTGATTCTAACAATGGTTGACTCTTTGTAAGTCATTGGTTTCTCACCATCAAAGTCTAAATTCATGAAAGTAAATCAAAAGTTATGAGCGTCTATTTTTCAGTGTAAATTATGAAAATCTTCATGAAAATTGTCATCAAGGTTCTCAAAGAGAGCAAATTATTATACCACAACCAACATGCTAACTGATCTATAATAACAAACGTCAGGTGGTAAAAGTATCAAATTCTATTTACGATTCTACAGTAAAAATTTCGCGATCTATGTTGAAAACTAATGACCTGTTGTTCCGAGACAAATTTCAAAATAATTGGTTATTCGAACGTGTGGTCACGACCGTGCATAATGGATGTCAGGTGGGATTTGTTCATTAAGTTTGGAAAATTGTATTAATATGATTATATTCGAGTACAGCAATATATAACATGTAACTATGAATTGTGAGTTCACTTTCACGTTTAAGAATATATAATTATTGAGCGGCCTTGTTATGACGACACCTGCATCCCTAACATGTTGCAATGGTATCGCGGGTAAGTTTTAAGTTGCTGGAATTCTCCTAAGCTAAACTTCGAAAAACACAATAAAATTCCGAGAGCTTACAGAAAATTGTGAGAGAGCGTACTGTACATTCACTACATGAATGTAGCCCAAAAAGCCAGTGCTGTCAATATCTGAGAAATAACGGACTGGTCCACTGGAAAGGGTGGTGAAAAGCGACTTCATCATAAACCTATACTTAATGCGAAGTTAATACTGCTTACTTTTCGTAAAGGTTTAGGATTGATTAGTCTCGACCTTCAGACAGTCAATACTGTGAGGTTTCTAGTTGGCTTTGATGGTAACATTTTAACAATTATACGGAACTTAGGAATGACAAAGATCTCTGAAATGTTGCATGGAATATTTAAAAACTCTTTGCACGGTTAAACACCCATAAAAGTTATATAGAATATTCCAGTTTCTCAAGGAATTAGGGCCATCGGCCATAGCATCGGCAAGTCAAGCGATCTTTCCCGGTTAACGTGATGTTGATCCAATGGCCTATAATTTGGGAGCACTGGACAGGTGCAGAGTGCAGACAAACAGCATTCAGACACGGAATAATTGAGCAGCAAAATGGATTGCGTAATATATCATGTGGCGAGTTCGAACTGCAATATTATAAGGGTCACTGGTCAGTGATCAGGTACGCTTTTGAGCACTAATCAAATATCATTGTAACTAAAGACTCATCCCAGGGCTAACAGTAGAGTTCCCACCCTGCCATTGCCAAGGTGGGAATGTCTTGGTAATACCTGACTAGAACAACATATTTGGACTACCTGGGAATAGTCTGGGAAATTTCATCCTGAAAATTCCCAAGGTGGGAGAACATGTTCAGAAAAACAATTTAAAATGCTTGCCACTTGGTAATGTTCTGCTGTAATTGTATAATCACGTGTAATGGGCACTATCTCAATTACTCTCTTAGAATAAATTACAAGTTTAGAGTTTAGAAGTTATAATACCACCATTAACTGAACATCAGGGGAACACGGAGAAAATATCACGACATTATGGCAAATAGGTAACGATCGAGATCTTATGCAGCTCCATAAGCAAGAGAAGACTATTTTCAAGAATTAGGATATTATTGTTAGTTTTCACAACAGTCAGGTATATAGTCATCCAGGATGCAAGACTGCAAGAGTGCTGCCCATTATGATATGAAGATGACGATATAATATATATATATCATATATATACATATTATGTAGATTAAGATATATCACAATGTCAATAGCTAGATTCGGATAGAAACGGAGATTCATCGATCAGATTTGAAGCGTCACAACTTGGGAAACAACAGTGGACAGCCTCACAGCTGGGCTCGCTTACCCGTGAGACTACAATAACTCCAGACTATTCCCTGACCTCATTGAAATCAGGCTGGTGTCTCGAAGCTTTCATTTTACCATAAAACACTGAAATGTGATACAGAGGGAGGGTTCCGAAGAGAAATAATTGCTGCGGTTAACCCTGTAAATCACAGCTGCATTGTGAGTGATTCTGGTTGTATATAAAGTTATCTGACATCACCACTCGCCGGTGCTTATATCAACGGAAACAGAATGGAAGTTTGGCTCCTGCTGCTACCTAGTACTAGTACAAAGGACTCAAAGATGTAATTTTTGCACCTGGTTAAAATCACCAACCGTCAAATAAATCTGAGTTAATCTGCAATCGATAGAACTTTATTAACTTTGATGGTCTTTTAACTGCATTAAGCAGCGACAAGTTCGCACTAAAAAACGATCAAATTGCATTCGAAATGCTCGAGTACACTGCACACTTGAATCCAAAACATCATCGGGAGAGCGTATTAGTTATTGAGCCACTTTCAGCCGCCGCACTATATCCAACAAACTTTGAACTGTTAGGTCTTAAATTGAATTTATTATTTATTTATCAATTTCACTTGAAAACAATCTCAAGATTCTGACGGATGTGCACTCCAAACAGAGCCAACTAACTTTATAAACTGAAATGTGAAAACTGTTTTCAGATCAAACTGCACGCAGGGTCGGTCAATAAATCAGGTTTTATATAACATTATTTACTGCTCAGCTAATGGCATAACAGGAGATGAGCAGTGCTGTAATTGGTTTTTTGACGTAACATCCCAAACTTCATTAAAATCGCTTAGTTACGTACTACATAGTCTTATTGCATTTTTCCTACATAAGATCTGTATTGAATATGAAAAAAAAAGATATGCCTATCTCCTATTGGCTGCAGTTAGCATCTGCAGCCAATAGGAGATAGGCAATACCATTGACTTGGTGAATCCCCTCCAAAGATGTTAAGTATGATTGAATTCTTAGGGAAGTAGTTCACTTTTTATGAAACGCTAGAGAAACCATCGTATTTCCGAAAGCAATGTAACATTTAAAAAAACATTGATGCATAAATTATATTGTTTTAAGAAACATGAAAAGTTTCTAGAATTGAATCATTTCCACACAATATTTCAAGAATTTAAATGCGTGAGATAATGGAAAGCAGCTGTTCAAAATAGTGTAAAATTTAAATTGTGGGTATAGTGTAATATCTATTTTAAAACAGCTAACACTGTTTATTGATTAATTAAAATTCATGATGTAAGAATGTAAGTTATTGATGATTGATTCTTTAATGTTTTAATGAGAAATTCAGTTGAATCAATGAAACGAATCGCACGAATTGAACTTTATTTTACTACAAAAACGATCTCGGGAATTATTTTTGTGGTAGAAGCACAATACAATTGTCTCTACTGAGGACTAAGAGTCGGATGTGCATACGATTATCTACGTCCAAGGAGTCAATGAAGGTCAATGTAGTGTGAGTGGTTGTTTAAGATGATTTGTTGCAACAAGCATAATGATAATCTCTCCCAGTGAATTCTGGTTGTTCAGAGGTCAGGAATGATTGCTATGTCGGGGATGAGCGAGAAAATCTGCGTCTAGGTTTATATCATAATCACAATCCCTAAAACATACACCGTACACGGCATCTATTTTTGGCGATAGGATTGGAAGTGATGGAACACAATACAATTGTCTCTTAAGCGATGGGTAAGAGGCGGATGCATACGTCAGTGGGGTCAATGCCAGGTATAGACGAGTATGTTGAAGGGGCGAATCACGAATGATAAGTGAGTAGTAATTATTTAAGATTAAAAGTATGCATGTGTAACAGTTCCTAAGAAGCCTGGCCACTAAATGTAGAGTTTAAGGTAGACTTCAAGGTTAGGTTAGGGGTAGGGTCGACCCATTCTAAATTTCTCAGGCGTGCTGGAATTAAGTCTATTGAAACTTTCATCGGTCGGCTAGACTAAGGTGGTACGGACACGTTGTCAGAATGCCAGAGACACGGTTTCCCAATTTTTTACTGGATTGGAAACCAAACTATGGAAAAAGACTGAGAGGACGACCCCGCAAAGGCTGGATGGCCTGTATACTCGAGGATGCGGCTGACTTTACAGGTGTCGATAACATCAGCATACACGCAGAAAACAGTTAGCTATAAAACGAGTGGAATGGAGGAACATGTTACACCGTAGAAGAGATGTGTGTGATGCAGGCCACTCCAACGACTAGGAGGAGCATGTATGTATTCTAAACAAAGGAAACATGGAATTTCTAAAAATTCAATTTAAATACCGTGAGAACAACCCAGTGCTAGACCTACGTCCTACATATGCAAAATACTGAACCTTCCAAATTCTAGCATCAAACAAAGAATGACAAAAAGAGCCACGCTTTGTCATAAACGTGTCATATTTTGGTCAAATTGATCGAGCATCAAATGGAGCATTAGCAATCATCGAATCGACCAACAGGATTTAATAAAGTTTTGACATTCACCGCTCTTTTACTGCATTAACACAGCAAAATGTTCGCAAAAAAACTTTATCAGATTTCATTGCAATGGATCGGGGATCAAACACTCGTTATCTTGTGTTAAAAGTATATGAAATTCGAGTTTGTGACATACTTTTTAACATCACGCTATCTCCAAAGAATATTGCACTGATATATTGATTGAATTTGATAGCAATTTAAATAATACGTTAATTTATTATTTAAAAACTACGTTAACGAACTAGATCACGTGATCATTATAAAGCGTCATAACCTATCTTTTATCAGTTACAGATAGGCAATGTTTGTTCACCTGTAAAAATAATTGAATAATCAGTAACGGTAAATTATTTTGGTTAACATCTTGAAACTAATATCGGCATTCGTCACAATCAGGCCATAAAAGAAGACGACGTACATTAATGATTGCTTATAAATGAGAGTGTCGTACCCCGTACCAGTCGATGCTGTAACAATCTGGAGGCCACGTACACTAGACAAGTCTAGACTAAAGAGAAAAAAGAGAAAGATAATAGAAATAACCCCACATCAAAAGTCTAAGTAATCGTAGCATCAGTTTGACCATATTATGTCTATTATAAATCGTGTGAGGCGTGAGTGCCCCGTGCTTGGCAATTAGTACTCTGTTACAATTTTAAACGTTTTAAGCAAAATATATTTGCTAGGTCGTACGGAAATTAATTGCAAAACAATGGTCTAGTGACGTAACGTCTGTGGGTTTTTTTGAAGTCTCATTTCCGGTTGTATCATACGCCACAACCCATACGTCACAACCCATACGTCACAACCCATACGTCACAACCCATACGTCACAACCCATACGTCACAACCCATACGTCACAACCCATACGTCACAACCCATACGTCACAACCCATACGTCACAACCCATACGTCACAACCCATACGTCACAACCCATACGTCACAACCCATACGTCACAACCCATACGTCACAACCCATACGTCACAACCCATACGTCACAACCCATACGTCACAACCCAGATGTGTCTAATAAAGAATAGCCTTTTATTTTCGCAATAACAGTTTAAATGCATCAATCAATGACTATAGATCGTCGACGTAATCATGATTGTTAACATAATCATGATTATTAGGCATCATGTAGCCTCCAGGCTCGACAAACCCCGACAAACCCCGACGTCGGGGTTTGTCGAGGGGTTTTGCCTCGAGCCCACCGCCTACATGAGGCCTTCTTGTATAGTGTTTTTCCACGTAAAGCTTGATGACTCCGTCTCGGCTTTTTGTTGGGAGAAAAAAAAGAAAAAAAAGCCTCCAGGCTCGACAAACCGGAAACCCCGACAAACCCCGACAAACCCTGACAAACCCCGACGTGTCGAGATATGTCGTATCATGTCGGGCCCACCGGCTACATGATGCCTATTATTGGCGCAATCATATTTGGTAGGCCAAGTCTTTTGGCCATAACTCTCAAGGCACCCGGTCCATAGATCCATAATAAGCTAATACCTTATCACAGTCATGAGTAACGCAACCATGGAAACAACAGAAATCATCAAACAGGACAGCAGTTAACATGAGCGTGCCGCAACAAAAGAAGAAAAGCTTTAACTATTTAACCAATTATGCTGCCGACTAAATTCTCTATTATAATAGAAACAATAGCAGCAGTTTGTTTTGTAAGCATAGGGACGACCGGATTTTGAGTAATTAAATTGTACTGAATATATTTATTCGTGCTGATTATGCAATCATTAATCATAATTCAGTCTTCTGAGCGAATGAGCAGATGCAGTGGGACCCATTTATCTACTTTCCCTGTAATTACGATCATTTTAGGGAATCATGGAAATCTATAGGGCAAGTGTGACTATCAAGTATGTGACTATCAACACTGGTGTATAATTTACTCACCAATTTCTCTGTTTGAGTGATAAAGAAAGTGCACGTTATATTGCGGAAATTTAGAAATATTGGGTTTGCACGGAACTAAATGAGCTTAATGCTGAATCATCATAAGACACGAAGGACAAGGAGGCAAAATGCCAATAAATTGGCGTTCCGAGCACAGTGTAAAAATAACTAAATAACAATTTAAAGCCAAAGTTTCGATTCTGGAACTGGAAATCAACATGGAAAATTATTCAACTCACGTAACCCAGTTTCGCTCGGGTACGGAAAATAAAAGAAAGGAGTAAGGACAGCAGAAAATACTGAATTATGATATCACGGGGAATTGACACAAATTATTGAGAAGAATTTGCAATGGAGTGGCGGTGATCAAATCACGAGTTGGCTGACGATGAAGCTAAACCAATGAGATAAGCTTTACATTGTTCACGTGAAACAATTTTTGAATTTCACTGGTTACCGTATTTGGGTGGCCCGGTGGCCGGCTGTTTATAACATGTTGTGTCTAGCCTCATGTCTTCAAATTTAATTTTGAGAACCTACAAACCTCTGCCTATGATTTGACCTAACTAGAAATGTAGGTCATTGAACACAACTCACAAAATATACTTCAAATTTGATGTTTAGTCGCTGGGGAGTGGGTATATAGGGCATAATATAATAATTAGAATCTTCGATACGGTTCGACACACGAGTATTTTGAATTGTAGATAATTATGATTTAACGAGAATTCATCAAAAAATATCTGTGGTGGTCCGTCAGTTTTGAATTTTGAGGACACATCTCAAACTCATCATCAGCACAATGACAAAGAAAAGGCCTTTACCAACCTTAGTTAAAAAAGCATCCAACAGAAGATGACTAACCTTTGTATTGAGTGATGAGGGAGTGCTTGCAGTCAGTCGGCTCGTAACACTCCAGTTTTATACTCGTGCTGCTGAGGACGGATGCAGATACCCTCTGAGGCATCCCTGGTAACACTGAGGGTATGTTCTTTACACACTACACACATTACACATTACACATTACACATTGCATATTGCACATTACACATAACACATTACACATTACACATTACACATTACACATTGCACATTGCACATTACACATTACACATTACACATTACACATTACACATTACACATTACACATTACACATTGCACTTTACACATTACACAATGCACATTGCACATTACACATATATTACACATTGCACTTTACACATTACACATTACACATTACACGAGGGGATTTCCAGGATTTATGTATGCTTAAAATAACTTACGATCATAAATCTAATGTTAAGTGTGTGGCGATTTAATATGTTACCTGTGTTCTTGAGGGTAGACAACATCCGATGATATTTCCACAATTTCTGATCTGTATCAGATCCTTTGCTATCCTGCAACAAAAAACAAATGTCAACCTCACGACATACCCAAATAATGATATGCAATAAAACTTTCTAAATACGTCTTGAGGCATGAGCCGTGAAATGAGCTGTCGAGACAAAGCTATTCGTTCAGAGAGTCTATTTTAAATTGCATTTTATTGATCGACGTAAAATTAGGTTATTTTAAAACCGTTGACAGCGTTTTAAATCCTTTCAAAACGAGAGGTACCAGGTCCCAACCAAGGTAAGGACAACAGTAAAAATGAAAGACGACAGTAATAAAACGAAATTGAGGAGAACAAAAATTAGACAAAGGCTAGGGACGAGCGTCGTGCAATGTAAGCAATAAAAGACATGGCGACCTTAAGCTTTTGGCAACCATGGCAACTAAAAGTATTGTCCAATCACAGAAGCATTTTGAGTGTCACGACTTAAAGTATTGCCATGCACATTATTGCCTTTACAAGCAGAATGTTTTTACGTGTTAAAAGTACTTTAATTACCCCACTCTGGGAGAGAGGGGGGTGGCAGACGACAAAGAAAACAGTAGGTACAGTAGGTACAGTAGGTACAGTAGGTACAGTAGGTACAGTAGGTACAGTAGGTACAGTAGGTACATTTGGTACACTAAGTACTGTAGGTACAGTAGGTACAGTAGGTACAGTAGGTACAGTAGGTACAGTAGGTACAGTAGGTACATTTGGTACACTAAGTACTGTAGGTACAGTAGGTACAACCTGAGATACTACCGGCTGTACGTGGTTACCTGTACAGTGTATGTGGTCCTGTACGCGGTAAATTGTAATAATAATAATAATGCCACCACTATTTTACATTCTGATAAATGATAATGACCAGAACTAAGGGCCCTGCTGCCCTGTCGTGGAGTTAGTTCTAGTAGCAGAGTCCCGGCAGTATAGACTATGAAAATACTAAGAGCGAACGGTGTAAAATAGACAATTATTTTGAACTTGCACGTCCGTTTTATTGAACAAAGTCGAACAATCAACATGGCTTAGAAGAGGATAAAGTGAAGAACATCGCTAACTCAATTTCTCAACTGTTTCAAGGGGAAAAACTCAATTTCTCAACTGTTTGGGGAAAAGCGTCTTTTGCAGTTACGCAATCATTATTGTGCTTGTCAGCTAATACAGGGTCTAGCGCTCCACAAGGCGAGCAAGGTAATAATGGTTATAATGAAAATGAGCATGCTTCTTTTAATATTACAGCGAACAATTAATAATGTTCTCAAACCATGCTAGGGTACCTCTATTGCAGAGAAATTAAATAATGTGCTTGTCTTGTCAGTCGATGATATTTGAATGAAACCCCAATTTTGGGACAAGGTGTTATTTTCTGAAACTCCTAAAATAAAATAAAAGGTTTCAAATGCATTAAAATATGACTATTATTATTAGGTATGTCATCTACTTAAATCTGAAAATTTTAATCCTTATCAGATGTAACCGAGCCGTTCGTCCAAATCAAACGAGGGAACTTTTACCCAATACCAATGTTCACAAAAATTAACTATTTACATTCGGAACATTGATCAACTTGAAATAAGGTTGCAGTTCATATTGAATCACTTAAAAGCCCGGAGTAGCTTTATGAAGTTGAATGAATTTAAAACCCAACCATTTATGCCACAAATTGCGGCTGAATTCAAAGTGATTCAGTAACTTTGAGGGCTGAGTTTTAAAGTGGTCTACATATTAATCTACAGTATAATATATTGATTTTAATAGTTTAAAAAATCGACAGAGTACAGAAATGAAAATATAAAATGTTGTCTTATCTTGGAAAATCAGAGGAGTTTATCGATTTATCAACGCGACATACCGGTGGATCGGAGGTCAGGGAGAGGGTACAAGGATTGCTGAGAACATTCGTTCGGTTTATCTCAGTTTCTTGGAGAAGTGCCAACACGTGCTGGTATCTTACTCCAGGATCCTTCATATCTGGAGGAGTTGGGTTTCACTTGAGAAGTTGTAATGTTGCTGGAGAGTAGCGAGGAAATTACAGTTATAGTATGAGAATGAGGAGTGATTCCTAAAATATAACCACATTCTACTTCAAAACTCACATCTCATACTTTCAGCAGCTCCGTGATGTTGTAGTACCCTAGCAACGGGAGTATCACCCAGCAACAGAGACACGTCTAACGGGGTCATCCCTTCCTCGTTTAATCTGAAATCATTTCATGAGAATGGGGAACGTGATGTCTATTATAGCTACGGAAAGTTTCATTCAGCATATTAAAATTTTATGGTTTAAGCCCAAAAAATAGGTTGAAATTAATAGATTTCGAGAACTTAAACTCAAACTATTTGTACTCAACTATCTTGTTAGTTACTGATTAAACCAAAATATCTTCGCGGCTAATTAATTAATTAACTTATTAATAGGTATGTTACCCATTGATCTGAAGTCCAGGACAGGTAACAAGGGAGCACACTTTGCTGTACCAACTCAGCTCAATGGCATCGAACAGGGCAAATAGATCCTGCTTACTTGAGTTCAACTGAGACTTGTGACGATCTGGCGGGGGATTAGTTTTTGATTAATTTATTATTAAATATCTTTTAAGGCACAATCAAAGTGGGGTCAGGGGCTCTAGGAAGTGAGATCACGACCTAGAGTCCGGACCCCATTAAATAAAATGGTTACCGATCAAATGAATAAACAGGTTTCAAGTTTCAACACACGATTCCCACTTGAGGGGTAACGGAAAAGCTTAAATAATAAATCATCAGTCAGAACTGAACAAGGAAGTTTTTTATTAACTCCTACCGGTAGAATTTGACAAAAGCTTTCTGGAGTACATTTCATTAGATCCTGGCCATCTCTCTACCTGACTGAAAAAGAAGGCCTTTGTTAACGGATTTAAAAATATTTTGACACCCAAAATGCTCAAGTTATAATGTGAAGTTATAAAGGATCATGTACGACACTTTTATGGGAAATTTGAACGGAGGCTGATCGGTATTAGAGCAACTACCAAACGGTTAATAGGATTATGAACCGTGATACAATTCGTCAACCAGTCATGAATTTTTAATGGTTCAGAATTTCTAAATTATATCAGTATATGAGAAATTGAACCCCCGCTAGAAATTATGGAGCGGGAGAGGTCGAAAATAAACATGAAATAAAAAATACAGAATAAAGAATACATGAAATTATAATGCTTTTGGACACGAAGCATACATGATGGGTACATGAAATAAAAAATTAAGCATCAAATATACGACAAAATCAACGAAACCACTAAACATGTTAAAATGACAGCAAGTGTAACGGAATAAATTATAAATAATACATTAGTATCGGGCGTTGCCTGCTACAGGCTATTATGATATAGTAATACATGAAATATAAACCATCGCGGTTAAGCTTCTTATGGAACCACGTGGAGTCCAAAACTTTATCGTTATATAAAGTTTACAAGCCGGTTCACTCAGAAATCTGTGAGTAGTTTAAAATGCAGAAAATCAGAATGAAAAATCAGAGATAATATGGCGTAAACGTATTACACCTACATGTTACACTTACAAGCTGTTATGTAGAGAAAACCGCAAATACTAGCAGAAGATCGTGAGGAATTGCACAACTAATAGCAATAATACATTGTAAATTGCGGGACAAGCAACGAAAATATTTGCTTCAGAACACGTGTGCATAAATTTACAGATTTCAGTGTGCATTGTAAAGTGATTCAACACAGCACTAGGAGCTGAAATAAATACGGCACCGTGATATCACTACTTGCATGAAGGCATGAGAATGTTACGTTATGAATTCAATCATCTATATAGCTTCTGACCCTATTTTGTTGTATTAATTTTAATAAGATACAGCATCTGACAACAATGTGTTTTTAATAATCATTAACGTGCTTTTAAAAAAAAAATGTATATTGTTCATATATGCCTACATACTATTCTTGTTTAATACGGCTGAAGTAAACTGCAAATCAAACACTACAAGCAATGAACACAAAAAACAAGCACACAAAGGGCTCAATAGTATTTTGATGACTCGGGTGTCGGAAAATTAATTGATCTGATTAAAATAATTGGCAACTATGTATTTGATTGAATTACTTATGATCCATTATAAAAAGGTAAAAAAGGAAGGGTGTAGTCCTAAGCCGGGTTATTAAAGTCGTTTATGCGTTATTGAACTATTACTCAAGTAGTTTATGCGTTATTGAACTATTACTCAAGTAGTTTATGCGTTATTGAACTATTACTCAAGTAGTTTATGCGTTATTAAACTATTACTCAAGTAGTTTATGCGTTATGTATAGCCTATTTTTGAGTTCTCAAATTTATGGGAGTTACACAATCAAAAACTTTAACAAATCGCGGGCACGAATTATTAAATGCACTTAATTAAACCGATGGATGCATAAATCAAAATACATATCCCAAATAAAAATCTGATGTAAAAATCGCACTTCATAATTATAAGTGCCAAATCCAACGAACTTCTTGGAATAAGGTGATGGATTTAATTTTATTTCATTGAATACTGAAGCGAGACATGATATTTTAAGGCCAGAAGGGGGCCAGAAGGGGGCCAGAAGGGGGCCAGAAGGGGGTAAAAATGATTTTTTATAGTTTAAAATAATATGTAATATGTGATGGAGCAGCTGGAGATGAACAAGAAAAAAAAACTGCTTACAAATCTGACCTTGCGTTGCTCAGATTTAGCGCGCCAAAGTTTGAGGTTTGCCTGTAATTCATTGAAAATTCATTATTTGGGTTACAGTTAACCTCATATTTCAAGAACAGAGGCGAATATCAAAATTCTGTACATACCGTTTGTAGGCAGCGGCCCAAGGAACGCCTGTGCCAAGTCTCAGGTCCTCCGTCCTGGGTATGGCCAGCCTTTTTCAAAAGTCAAGGTTTACCTTATTTGAGTTATAGTTAAAGTTTCACATATAATTACAGGTATAATTAAACTTTGGAGCGCAATATCTCAGCAACGCAAGGTCAGATTTGTATGCAGTTTCTTTTTACATATTTATCTCCAGCAGCTCTGTCACTAAAAAACTATACAATTATTTTTCCCCCCCCACCCCATCTTAACTGTTGACATTAAAAGGCTAATGTCAGCGAGAATTCCTAGAAACTACAGGGTCACAGCTCTCTAGTTTCAAGGAATTCTCACTGACATTAGATTAATTTTACTTTTGTGAACGTATGTTTGTCTAATTGACTTGACGATGTTTTTTTTTTTTTTTTTTTTTTTTTAAGAGAGGCTGGGCCAAGATAGCCCACGAGAGGATAGCATTGAGATGCTCTGCCTACCTCTGGGGTGTGGCAACCTTGGGGAAGGTTGCCGGTGAAATCAGAGTGATTGGTGGAGGATGGTGTAAGATGATATATGAGTCAAAATGATACGCTTAAATGCCAGCTGGGTTTGGAAAAGTAAAACGAGACGAGACAGCATATGAGATAATACTTTAAGTCACCCCGGTCTGATCCAGCTCTTCCGGCACAATTAAGCGTTTGGTGCGGTTTGCGAAATTGACAATTGTGGTGATGTGTTGGTTGTCGAATATGTCATTGACAGAGAGGTAGTAGTCCTGGAAATATTGACCTCTAATTTGGGCAATAGCTGGACACTGTCCAAGGAAGTGTGAGACAGTTTCCTCTCCGTCGCCGCACATAGGACAAGCACTGGTGTTTGATTTGCAAATGGTGTGAAGGTGTTTGTTTAAGCCGCAGTGACCCGTGATGAGGTGAACTGCAGTTCTGTAATCTTGTCTGTTTTTGCTGAGTGTAGTGTTGAGGTTTTTGATGATTTTGGCATGCTTGTGGCCGAGTGTCAGTTTGGTGTGTCTGGGACCGTCAGTTAACCAAGTTTCCTGATTCAGTCTGTTGACTTTGTTGTCGATTTGACGATGTGCAGACGACATAAAATCATTTAACGCTTCAAGAAATGATGCTCATTTCTAGATTGGTTCAGTTTTGGCTGACAAGTTGTTGCTAGAGCAGGAGAGCGGGTGGAGTTACAAATTCCTCTAAAGAGAACAGTCAATCTCATTCTCAACAGAAAAACTACACAGTTTACATTACATTGCTTTTTCTTTCGAGGACGGATAGTAAACATGGGGGTTCCAGTGGGGGGGGGGGGGAGCAACGCCTCAAGGATCAAAAAACATATCGTTGATCGACAATCAAGCAATGGAAATGTACCTGCCTCAATTGTAACGACTCAAACTGAACCAGCACTACCAATACCATGACCGGCGAGATAATGCACTTTCTGAATATACGATGAATGATTAATGATTCACTTCTTGATACTCAATATCATATTGAATTTAAGCAGCTGATGGTTACGTAACTTTGCATTTATTAGTTGCATTAATGAAACTGGACTTAATATTGATAAATGAAATGTCGTAGTCTGAACCCGGTAGCTAAATGAATAAATCTGAACTAATGGCATTAAAAATCACTTAATATAAGATATCGATAGCAAACGTCTAAACCTTGATATTATCACGCACATTTAACTACTGATAACCACTACCTGAACCGTTTCAAATAGTTGTTTCAATTATTATACGCTAGGCCTAAAAAGATATTTGTTTCAGAACCTACTCTTCAATTGTATATAATACGAGAACTATAGAGCAAAGAAACAAACAGACAACATCACACAGAGCACACACACACAGAGACTAGATAATTTAAGCAGTGTGAAGCGAGATTAGCACAGGTGGCTACCGTTTTCATTCTCTGTAGGTGCTCAATGTAACTACGAGAAAGAGTGGGATTATGGTATTTTCTCTCTCCCGGTAACAGAGTGTAACGTCGTGATATTTTATTGATCTGGTTACTGGTGTGAGGTGCCTTGTGTAATATTGTATGTGAAGTTGTAATGTTATTTTGTCTTTTTTTCCCCGGGATATATGAGCAATTTCCGTCAAATTTCACACAAAGAATGTTAAAAGATTTAATAATATCAATTCGGAGATAATGATATAGCGTAAGTTGGTTAGCGCTGGTAATGATATTGAAAGAGAAGAGAGGCTTACCTTGTTACTAGAGGTTGTCTTGAGGCAGAAACCTGAAATGTATTAATACAATTAGTATTACTATAAATTAATTGTCAGTAGTAGTATATTTATTAATTAGTAGTACTTATTAGTAACTAAACATTATAAAGGGCTATCCCATGAACTGCAAATTCTAACCACTAGCAACTGTGAACTGACTCTATCGAGAAAAAAATGTTAGCGATTTTATCCTTTCTAGATCTGTTCTGGCTTCTCGTGAGAAAAGTGAGAGGAGCGACAGTGTTGCTCTGTAACTGAACACAATTTCAAACAAATGAGAAGTCTTGAATCCTAGTCCAGAGAATCTGGTCAGCCGAACTGCACTAACTTTTAGAAACTGACTATTAAAATAGGAACAGCCAGAAACCAATGGGATTTCCAGTTGGCTCCCAACAATGACAATGGCCCTTGTATTGTGACTACGAGGATATCTCTCAGCAATAAATCAGATAAGCACATACCATGAGTTTACCAAACAATCTGTATCTTCGGGGAAAACGAGGCATAGTAAACCACTTACAAATACGAGTGATACAAAATCTTGAAATCTCCAAGTCTTAAAAGAATAAAATGTCAACTGGCATGTCACTAAAGCTACAAATCTGATTGATCATACATATTAGTCCAATTAATTAAGGTAAAACGGAGAGGTTTATGTTTCAAGAAGTAGGTAATAATGTAACCTGATGACATGCGAGCTTCTAGATTAGTTAACAGCCGTACATTTGTTTAAATTGATAACATTATTAGGCAACATCAGCTCATCAACCATGCTCATCAACCATGTACAGAATGTAACCAGATGGATCACATGATATGAGTTCAGACGATTCAGATGTACTCAGACGACTCAGATGTGCTCAGACGACTCAGATGTACTCTGACGATTCATCAGTACGCATATCAAACGACATGCAACTGAGATTCGTGAGTTACTATTTATATAGTCACACGCGCTAGTCATTCACAGAAAATCACCATAGTTTCGAGGAAACTCTGAATCTCCAGAATTTGCCTAATCAACTCAACATGTCCTAAAAAACTTGGAGATCCATAGTTTGATGGAAGTAAGTCTGACACATGCAGCGCAAAATCTGCGACTACAAATATGACAAATATCTTAAACTTTCAGTAAGCAGACTGAACCCCTAGCGCCTAATAACTACCAGTACAGATACGGTGAGGGTTAGGAATGGGGTTCAGGCCTCAGGGTTAGGGTCACAGTTAGGACCACGGTTAAGCTAGCGGTTATGGTTAGGGTTAGGAAAAGTGTTAGGCATTCGGTCCGCCAACCTGATCTTTCTCCAGAAAATGGTGCAATTGTCAAAAGTACAGTAGGTTCGCCGATAATGTTGGACATAACTATACAATCTGAGCAAAATACAAAAAATTAACAATTACACTTACCCGTTTTAAAATAGAGTTGCAACAAACAGCAGAATCCATCACCAGCGCACTAAATACTGATAATGTGTAAAGCAATAAGATAAGACCAATTATTTTGTACACACACTTTCATGTGTGACACAAAGAGTGTTGAAATTTGAGTCATGTTTATCATATCACAAGGTAATGGCTGATATGTTATATAATATATTGTAAGGTTGGGGCAGGGTGCCATGGCAGCGAGGCGAGATTTACACCTGAAGGAGTGGAACCAGACAAATTAAGACAGGATTGTCATAAAATTTCAGTTAGTTTAAGGCTGATATATGTTACACGATATCTTTTCATTGGATACTTTGATCGGCTGTATTCGATAGCTGATCAGTTTAGCTGATTAATTTATGTTGATTGTGAATGTCATGAATATTTAAGTACTCTATGATTTGTTTCTGCATCACTGTTGTTTCGTCTGCCTATCGCATGTCAGTTTTTGGATTGCATGTTAAGTGTAATAAAGACAAACAAAATTGAAGATCTTATTCTTACAGAGTTTACTTCAAAAAATATCAACTATATTTCCAAATATACATCTACTATAATATATACTCGTAACGTTCAAAGAATTCTTCCGAATGAAATAAAACAGTCTTTTCTAGCACGTTATAATCGACCAAGATGTGTGTTCATCGCTCGAAAAGACTGTTCAAAAGTATGGTAGAAGAATATAACAGAACTACTATTATATATATATAATTTACATACAGTAATTTATGAAATGTGTGTCTGGGTGTGTGTGTGTTTTATGCTCAAGAAAATTAGCTGCACTCAAAATGTTAAAACAACAAACATCAAAAGTGCTAAAATACATAATTTCATAAACTTGGTCACTTCAGAACGATAGTGCCCTAATTCTGTCCATCTACTTATATTATAGAACCACAGATTCTGTATTTTACAGTCTATTCTATCACAGCATTGATATCACAGTCTATCTGCGATCTGAGCGGGTCACAAATGCATCATAAAACTAGAATTTCTTTTAGTTTAGCAGCATCTTCAGGCTTGTCTAGCCTCGATAGAAAGGAATGTAGAGACTGTTTCAGCTGTCTCATTTCGGTCACGTGTGCTGACATGATGTTTGTCGCCTCACGAAGTTGTATTAATCCAAAAATACACAGTGCGAGGATTCCTGCAAGAAAGAGAAACAGCATGGCGTGCGAGAAGAAGGGTCAGCTGTTCTTCTTAGGGGAAGAAGAAGGATCCATGGGCTGAGTATATTGAGACTAGAACGACCGATAAAGCTGGGAACTCAAATGACGAACGATGGTGGAGCAACAAAACAGCAGGTATGAATTTCACCTTCTTACAGGAATTTTGTTGTTTATGGGTGTGGAAATTGGGATAGCCAATAACTACTCAGCAACGTATTTCGCTCACACGATCACAGTAACACCACTAGTCACTAAACTATCAAACGTACAATGTACATTCATTCTATATACCGCCACTCGACAACAAGGCTGACCGAGTTTGTTACGCTAGATAAATTGCTAGAGTTAGTAACTATAATAATCTTCAACTTTACAGGGTAAATATCCTTGCAAATTATGTCGAAATTCTTATGACTGATATTGGGGGTAGTTAAAACATCAATATATCGACTAGCATGTTTCAATGTGTGAACTACAGGGTTCTTGTTTTTAACTTGCAATGTAATGTAATCATGCTCGTACCAGTTATATAGAAATAGGTCCGCCACCTGAAAGCCACAATCACATCCCATTGGGATACCGCCACTCGATATATAATATACCACTCGACAACAAGGCTGACTGACTGTGTAACGCTACATATTCGATATTTGGGGAGGTTAAGAATGTGAATTGCACAGAATACTGGAAGTGTAAAGGCCTTGCCAATTGCCTGTATGATACCGGTGTATAGTATACCGTGTGTAAGTCTGACACAGACTTGACAATTGGTTCGATGTAAGTTACACACTTTTAAGACGTTCACGAAAGTTTCAAATTGTTTTAGACCATGAAAATAAAGTGAAACTTTCGGTTATCGATGAAATGACGTTTAATTCGATTTGGCGCGAATCGCAAAATGCGCGTTTCCGACCATAGTGGATATTTTATTGGGCCCTTGATATGTTATAATTGTAAGCGGCGTCCGCGTGTTCCATAACTTCGCATATAGAGAGAAGCGCAGAAGGACTTTTGACTAAACTGTTCCAAATTGCAAGACCGAAAATCAAGCGGTTAAAGCAATTAAATTAAATAGAATAATTCCTTCCAGATCTTACTATACGATATCCCTCAAACTTTCCAAATGGTAAGATAACTATAAGACAGAAGACTGACAATATGTGCAAGTATGGGTAAATTTCTATGTGCCAAATTCGTGATATCACTTCAAACACAAGAAAATGTCTTCAAAATAATGCCATGGCGCATTATCCTTATCACTTTTATCTAAGAAATTGAACTGATGAATGACTTAAACGGCCTCATTTTCACTAACTTTAGGCGTTATCTTTTTTTGAGAACCAATCGGCAAAGTAAGCTTAGCGGTCAAATATGGGCTATAATCTGTACTGGATTCCCAAAAATTGATTTCATATAAAAATTCACAAACTTAGGCATACGAGGTTCATATAAGCGATATGCTTGATTAGATGCATAATTCGCAATAAGTTTCTGTAATTTATTTTCGATAGGAAAATAGAAATATCGAACCGTGTCAACTGTTTATTTTACAGGAAATTATGAGCAATGGTATAAAGGATAAAATGCTTACCTTCACTACAGCATCATCTGAAAAATGAATAAGTATGAGTATATTTTGTTGATAGAATTTAATTAAATTAAACAATTTTTGATTGATTGTTATTGATTGTGTTGAAATAATGTTACGAATCCTTTGTGGTGTTAATTTTCCTATTTTCGTAATTGTGTTGAAGTTAAAACATTATCCGAACTTAATATTTTTGTTTCTCTAAGAAAAAACCAAAACATGCATTTTCGTCAACAACACCTCTATGAAGACTAAATTCCTTGGATAATTTAAATCGTGAAGATTATTTTAGTATTTATCTCTTAAATCATGCACAATCAGTGAGAAAATGATCTTATTATTCTAACGCCTGTTTTTCCTTTAAATTCTCAATAAGAACTCTCAGACGGGAAGATAATTTGATAATTTGAGAAAGACCAGCATTACTACAGTAAAGGCAAAAGCCGCGGTAAATCGGAATTTTGATTGTTTACATATACATACGATAACCCCCCATTTGGAGGAAGACATGACCGCGGTAAATCAGGGTTGTACTGTGCTAGAAATTAATAAGAACTTGAGATCATTAATCTTTAACGTTATCTATAGCGTATAGTGAACAGGGTCACAATTCTAAATCGAATTTTCGCAGTAACAGTCAATAGTCGATTATCCCTTTCGATAGTACATCGCATTTTTGGTTGAAATCATACTACTTCGGTAAATTAGGTTGAGCGACACATTACACATTGTCCACCTATAGCTAAGTTAAAATAAAATGTGCATAGTTAAAAACACGTGTTCTCGGAAAGCTTCAGAAGCAACAACCTCACGTTTCAAACACATTTTTCCAGACTCCCCAAAATGATTTCCTGCACATATATATTTAATATAAATATAATATATGCATATCCTGTTAACAACACTGGTCTCAGTAATATCTAATCAGCCTGTTTAACATGTTGAATAGTGGTTGCTTGATAGAATTAAGAGCCATCGTATCTAATCGATCATCTTCAACAACTCCGTCTCTCAGCGAGAGCATTGGAATAATATAGTGTAATCAGAATTTAATGGATAATATATGAATTCTTAGAATATTCTATCGTAATATATAACTAATAAATACACTCCTTACATTACCCACCGGCCACCCTTAACCCGACTACCAGCAACATATTGATTTGATACCGACCGTTAAAAAATCATCTTTGAAATATCATTAGCGATTTATTTACGATATTTTAACTTCTTCAGAAGGCACCATTACAGCTGAAAGGTAAATGTAGGTGGTGGGTGATCAGTAGCGTTCAAAGACATTACATTAATACAGTGATTTGATTGAGAATTTGACGCGGGTAGAAATTTAACAATTTAGTTAAATTGAGGTTAATTAAAGAGGATCGGAAAATAAGTGATAACTACTGATCATGTCTTAGATAAATTAAGATCGCTGTTAAGTTTCACTGTAGTTCAGTTATTTAGTGTTAGCTAATGAAATAAAGGATAGTGTGAGACATTGAGCCTCTTTTGTAGCGGAAAGTGGTTAAATGCACTAACCACAAGGTTATTATGTTACTAACCTCAACTACATGAGTACTTAACAGCTGCATTACATATTCTAAACTGCTGAGCGCTTCATAGTTAACAATACTTGCTTTAAGTTCTTCCTTTTCAGGTGTATTATAAAGGGATTAAAGACAGGGGATATTATATGAATTAATTAATGAAGACAGTATGAGTTAACCATCAACTTTAAAGGAACCTTCATCGCGGGTAAAAGTTGAGAGAGTAAAACTTGCTAAAGCAGAGTTTCTCAATTCTACGCACATTATAGGAACAGGTCTCTACGTATTATCTGGCCAGTCAAACATTCAAACAAGCCCCAAAAAGTAGTCATCGCCCCGCGGACTACTCATGACATGATGGTTAGCAGATCATATGTTCGCATACCAGTCACGATATGTAATGAATGGTATCTTGGTATGCTTACCAGGTGGTAGAAGGGCCCAGCTGGGTGAATGTGGCTTCTCGTACAACATTCTGAAATACTGCTCCACCGACAGAGGCACCTCCCTGAAACAGTCAGTTAATTAGTTTAATTTCATAATTACATAATTAACTTGCTGTTTCGATTAAAAATGTAAAAATCAGTTTTGTTCGCACGTTATTTGTTAAGGTTTCTAATTTCTATACAAATATTCTAGTAAAGAACGTGACCATGATTTGGATTTGTATAAAATGATATTAATTGTATGATGATGTCGTTCCATTATTGTTGTTTTATTTTATTGAGGGAGTGTCCCGCAAAAATGGCTGAATCGGCTAATCTTACTTCTGGAATCGTACCGAATTGTTTTAATATTCTAAAAATTAATTTTTGAAGGTGTGAGCATTATCTAACTTCCAACGAAAGGATGGTAAATACTTAAACGGTCGAATTGTGGCTCGCCAATGAGCATAGTTTTATTTCTTGATAAAGAAAGAGCAATTTGTCGGGCAGAAAAGACCGGCGTCTGCTCAATTCATCAAAGTGATTGGAAACCAGTGTTGCAATTCCTGGACATACCTCGTTTCCAAACAAGTGTCGGTCTTGCTGCTCCAGTTAAATCTGCCACATCGTTCGTTACGAGGCGTTGTCATGACAACCCCTGTCCACTGAAGCAGTACCCAATACTTCTAGCACATCATTATCACGATGTTATCATTTTGACAAATTTAATCCAAAAAACTAATCTTCACGGCGTCAGTTCTGCTGGTGGGGTTGCAAGGACAAGCAAGATCAAAGGTAGCGAACGAGTCCTGGAAATCCGCCAGAAACAGTACCAATTGTCAGGATCGTTAACCAATCAGGGATAGTCTTACAACGCTTCCTTTAATTTACTCCGTCTTCTTTCAACGTGATCTTCCAATTAGGCAGTTGGGTGGAATTAATGAATGAATAAAGAGAGGGCACCCTACCTACCTATGTGACCCGTATTCTCTTATCATCCAAATTAAGAAGCTGCTTAGTATTTAGAGTATTATATATATATTTTTATTATATTAGAGTATTAATGAGTGTCGATAAAATATTCAGCAGTCGCCAAATAATAATAATTAGTGTGAATGTTTTATTTTTGGAGACTAAACATTCGGAGCCGGTAAGTGACTGCTGCTTCATTTTCCCCAGCATGGCAAAGAATTGACGAGCAAAGGATTTAATTCATCCTTGCCGAAACCTATGATTCAGGCTCAGGATTTATATATCTTTGAGAAATCATTACAACGTTTGTGGGTCTCAAAAGCTACGGAAATGATAATCTGAGATCGATATTGACCATTTTGAGATGATTATACGTTTTAACACTAACATTTACCAAGACATTCGAGAAACACCCTCCTCAGTTAAACCGATCCTTGAATCAACATCACCGTCGCTTTGAACTTTACCGGCAAATAATCAATACTCCTCCTCCACCAATTGTTTAATAAACCATCTAATTCTCATCACTCGTTTCCACGGCATAAGTGGTAGGAAAACGGATGTTGCTTAATCACGTGACCAACTTTATACACGGTTATTTTAGTTGATGAGGAAGTAACCAATATCTGTCCTTACTAAAATTTTAATCGTGTCAGGTTAGTCCTGCTATTTATAATCACCTACAATAAGATACAGTCACATGGTAACGATTTATATGAGAAGTATCAAATTTCTGTTGAGTGAAGGGGATTTTTGCAAGTGAGATCGGACATCTTGATTCTAAGAATAAGAATATGAAGGATGAAATAGACTAGAGACCTAAGAAACATCTTAGATATGCTTATCATGGCGTATATAAAAGTATATTAATGACGTTATCAATTGTGATTCAGACTTATCTCTGTTCACTGCGACACAGATAGTTTGACAAATCAAAAGCTCTTAAATTTCAACTTGTTTGTATCTATTTTATGATAAGTTAGTTAAACTCCCCAAAAGGTTGTGCAAAGATGCTTTATACAGATATATTATCATACAAAAATTAATCAAAGGTCTTTTCTACAAGCTACACGAGCAATCTGTTAAACGTATGTTGTCTGGCCAATATATGCTCTTACACACTAGATCAAGATCAAGATTAATTACTTCCTCCGAATTCGGGTAATTTAAAACTACAGAAAATTGGTTGTACAAATTATAACTACCTGTAATCTGTATGATAAAACGTGATTAGACTTCCTTACTGTTAAAACCATGGTCTACATTTGCGCTCTTCGTTGAAGCAGGAGTTAGGGCTAAGCAGGGGTAAAAAGGGGTAAGCAGGGACAGGGGTGTAGGAATGATTTTCTTCATGGGGGGGCCAAATTCTAAATATTTTTTTGCGCTTCGCGCCACAGTCAAAATTTTTTGGCGCTTCGCGCCAATGCCTGAATTTCGAGGGTAAGGAAAAAAGGGAATTGCAGCATGTGCGGTATGGCGATTTTTCACGTTTGCCGCGACAAATCCCTATTTTTCAGATCCTGGCCTCACGACAAATCGCGATTTTTTCAGTTCTCCGCGTCAAATTGCGCATTTTCCTTTAAATCTGAGGACCAAATTCGCGTATTTTCCTTCATATCTGTGGGCCAAATATCACGTTTTCTATAATTAGTATATGAAACCAATCAGTATCACATCCACAACCTTCCGAATGTAGGTATACGGACTTCAAAAAACCGAAAAAAATATTTTCGGCTCAGAATGATCAGGGTAGCATGAAACATGAACAAAAGTTATTTCCAGAAAAACTTTGAAAAATTTTTACTTAGAAAATTTTCGGTCCGAGTCATTCTCGATACGTACCTCTGAAAGCAGAGCTCCCGCTTCCGAGCTTGTATTGCGAAGGGGAGGCCTGCCTCCCGAGATTGCATTACAAAGGGGAACCCTCGAGTCCAAAATCGTATATCGAACTTCGAAAACCGAAAAAAATATTTTCGGCTCAGAATGATCAGGGTAGCATGAAACATGAACAAAAGTAATTTCCAGAAAAACTTTGAAAAATTTTTACTTAGAAAATTTTCGGTCCGAGTCATTCTCGATACGTACCTCTGAAAGCAGAGCTCCCGCTTCCGAGCTTGTATTGCGAAGGGGAGGCCTGCCTCCCGAGATTGCATTACAAAGGGGAACCCTCGAGTCCAAAATCGTATATCGAACTTCGAAAACCGAACAAAATATTTTTAGCTCATAATGATCAGGGTAGTATGAAACATAAACAAAAGTAGTTTCCAAGAAAACTTTGAAAATATTTTCAAAGTTTTCTTGGAGGTACGTATCGAGAATGACTCGGACTGAAACATATGTTTGACTTAGAAAATTTTCAGTCCGAGTCATTCTCGATACGTACCTCTGAAAGTAGAGCTCCTGCTTCCGAGCTCGTATTGCGAAGGGGAGGCCTGCCTTCCGAGATCGCATGACAAAGGGGAACCCTCGAGTCCAAAATCGTATATCGAAGGGTAGGTGCGGACTTCGAAAACCGAAAAAAATATTTTCGGCTCAGAATGATCAGGGTAGCATGAAACATGAACAAAAGTAGTTTCCAAGAAAACTTTGAAAATTGTTGACATAGAAAATGTTCAGTCCGAGTCATTCTCGATACGTACCTCTGAAAGCAGAGCTCCCGCTTCCGAGCTCGTATTGCGAAGGGGAGGCCTGCCTCCCGAGATTGCATTACAAAGGGGAACCCTCGAGTCCAAAATCGTATATCGAACTTCGAAAACCGAACAAAATGTTTTTAGCTCATAATGATCAGGGTAGTATGAAACATGAACAAAAGTAGTTTCCAAGAAAACTTTGAAAATGTTTGACTTAGAAAATTTTCAGTCCGAGTCATTCTCGATACGTACCTCTGAAAGTAGAGTTCCTGCTTCCGAGCTCGTATTGCGAAGGGGAGGCCTGCCTTCCGAGATCGCATGACAAAGGGGAACCCTCGAGTCCAAAATCGTATATCGGAGGGTAGGTGCGGACTTCGAAAACCGAAAAAAATATTTTCGGCTCAGAATGATCAGGGTAGCATGAAACATGAACAAAAGTAGTTTCCAAGAAAACTTTGAAAATTGTTGACATAGAAAATGTTCAGTCCGAGTCATTCTCGATACGTACCTCTGAAAGCAGAGCTCCCGCTTCCGAGCTCGTATTGCGAAGGGGAGGCCTGCCTTCCGAGATCGCATGTCAAAGGTGAACCCTCGAGTCCAAAATCGTATATCAAACTTCGAAAACCGAAAAAAATATTTTTTGCTCATAATGATCAGGGTAGTATGAAACATGAACAAAAGTAGTTTCCAAGAAAACTTAGAAAATTTTTGACTTAGAAAATTTTTGACTTCACTTATAAAATTTTCGGGAAAAAATTTGTTTCCCAAAAATTTTTAGAAACCTAAACTAAAAAGTTGGCCCTTTTTGGCCCCTTGCCCAGATTTCATGGGGGGGGCGATGGCCCCCCTGCCCCCCCGCTTCCTACACCCCTGAGCAGGGATAAGAAGGGGTAAGCAGGGGGTAAGAAGGGGTAAGAAGGGGTAAGCAGGGGTAAGCAGGGGGTAAGAAGGGGTAAGCAGGGGTAAGCAGGGGTAAGCAGGAGTAAGAAGGGGTAAGAAGGGGTAAGCAGGGGGTAAGAAGGGGTAAGCAGGGGTAAGCAGGGGTAAGCAGGGGTAAGCAGGGGTAAGCAGAGGTAAGCAGGGGTAAGCAGGGGTAAGCAGGGGGTAAGAAGGGGTAAGCAGGGGTAAGCAGGGGGTAAGAAGGGGTAAGCAGGGGTAAGCAGGGGTAAGCAGAGGTAAGCAGGGGTAAGCAGGGATAAGAAGGGGTAAGCAGGGGGTAAGAAGGGGTAAGCAGGGGTAAGCAGGGGGTAAGAAGGGGTAAGCAGGGGTAAGCAGGGGTAAGCAGGAGTAAGAAGGGGTAAGAAGGGGTAAGCAGGGGGTAAGAAGGGGGTAAGAAGGGGTAAGCAGGGGTAAGCAGGGGTAAGCAGGGGTAAGCAGGGGTAAGCAGGGGTAAGCAGAGGTAAGCAGGGGTAAGCAGGGGTAAGCATGGGTAAGCAGGGGTAAGCAGGGGTAAGCAGGGGTAAGCAGGGGTAAGCAGGGGTAAGCTGTATATTTCTCTTGTAACCTGCACACTAGCTACTGAACACGTGGTGTGATAACAAGTTGCATAATTTGAAAGAATAAGAAGAAAAAGCCATAGAAAATACTGATAAATCCGTTGATTTACACTACGAGCCATCAGCCAATGTATGTTGTACAAAATACGGATACCTGGTACGTTCAAATAATGAAACATTCAGTAGCAAAATTTAGCTTCCATCCACCCCAACCTGGCTGATAGATCAGGTCAAAACCCCAACTTCCCCTGCACATCATACCACTGATATTATTGTTTTCCGTAGTCTTGTGTAGTCTTGTGTAGTCTTGTGTAGTCTTGTGTAGTCTTGTGTAGTCTTGTGTGGTCTTGTGTAGTCTTGTGTAGTCTTGTGTAGTCTTGTGTAGTCTTGTGTAGTCTTGTGTAGTCTTGTGTTGTGATACAGATTCTCTAATCTTAGTACCCAGCTACTGACAGGCTGTTCCTGCCACCCTAATACCCATTTAATGATACTAATTCCAACCCCTATTATATCACAACTGATAAGCTTATAATCTACATTTTGTTTAACCAACAAAAGGGAACCGCCAAAATAACGGGCATACTTCACGATACATACACTTGTACGGAAGATAATTTCCCGTGATAAGGGGCAGAAATGTTATAGCGACACAGACTTAGATACGAGGTGCTAAAAAACTAGTGGATTTAATTGGAGATTTAGCGAGCTTAAGCGTGGTAAATCCTGTCTGAGACAATGCTAACGAGTTAACAGAAGGATAAAGAGGTGACATTTCGCTAACTGTCTAATTGGATTTCAGGCGGCGGGCTCGGGAGAGGGCTGGCCTCAGTGGACCGTGCAGGACTTATCTTGATGTTTCAGTGGGATTAGAAGGTTTGGTCACCGAACAAAGGCTGTAACTAGTTCAATGATCTGATCACATTGAACTATAAATAAGGATGTCGTCTGGTATTTGATATTGCGGTTAACTCGGATATTATTTGAATTTCGAGTCTATCTGACAAATCATGAAGTTCGATTAGAAGTTTGAGAGATGCTAAATCAGGAAGAATATTTACTGTGGGCAGTTGTATTCAGGCCAGGCTGCGGATTTAACTACAATAAGAAAATACAAACGTATAATTATGTGCATACCAAGTGTATGATGTACCGACCACAATTATAACGTACTAAGAGAGTGGCAATATTTGACATAAAGACCAGTAATAACAAATTTTCTTTCCATCAAGCTTAATTGCGGGACAACCACCTCAGGTATAAGCTTCCTAAGGAAATTAACACATAGCACAGTTCAAAATGAATCGGTTATTTCTTCAAGTCTCCAATCGAGAAAAGAGGTTGTGTATTTGGCAATCTCAGATCTTTTTCGTTGTCAATATTGTAGATTTTGATTTCTGTCTGACTTCCAAATTATGGTTACACTCCAATAAAATGAGTAGAGAATTTTAACCTTAAAATTTACGTATAAAAACTAATAATATTGACATCCTACACTAATGATTAGTGTATAATCTAAAACTTACCAATCTGGAAAGCACTTCTTTAAGTCATCCATCTGTTGATCAACAATTCATACTGCACCTACAAATTACACAAGTTTACATAGTAGAGGCTCTTACGGGCATTGTCTGCTCGATACGCTAGGGACCCCAGATACACCTTACTACACGTATTTTTGACCGTAGAATCGATTGAAAGTGGTTTTAAGATGATTGGACTGACTTTTTGGGGGTAAAATTGCAAAAAACCGATTTTTGGGCAAAAAATAGGCCAAAAAACCATGTTTTTTGATATTTTGAACAAGTTAATTTTGTTGGCATATCGGCAAAACTTGCATGGAGATAGCTAAAACACAGCCGCACAAGATGATATAAAAATTTGAAAAATCCCTCTGTTTTTTTGGGGGTAAAAATCCAAAAAAGTGGTAAAAATGTGCCCTTTTTTGCTTAAAGTTTGAATGATTTTATGCAGTTGTATTAAATCAACCCAACAATAGTCACATCGTGTTTGCCTAAAATTTTCCTTTCCGAAATGTACCCACTTCATATACTTTATAGAAGTTTGAATATTGTCACTCCGCAAGCGTTTTTGCCTAATTTTCGACGCGCACTACGCGCAAAAGCATTTAGTTGTTATCAATGGGCACCCGCACGTTCATCATAAATTTCAAACAGCCATAACTCAGCGAGATTATGTCCGTTCTAGCTCATATTTTCACACCAAATAGAAAACAATGTGATCGTATTGCTGACATGACATGAATATAATTACTTTGTAGGCCTAAGAGTTATAGACTGTCAAAGTTTAAAACGCGCATTGGTATAGCACGTGACTAATAAGGCTATATTTATATTTCTTAACATATTCTCGATCCTTACACATCATACTATTGTGTCCAATTAATAGTTAGGTCTCTAAACTCATAGCAGAAAACACGTCTTTTTGCCCGTAAGAGCCTCTACTAACAAGAATGGTGCACTTTTGAATTTGTCAAAGACTGATATCATGAGTAAAACTGCTCATATTTTTATTAAAATGCTCCTTCAAATGGAGCTTAGAGTTGTAATTGTACTTATATTAAAGGTGGGGCGCTGCCTACAAGAGTTAAAATAGTTAGCCGGTATGGTTTTAAAATTGCTGCAATCGACTATGACAGTATAACTGTTAATATTGGTGAGACTGAAATTTAATTCCATATTCTACAGTAAATTGAGAGGTAAATAGAGGTGGAATGGTAAATGGTTTTGCATTAAATTGTGCAAACTATGCTGTAAAGTCACTAAAACTCTGTGAAGCAATGCTTGAAATCAATATTCCAGGTTTGGAAGTCAGTTCCTAAAATTTACAAAATATCATACAAAATAATTATATCTTGCATCTAATAAATATATATGTTGCTCTTGTGGTAAAATAATCACCTGCAACATTTTTTTAGGCCCAATCAAATATGGACTTCTTTTGGTTATTGTGTGGCACATAGCAACAGGTAACAGTCTCGTGATCAGGCTCTGTTTTTTTCTATGCTGCCCATTATACAACCAGGTGATTGGTTAGAATTAGAATCACGTTTAGTAGGTGGGACACCTCAGAGCAAATCAAACCAAATCAAATCAAATCAAAACAATATAATGATACATAAGATCATCATAAATGTTCTTAAAAATATCTTAATAATTTAAGATATCTAATTTAATAAATCAGACATTTCATATTAAGCCCAACAGCCCTAGTTCAAATCAATAAACTTCTTCTTTGCTAAATACAGATGAAACCACAGATTGTCATTACGATTACTCTCTAAATAGTTATCTCCTCTGATCCTCCTCATCACCTCCTCAATGATAATGATAACAAATTCCTTTAAGGATACAATATACATTCTAGATTTATCTTAAATTATTTACACTTCAAGAGTTCTTAACATCTATGACTCATGACTGGTAGGCATTGTAGTAAGGTATAACTCTCAAGTAGAAAATCTTTTCAAAAATTCCGTAATTTAGAGCTTTTAATATTCAGTTAAACAAAAAATTTCAGTTAAACAAAAATTACAATTTTATGCCATTTTTTACAGAATAAACAAGTTTACAATAAATCAGTTTGATATTTAATGGAATCATAATTCAATGTGTAGTATGGCTGTCATATTGCACTTTATCTTTGAAATGAAATGAAATGAAATAAAGCATTTTTAACCCGTTTATATCAACAATCCAAATAAAAATAAAGATTGCTGATATCAAAGCGGCTGGCCAATGAATATACCCCAAACTAAGATATTCAGTTAATGAATATGATATAAATTCTTAAAAATCCAAAACCAAATTACTTATTGACATTAAAAGTTAGTATAGCAACGGTATTTTAAAAAAACTTAAGGATGTATATCATTAAACATTATTATAAAATAAATCGTTCACTCCAATACCTTGTCCAAACAACAAATTTTACAACTTCTGATATAATAATGTTTATCTGTGCCTTCTTTGGCAATCTGTTTCATCTCTAAGACCAACTGTTGATGGATAGTTCGTTCCTCAGGTGATCAATCCGGAGCGCCAACAGGCAACGTAACTACGCCACTGCTAACCAATTTTTTTTGGGGTAAATAAATTATTCAAACAATATACACATAATTGAAACAATGACCCTTTATAAAAACAACCCTTCAAAAATCAATATATTCCCTATCTCAAATATAGGGGGAAATATTTTAATATTAACCTTGGCCTTGTGGCTCCAAATTCAAATCTAAACTATATATATCAACAAAGTTCTTTCTTGCACCTCTGTCCCCCCGTAGAGAAATCACTGTTGTTCTTAGGACCCTTCAAAAACTCAATATTTTCCCTTATATCTCAAATATTGGGAGAAACATTTGAAAGTCACCCTTGGCCTTGTGGCTCCAAGTTCAAATTTGGGCTATCTATATTGACAAAGTTCTTTTTCGCACCTCACTAATAAGTAACACAGAAAGGCGATGACCTACAACAGATTCTTGTGGTACCCCTGACAGAGGCGGCTCGTGGGAGCTGGCTGGCAGTTTTGTTGAGTGTCCTATCGTCAATGGACGGACTGGGGGGCGTGGGGGCCACCCCAAGCTCCCCCCCCCCCCCCCAAACTACCGATGTCTATTCACTGATGACTGCATACAATACCATTACCATAGTAAAAGAAAATTTAGTAAAACAAAATTTAGTAGAACAAAATTTTATTTTATACCCACGATCAATTCATATTTAGTTCAAATATTTAAACATTAAAGTCAAAATAGCCATTTCACAGAAGTGGTTTTATTATAATATAATAAATTGTGATATTATATATCGTGTACAGGTGATAAATTAATAAATTAATTTACTCTAAAAATGTACAAAAAATACACAATTTTTACTTTGCAATACTGGTTCAGCCCTTACCTGGGGACTTCAGGCTATCATGTTCATAAACATAGAATTAATAGAGATTAGGCGGAATAACAGGCTGCACAGGAGGGGGGCTGAAACCAGGTTTTCGATCAAACGCTGCCATTTGTAGTCAAACGTTGCCAGCAGTTACTCTCGTCCAATGAAATCGCTGCATTTTGCCTGCCATTATGCATAATTGAATTACATATATTCGTATACGAAGCTTGGCTTTCATAATGCATTGTAGGTTTACGTAACGTACCAGAACGCGCGCCGAGTTGGACTCGTCGACGAACAGATATTTTACGAGTATCACCCGTTAAGCGCCCGCCGCCCAAACTCCAAAGTCCAGTATACCCTTGAATGTTTACAAACTACCAAGACGCGCGTTGTATCACGTGGTGACCCCCACGGTCGCTTCACTATAGTGGGGGGAGCCGCGCACTTCGTGTGCGGCGGGTCATACAACGTATGACAAGACGCGCGCCGAGTTGGAACAAATATTTTACAAGTATCACCCGTTAACCAGTACCCCCTCAAAACTCTGGACATGCAGGCCCTAGTTTGATGATCGATTGTTATCTCGAAATTTGTATCACGTCGTGACCCCCACGTTCGTTTCACTACAGAAACCCCTGTATAGTTTCTACGATACAGGGGGAGCCGAGCACTCGTGCGCGGCGGGTCATACAACGTATGACGACTCGACGCGAAATTAAGTTTTTACAAAAAATCAGTGCAAACCCTTTTAATATATATAAAGGAAGCATCGATCCTGCAGCAAAATATAAATCACAAATAAAGAAAGGAACGTTTATATCAAAAAAGAGTTGTTTTTATATACGGTCATTGTTTGCTCTAACCAGAGCACTCCACAGGGGGGGCTGAAACCAGGTTTTCGATCAAATGCTGCCATTTGTAGTCAAACGTCGCCAACAGTTGCTCTCGTCCAATGAAATCGCTGCATTTTGCAAGTCAGTATGCATAATTGAATTACATATATTCATATGCGGAGCTTGGCTTACATAATGCAGCGATTTCATTGGACGAGAGCAACTTTTGGCGACGTTTGTCTACACATGGCAGCGTTTGATCGAAAACCTGGTTTCAGCTCCCCCTGTGACTCTCGCTTGCAGTAGCGCGCGACCGCCGAAGGCGGCAAATATATTCTACTTGCGTGAAACAAGCGCGTCACGCAGTACGCGTATACACATAGCTATGTGAAGGTCATTGTGACAATTAGATTATGTGTATATATATATTGTTTGGATAATTTATATAAAAAGAGTATGTATTGTCAAATCTTTTATTTGGTAAATAATCAATGTTGGTGGTGGGAAGTATTTATTGCATGTTGTATATTTTTACATAGTGCGATGATATTTTGTAGACATTTGTCATGAAGATGTGATGTCATCAATCTTATTTTACTTTACTTTACTTTAAAAGTCATATGTATTGTATACTTACCTGGGGACCTCAGGCGATCATGTTCATAATTAACAATAGAGATTAGGCGAAATGGCAGGCTGAGCGCGGCCCAGTAAATTGTATACTAGTTTAAACATAATTTACTGGGCGGCGCGCTCAGCCTGTCATTCCGCCGAATCTTAATTATTGTTTATGAACATAATAGCCTGGAGGTAAAACATGATATAATTAAAATTAAATATCATTCACGACTGCAATGATTCCAGAAAATTGTTTCACTGCTGTTATATATATTAGCCAGTTTATAGTATACACGGTCTCAGAATAGAAGATAATAATTGGGCTCTCTTCTTCTGCAACCGTGTTTCATCGGTGGTCCGACAAGTTTTTGTTGTGAAGTAGGGTTGAGGAATAGATCACAAATTGTTTTTAACTAATGTGGAAAAAGTGTCAAACAGTATATATACAATAAAGTAATTCAAGTGTTGCAATTGGCAGAGCACAATACAGAGGTAACGGAAATTGTCCATCGCTACCAATATTATATAATATGAAATATCAACAATCAGATATATACACATCTACTCCATCATAGGGGCAGGGATGAGGTTATAAGAGACTTCTGATAGTGGTGTCTCATATAGATCACAAATAAATAAAAACACGTTTATATCAAAAGAATATGGATTGTTAAATCTTGGTCTTGACCAAAGTTATGAATAAACCTTGTATCGTGAAAAAATGTCAAACAGTATATATACAATAAATTAAATCAAGTGATGCAATTGGCAGAGCACAATCGTAAATCCTGAGCAATAGATATCATCTATCCCTCGTAGCTCTTCTCCTCAGGTATCAGGTTGAAGGAGACATTGGATATAGGGGCAGTCCATGCCTTCTTTGCCTTTCCACGTACACCTCTAACTGCTACTAGCACACTCCTCATTATATCCATGCTCAGGCGTGTCCTGATGTTACACATCACCTGGCTGTAGTCCTCCTTTGTCTTGGTGGCTATCAACACAGCAAGTCTCCTTATGAAACGCTTGGCCTCCGGTGCCATTCCTCCTGTAGTGGTAAATACAAGGGGGACGAATGACCCTTTCTCCAATTGTAGCACTCGGTTCATGTACTGGTTCTTTTTCTCATTCTCGTGCAGAGTGTAGAGCTGTGGCATGGTCTTTCCTTGATATGTAGGCGATTTAGGATTGAAAATGCGCACATCAAAGAGTCCTCTCAAACCTTGTATCGTAGAAGGGCATGTTTTATTTACACTATGCATTTGGATGGAAAATTAGCATGCAAGGATGAACTAACCTCTAAATATGAACCTATAAAATATCAACTACTAGAAACCCGTCGCTAGTCGAAAGCTTTGTTCGAGGAAATTTTAAGCATCAGTTATGTTTTAATTTCTCTTCATCATATAGCCCCAAAACGATACTTTTTACCGCATCAAAAAATTTCAATCACAACCAAAGTTATAAATATATATAGGTATATAGCGTCATGAGGGTAAATGTGAGCTAGTTGTGAAATTCTGATATTTCAATCGAGAATGACAGTCAATTGAATTATTGCCAGGCAATTAAAATGTTTAACTGCGCAAAGTTATTTGCGTAATTAGAAAACAACAATATTTTTGTTGATTGTGTGTGCGCGGCGTCATGTCAGCATTGTGTGTAGCTCTAGCGAATTTAGTATCGAAAAAAAAGTATCGATACTTTTTACTGCATCAAAATATTGCAATCACAAACAAAGTTATAACAAGTCATAGCGTGAGCGTAAATGTGAGCTAGTTTTGAAATTATGACGTATCATATAGCATAACAACGCCCGTTGTTAATCTGTGGTTGCTCGCGCACGTGCATTTTTATCGTTGCTACGCAACAGCGCAGTAAACCTTTGCTTAAATAATGCCATTATTCTAACGATTATTTAACCTCACTTCCGACGTTAATTATAAAAAATCTAAAGCCTAAATCAAAATTCTAAGAATGCTATAGCCTATTCCTATCCTTTTTCTACAACCCTGCTAAAAATGGCGAGGTTTCAACTCCATTTGCGAGCTGGGTTTGGCATCACCAGAGGGTCATTTTGAGGTCGATTTTCGGTGTTTTTTCTTCTATGTCCCCGTTGCCGGGGAAATTTCGTCAAGTTTAAAATATAATATAGATATCATGCAACTAAAGCTCCGGAATAAATAAATACATAGATACATCTGGATGCATATGGCCTGTTCTTATTAATACACTGTAGACCCCAGGGGTTCTTTGAAGCCCTAACGTACATGCAACTTGGTCCTTTTACCAGCTACATTTAAGATGGTCCTGCCAGCTCTGCAACCAACTGTTTAAAAATTAGACAGCTCCTGCTAGAATTTTAAATTTTAAGTTATAGATCAATCCTAGACTGAATTTTATAATTTAAAAATACTCTTTTACCCTTACTATGTTGAGAAAAGACAATTTTTTTTGAGAAAAGACGAGATTGTTGTTGATTCAATTATTGTTGTTGATTCAATTATTGTTTCAATTATGTAACTGTATAGAATTATCATTATCATTAACTATGATGTGGTGGCATTTCATACTTAACTAAAATTTATCTTTGAACTATTAGATTATTTGTTACAACAAAATTATAGTTTAAGACATCCATTTTGCTGTGTGTTTCCAGTATTAGTTTATGATATCATGTATCGATTGAATAAATGGTAATAAATTTAACTTTTGTTTTATTTCATATTTAAATTGTTGAATATTCATTTATGTTGCAAAATTGTATAATTTAATAATTATTATTATCCAGTATTCCGAGAATCTATGGCAGATGCTACACAGTCTAGCAAAGAGAGGGTACGCAAGTTTGTGATATTCTTCACATTTTTCCTCATCATCTTCACTGCTGCCGTCCAAGTATTTCTAGTCCAGAGAGAGATAGGTTTGTTTTGTAAAGAAGTTATCCTTGTTCTGAATATGAGATGGATCGGGAGCCTCATTACATGATGTTGTTTAAAAGAGGAGAGTAACATCTACCAGTTTTGTTTTTTAAACTTTGGCTTTGGAGATATTCTTCTCTTTTGTTTCAATCAATTTGTTTGTCAGGTTACATCGGGCTGTTTCTTCCTCCAACATTGGTTTTTGTGTCGATGACAGTGATTAACTATTGGAAATGTGTTAAGGTTGACAGCTCTGCAAAATCTGCTGGGAAAGCCCCCAGCATTCAAACAGATGGCTGGAGATATTGCCCTTACAGTGGTTGTTCTGGTGAGATCCAGTAGATTAAATTATTGCAGTTTTTGATAGTCAACAAAACTCTTAAACAAAACTTAAAATTTCAATCAAACTGAAAATCATTTAATAACATTTCAAACTGTTATTTTACGTATTACACTGCATGGTATAATTTTCAACTTCAATTAACAGTTTTTCTTCAAATTTAGGTAGTGTGCCTATCAATTCGAGGCATTGCCATCAATGTGATATTTGTATTATACAAAGAGATCACCACTGCCACTTTGTGGCCAAATGTATTGGCCAAAACAGTCTCCCTTTCTTCATGGTGAGTATTTAACTATTATTAATACGTAAATCATTATTATTGTGTAAATCTACAGTCCCAGCCGTGTTTAAAAATGTGAGAAAATAGAAGTCAAGATTGAGATTAGTTGATCATCAGATGCATAGTATCTCCGTTATAGTTCGAAGTTTTATTTGTGTCCACCCATGTGCAAATTAGATTCAAGAAAAAACATTATACTTCACAGGTTCTTATTACATCAATGTTTGGACTGACCTTGACCTACTGTAGCGCTAATCTGATCTACATCACTACACATGAGACTCCTGGAACTCTGCTCCTGACTGTGGTTGCTCCTATTCAGGTATTCACAATTGAGTTTAAATGAAAAGCCTATACAATATTTTCTTGATTTTAACAGCTGAGAGATCTCCCTATAAATTAAATTTAGGTAATATTACTATGACTTATTTGAAAGATTTTCTTTACAGGTGCTATGGTACTTTCTTGGATATGTATCCTTGTCTCATTGCCTAATATCTCTCAATATAGTGATATCCTTTACTGCCTTTATTGGTTCAATCATACTGAACTACCATGAGTATAACGTGAGTGGCACTTTTCTATTTACAGTTGATTACATTTGTTCAATAAATTTCTCTAAAATTTAGTAGACATGATCGTTATTGTGCTTTAGGTATACAATATTTCAAAGATTCAAAAAAATCAAAATCTGACCTCTTAATCCTCTCAGTTGCTATTCCACAACAAACCATACCTGACCAAATCTATGCCCATCGCTAGCAGTGGTGTTCTAAAGATGTCGAAATTGGATAGAATTAGAGAGGTATGATAATAATATGGTCATCATTTTGTGTCATTTTGAGTTCAACTTGTTTTGTCGACTGTTATTTTTAAATTCTGCTTAATTTTTAGAGCGTTGGCAAATGGCAACCCATTTGGTTTCATGATCTTAAATAATTTACAGGTATTTGGAAAGAAATGGTACAAGTTCTATGTAGATCCAACCCATCAGTCAACTGTGCAAAAACAGTATGGAGTGACTAAAGTTATGTAAAGAATAAAAAAGTCTACAGTAGTTTGACTTAGATGAGCAGATAAATCAAGATTGTAGACAATCATGGCTCATGCCTTAAATAAGGCCAAAAATGAACAAATGTTTAGGGCATCATTGTCATATTGTGATCTTAGCAACCCGACTGCCAATCTTTCAACCGCAACCATTAGCTATATATCAAAGATATGTTGCAACAAAATATAATTATTTTAAGTATACAATTGATTATCAGACTTTTGTTTTGATTATTTAAATAATTTGTATAATATTTGATCATGCTTTATATTCAGTGGTTTGACCTTGAAAAAGGTTAAAATTTACCAAAACAAATTGTAATGTTTTTCGTCATTATATTTTTATAACGTGGTGACACATGAATATTGAATATTTGTTTTGTTGTATTGGTAGTTTCTCTTTCTTTTGAAGTTTCTATAATGTATCATCCCGTTTTTACTTTATTGCATCAATTATTATATTAAGCACAAACGGTTACATTACTGAGATGAAATTGTATTAGCCTACTATACTCTAAGTCTAAGCTATAAAATCGTCTTCACGATTCTAAATCGTTTTTAATAGCTAGGTTGACGTATAATGGCAGAATCGTCAGCCGGGTATGAAAATGTACGAGAAACAGCTATTAAACTAAAAGAACTAGGGAATCTTGCTTTTAAAGAAAAACAGTACGAAGAAGCGGTTGCCTACTATGAAGTGGCTATATTGCTTCATCCTGCTGAAATATCTTTTTATAACAATATTGCAGGTAATTTGTCTCTTGTTGTTTTGGAAGTGCAGTACAATATTTGTATACATTTATTTATTTGAATACATTTTCTTGTTAAAAACTCAAAATCAATATAATAGTGATATTTATTTTACTAGATAGTGAATATTTACTGAAATTTCAGCTGTGCACATGGAAGAAAATGAGTACGGCTTGGCAAAAGAAGTATGTGACGAAGCTTTCAAAGTTGGTGAATCTCACGGAGCAAGTAGCTTGGATTTATCAAAGTATGTCCTTATCACGTGTATAGAAATAAAACTATTTGACTCACATAATTGAATATTCTTCACAAATGTATCTACATCGGCCTCAGTTATCATTCTACTAGATAAATAAGAAGTTACAAGTTAAATAACTTGTCTTATTATATGCATATAATAACTTAATAAGTGCATTATTTATTGTTTAAGGTCCATAGCCCGGATGGGTAGAGCACTCTGGAAACTTGGAGATGTATACAATGCTATGTGGAAGTATGAAGAAGCTCTGTCTTTGAACAGTAAATTGAGTGTCGGAAACGATCTTGAGAAGGTGATTATAAACTGTAAAATATCAAATAAGGGTAAACTATAGTGCTAAATTCACCTGAAAAAACGATGTTATCCGAAACAAGAATTAAAGTGATGTTTAATTCGAATTGTGATACAGTAAATTAGATTAAAAAGTTGTTCATGTTTGCCAAATTTGTACTAGTTAAAAAGTAAAGTTGTACAGAGTGTTCATAATATGAATCTTGTCTAGAAGATTACATTACATATTTGTCAGGTTTATGAAGATGTGAAGTTATCTCTCTCACGATCAGGTATAGTATTTAGTACTTAATTTTTACCATTTTTAACTTTCTGAAACTGAGAATCAACCTAGGCAGTTAAAATTTAAGTGTTCAAAATGACTAGAAATGCATTTATGATGACGTTATCAAATTTCACCATTCTCAAATCAATATATGATTACTTTTCAGATGAACTCTCGGTAGAAAAGATTTTGGCAGCAGGTGATATGATTAAGAGGATTTACATCAACCGTGTCAGAAAATATGAAACTGTGAATGAGAATCCGATTTTGTTTCCTAGAGCGCCACGGCAGATATTTGTTGATGCCTTCTCTGAAGCAGATAACTCCCATTCCAGCATAAAGCATCAAGAAGCCCAGCTTCAATATGATGCAGAGGTCGACCTTTACAGGGCACTCGAGAGCTTAGTACTCAGAAAAAAGATAACTGTTCTACACAGTTTCAAGTTCTCAAAAAGCCAAGCTTGTTTGTTCTCAGGGTCTAAAGAATCGTCAGAGGGGGAACAGGACTTTGTTGTTATTGTTAGAGATTTTGCCATCGTCCTTATTGAAGTAAAGTCACCCTTAAATATCACAAACAACTCATTTAAACGAAATGTGAAAGGATCACGTAAGCAACTGGGCAGAGCAAAAAGCTTAATCACGAATATCTGCAACATCTGGAACATCAATCAGTCAACTGTCGATGTCTTGGAATACACAGCATTTCCAAAGGCGAATAAGGAAACTACAAGTAAATTTCCAGCATACAATGATTTTGGAAAAACTGGGATTATTTATCAAGATGATGTCCAGAACTTTGGTGCTTGGTGGGAAAATAACATCACAGCCTACCTGACTAAAGTCTGCATGGAAAGAGAAAAGAATTCAAAAGATATTCATCATTTAACATCTACTCTAGTTGGCATTTGGTGCATAAACCAGAATGATTCATGTGATATTGAAATCTGCAGTTTGGGACATTCTGTGAAAGAAATTGATGATGCAGTTCGCTCAGCAGAAATCACACAAAATAAACTGAAGCCAGTTTCCGAAGGTGTCAAAAAAAGTCCAAAAATCTTTCAAACTTATTTTGATGTTGACTGTTTAACTAACAAACAAGAAGCAATCTTTGAAGATGATAAGGTTACTCAGTTCATCATGGGACCAGCTGGCTCGGGAAAGACATTGTTATTGTTAGGGAAGATGATCCAAGTGTTCCAAAGACAGGAACCGAATAACTCCCCAAGAAGAAAATTCGTATTAATTACTGGATCATTTGGGCTTGATGATATTGCTGAGCTGTTTAAAAAAGCTGGAATGGAAACAAGTAGATCTCACGTTGTTTTAGGTGGTGAAAAACATGATTTACGGAAAATGCGATTACAGAGAAATGACGATTTTTACCAAGATTTTCATAGCACTCAGAGCAATTTTGACGCTTTTATTTTGCACCATTCTGCACTGAAGGACACAACGTTTTGGCCACAGTCGAACGAAACTGAGGATTCTATCAAGCATGGTTTATTGAGTGTCATCTGTAATAAAGATAACCACATTTTCATAGATGATTTTCATAATGCAGTGGATACCATATTTAGCTCAATTACAATGAAACCACCTTTCATGTTCATTAAAGATTATTCAAAGACGTTGTTGCATGAACTTATCACTGCCATGAGAAGAAGATACACAAGAAATTCAAATGACACCAATCCTCCTTATTTGTGGCTAATTTATGATCATTCTCAAATGACCTCCTGCATCCTCAAGGACGATGATTTTGGTTTTGATAGCACACGTCACCGTCGAATGATCACATATGTGAGTGATTTTGAAAATGCATTGAAAGATGAGATTATTTGTGACCAAAGCAGCCGCAATACTATGTTTAGGTACCTCGCCAGAAACCTTCGAAATACCGTGGACATTAGTAGATGTATTGAAAATGTATTCAAGGATCAGGCTGAGCACTATTGTCTTTCTAACGTGCCATTGAAGGAAATGTTTGATCATTTGGAAATATCCAACATATTTCAAGAAACCGGTCATCTCATTCATGGACCAAAACCAGCATTCTTCCTTGTAAAAAACAGTGATTACCAAGAGCAAACTGTGTTAGCTATATTAATTGATGTTCTTGAAGAGCTTCTGAAAGATAAAAAGATTCGTCAAAGCGATATAGCTATAATATTAGATTCATTTGGTTGCATATTATTAAACGCTGATAATGAGGTTATGGATAAAATGTTTTCATTGAAATGTTATGGTTTTGGCGGAGTTACTGTTAGAGTAACTGAAGACAAGGACACTATACAAGCTACTGAGTGGAAAGCAGTTATTCACATCACTGATCTATATGAATTTAAGGAATTTTTCCCGCCCTCAGAACCGAGATATTTAACGGATATTCCACAAATAATGAAGTGCAATTCATCCTCTTCAGATGCTTACAAGAATGCAAAATCGATTTTTGAAACCTACATTAAATTGAGTTTTTCCCCTCTTTACGTGGTTATGAGTAGGGCAAGAGTGTATCATGTTGTTATTGGTAAACTTGGCAATTTCGAACGTAAAAAACATTGTGAGGTAATGAGATGTTTGCATAAAATATATGGAGATCCGCCTCTTTCTATTTCTGAGATAGATAGGTATCGATGTTTTCCCAATAATGTTTCTGTAACTCCGCTAGTTAATGAAGAGGGAGAATACGCTTTATATAAAAAGAAGAATTTTGTTTACAAAACGGTGCCTGATTGTCAGGAGCATGCTTCTTTACCAAGATATTAGAATAATTTTGATTGAAAGTAAGGCCCGGATTGTATTTAATGGACTAATTTATTGTCTACATCATAATCAGTTTAAAATAAAAACCCCAGTGGAGCAATGGCCATGGGCACTCCTGAAAACATAACTACTAGAAAATGTATCAAAACTAAAAATAGAAAAATGAAGTTTATAAATTATGTACTTTTATTGTACTCATGGTACATAAATCTTAATCAATAAGTTTTTGTGTCTTGCAATTCCGTTACTTTGATGAATTATTATTAACTTGTTTTTTTTATATAACTTTAAATACGATATTTGATTTCGATTTTAAACTTTAATCTTTTACGTTTTTGGTTAACCCAATTCGCATTGTTTATTATGTACATATGTTTTAGATTATTCATCTAATGATTAATGAAATGTTTAGTTTTTCAAAATTTTAGTTGAAGAATGAAGAATAGTCAAGCGTTTCCAATTGTACCCTACCATATTATTCAAATTATTGATTTAAATTAGATTATTCACATTTAAAAGGTATACTGCTACTACTTCTAGGTCGGAACTAAGTCCGATCTACGCCAGATAACCCCTTCCATACATCAGGGTTTGCAGTTCCTCTTTAGAGTTTGTCCCAACTTCCCTCAGTAACATGGACAAATAGCTTTGTCTTGGTCGGCCTTGCTTTGGTTCCCATTTAGCATAAATTACTGGTCAGTAGCTCAGGATGTCTGATGCAGTGTCCCGCCATTTTTAATCTCCTGCTTCGTAACTTTTTTTTGGCAGCCTAGGTAGGCTACCAATTACCATGTAAAGTAACATTGTTAACCTTGTCTTTCCATGAGATACACAGCACCATACGTCTTCAGCTTATTATCTTGATTTTTACATGGAATTCTTAAAAAGGACAATTACCAAACTATTCGACTGTGAAAAAAGCAAAAATGTAATTCAACACAGTGAGCTCATATCAATAGATAAAATATTCAGATTAAAAATTACTTAATATACCACTCTGTACTAGGAATATGGCCGGAGCAGGGTGGAGTAAAGGAAACATAAACCATAGTAAAGAGATGTCAGTGCAACTAGGTAACTTGTTAAAGGACATGGAGCTGGAGGGTGATATCACCATCAACTGTGGCAACCGCACCTTCTCCTGCCACCGTGCTATCCTGGGTGCTAGATCCACCTACTTTAAAGCTTTGTTGTACGGAGGAATGAAGGAATCAAGACCTGGTGCTGTTATCGATATAAAGGATGTTAACCCTGACACTTTTGAGATCTTACTGGAATATCTTTACTCTTCAAACGTTAAATTGTCGAGGATCCCCACCACTCAAGTACTTCAACTACTGGAACTTGCTCACAGATACACCTTATCCCTCCTCGAGAAGGACATATGTTCTTACCTCAGGACTCAGATCAACGCCTGTAATGCAGCTGAGATCTGCCAACTTGCTACATTCTACAACCTGACTCAGCTCCAAGAACACTGTCTCACCCTCATAGACCTGAACCCTAGTGACTCTCTAACAAACCTGGAGGATTTATCCTATCACACTCTCCACGCTATTATCTGCAGAGACAGTTACCCGCTCCCAGAGATGGAGATTTTCAGTGTTGTGCAGTCCTGGCTAAATGATCCGGTACACAATGTGTCCGAGATGGAGAAGCGGTTTCTCTTGAATGACATCAGACTACCTCTCATCTCTCCTGAGGATCTCTTCCTTAAGATAATCCCAACTGAGCTGTTTTCCAGTGAGAAGATTCTGGATGCTCTGAGGGATCAGACTCTGCTTAATCACGTGGACCTTCCACACAGAGGTAACATTATACAGCAGGAGCCAATAAATTTATATTGTGATTTGTGACCCATTGCTAAATTGTGATCAGTAAGATTTTGTAAGTTATTTTAGGCCCAATCCTAACCTTCAAATACTATTCAAACATTCAATTTGCGAAGAAAAATGTTCCAATAGATGATAAAAATCAATGAAGTATATTATATCTTCTAATAGGATCTAATTGATAATAACCTGATAAATAAATAATGACCAGGTATAAGTTCGAGTTCAGGAGAGCTTGTGAACAGCAATGTGATGGGGGTGGTATCAGGGGAGAACGGTGAGGTTCTCTTCACACAGTTCGAGTGTAAAGCTGACAGACCTCATTGTAGACACATCATAGGGGACGAGGCAGGCATCTCCGTTAAACTCTACTATCCTCACATTGTTAACAAGATATCCTTCCTGCTGCCTTGTAATAAGGAGTTTAACAGACTCTACACATATCAGGTGAGTGTGTAAATTTAGATTCTCATGACTAATTGCTATTAACTCATGTTCAATGTTCATCTTGCCTACTGAAGCTTTTCTATGTAAATGAGAAGAAGAAAATGTCTTCTTATATTTTACATATTATCATGTACAGCTCATCCTATCGTGTTAGGTCCTTTAAAGGTGCAACTTGTTTTATGGACAGCATTGATTTAAAGCCCAGTTTACTTATTAGTGCTTTATATTAGTGCTACCACGTTTTCGTCAATCTGACAAAATATTTAATTGCAGGTATCTATCTCAATAAACGGAAAGTCGTGGAAAGTGGTAGCTAACTATTCAGATTACCACTGTCACGGTTGGCAGCACATAGTTCTACCCACCCCCAAATCTCTAGCCTACATCAAAATACAGGGGTTGTGGTGCTCTACGAGCAAGACCTTCTGTATCGAACAAATGAGCGTCAAGTTAGTCATAACAATAAATAATCATCCTTCTTATTAATGGCGACTCTGAACGTTATACTTTAAAGTTATGTTCCACGACTTCGCACAATTATAATTATCTTTACTAATTACGAAGCCCCGTTTTAACGTTGTCCCAGCACATGTTCCTCACATCCCACCTATCAAATAACAGGTTAGACGGGACACTGGACACAACATCTGTTGACTGTAACGGAGTGATAGAGCCCAGTGATAACGTAGCAACAATAGAGCGGGGTGCTATAGTAGTTGAAGGGGTCTCCAGACACCGGTCTACGTTGCTGAACGGTAACACTACCCAGTACGATTGGGAGGATGGCTACACTTGTCATCAGGTATTTGGTGGGGGGTTTTGCTGCTCATTTTAGATCTGCAGATGCGATATTTTGTTGATTGGGTTTTCTAAAGAAATTATTTGGCAGGTGTATCTTGCTTCTTTTGTTAGATAATATTTTAAATGTAATCTCAGGTCGGTTCCGGAGCGATAATAGTCCTGTTAAACCAACCCTACCTTGTCTCAACAATATCCATGTTATTGTGGGACTGTGATACAAGGTGCTACAGTTATATCGTCTCCGTTAGCAAGGTTTGTGGTGTAATTTGTGCCTTGAGGCCTTTTAAGTGAACACTTAAAAGCTCATTACTTCATTAAATCAATAAACTTAATTCTGAACTTTGAATTTAGTTTAAAATCTTGGTTAGAACTTGAAAGCGATCCACATTACAGGACAGGAGAGAGTGGATAGATGTGGCTGATAGAAGTGGGGAGCAGTGTAGTTCCTGGCAACACCTGACATTTCCAACCCTCCCTGTTTCTTATATCAGGGTCATCGGTACTCAGGTCACTAAATCACTTTCGCTATTTTACTTTATGTGCTTGTTTGCTGCCTTATGGATTAAAAATGTACGTTTAATTTCAACCAAAAAGTGACCCTCCGTCGAGACCAATTTTAGCTCTCCGACAGATAAAGATACGCGTTTGCCGCACATTAACTTTACTTTTATGTTTAGTCATACTCTATAATTATTAGGTATTTTGAGGTTGTTGGATCCTATCAGACCCATAGTTAACTGGGTAATGTCATTAAATAATTGACCAGCTGGTGATTGAAGCTGTGAAAACTATTACTAATTATGTGGACTGCAGCTGTAATGAGATGACTAAATGAGGTGTTATTGGAGTACTTTGTAACGGGAACTTTATTCTTTTGAGAGGTGCCTGTCAAGCAGATACATGACAGGCTTATAAACAGTTACCATGATGTGGCAACCATTAGAGTTAGGAATTTTATCGGATTGAAGTATGGTCTTCAAGCGAGAATATTTGATTCTTCACATTAATATCAAATAACCGATGTTATGTTGACTTATACACACATTAGTAATACATAAAGGTCTGTTTATTAAACTGATCTAACACTGAGAATATATAGTGAGCTTCTTTGTTCGCTAGACTCCTGCACATAAAAAGCTAAAACTAACATTTCCCTCCCCTCAGAATTCCGCAAACTCAGTTTTCCACCTGGTCCACATAGAACTGCCTTCTGAAGCGGACAAATCCAGCAGCTCTGCTAACTCATTCTCTGACAGAAGCTCTGTTAAGAGCGAGATCAGTGATACTTGAGGAACATTCAAAGTGCGAGTGAGCATGGGGAATGGGAACATTTTATTGGTTGGTTTGTTTTAAATTCACGTAGTGGTAAAATGGCTTGTAAGTGATTATTTGGGATTCTACTCGCCCTTCTATGCTATGTACACATTTGCAAAGGTTGTTCAAGTGCAAAACTTCGCTCACTTTATACCCTAAACATTATCTGCTGTTATCTGCTATATTAGACCATTCCTGAGTTTGATCTTGCTACTGTGTCCATTTTGGAGAGATTTGGAGTTAGAGCTGGTTTGTTGTTTTAAACGTGGTATGAGAACTGAAATTGAGCACTGAATTCTTCATACCCAATTTCCATAGAACTAGTTTTCACGCATAGTTGGTTCATAATATAATCATTTAAAGACTAAACATTCCTACTATTTTGATGTATGTGCAATATGAAATATGAGGTGAATTGTAAGATATGTTACAGCTTGCATGACTTCGTTAAATACCGAAGTTTTATAAGATATTCTGCATTCGAACGCTAAAATATGACGGAAATTTTGAAAACATTTCTTATTGATAGTTTTTGTTGTTGTTAATTTATTGCACTGTTTTTGAAAGTTTTATCGGAAAGAAAAAATATTTGACGATTATAATTTTTGTACGAATATTTGTAAAAGAAGGTAGTGTTAAATGCCGTATAGAATTGAGTTGTAATTGTAAATAATTCTTTAAAGATTTGTCGCTCCAAAAATATGGAATTGCTGATTATAGACTATTTTACCATTAAAATGTGTGTCTTATTGACTAATTGACAGACTGTAGTGCGACAGAACACGTTAAAAATACAATTAAAATGGCTAATAACCGGCTGTTAGCCGGCTATTAGAGGGATGTTAGAGGGCTGTTAGCTGGCTAATAGCCGGCTGGCATTGTACCTATTAGCCAAAACTAATATTGTCACCTTTTTGCTTTTTTGGTCGGGATTCCCGAATCCCGGGATTGAATATTTTGATCGGGATTGACTTCACTATCATAGACCCCTAAAATCCTAAATCAACCTGAACTAGTTATTCAGCAAGACCTTGTTACAGTCATTGGCCAATAAAAGTGATACAAAATATAAAATAATTAGTATTTAAATAACAACGTCCCTCTAGTTATGTCTGACGTGATAAAGTTCAAACTCCGTAAAGATGAACTTGTGATGTTAGCTCTCGTCTATCTCTACTTGATGATATGCCCCTTTAACAAGGTTATAATTGTTAATAATTTCTCGTACAAAAGAAACAGATCTTCACATGTCTAAAATAAACCTATTCTAATGTTTTACTACTCGATGCTTTGCTGTCGAGAGAATGACCTATTCCACGTTTAGTTGATAATCACTAGTCATTAATCACTAATCATTAGTCATTAGTCACAAGTTACTAGTTATTAGTCACTAGTTACTAGTCATTAGTCAGCCTCTCTCCTCCTTCCTCATTAGTATTCTTCCCCAATGTAGGTAGAAGAGAGCTTCAACACGCAAGCGATTCACGACATGATTTACAACACTAAATACCTCTACTATTACGACCACATCTCATTTCCAGGTTTGGGCACTGTTAAACAGATAATCCATCTCTTGACTTGTGTTTCGAAAATATTGTGCTTAAATTAACCTTAGCTATACATGGGGCAGTATTCAATCAGTCTAGGTCCATCACTAAAAGGATTTTAAACCACGAAAGGCGAAAAAGTAAATAAACAGAGTTTTAAAAACTATCCCTCATTCCTCAGGATCAGTTCCCCGCACGTTTGTGGGCGCCCTAACAGTAGCGCTACCCACCGGCGCTGTCTCCTACCTGTCACAATGCCCTAAAGCTATCACCTACTCCCTGGCTAGGATGGTTCTGGGGCTGTACGTGGTCTGGAGTTTTAGTACGTTCAGAAGGGCTGTCAAGAAGATATTCGGGGGCACTGTCAGTAATATTCAGTTATTGAGCTTCGATTAAACTTTTCAAAAATTAGTATTTATTGCTTATTGTATTATGCAGGCCGGGTCAGAATCAACTGTATGTCGAGGTAGTCGACATACCGAATAGAATTTTTCCATCCAATAATGAACCAAATTGTTAGTCTCGACCTTCAGTTAGTTCTTGTCCACCCTGTAATACCATCTTCAAGGGTTGATGGTGAAATTGGAGGTGAAAGTTGTGTCATGAATATGATACGATGTTTTCCTTTCAGACAGCCAGCTGCTTGATGTGGATCACGTGCTCACAGTTCCACTTTATGTTCTACGCTTCTAGAACCCTCCCTAATACCTTTGGGATGTGTTGTCTCCTGTTGTCTACTGCGTACTGGATCAACAAAGAATGGGAATCTTTCCTTTGGTACATTATTACTTTGGTTACTTTCTACTTAATGTAATAATGTATTTGAGACACAGATGCAGTGAAACTTTGAAGTCCGAACTAGGTTATTATCTTCAAACAAGTCAAATGTTTGCTGGGAATAAGTTGGTTTTACAGTATTATTGTTATGATAATCGTCACCCCACCGCTCAGCATAAAAATTTGGAATTTAGTTGATCCAGTTTTATTTTGGTCTAGGCAAAGCTGGTTTGGAGTTTCAATGTATAAATCTCTTTATTGGCTAATGTATCAAAGATTTGAATTGAGGTGTAAATACTCATGATTCGTGAGAACGGGCTAAATTTCTCAATACACAATACACATGTTCTTCTTCTGTAGGTTTATCATTACGGTAGACTAAATCACTCAGCGATCGTAAAACATATTGTACACTAAAAGATATAACTTATACAACTAGTACAAAACTTACATTATTATATTATTATATTATATTATATAACTTACATTATTATATTATATTGATCGCAGTTTTACAATTTCTACTTCAAGAAAGTTGTACCCTTGTTGGTCAGCTACTCAAAATAACGATTTTACCACATTTGCAGGTGGGCAGGATTGGGAGTATTGGTATTCAGATCAGAGCTAGTCATTTTACTGGGGCCCATGTTGCTATTGGAGATGGTTTCCGGCAAACTTAAAATCAACGAGGTTTGTTTTTATAACAACTTTATTTCGGTCCGTAGTACTTCTTAAAATATAGGTTTCTGTAGAAATGGAAGCATTACGTTAATTAAGCAAATTTCCCACCATTCTTTGTAACCTGAGCGCGAGCTTTTGAATGTTCTAGCATAATGTTATTTGTGATATCGCGTTTTTCATATCAACTGACTGGGCCACCTGGTCAGTAGTTGATTCATTCAGCACTACTAAAGTACTAATATGTGGGGATACAACATTACATCATCACAACATTACATCATCACAACACTACATCATCACAACACTACATCATCACAACACTACATCATCATCCTAAAATATCATTATAAATACGGGTTCGTACTTCGTCCTTCAAGAAAATATTATTATTCACTGTGACTTTTGAAGATTTCCAAACTCGCTCGTTTGAATTGTCTCATCTGAAAAAGTCACTAAAAATTCACAATATTACAGTCCTTTAGTACTTATAATATAGGGGGGGGTGTCACGTCCGTCTATGTCCGCTTGTCTCATAGAATCCAAAAAGGACAGGACATAGGCGGACATAGGCGGACATAGGCGGACATAGGCGGACATAGACGGACATAGGCGGACATAGACGGACATAGGCGGACATTGGCGGACATAGACGGACATATACGGACACCTAAATTGCTAAATAAAATGTTCAATTTTTGCTGTTATATCATGTTTTTTGTCCGTTCGGTACCCTATATTTTCAAAACGGACAAAAAATAGAGCGGACAAAAACAGACAAAAATGGACAAAAACGGACTAAAATGGAAATAACATTTAGATGCTTCCTCTAATGCTACTCTTCCTCCTCCTCCTCCTAGGTCTTCCTGATCTTCCTCAGTCCTCTTCCTCCTCCCCTCCTCAGTCCTCCTCCTACTCCTACTCCTCCTCCTCGTCCTCAGTTCTCCTCATCAGTCCTCAACAGTCCTCCTCCTCCCCAGTCCTCCTCCTCCTCCTCCCCAGTCCTCCTCCTGGGTCCTCCTCCTGGGTCCTCCTACTCCTCTTCATCCTCCTCCTCTTCCTCCTCAGTCCTCAGTCCTCCTCAGTCCTCCTCCTCATCCTTCTCCTCAGTCCTCCATCCTCCTCCTCAGTCCTCCCCCAGTCCCCCTCCTCCTCCTCTTATTCAGTTCTCCTCCTCCTCCTTCTCCTCCTCAGTCCTCCTCCTTCTCAGTCCCCCTGAGTCCTCCTCCTCCTCCTCCTGAGTCCTCCTCCTCCTCCTCCTCTTCCCTCTCAGTCATCCTCCTCAGCCATCCTCCTCAGTCCTCCTTCTCCTGGGTCCTCCTCCTCCTCTTTATTCTCCTCCTCTTCCTCCTTGGTCCTCAGTCCTCCTCCTCAGTCCTCCTCATCCTTCTCATCAGTCCTCCTCCTCCTCAGTCCTCTCCCAGTCCCCCTCCTTCTCCTCCTCCTATTCAGTCCTCTTCCTCCTGGGTCCTCCTCCTCCTCTTTATCCTCCTCCTCTTCCTCCTTGGTCCTCAGTCCTCCTCCTCAGTCCTCCTCATCATCCTTCTCATCAGTCCTCCTCCTCCTCAGTCCTCTCCCAGTCCCCCTCCTTCTCCTCCTCCTATTCAGTCCTCCTCCTCCTCCTCCTCAGTTCTCCTCAGTCCTCCTCCTGAGTCCTCCTCCTCCTCTTCTTCCTGAGTCCTCCTCCTGAGTCCTCCTCCTCCTCCCTCTCAGTCATCCTCCTCATTCATCCTCCTCAGCCATCCTCCTCAGCCATCCTCCTCAGCCATCCTCCTCAGTACTCCTCAGTCCTCCTCCTTCTCAGTCATCGTCAGTCCTCCTCCTCAGTCCTCCTCAGTCCTCCTCCTCCTCCTGGGTCCTCCTCCTGGGTCTTCCTGATCCTCCCCAGTCCTCTTCCTCCTCCCCTTCTCAGTCCTCCTCCTACTCCTCCTCCTCGTCCTCAGTTGTCCTCATCAGTCCTCAACAGTCCTCCTCCTCCCCAGTCCTCCTCCTCCTCCTGGGGCCTTTTCCTGGGTCCTCCTCCTGGGTCCTCCTCCTCCTGGGTCCTCCTCCTTCTGGGTCCTCCTTCTCCTCCTCAGTCCTTCTCCTCCTCCTCCTCAGTTCTCTTCCTCCTCTTCCTCCTCCTCCTCCCTCTCAGTCATCCTCCTCGGCCATCCTCCTCAGCCATCCTCCTCAGTCCTCCTCCTTCTCAGTCCTCCTCCTGAGTCCTCCTCCTCCTCAGTAATCCTCCTCAGTTCTCCTCCTCCTCCTCCTAGGTCCTCCTTCTGGGTCCTCCTCCTCCTCCTCCTCCTGGGTCTTCCTGATCCTCCTCCTCCCTCTCAGTCATCCTCCTCAGTCCTCAGTCATCCTCCTCAGTCATCCTCCTCAGCCATCCTCCTCAGCCATCCTCCTCAGCCATCCTCCTCAGTGCTATTCAGTACTCAACAGTCCTCCACCTTCTCAGTCCTCCTCAGTCCTCCTCCTGAGTCCTCCTCCTCCTGAGTCATCCTCCTCAGTCCTCCTCCTCCTCCTGGGTCCTCCTCCTGGGTCCTCCTCCTGGGTCTTCCTGAGTCCTCTTCAGTCCTCTTCCTCCTGCCCTCCTCAGTTCTCCTCCTACTCCTCCTTCTCGTCCTCAGTCCTACTCATCAGTCCTCAACAGTCCTCCTCCTCCCCAGTCCTCCTCCTCCTCCTCCTCCTCCTCCTCCTCCTCCTGGGGCCTTTTCCTTGGTCCCTATATAATTTGATAAAATAAGTTAAAGCTATTAATAGCTTTAGTGTGATTAATAAGTTATATTCCCTATATTTCGTTAAATAGGTACTGTGCCTACTGTGTACACTGTGTAACTGTTTCAAAGATATGTTGACGACACAAATAGATCTGGATTTAGCGACCGGATTTGGTGACTGGATTTAATTAAATATTGAGAATATTTGTGAGATCTTTATTCTTTAGACCTCTTATATGTCCGCTAATGTCCACCAATGTCCGTCCGAGTCCGCCAATGTCCGTCCGGGTCCGCAAATGTCCGTCCGAGTCCGCCAATGTCCGTCCGAGTCCGCCAATGTCCGTCCGTGTCCGCCAATGTCCGTCCGTGTCCGCCAATGTCCCAAAAAACACGTCCGTTGTCTCATAGAATCCAAAAAGGACAGGACATAGGCGGACATAGACGGACGTGACACCCCCCCCCAATATATTGGCTATAATGTATTTGTTCGAGAACATCGACAAACATTCCTCATATTATATCTTGAAAAAGAGCTAACACCCGTCCAATTTAAATTGCCCCAATATGAACGGTGTATCTCAAGATATGTAGCGGAGGTTGCGTGTGGCGGATGTGGTTGCGCTGCAAGAAAATACACCTGATACTGTTCCACGTGGTAACCGGAGTTGGTCGTCTTGACGACGTAAGATGGGAATTTTAAAACCACGCCCAGGGTTTCCGGGCTATTTGATGGGTTGCGAGGATTGTTTGAAATTCTTGTTAGAAAACAGAAAGTCTGAAGCTGTTTTCTGCACTGACGGTTATTTTCGTGGTTACATTATTGTCATGGATAGTCCTATGTCCTTATGTGCTATTTGATAATCTACCGAGTGGCTATTACTGTCGATATTCGCTTGTTAAGGTGAATCTTGGCCTTTCTTTTCTAAGAAAAAAATACGATCATTTAAAAACTAATTTTTATAAAAGCTGCTTTACAGAAGCGAACACCCCTTTGATTCTTTGAGCTCTTCGTGAATGATTATTAATTTGAAGGCAAATATGGAGTCTGGACTGCTAAAGCAGGATTTTGAGATAAGATTCTATAACCTTATTAAGTTATTACATTTCCCAATAATTCATAACATCATCAAAGCTTCTGATATTCAATATTCATGCATATAATATAAGTGTATTGCTAATTAATTCACTATGTAATCCTACAATATCATGTTAAATATATCCGCAATTTACTGATAGAGCTGCAGACAAGCAAATTTGCTGGCCATCATCCAAAAATTGATTCATTGGCATTTTTACGTCAAATAAAGCTGCCAATTCCATTAATGCAGGTTTTAGAACCAGGAAATAGATTTCAGTATCACTTGTTACGGAGTAAAATTGAATCTATTTTAAGTATTACATAGCCCAAAGGTATGAATACTGTTTAGGAATGAAGGCTAATATGGATAGGATTCTCAAGTTTACTAATTGGCAGCCAATTTACTTCAGATGATGGACTCTGACTCTTTGATTCATTCTAACGGCTAGGCTGGCCTTGTAGGTCTCTTTTTTTTTTGTGTGAGAATAATTAATGACCTGAACCTCATTGAGTATAATATTTTAACTGTACGGTCAGCAGCTGTGTTTTGTTATCTTATGTGTCACGTGAGGCCATAATTATAATGTTATATAATATAAAGATATAACTTGTGTTTGAGGGTATTTACATTTTACGGGTTTGTTTGACTGTTTGAGTCCCTTGTACAGTTTTTAAGTCGTTATTTGAGCTGTATCTGTTCCAATTGAACCGTTATTTCGAGTAACCTAACCTAATAATTCACTTTCTCTCACTTTCTCTTTCACTTTCTCTCACTTTCTCTTTCAGCTGATAACACCAGGGCTCCAGACGGCCGCTCTAATCCTAGTAGCCTGCTGTTCAGTAGACAGCTACCTGTGGAGATACACGGTGTGGCCCGAAGCAATGGTGCTCTATTACAATACCTGGCTTAATAAGAGCAGTGACTGGGGCACTCTCCCTCTGCTATGGTAATCAGATAATTACATAATTACATGATTGAAGGATCATAATTATTATGTCGGTATCTGTACCTGGTTGCCCACATGCAGCCGTATCTTATCAATATTAAATTCTCTAGGGAGATGATCCACTAATGTGTCTAGTTCAGTTTACGTTTAGACTTGGTTATTGGTCTACAGAAATATCAAGATACTGTATCATGTACGCATAATATGAGTGTATAAAGTTTCAGTTTCATTGTGTATATTTGCATAGTAGAATGTATATTTTATTATAATATAATATGTTTAATAATAAATTGTGACCTCCCTCAGGTATTTCTACTCTGCACTGCCCCGCGCGATGTTGTTAGCACTCCCCCTATCAGTTGTTGGGTGTCTAACAGACCGGAGAGTAATGAACTTTGCCGCACCAGCGCTTCTTTTTGTAGCGCTTTACTCCTTGCTACCTCACAAAGAACTCAGGTTAATCACAAGGATATAGTTTTATAAGGGTCAAATATTCAAATACTTTGTGTAAATATTGAACTATTGCGAGGGTATCAGTTGTCATAACATTATCATGGTAACTTTCATTAAGTTTAAAACTTTAAGCAATCCTGCCTAGTATTCAGCGCTCACGCTGGAAAGTGGAAAATGATAAATTTCGGACCAGCAAACGGTTTTCGTTTAGCTATGTATAATAAAAATCAAATAATTAATTACTTATCAAACAATTAATTAACTAGTCCATTGTTCCCCCAGATTTGTCCTGTATGCTGTACCTCTACTGAACGTGGCTGCAGCCTATACGCTCTCTCAGCTCTGGAGTAAAGGACAACTTGCTAAGCTGGTTGTAGTGGGGGGCTTTGCTGGCCATCTCCTTTGTAAGTAGAGACTGGTTAACCATGGTTAATATCGGAGTTAGAGAGGAGATCCGATTAGAATATTATACACAAAAAAGTGACGGAGGGGGTTACTTATAGTCATAGATGACTCTATCTACATTGATTACTTCATTATATGGTAGCAGGAATTATTCATCGGAATGGGTATGTAATGTAATGGTACCACAACAAAATCTTTCTGGCTTGAAAAGTTGAAACATTGTCCAGTTATTTTCTGGTGCTCAACGTTTAATTCTGTCTAAGCGACAGCTGGACGGCTGTGGACATCTTGCTGAGTAGATATAACCATCTTTAGTTCTGCAGATCTATTATAGTGCTCCATTACCCTCTGCAGATCCTAGCCCACCAGTTAAATGTTAGTAATTCTAAGTGCTGGTATGACTAACCTGGTTAAGTGAGGTATGTGATATTGGCATGTTAAAGCTAGAGGCTAGAGGCGTTAAAACGCCTGTCGGTTGTTACTGTATTGTGTGTGTTATCTAATTGGGTAATTACATGGAACATTTGCACTTGTGTATAAAGATGAGACAAGTTGTTCTAGTTAGTAGTTGTTTCTGCAGGTCGTGTGTGACATGAGGCTGAAGTGACTTGTAATTACTCCTCTGACACGATAACTTTAATATGAGTAGTTGTATCTTGTCAGTGCTTGTTTTACTAGTTACTTAGAATTGGTTTATAATCGTGTATCTTTTTATAATTTATTACATTTGTCACACTTTAAATACGAAATGACTTGCTCCAGCTTTTATAAAAGCTGGAGCAAGTTATTGTATATTGTATATTGTATATTAAGACGCAATGAAACTACCGGACCACGATGTATTGGGACTTGCCACCATGGCAACATTAAAATATATCGACTCTGTTACATCGTTTCCTGTTATTATACTATATTGTATATTGTATATTGTATATTGTATATTGTATATTGTATAATGTATATTGTATATTGTATATTGTATTTTGTATAAATACAAAATACAATATATCACAACTTAAACCACCTTGGATATGACCATACTAACTTTACTTCAGCATCTCAAAGATTACCGCTCAAGCTCAAAATAACAATAAAATTACAATAAAAGCTCGCAATTTAGAGATTTTCTGGGCCGTTTTATGTAAATGGTAACTGTAGTAAGTATTTGAGGAGTCATAATCCTCCTCAGATAGTGTTTCTCTTGTCTCGTATAATATAAACTGTATAATGTCACACTTTGGTGACAGGTATAAAGCGAAACATCTTACTAAAGTTATAACTAAATGTAGAGTTAGAGCAAAATGTGGTGTTAAGAGAGTTATTTCAGTGTGTTTGTTGTTGCTCAGTCAGATGTAATAACTTGAATAGTACCTAGTATATAGTATATATATAGTATAATAGTACATAGTATCATCTTCAATTCGTTATTCGTATGACAGGTATGTTCTGTGTCAATCAGAACCGTTCATAGAATATTCGCACAGAAAGCCGCCGGTCCAAGTACTACAATAATTAGTGGTAACTGCATTCCTCACATACCTTACTTCCTCCTAACAACCCCTGTTTCAGGTTGTGGTTTGTTCCTGTCTGCCTCACACCACAACTACCCTGGTGGTTACGCCCTACAAGCACTCCACAACCAAGCCCCCTGTTCTCAAAACACAACTGTTTATATCGGCAACTTCGCTGCACAGAATGGCGTGTCGCGCTTCGGCGAGAAGTGTGAGTCTCTTTATGGTGATCGCCGCTGGAATTACGTCAAAACAGAAACTTTGGACGTTGAGACAATCAGAAACTTTAACATACTGCTGGTTGAGCCAAAAGAGGCACATCACTATCAGTTCACACATTCTGTGGTTGAAAAGTTTCATGTCTATGCTGGATTACAGTTCACCAAGGATCCACCTTTTGTGCTGACCAAGAAAAAAGAAGCTATTTATTTGATGAAGTCTAAAAAGATTAAGAAGAAAGTTTATGTGAAAGACTCGTAGCGCAAATACTACATATTATTTTAACATGTTTCTCGTTGCCAACAAATTTACATATAAACCACCATATTTATGAGAACTATCCTGGATTGAACACGCTTTGCATATAATTTACGATTACAGAAGTAGCAGTGCATGTTTCCTTATCTTAACAATAACTCCTATCCAGTGGTAGACACGTTATGCATCTTTACTCTTCAGACTTATGTTTACATACTATGATTATATATACTTGACCTGTTACTGAATCGTTGCAGTTTCTTTTTCTAACTTACTGCTCACTCCTAACTTTCCATTATATAATATCAGTGCTTACGTATGTTTTATTAATTTATTGATGCGGAAATCGTGTTCTATATCTATTATCTAAAGCATGAATACAATTATATTTTAGATAAGTTATTTTCGAATTTTGATTGCAAATGGTTTGAATTTTTAACGGGTATTATAATTTTGTTTGATTAGTTTATCTTTTTTTGTTCGTATTTTGATTAATAATATTATATAATACTTTATAACAGCATACTACTGCACTGTTTTATTTGCGCATTCTAAACTTCCAAACTTTAAATAACTGCTGTAATTGGGCAATTTGGGTAATAACATCACAGCATTGGCTTTTTAAATCATACGGACGTCTGTCCTTCTACTTAAAGAAGTTTGCCGGATTGCACAATTACAAGAATTTGTGACAAAACAGTCGACAAAGTATTCAAACAATTTGTCAGGATGATATCTAATACTTACCTCGTGATATTATCTAACATTCCTACCTTCTCAGTAGCATGATGTGAAGTAAGAGTACTTGTATCTCGCAACTCACTCAATCCGACTAACACATAAACATCATCAATGCTTTATGAGTAGTTCTCTTTGCGAGTAAGTTTAGATAATTGTTCGTGATATCTTTCTGATTGACAGCACATAGATATTAGTAAAAAAAGGCAAATAACTGGTAAAAATATGAAAATAGTCGACGTTTCTGCACTAGTCGGCCTAAGTAATCTTAGTAAAAGGCCAATGAGTGCCAAAACGTCGATCATTTTCATATAGTTTTACCAGTTCTTTGCCTTGTTTTACTTAGACAAAGTCGAGAGCTGTGATGCTTCCTACTAAACACTACTATGTGATTGACAACAAACAGCCATCTGATTTCAGACTATTTTCAACATGTCAGTTTCTCTAACCAATATGTTAATTTCTCTGATAACTGTGTGTGATTTTACCTCCTAACCCTGCAACAGACTGATACAAAGACAGAAAAGCGGCAGCAGTAAGATGCGGAGCGGTAAAGTGGATCGTAACCACGCAGTCTTTATCGAGCGCACTCGGGAGGGGGACCAGTTTTATAGCATACTCGCTACGCGCTCCAGTTCAGACAGTGATTGCAAGCAACTTCAACCTCCTCATCGGAAACAGAAACGGTTTGTTTTTGTAACCAGGCATTTTCCAACATTCCATTGTTGCAACAATTTGTGTTAAAGGCACAGATTACCTCAGCTTAGAATTATCAATGGGTAAACAATCTTGTTTGATAATTATACTGATTTTAATATCATATCACTGTCTATACTCAAAACTCAAGCTTTGATTTTTCAGGAGACACTCTGCGTTATCAAGCAGTAATGTTTGGAGAAGCGTGTTCTTGACGGGAACTTTCTTTCTTGCTCTAGTGCTTCTGGCTACTATGGCTTGGCTCGTCATTACCATGAAGTTCCGACTTGAAACTTTGGAAGTTAAAGGTTTGAACTAGCAGAACTCCTAGTTTACCAACAACATTAATATATAATGTTTTGTGGATACAATTTAAAAGTTTATTCGTTCTGCTCAACAGTAATTACTGCACTTTATGCAATTATGTATTATTTTAATTATGAACGTAATCTAAAAATTTTAACAACCTTATCAAATAAATCCCTAAGTTATGAGACTGGCGAACGATGTTGATAGCTTGTTACGGACTCAACTGACTTGGAGTTCTACTCAGACCACGATGAATAGTTTAAGTGGCCAAGTAAGCGATAAATCTATATTTTGACATGTCAACGTATAACGTAATTTGTGTTCCCGGTTCATGTTTACAGTATCCTATAAACTAGTTATCGTTCATCGCGGATGCCAAACATAGCATAAACACATCAGAAACCGGATTATACCTAATATGAATTACATTGCAGATACAAGGTATCAAGAGTGATATCGAGAGAGTTGAGGCATCGAATAAGTCACCAGAAAAGGTATGTTTGCATTTGTTACAGCTACTACTGCATGTACGTATGCACATTCTCCGGCAGTCACACCAGAATGGTGTTTGCCTTGTAGCGCGCGGCGCAATTTTAACAAGTAAAACGTGACATTTCCCCACTATTCATGGACACGTATCGTTTTGTTGTTTTGATGGTAGAATTTATAAAATATACAAATTAGATTTTGGCACGTTTTCAACTTATCGATTAGTAAAACAAATTTTTTAGTAAAACAAATTTAAATTTTGGTATTTATTAATAACAATCAAAACATATCATATCATAAAAATAAAGCCGCGTGTTGGTTGACTGCCTCAGTATGGTGAATAATTTAAGCTTGAAGGTGCCCTGCGCATTTACAGAACATTATGCGGCGATCACATGATCACGAGGACCTGTGAGCGCCAAATTTAATTTAAACTTTCTAGAAATCGTACATCACTACGAGTTACTCATGCTTTTGAATTATAGGAGTGCGGATTGTCAGGTATTTCATTCATTCATACTTAATCGGTTTAAAGCTGTATATTTAGAGCTCACTATTGTTTGAACTATGAAAGCAGAACGTAAATAATGGACAATATACCGACGACAATACCAAGGACCCGAGTGCCGCATTGACTTTTCCGGATCCGTTTTTACCGAAGGCTTATCCACCAGTTACTCATGCTGCATGACGTATAGTCTGATAATATTTTGCTTTATCTCTAGCAAGCATTCTGTAAGTTGGAGTGTCGTATTTATTATAGAAGAGCCAGCCAACCTCCGCATTACAATCTTTTGTATGCCAGGTTCGTTTATAAAATCTAATCATATAATAAGATTGATCCAATAGTCTAAGATGAACGGTATATCTTAGCTCATCGTTATTAAAATCCTAATGGATGAATTAATCAAGTAATGTTCCCTTCCAACACAACTAAACAACAAACAAATGCTTGCCCACCAGTGGTGACGCAATCGTAGGGGCATGCAGTTGGTTCAGATAACTCTCACCCCGACGACAGCGTCGAGAAATTATCAAATTATGCATTTGCGCCATACTGGACACATTTAATATTTAATATTTTGTGGTTTGTAGAAATTAGTGTCATCTAAAGTATAGCTTAACTGGCGAGCAAGCATTAAAAGCTTTAAGAAGAATTATGCTGGTTTTTGTAGACAGAGGTAAGAATAGACCACCTGCCTACCTACCTATTGAAACAATCTGTGAACCACCTCCTTGACTGCACCAGTCTGTTATCTAGTTCGGGTTTTCTGCACTGTATCCATGAGTTGGGGGTTTGTCTGGAAGAGTGTCTAGGAAGTTTCCAAGAAATGTCCCGAACCCAGAGTCTTTTGTGTATTGAACATTTTGGACAGAACATTCCCGCGTCATGCAGCTCTACCTGCGAATGAGTTACCGTATGCAGAGCGTTCAGCAGCTGATGTTTCCCCGATCCATGACTCCTGTGCCGAAGGCACAAAAGAGTCAAGGACAATGTTTAGCGAACGAGGTTTTTTGTTGTTGTATTATATGGTAGCTTGCCACCGTCCAGTGGCGTAACGTTGCCTGTTGCCCCCCCCCCCCCCCCCCCCCCCCCCCCCCCCCCCTCGCCGAAAATGCGCCCTCCTGTTGGCGCCCTCTCCCCACCTCAGTTAAGTTTTTCAAAATTGTCCCACATTCAAACGACGATTTTGCGCCCCCCTAAGATGGTTACATAGAAATATACACGATTTTCAAATTCAATATGGAATTTACTGCTTACTGGGCGGCGCTCGGCCTATCCACTGTCAGTCCGCCATACATGCATTGTGCATGCTTATAAACAGTAAAGCTGGGGTTCCCAGGTTGTATGGAATATAATAAAATACGTCATCACGGGTCGGGAAATTGAGCGGCCATCCACAAAAGAAAAGCATTTCTTGTTTAGTGAGGCGTCTGTGAGAGAAGAAAGTATTACTTTAACTCCCAGTCTGGCATTCTCTCTGAACTGTACATCTAAATCAGTTGGACATGTTATACAGTGGAGAAGTTTCCACAAATGTACGATAATATAGCGTTCTCGGCGCTTTTGCAGGGATGATGGTTTCACTTCCTTCAGTCTATTCCAAAATTCCGTGTCTTTGAACGTAGTGAACACTGAACTGGTGTTGTATGATCTTGACAGATTGAATATCAACTATGATTGTAGGTCACATTAGCTTATAGCTAATTAAACTATGACTTATGAGTCATAACTATAATTCATAATTATGACTAAACTTTATCACAGGGACAGTATGACGACCTAGCCCAGATCCAAAAACAGCTAACACAATCTGTACAAGGTAAACGTAAGGTTAAGCCACGTTTTTCAGTGGTTACAATAATATAGTGATCTATGTATAATAACAACAACATTTATTTCATCGCCTTCAGCCAAGCTGAGATATTATTGGGAAAGACTATCCTGAATTTTTTAAGTTTAGAATTAATTCTAACTTCAGATTTGGAAAGTCAGATAGGAGGATTGAAAGAATCGCTTACAGCTCAAAACATTTGGAGCATGTTGTCCGACAACAAGGACATTCACTGTCAAATAACTAATTGCAAGGTGATACCACAGTCCATTATATTAATCTTTCCTTTGCTCGTTTTGCGACATCATATTAGCATTATCTCTTGTTAAATCAATCTCTACATCACTCTTACATTTGGCACCGTGCCCGAATACCGAATATCACTCCCACAGGACGACTCTAGTTAGTTTCCAAGCCTCATGAAACTACTCTGTATATTTACCGCAACATTTGTAAACGCTCTGTGATTGGGTAATTGGTATGATTCTGAGCCTCTGATTGAGGGCTGATTACCTACTATTCAATTATCTACTCTGATACAACACCATAATTTAACACTTCTCTTCTTTCAGGACAACGGCACAGACAGTGGTGGAAACTGAATTTAGTTAGTTTTATAATATTTCTATTCATGTTAAAAGTTTGTGTTCATGTTTAAGAAAGGTTTCGTATGAATTAAATCTGTACGGTTATTTCTCCGTAAAAAGAAATTCCCCAAATTGACGGAACAAAACTGAAATATTACCTGGCCTATTTAAGGCCACAGGGGGGGGGGGGGGGGGTCGAGGCTTCAAAAAATGCAAAAAAATATTATGCTTTGAATCAATATATATTTTTGTGGTGGATACTTTGCCACCACTCATTTGTCTGTAGCTATTTTACTTTTTTTTATAAATGAGGTTAACCAATTCTCATTTAACCTCATTTTTTTGATAAATCGATAATGGAGGGCAGAAATAGGTTGCCATTACAACTGAAAACTACTAAACTACGATAAGCTTTGTTTTTTATCGTTTTTGTGTTATTTCAGCAGTTAAACTTTGAAAAATATACAAATAAAGGCAAAATACTCAAAAATCACATAACATAAAAAACAGTTTTTTGCCTCTCCTGAAAACCTCGCATTTTTGACTTCAAGATCTATCTTCTCCTAGAGTTTTTATCCATTTCACCTCAAATTTGGAACTTATGTTCCTGGCATAAATTTAAAAGTTTGTTATGTAACGATTGTTGTAATTTTGCTCCTAACTCTTTTTATGAGGTTAACCATTTTAAATTTTGTAACCCGCACTCATGGTTAACCTCATATCTCAGCTTTGGAGCAAGATATCATAAATCGTTACATAACGAAAACTCAAAATACCTTGAAGAACATTGTTGCCAAGTTACAAGGTTCTAAGTCATAAACTGAAAAAGAAGCTAAGATAGATTTTGAACACGATTTCATTTAAAGTTTTCATTTACAATAGAATTACAGGTAAACCTCAAAATTCAACGCGCGATATCTTCAAATAGGAAACTTTGTTTTCGGTAAGGACAAAAGCATTTAAAAATTTAGATCGAGCTCTACAACATATCTCAAAATCGACCTCGGACCCCCCCCCCCCCCCCCCCCTGTGGCCTTAACCGGGTTATTTTACGGAGATATAGCCGGCGTCTTGCAAATAATCCCATATAATATAATGATGTTATGGTTGAATGGTTTAAAGTACTGAGAACAATGTGTTTCCCCAGTAATTTCAGTATATTATGGCAGTATCCTAGAAATCAGACAGAGATTTTGTTAGATACCCACAGAGAGCTCATATCGTGGACCATTATATTATTATAACCGCACTATTCAGTTATCTTGTTAACTGAGCTGGTCAGTGTTTACTGTTGGATATTGTCCGGTTTCTCGAATACTGCAGATTATGGGAATATTATAGGGTTTAAGAAGCAGTAAAGGACTGTAATATTGAGTCGGATTCGCTCAATATTGTTTTTGTGTTAAGTGAATGGTTTTAATATGAAAAAGCTTTTTGATTGAATTTACGTAATCACAATCACATATCGTGGCAGCTCAGGAAGGACCAACCGTTTTCTACATTATAAAATAATGAAATTTAAAGAAGAACTTGAAAATATCATTTAATTGTTATGTATCGTTATTGAAAAGTGGTATCACTGAAAATAACTTTGAAATGTTAGCGCTTCAATGTACAGCTCCAACATGAGTAATGAGAGGCCATAACTATTTAAAGTTATTTGCTAATTAAGGGCTATACAAATGACAAGTCTTCCTATCTCTAAATATCACATCTGCCAGTAGTAGCCCCAATTTGATATCTTTATCGTTGCCATTATATGTGTAATTACAGAGCATTTATAGATCATCTTGAAGCCTCATAACCGGAGTGTTTTTTGTGATAAGGGGTTTGTTGGGTACAATTTCATGTGATGAAATCAATCGAATTTTTACATGAGTAATATAATATGTCCTTGTCACGTTTTCGTATTTGCAAAAATGGCACATGTACATGGGACTACGAATACGATTAGGGATCGTTCATATATTACGTAAGCCATTTTTGCAATTTCGAAACCCCCTTCCCCCTGCAACCCACTTTACACATAGCTATTGTTGAGAAATTACAAAGCTTTTACAAGGCTCCTCCCCCAAGGTTGGCTTTCGTAATATTATGTAAACGAGTAGTGTAACCCGTGCCTACGGCCGGGACTTCGCTAATTCGCAGTTGAATTGCAAAAGTATAAACAGTGCAAAAGTTAAAATTGTGCAAAAGTATAAACTCGCTCAGTTGAATAGAGTAAATTTAGAGTAAATTTAATTCTGAGCGCCCATCATGTCACGTAATACTGTAATACGTATCCAATAGTAATACTTAATAGGCTCCACTGCAAAATTACCTAATTATGTAGGGCAGGAACCGAGAGTGCCCAATGTCATGACAATTTTACGACAATATTTGACATTATATGACAATATACGACAATATATGACAATACATGACAAGATTCGACAATAAACGACAAGATTTGACAGTATACGACAATATAATATGACAACATTTGACAATATTTGACAATATATGACAATATTTGACAATATATGACAGTATACGACAAGATTGACAAAATGTGACAAACCGTAGGAAAATGGGCACTCTCGGTACCTACCCGATGTACAAAGCAGTAATTAGGAGAGCTGTAAATGGGGAGAGAGAGTGAGAGAGAGAATGTGAGAGAGGGACAAAAAGTGAGTCACTTTAATATCAAATTTGCAGTACAAAACCATCAATTAAACCACTTACCACCGGCCGATTTAAAAAACCTTAATCATTTGGCTTGGTCAGAGTCATGAGTATTTTTGAGAGTCCCGACGAAAAGGCCTAAATTCTCATTCTCAAACATTATTTTTGAGTATTTTTGAGAAACGTTTCCAGGAGAGGCGAAAAGGTCTCATCTCAATTGGACCACATTGCACTGATATGAAGAATGATTTGGTATATCACTATTTTTGAGTGGACAATTTTTGAGAAAATGAGAAATCCATGCTGAATTTCTCAAATTCAAAAATAATTTGTGAGTATTCCCGGCGAAAATGGTCAAATTCTCAGATTCACAAATTCTCAAAAATACTCATGACCCCCCTCTACTCCCCCCTATAACTCTAGAATCTTTAAGAGTCACAAGTCGCCGGTTCCCTGAACAGGGGCACGTAGTTGGTAATTTAATGATACATCCCGCTCCTGTCGGTATTGCACTCCTCCACTCCAGGATAAACTATTTATCGGTTATAAAATCAGATCTCCTTAACTGCACTCGTGAAGTGTGAAGAGAAACATTTTTCTGTAGAAAGACATGAGACACTCCCCTCGTATCGCAAGGCGGTGTCGGATGGCAGCAAACTTTAACTTTAGTAAGTAATGACTGGACTGCTTCCTGGATCAAATTCTAATAGCCTGCAGGTCATTGAGATCATAACATTCCGATTTCCGAGAACCTGCATTCTTTAGATACCTGGATACCTGGATTGTTTTTGTCTAACACTAACATTAACTGTAGCAAAATCCTCGACTATTATTAGAATAGAAACACGCACGAATTATTCAATATGAAAGCAAACATTTCTCATCCATTTTTAGTTCCTTGTTCTGTGTTCATCTCGCAAGAACACTACAGCTACATGCCACTTCACTGCAGGGCAATTTATTTGTACAATATACAACTTAGAGCCAGGGACGTTAAAGCAACGGAACTAAGTTATTATGGTATTGGTAAGACAAGTGGTAGGATAGTAAAATGGCCCTGATTTTAGAGATGGTAAAATATTAATTAACTTTATAGTCGTTCAAATAAGTAGATGTAAAACTAATGAAAGTTGTTATGGGCCGTGCTTCGTGACATTCTCAGTACCACAGATCTGGGCAGATACAGTTAAAGTATACACGTAAATCCGACATCTCAGAACCTCCCACAACGTTTAGCCCGCTAGTAGTAGTATGCAATTGGGCTTTAATTGTAATCAACGAACAGCACCAATCCGACAGATAGAACAGGGTCCTGGGCTCGCGGTGTCGTTAACAAGCGAGCCAAGGGAGATCCAGCTATGGGAACAGGAGTGGAGCATGTATATTAAGATATGGCGACAATTCAGTGACCCACGTTACTATCACTAACAACAAGCAAACTCCGCCCTGGATAGACGTTGGTGCCAACTGCCAGTAACATGAGATACATACAGATACATACACTTACATATAGATAAATTAAATGGTAATTATCGCATTTCGGGGCCCGGCCTGCCAGCCATCTCCAAACTTAAATGAAGAAGCAAGGGTTCATCATAACCAGGCTAAGATATTTAAACCAGTTGCGATGTTCCGTGCCTAATGAGTACGGCGTAAATTTCCGGCCAGATCCATGAATAAACTGTCTAAACATGCCTTATCTAAGCGTAACGTGTGCACATTGCTTTATGTATCGGAATGAGAGGCCCGGACTTTAAGATGTAACACAAATATTTACCCCTGGTTTAACATGATATTGTTGCCACTCGGCAGTGTGACGTTTTCAGAAAAGATTCCTTTTCACAATAATTTAAGTCTGAAATTAGGTGATATGAAAAGATGGTCGGGTTTAACTTACGTGTCATACTGAATTTGAAGTTTAGATCGCTAAATTTTAGTTAACAAACTTATGTTTTCAAGGAGTTTTAGAGATACAGACTTATTTTTATTGTGTGTAGTTAGCAGCTGATGCTGCTAAGAAGTGTGCTGAACAATTATTTAGTTAGATTTAATTTGAGTTAGATCTATATTGTTTTAGTGTCCCCATATAATTATATAATGATGTTCTTGAGGAATAAATGTTTTATAAGTGTTTTGTGTACACGAGTAATCGATTTCATATTAGAACATATTTTAGAAGAGACAATTTTTCTTGTTAATAGCGAAATTGTAGAAGAAGAACAGTAATTTAAAAATGGTAATTCCCATTTATTGCAAGTACATTTAGCAACAATTGTTCAAATTTACAAAATAGAATAGAAACAAATCATGTAAGACTCAGAAATAAAACATTCACTGCAAAAACTGAAACTGTCCAACTACTGTTCGATTTCGAGAAATCTTTCGGCCTGTCCTTAGACTTAGAAGCATTTCCTGTGGACAATGCTGGGGCCAGATTCATCATACTCCTGCTTGGAGATCCACATCTGCTGGAAGGTGGACAGAGAAGCAAGGATGGATCCTCCAATCCAGACAGAGTATTTCCTCTCTGGAGGAGCAATGATCTTGATCTTCATGGTGGGTGGAGCAAGGGCGGTGATCTCCTTCTGCATCCTGTCGGCGATTCCTGGGAACATGGTGGTTCCTCCGGAGAGGACGGTGTTGGCGTACAGATCCTTCCTGATGTCAACATCGCACTTCATGATAGAGTTGTAGCAAGTCTCGTGGATACCGGCAGATTCCATTCCTGGGGAGAAAAGGTCGGTTAGTTTACAGAAATTTATTTTCAGTCGATAAATCATATTAAATCTAGGATAAAGGTGAACTCAAATATTTACAAGATTCACGGATATAGAAGAAAATAGAGAATATTCCTAAAATGTTGTTCTTACCGAGGAATGAAGGCTGGAAGAGGGCCTCTGGGCACCTGAATCGCTCGTTTCCAATGGTGATGACCTGTCCGTCGGGGAGTTCGTAGGACTTCTCGAGAGAGCTGGAGCTAGCAGCAGTCTGCATCTCCTGCTCGAAGTCGAGGGCGACGTAGCAAAGCTTCTCCTTGACATCCCTGACGATTTCCCTCTCGGCGGTGGTGGTGAAAGCATAACCTCTCTCGGTCAGGATCTTCATGAGGTAGTCAGTCAGATCACGTCCAGCAAGATCAAGACGGAGGATGGCGTGGGGGAGTGCATAACCTGAAAAATTAAATTGTTTAGATCAATGAGCATTAGTGAGAGCTGATAATTACAAAAAGAGATTTATCAGCTTGAAGTATAGATAGAAAATAGAATTATTAAGTGAAAGTAAATTTCTACATCTTAGAACTCACCTTCATAGATTGGGACTGTGTGAGAGACACCATCTCCAGAATCCATGACGATTCCAGTGGTTCGGCCAGAAGCGTACAGGGACAGGACAGCCTGGATAGCGACGTACATGGCGGGTGTGTTGAAGGTCTCGAACATGATTTGGGTCATCTTCTCTCTGTTGGCTTTGGGGTTGAGGGGAGCTTCAGTCAAGAGGACGGGGTGTTCCTCGGGGGCAACTCTCAGCTCGTTGTAGAAGGTGTGATGCCAGATCTTCTCCATATCATCCCAGTTGGTGACGATTCCGTGCTCGATGGGGTACTTCAGGGTGAGGATACCTCTCTTGCTCTGGGCTTCGTCTCCGACGTAGGAGTCTTTCTGTCCCATGCCGACCATGACACCTTGATGTCTGGGTCGTCCAACGATGGAAGGGAAGACAGCTCGGGGAGCGTCATCTCCGGCAAAGCCGGCCTTTACCATACCGGACCCATTGTCCACAACCAGGGCAGCTACGTCATCATCCATGGTGATTGGATAAGTGTCGGATCAAGATCAACAAGAGAAATTAAAGTTTGTGTGTTTGCAATAAACTGTGCTCCTTTCTCTTGCTCTCCGGTTTATATAGCACCGTTACCCCGTGAGATCACCTGACCAGTCAGTCCTCCCTCTTACTGGCGGAGACCGCGCATCTTTCGGTCACGTGACCACAGCTGCTCGCAATCCCAGGGAAAGATCCATTTTGTGCAATTTATCACCATATATGGACTCAAGAATGCGTCCTACATGTAAACGATATCTGAGTAGTGGCACATGGCGCCCACGTGACCGCTCCTTGCTCTCACAATGGTCACGGCCCAGATCACGTGATGTTCATTAGTCCATTATCTCGGAGCGGTGCGTACTGCGAAATTAGATAATGCGCTCTAGCTCTCGGTGGCCGCGGACAAAGGGGAGAGCTGCTCAACAATAACATTGGGACTTTTCATTCTGTATAACAGGGCTATACAATAGGGAATGACTGGTGATCTTTGTTCTCTTCAAATGTTACAGTCAACAGGTCATCTGGTTAACATCTTCACTGATTCTTTAAATAACCTGAAGGAGGCATCGCTAGAAATTGTCTCAACTCTGTGATATATTTTGTCAGATGATAGAAGGTATCTCAAGTTACCGAAGGATAATTAGTGGCGGATGATAGGGCCAGGTAAATGACGCCACACTCTTATAACACTGGTCTTATCAGGGTGAATAATTTCCTCAAAATCGTCATTTCCCAGGTTTACAATTTACATCCTGTCATCCTGATTGAAAGTTTTGTGAGAATTACATAATCCATTCAGTTATGTTATGATCATGCCGGATATTTAGATGCAGCTGTAAACAATTTAGGAAGTGGTGAGCAGATGGGAAGTTGCAGTTCCTATAATCTAGATCACTGAGCGAATTACACAGATCAACGTTTACATAATCATTAAACTGCCCCGATGTACAAACATTATTACATTATACACAGTCAGTGGCTATATACAGGGGGGGGGGGGGGGCAAAAGTCAGTGTACATAGTACATACGTTGGCCTTTATAGCTCAGTCACTGTACTGAGTGCCCGATTGAAATAATTCTTTCTGGTATGACTTACTATCAACACTCATTCGAGGAATATGTCAACTCAAAAGATATTCATGTTCATTGTTTTTTAAATGAAGGTTCATTTTCGCATTTATTTGATAGTTTGAACAATCGGATCTAGCCAAATTGTATAGCATTGTGTTAGACCATTCAAATTACATTCGCCCTGAATAATAGTTCTAGCTTATCAGATGACCAAGATGAAGCACAACGAGGTTATTCATTACGTGTGATCAGGTGATTGGTTTGGCACTATGGGAATCGTGCAGAGAGCCCAACTTATACGGTGTCGTAGCACGCAATCACATGATTACCCAATCAATTTTGCTAACGAGATAAACAAATTGCTTGATAACTTCGTCATTTTGAATCCGTTTGGCGCCATCTTTTCAGATCGAATTCCGTATTTAATTACCTATTGCAATATGTTACAATGAATTTTCTAGTATTTTCGCAAACACAATTATAAGCAATTCAATGTTGATTGGATGTGGCCCCTAAAACCCAAATTTTCAAATTTTGACGACAGAATCCTTGAATGAGTAGGTACAGTGCAGTATGTCATCTGCAAAGCAACAAGTGATCTCAAATATAATGAAACACGGCGGTGATATAAGACCCAGCGTATGTAACTCTGTACACTGACATTTATGTGAAGAGATAAAATACATGCTAAAAGCCAGTCATATTTTTCAATGTATATAATAGTGAAACACCCAATTGAGGTGTTATTTAAAGGCCCATTTCATAACACTTCATTTTGCTGGAATAAATCAGAGCTTTCTGCTTCAGAGAGAGAATGAGGATTTTAAGAATCTCCCGCATGTCGATTCAAAACATCCAACTAGTCTAATGCAATTATGTTTATACACTGCCTTTATATTCAGATAAAGAACAGGGAAGGATTATGTCTATCTCGTGGCTGTAGACACGGTTTCAGGTCGTATAGATCAGCGGGGTCTTCGAGGAAATGTCTGATGTCAGGTTATTAATGACCTTTAGTGTAGCATTATAGTTATACAATATACATGTAGGTAGATTGTAGGTAATCATGGATAGAACAAAACAGCAACATAATTGCCTGCACAAAAGCAATTCTAACTACACATTCACATTTTTTGTGAACAAACTGATAAGAATCCTATATCTGCACACTTTGTAAAGGCACGCATGTAATTATCAGTGACCGGAAGCCGCACCATATAAACTTATGACATGTTGTCTGAAGAATATCAAACTTCTGATTTATAAATGGTTTATAGTGTATGGTATATGGTGTGTGCCTGTATAAATGACATTTTAGTGTCTTTTTTTGTTGATACGTATACTGATACATTTTCGGCCAATAGTTTCAAGCTCTGACTTGATATAATGTACAAGTTTTAACTATGAATTATGAACTAACATCGGCAATTTGTATTTCATTAATAATTGTTAATATCGCTTGTTGATGCAATTTATCATTTATCACAAGCCATTATTTTTCATTCGGCGTCATTTCATCTTATTTCATATTATTTTCTTTTATCATTTATGCTTCATTTTATTTCTTTTTTTCTACTGTCGAACTCGAAAATAAAGACGGTATTTTAAAAATGGTAATTCCCATTTATTGCAAGTACATTTAGCAACAATTGTTCAAATTTACAAAATAGAATAGAAAAAAAATCAGAAATAAAACATTCACTACAAAAACCTAAAACTGTCCAACTAGTCAGTGTAACAACTACTGTTCAATAATTCATCCTTAGACTTAGAAGCATTTCCTGTGGACAATGCTGGGGCCAGATTCGTCATACTCCTGCTTGGAGATCCACATCTGCTGGAAGGTGGACAGAGAAGCAAGAATGGATCCTCCAATCCAGACAGAGTATTTCCTCTCTGGAGGAGCAATGATCTTGATCTTCATGGTGGGTGGAGCAAGGGCGGTGATCTCCTTCTGCATCCTGTCGGCGATTCCTGGGAACATGGTGGTTCCTCCGGAGAGGACGGTGTTGGCGTACAGATCCTTCCTGATGTCAACATCGCACTTCATGATAGAGTTGTAGCAAGTCTCGTGGATACCGGCAGATTCCATTCCTGGGGAGAGGGGGTCGGTTAGTTTACAGACATTTATTTTCAATCGATAAATCATATTAAATCTAGGATCAAGGTGAACTAAAATATTTAAAGATGCACGGATATAAAAGAGAATAGGGGACATTGATTTTAAAATGTTGTTCTTACCGAGGAATGAAGGCTGGAAGAGGGCCTCTGGGCACCTGAATCGCTCGTTTCCAATGGTGATGACCTGTCCGTCGGGGAGTTCGTAGGACTTCTCGAGAGAGCTGGAGCTGGCAGCGGTCTGCATCTCCTGCTCGAAGTCGAGGGCGACGTAGCAAAGCTTCTCCTTGACATCCCTGACGATTTCCCTCTCGGCGGTGGTGGTGAAAGCATAACCTCTCTCGGTCAGGATCTTCATGAGGTAGTCAGTCAGATCACGTCCAGCAAGATCAAGACGGAGGATGGCGTGGGGGAGGGCATAACCTGAAAAATTCAGTTGTTTAGATCGTGGGACTTAAGTCAGAATCGGCAAGAACAAATGGGGATTCATCAAATTGTGGTTTGGATCGAATAGGAATTTATCGAAAACAGAAAAATTTTGGACTAACCTTCATAGATTGGGACTGTGTGAGAGACACCATCTCCAGAATCCAGGACGATACCAGTGGTTCGGCCAGAAGCGTACAGGGACAGGACAGCCTGGATAGCGACGTACATGGCGGGTGTGTTGAAGGTCTCGAACATGATTTGGGTCATCTTCTCTCTGTTGGCTTTAGGGTTGAGGGGAGCTTCAGTCAAGAGGACGGGGTGTTCCTCGGGGGCAACTCTCAGCTCGTTGTAGAAGGTGTGATGCCAAATCTTCTCCATATCATCCCAGTTGGTGACGATTCCGTGCTCGATGGGGTACTTCAGGGTGAGGATACCTCTCTTGCTCTGGGCTTCGTCTCCGACGTAGGAGTCTTTCTGTCCCATGCCGACCATGACACCTTGATGTCTGGGTCGTCCAACAATGGAAGGGAAGACAGCTCGGGGAGCGTCATCTCCGGCAAAGCCGGCCTTTACCATACCGGACCCATTGTCCACAACCAGGGCAGCTACGTCATCATCCATGGTTAGATAAGTGTTGGATCAAGATCAACAAGAGGAATTGAAGTTTGTGTGTTTGCAATAAACTGTGCTTCTCTCCTCTGCTCCGCGGTTTATATAGCAACATTACCCCGTGATCAGCGTTCCCTCTCTCCTAATGGCTTCTCTATGTCACGTGGTCGCAGCTGCTCGCAATCCCAGGGAAAGATCCATTTTGTGCAATTTTTTAACCATATATGGATGCGAGGAGGCGACCTACATGTAAACGCTATCTGAGTTGTGGCACATGGCGCCCACGTGACCACTCCTTGCTCTCACATTAGATACAAGCACGATCACGTGATGTCCATTTGTCCATTATCCTGGAGCTGTGCGCTCTGTGAAAATTAGATAATGCGCTCTTATGCTCAGTGACCGCGGAAAGGGGGAGAGCCATGCTCAACAGCAAAGGTTCATTCTGAATACCTTTGCCATACCACAGCAAATGATCTTCATTCTCTTCACTTTAAAATAACACAAACCGTCATTAAAATCTTTAATTATTTCTCTAATAACTTTGGAGTAACAGTGTCTCGGCTCAGTGATATGGTCAGTGGGATTTGACAGAAGCCGGAAGGCATCTCAGGTTGTATCACGTGGTGACCCCCACGGTCGCTTCACTATAGTGGCCCCCTGTAGCGTCTTCGACGCTACAGGGGGAGCCGCGCACTTCGTGCGCGGCGGGTCATACAACGTATGACAAATCTCAGGTTACCGAAGGCTTATTATTGATGATAGGGACAGGTTACAGGTGAATATGACGCCACACTCTAATACTTCCCTGGCCTTATCAGTGGTAAATAATTTCATCAAAATCGTCATTTTATAAATTTACAATTTACATCATATTATATCATGCTGATTGAACGTTTTGTGTCGGTGTAAATTACATAATTCATAATGATCATGCAGAATATTTTGAGTCAACGGTAAACAACAAAGAGTGGGCAGTGCCAGTATATAATAAGATGCGGTAATCTAGAGCAATCTGCATTATTAAACTGCTTATTCAGATATAACAATATAATTAGCAAGGATAATGTCTGGCGGTAGAAACTGTTTCTGGAATTAAATTAGTGGTACTTTCCAGCCTATGTAAGGTTATTACTAATTATTACAAATTATTACCACTAATACTGCCTACCTGGGGTTACAAAGGAGACCATGAAACAGACTAGGTACGCCACTTTAAACTCATGATATTTTATCTCACCCAACGAACCTCACCAACAAAAAAGTAAAAACTTAGCCCTAACCACAACCCTAATCTTAACCTAAACCTAACATTAACACTATCCCAAACCCTGACTCAGATCCAAATCCCGTTATCAAATTCAAAACGTTCTCCTTAATATTCACTTTAAGTCTGCACGGGTGATTAATTACGCTGCGCTTGATAGGCACTGATTTAGATTATGTAGATCAGTATAACACTGCATGTACTGATTTACATTTTACAATTTACATACATAATCATATCACATACTGATACTGACAGCATGAGTATGTACTATTCAGTATGTACTATTCAGTATGTACTATTCAGTATGTACTATTCAGTATGTACTATTCAGTATGTACTATTCAGTATGTACTATTCAGTATGTACTATTCAGTATGTACTATTCAGTATGTACTATTCAGTATGTACTATTCAGTATGTACTATTCAGTATGTACTATTCAGTATGTACTATTCAGTATGTACTATTCAGTATGTACTATTCAGTATGTACTATTCAGTATGTACTATTCAGTATGTACTATTCAGTATGTACTATTCAGTATGTACTATTCAGTATGTACTATTCAGTATGTACTACTACTATTGGACTAGAAATCTATCAAGAAACCAGTGTTTACCGAGAACGCCATGTTTTGTTTCATGTTCAAGGCGGGCATTGTTAAATTACGAGTTTTATTCTCCCCACAATAAATAGTAAGTCTACTTCTAGGTGAGGTAGCTTGAACAATGCACACCCCTCCTACATCATTCGTGTACCGGGTATTGTGATTGTACCTACATTCAACAGTTTACAGGTGAGGTATATCACCGTCACAACTCCTGGAGCCGATACCACTGAATATAGAAAGTCACTTCAAAACACCATCGACAACATTACCAGTGAAACGATCACCTGCTACACTGACGGGTCACTCACAGACTCAGGATGCGGGGCTGGCTATATCATCACAACTGACAACAATAACACCACCCTTGAAGAAAGATCATTCAAGCTCCCTGATTATTGCACTGTTTACCAAACAGAGCTCACCGCCATCATTGAAGCTTGCAAATATCTCTCTACCTATACCAACACACATATCATCATATGGTCTGACAGTCTCTCATCTATACAAGCTATCTCTGCGCTTTCAACGCGAAGTAGAACTACAAGAGACTGTTACGACTCTCTTAATGCACTCGGATCCAACAACACGCTAGAGATACGATGGATTGCAGCACACATCGGATTGTGGGGGAACGAAAAAGCAGATGAGCTGGCCAAGCTTGGTACAACCAGTGAATCCACTTTGAAGTGTCCAATTCCACAATCCTACATCAAGCGTCAAATCGACAACAAAGTCAACAGACTGAATCAGGAAACTTGGTTAACTGACGGTCCCAGACACACCAAACTGACACTCGGCCACAAGCATGCCAAAATCATCAAAAACCTCAACACTACACTCAGCAAAAACAGACAAGATTACAGAACTGCAGTTCACCTCATCACGGGTCACTGCGGCTTAAACAAACACCTTCACACCATTTGCAAATCAAACACCAGTGCTTGTCCTATGTGCGGCGACGGAGAGGAAACTGTCTCACACTTCCTTGGACAGTGTCCAGCTATTGCCCAAATTAGAGGTCAATATTTCCAGGACTACTACCTCTCTGTCAATGACATATTCGACAACCAACACATCACCACAATTGTCAATTTCGCAAACCGCACCAAACGCTTAATTGTGCCGGAAGAGCTGGATCAGACCGGGGTGACTTAAAGTATTAGCTCATATGCTGTCTCGTCTCGTTTTACTTTTCCAAACCCAGCTGGCATTTAAGCGTATCATTTTGACTCATATATCATCTTACACCATCCTCCACCAATCACTCTGATTTCACCGGCAACCTTCCCCAAGGTTGCCACACCCCAGAGGTAGGCAGAGCATCTCAATGCTATCCTCTCGTGGGCTATCTTGGCCCAGCCTCTCTTAAAAAAAAAAAAAAAAAAAAAAAAAAGGTGAGGTATAAACTGTGAGGAAATAGAAAGATCACGGGTCCTCCCCGTACATTCAGCAGTTTACAGGTGAGGTCTGAACTGTGAGGAAATAGAAAGATCCTCCCCGTCTCCCAGTAACCTGATATTGTATCTACTAGACTTCATATTTGACCTGCCATTGTGTTCTGGTAAAGTTGCAGTTAACTCTAGGTAACTCAAGTAGGTAATAGGTAAAATGCTGAGTATAATCTTAATGCCTGCCTCCCCTTCTTGAGAAACACAGAACAGAAGGCTAATGACTGCTCCAGAAGGAGTGGCTAATGACTGCAATAGGCTGTACACGAGGGAAGGAGCCGGGCCTCCAAAGGTAGGACAGATCACCATGGCTACTCTCTTTTAATAATACATCAATAGCTAAGACAGGGACATAGGAATACGAATTCAGCATAGGCTACTACTTTTAGTGGCCTGGTATTTATATATAATGTTAGTCTTCATTCCTGATTCCGCCAAAATGTAAGGGTCGAAAAAACATTATCGGACTCGTCGTTACTTGGGGACCTCAGGCTATTATGTTCATATAGAGATTCGGCGGAATGACAGGCTGAGCGCGGCCCAGTAAGACGTTCGTCGTGCGTCGACGGTCCTGTAATATTTGGAACAAATATTTTACGAGTATCACCCGTTAATAGTAATACTGATACAAGAGCAAAATAGTGGGCAACATTAACAGTATGTGTCATAAAACTACATTATCAGTCCTTCGTGTTACCGGCATTTTGTTCTGTCTTTATAGGTATACCGTATTAGTGTAAGTATAACTGACTGTAAATGTAAATGTTTGTCAAATTAATATTTCTGAAACCATCAGCTATTCTGTATTCCCGAACCAAATTAGAAAGATTGCGGTTTGGAAGGTCGAATATGGAACTCTAAGTCTATGCAATATGATCTGAGTGGCCACTGCTAGTGCTAGTGCTACCCAGTGGCGTAACGTAAGGCCCTGCTGACCCCGCTGTGCAGGGGGGCGCCGTCTTAGGGGGGCGCCAAATCGTCGTTTGAATGTGGGACAATTTCGAAAACTTAACTAAAGTACTAGCAAAACTGCGCGTTTTGCTCTAGATACACACTTTTTTAGAGATTTTACCGGCGTATTCTCTAAAATCACCTAATTTGTTCAATTTTAGGGAGGAGCACCATAAGGTGAAGGGCGCCAACAGGGGGGCGCTTTTTTCGGCAGGGGGGCGCCAACGGGCAACGTTACGCCACTGGTGCTACCCGTCGGCGTCTGTACTGCCCGCGATATTAATTTAGGTCTCTCTGCAAAAGACAAGATCATGCCAATATTATGTGTCTGGGCTCATATTATTTCGTTCGTCCAAAAATTATCATGTGAATTGGGTTTTTAGGGTTTTACAGCCGAACGGAACGGTCTATAATAGCTAAATCTTAGTTCCAACTGCGCTAACCCTAACAGTAACCACAACCTTAAGTCTGACCCAAGCTATAAGTATAATTTATACACGAATTCGATTATTTATCACAATGCTGGCAAGCATTACCGTCGCCCTTATATTCACAATGACAATACTATTTACCCCCTATACTATTATATCCCCTTTATTGTTTTCCAGGCATTAAGACTTTTTCGAAAGTAGTTCAGCAGGTACATTTAAGTTCAAAACATTCTAATTCAATGTTAAAGATGACAGGAATAAGAAATAGTTATATGGAGGTTTTTAAGAAATTTGCGCAAAATACGCGCCAGCATGTTATACGAAATTAGGTAAAAAACCCAAAATCGCCATATTCAGGTGCCTTAAAAACCATGTTAAAATTGAGTTAGAGATCTGAAACTTTGCAGGGCGTCTAGACCTTGTCCAAGTCGACAGTAAAAAAAATTTCATGTTTCAGGAGTATCGGGAAGTGGGTTTTCTGGAACCCCTGTTTTACAACAGATTGTCGTGAAGATATATAATAATATGTATAGACGCTTTTTGCAGTCAATTGTAGCCTACATTTAAGTGTCCGTAGATTCAAAAGTATAAAAGATACAGTCATTTTGAACCACAGGTTTTAAAGATAATCATTTATACTTTACTTTACTTTATATTGAAAAATAATTTATCATCATCATCATCACTTGATGACGTCATCAATTTAAGTGTTTTTAAAACTTGATTTTTGACAAAACAACAACTTTTCAAATCGATTTTACACCATTAAAGAGTAATTTTATTCAAAATCTGAGGACATTTTCACCTTAGATAATTGTTCAAGCATTCTAAAAATCTACCGGAAAAGTTTCCTACCTTACTCCTTCATAAAGATATTTGCTATTGAAGTTAGTGCTTTTTTGAAGAATAATTTTATAAAAACACAAAAGTTGTGAATTAGTATTCTCTGGTGTTGGGCTATCCCTTGGGTTGTGGAGCTCAATTTTGCTTCTTAAAGGTGTAAATTGTGTTATAGGCTAGTTTTAAAGTTAAAAATCGAAAAGTTGCACACGTGGGGACACGCCCAAATTGATTTAAAATAGCTAAAATCACTAAAAATTTTGATTTTCACGATTTTTATCAACTTTGGAGTCCCGTTGTGATCCAAGTTCTTTTTGAAATCTTCTGAAACATTGCATGCTTATCAAACTATATATTAAATACCACTATGCAAAAATTTACGGTGATTCAATATTGTATGCGCACGCAACGTCCGCTCAAAGTTTGCACGTGCGAAAGGTGAGAATTTTGCTCATTCGTGATTTCGAACATATTCTGCTTTCCACGATATTTAAATGGCATTATCTATGAATTTAATGCCAACTTGAATGAGTAAAAAGTGCCATATTCAGTCGGTTATCGACAGATATACCTAACTAAACACAAGGAAACGTTTTCAAAGGCAGAATTTCGAAATCGTCGAAATTACCTCCTTGTTAATGAAGTTTCGACTAGCTGTGTAAATTATCCTGACATTATAATCAAAAAGAGATGATATTTGACCAAAACCCATAATCATGGGTAGAGTGTACCGCTGCCAGTGTCTCTCTTTTCCAAACAAAAGGAAATGATATTAATTTGAGGAACAGTCCGCTAATGCAAATTGATACCGAGAATGAAATCGGTCGCTCGCTTTTTCCATTCGATCACGGCTCACGAATTGTAATAAAGCTTATTGATTTGAAAAAGCGAGCGACCGATTTCATTCTCGGTATCAATTTGCATTAGCGGACTGTTCCTCAAATTAATATCATTTCCTTTTGTTTGGAAAAGAGAGACACTGGCAGCGGTACACTCTACCCATGATTATGGGTTTTGGTCAAATTGTTTATACTATAAACAATAAATAATCGAATCGTGTTCTACCACAACCAGCCTATCAAGTGACCAAACAGTTTTTTGCCCACAATACACAATTCTTCAGGGAAGCATTTACAATTTATGTCAATTGTCATATAATTATATAGCCATAGTAGGTGATCCGGAATCAGCGTTAAAAATACATTCATCCAAGTAACTTTCACACCTTGCAGGGCTTTTTCACAAGATTTTAGAAACAATGTATCTGATCTCAATCTAGAAGTAGAACCTCATGGTCCAGGCGTCAGATGTAAAACCTGGTAAAGTTATCGATTAAAGTTATTAATTGATAATTGGATGAGCTCTGTTTACGATCGGACGCTCGATTAAATTTTGTTCAATCTGCGAGTGCGTTATAGTTTCTGGATTCATAAACAACAAACGTTCATTGCTGAGTTCAGACTAGGTTTGAAAACTTAACCCTTATTATACCCTAAACTATAGAATTTCCGTTTAACTTTAATAACTAGCCTGTCACGTGATCAAACAGGTTTTTATACTTATAACTCCTCAGAGAATCGGTTTTACCCCATGTCATGACTCATGATGTGATCATGGCGCTTTCACTGAATCGCTCGCCTAAATTATCAACGCATGTTGTGAAATGACCGAGCGGGAGAACCCTTTTACATTTTTAAATATTAAAGAAATCTCGAGGATGATGATTAATCACTCTACACTCGACTGTCACGTGACTTTTTCAACCCGTTCTCTAGCTGGTCTTGAACGACTATTCGAAACCCTAACCCTCTAATCTGATCCCAACCCTAACCCTAACCCAATCCTTAACAAAAGCATATGCTGAAACCCTTATAGTTATACGGTCATATCACGTGATCGAGACAGTTTTTCGCCAATAAAAAAAGCCTCTTGATTTATAATCACCGGGTCTAGTAATTGTTTAAGAGAGCTCTCTGGCAGTTACGAAACTCGAGAGACTGTGGGATACTGAAGGAAAAGAAGCAGTTCTAACGAGCGCTTCTCAAACACAAGGATATATCTTGTGAACTTGGCTAGTATATATGAAACATTTGTCATGGAGTTGTAGAGTGAGATATGTGCCTCGCCGGGCTAAAGTAGTGGATGTCCTTGCTGTACGGCAAGTTAAACAAGGAACTGAAACTACTAGGTTCCGTACAGACTCAACTCTGCACCCGTGTCAATATGTTCATTATATGCAAGCCTCTTGATTTAATATCTCGTCAGGGGAGCATTTTAACCCTATGTCATGAGGGGTGATTCGGAATCAGCGTCCGAAAATACATCGATTGAAGTTGGTTTCTACTGTCGAGGGCTCTTCTAGAACAATCTCGAAGATCGACTGTAGAGTGATTTAGCACGCTCGAAATCTCGACGTTCCCAGTTCCAGTTATATTTGGACTGGAAACTATTTAGGGAATTAATCAATAATACTGTTTGCTAACCAATACTAGGGTTGACGGATGTTACTCGTCTAAATTTCTTCGAAGTAGCGCGCGCCGGGCCAAACCATTAACAATGGTCAAATACTACTAGGGTAGGTTTGCTTACAGTGTTTTTCTACAAAAATCTTATCCAAAATCATTTAACGGGTGATACTCGTAAAATATTTGTTTCAAATATCCAACTCGGCGCGAGTCCCGGAAGGTTATAAACCTACAAAAAACATAATTATGCCTATATTAAAATTAGAAAAATTACTTGACGGATCGTCGGATGTTACTCATCTAAATTTCTTCGAAGTAGCGCGCGCCGCTTTCTTCCCGATGGCAAGTGCTACGAAGTAGCGCGCGCCGGATCATTAACAATGGTCAAAGAAATTACACATTGACAACATTTTGAATTAACAAATGTCCAATTGCAAATGACAAGTTTAGCATAAGCAAAGTAACTGGTAACAAGTCTGCTTGCATGCTGCTGGTTATTGAGAATTTAACATTAACTAAAGTATCATGCAGTATGTCTCCTTTTAATTTTAATCATCCGCCGAATCATTTTCCGAATGATCTCAGATCTGCCGAATGATAGCAACGAACAAAGAAGCAATGAAGATTTGTGTAATAATGTGCTTGATAAAAGAAAGTAGATTACTAGTTCCCTAGCTACAAATTCTAATCCAACCAGAAAATATTGTTCTCCAATATTACAATGCATGATGCACGCACCAAACTAGATTTGACTTATAACACTGATTCACTGAACACGTTAAAACAAAACACCCTGTATAAAATAATATGTAGTTAGTTCGGTTGTAGCGCGATGCACTACTGGGTAGCGCGCGCGTCAAATAATGCTTCTCGCAACTTCCGTAGATCGGCGAGATATGCACCACTGGGCCTCGCCGAGCTATAGAAAGGATTGACATTGTGAATCAATAGCAGACCTTACTGGCTGGCGATATTACTACAGGTGATCGCCTCTTCACAGCTTGTTGAACTCCGCGCGCGCTCGTTAGTTCATTACATTTGCACGCTTCAATTATGCCAAGAATACAATTGCACGACGTACCATGTGACACAATTCAGCTGATCAGAGAACAAAAATCCGCAAAGTTAAAGCTACGCAGTTTTATTTGACGGATGTTACTCGTCTAAATTTCTTCGAAGTAGCGCGCGCCGCTTTCTTCTCGAAATCTGCCCGATGGCACGAGCTACGAAGTAGCGCGCGCCGGGCCAGATCATTAACAATGGTCAAAGTTTTATAAGGCCTAAAATATGACTTTTCTTACTGGGCCGCGCTCAGCTTGTCATTCCGCCGAATCTCTTTTATGAACAAGATAGCGTGAGGTCCCCAGGTAAGACTTTTCGCGATAATTCAAAATCTACATTGTTTTGAATTTTCCACCTGGGGAGGAAACGTTATTTTTACAAGGCGAAAATTTTGTTGAAAACCAGACGTTCCTATCTCTTTCATTTTCGAAGTTAGGCCCCTACCAGTAAAGTTTCCTGGAAATCAGCTGCAAAGAATTGACATCGTCAATTAAGCATTGTCGCTAATTGTCGCTAACTAGTAAAACAAAATTTTATTTTCAAAATATTTAGTTCAAATATTTAACTGGCGGCATCTTAATTGGGGACCTCAGGCTATCATGTTCATAAATAGAAATTAGGCGGAATGACAGGCTGAGCGCTGCCCAGTAAGCGGTATCTAGCGCCATCTATACTATATACTACCGACAATTAGCGACATCTAGCGTCATATCACGCTAAATGACGCTTGATGACGTTTGTATCACGTTGCGACCCCCACTTTATCGTTCTGACGATACAGGGGGAGCCGCGCACTTCGTGCGCGGCGGGTCATACAACGTATGACAAGATGACGTTAGATGTTGAATTTCAACAATCAGTCAAGGTCTTGTCATATAATTATACGTTGTCAGTTGTATGACTCACTGCGCACGAGTGCGCGGCTCCCCAAATAGAATGAATGAATGCATTTATTACATACAAATCACTCAAAATACGTTTGAATGACAATTATAACAAACTCAAAAATATATCCTTACTCAGAGTATCCTGGACAGTCTGAAAGAGAAAAAGCTTGCTTCTAAAATAGAACGTATAGATGAAAAGAAGAAGGAAAAGAAAACGAAGAAGGAAACTACTGTTCAAAATGTCTCGTATAGCCCACATACGCTCGTAGAGCACGTTCCAGTCCTCCCTGGAATGGATGAAAATCTATTCAAGAAAATCACAGAAGAATTAGATTCAATGAATCTTGAAGGCAAATCTAAAAAAGTCCACACCCTATGGCTAAGCCCTTCATCAGAAGACTACTGCTTTGGTAACATAGTTAACAAGCCACATCCCATCAACAACTTCCCTAGCATCTTTAAGTTGATGGGACTTATTAATGACCTCCCCTCCACCACCAACAACATGGATGCTTGCCTTGTTACTAGGTACGACACTCAGCAAGCTAAGTTAAGCCTCCATAAAGACGATGAAGACCTAATAATATCACAGTCCAGCTCCATTTGCACTTACTCAATAGGGGCTCCGCGGTCACTTGAGTTTGTGCTCGATACAACCCAAGTAGAACAACGCACAACTAGGGCCTCTAGGTCAAGGCCAGCCCAAGAGTTGATTAACGCAGACTTCACCCTTCCTGCCACCAATGGCACACTGAACATCATGAAGCCTGGTGCACAGCAAGTCATGAGGCACAGGATTGCCCCAGGAGTTGCACCCTCTGACAATGAAATTTGTTGGAGGTATAGTCTCTCCTTCAGAAAGTTAACCACACCTTCCTCTTCTCCTTCATCTCCTATTCTTCCCTCTCCTACATCCGACAGTCCTAATAAGGTATCCCCAAAAGCTCCCATCACAGACTCTCAAAAACACCAGAAGTCTATCATTCTCATTGCTGGTGACTCCTTTGCTGCTCGATTGGACGCTGATCGCCTCAGTAGAGGTAAAGAAACTGTCACCAACATAGCTAAGGGTGGGCTTAAGATCTCAGCTATACAGAAATCTATTGAGGCCTTTCATACAAAGAACCCTCTTGTGCAGGTAAAGAAACTGTTCTTAAGCTTCGGTGCCAACGACATCCGGTACTGTACCCAGGGTGTCAATCATCTCAAGACCCCTGTGAGTGACCTTATGAAGACAGCAAAAAAACTTTATCCAAATGCACGTGTTCTTGTACAAGCTATTCCACCAGTCCACCCCAACGGACAAGATAAAATCCCTGGTAATGTTTGTGCTATGAATAATTTGATCTTTGATCGCTGCTCTAGGCATAAACTGTTTTACCTTGATGTTTTTTGGGCTTTCTTAGACCGCTATGGAAAAAAACCCCCACCCCGAACCCATCCTCCTCTTTCATTTATCAATCAACAAAAATGTGGAACGACTGTCGAAAAATTGACAGTTTGATAAGCTTTACTAAGTCAACGAACTTAGTTAAAGTAACACTGAAAAGTGAGCTACTCAAGATACAGTCCAGGTACGAAGAATTAGAATGGACAGAATTAAACTTTGATAAGAATGAGCTTGTATTTTAAAACAGAGTCCTTTGACTTTATTATTTTGAAATTGAAGAATCGTCTGGCCATAACTCATTTCGTTCGCATTAAAGATTCACATTCACTTTCATTTTCACTATCACGCACAGTACAGGGTCATACCTCAATACCAAATTATTATAGGGCACAAGAACAAATTTGTTTACAATTATCAAAATTTGTTGAGCCCAGCAGCTTACTTCATATCCTCTCTTCCCCCGTCGTCTGGAGCGTGTGATTTTTGTTGATATCCGAGCTCTTGTTTTTATCTTTTGGTTAACTTTCTGTGATTGGACTCGGTATTTTCGTCCCCGCCGAGTGGGACGATGCTTGCTCGCCAGTTAAGCTATACTTTAGATGACACTAATTTCTACAAACCACAAAATATTAAATATAAAATGTGTCCAGTATGGCGCAAATGCATAATTTGATAATTTCTCGACGCTGTCGTCGGGGTGAGAGTTATCTGAACCAACTGCATGCCCCTACGATTGCGTCACCACTGGTGAGCAAGCATTTGTTTGTTGTTTAGTTGTGTTGGAAGGGAACATTACTTGATTAATTCATCCATTAGGATTTTAATAACGATGAGCTAAGATATACCGTTCATCTTAGACTATTGGATCAATCTTATTATATGATTAGATTTTATAAACGAACCTGGCATACAAAAGATTGTAATGCGGAGGTTGGCTGGCTCTTCTATAATAAATACGACACTCCAACTTACAGAATGCTTGCTAGAGATAAAACAAAATATTATCAGACTATACATGCAGCATGAGTAACTGGTGGATAAGCCTTCGGTAAAAACGGATCCGGAAAAGTCAATGCGGCACTCGGGTCCTTGGTATTGTCGTCGGTATATTGTCCATTATTTACGTTCTGCTTTCATAGTTCAAACAATAGTGAGCTCTAAATATACAGCTTTAAACCGATTAAGTATGAATGAATGAAATACCTGACAATCCGCACTCCTATAATTCAAAAGCATGAGTAACTCGTAGTGATGTACGATTTCTAGAAAGTTTAAATTAAATTTGGCGCTCACAGGTCCTCGTGATCATGTGATCGCCGCATAATGTTCTGTAAATGCGCAGGGCACCTTCAAGCTTAAATTATTCACCATACTGAGGCAGTCAACCAACGCGCGGCTTTATTTTTATGATATGATATGTTTTGATTGTTATTAATAAATACCAAAATTTAAATTTGTTTTACTAAAAAATTTGTTTTACTATTTCCTAAATGTGACAATAGGGGCTTTTATGATATTCATCCCAGCCCCAAAGCTGGGTTGCCAGTGTTGGCAAAGTTCTATCTCAGAATCATACACTCAAAGTGGTTTAATCCATTGGGATACTGATGTGGTAATTCAATTCAATATTTAAATTTTTCATTGTCTGCATCAGTATCCTATTGGATCTGATCATTTGGATGTTATTTATATGTATTCAAACGAAGTGATAGCATAATGTATGTTACTTCATATTATAGCACAATACCTAACAAAACACAACGGCGAGACACAATTCTGTTGATAATATACTTTAAAGTTCCATGGGAATATCGGCTCAACAACACCGTGTTGCAACTGGTATGTTTTCTAGGTATGTTATCATCAGTAAAAGTAATAGAGGTAACGGGGAAAATTTGTTGTCCTGTCTTCTGTCTCGTCATATGTTATGTGCTCTATTGGGTATATTTTATTTTTATGTTATTTTGTATATATTTTCTTTGACTATCGATGCTAATATACTCCCTGGTGCTCCCCTACAACCTAAAATACACTCTGTACCATGTTTGAGGTCATCCATAAATCTTTACTTTATAGTAATATTTTGTACCATTTTCTCAGACACTTTAAACTTGTGTATAGGGGGGAGGGGGGCATTGGGACAGCCTTAGCTGCAATTTCTGTCAAATTGCTATCTACCACAAAAACCGAACTGTCACCTACCATGTCACCGAAACAGACTGTTAAGTTACTTTTCAGTATAACCAGCAGCTGGCTTGGGGTCATGTCTAGGTGTGGTCTGGTTTTTCTATCTCTCCTTAATATTTCCCTGATAGTAATTTGTAATTGTTCCTTACTGAACCCTGGACCAAATTTATCCGTTGTTTACAATAATGTCCATGGTTTCCTAAATACACGCAATTTAGCATCAGGAACACCACCACTAAATATGACCAAGATACATGAATTCCATGGTTATATCTACAAACATAAGCCTCATATCATTATTCTAAACGAGACATGGCTGAAAAATTCCATTCTCAGTAATGAGGTGCTCCCTGACAAATACAAAGTATTTAGGCTTGACCGATCCTTAAGATCGCATCCAGTGGATGCAACCCAGCCCAAGAAATTCAGAAAAAACGAAGGTGGTGTTCTGATTGCCCATAGAACAGACATTGATATCTCGAGTCTAAAGTTCTCTAAAGTTAGTGTTCAAGCTGAATTATTATCCATCATAATTAAGACTCAGTGTGGAAGAAACTTTTGTATATCAACATTTTATAGAGTAGGAACGCTTGGCTTAGATAATTTTGAATCTTTCAAGAAACATTTTGTTACTTTAGCATCTGCCAGAAAATTGCAAAGGCACATTCTGGTAGGTGACTTTAATTTGGCTTCGATTTCCTGGCCAGATGGTCAGTCATCTTGCCAGCTACATTCTAGCTTTGTAAATTTTCTCACTGATGACCTCGGACATACACAACTTATTAGCTCCCCTACTCACAAGTCAGGCAACACCTTAGATCTTGTGTTCACTAACATTCAAAACCTTATTAAGAATGTTAAAGTTTTAGATCAAAACGAAATGTGTATGTCCGACCACTTTTGTATCACATTTGACATTGATATTAAGACCAAGTATATTAAGCAGCCTAAAAGAAAGATCTTTAATTATAGTAAAGGTAATTTTAGGGGCCTGAATTCTGAGTTATTTAGCATCGATTGGGATAGTATATTTGAGTGTAATGATCCTTATCTTGCCTGGAGTCGATTCAGAGGAGTTCTCGGTGCAGCCTGTGACCGATGGATCCCTAAAAAGACCATTAAGTCTCAGTTCCAGCCCCCATGGTATGACTCCGAATGTGATCGTCTCCTACGAAATAAGGAGAAATGGAGAATAAGGCATAAGGGGAGCAACTCTGAGTCTCATAAACAAAAGTTTCGTGCATTTCGCACAAAATTTAAAAATTTGATGGACGAAAGAATGAGACTCAGTGTTGAGGATGACTCCGATGATGCTCTTATCTCCAAGAAATTCTGGACCTATGTTAAATCTAAATCAAAGTCAACCAGGATCCCTGAAACTGTCAAATATCATAATCGCTTTCGAAACAATCCATCTGATCAAGCTGCCCTTTTTAACGAATATTTTTATGAGCAGTTTTCTCAAGAGAGCGATTATGACATTGACATAGATTTTCGTGATGATTGTTTTTCAAGTCTTGTGTTTAGCAGAGAAGATGTTCTGTTGATTCTTAAAAAGTTAAATCCTAACAAGGCCCCTGGCCCTGATGGGATTCATGGGAGAGTCCTCAAAAACTGTGCCCAAAGCCTTGCATACCCACTTAGTGTTTTATTTAACCTGTCTTTCTCGAGCGGATGCATACCCCCTGATTGAAAACTGGCACTTGTAGTACCAGTGCACAAAAAGGGCGATAAGTCTTCGGTTGAGAACTACGGGCCTATCTCGTTAACATCTCTTGTAATGAAAGTCTTTGAAAGGTGCATAAAGACTGCATTATACGCTGCATGTTCTGATCTGTTGGATGACCGACAACACGGTTTTGTTAATGAACGTTCATGCACAACCCAAATGATACCTTTCACGGACAATCTTGCACTTGCATTGAATGACAGGTCCAGGACTGATATAATATATTTTGATTTTGCGAAAGCTTTTGATAGCGTTTCGCATGACCTCATTTTAAGTAAATTAAAGAATATTTTTAATGTCGATGGACTAATGCTTAAATTTATTAAGTCCTATCTTGAGGGGCGACAACAACAAGTAGTGATAGGAGGCGAAACGTCTTCTTCTCTACCAGTTCGGTCTGGTGTCCCTCAAGGTTCTATACTTGGCCCTTTATTGTTTGTAATATTTATAAATGACATGTTCTCCTGTGTCTCTGAAGGCACCAATATCGCCCTTTATGCAGATGACACTAAAATTTGGAGGGAGATCCTTGGTTACCCTGACCATCACATAATCCAAAATGACATCAACAGATTATATGATTGGTCAGTGAGAAATCGAATGAAGTTCCACCCACAAAAGTGCAAAGCCCTCTCTGTGTCCCTGCAAAGAAACGTGCTGGATAACTTGCCATTCAATACCTTCTTTTATAAACTTTCTGGAAGTGATATTGACTTTGTGCCGTCTCAGTCAGATTTAGGAGTCGCAATAAACTCCAGGTTTAATTGGGGTGCACAATGTTGTGCAAAGCTACCTCTAGACTTGGACTACTTAAGAGAACATGTCATTTCACTACTGATAAAAGGCAGAAAAGATCGTTCTATTTAGCGTTAATTAGGTCTATATTTGAACATTGTTCTGTCATATGGTCCCCTCAATCTGCAACTCATCTTCAACAGTTTGTTGCTATCCAAAAGAGGGCTATTAAATGGATCAATGGTGAACCTTACTCCAGTTATAATGACGATAAACTTGCTACAGAGCAAAAGAAACTAAATATTCTCCCTGTTAAACAGAAGTTTATTTATAACGATCTTATGACCTTCTATAAAATAGTGAATAGCATAATTCCAGTTTCGCTCCCTGCATATATAGTCCTATGCCGTCCAGAGGGCACCCGATACACTAGGCACAATGCTCAAATAATTGATATGTCGGATACTTCAACTTACATGAGTACCACTGTGCCCTGCTCGGATGCCTTCCGAAATAGCTTTTTTCATAGATCTATGCTGAAATGGAATAGTCTACCAGTATGTATCCGGCAGTCAGAGCAGATTTCTACTTTTAAGGCCAAACTGATCAAGTACCTCTGGGCTGCCGATACAGTCTGGCCAGATTAGCTCATCAGTCTTATGAGTCTCAGAAATTTGTTTTTGTTGGTTACAATTCTGTCCGTCCAATTTCCTATCAGCTTGTCCTTTTCTTTTTTCTTTATCAGTTGTGACGGAATTGTAATGAACAAAATCCTTATAATTATTTATGATATGTTTGATTTCTTGTTAATGTTTGTCATTCAAATTTGGTAGACGGCCCCAACGTTAATGTGGCTCTTGCTATGTGTTGGTTCAGCCGAATTAATTATTATATAATCAAGTTTATTTTTCTCGTTAGTTGTCATCCGGCCAAACATTAAGCAACTTATATTGCAGTACCATTTATCATTTAGTATATCAAAATATGTCATTGTAATTTTGCATGGCTGAAATGTAACGCTTGATTTATATATATAATGATTAATTGAATTTTCAAATAAAAAACTAAAGTAATTTGAGTGAATAACAATTACAACTATTTACAAATATGTAGGAATTATTTTTAAATGTTTTTGATAATGCCAGTATAAAAATAAATTGATTTTGTGTTACTGTAGCATTATTGATGCCGGGAGGCTAAATCGTCGTTATTACAGTAGTGATATATTATATTGGCTAAATATAACTGTTGATGGCTTCCTCATGGAGTGATATTGTACATTAAAACTGATTAATAATAACAAATATTCAAATTCAAGGTAGGTAAACCTATCTTAATTATGAACTTAATAGTATAGCACTTGTGTCCTCTGATTAACAGTAAAGCCATAGCAAATATCATAGTTAATGTAACTTCTATAACAGGTGCAGTGATCTAGGTATGAATGTTAGACAGTTCTTACAAGACCATTATAAATCACTTATAATGGTACCCTTCTTGACAATGAATGGAACCCTAGCATTGATAGAAACTTTGCAAAGGTTCTATTATTTCGATAAAGAAGAGAATGTGGGTGTTGTTTCTGAATTGTTCTTGGGCCCATTACGGTCAGCTAAGATGATTCCATTAGACAGTTGGAATATCTTGGTGTCAGGACCGAAGCACAACAAACGCATAGCTGTCTATCAGTTATATCCTCAAGTTACCAAGTTATCTAGTAATGTAGAGCCAGGTTGTAAATTGTCTGCAATAAATTGCCAATTTGCTAGTGGCAATGATGATGAGCTATGCCTATCACTTGATGGACACCCTGATTTGTTGATTTCCTTTCAAGAAGTTCTGTCTGGAGAGCGAATATTTGGAATAAGGTTCAAAGACACGCCCAATGATAGCAAAGAATATCAAAAGCTTGGAGATGAAGCAGATAATTGGATTAGCAATGTTCTGGGGATACCCGCTACAATGCTTTATGTGCCTGAGACAAAATTGTCAGGTGAAGTAAATTACCCTATCTATGGATCTTCACCTGATAAAAGACCAGCTCCTGTACCACCTGTTCATATAACATCAATCACCACATTGGAAGAAATGAATGAAAAATCAGGTGCCAAAGTTGAGATGGCAAGACTCCGACCAAATGTGGTGGTAAAAGGCAACACACCAGGTGCGGAGGGGTTTTGGAAAGTCATAAAAATTGGGGACCAGTTAGAGTTGGAGCAAACCTTCATGAACCCACGATGTGGTGTGGTAAACGCATTAGATGGGAAACTGAACCCAAAGGTATATGATACAATATACAAGCAAGGACCTTTTAGGGACATGCGGAACAGACCCTGTTTTGGAAGCTATTGGAAGGTTCTTAGACCAGGGGATGTTCATGTTGGAGATAAAGTCATGCTATTGAAGTCCTTAGAGAGCAACATAACTGGCCCGTACAGCCTGACAGATCAGTTTGTAGTGGGATAAAATGATGCATTATATCTGTAAGACTTATATCTGATACCTATTTATAATTATCAATCTGGGGATCATATTAGGGGGTCGTACCCTTTTGGCTTGCCAGGGGGGACCTTACTATTTCCACCACTGCTATCACCTGACGTAGTTAACAATGGATCAATGACACTCCCCTGCCTCGTCAGGAGATGGGTGTCAGTTTGGGAAAGGTAGTTGACTATACTACTGGATCATTAGCCAATATGATCCTCGGCTATGGGAACTTTCCCAGAGTGAAAATAACTCAATTAAACAAATAATCAATTAAACAAACTGACAGGAAAGGCTGGCATTAGGAGCAGGAGGGATGCTCATACTTCCCTAAGCATTTGAGAGGTAGAATATGATAAACATCATATCATCAGAGATTGCTGTGAAATAAAACAGGTATAAAGCACTATGAAACATCTGATTTCTATATACTTACTCGATTTGTTCAGTAAAGAAAATAAAAGTGAGAATCACTTTGAGAGGTTACATTTTACTGTAAGTGGATTGTTCTAAATTTGCTTTTACTCAACTATTTTAAAACCTCATTGAATCCCATCCAACCGGTTACCCATTGAAGTGGTCTGGAATTTACTTTGAACTTGAACCATCATTCAGTTTTAATAGAAAATTTTGCTATTAAAACTGCAATAGCACAACGACATTCGACAACAATACTCTTCAGTATCTCATGAGAGTTTAGTACCAGATTCCCCCAGTCGAGTTTGAAGTTTTAACCTTACTCAGCTGGATATCGGTCCCAATATTAGAATTCCCTCTGGGAAAGATTTTTGGCCGTTCTATTTTCATCACCCAAGCTTTTTACACAGGGAGAAGGGTTTCATTGAAATCCTAGGAATTTAGGAAGGGCATGCACTAAAGTTCCCCCTGTTCATATGGAGCTAGAACAATAATAATAGAGTTCAGAGATTAACAAAAGAGAAAACGGAGATAAAGCTGTGATGAAATATTTGCTTTCTATATCGTACTCATTCGAAATTGAAAAAGGTTTTCAATTTGAACGGTTACATTTTACCGTAAATTGAATGTTCTATTACTGTTACTTGACCTATTCAGTTAAACCTCATTGATTCCCATCCTACCTGGTTGCCCATTGAAGTGATTCAGTATTTTCTTTGAACTTGAACCCAATTCTCTGAAAACAACTATGTTCATAAAAATACCAATCATTCAGTTTCAATAGCTTCAGAACAAACTATTGATGATTAATCCCATCCTACCTGGTTGCCCATTGAAGTGGTTCAGGATTTTCTTTGAACTTGAACCCAATTCTCTGAAAACAACTATGTTCATAAAAATACCAATCATTCAGTTTCAATAGCTTCAGAACAAACTATTGATGATTAATCCCATCCTACCTGGTTGCCCATTGAAGTGGTTCAGGATTTTCTTTGAACTTGAACCCAATTCTCTGAAAACAACTACGTTCATAAAAATACCAATCATTCAGTTTCAATAGCTTCAGAACAAACTATTGATCCCATCCAACCTGGTTGCCCATTGAAGTGGTCCAGGATTTTCTTTGAACTTGAACCCAATTCTCTGAAAACAACTATGTTCATAAAAATACCAATCATTCAGTTTCAATAGCTTCAGAACAAACTATTGATCCCATCCAACCTGGTTGCCCATTGAAGTGGTCCAGGATTTTCTTTGAACTTGAACCCAATTCTCTGAAAACAACTATGTTCATAAAAATACCAATCATTCAGTTTCAATAGCTTCAGAACAAACTATTGATCCCATCCAACCTGGTTGCCCATTGAAGCGGTCCAGAATAGCTACAGTACTATTGATCAACAATTAGAATTGTCCAACAATAAAAACTTTTCATTTTGACCTCAATTGTTCAACAATAACAATAATTGTTCAACAATAACAATAATTGTTCTACAACATACCAATTCTTTGTTTCCAGAAACTCTGTGTACAACATGACAGAAACTACGATCCAGTTTCTTGAAAATCATATTAAATCATTGCTTTTCATTCCTATCGTGGCAATGAATGGTACCTTGGCAGTCATCGAAACAGTGCAGAGATACCTCCATCATGACAAACAAGAAATTGTTGGTATCGTCAGTAAAGTAAATGTTGCTCCGATCAGAACAACAAAGATGCTATCCGTAGAATCATGGGACGTTACAACAGTCGGCCTCAAGCACAACAAACGTCTGGCTGTGTATGTTAAAAACCCTGAAATAGCTCGGCTTTATGGGAATACAAAGCTGGGAAGCAAGTTAACCAGCATATCATGCACCTTTACTGATCCCTCTTGTGAGAAGATGTGCATCTCCTGTCAAGGACACGATGATTTGATCTTGTGCCTGCGTGAAATTGTGTCTGGAGAACGAATCTTTGGGTTGAAGTTCAATGATGATCTGCTCTCCGATGACAGGGAGTATATAAACGCTGGTGAGGAGGCTGGCAATTGGATGACTGCTGTTCTTGGTGGACAACCAGTAACCCTACTCTATGTACCAGATAGAAAACTATCAGGTGAACACAACTTCCCTGTGTACAGAGCACCAAATAAGAAACCAGCAGCAATACCTCCTGTTCTTATAACTTCCGTGAGCACGTTGGACAGGATGAACGCGGAGGCAGGTACTGCAGTGGAAATGGAAAGGTTCAGACCGAGTGTGGTGGTTACTGGATGTGAGGCTGGGGCAGAGAACCTCTGGAAAGTTGTCAGAATTGGGGATCAGCTGGAGTTGGAGCAAACGTTCATGAGTCCTAGATGTGGGGTTATCAATGCTTTTAAAGGTGAAATGGACACCAAGGTGTATGACACTGTCTTTAAACATGGACCGTTCAGGGATACACGAAACAGGGCTTGTTTTGGAAGTTACTGGAAGGTGTTGCGACCAGGTAAGGTGAAGGTTGGAGATGAGATTGTGGTGCTGAAGTCTGTTGATCGTGAACTAACTGGACCGTATGTTTTATCCGACGAATTTATTTTGGGGTGACTGTCTTTTGTGCAAACAGAGTAATTGTTAATATAATATAATAAGGACCTCTCGTCCTCTTATTGTGAAAGCTAGCTGAAGGTGAGAGGACTGAATTGGGTGTGACAGACTAAAAACGATTCTAAATTGATTTTTTATTATTTTTATGGGAATAGTTTTAAAACATAGATCGACCCTCATAAAGTTATCATGTATATCGCAGAATAGTTACTACTATTTTACTCTTTATTAAACAGTACAATATTTTATGTATCAGACTTACAGATGTATCATATAATTGAATGTGATCAATCATCATTTTACAATAAACTCTGGCGTATTATTGATATTAAGTTTCCTATTATTTCATTGAAATTTTAATTTAAAACCAAACGATGTAAAAAGTGTTAACCTGAAAGCTTCACCTTGTAATTTAAACTGCCACTTAATGCTCCAGCTATCACTTACATAATAAACAAGGGTCTAGTATCCCTGGAAGCGTGTTGCTATGGTAACCGTACTGTTACCATGGGATTGTGACAGTGTTCCTGGATCTGATATATAGTTTCTTGTAGTCACGTGATGCCAGTATGTGTAACCATAGGCTAGGGACCTGGTTGATTTCAGGCAGTGGTTTTCAATCTCTTTCTCAAAATTTAATACTGCCCTCCATTATTCTGCTTTGTGTTCTATACTACGTACTACATTCTATCAATATGATGCTGACTGATTGCTTTGCTTCATGTACCGAAGGTAACATGCTCCACGCACTCCGAGAGTACTCCAAGAAGTTGTTGATTGTCCGGCCTAATGCTCGAACTCGGCTCGAGATATTGAGGGGTTTGTTAGAGTTTATGAAGAGACCTGACGTTATTCGTGAGGTATGTTTCTGCTGATTATCTTAAATTACAATGTACATTGTACGTGTGCGTATTACCGCGTACTTTCACTTTATCCTCAATGAGGTTTTATTACAAAATTAAAGATTATAATTTCAAAATAATGTCATTTAGAAACGTAACCCCTCCCCTCCCCAGTTGTTAACAAGAGAATTCTGCGACCTACTGAAGGCGGTGTGGAACTACACTAGGTCAGATGACGGGCACACACTGACCTATGTCAGGAACTCCGGCTCTCTTAAGTTCCAGCTCCATGTGGTGTGTCTCCGTATCCTGGATATGGTACTGGAGCATGATACTGTGATGTTTCTTAGTCTCAATATCATCCATACCGGTGTGTTATACTTATAGTTATATCAGTTTTACCTATTCATAACACATTGCTGAGATCTTGACCGAAATGCGTTTTATGATTTAACTTTTAACGTAAAAAGCAAGCACTGACTTCCTAAGTTCTAGAATGATTGCGGCGATAAATTTGTCTAATTGGGCAATAAATTATGATGACAAGTTGAAGGAAATACCCGCTCACAGATCTCATCTAAAACGAGAGTTTTTTCAGAGGAACTAAGCAGACTGTTGGATCTAGTGGACGCTAAGAACAAGCACGTGTACTGTTGCCTTGACAACCTGACCACCACCTGGTCCAAACAACAAACTGCAACTGCTCACCAGCACCTTTCTGGGAACACATTCGGGGTATGAAACAGAGGAAGGCTGGGGGAGGGTTAATTTTAACCCCTTTTTACATTTATTTATATTTAAAAGTAGAACAATTTTATCAGGGTTGTACTTCTTCCCGCTTCTAGTATTATTTAAACTTATTTCTAAAGGCTTCATTTAAAACTCATCAAAAAACGAGGCAATACTATTTTCCCTAAATTAGTTCATTAAAGTTCCTGTTTTTATATGTTCTGTGAATGTTTCTACATGTTGAATAACACAGTATATTACGCTCAGATGCTGAGAAAGAAGATATCGAATAAAAAGACGAGATACGGGGAGTTACTTGAGGTGGTGCTGACTACTGAACATGGTAAAAAGGCTACACTGTTCTTTGCTCTTATCTTGTAGACATGAAGTTAACTGGTTACGTCTCAGAACTGCCCGATTCCTAGCTTTTCCTGGAATCCTAGCTTTTCCTGGAACCTTAGCTTTTCCTGGAATCCTGGTTTATTTCTCAATATAAGTCGTGTTTCATGTAACATTTCTCCAGTCTAGTTGCATCTTGTCTCTAATTTCAGGTAACATGCTGGTATCAGAACTGCTGTTTTCTCACAACATCTGCTCAGTTCCGCACTTTAGATCTTACAGTCCAGACTCACTACACACTGATGCTATCTTAGACACTTGCCGGGTGAGAGGACTGTGTTTAAAAATACATTCTGCAACATTGCGTACATTCTTATATTTTACGAAAAATTACATTCCAGATTCGACAAAATATCAAGTTTCGATGTTCTATCAGACAATTTAGGTGATAATATCTCAATGTTCCATCAGATAAGCCAGGTGATATCACCACAATATGTGTGGATACAGTTTGAAGAGGACTGGGGCACGTTAGACAAGATCCAACAAGAGTTGAACAAGCCCAGCTTTGAGCTGATGCCCCTGCCAAGCGATTACACAGACGAGGATGTAATAGTGAGACTCTCGGTGACTGGGTTCACTTTCAGAGCTAGGATTCTTGAGGGTGAGCAGTTTTATTGTTAATCATAGTAATTTATTATTTTGTAAGAGTTTTAATGCTTTTAATACTACTGTATGACAAATAATTTCAGACATCATGAATATGATGTAGTTACGTTGAAACTTCGCACAGTTACCTTTACCTTTGAAAAGAGTAGTTTCCCTAGGTCGTATTTACGGAATAATCGAAAATTCTGAACACTAAACACAGTGGAGTAAGTAAGCAAAACTGTTAAGACCCGTGGCCGTGACAACACTCAACTATCATTAATTGATTGTAAAAGTTTAGTTTATTTTGGCAAAACTTCTCTGCGACTTTAATGTTACAATTTCGATCATTACATATCAAATTAAACTTATTTTGCTGTTCACGTTCCCTCCGATGATAACAACCTGTACACTGCCGTTTTCTGACAAAAGTGCTTAAGTAACATTTTGGAAATTTCGGGTTTTTTGGTCTAACTTTTGTTTTTGGGTCAAGAACTATCCCTGAGGACCATTGGATACATTCGCCGACCCCCCGAAACCCCCTTTTTGGAACCCCCTAAAATACAAAAAATGGTGTCATTGTTTTCTACGTCCAAAACTGGCCTAGTGACGGCAATTTGGTGATCGTGGGTCCTTTGACCTGGAAAAAACAATTTATTGCACTTAAGCACTTTTGTGAAAACGAGCTCGTTTTCTCACAAAAGTGCTTAAGTGCCATATACTTTTATAATTAAATGTTGATTCTGATTAATTTGCTTTAAAATTTGTATTCTCTAATCAGTTGAGACTGCAGATTTTTAGCTTGTCTGACCTAAAATGAAGCAAATTGCTATTGCTGGGAGGAAAGATGAGAACGTATCTTCAACCTGGGTCAAAGCTATAAGGTATTATGCTGAAGGAAGAAATGGTGAAAGCCGGGAAAAAATTCTGTGGGCAGACAATTGTTCCGCTCAGAACAAATGCTGGACGCTTTTCACTGCGTTATGTTCGCCATAAACAGCCCTGACCTCGGGCTTGACACGATAACCGTGAAATATCTGGAGCCAGGCCATACGTTCATAAGCGCTGACTCGTTCCACCATAAAGTGGAACTGTTCATCAAACAGTGCGGACAGCTACATAATCATCAATTATGACTTGAGGACTTTGGTGGTGCAGTGGAAAAGGTGGGTACCGCTGTTTCTATGGCCTGTTCGGACTTTCATTTTTGGCCTATAAGGTCATATTGGACAAGCAACCGCTGCAAAACAGAAAGACCACTGCTCGAGAAGGTGGAGGTTATCAGGTTTCAGCGTGGCTCGGTCCAAATGGAATGGAAATCAGAGCAGAACGAGGTTTCCTTCTGTTCTGCTCCATTTCTGCGGCAGAAAGAAGAGAGATTGATCCGGTTAGGTATAATCATAGCTTTCCCACAAAATCAATCACAAAATCAATCACACGGGATTAGCAAGCGATAAAAAGAAAGATATAGTTTTAAAACTTTGTAGACTTATGAGCCCCGATTTTTTCGTTAAGTTTTAAATATAAATAGATATATTCTCGGTAGTATTGCCTGAATAAATAGTATCTGGAGAGAAGATTTGTAGGATACAATACTTGAGTAGGAACAGTGTGCCTCGTGACGTGTAAAGCTGTAGGTACTCCGTACGACAATAGCTGGATAACGCAACATTGTTCACACACGTTTCGTGTACCTTAGCTTATCAATTATAGTGAATGGGATATTGACTTTGAGTAGGGAATGTTAGGACATGATTGGATCTTGCGATATAAAGTAAGAATAGCTCATCGCATGTAATACTCAACAAGCTATAGAGCGAAACATATCTATTCATTTCTATAGCTCATCTTATATACCTCATATTCACGCTGTTTTCAATCTACCTTTTTGTTCGTATTGATTCGTGATCAAAGGGACGGATTCAATATTCCGTATTATTACAACCTGTTCCTGACAATACATTTTTCTTGTACGATTTTAAAGCTTTTTTCGAGAATGAGTGTTGTGCCTTATAACATGGTAAACACTAAGTTTTAGTTATCCGCTTGCCTAGCTCATAGGCTTCCTCAAACCTGTACATCCGCTAGCTGAACGCTTTATTCAAGGAAATTTAAAATCAGTTATGTTATAGTTTCTTGTTATCATCTATCTATCTACGATCTAGCTCGGCGTATGGATTTTTATTTGCCGATAACGATAAAGGTTTTATTTAAGTTTTCCCTAATCGATACTTTTACTGCATCAAAAAACATTAATCACAGCCAAAGTTATGGATAGTCATAGCGTAAATTGTAATGTGAGCTAGTTATGACGTATCATAGAGCATGACAAGTGACAACGCGCTAATCTGTTCTAGCTCGTGCACGTGCAATCTCTTGATGTTGCTAAGCAACGACGCTGTTTACCTTTGCTAAAATAACGCCATTATTCTAACGTTTATTTTACCTCACTTCCGACGTTAATTATAGAAAATATTAAGCCTTAATCAAAATTCTAAGAATGCTATAGGCTATTCCTATAATCCTTTTTTTACAATTCTGCTAAAAATAGCGATGTTTCAACTCCATTTGCGAGCTGAAATTGGTCACGCCAGAGGGTCATTTTTAGGTAAATTTTCAGTGTTTTGTCCCCGTTGCCGGGGCCGGGGGGAATTCGTCAAGTTTAAAATATAATATAGATAATTCGCAAAACCTTGGCCTTAATTTAGTTCTTAATTTAATATCTAAAGAAAGAAACTTATTTATTAAGTTATTATTATCCCGTACTATCACCAATCGACTCTTCGTCAAAACAAGCGTCAAAATACTGGTAGAATTCCGATTTGAAAACAAATTTATATAAGGAATTGCAACGTTTTATTCCCGCTCGTTGCCACTATTTTTTAATCCGCTGGGGAGAAGGGAGTGTTTTTGTGTTCTTAAACCATCACCAATCAATTTGTCGTAAAATTTTAGTTCAGAATGATCGCAGATAAAGTTCCCACTAATGTTGGTGCACTTAAGTACTTTTCTCAGAAAACGAAATTTTAAAATTTTTTATTTCAGCGTCTCCCAATATTACAACTAGTGTTTCATCACAACAGTTTAAGGCTAATTCTTCGTCTTATTTTCGAGTTTTCGATGACCAATGGTTTGAACGGGTCATTTTCATCAGAACGTGGAGTTTTTGCCGATGTGGCTGTTATTATACTTAAGCACTTTTCTAAGAAATTCAAATTATAATTTGTGATTTTGAGGCACTTTCCGAGAAGTTAGGATGATGAAACCTTGTCTCAAAACTTCAAAAGTCGACAAAGCATTTTAGAAACATAGTGGGTGCAGTTTAAATTTGACAGCAGTTAGCCCAGAGCAATTACAGAATTGAAATCTTTAAGTCAATTTGCACAAAATGAACCTTGTGTTACTTTAAGCACTTTTGTCAGAAAACGGCAGTACAGTCGTCGGATTTATCTTTCAAAAACCGTTAATCCTATTGCCGGTAATGTTATAGCCACATAAAGGAATCTGGAGTAGCTGGAAACTATAAAAGGTTTTATCCGTTATCAGACACATGCATAAATATTAAATATTCGAACTTCTAAGCTTATAACGATGCTCAATGTTCATCATATTACTCATAAAATAATATATACTCACATACCCTCCGGTGTATTTACATTACATCATTATATCATTAGTACTCAGATATCTATTACATTACGTCTTGTGCTTCGTTGTGGGGCTAGTTGTTGTTTTTGTTTTGTTTTGTAACGGCTGCAAATATTTTTAACTATATTTGTTTACCACGTGTGTATTAATTATCCTTTTACGATTCCATATTGTTTTAGTTCATTCACCACTTCCATCGCATCCTACTTGAATTCAATTTAACTTGTAACCTAGTAGTAAGCTAGTAATTCCGATTCGAAAACAAAATTTTATAAGGAATTGCAACGTTTATTCCCGCTCGTTGCCACTATTTTTTAATCCGCTTGGGAGAAGGGAGTGTTTTGGTGTTCTTAAACCGTCACCAATCAATTTGTCGTAAAATTTTACGTCTGAATGATCGCAGATAAAGTTCCCACTAATGTTGGTGCACTTTAGGGGGCATACACCAAAACAGTGGTTAGTGCCGTCCAGCCCAAATGACCTCATAGGCAGTTCAGTTACCATCTAGCGCACCGTTTCCACATCAGAAAAATTTATTTTGAGAATACCCATTTTTGTAATCGAGCATTTCCTGGTTAGAGTGGAATTTTCGGAAAAACACAATTTGTTTCATGGAGAGGCTATAAGTTAATCATTTCTTGCTGTATCGGGTTGAAATTTTGCTGGCCGTTTATTCACATCTATTTCAAGGTGTGTGTAAAATCTTGATATCGTGTCTAAAAAGGCTGGTGTGTTATAAATTTTTAAAGTCAGAAAGCTAAAATTGTCCTTTTCAGGCTTATTTTAACAAAAAGTCAGTCAGGGAAGATCGGATTGATTTGATGCTTGACATCAAATTGTTCTCTGAATTCTGGCGCAGTTTTCGATGCCCTCAAAAATGTTTTTTCTCATTTAGTCATTTATCTTCAGATCTATTGGACCTCAAAGCCAAACAACAAATTTAGGTACATTTTTCGTTTTTAATATTTACTGATTTTTCAAACGAAAAATGTGCCCAAACTTGTTGTTTGGCTTTGAGGTCCAATAGATCTGAAGATAAATAAGTAAAAACATTTTTGAGGGCATCGAAAACTGCGCCAGAATTCAGAGAACAATTTGATGTCAAGCATCAAATCAATCCGATCTTCCCTGACTGACTTTTTGTTAAAATAAGCCTGAAAAGGACAATTTTAGCTTTCTGACTTTACAAATTTATAACACACCAGCCTTTTTAGACACGATATCAAGATTTTACACACACCTTGAAATAGATGTGAATAAACGGCCAGCAAAATTTCAACCCGATACCGCAAGAAATGATTAACTTATAGCCTCTCCATGAAACAAATTGTGTTTTTCCGAAAATTCCACTCTAACCAGGAAATGCTCGATTACAAAAATGGGTATTCTCAAAATGATTTGTTTTATGTGGAAACGGTGCGCTAGATGGTCACTGAACTGCCTATGAGGTCATTCGGGTTGGACAGGTTTGGTGTATGCACTTTTCTCAGAAAACGAAATTTTTTATTTCAGCGTGTCCTCATCGTGTTTCATCACAACAGTTTAAGGCTAATTTTTCGTTTTATTTTCGATGACCAATGGTTTGAACGGGTAATTTTCATAAGAATGTGCATGTGGAGTTTTTGCCGATGTGGCTGTACTTTAGCACTTTTCTATGAAATTCAAACTATAATTTTTGATTTTGAGGCACTTTCCGAGAAGTTAGGATGATGAAAGTGAGCCTAGATGAAACCTTGTCATTAGTATCAAAAGTCGACAAAGCACCTTAGAAACATAGTGGGTGCAGTCTAAATTTGACAGCAGCTAGCCCAGAGCAATTACAGAATTGAAATCTTTCAAGTCAATTTGCACAAAATGAACCTTGTGTTACTTAAGCACTTTTGTCAGAAAACGGCAGAAATGTCATTATATTAATATGGATGCTTCAAAATTGTTTTGTTATGTTTTTCCTATATATGGAATAATTATTTTTATATACTTTTGTACATCACGTTCGTGTTGTATGTTGAAGGCTCTCCCTTTTGAATTGTGTTTGTGCGATACATTCGTTTGAAGTTAAAATAAGTTCAAAGTTTTGTAATGGCTGCAAATATTTGTTTACCGCGTGTGTATTAATTATCCTTTTACGATTCCAGATTGTTTCAGTTCATTCACCACTTCCATCGCATTCTACTTGAGCTGAATTCACTTTAACTTACCTAGTAGTAAGCTAGGGGGGGGGGGGGGGGGGGGGGGGGGGGGGGGGGGGGGGGGGGGGGGGGGGGGGGGGGGGGGGCAAGTAGAATAAAGGTAGAGTAGAATTCGCAAAAGAAAATGGATGAACATTATACTTTTATCTACCTTAATCTACAAGTACTTTTGGGGCCAACGTAGAATAAAGTAAGATAAAGTAGGAATATTCCCCCCCCCCCCCCCCCCCCCCCCCCCCCCCCAAGCTAGTAAGCTAGTAAGCTAGTAAGCTAGTAAACTAGTAAGCTAAGTTATCACCCAATTAAACATCACCCTCAATCCTCATTTCAGTTCGCAAGACCAAGTTTCTTCATCCTTTCTTCATCTAATTTACCAGTGCAGTAGTTCCATGGAATGTCAATGGCAATGCTACATATTTTTGATATTCATCTTGCAGTTTTTTGCCTTTGTGCGCCCTCAAAAGTTCAGATACCGTCCTTTTATAAGCATACAATGTATGTGACAAACTGACAATGGCTCATCCTGTTGCTTCTAATTAATTGGTATAATTTAAACCTCTCTTGGGCTAGAATAGATGTAACTCATTTCGGCTGACTTGCAATTTTTAACAATTTAGATTCATCCAAAGTTCTAAAATGGCAAATTCGTGTTTTCATAATCGTTTTTTGTTTTAGTTTCGAATCCTTATTAGGTTATGAGTTCAAGTCTGACTCCGGAAGAAAATTGAATATGTCATCGGCAGGAAAATTCTGGAAAAACACTGTTCGAGGGGAGATGAGTTTTCAAGTCCAATAATGATTCCTCCAATACCCAATTCCAAGTTTTTTGATAAACTCCCAAAGATTCGTTAGAGGGGGCTAATGTACAAGAAAAAAAACATCAGGACGGCTATGTAGCAGAAGTAGAACTGTATCGGTATTTTGAGGAGACAAAAGGAAATCATCTAGTTGTTCATCAGTTAGAGTATACTCACGAACAATATTCTGTATTTCTCCCAGAGCATCATTGTAACACCAAAAAGTGCAAGAAAGGACCAGAAAAACATCTGTGTCATAAAAAGGCGAGAGAAATTGAAGGAGAGTGCGACTTTGTCGTTATGGGAGATCATTATGTGGCTGTGTTTGAAGTTAAAGGACTATCTCTGCAGCAAACAAACGAAGACAATATTAAGTTTAAGGGTTGTTGCGATAGCGCTCTCACACAAAGGAAAAGGACGAAAGATTTCATCAAATCTATAGAACCTTCTGTCATGATATTCGAGTTCACAGTCTTCCCGAATATTTCCAAGGATGAGGTAGACGAGTCATATCTCTGTGATGAAACAATCCTTTTCAGTAATGATCTCATGAACTTGGTTTCGATAGTCGACTCTTGTGAAGAAAGGAGCTCTTTGGGAACTGTAAGTGTAATGGACGGATCACGTTGCTGCCTTCTAGGATTGTGGTGTATAAACCTGGAAAATAAATGGGATTTCAATAGCTGTAGCTTCCCTAAATGTTTGAAAGATGTAGATGAAAAACTGAGATATGCGTTAATAACACGAAAACTAGTCGATGAAGCAAAATCAGAGGAGTACCCAAAAAAGGGAAAATGGAAAGGAAAGATTAAGAAGTATCCCTATAATCCTGAAATGGTTGATGCGCCGCAACTTTTTAAAGACTACTTAAAGATAAACAGTCTTACAAAAGATCAACTTGATGCTTTCCAAAGTGATGAGAGGTTTCTCTGGGTGGAGGGCCCTGCTGGCTCAGGGAAAACCATAGTAATGTTGGGTAAAGTTATAGATCTTGCTTTAACCACACCTCCAGAGGAGAGAATACTTGTTATTCTAACTGGATCGTTGATGCCTAAAAGGTTTCCCGCCGCGGTGCGTCAATTAGAAATACTTAACGATATAAATGATACTGTTAAGTGCGAGATGATTACGTACGAATACAGTAACGAACACAAAAAGGATTATATTGTCAAGTATAATCAGTTTGTAGTAGACTGTATTTTATCATACCAAATGACAGTCTGTACTAGTAAAATCGTATTACTAATTGTCGGGAAAGGTTTAGCTAAAGATACACAGAGTTTTCTACGGAAATTTGATTACATTTTTGTAGACGATTATCAGCTTCTCGTCAATCGTACAGGCTCTGATCTAAATTATGCAAGGTTAGCTGGCTGTGCGGGTGAAAATATCATATCTGATGGATTATTTCATGTTGTGAAGAAAAGTGATTCCAATAATACTAGTATTTGGGTATTCTGTGACGAACTTCAATCGTATACAAACGTTAAGTTTCAAAAGTATCCATTTAAATTCAACCTCAATAGAGAAGAATTTAAACGTTGCTTCGCTAACTTAGATTTATCTGTTAATCTAAGGAACGCTTACGAGATTTCTTCTGTGCTGTCTATAATCAAAGAACACGATGAGATAATGGATATTAGTGAGAATATCCCTGTAAACCGCAATCAAAAACAGGATATAGGTCATTTTCTCCGTGCTAGTAAACCTGTAATCTACCTATTGACCGATGATAATACAGCTACATGGAAAGAAATCCTTGTTAAAGAGCTGGAGAAAGTAAAAGGGCCTGACAGTTATCTTGAAAACAAGGATATCGCAGTGATAATCTATGCAGGTATAGATCAACATGAACATACACAGATTACTGTAACCAGCGTATTAAGTATGTGGAATGAGAAAGATAACGAGATTATGATGATGTGGAATGCGAATTCTACGTCTGCAGAGTGGCCAGCTATTATCTATATCCACACATGCACACCATCAATAAGATACGCACCTGATGAAAGTGAGAATAAGTTTACACTCAGTAATATTATTCCAAATCTTTACAGTGGAATCTCACGAGCCAGAGTGTACTCAGCAGCGATCATGCGTGATTATAATGCAACGAATATTTGTAAATATGACGAACAACTTATAGAGGAGTTAAAACAGCGTCGTGACGTATGTAGAATTATTGAATTCGAAACCCCTCAAAATCCCTCCGAGACTATGGCGCTAAAAAAACAGCTACAAGACGATAAATCGAACAAAATAAAAAGGAAAAAGAAAAAAAAGAAGAAAAAGAAGAAAAGACGGTGAATCAGGAGCTAGTTCTTTCGACGACGATGTAGATTGTGATAATAATATTATGATGTAGTTCTATTATGTTGAATATTTAAGTAAATTGCTGCTGGAGCAATGGAAGCATTATCATATTATTATGAAACCTTATTAGTTATTAAAAGTTATGGAAGATTTCTAAATAATGATTGTGAGATTCCTCTGAAATTTTGAAGTTGTTTTGTTTTTTTACGAATGTAGGTACTAGTTATACTAAGTATTTTCAAAAGTTCAAATGAAGGTGTTCTTTTTAAAAACTGATTTAGTGAAATGATTGTTTTGTTAACTTTTGATAATTTTGAACATTCATAATATTATGTCATGTTCCCAGAAAGTATTGGTGTTTTTCATCCTCAAAGTTTGTTTGTGTATGTTATGAATAACATGCAGCACGGCACGAATTGGCATAAATATAATTGCCGTTATCAATTTGCTGAAAAATAAAACAAAACAACAAATTGTAATAAAACAGTCACTTTTTCGCCATATTTTGTAAACAAAAATTGTTCACACATTGCAATATTCACTCAGGATCCACAGCATTAGGAGGTGAACCAGCCGAAGTGCTCGCTATTGACTTTGGATGGACTTGTACCGTGCCCAAGAAGGATATTTACCAGAAAAGGAGGGTGCTAGGTAAAAGTCACGATTACAATATCGCTTGTCTTTGCAAACTAGCTGATGTTATCCCCACGGAATCAAACGACAAAGCTCTCATTTTAGGTTAGCTTCCAATCGCACAAATTTTAAATAAAGATGTCTTAGTGAGTCAAAAATGCGAATTTATATTAAAGATATTTTAAAATTTCTTAACCGTTTTAAACAATCCCCCTCCCAGGAAGCCTAAAAGTGCTCCACAGAATAACTCAGAACTTGACCTTTGCAACAGCAGCGTTCTCTAATCCCGCCCACCAGACTCTCCTCCTCTCTCTTCTCTACAATTCTCACGATCTAGACACTGCACGACACGTGCTCTACGTGCTAGCTAACGCTGCTGCGGACAGGCAGATCGGGCCGCGCACTCCTCGACCCTGTCACAGCGCACGTGGGCCAGTATATGGAGTGTGCAGACGTGATGCGCCCTGTTATGTTGTTTTACATGACTGTAGTGGGGAAGAACTTGAAGGTTGTTCAAAAGTTGGCAGAGGGCCCAGGGATGGGCCTCATTATGAAGATATTCAGTGAACACCAAAAGGATGAAGTGATTAAAGCACATTTTGTAGACATTGCCAGGGAGGTGTTCAAGGGATATGAGATATCTGAAGAGAAAGCTGAGACTCCCAATAATAGCTCGTCACTTCCACTCGTATCTTCAGCTCCCAGAGTACGACCTCCTTACAATCCAGGAGCAATACCCGACTTTAAACAGAAGTTCAGTCAAGGTGAGGAACTGAGGAATTACAAGATTTACATGGGCGAGAAATGTGCGTTTGTGCAGCATGCGAACAATGCTCGCTACAGAATGAGATAGCTAAAGAATTGATTTCAATGTTGAACCACAAAGGAGGAGATATTTTTGTTGGAGTCGTGCCAGACGAAAAAGGGACTATTATGGGATTAAAGCTTGACAGAAAGATGAGTGACGATATTAACCTTCTTATCGATGACATCATGACTGATAAAGAAATTCTAAAGCGAACCAACGGATCACTTACCATTCCTCCATCGTTGGTAGAAGTAAAATTCGAGGAGATAAACAACACTTTCAATCAGAAATTGGATTTCAAAGAGGAATTACACATCGCCATAATATCAGTCAAACCATTAGGACCATCAAGTGGGTTGGTGATGTTTAATGTCACTAGTGACAGGGCTAGTGTGGACTATGACCCGTCTCAGTATGAGTGGAAGTTCTACGGCAGGAACAGCCAGGGTAAGTGTGATATGAGTGTGAATGATGTGAGACAAAGAGTTGCTAACATTGGGTTATTGTAGTGTATTGTGGTGTGTTATACTGTTTATTTAACTCACTGGCTGATTATTGTTTACTGGCTCCTTGTGAATATAGTTTGGAGCACTGAGTACTGTTACTCTGTACTACTGTAGGTATGTAAGAACGAAGGGTTATTGAGTTTCAGGACTGGTATTTCAGAGGTTAGATTGTTGTTTGTATTTCTGTTTCTTTTAAGTTTTATCTCAGTCAAATATTTTATATTTGTTGTAAATCCGAAGTTTTTAAAAGTCAAGTGCGGGTGAATATTTATTGCAAAGTTCTGGTTAAAAACATTTTTACGATTACTTCCGTTGGTATCAGGTTAACTTTCTGTTTCACCTTTGTGGTACGTTCAATTCTGATGTTAATAGATTTATTGACAGTAAAATAGCTATGTGTTTCGTTAGCACTGCAAAATCTGGTTTCTTGATTATTTCTGTTTTGAGAATATCTGACTATATATTCTGTTTAATGTTTAAATTTTTATTCTTTTAATAATGACATGATGTGCTTCTTTGATTCTCATTTGATAAAATGTTCACAAATATCTAAACGAATTTCAAGTACAAAACTTATTATAGTAAGTCGGATCTATATTTCTAATTTTAAGTTTGAGTCTGCTCTGCATGGTAAAGTATCCATATTTCTATATGTTTCAATCAAGTGTAAATGTAATTAACTGTTAACTATCAAGTGTAAATGTCTAAATATTGAAGACTTCAGGAGCCCCCCCCCCCCCCCCCCCTCGATCAGGATTCAAGATATAATTTAGCAGAAGCTTAATGTTTGCCATCACAAGCATATTCTATATCTATCCCGGTGTCATGAATACCAAATACAAACTAAATCAACTAGATTATAATGATTAGATCTTTCAAAGTGATTCCTGTTGTATGCGAAATACCAAACCCCTGAGTGACCTGACCCTAGTCAGTCTACGATTCTACAGTGTAAATGGGTCATTGTAATCTAGATTATGATAATGTGCTTTAAAATGTTCATCTGGGATAACATTTTTGTTACTTCGTAGAGTCAATTTGTAGGCTCTGATGCGTAGAGGCTACACATTCCATTTAATCTAGATTAAAATGACCTATTTACTGCTTTGATTCCATTGATTCCACTAATTGTTATAATTATTGTTATAACATCACCTATAGGATGTCGTGTTAATCGGGTGTGTCTCTACTCTCAAACCTTTACTGGTGAGTGTTTCTTTGAAAAGCATTTAGCATCTCCCCCTTTTAGCAGCTGACGGTATGTAAATTTTGGACTATTAATTTGTGTCTGTGTTTTTTTAATTAAAAAGTTATTTTATTCTGCATAATTATTGAGGGCATGCAGTTCAATACTCCGGTAACTGGTTGAGGTGTTGAGTGTGCACTTTTAGCGACATTGGTAACGGAAACCACAAGGTAAGCTATACTTACGTAAACCACAAGGTAAGCTATACTTACGTAAACCACAAGGTAAGCTATACTTACGTAAACCACAAGGTAAGTACACAGTATACACAGTATACACAGTATACAGTAAGAATGTTGTTTCGCCAAGCTCCTTCCGGCTATAAGGGTACAGAATCCGTGGGAGGTTCCGTAGTAATTGGACTGTAAGTTTCACGATCTTTACAATAATTTACGATCATATCAAAATGTTAGTATATATTCATATTTGGACTTTAAGAAATACTCGAATCAGGACGGATATAAAACCGCGTACAATACGGATATAAAACCGCGTACAATACTATATTAAATTATGTCCGTGGCTTTGCTGTCTAGTTCGAATGAAATTAGGAAGTGAATTACGCAGAATATTATTGTATAGAATGTTCATGATCGCATTCAATGCACTTACCGGATATATATTCATTGTTTCGTTTGCATGTTTCATCGATTAGGTACTTATTCTGCTTGGAAATTATCCCTAACATTTAATATAAATATGAGTTATAAAATATAAACACCATGAAACATTTCAATCTTTAGTACTTTAGACAGATCCGTCTGAAAAATCGATTTACCGAGACAAGAAGCTTTCTAAGGATTTTTGACGTTTTTTAGTCCCATTAGGTGGTGCCCTTTATGGCTGACCAACTTTTCCAAACTTTTCCACGTGTCTTAAGGCCACTTTTGCCACTTTTACCACTGTTTACCACCTTTCTTTGTTTGTCGAATATCTTTAGTTTTGAACATCGTAAAAGCTTTGCAGATTAATCGAGGGCAATTTTTACGTCAGACAATCAGTTAATTGGATAATTATCAATAAGTTAATTAACAAAATTCTAAAAATCACTTCGAGACTTGGAAAAATTCAAATTTTTTTCCCGCCAAAAGTGATCAAATTGCATGAAACGCGGAGAAAAATGATGTTAGGACGAGCACAGCAATCGAGGAGTACAAAATTTTAAATCTTATCTTCTTCCTGATGATTGGAGATGCAATTCTTCCCAGTGCTGCTGCTCCAGCGACACATGCTAGGAGGAAGAATTCAGTTCCGTGAGTGATTGATTCGCAGTTGCTACCTCCTCCTCCCCCTTTTTTAATGTTGAAAAGTTTTATCAATGCTGGCAAAAGTAGAATAGTCCCCGAGCCATGGTAATCATTGATGCTTGAAAACAAGCACAATTTAAATAGTCTCATTTTGAAATTTGGTACATCCACAACTTCTGTTTCTTCATCTTCACTTTGTTCTGTCTGGTTGCTAAGTTCCAACTTCGATGTACTGGTTATGGAAAAGTGTAGGATTAACATTGGAGGTATCATGACTGGAAGAGAGGCAATAATCAGAAGTGTTCTCCAGCCGAGCATATCTAAAATATAATACCCGAGTACTGGAACCCAGATACTACCTAAAGAGTAACCTAAGCAGCCGACTAGAACCTTCTTACTGCTAGCTTGCTCAGTCAGCAGCACAAAGCAGACCGACAGGTGCAACCCGACAGTAAAACCAATGAGGGCCCTTGAGAGTAGGAGAGTCAGGTAGTTCCCCACCACAGAACAGAGAATGGTGCTCACTATACCCCCCCCCCCCCCCCCCCCCCCCCCCAGGGACAGAAAGGATGTTTCTCGTCGTCCTAATCTGCAATTAGAATAATTTGAGGAATGTAACATAACCCTTTTACCCTTACTACTATTCAAAAGGTTGCGAGTTCAACCCCACCACTCACCAGGTAGCGTTTCATATACCGCATTAAGGGCCATATAATATACATGCGTATTATGTCGTATTGTGATTGAATACAGCTCGATATGTACTTACATCACCCACTGTTCCACCAAACGCGATATGAACAACTCGGTTTGATTGTTGAGGAAAAGAAGAGGTCTGGTAATCCAGATTCCAGATAAGCCGGTTTAGATTAGCACAATTGACGGTACAGAGAGGTTTTCTTTATTATAAATGTGATTATCTTAACCCCACTAATTCATCATTGAAATCAATAAAATGATAGTACAGCAGGCTATCGGTTCGATCTTGATTGTGCCATTGGTGCAGTTTCTGTGAAAATCGATAAGGCTGTATTGTAATTAGTTATGAAAGTATAATATCGTATGGTTAACGTTTTTCAGTTTCAGACCTTTCCACTTAGTAATTCCTGATTACTAAAATCTGCCGAGATTTACTGAACTCCAACTACAAATATTGGTGATTTAAGTATTCTTGAAACGAAAAATTCGCTAAGTTTTTTTGAAAATCATTTTTCTCCGCGTTTCATGCAATTTGATCACTTTTGGCGACAAAAATATTTAGAATTTTCGGAAAAAAATGTAAGTGACAAAGTTTTTCTAAAAACCACTTTTCTCCGTGTTTCAAGCTATTCCAATCAATTTGAGCCAATAAAAAATTTTAGAATTTTGCTTAATAGCTTATTGATAATTATCCAATTTACTAATTGTCTGACGTAAAAATTGCCTTACAAAAGTTTTTCCTCCTGATAAGATGTACACCTTCGATTAATCCGCAAGCTTTTACGATGTTCAAAACTAAGGATATTCGACAAACAAGAAAGGTGGTAAAAAGTGGTAATCATAATATGATATTCTCTTGTCTATTATTGTTACGTAACACATATTGCAACGCGGCACGCGTTCCTTTTTCTTCACACCTGAAGTTGATTATCTTAATCTACCCTGCAAAAACTGGAGTTTGGTTTTTTAAGGTATTGTCAAACATTGATAGATAAACATTGTTAACTTAATCAGAATTGCTAGGGTGTGGTTACTGCATTTTTCTTTATGGAGAAAATTGCTTCTTTAAAGTCGTCGGAGATCCCGGAAGAGCTGTTTCTTTTTAAGACTCATCTTAGATTTATTGAAAAGGGTTGGCTGCCAAAGGACGGTAATGCGGTGGTAGAATCTTATCAATCTGCTGCGAGGCATATTTTCTCTGGCATCATCCATCACCGAGATGACAATGAACTAATTTTAAGAATCGACTGCTTCATCGATGATGAGGCAACCTTGGAAGAGATCGACCTTTTTTTAGATGAAGTACTGAACAACAAGAATGAGGCTAATTTTAGTAGTTGGTTCATAATGAATATCCAAACAAGATATTATGATTATATTGTCAAAGGTGTCATCCAACGTGTCGGCTTTCACTTTGGAGAAGACCCCGTTAAATTTAGCCAGAACATGAACATAATCACTGCTCCTGCCTCAAAACCAGTACAAATCCCTGTACCACAAGGCTACACACTCGGTCCACTGTTGGAGGCGCATGCTGAGGTCATCACTAAACAGTGGGCTTCGAATATTAGATTCGAGAATGCAAACGATGACAGTCTTCTTTCGATGTCATTAAGGAATATAAAAGAAAGACCGAGCTTCGGTATTTTCACCGAAAGTGATCCGACGACTCCGATCGCTTGGATATGTGTGTACAGCGAAGGAACCGTCGGACAATTAAACGTCAAGAATGATCACAAAGGAAGAGGACTTGCTAGAATCCTTATCCGACATACACTGAAAACAGCTCAGGAGATGGAATGTCGGATACATGTCTGTATCAAAAAGGAAAATACTGCGTCTATGAACTTGTTCCTATCAGAAGGTTGGGAACTTCAACGGTCTTTCAACTTTAAGAGTTTACTTTTTCGTACATTCGGCGAATTTTCTTCGTAATAAAATGATGTGTTTGTAAACATTTTGAAAGTTTATTGATAAAAAAGTAAGACTGAGGTTTGGGGTCGTTCACATATTACGTAATCAATATTTTTGCATGTTCAATGTTCATGTTAAGCCATTTATTTATTAAAAGCTATCACAACGGATTAATGAATGAAATAATCGCAAAGCACTTACTAAACGAAAATTGGTTTAAAAAACGAAAATTTTGATTACATAATTAACGAAAATTGTCCACTTGGTATTTCGAAAATCGATAAAAAATTAAAATTTTGATTACGTCCAAATCCAAACGACCAAAACCCCCCCCCCCCCCCCCCCCCGTAATCAACCGTAAGCATTTGAAACCCCCCCCCCCCCCTCGGCTGATTACGTAATATATGTGAACGACCCCCTTCTGAAAATAAATTTGAACTTCTTCTTTGGCAAGATTTAGTATACTTTATATTTTTCAAGTTGTTCTTATTGCTGGATGTCAATCGGTACCATTATTGTACCTGATTGAAATAGCTAAATACGCTTAAATGATCATACGTTAATTAGTTTATTATTGTTAGTCTTGAAATGTTGTGTGTTCCATTATTGATGGTGGGATCGCAATGAAACAAACCTATGTATATGGTATAGTATGGTGTATAGTTGGTCACTCTTGAATTTTTATATAAAGAACAGCACTCTGACTTTTCTTCGCAAAAGTGCATCCATTAAATCTACTGAGGCGACGTATTCTAAATATTTGTGGCAAATTTGTGGCACGCCCCCATTTCTTGTCCCCATTTGTGGCACGCTTTCCCCCAGCCATAATATTCTATATCTGACCTAATTACTTGTTCAATTCTCGATAATTGATTTCATAGTTATTAATAGCTCAAGTCAGAATAATACTGGTAATAGCTCAATAATCAGCAAATTACATGATGGGACGAGATTCACATTCGCCACAAAAACCGATAATAAACCCTCTGCCATCCTGACATCCACTGGGGGGTAGGTCTACAGAAGATCAATAACGTACGCGGCACTAGCTTTATTGCTGGGTAGTGTGCGCGCACGTACTGATTTATCTTAGCTAGCTTGATTTAATTGTGTAGAAATAAATTGTCGCGTCAATTAACCACTTTTGTTTGGCTGGCATTGATCCAGTTTTTAGATGTAAGCTGATACAAAATTAGAGTATGGATAATTTCCTCAGTAAAGAATTTGTGACATATCGAATATGAATAATTAACCTGATAATCAATGTGGAACGTTGAACAGATTCAAACAGCTGATAAAGCCATTCTTTATTTACTCATCTAGTGACACTGATGTAATAGTATGTTAGTTGATGTAAGATTATGACCTAGGCTGGTAAGTGGTACTGAAGTCGTACAAATAAAAACACAACACTTAAATTATTGCTGAATGTAAAAATTTGTTGCAAATCCTTCATGCATTTTAAATTCTGAATAAAACCTTGTTTGGTTGACAATAAACAAATATTGTGTTTGATTGTATCGAAATAATTAAACATTTAAAATCCTGAGAGCATGACAGCAATATTCAATCCTTTTTCACTATCCAAAATACATTTATTTCTACGATTATTTACAGTAACTGTGTCCATCACAGGAAAATCTCTAAAAAACGTCTTTTATTGCCAAGAGGGATAACCCCTCAGAGTGGCGTCATATCACCGGTAAGAGACGCCATTTCCCCAATATCCTTGCTGTCACCCCCGCTAGTAATGACCGTACTGATGCTGTCGGTAGAGTGAGACAGTGATCTGGCCGATCTTAGATAACACACGAAACAGAACATGGTACAGAAAAACATGGCCCCGGAAATTATGGTGAACAGTTGCCAGTACTCACACCATTCGTGTAGACCTCCTGAAAAGAGAGCTTAGTGTTAGTTTATAAAGTTTTGCGAATTTAAAATAGTGCATATGTGTTGATTGATTGGGCGACATCTGTCCGACAGCGACATCTGTCCGACTCAGAAAATAGGTTATTTGGACAATAGTTTATGTCGGATCCTACCGTACGATTTTCTTAAAACTTTCCACAAAGTATGTTGGTTTTAGGACGAATAATCTGTGTAAGTTTGAGCGAGTTTCTATGTGCCAAGTTTAAGATATTACCTTAAACACTAATGTATTCTGGGTAAAATTATCTTTATCCCGGTTGTTGCGACAAGTAAAAATGCTCTTATTAGGGAAAGGAGATTACTCGACGTTTCAATGTAACTACATCGTATTCATGATCTCAAATTATTTGTTATATAGTAGTGTTGAAAGTATTAAAAAAAATTACATTACAACAATGCGACTCATAAATAATACTCCAATCCGGATTTTACTTAAACACTAAAAATATATCCAATTCGGTTGTTTCAGTGGTTCCAAAGCATATATCTGGAGATCCAACGATACGATTTTCTTGAAACTTTCTAGATAGTAAGATAGCTTTAAGACAAATAACTTGTGCAAGTTTGGATAAATTTCTATGTGCCAAATTTGAGATATCACTTCAAATACACGAAAATAGTGCTTTCGGACAGATGTCGCTGTCGGACAGATGTCGTGTTACCGTGTTGATTTGTTAAAATGTTAAATCTCCAATTAAATATCGTATACTCTAAATTCCGTATATATCCATATCCATATTCATGATATTGAACATAGTTACATGTTTTTAGATTCCATAAGAATATACACATCATGAAATAAGCACGAACCTGCAAGAAAGGACCCAGCGAAATCGCCCATACTCGTAGCAACAATGTACAACAGAGAAACTAAGTTAGATAGCTCCTCGTTCACGGGCTTATTTCTACATTTGGTCTTCACAAAGAGCATTGCTGGTAGTACATGTAACCAGATCATCGCTTGTCCTAGTCCTGAAACAAAGTCAGAGTTTTTAAGTTGTCCATTCCTCAAAAGACATTTTATCCGAACTTTTTATATTGAAATATTTAAAAGCTCTTAATTAGAAAATCACCTGTAACGATGCTCGCGGTAACAAGTTGAGGTTTGTTAACTAATATCAAGGGCTGCAAGAAGGGGGGAGGAACCATGGCTAAAAGTCCCAGACAAGTCAGAAAGCAGCCGATAAGCCCGGTTAAAAAGGGGTTGAACTTGTCGCAGAAATACCCTGAATGTGTTGTGTGTGTCATTGTGTCAACTTTAAAATCCTTTATTTCCATCTAGATGATAATACATCATCATGCGTCTATGCCTACTGTTTAGCTAAAAATGTGTAAAATGTAAATACCACGTCATTTGTTGGAGAGCTAAAAATGTTGGAAGTGCCGAAAGATAAAAAATGAGGTTGCTTACTTACCTAACACGAAAGCGAACAAGATTGAGGATAGTGAGAGGCCGCTGAGTAATAGCCCAGTGAATGTAGCGTCTTCTCCGAACACATCGTTAACATAAAGCGCCATGACATAATCCACACAGGCCTCCACCACAGAGGAGAGACAGCACGTGATTATGGGAGACAGGAAGAGGAAATCCTTCCAGTCCATCTTGGAGTACCTTTTCTGGTAGCTGGTTGTGCTGCTGAGAAGTTTAGTAGAAGTGGAAAAGAGGGGTACTAGCATGAGGAGGCCGGAACTTCCCACTGCCACAAACGTCAACAGGAACCCAACTGGAATTGTTGAAAAAATTTTGATTACATGATTAACGAAAATTGTCCAATTGGTATTTCGAAAATCGGTAAAAAATTAAAATGTTGATTACGTAATCAACGACCAAAACCCCACCCCCCCCTCCCCCCGTAATCAACCGTAAGCATTTGAAATAACTAACATGAGAATTGAGGACTGTACCATGAGCGCTATATTAGAGGTATCGCCATTTGATCCCGGAGCTCGGTGTTTTAATGTGTACATTGTACAAACGCAATTCAACTGAATCTCTCGAAATGGGGATGAGAAGTTTCATTTAACTTACATTTATCGTGGAGTATGCCTCCTAGTAAAGGTGATATCGCAAATCCCAGGCCAAGGGCACTTTCGTTTACGGCTGACACCCTTCCACACTTTTCCGGGAATCGCAAAATCAGGACGGAAACTGCCAAAACCTGTACAATGATTATATCATATCAAAGTGGGTTCATTTTTATGAAAATGAAGTAAAATAGCTTAATATAATATAGCTTAATAGCTTAATATATAATAGGTTTTCATATCACGTGGGTGATCACGATACACTACGGTATGAACTGCAATACAAATTTTACTTACTAAAAGCATAAAATATAAAGAGATAGTGGCTTCTATATAATTATATAATTACCTGCATAACAGTTGAACTGACACCTTGGATTGCTCGAACGATGATTCCTGCCACAATCATCCAACAAACATCATCCATTAACACTATGATACCGTGTAGGCAAGTGGAAACACTCAGGAGAACGACCGATCTGGAAAATTGGATAATAGGCTTGGGATTCTAAATTTTGGGGCTCACAGCTATTCGCAATAAGCCCACAGATATTTTAAATTTAAGTGAAATCTTTTTCCATTTTGGGAATCAATTTTGCGTTATAGACTTAATTCAAATGACACGACTGCCACTTTACTGCTGGTTTAACTCATCAAATATTATATTGCTGCAATTCCACGGGACTTACAGAAATAGCATTTTCTTCAGTGTCATCAATCGCATTATGTTTTGAGAGAATATTGACGAGAACAGGACGAACACGCTCATACATGATGCGTAAATCGCAATTCCGATCGTGCTTGCGCCCTGAATAGAAGCTAGTTATCGATATTTATGTTTATATGATCGTGCTTGCGCCCTGAATAGAAGCTAGTTATCCATCTTCTTGTTTATATGATTTATGATACATAATAAAAATATGTATAATGTATAATGTATTACTTCAACTTGTGCGCAAAACAGTCGTTCATTTTGATGGGCAGTGTAATGCAACGCTAGACCTGCAGTAGGATTTGCTAACAATTTCTATTTTAGTAATCAGTTATCTTACTTGTTTTTCGAAGAAAAGGGTTATATACCCCCACTGTATGTTTGGCACCGTGGTTGCAACCATGATTATCAAGGTACATAAAGTTAGAATTCTGATTGACTTTCTTGACCTGAAATACAATTGGCATTAACATCTTAAAACTACATCCTGAGGTTTTGTTGAGTACAATGTATGTATCGACAAAGTCTTGCTCGTTGCTGCCTGTCTTCCAAGATTTTATCTTGAAACTATCTAATCGTAGTTTTGTACATTTTACTGTTCACTATGTAAATAATATTGATCGAGTGATCGACTACCGTCTTTCGGATTGATTCTGAGTTCGGGCATTTGTGATATGTGTTTTAATGTTAATTGAAATGTTGCTAAAATACATCGGTTAAGGAGCAATTGATAAATGTCGGTTTTTTTTTTTTTTCAAGTTCAGGATAGTCCCCTTAGCTTAGACGTCAAGGTTTACTTATTTAGTTATTGTTATAGCAGGAGAACAAATCATTAACTTGTAAATTTTTCACAAATATGGTTTAATTGAATCCTTTTGACTGACTTCTAAAAATGATTAAACTCTGGTAAATCTGTACAACTAAAAATCGAGTGAAACACTAGAACTTACATCCATCTTCGACTGCTGACAGCGCTTGGCAACGGAAGACAGCTTTCTCGATCTGTAGCTAAATCTGGCTCTGGCTCAGGACTAGTATTACTGCAGTCGTCATCATCATTTTCCATTTATCAGTGCACCAAATGTATTTTCCCATTCAATACACGATTCGATCGTGTGAAAATAGCCTCAAATCCTAGGTTGTAAAATCTTGGAATTAAAAAAAAAGAAATTATATAAAATCCCTCGTTTTGGGATAGTTTCGTTATAAAGACTAGTAAAAACACAATGTTTTTCGTTTGCCTGAAATGTGTTCCAATTGCTAAATACATGTTAGCGCTCCTTCATCAAATAATATCTTCTGGCAAAGAAATCAAACTGACTAACGTGCGGCTGATGTAACTTTAAATTAATCAAAACAATCGATATAATGAAATGTCCAACGTTGTTAATGAGCAGAAATATATGGAAAATTAGGGCAATTATTACGGTTAAGACTAAAGTTAGGATAAATCTGTAAAATATAGCCCATATTGAGAACAAATGTACAACATAGTAATTAAGTAATCTAATTCAAGAATTGAACAGAAGTGAACTTGTTTCTGCTACAACAATGAACTATAGACAAAATGGGCTGACCAACGCTGTACACATACAACAGACGCAGCAAAATGCATAATTAGATGTTCGGCCAACTGAAAGCTGTATGCAGGATAGCTAACTAAGCTATTAGTTATTAGCTGTAGTGGTTGACATCACATTATTAACTGCGCGCTTCAGGAAACTAACAAGATGCAATGTTTTTGTCATGTTGAATTTAGAGTTAGTCGAGAACAGTCCATAGGTAAAAATCAAAAATATGTAAATCATCGTTTGTATCATGATGATGCCACTAGGACTACTACTTTCTACTCAAAAATAGTTATATTGGGTATGTACATTGCATTCATGCATTGTATACACATGTATTTTGTTGGGTATACACGTGTATTTTGTAATGACCTAGACCACCGTATCACAAATATTGGACACTCTTATTAAATGTTAATGAGTCAACGACATTTCAACTACCAGTAGGATATTATAAATTTAACTAACGCTGACTTTAATATTATATTTATTCCTTGATAAAAGGTGTAAACTGTGACGACTAGAAAAATTAACCTGAAATGCCAAGTGCGAGTTAGGAAATTTGCAAAATTGTCCTTTGACTTGCTGATTGCAAAACAAGGCAGTGCGTTATGAATTATGATACTAAGACACGGTAAACCGCGTACCTACAGAGATATAACTACGATATAGCAGCCAATAAACCCTTTTATAATCAATAACAACACTACAACACTCAATAGAGGCTTGTATAATCAGCAGTTCCATTATTCCTAACCGCCAATCCTTGCTGACCTACCATTTGTCCAGCTACAGTATAAATATTGAACTGTTGAAAGGCTTTGTGCTGGCAGACTGTATAGAAATTGTTGGCAGCTTGTGCAGCTGCATCATCTCGCTAATACATACATGGCCTTACTCGCAACTTGTGATCAATTGGTTCGGATACATATGATCGAGCTCCGAACTTGAAGGACAGACTCCGACTTGGACCAATAGAAATCCAGCACTCAAAAAGCTTAGCACGAAGAGCAAAATAATAACAAGAGACATGCACTCTGCATACAGTTGTACATATAACATTTGTACTCTGGGCAGTGTACGCGGTTCATTATCTACGGTAATCGTTCTTGAATCTCGAGCCAGCTACAATGTGCGTGTATATAATAACTATAAGTGTGTATGTGTGTGCGTGCTCCTGCTTTGTTGTGGCTTTATAAATACTCTAATTACAGGCCTATATACAAGCCTTGTTTATACTCAAAGGATCCTAACTCACTTAACTGCTTGATTACTCGCTTAACTGAGGAATTTGAATCGTGGTTGGTTACTCGTGATACACATTTAAAGAAAAACCTGAACAATTTTATAGACTAATAGTTCCCTGATTCCCTCTTTAGGTCTTGACTTTTATCACTAATAGCCTAATTCAAGCCTCATAAAATCTAATGGTATCGGTTATTTATTGTAACTAGCTAAACACTAAAAGTGATCCAAGAGTCTGGATGGGTGTAATCCGTATTCGTTATTTTTGTTGTTGTTAAAACGCTCCTAAGATCAAGTACAACAATTGAGTTAAAATTAGAAATCATAATTCACGCCCGATAGTCCGTCATTAAATGATGAATATCGCAGACGACCGGAAGGTTCAGCCAACCTCTACTATACAGTGATATACTAGCATTAAGAAACATGACGAAAAATGTGATTTTTTTGGATTCCACTAACAAAATACGGATAAGGAATGAATCAACAAACTGATTTACTGAAAACACGGTACAAAACACATAACCACAGCCTAGAATGTTCACTAATCAAAAATTTATTCACTGTGTCTATACATAGGCAATGGTTGTCTTCTGGAAGCCCCCATGCCACGTTTTTTAATATGCATACTGATCCCGTAATTCGATGTGTGAACCAATTTAGCGGTTGGGACCTAATAGGAATAATATATTATTAGGGCGCGGGCGTGAGTGCTGTAAATAATTTAAATGCAGGAATTTTAAATAAAATGACTTACCTTATCGGACCTTATTTGGACGGACATTACTTGAACGCTGGAGGCCCTAGCGTTCATCTTAATGTCCGTTCAAATAAAGTCCGTTCAATTAATGTCCGTCCAAGTTAAAGTCCGTTGAAATTTTTTCAAAAATTTTTTCCATTTAGAACTTTTTGTCCAGCATATGACGACTTTTTAATGTCAGTCAATTTCAATAGCTATCATTAGACTAAACTATGTCGTTGAATCAATAAAAACAAGGTATTTTTCTTCCTTACTGCATGAAAAATGGATTTAAAAATCATTTGCTAAAATTAAAAAAACCTTTAAAAAAGATGAAAAAAATTCGGATTTTTGATGGTTTTGATCGCCTTCTAGCGTTCATATTAATGTCCGTTCGTAATTATGTCCGTTCAAGTAATGTCCGTCAAAATAAGGTCCGATAAGGTATATCGCTTTATTTATCATGGTCGCATTGAAGGACACCTTCTAACACGTTTTATCTAATTATCCAGGCAACTCAATTAGACAGATCTATGGGTAGTAACTAGTAATCCATAACATTGTGCAGATAAGCTGAGAAGAAGTCGCCAGATTCCCAATGCCGCGAGTGCCCAAGCCCCTGGCCAGTTTCTGGGAAAGATACGAGCCGAAGTGGTCGATATCGCCAGATTGGGTCGCTGAAAGACTCCAAGTATCTCAACTAGTTGAGGAGGTGACCCCACTAGATCACGACGCTCCGCAAAAGGAGGGGCATACAAGGTTAATCTTTGGTGTAGGTCAGCTGTTTTTCTGTTTGACTGTCGGTGTGTTTGTATGTTTTTTTGCAGATTGTCTAATTTTTAAATCTAAGTAAAATTTAAAAATGAAATAAAGTTAAACAGAGAAAAACAAGTGAAATAATTACAGGTTCGTATGCATGTCAGACACTCACAGCAGAAAGTTACAGATCGAAGTACCAGCAGGTAACCATTTAAAAGCTTTCAAATCATATTTATTCTGAAAGGTCTTGCCATTAGAACTTAGAGGTGCTTTCAAGCTTACTCTAATATCGGAGACTTGAAATGCTTACACTTCCAGATACGTCAGCAATAAGATAGTTTCGTGAGACCTATATGATATACCAATCAGCGATTAGCCACTGCTGCGTCTTATCACATGGTCATGATTGTATCGATAGTTCGAGAATGTTCTGGCAGAATGTTCTGGCAGAATGTTCTGGCAGAAGCCGACTCACAGGGGTCTCATTATTATGGACAATTTAATGATGTTTTGACGTTAACGTTATATTATCGTTGATTAAGTTAATCAAGTTGAAGCTAGAACAACCAATAATCTCGACAACAGCAATTGGAGATTTTATACACACAAAGGAACAAATTGTGGGGTACTAGAACTCAAGCGACTAATGCAGTACGTGAGGCGTAATAACTGATCAAAGAAGATTTTGCGATTGATTTTGCGCCTTATGGTATCTGCTTTTTAAAATCAGTATCTTGTAACAAGCACAATATCAGTTTATCAAGCACAACTAAAATATTCTAGCCGCATAATAAGAATATTCTTGCTGCTCAACAGTTACTCCAATAGTTCTGGAATCCGCGATTGTGATTCAATCATGGACATGGCATCCTTTAGACGGTTTTTTCTGGAATAAGAAGTCTCGAACAACATAATCTAATATCGTCCATTGATTTCGTCTAGTAGACGAAATCAGGAATTGTAAGGAAAGACGGCAGTATCCGCAGACTTGGGTAGGCTTCTTGGATACTGCCGTAAAGACATTAACTATGATGATCTGGAAGGATCTTTAAATTATATAAATTTCGAAGAAAGAATGATTAAAAATAGAAAGTTTCACACGGACGAACATGCTGGTAAAAGCAAGAACATTAGTTTAACAGGATCGTCTAACTGATACTGGAGCGTTTTAACAGTCTTTCAGAACACAAGCACTTGCACAATCGGTGATACCATTTATTTTAATACCGTTATTGGATCCTCAAGCGGCCAGATAACTTCACAGTTCACAGTTTGCACGGTAGTTGTCACAATCCATGTATGCATAGTTAAACACATCGCGCTTAATCTTATGATAGCTTTCCTTAGTTGTGGGTAAAAATGTTATACTAGGGTGTCTCGGGAGATTATTAGAGAAAATCATGTGATTTTAAGAATTTTGCATCATTCAAACGTTCAGACGTAGTTTACATGAGCGGCTTCTCAAAAGTCACATACGATTTTCACAATTGTGTTGAAAAGCTTTGATTTCATCCCCTTGTAAAACATGCAAGACAAACAAATGGTGCCCGAAATGACGACGATTAAATACAAGATATGCACACGTACCGCAAGCCCTAAATATTTATAATTAGATAAAAAAATAAGAATAAGAACAGATAACTACAAGCAGTCCAGTGAGGAGTGCATCTTTGGAAATTACTCCGGTGACAGAAATACGCAACTTAATATTACGATTATAATTTGATCATGCGAATCATCGCTATTATATTAACAGATTGACTGGAAATATATATACTTAGTTTGTTGATCGTTTATTCGAAATCGAATACTGAAGGAATTCGGATGTTGAGAATGAGAAAAATATATATAAATTTGTCTGTTGTTAGACTTTATGGTCTTTGTCTCGGCAGTATGTTAACTTGGTAAGTTGGTAAAGTTAGAGTTACATTATCATCAAATCAAAGAATTATCCATAAATCTCGCTGTGTCAATATGGAGAAAATTCAATTATGAATGATAAGTTAAAGTTTAGCTATCAAAAACCTATAACTGTAACATTGCATAACTTTAAATGTAACATTCAGAGACTTAAAATCATGGTATCCCGGATTAGGTGATGTTTTACTGCACGCCGGGGACATGACCAAGATCGGGCAGCCAGGGGAATTCGTCCAATTCAGCAAGCTGATGCAGTCTTTACCACACAAGTACAAGGTTGTTATACCAGGTGAGATGGAGAATCTTGGTCCTAACTTTAATTCCAGACCCGGAGAAAATCAGTCCGGGCAGTGTTAGGGCCTTGCAAGGATAGCTCTGAAGTATTATATTGTGTAGTTAACGTACTAGCTAATTGGTTACTGGAAGTAAGTTCAGTCAAAACTGTCAAACTTTTGTTCAGGAAATTTCATGTTCAATAATTGAAAATGGGACAGAAAAAGGAAAATTATGATTTTCCATGGAATTTTGACTTACAGTACCTCAATTTGGTCTACCATTCTCAGTTAACTGATTAATTCTAGAACACACTGGACAAATATCCTGTCAAATCTACGAAATTTATGTTCTTGAAATATTTGAAAACGGGACAGGAATTAGAAAATAAGAATTTTCATTTTAAAAAACTTTCTGTGGAATATTACCTCCGGCCGGACTCGAACTTCCAGTACCTCAATTGTTTTTTATGGCATCTATAGTCTTTATATAAGCACAATATAGCTGTGTAAGCCCACTGTTGTCGGCAACAAATAAGATAGGACTAACTACATCTATCTGAAACAATTAATAGATTTATAGCTAAACTTTGGGTATCAATTTCCCAGCCTGACCGTGTAATTGTGGTGCAGGTAACCACGAGTTAGGACTAGATCCGACTGCTGGAAGGGGTGCGACGTACAATATGGCGGGAGGAAAAAGAGATGAGTGTCTGAAGAGTATCACCGACTGTATCTTTCTTGAGGATCATTGGGTTAAGATTAACGGAATCAAAATTTACGGATCTCCATGGTTTGTTCGGTTTTATTTTAATTACCTTTTAAAAATCAAAGTCGATGAGAATTGTTGCGATACTTGTCATACGTCAGTCATCAACACGATTTCCTAAGTTCATTTGGAGACTTAACTTCACTCCGCGAGGGTTAACGAATGTTAAAATTCACTATATTCTAACCCTTCCGAAGACGTCTAATTTATTAACTTAAATCCAACCTAAAGTTCTAAATCCTTACACACCCCATGAAGGCAGCCAGAGTTTGCAGCCTGGGCTTATAATTTAGACCGTGGAGTACCTCTTCAGAAGGTCTGGGAGAAGATTCCTGATGATACTGACGTTCTTATGACTCACGGACCTCCTATAAGTAAGAATACCGCTGTTGTAACTGTATATTTATCTAAAATTTGACTTTTGAATATTAAATACTGCATATTTACAATATTCCCATGTAGTTTGTTATGCAGCGTTTACGAATATAATCACCAAATTGGCGGCATCACTAGCATGATTTGTATGATATCCATCAAGCAACCATCGGGCATCGACTTATTTCCTGGACCTTTCTTTTCAATATCACGGCATCCATATACTGACAGAAATCGTACGGAAAATGCGGTAAATCTGTGGTATCAAGTATTAAAATGCGGTAAATCTGTGGTATCAAGCATTAAAATGCGGTTACTCTGTGGTATCAAACATTAAAATGCGGTTACTCTGTGGTATCAAGTATTAAAATGCGGTTACTCTGTGGTATCAAGTATTAACATGCGGTAACTCTGTGGTATATGACTCTGTATAGTGGTATTAGTTAACATGCGGTTGATTCATTGGTTGATTGAGGTTACCATCCCAGGGCACGGAGATTTGTGTAACAGTGGTCTGAGAGCGGGTTGTGTGGATCTGATGAGGACAATTCAGACCAGAGTCCATCCCAAATACCACGTCTTCGGACACATCCACGAGGGTAGGTATTTTTAATTATTTATTTAATTTTCTGTGTTGAAGGAATCATGCAGTATCCCCGAAATTCTTGTACATCTTCGGAATGTAAACATAACAAATAATGTGATGACCCCCTTCAGATCCAGGGATGACATCAGATGGGGAGACATATTACATAAACGCCAGCACCTGTAATAGACAGTATCGAGCAGTTCAGGATTGTATTGTATTCGACCTTCCCAACGGACCTTTCGAACAAGGTACGTGTTTTGTTAATGACAAGAAAAAAGGTACGTGTTTTACAATCAATGCGAGAGACATATTTTTTAACGTTATTTGAGCATAATACTGAAAGTTTGGGAAGTGACTTGTTCAGGTTCCCGATTACCAGGTTACCAGGTTACCAGGTTGCCAGGTTACCAGGTTACCAGGTTACCAGGTAGTTCGAGTACTCATTAAACGGTAAATAAAAGCCCGGTAAATCGAGGGATCTCAAACAGCTAACATTGCTTTGTGGCGAGATGTCTGGATATCTTAGAATAACTATAGAAATACAAAGAAACAAATGACGGAGATCGAAAATATAAAACAGAGAGAACTATCAAAATTATATATATGTAATTTTGATATAGACAATTTTGTGCATATACAAAATTATGTATGAACATTGAACATATGAACATGAAGACAAATTCTGCCATTAAATTAATCGTATGAATAAGAAAGCATACAATCAACATAAGATGTACTCTACGATATTTGTATACATTAATAAGGAATACTTGGGGTATTGATCGGTACATGGGTTATAAATTTATACATCATTCTGGTGGGGATTGTCATGTGTCAAAATAATATGCCCCACTTCCTCAACCAGAATCCACATAATACACAATCCAGATCAGTTTGAACCATCACGAAATTTTCGGTTTCCAAATTCCGCTATAAAATAATAAAAGCTTAAGACATAAATACGGTCGAAACTCGGCTGAATTATCGATTATTATCAATCACGAAGGAAGTTGGTGTTAAAAGGTAGAAAAATGTAACACACGATAATAATTATTAACATGAATACTATCATGAACAAAGTTATAAAGTTATAATTATATAAATGTTTGATACCATGTTGGCCAACAGTTTTATTTTTGTGTTGTAAAAGTATCTGATGATGATTATCTCTGTCAAATTGTGTTTGTCCTTTCTCTTCCTGCACCCCCAGTATTGTGGTTGTTCACAGCTCTCAGATCAGCATTTAAAGCCGGGTTAAACACTACAGGGTTCTGTTCAACCTCCTGTTGGACTCTTTGTCTTTCTTAAATATGATTTTCTAAAATATAATTTTTCATTTTGAACCCCAATTTTCTCTCGAATCTTTATCTTTAGCTCGATCACAACATTATTTTAAATTTCAAATTATGGTTTAAACTACAATTTATCAAGGTGCAAACTGATTATCAACATTTCAAACCGGTACAGTGTTAGCTGCTATTCAAAAGAAATGTGTACCAGTGAATAAATGTTTATAACATAATATTCAAGCCTGATTATTTCATACATTACGCTGTTTAAAAGTTGTAATAAACAAATGCTTTTAAAAGCTGAATCGTAATTTTCGTAAGATAACTGCACTGTACACCATTTACCTTTGTTGACCAACCTCTGTCTTTCCTCCATCCTTTTCTGTCTTTCGTTCTGTTCCTGTTGTAACCTTACATCCTTGGCTTTAACACAACAGTTACACAGTTGAAGCACTATTTTACAAATATCAATAATTAGCCCTACAACCATTCTAACGACGATATCAATAAAAAGCTGAATTGTGAAATACACACTGACTTATGACTTATAGCTTTAGCAATCGACGTCCTTATCTAACGGTAAATATAGCAGCACTTTTGCTTCTTTGTACTCAGTTTTTGTGAAACATGAAATAAGACTCTAAAGTCTTATTCATCACGCCCGGTCAGGGTATCACATATCATTCTGATACTAGATAATTCTATTGCAAACAGCTTCCTGTGTTCCAGCCTCTCTTTGCACATATAAGTGATAAGCAATAAGGTCACTGGAAAATGCACAGAAATGGGAAAAGTGGATAATATTTTTTCCCGTTAAATGGATTTCATTGGGCCACTTTCCTGCTACGCCTACAGGTTTGAAAAGGAAACAGCCGGGGTTTGTTTTAATATTTAATAATCCCAGTTTAGTAGTTATAGTACCTGGTAGTAGTCTGTAGTCTTGAAGGACTAGTAGTGTTGTAGTGTCGCGTCAGCACTCTAATTTCAGTGTGGCATGGTCTACATCTTATTCTTACATAAGACTAAGCTATTTTAGAGCCGATCCCTCCTCCCACTTGCAAATCACCGTCAGCATTGAGGAACTTCCTAATTTATTCTTATTCTTTAAATTGTACAAGTTAATGTCAGAAATGTGTGTCCCCCTCTACACTTTAAGTCCATACCATTATGATTAAACTTAAATGGGTATGGAAATGCGAAAGAACGCAGGTGGATGATTACCTATGGAGAAAATTACCAAAATGAAAAAGAGTGTCAACGTGACCTTTAGATATAATTTCTTTGTTTTACATATAACCTTGATAGATGACATAATATATTGTTTTAAGTTTTACGCTTTTACTATTTCAGAGCTGGAAATGGGGCCGAAAGAAGAAATTGAATTTCCTGGACTGACAACAGAGCCAGAACTAAAGTGAAATTCGCTGCACTCCAGAAGATAAATTTAACTTTACTTTTAGTTTTACTTTTACTTTAACTTTAAGATATTGATAAGAACTACGTTTAGTTTTACATTTGACATTCAAATTTTGTACTGCCATTATGCATTAATATCATGTATTAGATTAAGTATTGATTTATTGTGGAATTTAAATTTGAATTTTATTTTGTTTTCATTAATATAACTATTAGTATTACTGTCTTTAAAGTTAATTATGATGTTGACAGGTTTTATATTTTGTAGACCATAGACTACATTTTATAGATTCGATATATCATATATAATTTTGACTTATCCTTTCCCAAAAAATCAAACTACATTTTCAATGATATTTAATGTCCCCTGTCAAATTTAACTGGTGATGATCTTAAAATACTTGTAAAATATTTGTCATACGTTGTGCGACCCGCCGCGCACGTCACCATAGTGAAACGACCGTGGGGGTCGCAACGTGATACGATAAAATATTTGTTCCAAGACCGTCCAAGAACGAAGAGGCTAACACGCGGTGCGCGTCTTGGTAATTTGTAATTGTAGATTATAAATCTACAAGTACAACTGTTAAGCCTTGACCATTGTTAATGGTCTGGCCCGGCGCGCGTTACTTCGTAGCACTTGCCGTAGAGAATGGAGAAGAAAGCGGCGCGCGCTACTTCGAAGAAATTTAGACGAGTAACATCCGTCAAGTTAAGCCTAGCTGTAGGTTTAGAGTTCAACTTTACCTAAAACCATGGGCCTTCGCGCATTACTGCTATTAGTACTAGTATCTGTATAGTTATAGTACTACGTCTACATACCGCGTGATATGACTCACTTGTTTCACATTTCACAAGTGAGCCGAATGGTGGTCGCGCGCTACTTGTACTGTAGTAGTACTAGTAGTAGTGGCAAAAGTTGTGTCTGATAGTGGACAGAGCTGATTACGATCCTGTAAAAACAATTTCAAAATATCAGATATTTTATAACTTTAAAAGACACTTTAAACGAAAACGCGTCCATTTACACACGTACAATGCGAAGGAGGCTTACATGTTACAGTTACTCGACCTAATCATGTTTTCTGGCCAGAAAACAGATGTGCAACATGTAGCAGTTTTTTCATTTTTGTAACTCCTCAGGGAAACATAAATGCCCTACGTCAATGGGGGCGATTGGGAATCATCGTCCAAAATACATCGAATGGAGGGATGTTAAGTTGTAGGTTTATAACCTACCAGGACGCACGCCGAGTTGGATTTGTCGACCTACCAGGACCTATGGAACAAATATTTTACGAGTATCACCCGTTAAACATCCAATGAGCATTCGCACTTTTTTCAGGGCCAGGGCGATGGATCGGAGGTCATAATTCACTCAGCCCGAATAAAGATTCGGCGGAATGACAGGCTGAGCGCCGCCCAGTAAGACCTTGAAGGTCCTCTGGTCCTGAGTGTGGAGTGTATGAAAGCTTGAAAGTCGCTCCATCGTCCATTGTTAATGGACTAGCCCGGCGCGCGCTTGGCGCTACTTCGTAGCACTTGCCTCGGGCGAGAAGAAAGCGGCGCGCTACTTCATACTTCGAAGAAATTTAGACGAGTAACATCCTAATATCCGTCAAAGTGCAATGCACTAGTACTACTACAAAATTAAAAATCTTGTGAAAATGAAAAATTTCCAGTTACACAAGATTTTTAATTTGTGCGAGCGATTTAGTGTAGGCGGTGCACGATTGACGGATGTTACTCGTCTAAATTTCTTCGAAGTAGCGCGCGCCGCTTTCTTCTCGAAATGTTATGGCAAGTGCTACGAAGTAGCGCGCGCCGGGCCAGATCATTAACAATGGTCAAGGTGCACGATAAAAATAAACTTGCTCGGATTTTCAAAATTTTTGTACCATCGTTTTCTAGAGACTGTGAGAATTTTCACAGTACCAAATTTATCATACCTTTTTTGAATGATCAGTGAGTTTCGCCTAGGTGCCATATTTGATGGTGCGCGGCTTTTGGAGCAAAATTAGGTGTAAAAGTCGCGTAATTTGACGAAATTCGTTGATTTTTGTCGTATTATTCTGTACGTCATATCTTCGGTTCCTGGACATGAATCATGCTGAAAATTTGTCAGAACCTTCCAATCATACTTAACTACCGAACCTAATTTAGTTGGGAGAGATTGGCCTTGACTAAGAGGTCTAAAAATGACAAAATAGGTATAAATTCGTTGATAACTCAAATTCTGAGCATCGAAATTGCTCAAACTAAATTAGGTTCAGTAGAACATAAGTGTTTAACTTTACGTAAGCTGACCAAATTTCCACAAATTGTTATATGGGAAGTATTATAACTTTTCGATTGTTTCCAAAATAATGTGCTGGCTGAAATAAGAGCAAAAAAACCATTCAATGGTCAGCGCGCGCGTCTTATTATCGATGGCGCACTGCCTATTTAGTGGAGCGGCCCCAGTGGCAGTAGTACTAGTGCATCGAACTACAAAGTGCTAATAGTAATATTAAATCAAAGCAGCTGGAAGCAAAGTTAGATTTGACAATTATCAAAATAAACAACTGAGATTTAAAGATAAATTTCGAGCAGTCACAATAAAATTTGAAATTGAAATCTTCCAGTTCCAACTGTAACCCAAATATCCTAAAAGTAAAAAGGCAAAAGCCGTCAAATTTAAGAAGTGCGGAAAATTCAAATTCTTCTTGAGTTCTGGCAACACCGGAGGCAATGACAAATGAAATAGTTACAAATACTAATAGTAGTATCTCAATAGCAGTGAAGGTACGTGACAAGCATATCGATTTATATAATCACACGAAAGTCGATTTAAAGCGTTTCAAGATTGGTCTTCGTGAGACCTCTGACAGCGTTCAGAGAACACTTTGCAATATCGAAGAACACTGACTCTGATCGACCCCCGACAAAAGGAGCAAGGTTACTCCATCTGAAATGAGTTCGTGTTCGATGAGATGGGTAGCTATAGATTTTATCACATCCTTGTCTACATCCGCAATAATGTCTTTTAATCGGGACTTATCCATTTCTATTCCAAACTTGATGAACCTGCAAGAGAATGGACTATCAGTTGGACTTAAAGTTAATATCAAATAAGTATACCCGAAAAGCTAAAGCCTGTCACTCCACCATGTCACATGTTCTCGATGTTTTTAAACACCTAAGCCTGAAGTCCCCGGGTAGTAATACTGTAAATACCATTGTCTATTAATTATAAAATAATCTCAAATAAGCAAACCATGTACTCTACAACTCTCAACTATGTCCATAGCACAAACTGTCACAATTAATTAATCTGCAAATACTATAGAGGACCCCGGACCAAACAAGAGGAACAGACGACACCAAGGACGCTTAATGTCACCAGGTCTGTCATCTCCGCACCATGAGGATCACCAAACCCCGCAACGACATCTGCGAGTTCTCATTTTGTCTGACTCTAAGAATCGCACCTTTGACTGTTCACTTCTCAAAGAGCCGATCATCGCATTCAGAGAAGACCTATTCCATCTGAGGGACTTAGCTCAACACCAAGCCTTAATTGAACAGTCCGATCTAGTCCTGATCAGTGCCGGAGTGAATGATCTCAGATACGGTCGAGCTGATCCCATGACTTTGCACAACCACCTAAAGCATTTCACAAGTAAATTCAAAACGGAATTCATTTTTGACGCTATCACACCTCTTAACCTGAGTGCAGACCCCTATTTTGAGCTGAACGACAGAATTGATAACCTGAACGAACTGCTACTCCACCTTTCTCTACGTTCGGCCAATTTTCACCTGTTTGACAACCTGTATTTTGGTCTACCTCACCTCGCACGAGATGGCCTTCACCTAAACAACACTGGGAAATCTATAGTAACTGCATGCTGGGTAGACTCTATTCTAATAAGCCTAGGGTTTCGTAAAGGATCATTACCCCTAAGACGTCCATTTTTAGATTTATACTATGACTATATGAACAGTTTCGGTTTCGGTTTCGGATGAGAATTGAATAAATAAAACTATTGTCAATACCAATACTAAACAAAAAGACTGATCTGCAAACATATTTCAAACCAAGTCAACGTAGCACGGCAAATTTAAAACCTTAAAACAAGTCGTATCTTAACAAGTTACACGCTCACACCTTTCATACTATAACCCGTCTTATCAGTAATCTAAATAAAGCTTATCAGTTATCCTAATCAGTAATTACAGTCCCCTATGTAACATTATTGGTAATAAACACTTAAACACTTAAAATCGAAATTTTGATACACTATCTACACAATAAAATACATTGCCCATAGCACATTTCACATTTTACTATATTGTACTAATACAGAAATCAATAAATTTCAGTGACAATACACCTAACTTTTGACGTTTGACTAACTTCTGCTTTACTACTAGACAAACATGACTCCACCGTATTACTCTTTTGACTGATCCACATTCCGTTGTCCTCGCAAAAGTCAATTTCGTACAGTTGAAGTTAAGCTACATTAAAGTTAAAGCTACACGTTTCATCACAGTTTCAGTATAAGCTACTTGCTCTCCGAGCATACTCGCTTGCTAGTTAGTTAGTTTTTTTAAATTTTTTTTTAATTTTATTTTTAAAATAGATAGTTTGGATTAGTTTAGATTATTAGTTAGTTAGAATATCAGTCAGGATCTGTTAGCACACAAAACTGTTAGTTTTCGCGAAGCAGGTCTGACTTTCATATATATAATTATTAATTATAGCAATATACATTTATCATATACATTTTTCTTTTGACTAACCAAATCATAACGGAATTTTATCAGCTTTATTTATCAACTTCATGAACACTAATGGTGAAGTCAGCAATACTCAAAAAATAAAAATCAAATGCACGGCCTGTCCGGGTTGGTGTTACTCTAAGTCTAACCTGCGTACTTGTGCATGGTGCGAGGGCCCTGTGCACAAGAAATGTTTCCAGGAAACTTTAGGTTGCATCAGATGTTGCGAATCAATTATTCCTGGTTACAATGTAGATACATTCGATCTCTATGATAAGTTCGACCACCTTAACGCATCACGTCTTAGTTTCAATCCATATGATCGCTCGCACGTAATAAATTCCATTGGCAATAGTTTAGATCAGAACAGTGACACAAACAACGAATACTGGAATGAAATAAGCGAAATCTTAACCAAGTGCAAATATCAAGAACCTAAAAACGTTACAAACTCCGCCAAAGACGAGTTAAAAGCACTTTCATTAAATATACGATCACTAGCAAAAAACATAACATATCTCAGAGAAGAAATCCACACCTTCTCAAAATGCGATGTATTATGCTTTAATGAAACTAACTGTAACATTAACAAGCTGCCTAATGGTACTGATGATATTATGATCGAGGGTTTTCACGAACCTGTTATACAAGCACCTGTGAGGAAATCGGGGAGAGGAGGTGGGTTAGCAATCTATATAAACAAACGCGTGTGCGATTTCGAGAAAATTGAACGTATTGACTTAGCTCTGGATCCTGAAGATATGAGTGGCGAGTTTCAACTAGTCAAAATTCATAACTGCAAAGGTCTTAACAAAACGAAGGTAATAGTAAATTTCTACAGATCACCGTCAAGAGATACTAATAATTTCATTAGCTTACTCGATCACGTACTCAATAGACTAGATAGACACTCACGCAAACACGTTATGTTTTTTGGCGATGCAAATGTTGATCTTATCAAATATGACACTGATTCCTCAAGCCAGAACCTCATTGATACACTGGCAAAATATGGTTTTGCTCAAACAGTTTCCAAACCAACACGAGTCACTGACCACAGTGCCACCCTTATTGACCATGTTTACACAAATAATATTGAAAACACATTAAGTAGTAACGTTCTAACACTCGACATCTCTGATCATCTTGCAACTCTAACCACTATAAAGCTACGTGCAGTATCACAAAAGCACACCACACACTCGAATAGGACTAATACCACAAAATATCGTCAAACACGTACTATTAACGAAGCCAACAATGCCATCTTCAAGGAGCTATTGGAAGGGGAGACGTGGGAGGAAGCGCGGGAATCAGGCTGTGCAAATGAACAGTATGATAAATTCTCAGAAATCTACATGAAACATTACAACACTGCATACCCCGTTAAGAGCAATCGTAGTCGTCGCGAAAATGAACGGTCTGATCCGAAGCCGTGGATACTTCCATGGCTCGAAACGGCCTGCTCTCGTAAACAGCAGTTATATCATCTGAATATCACTGAGCCTACTTATGAAAACATAGCCGCATACGATAAAATGAAATTATTTTGCAGTAAACACGTTAATCTTGCCAAGGAGCGATATTACAAAAAACAATTTGAAAAATATCAGGACTGTTCCAAAAAACAATGGGAGATAATCAACGGCCTGCTAAACAGAAAAAGACGGGGATCTGATCAGATTAGATTGAGGGATACTGACGGGACGATCCTGAGTACTAACTCGGCTGTCGCTGAAAAGTTTAATGGCTACTTTTCCAGCATCGCAGCCAACATCAAGTCTCAGATCAGTTCCCGACAGACCTTCGATCCTGGGGGGTTCCAGGACTATCTGACCGGGTCATGTCCAACGTCTATCTACCTTGAACCTGCGACACCTACCGAGATACATAGAATTATTATTGGCCTCAAAAATAAGGCAACTCTCGATTCAAAAATTGAGCCTTTGAAAGTAGCTAGCACATGCCAAAATTTTGTATGTACCTTTGCATCAGTAGTCAACACATCTTTTGCAGAGGGAACTTTCCCTAAAGCTCTGAAAACCGCAAAAGTTACACCTATACACAAAGGAGGTTCCAAACTCGACGTAGCAAATTATAGACCTATCTCGCTTTTGGGCTCGTTCTCTAAAATTTACGAAAAACTCATGCACAGGCGGGTACTAGAATTTCTCGACAAGAATAACTCACTATTCGAGAATCAATACGGATTCCGACCAGGAAGATCATGCGAGCATGCGCTTCTCAATGCTCAGAGCTCCATTCTGCATTCCCTAAATAAGAACCAAATAACACTACTATTACTTTTAGACTATAGTAAGGCATTTGACGTCCTAGATCACGCGACATTACTCAGGAAACTTGAGCATTACGGTATTCGCGGCATTGCCTTGAAATGGTTCGAGTCATACCTTAATGGTCGCAGTCAATTTGTCTCCTTGAACGGCTCCAATTCATCATTAGAATCTATGGTATACGGTGTTCCACAAGGTAGCATATTAGGCCCCCTGCTTTTCGTTATATATATCAATGACTTACCAGGAATCAGTAACTTAGCTAAATTTATATTATACGCAGACGACGCAAATATAATTATCACCGGATCAAATATACAAGAAATTGAATCCAAAATCGACCACCTCACTGATCTGTTGATAAAATGGGTTTACTCAAACGGCTTAGCTCTTAATTTAAAGAAGACTTGCTATATGGTATTTTCAAAAAGACGGGTAGACTTATCGTCTCTACAGGTAAAAATTGACAACACTCCTATTGAACGCAAAACGGAGGCCAGATTTTTAGGAGTTATTGTCGACGACAAACTAAACTGGGCCAGCCACATTCGAGCTGTCAAAACAAAAATGTCACGGTTTATAGGTGTTATGTTCAAAATAAAACGCAAATTACCAATCAAAGCACGCTTACAGATTTTCCAAAGTTTTGTACAATCTCACTTAAATTTCTGTTCGCTCGTTTGGGGTTTTGCTGCAAAATCTCACATTGACTCACTGTTCACTAAACAAAAACAAGGAATACGAGCAGTTATGCCGGGTTACGTGAATTACTATTACAAAGATGGTAAACTTCCGGATCATACTAAAGCTACGTTTAAAGAGTACGAAATATTAACTGTACACGGGGTAATCATAAAAAATGCTCTGACTCTGATGCACAAGTTAAATTACATGCCTGGCCTTCTGCCGTCGTCGATAAAAGACTTATTTCCTCCCGATTTACCAAAGTATGGCACATCTTATGACGACAATATCGACTGGCTAACAACGTACTCTCAACCAGATCTACGCGCTAGTGTTCTGTATAAAGGTCCTATATTAGCTATTACCGAGCACAACATTAGTCGCATAACTTGCCCATCTAGCATTTTCTCAATAAGCATTTATAAGAAATCAGCAAAGCGTGTAATGATAGAACTACAAAGCTCAGGAAACGATGAAGAATGGCCAACTTTTCTGTTACATAATTTACCCGGGCTACGTAAATCAGCAAGATCAGGCACTCAACAAATCAACTACCGAGAATAACCTTAGATAAGTAAACTAGATATCAACCTAACATATGCAGCTCAACTTTCACTATTATCAGTGTCCATCTAAATCACTTATCGTGCCATCCTGACAGCACATTCCATATTTCACTGCCAACTAGCGCAAACCTATACTGATAAAACACCTACGACAGTATTATCAAGTAAAGAATTTTATATAAACGTTTAAGCTTTTAAATGTGTTTGCAGATCAGGGTCATCAGAATAAACTGATAAAATCTAGACGAAATAGCTATGAGTTCGATGGCATGTAATTTGCGTGCCCTTCGGGGATTAATATTGATTATTACAATTATTATATATTTTGAGTAAACATTGACTGGTGTAAAAGCCAGCCCCAAACAAAAACTATACCTGTGAAGGAATGTGGTGGAATAACTGAAGCCCTCCTCCTTAATAACGTCTTTCATTTCCCGCCAAAACACCTGCAGAGCTTCCTTCAACTTGTCAGAACGGTTAAATGACTCCAGCTGTCTTCGCCGGCATTGTCTTTTTGGTGCTGCAAGTAAGTATTTATTATCAATAAATAAATGTTTACAAGGGGGAAAATATTCAGTTAACATTCCATGTTCAATTTGCTACGCCCATGATTGAACCTACAAATCGGTACAGAAGGCATTTTGAAATAATCGTTTTAACTCCAAAGTTCAGAAGTATCATGGAAGCAGACTCTCACCTCTAATCTCATTATCAATAGATGAGTTGCTGTTGTCAGCCATATTACTGAGGTACAAATCAACAGATAGAAAGGTGAGTTGTGCCAGGGACCAGATGTACGACTTCCAGTTAGAGGGTGGGCCTTCGTTCAGCAATCCTGTGGGGGTTTCATGTGTTATCATCAGATTTATCTTTAGTCTAGACTTTTTATCATGACGTATCATTATGTAAAAACGCGGTCTTTTTGAAAAAATTGTTTCCTCTCTCGACTGTCGATGCGTTATAGCGAGGTACAATTATCGTAATTCGTATTGTAAACATATTTTCATTTAAAAATCGGCAGGTAGTAAGTGGTTTAATTGATGGTTTAAAGTACGTTTTGGTTCTTAATTTTTTTTGAACAATCTTATTCATAAATTTAGTATATTAGTTCTTGGAGTATATTAAGGGCCATCTACTTAGGCCGTCCGCCAAAATCGCAGATTTTCAGACCCCCCTCCCCCTGTCCGGATTTGTCCGAAATTACAAAACCACCCCCCTCCCTATTTGCTGGACGTCCTAAGTAGATGGCCCCTTATAATAATAAATCAAGTTTTTGTTTTAACTTTCTGCTCCGATAAGGAGAGAAAGTTTTTTCGAGGAGAGGGGCACACTAAGTCTAATGCGGCCGGTTTCAACTGAGCGAGTTTATACTTTTGCGCCGTTTTAATTTTGCGCCGTTTATACTTTTGCAATTGAACTGCGATAGTGAAGTCCCGGCCGTAGGCACGGGTTACACTGTCATTAGTACAATTCATAACTTAAATGACTCGTGTGATTCGTATCTCTCTGATATTAAACACTGAATGATCTGAAGAGAAACAAAATGGTGGCTCAAGTTTGTTTTGACACGTAACAGCGAGTTAAGAGTATAATTGGTCGTTGCTTGATTGGCTACTTGTATTACTTGTCACTTATCTTCTCCACTTCGTTTTTAGTAAATTATGCTGTGGACAGTATATGGTTCTTTGTTAGATGATGGTGAGAGTTCTAAACTCTCATTCCTTACCCCACAACCGACAACTTTTAACTCAACCATTATTTGTATGAGGTGTTGTCAATGTAATGTAGTGTACCCTAGTTCGTGGAGAGAACAGTCTAGGAAAAATGGTGCAAGACGAAGGGTTTAGAGTTGTACCCTCTCCCGAGTATCCCCGTCCAGAAATGGGAACAGAAAGCAAATACTTCCGTGGAGGCTACATCACAAGAAAATGGGGTTCATTGAACGGAGGGGAGATAGACTGTGTTTCAGATTGAGTTCCCCCAGTGTAGTGGATAAGGAATAATACTGAGTTATTCGGACCCAAACTCGGCAGTGCCATGGCAACGTGGATTCAGAAGTATTATCCGAGTGACCAAGTATAGTATTCTTATAAATTATAATTTTTAATTCAATTACTTTAATTCTTATAATTATAATTATAATAATATAAATTCTTATAAATTGTTATAAAACATAAAACATCTATTTTTCAATCCATCTGTGTCTGTGCATTTGAGTAATGAAACACAACAATTGAGATCAATAAGCGTACAAAATTATACATATACATAGTATGTTCATTAATAATAAAATACTGATTCACTATGTTATATCCATCTGCAAGGTTAGTCGATATGTTACGGTAAAAATATAATGGCTTTCATTATGCCAATCAACTGAATAACGACATAAGATATAGATCATGTGCCTCAAACGATGAGAAATATTGTTTTAATTCGAGCTCATCAAAAAACAACTTAGACTAAGTACATACACTTATTTTCAAATTTATAAATTTAGTTATTTCTTGTAACACCAACATAGAAATTTACTCAATCAAATTAAATCGAATATTTAAAGTTATGAACAGATTGTGCATCGGGCAGTATTAAGGAAAATAAAGTTCACTGTCATTTTATGTTTTTTTTTAAATATTTCAATTAATTGTCCAAAACGTTCTCGGCAGTTTCTATGAGTTTCTAATGAGTTCGCAAAATAAGAGAAAGTCAGATCAAGGCAGAAGTCTTTGTCGCTCCGTCCCCCGATGAGCTGTAGGCTGATCTCCGTTGGGAACAAAACATCTCACGATGTAAACAGCTACCACTCTGATCCTGGACTTCAGGAATTCCCGAAAACTGGTCAGACTGATTGTGTAGATGTAGAAGTTGGAAACGATGTTCAGATAAAAATGAACATTGCAAGCCTATGGAATTTGTTGGCAGTAGTCTGTGGCTGGGTTTCTGTGAATTCTATCATGTAAACTGCTAACGGTACAGTCGATATGGCATAGGCTGCCACAGTGAGAAGCACTGTTCTGACCCCCTGCCACTGGAGTCCCCCTGTTCGTCTATCGGCAACTTTCTTTGCAAGATATAGCAGCATTGCACTGTTAACGATGGTTATTGTTGTAGAAATGAGACCTATTGCTCCAGCAGCTACTCTAGCGACATAATAAATATTAGAATTAAGGGAGTGATATAAATCGCAATTGTAGCTCATGTAGCTGAAGTAAATACCTTTTTCACCAACAATATAAATCACTCCACAGCAGCACCAAAATGCAAGCATTCCAAATGTTGCCAGATGGCCATGTTTCTTTGAGAAATTGACGGCTCTAAATGGATATTTCACTATCATAAACTTGGCAAATGTAAGTGCACTGATAAGAAGAACCCCTGTTCCTGCAAAGATGAGCATCACAATGAATGCTGCAGAACAGAGAAAGTCACCAAAGATCCAATCATTAGCTACAAGTGAAACTGCACCAGGCAGGACTCTGAAAATGGAGCAAACCAAATCAGAGACAGCAATGTACTGGATGAATAGTGAATACCACCATGATCTTGTGAAGCTTTATAGCGTTATACCTCATAGAGCCAATGAGAATGAGGGTATCTCCTATCAGGGACGATAGGAAAATTAGGAACATGTATCCTGAGAGAACATATCTTTCAGCTTTGTCATGAATTCCATATTTTGTGTAATTATCGTACTTCATTTCTAGACTGGAAATCCTACCTTGAGCAACTACAAACAGAATACAAGTGAGAACATACTTGCTCTTCTAAGAGTAACAGGTGTATAATACGGAAAAAACATATTTTGCTCTACATTCAGAAAAACCTAATTTATTATTTTTACACCTTCTCTCCTAAGATGGCCTGATATAAGGGTCTGCCCACACTACGCCTCTATTCCCCGAATTTCTGCCCACACTACGTGTTCTGAACAAGTGAGACAACTCTTGCGATAACTGGAAATTTGTCTACATGCCTAACAATGATAAATGGTTAATAAATAAATCACAACATACCAGTGGCGTAACGTTGCCTGTTGGCGCCCCCCTGCCGAAAAAAGCGCCCCCCTGTTGGCGCCCCTCCCCTTTTGGTGCCCCTCCCTAAAATTGAACAAATTAGGTGATTTTAAAGAATACACCGGTAAAATCTCTAAAAAAGTGTGTATCTAGAGCAAAACGCGCAGTTTTGCTAGTACTTTAGTTAAGTTTTCGAAATTGTCCCACATTCAAACGACGATTTGGCGCCCCCCTAAGACGGCGCCCCCCTGCACAGCGGGGTCAGCAGGGCCTTTCGTTACGCCACTGCAACATACACCCCCCGTCACCCGTAAAAATCAAATAAAATTTAAAAATTTAACAAATGGAAACGCGCAAATGCGCGCGTCAGCTGAAAATTCGTGCTTTTTATACGAATTTGCGCCATTTCAATGCGCAGATAAGGATACATTTAAAACATTGATAAAACTTCTCAAAAGTCACATACTCGCAAAAACCAAATAATCGGTTCGTATAAAAATACATCTTTCAGAAACATGTGTTGTTCTAAACGGCACTCATAAAACATGAATTTGTAAAACACGATTCAACATGAATTTGTAAAACCTCAAATCTACCAAGTTATAAATCCGGTTAATACCATAAAAATCACAATTCCAGAAAATATCTCATTCATTAAACAGCAAGTCAATAAAGTTTCAACCTGCCTCAAACCGCGGAGGAGGTACTCCCTTATTAGTCCTCTGTGACCTACGTAATGCAGGGGTAAAGTCCGGCCACAACAACATTCAAATAGTTTCCCAGCTGCTTCAAAGGCTGTGAGTGGCTTTTCTCCTTCGAGAATCGGGATTTGATGGTAGGCAGACTTAAGATCAAATGTGCTATAGATCCTGTACTTAGCTATCTGCGAGGCCATAGTATCAAGGTTTGGCAGAGGATACGCATCTAAGTGTCTGAATTTGTTGATCGTTCGAGAGTAGTCTACCACCATTCGGGGCCTTGCCGAATCTAAACCTGTAACGAGGACCTGTGCTCTCCAAGGACTATTACTCGGCCTAATAGTGCCCTGTTCCAATAACTCTTTAACCGATTTTGCTATAAATGTTCTCTCTGCATCAGAGTACTTTCTGGACCTACAAGCGATTGGATTGGTGCCTTCCATTAATGTGGAGAATAGAGGTATGGGCTCAAGGTTCGACATTGAAAGCTGTGCACAGTTCCTACCAGCTTCATCTATCACCAAGGGATCTCTATTTCCTCCGAAATTAACCACAAGATTCGTATGACTTCGGAGTAAATCCAAACCCACGATTGCGTCGCAACATAGTTTGTCCATAACTGATAATTTACACTCTGAATAGGAGTGGCCTTCAATCACAATATCTACTACACAGGACCCCTGAGTGTTTGTTGACATTGATTCCGAAGCTAAAGTTATTTTGTTCGTACCCGGGCCTATCGTTATGCCATTTCGTCTAGCAAAACCCAAGTCAACAAAACTCTCTGAGCTACCAGTGTCAATCAAAATGTAAGCGATATGATTATTTACCTTTGCGTTGACGGTTGTCTGAGACAGCGTTGAAGGTGTCGATGGAGACATAGCACAAAGATAAGAGAATGGGGATGATTGCTGGGGCTGATCAGCAGACGGGACGTTGTAGGCGTTGTTAACTGGAGTATAAGCGTTGTTTGCAGAGTTCTTCTTAGAGAAGTAATCATTAGGTGCGGTCTTCCCAAGACCCGTCGCTGATCGACATACTCGTGCCCAATGTCCGCGCTTACCGCAAGTTTTACAAGTAGTATTATTAGCAGGACACGCTGTTCGAACATGGTACTCCTTACCACAATATCCACACTTTATATTAGGACTAACTGAATTGCCGTGAGTGGCAGCTACAACCGCATGATCCTTTGAATCCAGTCCAGAATCGTTTCCATTAACAATACCATTTAGATTAGAACCGTTATACTTTTCATTGTTTGAGATTGATTGCTCCAGAGTACAAGCCAGAGTGATGGTATCATCTAAACTTTTAGTGTCCTCCATTAGGCGCTGCCGAATTTGCTTGTCCCTTAGCCCACTGATAAGAGCTGTTCTAATGCTCTCTTCCCCATGAACAGCAGCTGATACTTCGGTAAAATTACACTGTTTCGCCAGTGTCCGCAACGCCAAGACGAATTGATCAACTGATTCAGCTTCAGTTTGACTCCGTGTAGATAAACAAAATCTCGCAAAGTTAGTATTCTTTGTTTTAACAAACAAACCATTCAAGATCTTAACTGCCTCCGAAAACTTTGTTTCACCCTTGATAGTTGTATATATTGAGGGGCTCACATAATTGCAAAGCACCATATATTGTGTCTCTTCGGTGTTAGCTTTTTCACCAAGAATAGTAATAAAATTGTCTAGAGTCTGTTTCCAGTGCAGGTAGGTATCTGCAACTTCGTCACCTTTATATGTGAGGGTGATGTCCAAGCGCTGAGGGCTTAAAAACTTTTCCACGATGAGGGATGTAGACAAATATGTTCTGAACAAGTGAGACAACTCTTGCGATAACTGGAAATTTGTCTACATGCCTAACAATGATAAATGGTTAATAAATAAATCACAACACTACGCCATGTGGTGACGGGCCACATAGCGTGGGTCAAAAAAACCGGATTCACACAACGAGGCGCGTAGTGTGGGCAGAGCTCCCGCCAGTTGGCGTGGATTTTTAAAATCCGTGCCTCTATTGTTTTTGTTCAATTTATTTCACACAAAAAAAAATTTCTCGAGCATTTGTAATTCTAATGAAATGGTTTCTAATACTAAGCGATCCTTTGAGAGTTTAAATTGCAATATGAATCATGTTATTGGGAATGGCTTGTGGTAGTATTAGATGCCATTGTGGAGTAGGTGGTCTCCTACACATTTCCCATGGTGAAAAAATAGGCATGTAACCTCAGCAACCTGCTATCCAAAGGTGATCGCAGCCCTTACGGAAGACTATAACGTCGTTATGAATCGGTATACTTAAAAGCTGGGATTGACCGTAAATTTTATAGAAATAAGTGTTCTTCGTAACATTCATTCCTCTAAATTGGAATACGATAAAGGAGTAATTTATGATTCATTATGAAATGTGGAATCTTTGAGCCTCGTATTGGATATTGCCAAAAGTTGATTTTGAATGTCAAATACACGTACTTAAATATTGAACATTATTCATTCAATTAAAACGGCTGAGCGTTTCTAAGATGACTGACTGGGTGACCTATTTATATCGGCAGGATCAAAACAAGAAAATTCATGGACAAAGTACTAATGATGTCAACTAAATACCAATAATGTGACAGATTATCTCGTGCACTACACAATAACCAATTGTGTAAAAATCTGGTCAAGTTTTGAAGTCACTTCCATTTTATATCCTTCTATCAGTTACGAGAACTGCTCCTTATTCTTAAGAAGATCAATTTATGATAACGTGGCAGAAATATTGCTTCTGGAAGCTGAATAACCAATCAAATATTGCCAGCTGGGACCAAGGGACCATTCTCAGGAACTGAGAATTGTAAAATTTAGATAATTCTCATGAGATGGAACTACTCAACAAAAAAGTTGGTTGCCAGGCAGCAGGGGATCATTCTCAAAAACTGAGAATAGTAAAATCTAAATAATTCTGTGTCATTGAGTGTTTTAATAGAAAAGAAAATTCGTGATTTCGGAAAATACACTTTCTTAACCGTCGCTGGCCTAAAAATAAGTATCTTGTTTTATAAAAAGTTAAATTTAAGTAACTCAAAAATCCCGGTTCCGGTCTTAGTCCCGGTTCCTCAACATTCATTAGGGACAGCTCTGTAGAGCCGGTTTGGAAAATTCGCCTGTTAATGTAACAGAATAATCCAACTGTTATGAGTAATCTCATCTGAGCTACCATAATATTCTCATTCGATTGAATCGCCTATATTAAAAATGGAAATACAATTTTGAATTAGAAACCTGAAATATGATCCCCTGGCCGTAATCACAGTTTGGCAATGGTTGTCCAACACTGATCAACGCATAATTCAATGTTACTTATTGCCGTTCAATTTGGTATTTTCTGTGCGTAATGAAACTTATATTCCTCCTCCTACCGGCTATTGCTCTCAGTTGTACCTCACGAGACAAATACTTCAAGTTCGTGGACTATTATCCGGGCTCGCAAGACACTAATGTCATCCTCACTGCCCCTCATGATGGTTGGATTAAACTCGATTCAATACCAGACAGGCGTCAGGTGGGTGGAATGTTACATTAAAATGTCTAATAAAAACTTGTTAATAGATGGAATTTCCCCTTTTTCTGTTTTCTGATATAGTAAAATCCCGACTTACCTCGCCCTGATTAAACGTAAACCCCGATTCAATAATTCATCAAGAACACGGATTTATAATAAGGTATTCATGGTCTACCAACATTTTAGTTGGCTATTGAATTATCCGATCAATGACCATTGACCATGGTTAATTTAATCGTATTCAATTTAAACTTGCAGAGGAATTTTTCAATCAATCAAGCTAGATGAATTGTTGTCAATACTGAGATCAAACTATCAATTTACAGGCTATCGTCAAACATGTTGCAAGGCGTCATCTTCAGTGACATAAGCCCTCACATTATTTGTTATATAGTTAATAGTAGTGTTGAAAGTATCAATTTAAACTTAATGTGTCGTTCTTAAGGTATTAACAATAAAATGTATATTGTATGCGATCAATAATTGCTTTCCTGAAAATTTCATTTTCCACTACGATCTTCAGCACATAAAAAAGGTTGAAAGATTAGAATTTACGGATGTGTCTTTAGTTTTAACAAACCTCTAAGCAATCCAATCCCCAGGGTTGTTATGACAATGTAACGAAGACGTGTAACTGGAGACACGATTGTCCTGGAGAGCGCGTGACGGGGAAATGTAACGCTGTAACAAACTCCGACCTACATTCTTCTATCCTAGCTAAACAGATGAGAAAAAGTAACCTTCAATCCGTCTCTCATTTTCCCAACCACAGCTTTTTGTTTAGATTCATAACTGATCAGTGTAGTATAGGAGTATATATGAATTACAATCTGAAGTTATGAAATCCACACAGCAATATCAGAGAAAACAGGGAAGACACCTCATCTGGTGGTCAGTAGACTACACAGATCAAAACTGGACCCGAACAGATTTAAAGACGACGCTGCTCAGTACAACTCTGTGTCTGACCGCGCTTACGATACTTTCCACGGGTCAGTGTTTGCTACAAAATTACCAATTTTCGGTAGGGTTATTTTCAGGATCTTAAAATGCATGTTTTCCTATATTTGTATATTTCATTAAATATTCAACCTCAGGATAATCAAACGCGTACATAACATTTTGGCCGCACGAGGACCAGCAGTTCACTTTGACATCCATGGTTATGTGACCCATGCTACGGACAACTGGACCGAGATAGGTTACAATATCCAGAGATCGCGCCTCAACGCTGACAACTTTACGGAGGAGGAATCCTCACTGCGCGCACTAGCTGCACGTGCAGCAGCACGTGGAATACAATTTGATGATCTGGTTCGTGGAGAGAACAGTCTAGGAAAACTGGTGCAAGACGAAGGGTTTAGAGTTGTACCCTCTCCCGAGTATTCCCGTCCAGAGATGGGAACAGAAGGCAAATACTTCCGTGGAGGCTACATCACTAGAAAATGGGGTTCATTGAACGGAGGGGAGATAGACTGCGTTCAGATTGAGTTCCCCCAGTGGATCAGAGATGATACTGAATTTTACGGGCCCAAACTTGGCAGTGCCATGGCAACCTGGATACAGAAGTATTATCCCAGTGACTAATAATAAAAAGATGATTTCAGAGAATTATTAAAATACTATTATATTCTCGCTGATTGTGCATGATTTTTGTAAAAGAAACCTTTATATGAATAATATTTTTGATCTGTATTATCTCCGTATATTTAGCTTATGGCAAGAGATATTGGCAGAAATTACAATGAAGTTTTAATATTTAGTTATCTGTTTTAGGGAAAGATTAGACTTGGGCGTTGTTTTTAACTATCCCTTGTTAAGAACTTTCATTTATTAACTATTACACATAAATATAGTTCCCTTAGATTATGGTTCCAATTTTCCATAGAAAGAAATCTGCAATAAAATAAAATTTTCCGACAAAAACTTTGTTTCCAAAATATGAATATAAGCATGTTAATCAGTAAACTTCTACATCAGTAAGATTTAAAAAGTTCCGCTTCTTACTTCTACTTCTAGCAGCCCGCGCATTACCACCAATTGTTACTTTTCCGTCCACTACATCTACTAGCAGCCCACGCAGTACCACAAATTGTTACTTTTCGGTCCACTACATCTACTAGCAGCCCGCGCAGTACCACAAATTGTTGGGGGGGGGGGGCCAACCATATTAAAGTATATTAAAATGTAGGATTTTTTCCAATTTTGACCCGGGGATATACTTTAATATACTTTAATATACTTTAATATACTTTAATATACTTTAATATACTTTAATATACTTTAATGTACTTTAATATACTTTAATATACCTACATTTTCTCCATTAAAATATTGAATCCATATTACTTACCATATACTAGACCAATTTATGAGCCAAAATATATGAATTGAGAGTTCAGGGGACTAGCAACTGGCTTATCTTCTAATCTACTAATTGTAGGTATATTAAAGTATATTAAAATGTAGGTTTTTTTCCCAATTTTGACCCGGGATATACTTTAATATACTTTAATATACTTTAATATACCTACATTATAAAAAATTATGTGAAAAATGTTGTTTTATTTAATGTATAGATTAGATTTACCTTTCATGTAAAGTTAGTCTTGTTCAAAGATATAGATACTTGACCAATTTATGAGCCAAAATATATGAAGTATGAGTTCAGGGGACCAGTAATTGGCTTATCTTCTAATCTACTAATTGTAGGTATATTAAAGTATATTAAAATGTAGGATTTTTTCCGATTTTGACCCGGGGATATACTTTAATATACTTTAATATGGTTGGCCCCCCCCCCCCCCCCCAATTGTTACTTTTCGGTCCACTACGTCTACTAGCAGCCCGCGCGGCGCGCAGTACCACAAATTGTTACTTTTCGGTCCACTACGTCTACTATCAGCCCGCGCAGTACCACAAATTGTTACTTTTCGGTCCGCTACATCTACTAGCAGCCCGCGCAGTACCACAAATTGTTACTTTTCGGTCCACTACGTCTACTAGCAGCCCACGCAGTACCACAAATTGTTACTTTTCGGTCCACTACATCTACTAGCAGCCCGCGCAGTACCACAAATTGTTACTTTTCGGTCCACTACGTCTACTAGCAGCCCGCGCAGTACCACAAATTGTTACTTTTTGGTCCACTACGTCTACTAGCAGCCCGCGCAGTACCACAAATTGTTACTTTTCGGTCCACTACGTCTACTATCAGCCCGCGCAGTACCACAAATTGTTACTTTTCGGTCCGCTACATCTACTAGCAGCCCGCGCAGTACCACAAATTGTTACTTTTCGGTCCGCTACATCTACTAGCAGCCCGCGCAGTACCACAAATTGTTACTTTTCGGTCCACTACGTCTACTAGCAGCCCGCGCGGCGCGCAGTACCACAAATTGTTACTTTTCGGTCCACTACGTCTACTATCAGCCCGCGCAGTACCACAAATTGTTACTTTTCGGTCCGCTACATCTACTAGCAGCCCGCGCAGTACCACAAATTGTTAATTTTCGGTCCGCTAAGTCTACTGAGGACAAAGATCCAGGCCCTTGCTGCATCTAGATTCCAAGTTGTCAACCCTGCACACATCAATGAAGCAGTGGAGATATACCACTGCAGAAGGTACGGAGTTGAACCTGAAGGACTCGAAGCTGAACCGCTGGTCCACCTCCACTGTAGAGTTGTGGTACTGTACCGTTTCGTCGCTGGGACATCCGTTCACGATGAGGTTGTGCTTAGTTACTGCCTCAGGGTCGGGGTTAGGAGTGCCCACACATCTGTCCACCCAGACAGCCATCCTGGAGTTGTCACCGTGCACTACCGCCCTAACGTACACTCTCTCTCCGGTGTCCACTCTGAGGGGGTATTCGTGCTTCTTGAACTGGTTCGTGTAGTTGGCGTCGTGGTACAGCTCTATCTTGAACTCTATCTCTCTTCGTCCTGTTCCGTCAATGTCGAAGTTAGAGGTCTTGACAGCGTACGCAGGGATGGTGTCGTGAGACAGGAGAGGGTAGGTACAGTGGAAGTTCATAGAGGTGTCCTGCACGAGCAGTGTTCCTCGATTGATGACTGCGTGCGGAGTGTCAATTGAAGAGTTGGCAGGACTCCAGAATATGTCAGGAACAATGTAGTTGCTGTATTGAGCGGTGTTGTTGGTGTATGTTATCTTAGTTCCACACTCGTCCAAATTTGTGGTGATATAGACATGAGTCTCGCTAAACTGTGCTCCGCACTCCCTATCTGTCAGTCCCATCCTCCCTGGAATGAGATGGGGGAAAGCAGTGCGAGTCAAGTACACAGTCATGTTGGTAGCAAGGCAGTCCAGGTCTATGTAGGAAGCAGTGTAGATGTCGAACTCCTGAACCAGAGCCTGATGGCTGAAGGGTCATCTGTAGACGTTCCGGATAGTTGCATGACTTGCTCTGTTGTGGAGATGTTGACAGCGTACATGTTCACGTACGCCAACTCTCCTTTAAACTTGTAGGCAGGCTCTGAGGGACCTAATGTACCTAGATATATTGGGCCTTGATGACTGGGGAGGACATAGCTTTTTTTGAAATTCGAAAACCCGTGAATTTTCTCTCCGTTCACCCAGAATGTTCCCATGCCGTTTGAAGCTCCATTTCCAGACCAAGTCACGACGATATGCTTCCAAGTAGAATCGTAACTTATGCAGCTAGCACAATGAGTAGTCACACCACCAAACTGTAGATAAAGGTTGCCTCTGTATCGGTACAGGCCAAGAAGAAAAGCGTTTTTCGAGTTCGTATAGTAAAGGTAACCAGAGTGAGTGTCACCTTTAAGATCTTTGACCCAAAGAGAGATGGTAAAGGCGTTCAGATCTCGATTAAGGGAACCTGAAGACTGCACGAAATCCCTCTCATCAACCCTGGGCCAAACTAATTTCCAGTTCCCATCTGCCTCCATAGTGGACCGCTCTATAGCTACTGGGTAGACACTTGCTACCAGGGCTAGCAGTAGGATCTCCAGCATCATGGTCTGGAAAAGTCTCCGAATTAACTGCTTATTGTAAAGTTCTTTGATAAATAATGAGCCGAGAGCAGGGGTATTTAAATACGTTTCTAGATTTTGCGAGAAATTTGTTACAATTTTTGTATGTTGCAGATGTCAAGGTTTCTAGCCATCTGCTGAGGATAAAAATTTTCAATAATTTTGCTACTGGAGGTTCATTAATATTGAGTTTCCATTATTCTAGCCCAATTATCACGTGTCTCATTCAACCTGGCCGTCTCGCTAATTAGTTTAACAAACCCTGAATAAAAGAAGGTAAGACAGGGGAGAATGCAGCTGGGGGGTCTGAAGAAAGGAATGATCTCATTTAGGAGTTCTTTCTGACACACTTATCAAACAGCGGCTGGAATCTAAAGATTATGCTTATATAATTGTTTAGCTTACAATTTAGCATTGACGTTATTTTAATTGTTCATTCTATAGGATTTTTAAAATTAACAAATTTAACACAGGTTTGCTATGCTGGGGGACTCCACCTACGGGATTCTTATCTATGACCACTCATCTATTTACTGATTTAGCGACTTTACTAAACGGCCCAACTCAATGACTACCTAGCGGCTCTACTTAGCAACTCTACTTAGCAACTCTACTTAGTGACTCTACTTAGTGACTCTACTTAGCAACTCTACTTAGCGACTCTACTCAGTGACTCTACTCAGTGACTCTACTTAGTGACTCTACTTAGCGACTCTACTTAGCGACTCTACTTAGCGACTCTACTTAGCAACTCTACTTAGTGACTCTACTTAGCGACTCTACTCAGTGACTCTACTCAGTGACTCTACTTAGCGACTCTACTTAGTGACTCTACTTAGCGACTCTTCTTAGCGACTCTATTTAGCGACTCTACTTAGCGACTCTACTTAGCGACTCTACTTAGCGACTCTACTCAGTGACTCTACTCAGTGACTCTACTTAGCGACTCTACTTAGCGACTCTACTTAGCGACTCTACTCAGTGACTCTACTCAGTGACTCTACTCAGTGACTCTACTTAGCGACTCTACTTAGCGACTCTACTTAGCGACTCTACTCAGTGACTCTACTTAGTGACTCTAGATCTACTTAGCTACTCTACTTAGCGACTCTACTTAGCGACTCTACTTAGCGACTCTACTTAGCGACTCTACTCAGTGACTCTACTCAGTGACTCTACTTAGCGACTCTACTTAGCGACTCTACTTAGCGACCCTACAATCAACATAGTGGCCCTATATAGCGGTCTATTTTAAAAGAACTGAAAACGGTCCGCACTTGCTGTGTAAATAACTCAGGTATTCGACCCAACAGTATACGTCAAGGTGATAGCAGTTAGCACAGTTAATCGAATAAAATATAGTAAAAACAGGACTCGAAGTTTATAATTAGATCAGGCTGCAATTAGAAATAACTATCGTAGGCAGACTAAGATTGCTGCATTCATTCGAGTACAAAGTTGGTATTCGGACATTTTAAAACTTCGTTCGACAGCGCATATCTTACCTGCAGGAATATGTGATATTCTAACTATGTGTGCTCCATTAATAACTCCACATAACAGTTGCTATTGTAGATTTTAGTGCTCTGTATAATGTAGAACATCTTGTAACTCGTATTATAACTATAAGCATTTCCAATAGCTTTCTACAGGGTAATATAGTCCGACAACACATTCTTTTCAATATCTTACCAGACTTTCATGAAAATGGCAAGAACGGTCTAACATTTGCTTTTGCACTTCATCAGTATTCATACATAATCAGTACATTCAAAGGGTTAACCTCACTGAACCAATACGACAGCCATATGTTGCCACCTTGATCCATATGTTGCCACCTTGAGCCATATGTTGCCACTTTGAGCCATATGTTGCCACCTTGATCCATGTGTTGACACTTTGAGCCATATGTTGCCACTTAGATCCATATGTTGCCACCTCAAGCCATATTTTGCCACCTTGATCCATATGTTGCCACCTTGATCCATATGTTGCCACCTTGATCCATAAGTTGCCACTTTGAGCCATATGTTGCCACCTTGATCCATATGTTGCCACCTTGATCCATATGTTGCCACTTTGATCCATATGCTGCCACCTTGATCCATATGTTGCCACTTTGAGCCATATGTTGCCACCTTGATCCATATGTTGCCACCTTGATCCATATGTTGCCACCTTGATCCATATGCTGCCACCTTGATCCATATGTTGCCACTTTGAGCCATATGTTGCCACCTTGATCCATATGTTGCCAACTTGAGCCATATGTTGCCACCTTGATCCATATGGTGCCACCTTGATCCATATGTTGCCACTTTGAGCCATATGTTGCCACCTTGATCCATATGTTGCCACCTTGATCCATATGTTGCCACCTTGATCCATATGCTGCCACCTTGATCCATATGTTGCCACTTTGAGCCATATGTTGCTACCTTACAACTTGTGAACAGTGACGTGTTTGGTTGACGCGCATGCATGCCCCTTATTTCCAGTTTATCAGACTTCTAGGGAGAGTTCTATGTGATACGCTCTATAGACGGAGGAAATAGCGGGAAAATGCACAAGATTGTTTTGACACGTGACGGCGATACTGGGATTTGAATTATCAAAACTGTGAGCTGGTTGGTTTATCACTGTCACGTGCTAACTTGGCACAGTGCCAAGAGAAAGTTGCTCCACCCCTCTAGGCCCTGCTACTTACCATCCCTCGTTAACACTTTAATACCAGATTCTGACTCTTAATAGTCTCGACCATGCTAATTATGTAACAGGGTATAAGCCGACGTAATTCTGTCGTGTAGTGTAAACCAGCGTTCATTAAAATTGATCAGCATTATATCCCTTGATATATTGTGCTAGTTGTCTAAATTATATTTGTTAATATTTTCGACAAATTCAGTTCCGAGAAACACATGAGAGCAAAATGTATGACCACCTATCAAGTATCACGCGCATAAAACAAAAAGTACCACCGACCAATCGGAAACACAATCCCAGAACCACACCTGAAAATGTACAAAAATTCCACTCTTAACCGTCCCAATCTCATGATTCTACATCACAGTGCGCCTATACCAGGGTTACCAGCCGTAAGCGCCCTAGAGAGTGAGCAATTACTGTGTGTCGTGTTTTGTAAAGTTTTTTAATATCTTATAATGATATGTGCATAATATGTGGTATAATAATATGTTGCAGATATTTCGGTCTGTCTGGTGACGCATGCTATTCTGCCCTACCGTCACCCTCCATATCATCTTGTTCACTTTTTGATGTGCGTGATCAAGAGCTCACTTTGACAGGGTTGTAGTTAGGAAGGCTTATTCTTGTTTGGTTGATTCTTGTTTGTTTTGATGCCCATGTTGATAAAATATTTGTGTGCATTGTTTCAGACCCTTTGTTACTGTTTAAAACAAATATCAGAGATAAAAACTATTTTGACTTTCTGATAGTGATCTCAAATATATGTATATTTCATATATCTTTGAATTGATTGTAATTAAACATGTTAGTTAGTGCTTAACAGTGCTCCTTAATCAATCAATCAATCAATCAATAAATCAAAAACTCATTTAAAAATAAAATTTAACGTTACAAAATGTCTATTAGATGCTGATAAAGATGAAGACTGAGTCGTTATGTCTTTTTAGTTATCATCGTGAAATCGATCCGTAATTGTTTGTTTACATCTTTGAAGTACCGGAATGTGTAAAGCTAATGCGTTAAAAATTCTTCAGTATTATTTATTTACTAAACTAAAAGCATAGTCGCCAACAACAAAAGTGTTAATTATACAAGTATAATGTAAAGACAAATAAGCCGTGAAATCATCATAAAATAGCCCCGGTCTAGTAGACGCAATATTCGTACGTTTAAATAAAATTTCATTTTCAAACTTTATCCTAGAGCTGTCATCAGAAGATTAAGTTTAAAAGTTTTTAGAATGGCAATGTATTAAAAAAGTAATGGTCCTGCGTGATACTTGGAAATCGTAAAAATGAGCTACAAGTATTACATATAATACAAATAATATATACAGAAGAAAATTGTTTTCATTAAGATTTTTGCTGTTAGTGGCTTTGTCATAGAAGTCTTGTTACAAAGTCACTTAGTTCTTTAATGTATAAAGTGTACCGTTGTCAAGTAGTTAATGCACAAGTCTACAACAACTTACTAACTCATTTTCTTCCAGACTTTTAGCTATGAAACTTGAAAGAAACGTTGCTTTTTTACTTTCAATTGGGCGCCTTGTCTCGATAACTATAACATGGCTATTGGCTATAAGCAAGTAAAGTGGTTACAATTGTTTAATATATTTAAGTTTGCGGCACCAGTGAGCCACTTTGTGTTTTCGTCGTCAGTTCTCTTTGTCGGATATTTGTAACTTACATAATTATAATGAATACGTTAACAATTATTACTAAACATGATAAATCACCACGATTAAATAATTACTAATTAATTAGCTGACCTGGACAGTGTGCTGAAGCAACCAGGGAACATATCTAGGATCAGTCTGAAGAACGGCAGCGCTTGAGAAAATAGCATGTCTGATATCATCTGCGAGAAGGAAATCATTATAACAGAAGAGGAAATGATAGAACTTACTTCATCAGAGGACGAAATGACGTCATCAGGAGACGAAAGCACGTCATCAGTGGACATTGCGGCACCAGAAACCCCGCAAGTCCACCACGGGTATCAAATGGTGGTAATGATGATTGAAACCCCGACCGAGTGCACAATGGATGCGTTCATTAGCGAGAAAGAAACAGTATGTTATACGGTGGACTTTGAGTACTGATCTGTACAGGAGGTGCTAAATATCAGACATAATATGCAATATGCATGTACATTAACTTATGTTATTATGTAATTTGTAATATTAACCCTGATGCAAGGGCTGTCAGCCGTCAGGTCGTATCGAGTTGTTTTCGATCTTTGTTTTTAGCTCGAAAATATCTTTTTTTTTCATCAGAAATGAGTTGCATGGCCTTCAGGCTTGGATCCGTTGGGATTATTTGGAGGCTAGCGTTTCAAAGGTTTGAGAGTCAAAAACAACATTTTTCAAATTCAGAATTTAAATTAGTAAAATAAACTTTCTTTAGCAACATTCAGAAATGTATGCTAATTTAATCAGATGAGAACATGATGTTTCATTACGTCGGTAACAATTATTTGTATTGACGCGTGGCAGTAATCCGGTCAGTCCCTTTGATTAGTAATGAGCTGTCACGTGTCACAGCAAACGTGTGCCACGAGTTGGAATAAAAGTATATCCCACAAAATACACCGTCCAGCTGCTGACTCCCAGCCCCTCAACCCCCCTCCCCTCCCCCTCCCAGCCCCTCAACACCCCCTCCCCTCCCCTCCCCTCCCAGTCCCCGAGGTCCATACCTGAAAGTTTGAGACTGAGAGTTTGTACTGCAGCAGTATAGACTACATCTGGAACGTTATCTGACAAGAACAGTTGAGCCAGCTTGTCCAGAGTTGCACTGCTACGTACCTGATTTTATAATAATTATAAACCAATCATTGGTTAATTAATAAAATGTTAATTTGTTAACCGACTGTTAATCAATATATTTATTAGCCTCTTTTGTTTTAAGAAGAAGAAGAAGAGTTGTTTAGAACTATTTGGAATATTTCTGAGTTTAAAAATGGATGGTACGAGTTGAGATGTTAAATATCTGCGATATTTCGTTAAATATGAAAATTACATTCGTTAATTAACAAAATTCTTTGTTAATTAACAAAATTGTTCGTTAATTAACATACTTCTCTGTTAATAAACAAAATTGTTCGTTAATTAACATAATTCTTTGTTAATTAACAAAATTCTTTGTTACTTTGTAAAGTTGTCCAGCTGACTATGTTTGTTTAAAATTTAAAAACGTTTCAGAAAGATTTAGAATAACATTCTGCAATAATTCTTAAAATTATTGCTTTTAACAAAACTCCCGCTACTCTTCATTTAAGTATCTAAAATATTCGCTTTGACATGTATGATGACATTTCAAAATAATCACACGTTCTTCACGGACTTTGACGCCTAACATTGTCATAAATAACGTCAACTCGTTCGGTCCACTAATTCACTACCGTGATAATTTAGATAGACTTGCTTAACAGTATTGTCTAGGCGGCAGCTTTTAACCAGCTGACAATCATTAACCATATGTCAGTTCAATAGTCGGGTACAGTAACAAGTGCCTGGTGGCCGGGGAGGTGGTACACCACTCAGAGATTAACCTTGCATTGTAGCATCGTCCAATTAGATGGACAGTCACGTGTTAAAGTAAACGTCAACAATATTATCACATATTATATAGAAGTATAGAGTATAGATGCTGTAGACAATTTATCTGGCTGTTGAACGACAAAAGTTCGGTAAGTTTTGTATCATATGGTTAGGTCGCAATCATAACATATTACACATAGAATATAATTGCACAGAAACACTTGCGACACTTGCGACACAACACTAACCTGAGTCCAGACACTGTCTAAGGAATCCTGACTAACTGGCCGTTCCACGTGGTTTACCCAGAAGGGTTTCTTGTTCAACTTCTTCAGTTTCATGTCCTGAGAATACCGGTATCATAGTGAGTATTAGACTCAATAACATTATAATCTCTATCTGACAACTATTAGACGAGGTTGCTGATCCCTTTATTCAGTGACAGTTTGGGATGATCAGGTGCACTCTTGTGCCGTGTCGTGAACCACATTGTCGAAACTTGCAAAAACATCATTAAATTGGTATCTCTAAAAGAATTGTTATATTTACCTGTAGACTGACAGAAGCGTTAATTGATCTGTGTAGAATTTCTATCCTTTGTCCGAGGAGTACCTGTGTATACCCTGCTTCAGATGGGCGGAATGGCTTCAGTAAAGGTTTCATCATGATAGTCTGTCGGGATATATATCATGGTTAGAGTAAAATTATCAGTTTACAACGAAAAATGGGTAGGTAAGTATTGAAGCAATTAGAAGAAGTGAAGTCATAATGACCTGGTTTGAAACGATGATAATAATTAATAATACACATTGTACGTCTAAAAAATAAGCAGACTCTGATATCAAATTAAAGTAACGAACCATGTGCCTGTTATCCTCTATTGCCGTATCCTTGAAGTTTATGAGCCAGTGAATTGCGATGAAGGAAGGAGCTAGCATGTACTCTCTTAAAATCATTGCTTGCTGGTTGAACACGTCCTGCTGTATCATCTGAAACAGGGATTTGTCAACTGGAGGCGGTCTGTGGTGAACTGATATCTAGTGCTACAGCAATAATAATAACTTATATAATATAGATGTATTCTGACATGTTAAGAGACTTTTATTCTTATCTGTCCACAGTAAAATAAAACACCGAAAAGTACGTGGTTTTCAAATTCACAAGATTTATAAATCGAGCTCAAGATACTGACCTCAGTTTTGAATCCGTTAATTATATCGCTTAAAGTATCAGGTATAGCGGAGATAACATTCTGCAGCGAGTTGGTGTTAAGTTTGCACTCAGGAGAGGAGAAAAACTTAACCAACATGTTAACATTCTCATGGTGTCCGGGATGAATGAGCGGCATGAGGGGCTGCAGGGGGTTATTTAACCCGCACACGTGACTTCCCAGCCAGCGGCAGAACGGAGCCGACTCTGGGACAACCTCAGAACCGAACATCATACAGCAGCGGATAAGGAGAAGACAGGAAATATCAAACAGAGCGATTCTGTTCTGTTCCTCGAACTGGTCAGTAGAGCTGCCATCACACGTGTTATCTATCAGGTTACATATCCGAGCTACCAGAACTTTCAGCTCTCCTTTAGCTGCTGCAACGTAGAACAACCGATCAAATATCTCGATTATATTAGCTGAGCTACAAGTCATTCCCTCCAGCAGGGATATGGTTTGGTTTGCAGTGTTGGCGGTGTACGTAGTGGTGTTGAACAGTTCACACGCTTCCTCGAGCGTGCGCTCTGCGTTGTGCAGCGCGTTTACGATCTCCGAGGAAGTATGCTCTGAAGACTTGCTCTCTTTCAGTTTCTCAAACGTTGCGTTAGTGATGAGGTTGTGTCTGAGAGCAGCCTGTAAGAAGGGGAGTGCAATGTTCCACTCTGGAGTAGAACACACAGTAGCCCAACACACGTCCTGTTGGAGGAGATGAGTAATTACAACCTCACTCTGTTTCGTACTGGGGAACAACTCAGCAACAACTCTAGGGTATTTGTAGAGGAACATCGCCAGGACCAGTTCCCTGCAACTCTTCTTCTTCTCGTCCAGTATGGTTGCTGGTTTTGTGCACTTGTTCTCGTTCATGACCTGCAGGTGTGCCTTGCCCCACTCGATGCACACTTTCTGCAAGGAGCACCGGTAGTGCAGTGCTGTTTTGGTGAAGTAGGTGGCGCTGCACAGAGAACCGTGGTGCAGGATATCTAGGTGTAGGAGGAGTTTGCAGGGTAAGTTGAAGAGGTGGTTGCTAAGGGTGGGGGAGGAGGCAGGTGGATGGATCTTCTCTAAATACCGTACAAAGGAGACGACAGAGGAGGCCAAAGCTTTCTTACCGTCTTCAGAACCTGGCAAAGATGAGTAACAGAAAGTTGTAATACATTTAACAAACTCGTCATTTATTTCTTTATCTAAAGTTCAATGATAAGTTAAAATAGTTAATGGATGTTCCAAATACAACAAGAATTTCTCCGCGGTAACACCACGCACGATCAAATTTCCCTACTGCCTACAATGTAATTGTTCTACTTTATTGTATCCCAGAATGGTGTTTGGCGCACGTGATGATCGTTTATATTATATTAGGCGTGCAGAACTTGAAAAATTCTCCGCACATCTGAGGTGTCGCCGTCGATCTGTATGTGGTTTGGTAATAGATCATTTCATATTTTGCGCAATTTTGTTTCGTGTTAACGATGCGTATCATGTCACGTCATATTATTGCATCGTATGCCAACTTTATTGACTGTAATAAAATATTCTGTCTCATCTTAGTTATTATTTGTATCTAACATAAACTAATACATTTTGATGCTTACTCGACACATCTACAGCACCATCGACTATCGAGCCTTTGATTTGATATAGGATTCTTTAAAAGCATACCGCAATCTTGATCTTAGTTGCTTCTTGAATGTAAATGTAAAGTAACATCTTTTCTTACCTATGTTTTCGCTTTTTACCATTAAATTTCGATCAACTGTTAAATGATCAGCCACGAGTTTATCAGCTGATATCATAATTTAATTTGTTTTGACTTGCTGAATTTTATCACTCGGTAATTTATTAAGCTTGTTTTACCAAAATAACACTTACTTTACGAGACATATTTATATGGTACGAAATTTAGGGATTTTTGGAAAAAATGGGAAAAAATCCCCATATTTTCGTACTATACTGAATTTCTGAAGTTTCGTACTGAATTACTGTATTTCTGAAAAAAATCCCCATATTTTCGTTCCCCCATAATTTCGATCCCCGCTGATTATGATCCACATAAATATGTCTTGTAAGGTATATTGATGATTGATCCGCTCAGATGACTAATATGCTATAATAATGAATTAGAGTGAATTTTAACCCGATGGAAACCTGTGTAACAGTCGTCAAGCACCAAAAACTGGTTGCTGTGCCTGTAATTAATAACACATAACTGGCGTCGCGCGCGCAAAATAGACTCCTTTTATACACATAATTATAGCATAGGGGAGTGGTCTATATTGCGAAGGAGCAGACTTTTGTAGGACCGTCGGGCCACCTCATATATCCAAACCCGATTACTTATTCCCTACGATATTTTTGCCTTCGGCAAGAGTAGGGGGAACAATTTTTTTTCAGGGAGCATGCTTGCCACATAGGTCCGGGAGTTCCGAAAATTAGGCACAAAAAGATAACTCACAAGCATCAAGGGGAATGTGAATGTTTTGAGTAGCAGAAGTAAGGTTTTGCCATCTCCCAGCGCCCCACAAAGGAGCCAGCGAGGAGAGCAGTATATCCTCGGATATTGATTGTATTATAGATGTGCATCCTCGGAAAAGTGACAAACATTCTTCCTCCGTGCCTGAAGAGTGAGTTTGGCGTTAAATTGATTAAATTAGTTAGAAAACAACCAACAACCAACAACGGTGACGAACTTGGCACAGTAGGGCGAACCCAATATTTGCGGCTACATCTAATAAACCTCTAATGGAGAAATGGAGTGTATATTTAGACATAGATTTACTAATCTGATTGATTGTCGGTTGACGCTGGTTAAAGGTCGCTATGTTGGTAGTAGTCAACTCCTCAAAGTCGAAGCAATACTTAATGAGGTACGAGACAGCTGACACTTGTAACAGAAAACAATATCGCACTAATAACGTTGCGTAAGCTGAGTTATTTCGCAAACGTGGCTATTTTTAGAAAGCTCGTGTGATTTTGGAGTGAATGAAACTCAGGCATGAGTACAGGCCTCTAGGCTATATTGTGATTTGTGTCCACTACTCCATCATAATAAACATCTATCTGATAAAGACGAAGAGCGAGGCAAATACGAATCGTGCTTGAAATGTGCAGAGCGCGCATTTATTGCTAGTTTACGATGCAAATCTACACAAAAATATTTTCCGCGCATTACTGCACTAACTTTGTGAAGACCCTTTCTGCTGAATTGTCATACTAGACTAGGCCCATCTCATGCTTCCGATTGGGTAAGAGTATATTTCGAGATGACATTTCGCCCAACAACAATTCAATCTGCTTAGAGATGCCCAGTACTCTATGGTACAAATATATAATGCAAATGTTTGAAGACACAATTATAACATACCGAAAGAAAGCTGCTTGATGGCGTTAACTTGAACGTACACCAGCCATTCTACAAGAGCTAGAAGAGAAGTGGGTAACTTGGCTGGGTCTTCTTGGTCTACTTCATCTCTGAAAACGCACATGTTATTCAAAGTTTAGTGGGATATGTGAATATGCTACTAATAATATAAAATCCTTTGTCCGAGCTTAACACGTCATGAACTATTCATTGGGCAGCTGAAATATTTTTAAACATTAGATGCATAAGGTTTTGTGTTAACTTATGATACATTTTAAAAAATATGTATTAATTCAAATATAAAAAGTGTAATAAATCACCTATTATTAACAAAATGTACCTTAGATTTGCCATGTGATTGGAAACGGTTGTAACTAAGCTGTTGATGATATCTAATGATCCGCTCTTAGCCCTGAAACTTCGTCATCATAAATACAATTGCAGCTTGATGATATAATGACAACATTGCGGTTTTTATTAAAATAACGCACCCAAAACAATGTGACATTAATTGTGGAATTTAACCAGATAGCGATACAACAAGATCAAGATTTTTGAGTGGCAGTCACATTTGCATTATATCAACATGTTCTAACCTGCCATGAACTGCTCTGATAAAAGCACACAAAGGTACAGCTTGACACGCGATAGCGAGGTCAAGATAATGTAACAGTTGCAGATTTGGCTTCTTGCCAACAGATAACAGTTCCAAAACAACATCTGAAAGTTAATAATATTTAGAAATATGACCGACGCGGACTTAAGCGATCTTATACCTTACCTCATTGATTGGAGGGCCAAAATAAAAGGTTATCAAATCTATCTATGAAGTTCAATTCCTGCCCAGGCTAAATATTTCTAATAACCAGTTGCAGTGTAATAGTTCTAATAACCAGTTGCAGTGTAATAGTTCTAATAACCAGTTGCAGTGTAATAAAACTACTAACTAGAGAGTTTAATAGGGTCGTGTTTGTGCCTGTTATCAATGAGTTCACACAGCCACTGTTCGTCACTCCACCTCTCCTTCCATGCTGTCAGTACTGTGCGGCTCTCCTCTACTGTCTCCACCATAATAACTGTGAGGTTGCTGTTAGTTCGTAGGGTACGTCATAGTGTTTAGATCAGTAATTAAACAATTAAATGGTCATTAAATATGGTAATTGGTCAGATAACCACTAACCAGTGGTTTTGTAGACCGACAGTCAAACAGGACACGATGTTCACTGCAAGATCACATGAAGACCTGCCACATGATATCACATCAAAAAGCTGACAGTGAAACTCTCACCAGCTTTTCTCAGTTTACAGTTTTTCAAGCCGTTTGTTCCTAATAGTATGCTCTTAATATGACGGAGGAAACCTCGCCCAAATTTGAAACTTTTGTAATCGAAGACGCGATCACATGTGACGATCTAATCAAGACTAAATTGGGTGGAGCGAAGTTTGTGGGGTTCGACTGTGAGTGGATCAAGAAAAAGAAGATATCACTAATTCAGATAGCTACTCTGGAGACTGTGTTGTTGATCAGAGTGAAACAGATGGTTATTACCGAGTGCTTGGAGAGGTTCCTGCAGGACTCGTCCGTCATCAAGTTTGGGGTCAGTATATCGAGAGACGGGGAAAAGATGATGACGGATTTCAAAATGCCTCTAGAAGGTAAGGTCAATATTATTTAATAGGTTACGTCTTGTAAATCTTAAAATGTAATGCCTATCAACTTATTAACGGAACAGTGATATAATTTGTATGACAAGAAGACTCATGAAACGCCCTAACTGAAAATCTCTACAGGTAAAGTTGATCTACGGAAACTGATGAACCACAGCAAGCCGTACCAGGAATATTTTTGGAAGAAGATTCAAGAGCACGAGAGGGAGCTCCAAAGCAAGAAACAGTTCAACCCCAGGTAAATATGATAGGTACATTATAGGCATTAGGTACAGGTGCCTACTTCCTACAATCACAGGAGTCAGGAACCGTTTGGAATATCGTACTTGTTATATATAATAAAGAGCTGTGACGCACGTTACTCATGATAGCTATAGTATTTATCATTAGGTTTGAGGGGTTTTGTAATTTTCTTCCGCTAAATATTCCGTAAATTGATCAGTTTCGGCAGTAATTTAAAGATTTAACTGAAACACGGCAGGTTTAACATGTTGGAAGAAAGAAGAAGCTGGAGACCCAGACAAGGATTGGGGGCCTTGTCAGAAACACTCCTGAACATCAGCATGGACAAAAGTTTAGACCTACGAGCAGGTGACTGGAACTGCAAAGTGCTGTCACCAGAACAGATGAAGTACGCTGCGCTGGACGCCTGGGCAGCACTGAAAATAGCACACTGCCTTGCATCTCCAAACCTCAATCCCAACTTGAAAATCTCAGATATTGAACTGAAGTTGGCTGGAATCTGCAAGCCAGTGATGGATAGACCCTTCAATGATAGGACAGATTTTGCGGAGCTGATGCATGTTATCTACAAGGAACACCCAGAGCTTAAGATAAAGGAGTATCTGCCAGGTACTTTAAAGTTGTTTTTAAACCATTAAAATATACAAAATTCACCAATACAAGTTATGTTCCATAATTGGATTTTAAATTTTTTGATTTGAAAATTTTAAAAACTGGTAAGCTGTAGGTATGTAATTTAACATTATAAAATAGGATGAAAATTCTCCTAAAATGACAGTTTTTTGATGAATTTTTTTGTTTTATGAACAACTTATTATATAACTGAGCTATACTCAGTAGTCAGTAGCAGTGAACATAAGAACATAGCCAATTAATTAAAAATTTCCAGCAAAACCAGCGACACATCTATCAAAAGCACTGAGAAGACGTTTAAAACGAGAAGAAGTGCTTCGAGAAATTTCCGAAAGTGAGGGCGAGGATGAGGAAATTCCGGAAATACGAAGGGCAGCAAGCCCCCACCAACAAACTTGCTATTGATGAAAAGTAACTGGCCCCCACAAACAAACTTGTTACTGATATTATTATACTATCCAAAGATCGGAGATTCCAAAACTCGCAAATAGATTTAATATAGTGTGCTCAGATTATTTAGTATTGACATTATATTAATTATGTTATATTAATGTTTCCGGAAACTTAAGCATCGTATATCATATCATCTTGTATCATGGACAATAATAAAGCAGAATGAGATTTAACAGAAGATTAAAGTCAGAAAAAAACTGCACAGAACCCAGACAATATGAATGATAAACCCTTCAAGGCTCGAATTTGCATTTTGTAGAATCTGTGTTCTAGTATGCGGAAACTAATGGAGCAATTTAGTAGGGCTACTATTACATATTATCTATTATAGAAAGCTGAGTTATATATCAATTACAATGAAACACGCACTGATCAGAATGTGACCCTTAAATTATTCTCTTCATATATCAGGTGCATGTCTGACTCGGTCAAAATAATAACTTTTACGAATTTTTAAATATCAATTGCTGACAAGTTTATGAGTTAGCTTGAGGAGTGTCTAATGTCTGTTTCTAACAGCATTTTCTTACGAAATATCCCAATTCCCAATGTCCATATTTTAGTAATACTTCTAGATGTTGAATTTACAGGGGTTTATTAAATTATATAAAAAATGAAACATTAATAGCATAAATTAAAAGTTCAAAAGTGACAACGCTATTTGAGCTTTTCATTAGAAAAACAATTGTTTAAAATTGATCATTTCTAAAACATATATCATGACACATAAACATTACTTCAACATATTAAAACAATTACACTTTCTTCAGAAAAGTACTAACATCTAAATCAACAAATAAAATTGCCCCATTTTAACCTACAAAATGTATCACCTGCCACGGGAATGCACTGAAGAGATTAAATCATTCAAGTTAATGAGGAACTCCTTTTCCCCAGACTGAATGCACCTCTGAATAGCATTATAGCACGCCTCCAACAGAACCCCATAACATTCAGCTCCACTCAGTGGACCGCTGATCTCACTCACTGTTTTAAAATCTACCTTATCTGACTGTTTAAGGTTCCTAGACAGAGCCTGGAATACTTGAACTCTTGACTCCACATCTGCACCAACAGACACCTCGACCCTTTTATCGAGACGTCCCGGACGCAGGAGAGCTGGGTCAAGCAGTTCGGGTCTGTTTGTAGCAGCGATTATAAAGACATTGCTACTAGATTGAATACCGTCCATTTCTGAAAGGAGCTGGGCTAGCACTCTGTCAATGACACCTCCTGAGCGTTTTGGAGCTATAGCGTCGATTTCATCGAAAAACAAAACAGTAGGGGCTACATTTCGGGCGTTTTCGAAAATTTTCCTAACATTGTCTTCGCTTTGTCCAACGAAACTGTTCAGTAGCTCAGGTCCTTGAATGCTGATGAAGCTAAGATTACACTGACTAGCAATGGCTCGAGCCACCATGGTTTTACCACATCCAGGCTTACCATACAAAAGTAGACCAGACCTTCTAATTCCCGGTCCAAACAGCTCAGCATACTTGAGAGGAATCTCTATCGTTTCCTCGATTTCTCTTCTCACGTGATCAATTCCTCCAATGTCCTCCCATTTTGTGTCCGGAACTCCAGAGGTCTCAGTTGGTTCTGCCAGTCTCATATTTTGGAGAACGTTTCTACATTTATCCGGAGTAACAGTTTCGTTATCGTTGAGACCTAAACCAAGCTGCATCTGAAGTTCGTCGATAAACTTAAGAGTCTTTCTAAGAGACATTTTCGTAAGTTTCCGTTTCACATCTTTTTCAAGTACTGGGCTTTTGTCGATGTTAACGTGTCTGCTCAAAAAGCTGTATAATTTCTCGACTTTAGGAGAAGGCAACACAACGCATGAATCGAAAAGGTGTCTAATCTGCATAGCGACACTGCTAGTCTCACAACAACCACCAATAACATACACTTTTCCTTCCTGCCATAGTCTCCGAACCCGTTCGAACAGTTGGCCGAGTGCCAGCACAACCCTCGGGTCAACAGAACTTCCGTCACGGGTTTTACCCAGCAGCTCTAAATTATCCAGGTAAACAAGACACGGTAGAGATAAGGCAATGTTATCTGAGAGGGTGGAGTATTTGTTCTCCAGAGCTCCTGGAGCCTCCCCACAAAAGTTGACACCTGGAACGTGGTACAGGCCAACTCCGAGATGTCCGGCAAGATTATGTACTACCTCCGACTTGCAGCTTCCTGAGGGAGAGTGGGTGTTAAATCCAACATATACCTTACAATTTGATTATAATTCTAATTCTAATTAAAGGTTATTTCAAAAGTACAGTGTCGGTTGAAAATTCGATAGGATGTACCGATAACTAAATAAATATAATATAGGAGCTAATTTAAGATTTTGGGTATTTGCTTCAAACATTAAGCTTCATACCGTGTTCTAAAAAGAGTTAAGGTTTAGCCTGTAGGAACAGTGAAGAATCTAATCAAAATCAGAAGAAACCGAAAGAAAAAAATAGAAACCCTAAATCGAATCCCGATGGTAATGTATGTATTATACAAATAATAATATAAACCATACCTTTTTCACCAGGAAGAACTATTGGGACGAAAATATCCCTTTTAAGCTGACTCTTCAAAACTTCAATCTCTGATGAGTAATACAAGTCAACTCTCTGATGCGGAACAAACGTTGGAATATTCTCGTGAACGTTGGAGATTTCAAAAAGAGTAGTTTTCCCAGAGCTGATGTAGAAAAATTCCGACAACTTCTTTTCGCCTTCCACGGCCGAAATGACTTTGAAACAAACTGAATAGGAAGGCTGGATAAAGTTTTTGTTGGAAGCAGTGTGTTTTAACCACGCAGTCAATGGAATGTTTGCAGGTGTGCTTACTGGGATCTTCACGCAAAATATGTGTCCTGAGTGTAAAATTTTGGGACTTTCAAAAAATATTTTTAGATGTTCGGTGAAGTTAGTGACAGCGTGTTTACCGGACCGAACTAGACTGATCGTCACAGAGGAAGCATGGACAGGTGGCGAGGATAGTATTGCGACCTTGGCCTTTTTTCCAGTTGCCTCGTTCGAATTAAACAGATTGAAATGGTCACATGAATTCAAAACTACTGATTTCGTTTGACTGTCTATTTGCTGTCTGATGAGGACAGAGCCGGATTTACTCCGGAGAGCGATCAAGTGACGGGATGCTTCGATATGAGTTAAGTTATAGGAATACTCCGCATATTTGTCTATTTCCACTAAAACTTTCTGTTTTTGCTTCAACGCTGGTGGAGTGACTGTTATATGGGTGGAAGGATCTATCATGAAGTAGGAGCGAATCGAAGTGTCACTTTGGCAAGTTTTAGTCATCTGTCACGAGTTTTACAGTGCTCGAAAGCCATTACCTGAAATAAAAATGTTAGTTCGATCAAACGAAAAATTCAGATGATACCGTGCTGTCAAAGATTACTCGATAATTGGTTGAAATAGCATCTGCCTTAAAAGTACAGCTGTAATCATACTTTCTAAGTACTTTTAACCTTGTTGTATAAAATCTCAACAAGAAAAACAATTGAAGTATTCAAATTTATCAATCAATGAAAATATGCTCCAATTCGTCATTATAAAGTTATAATGATATACTTGATGAAGAAAATGTAAGAAATCTTAATTTACTCAATTTAATGTTTTAAATAACTCATGCTACTTGAAAGTCAAAGAAAGTGGAAAGCGTGCCAATAAAAATAAATTCTTAACTTTTTAAGGGATCTCAAATTATTCTTGAAAGGATTATTGATTTACATAATTCATTTATTCATGATTACTGCGGTAAAAACTAAAAATAATACATTTACCAATAATGACATCCAACAAGTGCTTTTTTTTTTGGACCAGATTGAACCAAAACATTTGATTTAAAAAATTTAAATTATAAAATGTTCGTTTAATAACAGGGTTCAGGCTGCAGCCCCTTAAGGTTAAGGAAACTAAAATTTATCTCGAAAATGGTCCCAAATCAAGTTGTTGTATAATCTTTGAAACGTTAAACTTACAGTCGGTAAATGAACACATAAACTTGAACACCTAAACAAATGCAAACGTTATAACATATAAAGAAATTAATAAATTATTGAATCCGTGGCATTACAAATATTCCATGTTTTTTCCTCTCGTGCTCTTGCAGACTCCTTCTATAGAAAGAGGTAAAATCACAATCTGTTAGCTCACATTTATAGGGTGGCTTTTTTGACCCATGCTCATACTCATGATCCATCAAAACTCTTTTAAATCTTGTTGAGTAATCGCAATAACTGCAATTATGCATTTTTATAACATGTGCTAGTCCAGAACATGCGCTGAACAACCCATGACTCTTTAGCTCTTTCGGTGACGCAAATCCTTTTCCACATTTATCACAGAACAGGTTGAACTCTTTGGTATGCCTACGAATATGTACTTCCAACGATTTATAACCTTTTGTTGTATAAGAACACAAGTCACAAGATAATGGTTCACCTCTTCTGTGCCACGTTCCATAATGAATTTTCAAACCATTTTGTGTTTTGAAATCTATAAGACATACATGGCATGTAAATAGTTCACTTTTTGGGACCACATGAATCGAACAGTGTCTCTGAAAAACAGTTTTTCGATATATAATATATGTAGTAAAACTACAATCTGGACATGAAAAAAGTTTGGCATGTTCTTTTTTGACAGGATAAGGGCGTTTTTTAACCCGTGAAGGATGAAAACGAAAATTATGTTTATAGAACGGTTTTTGAGCAAAGAATTGAATATCACACTCTTTACATGAAAACAGAGCTTCTCCAAGGTGCTTGACTTTAATATAATTTTTAACGGCTAATGTGCAGGTGCTTTTATATTGACACAAGTGGCAATGATAAACCCCATCTTGGAATTGAAGACCAGGTAGCTCTTCCTTTTTCAGGTCACGTCTAACCTTCTTTGTAGAGTTTGTAGGTCCCTCCACCACCTCATAATTTTCAGTCTTATCACATTCTGAATCGGTTGTCGAATCATCTGACGGCACACACTCTTTGTACTCAGTTAACATGGTATCTTGGGCCTTGTTTACATCGCCTGACTCTTGTTGTTGCAATGCAGGTGACGTAATCTTGACAGGATCTTGCTTTCCAAGTGCAGAAGTTATTTTTACAGAATCGTGCAGTAGATTGTTTGATGTGTTAACCTTGTCAAGATGAGTTCTGGTATGACGTTCCAAGTAATGCTCATATTTAGTACTGTAAGAACATTCTTCACATTCATAGACTTTCAAGCTCCCCTCCATCCGCAACACAAGTACACACCTTACTGAGGAGATCATTAATAATATTATCAAAATATCAGATAATAATAAATTATAACAAGTATATTATACTATATAAAGTATATTTTGTATGATAATTTGATAATTATAGGTAGATATATTGTGAAAGGAAATTACACATCTAGCTGCAGCATCAATACAACATCAAGTATCTTTATTTAATTGGCTGATACATTGAAGAGATGGAAACTAATGATCAAAGCAGATTACAATTCGGTTCTTTTGCGATAGTCAAAACGCGACAACTAGCGCTGGATGGCGACAACTAGCGCTATCCAGCGCTAGTTGTCGCCATCCAGCGCTAGTTGTCGCTAACCAGCGCTATTTGTCGCTGGCTTTGCGACACTGTCGCACGCGATAGTTTGCGATGGCCAGCGCAACTGACCATCGCGGAAAACAGTTCGATAACTAGCGCTGGATAGCGACAACTAGCGCTGGATAGCGACAACTAGCGCTGGCCAGCGCTGGCCAGCGCTAAGCGATAGCCAGCGCTGGCCATCGATATCCAGCGAAAAATTTTTGCGCTATTACCCGCGCTAACCAGCGCTAACCAGCGCTAACCAGCGCTAGCCAGCGCTAACCAGCGCTAGCCAGCGCTAACCAGCGCTAGCCAGCGCTAACCAGCGCTAACCAGCGCTAGCCTGGCGCTAGCCAGCGCTAGCTGACGAGTAATATCGCAAATATTTGATTTTTATATTTTGCGCTGGCCAACGCTGGCTAGCGCTGGCCAGCGCTAGCTGACGAGTAATATTGCAACTATATTGCGCTGGTCAGCGCTGGCTGACGAGTAATACTATTACTAATATCTAGCCTGCTAAATCACTCTACAGTCGATCTTCGAGATTGTTCTAACAGGGCCCCCGATAGTTGTAACCAACTTCAATCGATGTATTTATATAATTAATAATTACCGTTAGGGTTAGGGTTTCAGCATATGTTTTTGTTAAGGATTGGGTTATAGGGTTAGGGTTGGGATCAGATTAGAGGGTTAGGGTTTCGAAAAGTCGTTCAGAACCAGCTAGAGTCAGAGAATGGGTAAAAAAGTCACGTGACAGTCGAGTGCAAAGTGATTAATCATCATCCGAGTAATATCGCAAGTATATGATTTCGATACATTGCGCTGGTTAGCGCTGGTTAGCGCTGGCCAGCGCTGGCCAGCGCTAGCTGACGGGTAATAGCGCAAAAAGTTTGCGCTGGATATCGATGGCCAGCGCTGGCCAGCGCTGGCCAGCGCTGGCTATCGCTTAGCGCTGGCCAGCGCTAGTTGTCGCTATCCAGCGCTAGTTGTCGCTATCCAGCGCTAGTTATCGAACTGTTTTCTGCGATGGCCAGTTGCGCTGGCCATCGCAAACTATCGCGTGCGACAGTGTCGCATAGCCAGTGACAACTAGCGCTGGATAGCGACAACTAGCGCTGGATGACGACAACTAGCGCTGGATGGCGACAACTAGCGCTGGATAGCGACAATTATCGAACATATATATTTTGCGCTGGCCAGCGTTATCCAGCGCTGGATAGCGACAACTAGCGCTGGATGGCGACAACTAGCGCTGGATAGCGCTAGTTGTCGCCATCCAGCGCTAGTTGTCGCGTTTTGACTATCGCAAAAGAACCTACAATTCTAATAAAAAATTATAAATTGTTCTCATAAATTTTTATGATAAATTTGTATTATAAACGAAACACTGTATTTACTACCCCGCTACTATGCGACAAAGATAAAAAATAGCTAGATAATTTACACATTACGGTACTCATGATATATTTTATAATAAATTGCAATTCTGCGATAGACACATCCTATTCCTACACATTTCTACACATCCTATTCCTACATGATGTATTAAAACTGATGATGGTCAGTTAAACGGCTTACATTGAAATCAAGCAATCCCATATTTCCAGCCAAAACCGTTGGATAAGGTCAATAGTGCAGAAGGAGAAAATCCATATCGTTTGTGCACAATATGATGAAGGACAAAAACTTGTGATTAAAAAATGAGCGATAAAAATTAAAATTGAAATATCGACCATCTATTCTAAAGGAATAGATTTTAAGATACGACCTATTTCTGTTTTTTTTAAATAAATTATATTGGTTCACAAATTAGTAAGTATTTGAACTCTCGGATGTACAAATATTCCATGTTTTTTCCTCTTGTGCTCTTGAAGACTCCTTCTATAGAAAGAGGTATAATCACAATCTGTTAGCTCACATTTATAGGGTGGCTCTTTTGAACCATGCTTATATTCATGATCCATCAAAACTCCTTTCTCTTTTGTCGAAAAGCTGCAATAACTGCAATTGTGCATTTCAATGATGCTTGCTAGTCCATAACATGTTATATGATGACCTTTTAGCTCAAACCTTGATGCAAATCCCTTCTCACATTTATCACAAAATAATTTGAAGTCCCTAGTATGTCTACGAACATGATCTTCCAACTGACTATTTCTACCAAAGGTTTTAAAACACATGTCACATGTTAATGATTCTCCTTTTCTATGATACATTCCATAATGGGTTTTCAAACCATGTTGTGTTTTGAAATCTACAAGACATACATGGCAAGTAAATAGTTCACTTTTTGGGACCGCATGAATCGAACAGTGTCTCTGAAAAACAGCTTTCTTTCCTATGCACATGGTGTAACTACAATCTGGACATGAAAAAAGTTTGGCATGTTCTTTTTTGACAGGATAAGGGCGTTTTTTAACACGTGAAGGATGAAAACAAACATTATGTTTATGGAACGGTTTTCGAGCAAAGAATTGGATATCACACTCTTTACATGAAAACAGAGCTTCTCCAAGGTGCTTGACTTTAATATGATTTTTAACTGTTATTGTGCGAGTGCTTTTATATTGACACAGGTGGCAATGATAAACCCCATCTTGGAATTGAAGACCAGGTAGCTCTTCCTTTTTCAGGTCACGTCTAACCTTCTTTGTAGGTCCCTCCACCACCTCATAATTTTCAGTCTTATCACATTCTGAATCGGTTGTCGAATCATCTGACGGCACACATTCTTTGTACTCAGTTAACATGGTATCTTGGGCCTTGTTTACATCGCCTGACTCTTGTTGTTGCAATGCAGGTGACGTAATCTTGACAGGATCTTGCTTTCCAAGTGCAGAAGTTATTTTTACAGAATCGTGCAGTAGATTGTTTGATGTGTTAACCTTGTCAAGATGAGTTCTGGTATGACGTTCCAAGTAATGCTCATATTTAGTACTGTAAGAACATTCTTCACATTCATAGACTTTCAAGTTGCCCTCCATCCGCAACACAAGTACACACCTTACTGACGAATTGGAGATTTAGATTAGGAATCAGGAATTATAACGGTAAATTCGAACAGTTTGTTGAAAGAAATGCACATGTTACACAGAGAGAATAAAGACTTAAAGAAACTGCTATCAATAAAGCGATCAATTTCAAACTTACAATTCAATTTTTGAAGCAGTCTAATAACAATGTCAGGAATGCGAATGGTCTTTTAGAGGACTATTACAGCTTAAACACTATTAGAGCTTAAACACGATAAAGATGACTTGTCAAGGATTTTATCTACAATATGGAAATATTAATTATAATTGATAACCCAGTGAAACGAACAAGAAATGTCCCAATAATATTGCATTCATCGCCTAAGTCTGTGTATGCAATCTTATTCTTTGTTCTTGATTCCACTGCACGAACTCGTCAACCATTTCACATTAATTGATGAACACTGTTTGTTATAATACCTATGCAAAGGCACTCTTGCCCTAGAACATGTAATATTCAATGACGCATATTTAAAGCTTCCTTCATTCTGTTAAAAGCAGCCAGACTATTCGTTTCTAATCTTGTGTTCTGTAGCTTTAATTCTTCAACTTGGAACTGAAATAGGAAACAGTTAAAAGACCCCATGATAAGTTCTTGCTTCTCAGGAAATATGAATTGATTATGAGAATCATTGTTCATGCCCAGTGCCTACAATAAGAGCAAGAATACTGCTAGACAAAAAGGTTGAACTTTCAAATCTAGTATATAAATTAAAAAGGAAGGAAAAATTTCGGCACATCTCATCCTGACTTTTCACGAAACGTACTACCTTACTGCCTTGATTCAGTGAGCTGCATGATTTAGACCATACTGACCCAACCAAGCGAAGATTTTAATATTAACATCATGAAATGTCATCAAATCAACACCAAAGTGAATCGGTATATTAGCAGATTTTGTAATATATATAGTGTACCTTTATCTGGTCAGAACTACAGGAAAGAGGTCCCATACCCCCGTCAATAACCATCTTCCTTACACTGTTCAGCTGTGTTTCTATTGAAGAGAACCGCTCTTTCACTGCAGTATCAAGGGTTACAGGAATTTTAATATTACTGGAAATGGTAATTCGTAGTTTTGATTATTAATTTCGATTTCATCAACTAAATCTTTGGGTACTTTACATCTGGTAGCATCTTGAAGAAAGGATGAATATTTCAACATTATTAAAGCAAATATAGCTAATATCTAATAGCTCACCACTATTTCCATTGTTGCTGGCCTCGGTTACAGAAGCGAGAGCCGAGGCGGAATGCTGGGACAGATGTTTCAAGTTGTTACTGATCGCAAGAGGGTCCATGCTTCATGGTGGAAAGTTATCAAACTTTATAGATACTTTTAACTTGAAGGATGATTCAAAAAATTTACTGCATTGTATTGTTAAATTTGTGACTTATAATTGTTTACGAGTGATTGTATAAATTCAAGTTAAATAAAAAATAACAGTTGATAAAAGGATATTGATTCAATAAATATCTAGAATTGTCACATTTGAAGCAAACAATAGCTGTCAGACCATCGTACAATAAAAAGGTAACATAATAAAAAAGGCTCTCAAATCTACCAAATGTAGCAAAAATGAACTCTCGCCAAATCAAATTTAAATCTACCCAAGCCGATAATTAGCATGGCCGTAAATTTATAATGGGTACTGTGCTTAGCATATTAAACACGATATCTGAAGGAGAATGTTCATGTATAGTATAGTATTATGGCATGTGCATTATAAAGCCTACAGTTTGACTCTTCACTATCCTTTTGAATCTTCAGCCAAATCCGCTCGTTCGTAAATCTAAGAGTAACGTTTCATCAGAGTGAAAATAAATCCTAGAATTATTTATAAAGAGGTATTGTGAGATTTTGAAAGCCTGTAAATTTGTATCTCAATGATTAAGAAACCCTGATAAAAGATAAGCAGTTGTACCTGTATGTAGGACTCTGATAAGGTAATCATCTGAGGCTGTAGTTTAGTTACGTGCAGATCCTGCACATCAAACCACTGATTCGCACTGAAGTTAAAACCAAATAACAAGGAGCATGGTGAATACTGGCCCACAGGGTGGGGCATGCAAATAACAAGGAGCATGGTGAATACTGGCCCACAGGGGCATGCAAATGAGAAGGGCTAATTAAAGCTGTATTTACACTGTACAGCCGTAGAACAACACAGTATCACATAATATAGTACTGTAATACCAAATAATTACGTCACTAAATAGATTGAACAGTACCTGGACAAGTGAAGATGAGTCGAGTAGGTACCAGCAGTGGGCGTACCATCGTGACAAATGTTACTCAACAAATTGTACTCCGTGTTGGTATACTTGTCTGATACTGTTGTCTCAATGAATTCCGCCATGTCAAATGATATCGGGAAGTTAACGATTGTGGGGTTTTTCTCAATAAAGAATCTGTTCTCCGTAAATCTGAGAGAAGAATTTAGTTATCATACGTAATGTTATCTGATAAATTCATATCACGGAAAATCATAAGCTCGTTTCTGGGGTCTATTTCATTTCAGGACACTTATAGTATCACGGGACTAACTGTTTTTTGTTTTTAGGACGGAATAGTCCAAGACTCAGTATCTCAAGGAAACCTAGCTTATATGACCACCAAGACGTGGTGGTTAATGGTTATGTGTATGTTTAGTGTACCCTGCACATACCGTTTGATAGCGAGGATGAGGTATCTGGGGAGCTTAGTGATTTCGTACTTCTTAAGATAGGTTGCGTCGTAGGTTTTATGTTCTACTTCCATCACATTGTTATACTTCTCAAGTAACTTGTAAATCGGAACCTGGATCACAAACCGTTAACAAAAAAAAGCTCAAAAATATTGATTTAAAAAGCTATACCCATTGAAATAAAGTATAATATAACACAAACTTAGTCCCTCAGGCCAGGAAAGATCAATTAACCCTGAGTTGAGAGTTCCAAAAAGCCCAACTGATAATCTTACTTGAGGAATAATGTTGTGATCCCCGTCCTCAGTAAACAAAGGTGAAGAAGGAAGGTCCAGAGTGAGATAGAGGAAGGAGGTGGATGTGCTGGTTGTCTTGTACTGTTCACCTAGTGCTGCTTCCCCCGGCGGAGGCACTTTCCTACTGTGGACTGTCATCTCCCCTGTGCAAAGTTAGTGAGGGAGGTGTGTGTTACAGCTGTGTGTTATAGCAACATTTATGGGGATACACAAGATACCATGTATGACTCTAAGAATATTATCATTAAGTGTAGCTGCTCTTGAAAATTATTTTCTCCGTATAAATCTTTATCGACATTAATTGAACGTCATTAATAATACAAGGTTTAGTTCAATTTAAATTAGTGAACTTCTTCCTGCCAACAGGTAGATTAGACATTACCTTGGAAAGTATCGAAGATAACACTGCTCCTCTTGATCTTAGCTCCAGTTAACGTATAATGAAGTGAGTTTAACAACCAAGATAGATACGGAATAGGGTCACCCTGAGTTTATCATTATGATTTAGTAATCATACTTCGCATGTTAAGGAACTCTACACAATATGGATAGGAAACATATGGATAGGAATAATAATAAATTGAAGACTTAAAATTAAGTCTGCTTAATCTAAACATCCCAAAAAAATAGGTAAGGACTGGAAACTTATGCTTGAATAAAATCGATAACACTTATGTACTTAGAAGATAATAACTAAATAAGACAATATCTTAATATTTATTGACTAATACTAGTCACCTAATTATCAAAGTCGTTTAGTCATTTTCTTATTTATTAACACAAAAGTATTCAACGCCAAGAGATCAGTACCTGTTTAGTGAACTGAAACTTCTTTTTGCTACAGATCACAACAGCTTGTAACATTTCGTGAGGGGAAATATGTGATCTAAAGTTCCGAGGATTCCACAACTTCCTCACCAGATCACCAAACCTCTGCCGAAAACAAGAAGTGTTAGATTAGGGTATATTCTTGAAAACAAGAAGTGTTAGATTAGGGTATTCTTAGATTGAATTTTATTCGGAGTTGAAATAAGATTAAATTAGTTTGGTCTAGCAAATCGAGTCAAGTTAACCTTTAAATCAGGTGGGAAATTGATTATGCAGGGCAATCTAATTGATTAATCCGTACAATAAGATCTTGCTTTAAAGTACAAGATCTGCTAAAAGTTAGTGAATGTTACCTGAACTAAAGGATACATGATGCTACCAGGGGGGAGTTTGATTTTGGAGTAGTTGCCTACGTCCAAGAAGAACTCTCTAACTGGAGTGACGTGACACAGTGACATCAGGATTACGTTCATGTAGTCATTTGCCTGCAGACATAAAACATGCATAAATAATCTTGAATATCACAAGTATCGGGACAACGTTCTAAATTTTAGGGATTAAGTACTGCTTAATTAACTTTTCTTAATCATCAACAAAGTTAAGTTAAAATGAAATACAGTGCCAAACTAAGAGAAAATATTTAGAAAATACCTTTATGTTGTTAAGCCCCTGAATTCCCTGATAGTAAGATGTTCCATCTAGAGCTCTGCATATTTTGTGGGTGTGTCTCAACGATTTGATCTGTTAGGAAGTTGATAAAGACGGACAGAAATTTGGGAAATTTGTATGTCTATACATCTTTATGTTCACTAATACAAATTTTATTTTATTTTATAAAATTCGTCAAAAGATCAAAAAATAATTCAATTTATGGGCTATTGTCAATTTATAAAACGCCCACCTCATCTTTGGTGAAGATAGGATTCAGCACATATTTGATATCCTCTAAGGTCGCATCAATGATCTCATAATTGTCCGGGAGACAGTAGGATTTGAGAGTGTGTAGATTTAAGAAAACGTGGTGGTCCTCGTGAACACTGTGCGTGTACGCGTGTGTGTTCTTACCACGACCTGGTGGTTGATAGATTCAGTGAAGCTAGAACGATAAAATCGTCAATAACCTTTATAAGTATTATTGTTGAAAAAAAAACAATCTATTTGGGTACTATGAAAGTAAAACAGTATGGATTCAGTACCAAGCAACTCTATAGAATTATACAGAATTAGACAGATAATAATTGACGCTGTAAAATCACCTTGAAAGTACTTTCCACACACGAGACAGGCGTAAACATTCAGGTTGGAGAGAGATATTGAGCAAACCTGTAACAAATTTCATGATTTCAAAAGAAGAAACAAATTTACACTGTAAACAAATTTTGTTTGCAGATTGAAACTCAACTCTTGAACGTCTTTGTTTATTTGGAGGAACTATTAACAAGTTAAACCGTACCTTTTCGAAGTCAAAATCAAGGATTGACCTCTGAATGGTGTCAAGATAAGGGCAGTGCTTAGACTTCCACTCCCTCTCTTGAGCAGAAATGAGGGGCTTTCTGTCGTCATCATCATCCTCATCAACATAATCATCATCACTGTTGTATTCAATCTGAGGAGAGCTTAATTATGCTTTTATAGTCATATCAATTGTTGTATCAAATCTAAGGAATAGCCTTATAACAAGCTTTAATTAAAAAGGGTCAATCCCCGGGTTAACTTGAAAAGTCTACTTGTATCTGAAAAGCAACAGATTTTTCCTATACTAATCACATGTTGCAAATTCAAACCTTAATATCTTCTGATTTAATCGGGTCGGTTTTAACAATGACTGGTACTGAATCATCTGGTTCCACTTTGATTGTAGGCTTTTCTTCTGATCTTACTGAAGGATTGGTAATTTAAATTTATTATACATGTCTAGTGTCTACCTCAGAAGAAGCTACAGTATTATAATACATGCCAATGCAAAATAATGATAAATTACCCAGGTCACTGGGTTCATGGCTATATTGTATTGTTGATGACCTTGGAAATTGGTAGAAAAGTGGCACTAATTTGGTTGAATAACGTTGGTAAACCGATTGCACTTTGGCAGATTCATGAAATTCGAAGTATATGATTGTCACATGATCAAATTCCTGACCAGTTTTTCTGTATAGTATTATTCACCTTCATCATCCTCAGTGTCAAGCTTTTGCCGTTTTGCTGTAGTCATCACAGACTAAAACGATCCAGATTAAGTCCTCCTATTCAATTTCAAATAAGTGATATTAGACTATTTTTGATAAAATACATAAATGTCTGAAAAAGATCAAATTTGCTAAATGATATTAATTTTGTTCATGCAATTGAGATAAGACATTTTTTTGAGGAAAGACAATTTTATAGTTAAATATTACCAATCAATCAATACGATCAATCAATTTACATAATATCCAATTAAAAGGAAGTAGAACAACAATAATATATAACAACCAAATTATATGTTATGCTTATATCATAAATATTACATTTGTGAGATTATATTTATAATTTCAATCTGGAACAATTTAAGTTTTCTTAGTTAACATTATTCTCTCAGAAATAGTAAATACCATTCAAATTATTTTTAAAAGACACTATCAGTTATGTACAAACATTTTATAACCAAGCCAGTTCACATAAAAGAAAGCCAGTGCTGCAGGAGCCAACACAGGGGGAAAGACAGTGTAGTAGCACATGGAAGAGTCTACATCCTCGGAGCAGAATGAGTATACTACTGATAACCAAACTGTGAATCCAAGTAAAATTATGGCTTGCCGCAAGTACTCCCTGAGATGTATTTTCATTAACATTAAAATCATGTAATTAATAGAATAATTTTGAAAATTGTGGATAGTAAAACAAAACTTAGTAAAACAAAATTGTATTTTATACCCACAATACAATCAATTCATATTTAGTTCAAATATTTAAAGTCAAAATAACCATTTCACAGAAGTGGTTTTATTATAATAAAATAATTTGTGATATGTGTACAAGTGATAAATTAATAAATTAATTTACACTAAAAAATGTACAAAAAATACACAATTTTTACTTTGTTTGGTTTACATTTACTAACTACAGTGTACAGTGCAGCGTACGCGTACATGAAAAGATAACTTACTGAATTGTTTAATACTAAATACATATTAAGTCTGACGTTGTTCAATGAATTAGCCACGAAAATGTTCAAATTGTGTAAAGAACACAATTGCTAGTAATGCTTCTTTGTGCCCGCTGACTACAATGAACATTTTGCGGAGTTTCTCCAGACGGCTTTTAACGGAGTGCGGGTTATTTACTAGGTTATGCACAAGCTAGGCCAAAATTTTTGTTTTTGTGTTAGCTGCGCTACCAGGTTGCAGAGTATGTTCAATATTTTGAAAATCATACACATTTACTAATATCAGAGTCCAATCTATACTTTTATTGAATACCATATGTACGTTCTTCATTGAAGTAGTCAGTAAAACAAGGTATCATAAAACTATTAAACCATTACAGACATGATGGAATGAAATGTAATGCAATTTAACTTGCAACATTTGCAACAGTGTGTCTATGCACACTGTCATACTTATTAGATAGTGTTAGATAGCGCTAGATATCAAATTTCAACTATCAGTAAAGAACCAAAAAGTCTAAGACACTAGTGATCTTACTTACACTGATTTATCATTCATATTCACAACAGATGTTGATCTCAAATTGTATCACATGTGTAACAGCGATAATTTGACATATATTATTGCAGCTCCTGAAAGTATTTGTAAATTATCAACAGTTTGAACTCTACTCTATCCTACAAGGACTCAAGATGATACTGACCAATTACCCACACAGAGCGGTATAACTTAGAGCTGTACCAAGGTTGCTAAACGTGTAGCAGGAGAAATTGAACTACCGAAGATAGGAAATCTTAACTCCCATGCAACAAGCTTTGTGAAGAAATTACCGCAATTTGTTATTAGCAGTAGTTTAGTTAGAATTAACAGGCGAAAACTACAGCTGCATTAAATAGTCTAATATTGGAAATTTGGCTTTCGATTGGATGCCATACGCTATGATTATTGAGTTATCTATCAAACATAAAAAGCAAAGGAAATTAACAACTGGTCGATTGTGCACTGGAAGAAGTTTCAATTCATTTATTTATTGTTTTGTTCAATGCTTTGTAATGCTAAAAGCATATCATTGGGATGCTGAAAACAGCATTCCAGTATACTATATCAGAGAAACATCATAATATTGAATCTGGAAGGGAGCTATAGATACCACTATATCAAAAAGTGTCTCGATTGGAAAAATCCCGGTTCTTTCAATCCACCACTGTGTCAATACTTTCAGCAGTAAATACAACATATGAATCTATACGGCAACATATGAATCTATTTTGGAGGACTTCGCCGCTTCGACGCGCCGCGCGAACTAGCATTCTTGCTTCGCATCGTCGATCGTTGCTCTGCTTCGCAGAGCAACGATCTCGATGGGTTGACATCGTCAACCAAGAATCTATTCGGCTTAGTGGCTCAGTTCTAGTTGGTAAATCGGCCTGGCATTTCTCGAGGTACCAGGTTTGATTACCGACTCTGTCACTAGCCGTAGGGTGAGCGTCATCGACGCTCAGCTAAAAATCCTGAGTGGTCTATGCAAACCCCCGGCCCACTCAGCCGAATACTCGAGAAATCAGGTGTGAGGGTTAAATGAGGAGCTGCCCATTGCAGCTAAGTCTCTACTCGGGCGAATAAAGTATGGTACTTAATTGACGATGTCAATTCATGGCAGCTCGGCGCAGCACAGTAGCGCATTTCGCCGATCTAGCCAACGAAGCCTCATTGAGTGCGCGGCGCGGCACAGTAACGCATCGCGCTACAAGTATGGTACACACTACCTTAACCGTCACTGGCCTAATCTATAATTGAATCCTCCGGCTTCCTGTAATTGGCTGGTTACACTTTTGTAACAAAGTGGCTGTAGGAATGTCCGAATTAAAATAAGTGCTGAGATTTTTTTAACGAATAAATTAAATTTTAAATTCCGCTGATAATTTATTAATTTGATTATTTTTGCATTTTCACTTTCACCTAGCCATGAGATTGCAAGCAAAAGGGCTCTGAGCTGGATAGAGCAAATTTTCACTTATTATTTCAACTTGCTAGTTTATGACACGATCCGTTGTTTACTATGTACTGAGCCGCGCTCAGCCTAGCCTGTCATTCCGCCCAAATATTTAAATTATGTTTGTTAACATTACAAATTGGGGCACCCAGGTAACTTTTTATTAAATACCTTTAGCTTTTTTACTTTTGCGCACGTATATTGGAAATATGTTCTCGCATTATATACGTAAGAGTAGCGTACAATAAATTTACATAGCCATGTGTCTACGCGTACTGTTGCTCTAACCAGAGCCCTCTCGCTTGCAGTAGCGCGCGACCGCCGAAGGTGGCAAGACTATTCTACTTGTGCAAAACGCTTTTTTCACAAAAATTGTTTCACAAGTTGTTTCCTGTGTCGCCTTCGGCAGTCGGGAGCTACTGCAAACGAAAGGGCTATGGTTAGAGCTATGTTGTAGGTTTATAACCTACCAGGACGCGCGCCGAGTTGGACTCGTCGACGGTCCTAATATATGGAATAGATATTTTACGAGTATCACCCGTTAAGAGAAATGCAATAAATGAAACTAATAATAAATAAAACTAGCAAGCTAGCTATAGAAGAATTAATGCAATTTTAACTTTTTTAAAGCCTACTTCACAAAATTTTGTTACAATATTTCACATCACAAATCATAAATTCAAAATTAATTATTTAATAATACATCATACGTTAATTAATCTATTAACAAAAGGTGATATTTGTATTGTAACATCGTACATTGATCAAAAATGTGAAAGTTGCGTTTAGTTTGTCGTTTCTTAACATGTTAACAGTTCTGTAAAAATGAAATCGAGCGTTGTAATATATTTATATTTTTATATTTTTGTGAAAACTGGCCACACACAGGTCCGTATATAGCCGATTTTGCAGATTTAAGTTAGGGAAAAACCAGCGGACCTAGCGGCAATATCGGATAGCTAGTGGAAAATAACGGATGTCCTACGGAAGCTAGCGGATGCCTAGCGGACATCTAACGTGCGCAATTTTGCCGCGCATTACTGGGCCGCGCTCAGCCTGTCATTCCGCCAAATCTTTATTTATGTTAATGAACATAATAGCCTGGGGTCCTCAGGTAAGCCGCGCAGCGTTATTACCTAGCGGAAGACAGCGGATACCTAGCGGAAGTTAGCGGGATCTAGCCACTAGCGGTGTACCATTTTAGTTAATAATCGGTCTGCAATCCATTTAGCTCAGCTGCAACCATTAGACCTCAAATTTATTCATGTTATGCATAGAATGATTAAACCGCACATGATGTACATTTATACAAAAATATGTTACGTAATGTTGTCGATTAATCAACTTTTGAGTTATTACATAAACAGTGTCATGCGGAGAAGCTGAACTACACTGGTTTGTCACCACCACTTCCTCCTCGTCGCTGAAAATATGTACTGTTAGAACAGTAATTGATTTATACAATGTGTTGAATGCTAAAAAATGATGCACTGATTGGATACTAGTTCTCATTACCATTGGATTTAACCATAAATGCTACTGTTATTTTGTAATGATGATTCATTCTACTTACTATAACATTCTGAGTCTCTCGTTGAGACAGTCCCGCTGCTCCTCCATCGCTTTAGCAGCGCTAATCCTATTAGTGAGTTTCCTCTTAAGGATTCTTTTGGCGTTCTGCTTTCGCCCACTCTCCTTTGCTGCTGTCCTCCTAACAATCTCGTCAAGTTGGAGACGAGTTATTGATCTTCCTTTTCTGTCTGTGAGGAGATCAATTGTCAGTTATCAATACTTGAAATTAATAAATTTGTAGAAAAATAACACTACAGCTTTTTATATCTTACCAGCGATGTATTTGTCCACCACATGAGGTAACACTGTGGTGTTCGTCGAGCCCACCGTCGCTAGGGCATTCGTCATATCGCTGAGAAATATCCCAGTCAACTCTTCAAAATTGTAATTTATTTGAAAGTTTGTTTGTGGTATGCAATACACGTTATAGTTTTTTTATAAATGAAGCCGAGTCTTACTTTTCATTGACATAGTAACCATGATAATGATAATTACCTCCAGATGAGTTTATCTGAATACGACACTTTCAGGGGGTTCGTTTTCACTCCCTTGAAGACAGACTTCCCATCAAGGAGTGTCTGGTAAGTATTCTTGACGCCACAGAAAAACACTTCAAAATCCACTGTGTGCGGAAATATCGGCACCTCAATGTCGATGATGGGTGCCAATTGTTCTGAGGTACCCACTCTGATAATATGAACATTCAACATGGTGAGAGCACACATCAGTTTGGAGACTTATAAATAGTTTTCATGTCTACGTACATACAATATAACGACTAATGAGAACTGTGTTATTTTAAGTTTGATTCTAGCAAATCCGTACAAATAAAAACTAACATTTCTTGTGGCGGCTGTGGTGTAGGAGTGGATGGGTTAGGTGATCGAGGGGGAGGCGTTGCGGATTCGTTCCGTACTCTGATGATATAAAAATGGTAACACTTATAGACAACAATTTGGCAACTTTTACAAAACTTTCAATTTACATCCACATAACATTTCCTCACCTCCTAAGATATTCAATGTACTCTTCCTGATCTGGCGGAGGAACTACTGTGGTCGGCGTCATTGTTCTTTTGTACTTCCTTTTAGACGGTCTAGAGGGAAAAATACAGTTCACTAATGAAGTATTAATGAACGGACTAATTTACTGATTTGATTATATGTTTTATCAGGAGTTTATGCTAAATTTTACTCACATCGATGTTTCAAGTGGTTCGTTATCTTCAATTTTTTTCATAAGCTCTTTCGTTATTTTATCCATGAAAGACATTCTAGATTGTAGAAAGTTACTAACAACTTATTTTATTCAAGCACAACGAAATTATTTCAAATTCTCTAAACTGGTACAAAAGTTTTAAAAGTTCTGCACATGCAACGCAGGGACTTATCCGACCAAGTTTTTGTAAACTATCACGTAGAGTGGGGAAATTAAAAAGCGGAATAAAAATCTAACTCTAAGTTAACGATAAACTGCTACAGAAATCAAAAGTTCGAACACCGAGTCTAGGAAATAGCTGTGAACCAAATAAACAGAATGGCACCTGTGCATGATGTGTTGTTTTTATACCGTTCTAGGATGCCTCTGCAAACTTTCGCTCCTTTGTTATGCACGTGTTAGTATCTAGGATGCCTCCGCAAACTTTTGCTCCTTTGTAATGCACGTGTTAGTATTATTTATTTATTTCTATATTTATTGAGAGCTAGGCTCGCTGAGAGATTCTTTAGTTGTTTACTCCGCAATCATTTCTCATATTCTCAGCGCGACGCGATATAAAATTCTTTTGCTTGACTTGCGCGGCTTACCCAAATACATTAATATTCAAAACTTGATACAATAAATAGGCTTTAAAGCTAAAATAGTTGTTGAATTAATTTTTTGATATTGTATTTTGTAGAAGAATTAAACAATGTTTTTTTCCCCTGAATTTATGAGTATTGTAAAATATATGTTTAAAATGAACACCGCTATTCGCCGCTAGTTTGCGCGCGTCGTCCGCTTTACTCCGCTAGCCATCCGCTAGGTAAAAATGCAGCATTTTAGCGCGTCTCCGCTAGGCGCACGCCATCTTCCGCTAGTCATCCGCTAGTTTCCGATATATATCCGCTATAATCCGATAGCTGACCGCTGGTTTTTCCCTAACTTAAATCAGGCAATACGGACCTGTGCACAGGCCTAAATATTACATATCAATCAATTACAATTCATTAATGTTACCAATATTAAAAACTATCCAAAATATCTAAGAAAGTATTCTCTAGCCAAAGGGCTCAATATTTAAATCTACAATAGTTCGTATAAATAAATAATTTTAATCCAAGCAGGCTCGACAATTCATGCTTTTAATCAAACTATGCGATCTGTTTCATGTTTGCAGTCATAATACTATGCCCCAGAATCTTGTACCATCCAATTGATAATTCAGTGGAATAATTTTCGCACATGAGTGCTGAATGGTGTTGAATGATGAAAGGAAAGACACCACCATCAAATGACGTTCGATCTATTAATTAGATCGCAGTGCTCACGGCCTGTACTGCGTGAACGACAGAAATATGTTTTAAATTATTTTGCTTCTGAAATTTTGGCTCTAGTAATTAAGAAATGCGACATGTAATTGTAAGATAACAATTAAATAGATCCTGTGCGCGGCGCCTACAGCTGACCTACGAATTTCTGAACAATTGAAAATTGTGGCTGTGTGCGCGGCGTACTGTATATGTGTTTGAAATTGAAATTTGAATTTATTTATGAATATAACATTATGTATTGATTGTTTTGTGGTAAATAAAAATTTTTCTTTCCTTAGGGTACCCTTTAGTATGCAGAGAAACATAACAATTATCTTTGGTTCCATCCTTATGTGGCAAAGAAGCGTTTTATAAATCTTTATTCCACTAGGAAGTTTTTAAAATAGGATAATGTTTTTGAGGAAATTGTTTTTAAATATTGTATTTGATAATTAATTAATGTTGGTGGGGAAATATTTATTATATATTTTTTCACACAGTGCGATGATTGTTTGTAGACATGTGTGATGATGTGATGTCATAAATTTTACTTTACTTTACTTTACTTTTATGCAAACAATGTAGTGTACGAAAACAAGTCGATAGTATTATACTATAGACAGTTTTTGGGAGTTCCAAATAGTTTCTGATTATTCTGATTTCTTGAGACAAATGATACTGCACTGTTAGGATAAACAACGAAGTAACAACTTCTTATTACTACTATGGAAATCTTCCGATGTAACATTCTTGAGGAAAGAAGGAAAATCCAGCTACATGTTACCTGGTGCTTATAGACCGATTTCCATATATCATCCTACTTACTTTGTTACTTTGTAGGGTTTCATAGAATCCTCTATCGGGCCATCGAAAAAGTCGACCCCCCGGACAGTGTAGAAACTGTTTTATCACCACTCCAATCAAGCAAGGAGTTTCCATTCCGACGGCTGTATCCTGGAGCTGGAGGCTCGTCCGGAAATGACTTCACAAAGTTCGTTAAAGCCGCTTTGAATTGCATAAGATCCTCAATGGTGTGCATATGTGTTGGGATTACATTCCATAATCGAGGTCCAGTGACTGCAAATGAGTTGTCATGTAGTGCTTGATTACGTTGACTGCTGGACTTAGCTATACTGGGCACAACTGCTTTTTGACCATGTCTGAGAGTCACCGAGAACTGGATACCAATATCATTAGGGCACTTGCAATGCAGAACTTTCCACATGTTGATGATTAAATACCGTTCTCTTCTTCTTTGCAATGACATCAGATCTAGGGCCTTTAATCTCTGCCAGTAGTTGAGGTGCTGGGTGCCATCTATTTTCAATGTAAACGTACGCTGAATCCCTTCTAGCTGTTGGATGTCCTTGTTCTTAGAGCAATTCCATAGAGGACAGCAATACTCCAGATGGCTTCTAACGAGAGACTTGTACAGAGTCATCATGGTGGCTTTGTCTCTCGTTTTGAACGCACTTAGCACCCAAGAAGCAACTTTTCCTGCGCGTTCAGCTATCATGTTGACATGTGGGGTCCAGGACAAATCAGCGGAAACTGTCACTCCTAGATCTTTCACCGTTTGAGTGGGGTACAGTATGGTGGGGTACAGCATGTTTCCTACTTTGGAAAGATTTGTGAAAGAGTGCTAGATAAAAGATTGAGACTCTTCCTGGACATTGAAGGAACTCTTGATGAAGATCAGGAAGGTTTTATTGGAGGGAGATCAACAACGCGATATCTTTTCAGAATGCTGGCTAACCTTGAGGAAGTTAAACGACAGAAGCTGGCATGTATAGTGCTTTTCCTTGACTTCGAAAAGGCATTTGACAGTGTTCATCTTCCATCACTATGTGTCAAACTATCAACTCTCGGTATTCAAGGAAATATTCTTAACGTGTTGAGAAGTTTCCTGTTCAACCGGACGATATGTCTAAAAGTGAACAACTATAAAGGAGAAAAAAGAAAATGCACAATATTTGGACTACCTCAGGGGGCTGTACTCTCACCTCTCCTCTTTATCCTATACATAGCAGACATGACGCACAACACCCCGGAAGAGGTAAAAAGATATCTAAGCTGCTACAAATTTGCTGATGATGGTACACTTATGATTTCCTTTGAGAACATCTCCGGATGCCATGAAAAAATGCAGATGATATGTGACCACCTTAGTCAATGAAACGAAAAGTTTTATTTTACATTCCTTTAATCATAAATAAAATAAGAGCTTAAACCACGAATTAGTTAGTAAGTGGTGCATCAAGAACAAGCTAGTAGTGAACTGTGATACAAATAAAACAGAGGCAATAATCTTGAAAACTGCAGCCTATAATGAAGAACAGAAACCTGCAGAATTATGTATTAATGGGAAAAGCATCAACTACGTCAAAAGTACGAAGGTCCTTGGGGTAATAGTAGATGAGGACCTCAATTTCAAGAAACATGCGTCTCAAAAACTTAAAGAATGCAAAAGAAAGTGGGGATTAATAACAAAATCAACTAACCGCAACTATGGTCTAAACGTTTACAGCCTCACTCTCCTCCTTAAGACAATGGTCCTCACTAAACTGTTCTACGCAGCACCTATTTGGCTTCACAAGTGTCTCAATCAATTTAAAAGCTTCTGGAATAAAATAATTCTAAAAATATCTGGATCAGTCCTGAACCCACAAAGGGAATTAACCGAACTTGCTCTCCACCTACCACCACTGGATGTGCAACTCGAAGCTCTCTCGGTTAAATTCATGTGCAAAATACTCACACAAGGTGACAATCTTTCAGCTACCCTCTACCAAGTTGATGAAAGCAGAATACCAAGTTTTCATAAGTCACACGGAACCAGAATGATAGACCTAACGCAGCAACATTTCAAGGATCTAGCCTATTACACTCAGGCAGACATAATGAGCTACAAAAATAAGATCTGGATTGACAGCATCGAAACAAATCTGCAATGCAGAACTGTCAGTAACAACAAGGAGACCAAGATACTCGGTGTGATCACAAAGATCAAAAACAGTGGGCTGCTCCTAGACAAAAACAACTTTTTATTCGGGCACAACACGAGTAAAAATCTGGACAGCCGAATAATGGACTACATTCACGGCAGCTCACCACTCTTTGCGAACATCCAAAAGATCATGGGTGGTGGCAGTGGTGAGGCCTGTCGTTTCTGTAACAGCTTCATTGATTCCCCCGTACACCAGCTCCTATTGTGTCTGGAGGTGCAAGACACCAGTTACCTGCAACTGAAAGAAGAGCTGGGTGGGGCAGACTCACATTCCTATCTAGATGGAGTGTTAACAAAAAGCAGCACACAAAAAGCATTCATTAGGAGAGTCGAATTTCTTTGGGGACAAAATGATGCTCTCCAGGATTTATCCGACTAGAAAGATCATGAAATAAAGACTCTGCAAACATCTCAGAGAAATATTACCACCATAAAGAACAAAGAGGGAGTATCCTGGACCCCGAAATCCACCACTTTTCTGTACTTTCAGAGGTACCAATGTGGCAGGAAACCAGGGCTCATGCTGCCGCTGAGCTAAAGCAGTAGAGGGGATGGCGGCTTCTCTAGGATCTAACACGTCCTGAAGCAGACCAACACTATGTCCCATAAGCACTGGTGTTGGGATGTCTGCCCCCGGTGCCTGTCCGGGTCAATAAAGCAGTCAAGCATCATGTATGTTATGTTGAGCATTCTCAACCAACAAATGTGGGAACTCCCACGAAAGACCAAAACAGATCTAAAGAGACACTTAACAACATTGGAAAATAGACTTCCATTTGTTTATATAATTTATAAAGCGTATATTATTGCCCACGTTAAGGGGCCTGTTAATAATTTATTAAATTATTAGCTATTTTAGATTTAATAATAATAATAACTAGGCCCCCGCTCAGAACACCAGAGCTAGTGAGTAGTGGGTCCGAGGCTGATACTCGTGGTCAGCACCCCCGGGGTCGGTAACGGCAGCAGTCCATTGGATGGCTGCCGGCTAGAGCTACTCACTCCCTGGCATTGCCAGATGTCTTCTTCCTGAGGTTCAGTTATAGCACAAAGTTTAAACTATTAACACTGTTAGTTCCCCCGTTACTAGTCCAAGTAACGGGCTAGAACTTGACCAAACAGCTGGTGAAACACCTGTAGACCACCAGAACCTCAGGCTCTATTGTCCTTCTCAACATCATTTAATGTTATCGTGAGATTTTGTAATTGCTTAAAATTCATGTTTAGGAAGGAACAAAAAAAAAAAAAAAAAAAGAAAGAAAATTACAAAAAAAAGTTAAAAACAAAAAAGAAAAAAAAAAAGCACAAAATGGAAAAACCAAGAAAAGTATCTGTGACTGAAACAGCAATATTTTAAGATGTATCCCCTTATTATATAATATTTATTCGTTATCATAGCAGCATAGACTGTCAGTACTGAAAGATTCTCCATCCTTAGTAAATAATTACTATTTATAGTGTTACCATTTACCATACCCATTGTATTAGTAATTACATTGTATTTGAAATTATATTATATATATCCTTGTATTTGGTGTTACTTGTCCCCCGGTTAATTCCCCTTCTTGCCTCTCGTCTGTAAAAAGCTTTTATCCTTCTCTCCTAGTTCTTGGTATCTTGACTAGGTGCAATTGACACCTAGTGGTTTTCTTATCGGGCGTGGACTGACCCGCAGAAGTCCCCTAATCTTAAGTTGTGGACTCGTGGCGAAAGGATGTGTGGCCATGGGTTAAATGGTTACTAACGGGTCTACTACCCAGGAGGTAGCTACCTGGGGAGCTGGGCGACGCGGGGCAACGCTCAGTGCTCTGTTTTCCCTGCCAACTCTCTAGGGGGTGTTAAGTCCCCCAGTTATGATATGAATTCTCTCTCAAATTTTACAAACTCTCCAACTCTCCCTACTAATGGGACAGAGCAGGATCAACTACCTAACATCGCCCCTCCAGCTCGCCGTGAGAGGAAGGCTCGCACTGAGACTTCCACTCGTCACACGTGGAGCAAGGAGGACAACATACAGCTCATGACGCTGTATTATCAGAGCCGACCATCCCACTCTGGTTACAGAAGGAGACTCCGGTCACTGTGGGATGATGCCGGACTCTTTACCTGTACGGAACAAAGATTGGCAGACCAAGCAAGGTCAATCAGAAATAACAATCTCCTTTCAGACATAGAACTACTGGAGATTCGAGGAACACTCCCAACTAGTGTAGTGGAAGAGACTCCAACAAGTACAATTACAAGTCAAGCCTTACCCACTGTCTCCCAAGCTATCAGGACATTGAGGGATGCAAGTATCCCAACTGTTGCCGCCGAAGAACTCACCCCCACCGCAACGGTATCTGATTTTGACAAGGAGGCAATCATTGAGCGGCTAAAAACCCTCTTAGAAGACCCTTCAGTGATAGAAACCAAACCTCTTAGACACGTGAACAGGAAGAAGCTTATGGAGGAAACATCTCTCATTAACTCATGTATAGCAGAGATTCATACTTCTTCAATCACTGAAACCAACACTCTATTGCTAGCAGGAGCACATTTAGTCAGTGAAAGACTTGGTGAAAAACCTACAAATAAGAATACAGAGAAACGGAAAACGCCACTCTGGAAAAGAAGAATCGAAGATAAGATTACCCAAGTTAGGAAAGACATCTCTTATCTCGAGGAAAAGAAGAAAGGTACTGCCCTTAAACAAAAAATACTGGAAGGGCTTAACAGACGACATCCCCTGTTGAAGAAAAAGGGCATACCATGCATCATCGAAGAGCTCAAGCAACGTCTCCGTGCAAAAGCTGCTAAGATAAAGAGATTTAACAAAAGATGTGAACGATTCCACCAGAACAAGTTATTTGGAAACAACCAGAGGCAGTTCTATAGAAACCTTAAATCAAACCCTGAAGAGCATGATATCTCCCACCCTGAGGCTGACAAGGATTCTTGTTTGAAGTTCTGGAAGAACATATGGGAGAAGCCGGTTGAACATAACAGCGATGCTGAATGGTTACCAGATGTCAGAACAGCATTATCCTCAGCAGATGAACAAAGACAGTTTGTTATAACCAGCACCCTGGTTGCAACTAGAGTAAGGAAAATGACCAACTGGTCCTCCCCTGGTACAGATGGACTGCATGCTTATTGGATAAAGCACTTTAAAGAACTCCACAATAGGATTGCAGATCAACTGATGAATTGCCTGTCCAATGCTGATATCCCAGAATGGATGACACTGGGTCGCACGTACCTGCTCATTAAGGATCATTCCAAGGGACCCATCCCAGGCAATTTCAGACCAATTACATGCTTATCAGCAATGTGGAAATTGTTCACTGGGCTAATCTCAGATTCCATTTACTACCACCTAGACCAACAGAAACTCCTCCCCCCTGAGCAGAAAGGGTGCAAAAAGAAGAGCAGAGGATGTAAAGAACAGTTAATGATAGACAAACTTATACTGAAGAATTGTAAACGAAGGAAGCGGAACTTGAACATGACGTTTATAGATTACAAGAAGGCGTATGATAGCGTCCCACACTCCTGGATCCTGTCTTGTATGACCATGTGCGGTATCTCATCATCCATCATAGACCTCTTTGAAGCCTCATTCAATCAATCATATGTTAACCTGATGCTTGGTAAAGTTTCCCTTGGGAGGATTAAAATTAATAGAGGTTTATTTCAAGGAGACTCAGTCTCCCCTATCCACTTTATCATTAGTCTTATACCCCTTTCCATTCTTTTGAATAAGCACGACATAGGATACTCTCTGGACAGAAATGATGGACCAAAAGTGTCGCATAGGCTATACATGGACGACCTCAAGTTGTATGCCGAGAGTGAAGACGAAATGCAAACACTGGTTAATACCACAGCAGAGTTCAGCAGTGACATAAAAATGGAATTCGGGCTAGAGAAATGCGCCGTGGTGAAGGTGAAGAAGGGAGCAAAAGCCGCTATTGAAGGCATCACCCTACCCACAGGTGAACAGATCCATGAGTTGGAGGACGAGGGCTATAAGTATCTGGGAATACTAGAAGCCAATAATATTCTACACAAAGAGATGAAAGCACTTGTCACAAAGGAGTATATCAGAAGAGTCAAAAAGGTGTTAAAATCCCAGCTTCATGGTAGGAATAGTATACAAGCAATTAACACCTGGGCTGTACCTGTGATAAGATATGGAGCTGGAATTCTTTCTTGGAACGCTGGAGAAATCAAAGCCTTGGACGTCAAGACCCGGAAACTAATGAGGATAAATGGAGCTCATCATCCCCAAGGAGATGTTGATCGGCTATACGTCAGCCGTCAACTTGGTGGCCGTGGGCTTCATAGTATAGAGGAAGTCGTAAAGAGAGAGGAGAATGCACTCACCACCTATGTGATGAAGAGTAGAGACCCGGAACTGATTGCTCTGAAGGACTACTTTGTCAAAGACAAGATACTCTTAGGTGAAGAGATAGACAAAGATACTGACCGAACACAACGCGAGGAAAAACGCAAGGAGAAGTGGACTACTAAAGTGATGCACGGACAGTTTCCAAGGCAGATGACGGGTATAGCAGATCCGATAACCTCTTGGAACTGGCTCACTCAACAAGACTTGAAGAAGGAGACAGAAGGATTGTTGATAGCAGCCCAAGACCAAGCACTTAGGACTAACTATGTAAAGAATAAGATTGACAAAACACCTGGCTCTTCTCCACTCTGCAGACTCTGCAGAAATCATTATGAGACAATAGATCACATACTGAATGGGTGCCCAAAACTTTCACAGACAGAATATAAGTGTCGGCATGACAAAGTAGCTGCCGCATTGCACTGGAGTCTGTGCAAGGAATACGGCTTCCCACGCAGTAAAAAGTGGTACGAACACCGAGCAGAGAAGGTGTTGGAGAACGAAAAAGTCAAGCTATTGTGGGACTTTCACATCCAGTCAGACCACGTTATTGAGCACTGCAGACCGGATCTTCTCCTGGTAGGCAAGGTAACCAACGCAGCAACCATCATCGACGTTGCAGTCCCAGGAGATACCCGGATCTTGGATAGAGAGCAAGATAAGATACTAGCTTATCAAGACCTAAAAAGAGAGATTAAGAAGAACTGGAATTTACGAAAGGTTACAATTGTCCCAGTGGTGGTAGGCGCTTTAGGAACTGTCACCATAAACTTTCGTAAGCACCTCGATGCAGTCCACTGCAATCTGAGCATCTCTAATCTTCAGAAGACAGCTCTGCTTGGATCAGCTAGAATTCTCAGGATGGTCTTGGACATCTAATTGAGTGTTTAATACACATTTCTTTCAGTTTTAGTTTATTCTGTATAACTGTAATATATACTTTTTGCCTGGTCCTCTTTTATCTCTTCCCTTGCTCCGCAAGCCCTGTCTCTAGTTTATACAACTTTTAACTCATATCAATGTACATATCGGAAAGTTATTGTATTTATTAAGTATACTGTATTGAATTTACTCCCAGATTTGTGCAAAGATTATTTTCGTCTGGACTTTGTGATATACAATTGTTACAGTTATTTCTCTTGTTTTTCTTCCCTTGCTCTGCAAGCCCTGTTTCTTGTATAAAAATTGTGTTTAGTATTTCATATATTCTTGTAATTATTGTGATAATTTGTGATTCGGTTTTCAGTATTAGTAATAGGTGTTTGCTGAATTACTGTATTATACACTCTGTGGCCAGCTCTTATGTGTCCCATCTCTTGCCCTGCAAGCCCTGTTTCTTGTTTATACAACATATTATAATTATGTAATAAACATTTATTGTAGTGTAGGATTGTTTGAATTTCTAAGTCATTTAATATGCATTTTGTGTTTGTTTCTCCCGTTTTTCTTCCCTTGCGTTGCAAGCCCTGTCTCTTGTAAAAACAACCACTTTTGTAGATACACACAGTCTCTACGCCTTTATCCTCTGGTCCCTAGGGTCGGCTGACTCCGGGCCAGAGGAAAATTACCGATTGCCAAGGTTTGATGCCTAGGCAGTCGAGACCTCTTATTGAGACCCGATATAATAACTACTATTATACTATACATGGACCATACATTCACTTGTAGACCGAATACAAGAAGTCGAGGTTTGATTTTGTGCACATGATTATGGAGGGGGGATGGGCCGGGGGGGTTAAACATTTTCCAAAAAGTGATCACGTAGTATGTGAACGACCCCTAATTATCAGTAAGGGGTTGTTCACATATTACGTAATCACTTTCTGGAAAATGTCTACCCCCTCCGTAATCAGTTTTACACATTACTATTGTGTCAAAATTACACTAGCGCAATCATTTGGAAGCCCCTCTCCCCCCTCGGCTGATTATATAATATGTGAACAACCCTAAAGGAGAAACTTGTTCCAGGCCACTCTAAGGAAACCTTTTTATTCATGTATAGTGTGTGTGTGTGTATGAAATTTGGGGTGGAAAAAAATTTGCAGGGGGGGGGGTGGCATACAGGTACGTTTCGCCACTGCCCCACATGAAAACAGGCTCAAATCCTGTTTTATTCAAACATAGAATTTATTATATATCCACAATCAATGACAATACATAGTATTCATATTACAACTTTACAGAAGTGGTTTTATAACTATTAGTGACGCTGCCATTTGTGGTGCAGGTTCGGAAACGCCCATCCCAATTAATTAAAAGTGTATTTCAATGCTTTTACACTCTTAAATTTACAAATGATAACAAAAATTGTTGCTCTGCAATGCTGGTTTAGTGCGGTCGCAACTCGCAGTGCTTATTAAATTATTAGCTAAAATAGAAAAGTTTGGTTTCCTAGTTTAAATATATTTTAAATTGATCAGATATGGCCTTGAGTTTAAAGTCTTAGATAAGTCAGCCACGAAAATGTTCTGGTTACATAGCAGAGTAATGGACACGATTGCTGTCTTTCTGCCTGTAATAAATTTCTAAGTGATGAATCCTAGGATTTTCAGCTCTGAAATTAATCAGCCATTGATTTGATTTATTTTTCCCTCAGAATATCGTAAAGCCTGACATAAACTCAGTTTTGTGAAAAAAATAATCATTTACACATTTATACTTCAACATAATTTGAGTTGAGGGATGAAAGAATACAAAGTCTATATTCTATTTAATACTTTGAAGTTAAATTTCCTTAGAATAATTCCATTCTTTGCTTTAGTCTTACAGAGACAGTTGCAATGAGCATATTAAATAAGTTGAATATACTTTTAGTGTCGAAAATTTGATTCCTCCATTGTATATTAATTTGTACTTTTATATATATATGATTCCCTTTAACATTGTTGCCAGGGTGTCAATATCACATCCAGTGATCTATATTATCATAGTTTGTAATAAGATTTGTTAATGATTTCAGGCTGTAGCCGTCAATGAAATCCAGAACTGTATGATACTCTAAATGGAAGACAAAGGTCCAAATACAAGAGGAAAAAATAAAAGAGCAAGAGACTCTCTTGAACTTACCAAACAGAGTACAAATCTCTACCCAACTTTAGATAGTGGAAATGAGTCTGAAGACAATTACAGTGGTTGTGATAAAGGAGCATATGAAAACGTTGCGCAACTAGTCGGTGTTTTAAGGAGCCAATCCGAGGACTCTGAACCTGAATACTCAGATGACGGGTCTGAGGTAGAAATCCCTGAAGTAGATGACAAACCTGAGGTCGAAGTAGACAGTTCTGAAGAGCATACGTCATTCAGTGACACTAAGTGTTTTAAAATCATAATATTTCTTCTTTTGTGTTTACCATTTGCTGTTCCTCTGATAAAGAATACTATAAGTTGTTCCATAATGCTAGAAAGTATGTTGGAAGAAGAGTTGGATGGTTTTCCTCTTCTTTCACTCAGCAAAAAGTTAGAGATAAGGCGTAACATCATCTCCAAAATAGACAGTTCAACGAGTTCTGACCCTCTGTCTATTTTTCTCATGTTTCATGAAGATCAGCGAAGTAGCGTTACTTCATTCGCAAATAACATTGCACACATATTTTCTAAGTGTGGCAGTGAATATTTAAAATCTTCAGAATCCCTATCAAGAGAATACCTTCTCAGTCATTTCGGAGACCTTGATACAATATTGGATCACAAATTTGAAACTACAACCTCAGCAATTGTCATACAGGACTTCACAGACCTCAGTTGGAATCAGGCCAAATTATTTCTTAGGTACTGTGATAATGAGAATGCACCATACAAGGACAGGTTGTTTGTGTTCACATCTGTTGTCAGTGATTGTGTCCCTATGAAGCCTGATAAAAGTGCTGAGAATGCTCTTCTGAAAGCTTGGAGTCAAGAAGAAGAGACCATTGAAGCGCTAGCTGTCAGAGTTAGTGCTATAAGTGTTTGTTTCAAATAGATTTTACAACTGATTACCCTGAATTAGTCACTATCAAACATTTATACAATCTAATCATTTTGATGTCATCATCATCATAAAGTTTTTTAATGGGAAATTGTGTTTATTTTAACCATTCGTATTTTACAGATTTTTGTTATATTCTCATATTATTATAGTACCACAAGTATTTTATTCTTCAGCTGATGACTACATGTGCTAGTTATTTGACTGTCATAAACACACTTAATTGATAGGCTTGCTTGATTGTTGTGGCATGATAAGGGCATGATGAAGTTTGTAATAAATACCATATGATTACATGAGGGAGTCTTTAAATTTACCATATAATAAATAACAGGGCTTGCTTGATTTTTTTATGTGGTTCAGATCGTTTTACTTGTATTATGTACTCTTAAAAATATAAAGTAATCTAACCAAATTATCTATATGCTCTTATGGTTTAAAAAGTATGTAAGAGTACAGGTGCGGTGGCTGCAGCCAATTGAAATACCCTGCAACAGCTAATTTATACTCAAAGCTACGATAAAATGATTAGGTCAGAATATAATATGTAAGTTTTCGTATACAATATTTATTTAACAGCCGGCATCATTCTAAAATTTGTGCTGGAAACGTATCATGTGCTAATTTTAAATCCGAAAGTATAGTGTATTTATTGAACATCTTAATTTCAAGACATGGCAGCGCCGAAAGTTACGTTCAAGATAACCCTAACCAGCGATCCTAAACTCCCTTTCAAAGTTCTGAGCGTTCCGGAGACTACGCCCTTTACTGCTGTACTGAAGTTTGCTGCTGAAGAATTTAAGGTATTTTTGGAACTTAGTTCTGCTGTTAAATAATGTTTCTATTTCATGTTTCAGGATTAACATGGACACTGGGCAGAGTACACATAATGTCACTTAAATAAAGCTGTAAATTGTTTACGAATGAATTTTCAGAAAGAATGTGCACCAAAATAATAATCATCATACCATGGCATTCATTACAATGTATTTACAGTCTCCGCAGTCCACACGAATTCCTACCATAACTTAATAACTGTAATATTTACAATTTATGTACTGTAACTCAGTTACCATTACACAGGTACCCCCAGCAACCAGCGCTATAATCACAAACGACGGTGTGGGTATAAATCCACAACAGAATGCGGGAAACGTTTTCTTAAAGCACGGCAGGGACCTCCGGCTGATACCTCGTGACAGGGTCGGAGGTAGCTTTTAAACATCGCCAGAAATTTTAGATGATATTGTTTAAATTTTAGGGGGTATTTAATTATTAAGTTACTTACAATTTTTGAATGTCCCTGGCCTCGGGTGTTGAAGCATGATAAAAATAAAAAGTCTGTCTTTAAATTTTAATTAGCTGAGAATCGAGTGGAAATTATGAATTTCTTTTGTTATTATATTATATATACTATATAAAGCTAAGCTAGAGAAAGTGATGAATGGTACTATTATGTAATATAGGAACTAGGATCAGGAGAGAAGGGAATACTTAGTTTTATGGTAAACATTGAGTTTTCCTTGAAGCTCGAAACATCACATAACAATATGCTAAAGTAGCAAACAATAAAGAGTGTAGAACAATAAGCTCATAGCTTTTGTTTTTGTTCCTCTAACTCACACAGAACATGATGTAATGTTTAGTGACTCGGCTAGTCGGCTTGTGTGTTGCTGTAGTGGTGTCAGGTTTAAGATCCACCGTCTTAATATGTACTTATATCGGTATTTATGATTTAAGTCCGTGGTATGCGATGAATGTGATGAATGAATATAACTCAAATTGCACCATTACCACTACAGTCGAGTTCGTTTTACTTGGTCCGTACTTTTTAGTTTTCGTGCCGATGTTATAGATTTATCTTCTTGTTTAACTTTGTTCTTAAGTTAATTTCTAAGGTAAGTCATAAGGTTTTGGTAATCAGAGCTTATTAGAAGCCTTTTCAGTTCAAGTTCAGATGTTAGATCATTTTTGTAATGATGCCAAGTTTCTTGAGATATATTGCGAATTCAACACCGTGTGTGGTAGGAATAAAGTGTAAATTCTAAAGTCTAGACATAACCATTGTTCATTTATTTGCATTATATATCATCAATATTCGATATGATAAATTAAACTAATTCGGGTTACAAATCATGATTAGTTGCAATTAAGATAAACCAATAAGAGAATGGATTGAAGTTTCCGTAAAGCATTATTGTCAATGCCAATCACGATATTGGATGATTGATTTAAAGTTGATCATTATTGATGATGATTTGAAGATTAAGATTTTGAATTGTTTTCAATCCTAAGAATGGTCGTCTTGTCTATCTACGTGTTTTATTGTTATCAAAGTATTATAATAATAATTCGTGAACTCTACTGCTTCCTTTTAAAGTTATGTCATACATTCTTTTCTTTCTAATCACGCAGCTTTATAAAATTTGTTCAATGTGGCATATATATTTTAAACCGTTCCTAGATATTGGCACCTACCCCACTAACAGTACCTTTAACCGTAGCTGTGCTGCTCTCAGAGGGGGATGAAAGAGCCAGGTCATATTGCGTCGGTATATGTAGAATACGCCCTGCGCGCCAACTTGCCCACCGACCGCCACCTTGACCGGAAATGCTGCGTCCCCCAACAAGGTAATTCTTGTAAATTGTGGGAATGCCCTTTTGTTGGGAACATGCTGATTGATGATTTTGTGTGGGACGATTTCGCAATTTCATGGCCCTTTGAATCTCAGAGGCCATTTTCATTTGACAACACTATAATTATTAATTATAGCCCTCTACTCATATAGTTTAGGCAGTAAGGAATTTGTCATGGCTTTAAATTCTAATCTTACTAAAATATTTGTTATATCTCCACAGGCGATGAGGAAAGGTTACCAACCCCAGAAGAATGTGCCAAGAATTTTTTGGATTCCTTGCCGGAATGCGAGAAACAAATGTGCATGTTAGCCGAACAAAATGAAGATGAAGAAGTTTACAAGCTCATCCGAAGAACTATACAGAAATTTTCAACAGAGGTTGGGTTCTTAAATTATGTTTTTGGTTTCTTTCCGTGCAACCATATTTGCTACCGGCTGGGAGCAGTAGTTCCCAGTTTTGTCACGCAACAAAAGATTTTAATGCGAACTGTTATTTTAGCCAGAATTTGCCCTTGATTCGGTTTTTACCTAGCACCTACCAATGTCGCATAATATGCTCAGCTTTGTTAAGATTGAACAAGGCTGGCCATCACATCGCTTGGCGACCCTTGAGATTCATTCTCCTACACAGCAGTTCTTATATAGTAGTGTTAAACTTGCATTATTGTTAAAGAAATAAACAATTACCATATAGACTAAAACTAAACTATTATATGTATGATATTATAATATGCTTCGATTTATTTTTTATTTCAATTACAATTCTGATTTCAATAGTAATTCTAATTTCAGTTGCATTCACCTTAAAATTTCAGAAGGAGATATCTGATATGTTGTACAAGATTTGGTACAAAGTTTTGCTAAACGGAACATCAGCAGGCACGTTACTTTCATGTATATCGTTCTGTGGGATGGTGGCAACAATTGCCGTGGAGATGGGAATTCCTGTTGATAACATCACCAAGTCGCTGGATGTAAGTAGAGCACCCAGATAGAATTTCCAGAAGCGAAATTTCTGGGACCTTCCATGGAGTTGTGGTTGTCAAGTTGATATTATGAAAAGACGTCAGCATTCCATGTCATCGTGTAATGTATGACAGTCTAGTTTTTGGAGGGGTGGCGCGATCGCCGAACGTGATTTTCTTGGTCATTGAATTCATTATTGTGACGCGCACGTCATATCTTCTTTAATTACTGTAGAAATAACAATGTATTGCACAACTAGCTGATGACGCATGTACCACAATATGTACGGTGTACATCTTACGCATTCTTTTTCTTCTCAGCTACTACTGCAGCTGATAACTACTGCACTAGATAACTACTAATACCGGTTGTAATTTCTCTTGGTATTAATCCGATTCTTACCCGCAGGATTTGGTGCAGTCTCGAAAGACTAGTGTTTATTGGTCCTACTTCAAGAGGGTAGCAGTTCAAGTGGCATTCTTTGTCGGCAGTCAGTTCCTCATTTCTGCCTTGTAGCTTAATAGATCAAATAGATGACATTCCTTGCTCTACTTCCCGGACGTTCTACATGATACGAGACCACTCAAAGATTGAAGAATTTGTTCCTATTCCCGACACACCCAAAATCAGATCAGAAATTTCAAGATGGTTTCGCCAGCAAATTGTGAAAAACAAAACAGTTTCTCACCCCCATTGTAACGACTCGAAATTGTTCGTCTCCTAATTGTTGTCTTCAAATGAAATGGTATGTTAGTTTTTTATATATATAGGCTTAGACGCTGAATTAATATTACGGACATTTGTCTTCAAATTAAATTATTTTAACCCATAAAATACACATAAATAACATATTGTTTAATAAAATATGTACACAATTTCACGGCTCATTGTCTGTTTAAGTTCAGCTTTTATCATAATAGTGGTAGAAAAATAAATCACGGAAAAAGGTAGCATTTTAAAGAAATAATTAGAAAATGAATTTTGTTTTGATACGATTCTAAGTAGTATGTTTCATTGGCTGCAGTAACATTTAAAATGTCTCCTGCCATCATAATATTAAAGTCCAAAAGTCAAATACCCTAGTATTATGCCTACCTCCCACTTTATTTTATTCCAATATGTATGTCCGTCCTAAAATAGCTTCTTTAAAGGCCATCCTGTGGATAGAAATATTCTGTATTTAGGAAAGAAACCTGCTCTCTCCGTCATATATCGACTGACATTATGGTTTCAGTATAACAATTCCTACTGCTGACTTAAGGAATCGTATCATAGCGAATTGGATAGCCTAGCCTTGACTGTATTTACGTTTTAAGTGTCAACTTGCATCGATTAATCGGTATCTGCCATTCAAATACTAATTGCGGTCCATAAATTGGAGCTGTTATTAATTTAGGATATCATCTAGTTATAATGCTATAAAATTACTCGATTTACCAGGCTTAATTTAGTTGATTCCTAGGTATGTTTATATAACCGACTAGTCAGTGGCTTGCTGATGAAGCTAGAACTAGGAATGATAACGAATTTGGTTGGGCACATTTTACACATCTTATATTAAATTATTGCATTTTGGAATTTTTGACCTTCTTGATACAAAGTTACACATTGACGGCTGTACATTTGAAAGGTGTGCCGATTTTTATTAGAATGAATTCCCATTGGTTAATGAGCGAACTAATATCGACCATATACCCGATTTTCCGCAGAAAATAAATGATTTCGAGCGATCAAAAAGTTTGGAAGATTTGATATGCTATTTTCAAGATGAAAATCATTTTTTGAATACAGCATGAAAAGTTTATTTTTGTACGTTAAGACTAGTGATCACACGCAACTTTGCAACGATTAGAGTGCTTTTGATGAATTTTCCTCGCATTTTTATCCCATTGTAAAACGGAAGATATAGATCTCAATGAAGACGTTTTACTTCATATTTTGTCTTGCGATTTTGGTGGGCACATTTATGTATTAATAAGGGAGCGTTCACAAAGTACTTAACATTTATTATGCCAATATTTTCCCCTTTATAAATCTTTATAAGTCTCCATCGACACTCTCTGCCGTGATTTTCGCCATAATCGCCCCTCCCATAAATTGAAAGAAGTTCAGCTTTTTTAGTCAATTTTTATCATGAGCTTATTGAAATTTTTATAATTCTTTTGAACACGAATTGAAGGGAAACACACAACATAAGGCTTCAAATCTTCGTAAAACTACATCATTAGAGCCTGTAAAACATTTAACTTAACATAAGCACTCTATCAAGTAAAAATCATATATAATCATCATAGTTTATTAACTCAAACGTAAAAATTGTAACAAAGGCAAAATTTAATCAGTTAAAATTTGTAGCATGTAAGTAATTATGGATGGGGTACAACTCCACTCGGAAAATTATAGTATAGAATGAAACAAACTAAACACTTTTGTAAAGCTGATAAGCAGTGACTAGCACTACTAATATCAAATAAAAAAGCACTAATCGGTCTTAAAACTGCTGTGTCTCTTCTACATACCAGCTTTATTTGTAAACACGACCAAATGTATCAAATGATCCAGGTTGTAAGTATAAATTTGAATTGAATATTGAAATTTTTAGTATTTCTGATAACCAAAAAACATATACGTTCTCTATGACTGCAACTTAACCCTTATACCCCTTCCGATGTTAACTCCTCCCGTCCCTTCAAGTTTAGTTATTGGTGAACGCTCCCTTTATCGTACCATTGTACAAATAGCTATTTGATTGATAATTAAGCATATTGTAAAACTGAATAGTAAATATTAAACAGTTTATTTTTGATAGAAATGGTATTTTATTTCATGCCTTAACTGGAATGTTAAGTTATTATATCTCAACCTAGCTATAGCTAACATCAAATCTACTTCTTGGATAGCAAATCCATTTTGAATTAAATTTAAACTGTGGTCATTTCGCCTAATTACATTCACACACCGCCATCGAATTTAATGTGTTTTCCCAGCTTCCGACTGTCCGATTCTGTAAGAATTGATAATTTTTTTTACGACCTCCTCATTAAAATGCTTTCTTTTTCTTAACAATCATGAAACGAAATGAAATGAGGTATTTATATCCCGCTCATATGATTAGCCAACAACAAAAGGAAGCTGGTTAACTATGTCAGACCGGCTGACTGTGAGTGATGTGAGCAAATGGGTAATTGTGAACAAAAGTATAACTCATTATAAGGCATAGACACAATTAAAACATCTTTTATTATAAAACACACATCAAAACTTAAACTTAAAAATCTCACACAAGCTGCACCTATGAACTTGCTTTAAAATCCATTCTATTGCCACACCCCGTTCAAATGCTGTATGATCTTGTCGAAGACCCACTCTCTGGCATTCAACGCCCAGAGACAACTGAGATGGGCGTATCCGTCATATGTGTAGCTGTGCTTCAACACGCCGGCCTGGAGTTGTCCTATTAGCCACAGTACGTCTTCAGGGTCACCTGGCAGAGTGACAGAGTTTTAACCTACACATAATCAAACAAGGGCGCAAACTACAATCTCCCTTATTACTTATTAGGCAACACAGTGACTCTGCCGCTCACTTTTTCAGCTGCTTAGTTTTCATCATACAGTATAGTTTTGTGTTGGCATGATTCCAAATTTAAAGGTATGTGAACTGACCTAGATAGTCGTTACCCCCAGAGAAGAAGATAGTGGGAACCTGAAGACCGGTGTACTGGTAAACAGGGGGTTTGGTTTTGTTGTAATGAGCCAGGTTCTCTGCTGCAGACCCGTAATCCCACATCTGGGGTGGGGTTAGTTGTTGAAACGGAGCTCTTTTTGAATGTTATTCTGATTTCCACGTGCTTTACGAGGATGATGTTATTTGGTACATTTCAGATTTGATTCCAGCATATGATTCGGTTTACGGGTTTACCTGAGGTTGTTTTGCCTGGTAGATCTGGTCCCAGTGTAGGATGTTCTTCATAGAAGTTCCGGCTGGTGCGTGGGACCCGTACACCGGTACTCTGGTTGAGTTAAGATACTCGTCTGGTCCTGTTACAGTTGTAAAATTGTAAAGTTGTCAGTATTTACTGTAACTTTCCCCACCATTTGAATAAAATTCTTAATATTTCTGCTTCTGTCTCCTATAGAGCTATAGCTATAACGTATAGAAGCTAGATGACCCTTTCAAAACTGTGAAATGTGTATTATATTTTTTGTGTTCTGAGATGATAAATGAAGCATTCACCTACCTGCAATAACGAAGAAGACTTCCGAGCAAATGCTTGGAATAAGTGGGCACAGTAGAATTCCAAACTCAGATACAACTGGTGTAAGGGGCGCAAAATCGTAAATACCTGAGAAAAGTGAGAGATTGTTGGGAACTACATCCTTCAGCTTCGGTAGGTTATTGTTAATCTAACTGTAAAACAGGGAGTGTACAAGACTAATTTGTTGCCTGCTGATCAGCTGCTTACAGTCATACCAAGTTTATCAGTGATAGCTAAGATTTCAGGGAGAATATCCGACAAGAGTATGAAGGCCCCGACAGCTTTGTTAATCCTTCCCACCGGCGCTAGTGCTGTGAAGAGATTGATCTTACCGGCCAGCTCCTTGTTCCTTGAGAATTCTATCAGTGCCATCAGAGTTCCTGAGAATAGTGTGCTATTAATGCTACTGCTTCTCAGAGTATGATTTGGGGGTGATCATAAATCACGGTGATCTTTAAATATTTTAACACAGCTACACTGCGTTGCTATTTATCTAATATAGCCTCACGAAAGTCATATATAATATAAGAATTAAAGAATTAGATGGAAATTTTAACTTCTGGATGTTTGAAAAGTATCTAAACCTGTATAAAAGTATCTAACCTTGTATAAACGTATCTAACCCTGTATAAAAGTATCTAACCCTGTATAAAAGTATCTAACCCTGTATAAAAGTATCTAACCCTGTATAAAAGTATCTAACCCTGTATAAAAGTATCTAACCCTGTATAAAAGTATCTAACCCTGTATAAAAGTATCTAACCCTGTATAAACGTATCTAACCCTGTATAAAAGTATCTAACCCTGTATAAAAGTATCTAACCCTGTATAAAAGTATCTAACCCTGTATAAAAGTATCTAACCCTGTATAAAAGTATCTAACCCTGTGAATGTCCCACGTAGGAAAGTAACCCATGATGCCAGCTGTTTTTCAATACATATTCCAACATTGCTGGGAGATCGTACTTGGCGTGTTCCTCAAAACTGAAGTTCCAGTACTCTGGATCTTTTGTGGTAAGAGTGGTGTGTTTCTGGGAGTAGTAATTCCCTCGAACATTCCCTGAAGTTTTAGTTTTTGCTCCAATGATTTAACTTTCATATCAATATAACTTAAAGAAAGATCAGATAATACAAACACACTTCTTTTACCGACTATCCACTGAAGTCTTTGATACAGAATGACATGTTGCTTAATTAAGATTCTTAGATTCTTATAAGTTTAAACTGATTCTAATATCACTAACTGATCTATTCCAGTTTCTACAATATTTACAGCTCCTCTCTTAGACCTACCCAGCCAAACATCATAGCCAGCCTGAGCCAGAACAAACCCCAGACTATTGTTGTACGTGTTCATTACCCATGTAGCACTACTGTCCAGTAACCCATGCTGAAGGAATACCACTCCCTTTTGGGCGGCAGTTTTCTGGATAATTCTTAAAAGGGGGTCTGTTTAAAGTTTATCTTCGGATTTAAATTTCCAAAATATTAAAACCGATCAATAAAAAACCTTACAATACGTGTAAACATGTGATGTTATTGAAATACCTGTGGATGGTCAAAATGTATCCATCCTCAGTTGTGACATTGTGAGTTTCAACTTTGTGTCCGTAGTACTCGATGATCTGAGGTGTCGTCATGTGACACTCCGGATCCACGTGACAATCACACAACATGATAAAGATCACCATAGTGACCAAAGTGGTCAACCAAGTACATGTGGTCATGGGCCGCCAATTGCCCATCTTCGAGACGTACTAGATCTAGTATAACAGGACAACACTAAAACGGAGGAAAATCACGTGAAAAGTATAAGCATTACCGGGTAGTGTGTACTCAGTTGCAGTTTTTAGATATTAGATAACATTAGCAGTTAAGCAGTACCACAGTCCACACTGCAGATATTAGATAACATCAGCAGTTAAGCACTACCACAGTCCACACTGCAGATATTAGATAACATCAGCAGTACCACAGTCCACACTGCAGATATTAGATAACATCAGCAGTTAAGCAGTACCACAGTCCACACTGCAGATATTAGATAACATCAGCAGTTAAGAAGTACCACAGTCCACACTGCAGATATTAGATAACATTAGCAGTTAAGCAGTACCACAGTCCACACTGCAGATATTAGATAACATCAGCAGTTAAGAAGTACCACAGTCCAAACTGCAGATATTAGATAACATCAGCAGTTAAGCAGTACCACAGTCCACACTGCAGATATTAGATAACATTAGCAGTTAAGCAGTACCACAGTCCACACTGCAGATATTAGATAACATCAGCAGTTAAGCAGTACCACGGTCCACACTGCAGATATTAGATAACATCAGCAGTTAAGAAGTACCACAGTCCACACTTACTTACTTGGGTTACTTGGGTTGGGTTCCGAGCTAGAGTGCTACCAGGCCAAGAATGTCTTGCATCTCCACCGCCAAGTAGTAGCGCGTCAGAGACACGTGCCACCGGCCCACTCCAGCATTGAGTTCCTGTTCTGTCCAGTGTACCTAGGTGTTGGTGGAGTGTCAGGGAATTCATTGAGGAAAGCATCAAGAGCAGGTTTGAAAGTGGTCAAGGTAAGGAGGGACTTGATGCTAGGAGGGACCACGTTGTACAGTGCAGAGGCTCTAGAGGCAAAGGAGTTGAACCTCAGGTTATTGACACTAGTGTACTTGGAGGATCCTAATTCCTAGTGGTCGTATATATACACGTAGTTCCGTATCGTGAGGTCTCGCGGAATTTGATGTTCATACTGTTTGGAGCGAGATTGTTATAGATCTTCCAAACTAGGATGATAGTGTATCTCTCACGCCGCCTTTGAAGGGAGTACATAGACAGGTGACGGAGGCGTTCCCAGTAGTTTAGATTTCCAAGACCCTGGATTTTAGCAGTGAAGGATCGTTGAACTGCTTCGAGTTTAATAATTTCGCACTGCATGTGAGGAGACCACAGAGGACAGCAGTATTCCAGATGAGATCGTACGTAGGACTTGTACAAGAGCATCATGGTCGCTACATCCCTGGAGATGAAGGTGCGTAGCACCCAGCTAGCCATGTTTCTGGCTTTGGCAGACTTCATCGCTATGTGAGTGCGCCAGTTGAGGTCTGGGTCGATATAGACACCCAGGTCCTTCACGTGGTCAGAGCCCTTAAGAGTCTCTCCAGATGGTAAGATGTAGGGTTGCTTCAAGTCCGGTAGTTTGCCGTGTTGTAGAAGCTGGAACTTTTCCTCGTTAAGCTCCATGTTGTTAGCATCAGCCCAATTCACAACCGAGAGAAGATCTTCTTGGAGAAGGATGCGATCGATATGGGAAGCAGTGAAAGCAGGATTAATGAACGAATAGTGTGACATTGGGTTCTCAACCATGGAAATTTAGAAGTCCCTACATGCTGTTCTTTCTGGCTCCATGTGCTAGTTAGGGGTCTGAGGTATCCGAAAAATCATGTTTTGAGTACCCAAAGTGTTCTGGGTGCCAGGAATGAGGTTATTAAAGCGGCGAAAATGACCGATTTTGGACTATTTATGAGCTTTTTTGCCCATTTTCATGAGATAAAGAATCAGGAAAGCTGCTCTAGATGATTGAAATGGTTGATACCAATGAGGATACACCCAACACACATAAATATTCGTGATATATGTGATTTTAATGAGAAAAATATGATCTCAGGGCCCATTTTATACCAAAATTTGCCAAAACCACTCGCACTTGTCAAAGCTTCCTCATTTTAGACACATTTAATGATTATTATGGTATCTAACTTATGGTGGATCTGATAGGAGTATGTCTTAGCTTCATTTTAAGCCATCAATGAGCATGCTGGTGTGTATGAAAGTACTTTTATCCTCCCGTGGCCGTCCATTGATATAGTCTGGGCCATGCGCGCGCGCGCGCGCGCGCTTTTACAAACATGAATTTTCTCCCTCAGTATCTATCTAAATCTTTTAAAGACATGATTTGAATGCTATCCTACTCAGCACATGAGTGCTACAGGATGGTGAAAGAATTTCTATAAAAAATCGTTAAATGTGGAAGATATGAGGTCATTATATGTGTGTGCGCGCGCGCGCGCGCGCGCGCGCTTTTACAAACTTGATATCCTCAGTCCTTTCACATATACTGAGATTTTGTTTCAAACTTAATTGACTCTGAACCGAAATTGCCAAAGGAAACAGATAGTGTAACTCAGAAAGACCACAAATGTATAGTTTGTGAGATATTGAGGTTATACTCCAAATAATTTACAATGATGTCACACCAGAAAACCTCTATTTTTGGTATATTTAACCTCATATCTTGAACGCGCAGTACTGGATTGAGCTAAACTTGGTCAGGTTTTGTAGCCCTGACTATCCTCGATCATATGGAACAGGAATAAAACTGTTTAGATGTTCTATCTTAATTATATTAGGCACTTAGTTCTGAAAAGTGAGAATGTCATTAATACTGCTTTCACTGGAAGATATATCTTAGTGGAGCTTCGAGTCATCTGCAAACACTTTGATCTTGCTGTGCTTGACTACGGAGAAGATGTCGTCAATGTAGATGAGGAAGAGAAGGGGACCTAGGACAGTACCCTGAGGAACCCCACTAATGACATCGATGATCGTGGACATGACCCCATCCACGATAACATGCTGCTTTCTGCCAGTAAGAAAGCTGGCTATCCAGTCGTAGAGCTTACCACGGATACCAAAGGCCTGGATCTTCTTGAGCAGTATCTTGTGGTCAACCTTATCAAAGGCTTTGCTGAAGTCGAGGTAGAGCACGTCAGCATTTTTGTCGAGGTTGAGATCGCAGATTATATCCTCGATGTGATGGAGAAGCTGAGTGAGGCAGTTCTTGCCTTTTTGGAAACCGTGCTGATCAGGGTTGAACATGTTGTTGCGTTCAAGGAAGCTGACCATCTGGTTGCGCATGATGCGTTCACAGAGTTTGATGAGGTGAGAGGTCAGGGAAACCGGCCTGTAGTTAGCGGCTACAGCCTTGCTCCCCTTCTTGAAGATAGGGATGATACTCTGGGAGCGGAACATCTCAGCGATGTCCGAAGTATCAAAAGATAGCTGCCAGAGCTTGGCTATAGTGGGAGCAAGAGCGTCCTTGCATTCCCGCAAGATGAGAGCAGGGAACTTGTCTGGTCCTGGAGCGGAGAACCTCCCCGTTTCCTTGATAGCACTAAGGACGTCGTTAACCGAGAAGGTGATGTCGGAGAGTTCTTCTGTATGCCCTTTTTCGTCAGGGATGTTATCGGGGTTGACGTTTTCAGGGTTACTGAAGGCCTTCTGATACTGCTTCTGAAGGATATTGCCCATAACAGTGGGATCGCACTGGAGGTTGTTAGCATCATCGGCGAGAGGACCAACAGGCGCCTTGAACTTAGCCGATTTCTTAGCGTAAGAATAAAATGCCTTGGGATTGATCTTCATCTTAGCTAACGCAGCTATCTCCTGTCGGAGCCGTTCTTGTTTGATGTCTTCCTTCATAAGAATTTCGATGTTAGCACGTTCGCTGTTGAGGTTATCGAGTTTAACGCTGTTCCGTGGAGTTCTAACACCATGCTTTATAGCATTGATCCTGGCATTAAGACGGCGCTTCTTACGAATAAGTTCCCTTCTGGACTTGGGAATGGAGGATTGTGAGGACACTTGGATGTTTCTGCTGTGCGAGGGAGCGTGCTTAGAGCATATGAACGCTACCTTGTCTTCAAACAATGTCCAAGCTGTATCCTGATCGTTGCTTGGGTCAGTGATAGAAGCCCAGTCTACTTCTACTAGTTCTGCATTAATAGCATCCCAGTCTGCAGAGTTGAAGTTTATGTCATCAAAGAGGCAGGAGGGGGTGAAGACTGGCCGCTCCGGAGACTGCGATGGGAGGAGGAGTTCAGGATTGAGGAGAGTGCAGCTCACAATGTCATGATCTGATAACTCTGTCTTGGTAACAGAGATACTGTGGATCGAGTCAGAGTCGTTTGAGAAAACAAGATCTAGGATGTTGTTCTTGCGAGTTGGCTCGAGGACTTCTTGTTGGAGCAGGCATTCTTCATTGAAGTTCAGAAGTGCTAGGGCTGATTGTCGGTCTGAAAGGGAGATACTGCATCCTGTGTCGATAGAAGAATTCGTCCAGTTGATGAAGGGTAGGTTGAAGTCTCCTGTAATGTGCAGTACAGGGGTGCGTTGAATTCCGTTGATGAACTGTTGGAGGGTAGAGAGGCATTTATCAAACTTGTCAAAAGGAGCTGAAGGGGGCCGGTAAATGCCCGCTATCACGATGTTAGCTTCTTTACTGTAGATGGTGACGAGTTCACAGTAGGAGTTTGAGAAGGACTTTGTTTCTTCTGCTGTGATGGAGTTGTGGAGATAGGTAGCGGCTCCACCACAAGCTCGACTGGTACGATCCGCTCGGTAGCAGGTATAACCTGCACTGGGATGTGAACCTCCGCATCTAAGTGATAGGACTTGAGGTGGGTTTCTGTCAAGGTGAAGAAAGGAGTGTGGATCGGGTTGGAGCTGATAGATTCTTGGAGGGCTTTCACTTTCCATCGCTGGTTGGTGATGCCAGGGTTCATTCCTTGGATGTTGAGGAGGAATGCGTTGGAGATCGGAAGATTACTCTTCACAGGACTGAGTGGTGACCTGATCGAATGTAGTCTGGGACAGGAGGTGTTGGGTGGTACAGCTGGCGCTGCTGGGAGGAGAGGTGATGGTTCAGGGAAGGTTGTGGGGGATACAGGAGGTCCTGGTGCTGAAGGTTTTGGAGTACCTGTGGAGATCGTAGGAGATCGCGGAGAGAAGACTGGATCATTGCAGCAATGTCTTTAGTCAAGTCCGCTTTCATCGAGGAGTAGTGATTCCGAAAATCCTAGCTGGGTTCAGATATTAGATAACATCAGCAGTTAAGGGGGCAGGGGGGGGTCTTTATGAAATTTCTCTCGAAATTGATTTTATAGTTGTTTCTGATAGAGGGGAGTGATATCTATCTGCTGCTTTTGGTCCTATGGAAAAATATTGTTCCTAGCCGAATTTATTGCCGGTCAAAGGTCAGCGCTCATGTGTAATTGTATTGCGCGAGCGATTTTCAATCGCGCGCTCTGAAAATCGAGTCTAAAAATCTATCTTCTCCTACATTTTTTGAGCAATCACTCTGAAACTTTCAGGATATGTTCTAGGGACCATTTAGAAGAGATAAGCCGGATGGAATTTTGAGATAGGCCTTTAAAAATTTTGTATTCGATTTTGAAAATCTTGGACCTCGTTTTTTGATGATTTTTCGAGGTCCAAGATTTTCAAAATCGAATAAAAAATTTTTAAAGGCCTATCTCAAAATTCCATCCGGCTTATCTCTTCTAAATGGTCCCTAGAACATATCCTGAAAGTTTCAAGGTGATTGCTCAAAAAATGTAGGAGAAGATAGATTTTTAGACTCGATTTTCAGGGCGCGTGATTGAAAATCGCTCGCGCAATACAATTACACATGAGCGCTGACCTTTGACCGGCAATAAATTCGGCTAGGAACAAAATTTTTCCATAGGACCAAAAGCAGTAGATAGATATCACTCCCCTCTATCAGAAACAACTATAAAATCAATTTCGAGAGAAATTTCATAAAGACCCCCCCTGCCCCCTTAAGCAGTATCACAGTCCACATTGCAGATATTAGATAACATCAGCAGTTAAGAAGTACCACGGTCCACACTGCAGATATTAGATAACATCAGCAGTTAAGAAGTACCACAGTCCACACTGCAGATATTAGATAACATCAGCAGTTAAGAAGTACCACAGTCCACACTCCACACTGCAGATATTAGATAACATCAGCAGTTAAGAAGTACCACAGTCCACACTGCAGATATTAGATAACATCAGCAGTTAAGCAGTACCACAGTCCACACTGCAGGTATTAGATAACATCAGCAGTTAAGCATTACCACAGTCCACACTGCAGGTATTAGATAACATCAGCAGTTAAGAAATACCACAGTCCACACTGCAGATATTAGATAACATCAGCAGTTAAGAAGTACCACAGTCCACACTGCAGATATTAGATAACATCAGCAGTTAAGAAGTACCACAGTCCACACTGCAGATATTAGATAACATCAGCAGTTAAGCAGTACCACAGTCCACACTGCAGATATTAGATAACATCAGCAGTTAAGAAGTACCACGGTCCACACTGCAGATATTAGATAACATCAGCAGTTAAGAAGTACCACGGTCCACACTGCAGATATTAGATAACATCAGCAGTTAAGAAGTACCACGGTCCACACTGCAGATATTAGATAACATCAGCAGTTAAGCAGTACCACAGTCCACACTGCAGATATTAGATAACATCAGCAGTTAAGAAGTACCACGGTCCACACTGCAGATATTAGATAACATCAGCAGTTAAGCAGTACCACAGTCCACACTGCAGGTATTAGATAACATCAGCAGTTAAGCAGTACCACAGTCCACACTGCAGATGTTAGATAACATCAGCAGTTAAGCAGTACCACAGTCCACACTGCAGATATTAGATAACATCAGCAGTTAAGAAGTACCACGGTCCACACTGCAGATATTAGATAACATCAGCAGTTAAGCAGTACCACAGTCCACACTGCAGATATTAGATAACATCAGCAGTTAAGAAGTACCACGGTCCACACTGCAGATATTAGATAACATCAGCAGTTAAGCAGTACCACAGTCCACACTGCAGGTATTAGATAACATCAGCAGTTAAGCAGTACCACAGTCCACACTGCAGATATTAGATAACATCAGCAGTTAAGCAGTACCACAGTCCACACTGCAGGTATTAGATAACATCATCAGTTAAGAAGTACCACAGTCCACACTGCAGAATGCAGATATTAGATAACATCAGCAGTTAAGAAGTACCACGGTCCACACTGCAGAATGCAGATATTAGATAACATTAGCAGTTAAATAATTTGATCCTACTGGGGTCAGCTCTTTCGTTCAAGTTTATGTCCTCTATAAATCATATCGCTATTAAAGTATTATCAATTATGGGTCGGGAGATGAGCTCGGCTACATTTGTTAAGCTTAGGGGATTTCTGCTTCCTGTAATTGGCTGGTTACCGTGTAACAATGTGGCTGTTGGAATGTCCGAAGTAAAATAAGTGTTAGATTAAAAAATCGGCAACCACTCCACCTAATGGAAATTATCACTCTGATTTGCGATCTTTTGTGATGCAACACTATGATTGTGCATTGTTTAGATCTTCAGTCTTAGCTATTTGCGGACCAAATAAGCTCCGAATAATAATACAGACCTGCATTTTACGTAGATGTCAGTAGCCATGAAACTATGAAAGCCCATCTAAGATATTATAGTAGTAAAATTATAAATGTACATAGTAGTTGTACAAGAGTCACATGTCCGGCTCTTGTGTGTGCGGTCTGCTTGTTTGGATAATGCAAGTCCATTTCAAGACTAGATCTGTTAACTGACTATTTAGATTCGAGGTGTGACCTGTGCTTGTTTGCAATTCACACAGATTTTAAGGAAATTGTCAAAATGAAATAAACAGTGGCCCATTCAATGGCAAGAAAAATGATATTTTCAGTGACCAATTTACAAACAGTGCTTACTAGTTACTAATTCTACATCACATCTTGGATATTCGGTGTTTTAATAATGTACGTGTTTTCACACTGGTTAATTTCATAGAGGATTTGAATTGCTGTCTAAAATTTTGTTTAAAGCAACTATCTTCAATCTTATTAATGATGTGGTTGCAGGTCGGTTAGCCGCCCGGTTGGAATAAATTAAAACAAGACATATCAACAAGCATTCAGCTTGACATAGTGGTAAATAAGATTGAATAACTTATTCAAGATGATAATATATATATAATGAAATATAATTAAAAACCGGTTGCAACTATCATTCGCATTATATTTATTCTGTTGTTGTTGTAAATTTATAAGTAAGTGGCGTAGCTTGTCGCAGAATCTAATCTGTATCATACAAAATAACATCTAAATTCCAGGCACTTTAACATTTTAACAGTATATTAAATTTATCCAAGCTACTGCATCCTGCTATAATCCTACTATATCTTATTGCCTGAACGACAGTAGTTATGAAGATTGAGGTCGCCATTTTCTGATCAGTTGTGTCACAAATGTTGGCGTATTCCAACGGATCAATTGACGATTTTAAGTTGTATTATAAGTGGCGTCACTCGAAGTCGATGGGGCCATTGATCCTTCTAGTTGTCATGAATAGTCAACACCAACATTAACAGCAATGCCGGCGCTACTAAGTGGCACAAATTAACCTTCCTGCAATATAATGACGACCAACCATTGGCCATTGTGCATTGTCCATCAATGGACTCAATCAATTAGCAACCTTGGCCACTTTAGTTTAACGTCACTATTGACGATATGGGAGATCCATTGACGTCATACTCATAGAGTACTTAAATTCCAATAGCAGCATTAGATTGAGCCATGCTGATTTTGTCGTGATACCGTTGTTTGAGAGGTAACATGGCCTGGACAATCACAATCTTATGAGAGTTGGGATCTACTCCATCCTCTTGATTATTGAATCCAACTTGTCTCAATAATACAGCATTCTAATTTCTCCCAAACTGCATATTTGTTAGTCATAAAATGATCAGCAAGGGTCAAGACTCAAATTGGGCTTGTACTAGCATCATTAATGTGAGAATAGCAATTCATTGTGAGGACGATATCTAGTTTTCTTAATCATACCAACCATTTTTAGGTTTTCTGAAACTGATCCTCTCATCCTTGAATTTCCGTTCATATTCTGGTGGATAAAACCCAAAGTTTATTGGTTTTTTGGTCGGTTTTGGTTTTTCGGTCTTCTTGATATAACCATTTGTTGATCTGGCCGGCTGCTTTCCTGACAAGGTGCCCGCTTGTCGAGGAGTCTGACTACTGGTCGGTTTGGGTGGTGGAGGTGGTGGTGGTGGTGGTGTGTAGACAACAGTTGAAGAGGGACGATCTCGTTTCGATCTAGGAGTTAAAGATGATGCCGCTTCGCCCATCAGCTGCAGCCATGCTTTCATCAATCTCGAACCACCTCATCCTACCGAACAATCTATTAAAAGGGTGTGGTTGTATGTACGAGGATAGAATTTGAAACAATTTAATAAAAAATTTCGTAGAAAATTAAACAGCCGACGATGATTACACTATTACAGTTTGGGCACACGATGTAACAGTTAGATCAGTAATTAGTTAACAATGAAATGCTGGACTGATAACAGTTGCATGTTATCAAGGACAATTATCTGATTCGAAATAGCTATTCAACGGATCTTATCAAAAGCTGCAGATTTTCTCGATCAAAGTTCTCCTTTTAATAATGTATATTGGTCCAATCATTGTCCAATGTCCATGCTACATTGTGGTTTTTGAACTTTTACTCGCTTGTTTCGGCTAAATCTCGAGTTTAAAATTAAAGGACTTTAGGAACAATAACCACTTTGTCTAACAACTTGCTAACATGAAATTGAATAAAGAAGCAGCTTAAGCGGATCGAAAAAATATCTTTTTAAAGACAGCTTCAAGACTATTGCATTTGCACTTCAGTTTGCGTGCTTAGTAAGCAGCCACTCTTGATTACTAACAATACGATGATTGAGACGCGGCATAACTATATATAATCTCTGCCGAAATTGCAAGCAGTAAATCTAAAGTCAACAATGAAAAGTAAAACAGTGCCGTTGGCAGCCGAGTTCAGAATGTGTTAAGAATGGTTTAAATATTTCAGGAACTAAGGAACTGGAAGTCTGTCATCAGTGTAGCGAAACTGTGAAAGGTGTTGAACTAGAATCTGGGTCTTTCTCATGGGTAATTAGAAGTTTGTTGCAATTTGGAATCCTTGCCAGTGCATTTTTCAAACGAGATATTTAAAAAAGTTAAAATTTAATATGTGTCAACGACTTGACTTGGCTCCAGTCTCCAAGGAACTTTACTTGTTGAGGAAACAATTAATACTAATAGGTAGTACCTCAGTACGTCAAATATTGAAAATTACTTTTATTTAAAATGACTTTTCAACCTGGTTGAAATTATCGATTATATTAGACTAAGAGGTGACCGGCCGGACGGAGTGTTGCAAATACAATGTGGCCAAAACCTAAAAATCTAAAAAGTGGAACTAAAACTAACATTTACCAAATACCACGAACCTAAATAAAAGCGTGCCATACTTTTAGTGTTCAGTGGTGGCCGGCCAGATAAGATGTGCGAAGTGTGCGGAACGTAACTGCAAGCGGAAAGTTTCGACCGTGAATATAGAAATAATCTATCAACGTGTCACTTGACTATTCAATTGTTTCAACCCGGTCGACTGAACGGTCGAAAGTTTGGTCAATTTAGTCTCCATTCAAGCTCTCCTGAATCATTTAAGTGAATAGTTTATTAAACGGATGTTACCGGCCTGCAACTCGGGATAGTGTCAGAAGTAGGTTATAAACCTAATAACCTTTAACATCTGCTGATCGGACTTCGGAGGCGGACGAAATTGTAGATCTTTAGCGGGTATTTTTTAAAACGAAAAACTCTTGTAGCTCTTCGCATGCACCTCGTCCGCCGGCTCGGCTACGATTATTATACTCACATGTGAAATGATGGGACGCCGGACGGGCAACGTCCGACAAAAAAAATCTGGGTGGCCAGAGAACTAGAAGAAGACCATGGACCAACTCATCAATAATTTAACTTTTCAAACTTGAAGACAATCGGATTTCTTATGTCTTTATTCTTCAAATGTTTCGGCCGACTGAGTACATGCCGCAATCGCAGTTTTACTTTTGTCGACTTATTCCATATTGTACCAATATGGCAACATAACAATCAACAATACAATGGCAATATAATACTTCGTTGGAAATTTTGGCAGAATTAACGAAAAAGTCTCATTTATTTCAACTCTTTGACAATGAATTTGAGTTGGTTTTATTTGTACTCTTAAAAGTAGCTGGAAATCCGGACGTTCGGGTGGTTTCGAAAATTCGGACACGCCCGGACAGGGGGAGGTGGGTGGTATGAAAATCTGCGATTTTGGCAGACGTTCTAAGTAGATGGTCCCTACTATTTAATTTGTATGGCATCGCATGCGCAATGATATTCATTGCGCATCACGGCTGTTCTAGCGTGGATTTTAATCCGATAGGATTTCGCCATTCTTAGTTCAAATTGGACGACGTTCGCTGTCCTAGGTTGATCCGATCGCATTTCAGATCGTCGTCCGATCGCTCCTGAGAGCTAGGCGCTCGGATTTTATTTTTGAGAGGCGATAGGATAGGATTTATGTTTCCGAGAGATGTGCTCTCGGATTCATCACTTGAAGAATACTATACAAGGTATTAGTAGAGGCTCTTACGGGCAAAAAGACGTGTTTTCTGCTACGAGTTTAGAGACCTAACCGCTAATTGGACACAATAGTATGATGTCTAAGGATCGACAATCTGTTAAGAAGTATAAATTTGGCCTTATTAGTCACGTGCTATACCAATGCGCGTTTTAAACTTTGACAGTCTATTACTCTAAGGCAAATAGAGTAATTATATTCATATTTTGTCAGCAATAAGATCACATTATTTTCTATTTGGTGTGAAAATATGAGCTAGAACGGACATAATCTCGCTGAGTTATAGCTGTTTGAAATTTATGATGAACGCGCAGGTGCCAATTGATAACAACTAAATGCTTTTGCGCGTAGTGCGCGTCGAAAATTTGGCAAAAACGCTTGCGGAGTGACAATATTCAAACTTCTATAAAGTAGATGAAGTGGGTACTTCTCGGAAAGGAAACATTTAGGCAAACACGATGTGACTATTTTTGGGTTGATTTAATACAACTGCAGAAAATTATTCAAACTTCAAGCAAACAATTCAAAATTTTTATCACTTTTTGGGGTTTTTACCTGCACTAAAATAGAGGGATTTTTTTTATTTTTATACCATCTTGTGCGGCTGTCTTTTAGCTACCTTCACGCAAATTTTGCCGACATGCCAACTAAATTAACTTGCTCAAATTATCAAAAAACATGCTTTTTTGGCCAATTTTTGGCCCCAAAATCGGTTTTTTTCAATTTTAACGGCACTAACTCAGTCCAATCATTTTGAAACCACTTTTAATCGATTCTACGGTCAAAAATACGTCTAGGAAGGTGTATTTGGGGTCCCTAGCGTATCGAGCAGACAATGCCCGTAAGAGCCTCTACTATACCCTGAAGATAACTTGAACTTGAAGAGTACTACAAGGTATCCGGAAGTTAACTTGAAGAGTACTACAAGGTATCCTGGAGTTAACAGTTAACTTAACTTGAAGAATACTACTTGAAGAATACTACTTGAAGAATACTACAAGGTATCCTGAAGTTAACTTGAAGAGTACTATCAACTATAAGGTATCCTGAAGTTAACTTGAAGAGTACCACAAGGTATCCTGAAGTTAACTTGAAGAGTACTACATGTTATCCTGAAGTTAACTTGAAGAGTACTACATGTTATCCTGAAGTTAACTTGAAGAGTACTACAATGTACCCTGAAGTTAACTTGAAGAGTACTACAATGTATCCTGAAGTTAGCTCGAAGAGTACTACAAGGTATCCTGAAGTTAACTCTTAAAGTTAAAGAGAACTACAAGTTAGCTTAAAGTTATCATTTCTCTACTTAATTTAACCTAAACAACCTCCATGTTGTTGTTGTAGCCTGCAGGCAACCGTGGATCAACTTAAGATAAAGCCATGATCTGATTCTGAAGTTAACTGACAGAAAGCATGAAGTTTCAACCTACAGTTAGATAGGCGTCGTCTTCCAATTATTGCGGTCCTGATATTTGAAATTGTATCGCCTCTCGGATTTGCTCTCGGATCCTATAGGATTTGAGTATCCTATCGGGTCCGAGAGCAAATCCTATCGGCACTCGGAATTGTTAAATCCTATCTCCGCTAGGATTAGCGCTCGGATCCGATAGGTTTTTAATTTCCTATCGGGTCCGAGAGCAAATCCTATCGCCTCTCGGAACTTACACATCCTATCGCCGCTCGGCGATAGGAACTCATCGGAGGTATCCTAGGGGAACTTGTCATACGTTGTATACAAGTTTACATGAAACTGATACAATTGTACATGACATTAGGTGAACTGCATATCACTGAGGAATCAAAAATTGAATGGCTTACCTTTTGACGGATGTTACTCGTCTAAATTTCTTCGAAGTAGCGCGCGCGGCGCCGCTTTCTTCTCGAAATGGCAAGAGCTACGAATGGCAAGAGCTACGAAGTAGCGCGCGCCGGGTCAGATCATTAACAATGGTCAACTTACCTTCAGCTTAACTATGAAGGTAAAATTATAAATGCCTGCCGATGCACTACTGGGTCGCGCGCGCATCAAATAATGCTTCTCGCAACCACAGTAGTGTGCAAACCAACATTCGAACCACCAGCAGCTGGTGGTCAATTTCCTACGAACGCGACTTAATTTTGGTTCAGACTGGAGTCGAGCGCTACGTTATAGCTGTATATATAGCTCGTTTCACGACGAAATCTTCACTTATTGAGTTTGTCTGTCGATTATGTTGGAGTTTGTATTTTTAATTTTGTACTCGAATACTGTTAATTTATTTTTATTAAATAGTTGTTTTTCGTAACAGCACACTAGTACGTGATTCCTTTTGTTATTCTTACATAATTAGGAAGATTTTAAACTTCAATACTATAAATAATCAAATATTTACGAACACCGATCATCGGTATGTACCCATTATGCATTATTGGTATCGAAGTCTTATGTTGAGCTGGATATCGAAAAATTTCAAAATGTAAGGCTGTAATTTTGTACTTGTTTAGGTGTAGAACTAGGATTAACAACTTGATTGCTAGGAGCTAGGAAGAGATTTTAGTAATGATGACCCTTTAAACTTAAACTATATCTCTAGTGCACTTCGATCGGTTTTCTTTTCAATTTTGATAAAACCTAGTCGTGATCTTTGTTTCAGAACTTCACTAATTTATTAAGTTTTGTAGTTTATATAGACGGAACATGAGCAGATACCATTTGATTAATTATAATATATCCGATTTGAAATATTATTCTGTCGGAGTTTGAGTTCAACATGGACACATTTATTAACATCCCGCATGAATTTGTGTCGTCTGTACAATTTTTTGCGCTGAATTTGTATGCTTATTAATACTGCCGCATGATATCAGTAGCTGCTATAAAACTAGAGTGTATAGCATGTGTATTATACGATGTTTCCCACGTAAAAATCGCAGGTTGTTTTGGTGCGGCTGGGCACTCTACTGGTGATTGACACCAGAGACTGAGAAAAACTTTGACATAATTTTCAAGTTTGATATGACCTAATAACTACCACATTTACAGGAAGTATGGTAATACATTCTTGTCAGCTGTCTGGGCAAATCTTCTCTCGCAGAATTGGATTAAAATTTAATGTATTTTATTTCTCACTTCCAACGATGTCGCAATTATTAGGTAAAATTTGAAGTTATTTTGAGATTCAATTAATAAATTTTAGATTGCAGCTTGATATCACTTAGTATGTACATTGTACTCGGTTGCAAGGGTAGAACTTATGAGAATACTATCATAGTATTATTGCACTATACTATTATGGGTTCATCAAAGTTCGTATCATGATTTGTCACAATTAAACCATCGAGTCACTTGAGGAAACCCGTTAAAGCTCGCAATTGGCGACGAGATAAAGTTTGTGGTACCTCTAGATGTTAAGTTAACTCTTAGGCTCCAATCTTCCTTACTATACCTACCACTCCTTCTTCCTTGATAAGAAGTAGATCCATCTGGAACAGTGAGCTGCTTCTTCCCTTCTATCCCGTACTAGCCTACTCAGCTCTCTCCAAACCGTGAACAACTACTCCCGGTGCTAGAACGTTAACCGCATAATTATAACAGCACAATTCTTTCGCTTGAATCTCAGTCTGCTGTAAGACTGCTGTACCGGTAGAGTTTTTACTTGTATGATTCAGCAATCTGCTCTTTAGATGGTACCGTTACCTCCCGCCATAAGACTGTGCCGTCTTGGTGACCTTGAGAATATCATAAGGTCCGATATATAAAAGCACTATCCAATATCGAGACACACTCAGGATCCCAAACCACGACTCCTTTCGGTCGTCTGTACTTGCTTTTTTCCTCCCAGCATGGACTAAGTCAATGATACTGTCTTACATCGCTGGCCTTGTTCTTATAAGTGTTCACTCGGCGCTCACAAGATAACATGTTCAGAGATCTGTTGCAGAACCTTGTCGTGCCGTCATTTATATACTCCTTGACTAAGAGCTACTTTAAACCTACAGCAAAAATGTGCTAAATGATACCCATCCTCTCCTCACATTACTGTACTTGCACTTACCATCCTCATCTTCGCCATAGAGGTGGTTAAGAGGGTGACGTACACAGCATCTAGCACGAATCCAATAAGTGAGTCTACAGTGCGTGTCGAAATACATTGCATGTACCCTTATATATTAATTGAGACAGAATTTTAATAAATCAACAAATTCTTAAAATTTAAAAAGGTAGAATTTAATTCTATGGCATTTATTGAAACCTGCTTTTTTAAAGTTGAGAATTGGTTTCAATTTCTAGAATATCACGATAATGTTGACTCAAAACTGTTTCAGGCAGCTATCAAGTCTCAAGATATGACATAATTTGATAGAATGTTAGTACCAACGCTATCAGTGCATTGAAGTCGAGTTCTCGATACAGGTATTATAATTAGGTTCTATCGACCGTTTTTGTAGTCTTAACTCATTTTTATTTGTTATTATACGACCAATTAAAACCTAGCAAACCAGACTTCTTTATGTGCTAAATGTTACTTTAACCTTAATAATAGCAGCATTGTGGCAGATATCCAGTTACATTTTTTCCAGCCGTATATTATAAATATACAGGGTGGGCCAAAAGTCAGTGTGCAAACGTTGGCATTAATAGCTCAGTCACTGAGTGCCCAATTGAAATAATTGGTTCTGGTATGACTTACTACCACCACTGGTTCGAGAAATTTGTCAAATCGAAACATATTTGTGTTCATTGTTTTCAAAAGAAGGTTCATTTTCGCATTTATTTGATAGTTTGGATAATCGGATCGAGCCAAATTTTATTGAATTGTGTTTAGCCATTTAAATTACGTTTGCTCTAAAAAAATGAGAGTATATATATATTACTCATGCAACTAAGATAAATTGAGTATAAATACTCAATTTATCTTAGTTTAAGTTGCAAGTTATATAACTCATTTTCTAAAGGTCTCGTAAACTTTAATCAATTACAGAGAGTGTGGCCTCTTTTTCACTGAAAAGACGCCATCAGATTTCATTGCATTCTGGGACCAATTTTGGTGTGATTTAAAGTATCCTACAAATTGGTGTTTACTGTTTCGACTTTTGTAAAATCACTGTATCAATATAATCTGTATTCTTATAGTTTCAACCATAATAGTGAAATAGAGGGGCTGGCCAATAGCCACACCCTCTGTAATTGATTTAAGTCTACGAAACTTTCAGAAATTTGTGTGTAATTCGGAGATAAATTAAACAAGTTGTTATCGGCCACCATGTGTAAACGGAATGTTATAGCAGACTGTATAATACTATAACATACATTTTCTTACACACACATAATCTAATCTCTGGAATGTTGCTATGATATCAATGGCAATGTTTTGATACTGTGTATTATCATGATTATGCCTTACAGGCCGATCTTCCGATGGAGTTTCGGTTGCCATGGCAACACATCAATATGATAAAGAATTTGTAAACGCAGTCACAACTCTGTCGTGTACACTGTACGGTGCGAGCGGTTATTTTATGATAGGTAACATCTACTTTTTCAGCATTTGCGGGATGACCAGTTCACACGTATATTTTCGCAGACACAACTTCGCATAAAATTATATCCAATTATTCTATAACCAATTATCTACACGGACTTCTGTCTAAATATGAATGAAATCGAGAAAACCAAATATTATATGTTTCATCCTGAAGTGCTGAGTTCTCAGGCAGTATAATCATGATCCTGATAGATATCGAAGTCTCCTTAAATGATTGTCTCTGCTGCTTAATATATCTGGATTGTCGTTGGGAGGCGATGCAGATTTGTTTACTTTTAAGGGGGAGGTTCTGCTCAGCAGGAGAAAGAGGTGATGCACATTTTGTATTTGTCTGACATGTAGGACTTGAGCCACGTTTCCGTAAGTGCAATAAACGGTAACGAGTGGTTTTTGGATTTCTCCTGAATAAGAGCTGAGATTTTTGGCACTTCCCATATACTCGCACTTGATGCACTAGGATTCATGGACTGGACATTTAAGACGAGGCATGAGGAATAACGGGCACGTGCAGTGTATCCTCTGAGGCGGTAGGAACTGCTGGTAGTGGTATAGTGGGAGCGCTGTTCCTGGCTGAAGAGGTGGATGTGGTCTGGGGTAGTGGTAGGGCATTTGAGTTTGAGGGAGGCTGGACCGGTGGTCGACTATTTCTGATAGGAGTCCGATCCTGGTTTGCATCGTTTCCAACAGTCTCCGTAACTATAACAATCCTGTGATCTGGTATTGGTTACTTAAACTTATTTAATTGAACATGGTGTTTGACGTTGGAGCTTATCACTTTACAGTTTACATCACCTTACCTGAATAATTGAATAGGATGAATACTGAATAGCATTTATTAATGCTTTCTTTACCCAGAGAACTCTGTTTTACTTGTCCCTCGGTAACACAAGACCGTGAGCCGTGACACTTAGTCACAATAATTAAGTCATAAGTCAGAAAGAAGTCCATAATTCGTACACCCATGATTATGTTAAATATAGATTGACTCCAGTCTCCATTGTTCAATGACTTCGTCAAAATGTTTTAGGAAAATGTTCACAGATTTGTTAATTTTGGACTCAAATTAACGTTGAGAAAAACTGAATTTATTTTGAAAAATCCCGGCTAAAACCAAAATCCCGGCCGGTACCGGTAAAAAATCGCCAAATACCAGCCGGTATTCCGGCTGCGCCGGTTATATCCCGGTCGAGTTCTGTCTGAGACCTAATTTTCTCTATTTCTCGTGCAATTTTAGATCAGACACAGTCATCTAAATTATTTAATAAGAAGGTTTAAATTATAAGCAATTAAAAACAGTTGGGACTATCATTGTTTGTGAGTACATATTATACGAATATAAGGTGGTTAATATAATTATAACACATTTAATATAAAACATTTAAGACACATTTTTTTATTCCTGCATTGTACTCATTAATTTAACTAGTAATATTATATAAAAACCACATTTCTATTTGTACAGGGAGCTGCTGGTAAACTACCGTCGCTATACATCGACTATGACTACAATCCTACTTTTAAAAACAAACTACATACATATCTCACATTTGCGAGGACTACTTCATCACAAGCAAAAAATCGACATTGGTAAATAAAGGTAGGTTCTTTTCACTGACTTCGTTAAATGAGTTACATATTTTCACACAAATTACGTGCGTGATCATTAAAGGGTTGCTTGTGTGCAGTTACTTCTGGGCCAGCGCCACCCTGTTGGGAGTTTTCGCATAAGTAAATTTGCCGATAATACAATTTTACTCATTCTGGACATGTTACCTATATTATCATTATACTAGTATTTCTTCAGGTCTGTCTTCTATAACCACGATGAAAAGAAAAGCTGGGCGAAAACATTTGAGACTGCAGATTGCAGAACTGGAACACTCTATTTGAAGACAGTGGCTGCTGAGTGCTGAGCTGCATCAAATCTATCAGCATCATGTAACTTCGATCAGGAACAGACTCCATTTCATTTCCGACAACTAGCACCTGTTTTCCCTAGACTTACCAAGTATTAAGTAACTGCATTAGTATTAGGTTAAATTAAAGGCCCTACATCGAACAAGTCTAACAATTAAAACTTAAATGCAAGAGTGCACAATTTATCACTAAATATCTTCCTCTTTTAATTCTAATCAACACACGGTTTCGTCTTTGTTTCACCCAATCGTGCTGATAATCAGTAATCATGCACTCTGCACTCTAACTTCGAGATGTTTCAAAAGGGCTCCCGACGAGTTGAATTAGATCAATATTTTCTTTTGATACATAGATACTGATTGGGAGGTTCATCATACTATTCTTGTCACATGGTAACGATTAACGATTAGCTGATCAGCTTCCAGCATCGACAGGCCGAAATCCATAAATATAATCAGTTGTAATTTAATATTTATCATCGTCCGGATCATCATAATATTTCAATTTAAAGTTACAATTGAACGGTGTTAAGAAAGATAATTTAAGAGAAATGTTTTGAAAGTGCCTGATTTCGAGTATAAGATCTGTACTGATACATTAATTTTCAGATTGTTATTATAGTTTATTTGTATTTTTTATATTATCTTATCCGCACAAGTTCGGAAGCCATCTGAACGCTATTGCCAGACACAGGCATATATTTATTTTGGGGTATCATGCTCTCAGAAATTTCAACTCAGTCCGATATTATAGTTATACTAACCTGCATTGCATAAGGTTAATTGTCTCGCAGTCTAGTGCATAAACCTTTTATTTTGTATAAACCCTTTATTTTGATTGGGAAAACTTTAGTTTAATGTGGTTACCGTCTCTAAAGTTGGCATGATAGTTAATAAACTCTTATCTATTATGTCACTGAAGATGACGCCTTGCAACATGTTTGACGATAGCCTGTAGATTGATAGTTTGATCTAAGTATTTACAACAATTCATCTAGTTTGATTGATTCAAAGGGAAACAAATTCCTCTCTTATCTATTATGACTATATTTAAATTCAATCCTGTAAAGTGATACTCCTTTTTTAGTAATTTAAACATGTGTTTTCTCCTTCTGATTTTTAAACTATTACCGGTCACGCTGAATAATAATGACATCAGTGAATTTAAAGCTATCGTTAACATCACTCAGAAAATGCGCGTCTTTAGCGCGTGTCTTGTTGTTATGCATCAATCCTTCGGTAGATCGGCGAGATGCACCACTGTGCCTCACCGAGCTGCGAAGGATTGACATCGTGAATCAACCGTGGATTATACTTATAATAGTTCTTTAATGATTAAAATGGTACACCGCTAGCTTCCGCTAGGTAATAATGCTGCGCATAACAGACCCGCGCGCGATAAAGTTCCGCTAGCTCTCCGCTAGGCATCACTGGCGCTAGGATAAATCCTATCTGATTAAAATCGCAGAAATCGCCCTTCTGAACAGCCTCGGCATTTATATCGCCAAAACGACGTTCAGCGAGTTTCCATCACTTTTCCATCACATTCGCCATCATTTCTGCACTCACTTCAACTATCACATGAATGCCTCTCATTAATCTATCACTTCAAATCATTTCGCATCACTCGTAATCATTTTGATTAACTTCGCGATCATTTACGCAATCACTTTGCCATCATATCCGCATCAAAAATCAGTGCGCATTGAGCATTGAGGTCACTTTGCCATCACTTTTGAATCACCTCCATCACTTCGCCACTTTGCGCGCACTTCTTGGACAAACTAAAATGCGTAACGTATTTAGACTGACCAGTGAAAATGGGCGAGCGTACCAAGTGTCATTTTAATTAGAAGTTTTAGTCAGTGATTTATTATTGAAGCTTGTAATTACAATATCTAATGCTCCTATAAATACTTTAATTAATTGTTTGTCCCGTTATTCTTTTTCCTTCCTCTTTTCCTTGTCATCCCCTTATGTTTTAAGATTCTTGCTATAAATGGCTACAGCTAACACTATTAATGCTAAGTACCAAACAACAAGTGGGAGGTGGATCGTTGGTACCATTAAATCGATTTAACACCGCAATTCCAGTCGCAAGCCTGGGACCACTACTAGCATAGTCACAACATCTACAAAGCTGCCATATAGCCTGACTGACAATTTTCTCGACTGACTGACAATGTTTCTTCTTTTTCCCCATTTAGAATACAAAGATTAGTACATTTTAGCTGATGATTAATATTATATTTTTACCTATAGTTTACTTAGAGTACTACATACAGGGCCGAATACGACAGGGTGGGCGCCCGGGCGCGGCATGCATGCAATGGCATGCATGCAAGGCCGCCGCGCGCGCGGCGCGGCTGATCAATGTCAATGAACTTGACGTTCGGCGATCGCTCCTTCCGTTATGGCGGCAACATTAAGATTAAATTTAAATCCAATACTGTCTTATACAGCCTGTATAACATCAGATAAGGGATCAGATTTTCTTGGCCTATTTCCTTAGTATTAATTGCAAGAGAGAAACTATACGAGTGGTTTACGGATTTTCTACTTGATTTTCGGACTATGAATTTTTTAGCAACGCTGATCTAACATGATTATTTCACTGTAATATAGATCTATTTTTTGTTGATCTATTTTTTGTTGATCAGAGATCAACCAGATCTCATAGTTAAGTGGTACCACTTTCACATTCAAGTCTCATACATGCAACAAAAGTCTACAGTTTAACCTGTGGACAAGGTGTGACGGCAGAAAGTTAAAGATGGGTGTTTTGACGAGGACGTATGTTTTGACGATCAAGAATGGACATGGGAAAAACAAACAGAAAAGATGACAAACTTTATAGGAAGATGATCGAGGATGTTTGAACCACTTTTATTGTGAGACGCTATTCTAATCACCACATTTTATATAGCTGTCTTACTTGTACAAACCAAAACTCAAATCAAGTAAACTACTTAAAACAAGTGTTCGCACTTAAAACAAGTGGAGCCTGATACGGGACAGATTCTGGACCCAATAGAGAAAGGCCCACATGTAAAGGGTCGATGTTTTTTATAGAAGCTGGGAAATCTATCCGGGTTGAATCTGTATGGCCATGGTCCTGCAAGACGTGTCAATGAACGTGAAGTAAGATGGGATGCGCGAAGGCCCGGGTTACAACTTCTCTTATATTAGGATGCAATGAAACTACCGGGCCACGATGTATGGGGACTTGCCACCCCATGGCAACATTAAAATATATCGACTCTGTTACATCATTTCCTCCAATTATATGAAAGTTTTCTTTATTGGGAGTCACATCAACATACTTACAATGTCTCCTACATCCCTAAGTAGTCACTATATAGTATATAAACCATAATTAACTATCATTTCAGTGTACATCAAAACTTATCTGGGATCTGTTTTAGGTTTTTAAGTTTTATATCACATACGACCTCGGGTATTAAAATAAATAGATAATATGACTACATATTATAATCATGTTACATACATTTATAATTCCGTTATTTTAAAAAACGTTTTCCTCCCGCTTAAATGAAAGATCGTGTAGCTGTCTGATAACGTCTTTTAAAATGAGAAATAAAACGACCGTTATTTTATTAAAATTTTGAGTACAGTGTTCTATCTTATCTCTGAAAAGATAAAGAGGCCGATTTGACTCAATAAAGGTCAGTTCAGCCAATGAGAATTAAGAATTCAGTCACGTGATCTGAACGACCAATCAGGGATTTCTAGATAACAGAATAAGTTTCGATTTGTGAGAAGAGATAAGGCTTTGAATTTATTGATTTCTGAACATTTAGAATTAAGATTTATAAAGTCAGAGACTGAACTCAGTTTAACCAATTTTGAGTTGAAATCGATGAATTGTGTAATCAAAGAAATACGCAAACGTTTCATTAAAAAGATCAAATAAGGACCATAGGAACACAATTTAAATTAATAATAATAATAATAAACAATGTATATAGAAAACAAGAAAGAAAAAACACAACACATTATAAAAACAAGATCCAAGTTTCTTAACCGCAAATTTACAATATATCATTGCTTTCCACGCCCAATTTATTTGAGAAATCATAATATAGTATCTGCATTTTGAAATAAGTCATTAAATATAACAGATCTTGGGAAACAAAATTACCCAAATTAATAATTAATTTAAAATAGTTGTTATAATTCCTCAAAGATAAGAATCTCCTTCTTGCAGAACTTAATTTAATACTTAAAACCCCAAAATCAATAATAATAATAAAATTGTACCCAGCAATAATATCTCCTAATTTATCCAAACATATCCATACATAGGTTTTATTTTGGAGATACACTTTCGTGAACCATCGTTAAATGCCTCATTTATTGGGCCCTAATAATGCTGATGTAAATTGTGCTGTTAACACAATCTACCTAAAAACTTTCTTTCCCTCTCTATATCAAAACCTAATTATTAATTAGAAATCCTATTAATTTTTTAACATTTGACAATCAAAATTAAGATAAATGATCTTCGTGTCTTACTATTACCATAATAACTTACTTATAATTAAGTAAGTAAAACCTGGTGATCGTTAACATTATACTTCATTATCAAAATTCTCTAACCACTTTTCCTCTACATTTTTATTATGTTAACGATCCCCTAGACAAAAAACGATTGTCACTTTTTTATAACAGTCTTATAATAAAAGTCTTATAATAAAAGAAACCTCGGTCAAGAAGTTCGATCAAATTACAATCCTATCGCACTGCTTTTGAAGTGCTATTAGCCGGCGGGATTTTATCTACATGTCTTATCGTACGGCTCAATAAAAGGTATTTTAAAAACCTTCTACACAGCACTGCACGGTAATATGATATAAATTAGATTGGTGAAAGGGGGTTGATCGGTTGATACCTTACCAATTTCGATCGATTATAATGTCTGATGAAACAATAAATAAGTTATCATCGCCCTTCACAAATCGGTCATAGACTAGAAATACCATGTCAGAACCATATCATTTAACCATGTCACAAACATGGCATAACCATGGCATAACCATGTCATAACCATGTCATAACCATGTCTTAACCATGTCATAACCATGTCATAACCATTTCATAACCATGTTATAACCATGTCATAACCATGTCATAACCATGTCATAACCATGTCATAACCATGTCAGACACGGTTGTGACATGGTTAAGACATGGTTAAGACATGGGAAGTCTATGACCCACAATTCTATGCAATTTGAAAAACAATTTTACAACGTAAACTTTTTATAACATATTGAAAACATACTTTTGAACATCAAACTTCACACCAAATTTACACTAACAAACGTAGATTTAACAATAATCATAATCCCTAATTTAAATTAAAGTTTCCCTCACAAAATTAATTCCAATTACACCATTCAAGTTAAATATACTGCTCCTTCAAAACAATTTTATTAAATTTGTTTTACGATTAAGCATTAAGCATAAGGTCAATATTCAACGTAACATTGATGAATAATTTACATACTTGGTATTATGGTAAAGCAAAAAATTCCATTTAAAATGTATGATTAAAATTCTTGTGAAAAATCAACAATAGGACTTGGAAATAAAATCATCTAAAATACAAGAAAACGGCATAAAATCTGGACTGTGACAATGAATCATTTACAAAATTTGGACTGTGACAGTGAATCATTTTAAAAATCTGGACTGTGACAGTGAATCATTTTTAAAATTTGGACTGTGAAGTGTCAATCAACTGGAAAATAGATACATTGTGAATGAAGGAAGTATAAAAAGAACAGTTGCAATGTTTTGAAATCTCAAAATAAGGACTAAAAGAAGCACTAAATAACCGTTCTCTTAATAATATCTTAAAAAGACCACTGATTGTTGACTATTTATATATCATTATCATTTAATGAAGTCAGGATATTATCGAATTTTTGGAAACAATTTATAATCGAGAGTCGATAATCCCCAAAATACTTTTAACAAAGAATCTCTACGAACAATTTTACTACAACCATATAGTATATACTATATAACCCATTATTCTATTCACAGAAAGTCGAAAATTAAGTTATAATTACAAAAACCTATCTTTAATTAAGTTTTAACCCTAAATAAATTGAACAAATTTTGAATAAATCTTAAATAAAGTTTTAAAAGACACACTAAAATCAAAATGTTCAGTTTATTTCTTGAAAGTAACCTGGAGTGGTTTCCCGTTGATGATCTTGCCATGCAGAGAGTGGATAGCAAGGGTAGCAGCAGAATGGTGCTTCATGTTCACAAACCCAAATCCCTTGCATTGCATGGTAGGGTAGTGGATGATGGGGCGCACCGAGGCGATCTCACCGAAATCTTTAAACAGCTGAGAAATAGTATAGAATGATTGGAGGGGTGCCGGGGGGGGGGGGGGGGGGGGGGGGTCTTGTGAATTGTAATGGAATACGTGAACTGCTAATCTACGAACTGTTATTAAAACTTTCAAATGATACAAATAACCCGCTGAGTAATGCAATTAACATCTTCAGTTCTTCACTATTTATGTATAAAACCCAGCTAAAACAGGAGATAACTGACCGTGAAAAGGAAAGCTCTGTCAGTTTCTGGAGGTAAGTTGTAGACGTACAAACACACGGAGTTAGGAGCAGTCAGGTGTTCAGGACGACCTTGTTCCATCTCGTTAAGAATAAGATAACAGAATAAGTTTCGATTTGTGAGAAGAGATAAGGCTTTGAATTTATTGATTTCTGAACATTTAGAATTAAGTCAGAGACTGAACTCAGTTTAACCAATTTTGAGTTGAAATCGATGAATTGTGCAATCAAAGAAAAACGCAAATGTTTCATTAAAAAGATCAAATAAGGACCATAGGAACACAATTTAAATTAATAATAATAATAATAATAAACAATGTATATAGAAAACAAGAAAGAAAAAAACACAACACATTATAAAAACAAGATCCAAGTTTTCTTAACCGCAAATTTACAATATATCATTGCTTTCCACGCCCAATTTATTTGAGAAATCATAATATAGTATCTGCATTTTGAAATAAGTCATTAAATATAACAGATCTTGGGAAACAAAATTACCCAAATTAATAATTAATTTAAAATAGTTGTTATAATTCCTCCAAGATAAGAATCTCCTTCTTGCAGAACTTAATTTAATACTTAAAACCCCAAAATCAATAATAATAATAAAATTGTACCCAGCAATAATATCTCCTAATTTATCCTTGAAACATATCCATACATAGGTTTTATTTTGGAGATACACTTTCGTGAACCATCGTTTAATGCCTCATTTATTGGGCCCTAATAATGCTGATGTAAATTGTGCTGTTAACACAATCTACCTAAAAACTTTCTTTGCCTCTCTATATCAAAACCTAAATATTAATTAGAAATCCTATTAATTTTTTAACATTTGACAATCAAAATTAAGATAAATGATCTTCGTGTCTTACTATTACCATAATAACTTACTTATAATTAAGTAAGTAAAACCTGGTGATCGTTAACATTATACTTCATTATCAAAATTCTCTAACCACTTTTCCTCTACATTTTTATTATGTTAACGATCCCCTAGACAAAAAACGATTGTCACTTTTTTATAACAGTCTTATAATAAAAGTCTTTTAATAAAAGAAACCTCGGTCAAGAAGTTCGATCAAATTACAATCATATCGCAGTGCTATTAGCCGGCGAGATTTTATCTACATGTCTTATCGTACGGCTCAATAAAAGGTATTTTAAAAACCTTCTACACAGCACTGCACGGTAATATGATATAAATTAGATTGGTGAAAGGGTGTTGATCGGTTGATACCTTACCAATTTCGATCGATTATAATGTCTGATGAAACAATAAATAAGTTATCATCGCCCTTCACAAATCGGTCATAGACTAGAAATACCATGTCAGAACCATATCATTTAACCATGTCACAAACATGGCATAACCATGGCATAACCATGTCATAACCATGTCATAACCATGTCTTAACCATGTCATAACCATGTCATAACCATTTCATAACCATGTTATAACCATGTCATAACCATGTCATAACCATGTCATAACCATGTCATAACCATGTCAGACACGGTTGTGACATGGTTAAGACATGGTTAAGACATGGGAAGTCTATGACCCACAATTCTATGCAATTTGAAAAACAATTTTACAACGTAAACTTTTTATAACATATTGAAAACATACTTTTGAACATCAAACTTCACACCAAATTTACACTAACAAACGTAGATTTAACAATAATCATAATCCCTAATTTAAATTAAAGTTTCCCTCACAAAATTAATTCCAATTACACCATTCAAGTTAAATATACTGCTCCTTCAAAACAATTTTATTAAATTTGTTTTACGATTAAGCATTAAGCATAAGGTCAATATTCAACGTAACATTGATGAATAATTTACATACTTGGTATTATGGTAAAGCAAAAAATTCCATTTAAAATGTATGATTAAAATTCTTGTGAAAAATCAACAATAGGACTTGGAAATAAAATCATCTAAAATACAAGAAAACGGCATAAAATCTGGACTGTGACAATGAATCATTTACAAAATTTGGACTGTGACAGTGAATCATTTTAAAAATCTGGACTGTGACAGTGAATCATTTTTAAAATTTGGACTGTGAAGTGTCAATCAACTGGAAAATAGATACATTGTGAATGAAGGAAGTATAAAAAGAACAGTTGCAATGTTTTGAAATCTCAAAATAAGGACTAAAAGAAGCACTAAATAACCGTTCTCTTAATAATATCTTAAAAAGACCACTGATTGTTGACTATTTATATATCATTATCATTTAATGAAGTCAGGATATTATCGAATTTTTGGAAACAATTTATAATCGAGAGTCGATAATCCCCAAAATACTTTTAACAAAGAATCTCTACGAACAATTTTACTACAACCATATAGTATATACTATATAACCCATTATTCTATTCACAGAAAGTCGAAAATTAAGTTACTATACAGTATACATATTTAATCTTAAATTATCATTTTAGTGGAACTATGTAAAAGGGGATCGTTGCTAGCGTTAAAACTGTTTTAACCCTGCCATAGTCAGTTGAAAGTCTGATAGCATATGTTCCATTTGATTTGACCAAACTAATGCCTTTCATTGCTTTATAAGCATCGGAGTTGGAACTTGTGCTTAAGAGATTTCTCTGGCCAAGGGATAACTCTGGAGACTGGTATTTGTTTGTTAATTTGGATGGTTCATTGTTGTCTGGCTTCTCTTCCTGTCTTTTGGTTTGGTTCTGATGGTTTTGATGTCTATGGTTACTACTGCTGCTGCTGCTTCTTCTAAGTCACAGGATGTGTCCTTCCTTCGCTGCTCTCGTCGCTGTAAAACCTGTGCTGATATGGTGTTTTGTACGGACTTTAGGTCATCTGTATCTGGGACTAAATTTGACTGTATATTTGAGTTTGATGTTGGAGAAGAGAAAGTTATTAATTGTAAAAGTACTAATGTTATTTATCTTTTGAGCTGTAAATGTTGTAATTCTCAATATGTAGGAGAGACTGTGCAAGAACTTAAGGATCGTATGTCGCAACACCGTGGGACTACGAATCCTACTGGAAATTCGGGAAATTTTAGATTGAGACAGCATTTTTTAGAATCTATTAATTGTAATTCGTTTAATGTTCAAATTATTCAGAAACTTGCAGGTAATGGGAGAACTGGTGTTAAGCGTCCTAATTCTACTAAATTTGTTATTGATGAAATTATTTCTAAAATTAGGAAAGGACATGAAGATCGTTGGATCAGAGTACTTAAAACACAATTTCCTTATGGGGTTAATGATAGGATTGATAGTTTAGCTAATAAAGATAGTTATAATTGTGAATATGCTAAATTTATTTCTTGTAAAGACAGTTCTAGAAAGAGATCCTGGGCTGATAGACAGCAAAGCGATTTATCTCAGTTTGATATTGACAATATTTTGGGTGAATTATTACGTTTAGTTGTTGAACCATTTCACAGCGATGTTAATATTTTATTACGTAAATTATTGTTTCCTTTAAATAAGTCTACACTCGTTAAACTTAAAGAGAGCTATTTAGATAAAGTTTTTCAAATTGATAACCTAGACCCTAGTAGATCTCAGATACATTGTATTATAATGGACTTATTCACTTATAAAATTAGACCTTTTAACTCGAGAACTGATAAAAGTAAGAGCGTCCGTAAGCCTAAAGTTTTATGTTCTATTGATTTTGTGAACAAGGGTATTGAAATGTTAAATTTACCTAGAGTTTTTAGATCTCCTAATTTGAAATCGTTTGTTAATTTTTGTAACATTAAAGAACCTACTGTTGTATATAAAGGTACTGATAATGTTTCTAAGAAGTTATTTAATTATAATAACGTTGTTAAGGGAGACACTGAACCTTTAGAATGCAAATGTCATATGTTTACTGATTTCGTAAATCAGGATTGTGGTCATGTTGTGACTGGGGATGTTAATTTTGTAAAGCACGACGCCTTGAGAAGTCTGTTAGAGAAAGGTCCTTCTTATAAAGAACCTAAAACGATTGATTTTGATAAGAATTGTAATTCGGTAATAGATAATGTTAAAGAAATCTTAAAACCTTGGAGTAGGAAAGAGAAAATCGATAGTGCATGTTTAAATGGTTGGTTTAATGAATTTAGTGATATTGTTAAGAAGAATACTGAAGCTCTTAAAATGAAATATCCTAAACAGCTTAAACGGAAATCTGTGTTTAGTAATGATAAAGCTTGTGAAGAATTAGCGTTTATCAGAAAGTATTTTGTTTTATGTCCGGTGGACAAAGCAACTAAGAACGTCGCTATTATTTGTAAACATTATTATTTAAGTGATATTATACAAGAGTGTCAATCTAATGAGGGTATTGATGATGTTAGTGGGGAGCATGAAGTTCGTGATATTAACAGAGATATTTTCAAGTTCATAGAAGACGTTGGGATAAAAGTAGATTCTAATATTGATATTTTACCTCACATGTTTTCGAGTCCTAAATTTCATAAGCCAATTTTAAAGTTTAGGTATGTTATTTCTTATGCTAATTGTAGTATTAAGCCCTTGGCAGTAAAGATTTCTTTAGCCTTAAAGGCTGTTTATTCAGAGATCTGCAGATATACTAACATGTTGTTTAAAGTAACAGGAGTTAATAGGAATTGGGTCATTTTGAATAATAAGCCGATTTTAGAAGCTTTAGATAAAATTAATGATAATAGCTTAGCGAGAAACATCCAAACTTTTGATTTTTCTACTTTATACACGAATTTAGCCCATAAAGATATCAAGGATGCTCTCAAGTTTACTGTTAAATTAGCCTTTAGGAATAGTAAAAAGAAGTTTATAGCTGTTTACGATAAAGGGTCTGCTTGGGTTAATAGCTTTAGAGATGGGACTGTGGCTTTTGATGAAGTTAAGTTGATTAAATGTGTTGAGTTTCTACTGGATAATTGTTACTTTAAAGTAGGAGAGATCTTATATCGGCAACATATCGGTGTACCTATTGGAATCAACCCTGGTCCATATATTGCTAACTTAACACTTTGGTATTTTGAGAACAGTTTCCTAGACAGTACGTATAAAAGTAGATACTATATTGTAAAGAAGTTAAATAATACATTTAGACTTATAGATGATATTACTACCCTTAACTCTGATGGTTACTTAGAGGAATATTTTAAGTTAATATATCCAGACTCTCTTACTCTTAATAAGGAAAATGAAGTAGATAGTGCCGCCAATGTATTAGATCTTGATATTTCGATAAATAGCGAGGGGAAGTTTTCGTGTAGAGTTTATGATAAAAGGGATAAGTTTGGTTTTAAAGTGGTCAAGTTTCAACCTTTGATGAGTAATCAAGCTAGTAGTGTATTATATGGCACGTACTGTTCACAGGTTGTGAGATATTCTAGGATATGTAATAACGTTGTTGCTTTTTCTGATAAGGTTTTGAAGTTTACTGATGATTTAATTGAGTTGGGTTTTAGACGGGATCGTCTTAGTAAAATATACTTATCAGTGGTAAAGAGGCATGGGCTAAAGAATAAGTTTGGTATTGGGTGTGGAAATATATTAATGCCATAGCCTGACCTATGGCATCCTTTTCTAATGTTACGAAATATTTGTCGCACGTGTTGAATTTAGTTTTATAATAACTTTGCGGCGGCGCAAATCGGAGTTCTAGGATTACGCGGGAAATTACGCGGGAGTAATTGTAGTTTGGGTCAGTTCATTGTATGACGTGTTGACTACGTTTACTTAGTATACTTTATTCCTACCGTTTTATTACACATTTTACTTTATCTACCTATCACTATACAGTATACATATTTAATCTTAAATTATCATTTTAGTGGAACTATGTAAAAGGGGATCGTTGCTAGCGTTAAAACTGTTTTAACCCTGCCATAGTCAGTTGAAAGTCTGATAGCATATGTTCCATTTGATTTGACCAAACTAATGCCTTTCATTGCTTTATAAGCATCGGAGTTGGAACTTGTGCTTAAGAGATTTCTCTGGCCAAGGGATAACTCTGGAGACTGGTATTTGTTTGTTAATTTGGATGGTTCATTGTTGTCTGGCTTCTCTTCCTGTCTTTTGGTTTGGTTCTGATGGTTTTGATGTCTATGGTTACTACTGCTGCTGCTGCTTCTTCTAAGTCACAGGATGTGTCCTTCCTTCGCTGCTCTCGTCGCTGTAAAACCTGTGCTGATATGGTGTTTTGTACGGACTTTAGGTCATCTGTATCTGGGACTAAATTTGACTGTATATTTGAGTTTGATGTTGGAGAAGAGAAAGTTATTAATTGTAAAAGTACTAATGTTATTTATCTTTTGAGCTGTAAATGTTGTAATTCTCAATATGTAGGAGAGACTGTGCAAGAACTTAAGGATCGTATGTCGCAACACCGTGGGACTACGAATCCTACTGGAAATTCGGGAAATTTTAGATTGAGACAGCATTTTTTAGAATCTATTAATTGTAATTCGTTTAATGTTCAAATTATTCAGAAACTTGCAGGTAATGGGAGAACTGGTGTTAAGCGTCCTAATTCTACTAAATTTGTTATTGATGAAATTATTTCTAAAATTAGGAAAGGACATGAAGATCGTTGGATCAGAGTACTTAAAACACAATTTCCTTATGGGGTTAATGATAGGATTGATAGTTTAGCTAATAAAGATAGTTATAATTGTGAATATGCTAAATTTATTTCTTGTAAAGACAGTTCTAGAAAGAGATCCTGGGCTGATAGACAGCAAAGCGATTTATCTCAGTTTGATATTGACAATATTTTGGGTGAATTATTACGTTTAGTTGTTGAACCATTTCACAGCGATGTTAATATTTTATTACGTAAATTATTGTTTCCTTTAAATAAGTCTACACTCGTTAAACTTAAAGAGAGCTATTTAGATAAAGTTTTTCAAATTGATAACCTAGACCCTAGTAGATCTCAGATACATTGTATTATAATGGACTTATTCACTTATAAAATTAGACCTTTTAACTCGAGAACTGATAAAAGTAAGAGCGTCCGTAAGCCTAAAGTTTTATGTTCTATTGATTTTGTGAACAAGGGTATTGAAATGTTAAATTTACCTAGAGTTTTTAGATCTCCTAATTTGAAATCGTTTGTTAATTTTTGTAACATTAAAGAACCTACTGTTGTATATAAAGGTACTGATAATGTTTCTAAGAAGTTATTTAATTATAATAACGTTGTTAAGGGAGACACTGAACCTTTAGAATGCAAATGTCATATGTTTACTGATTTCGTAAATCAGGATTGTGGTCATGTTGTGACTGGGGATGTTAATTTTGTAAAGCACGACGCCTTGAGAAGTCTGTTAGAGAAAGGTCCTTCTTATAAAGAACCTAAAACGATTGATTTTGATAAGAATTGTAATTCGGTAATAGATAATGTTAAAGAAATCTTAAAACCTTGGAGTAGGAAAGAGAAAATCGATAGTGCATGTTTAAATGGTTGGTTTAATGAATTTAGTGATATTGTTAAGAAGAATACTGAAGCTCTTAAAATGAAATATCCTAAACAGCTTAAACGGAAATCTGTGTTTAGTAATGATAAAGCTTGTGAAGAATTAGCGTTTATCAGAAAGTATTTTGTTTTATGTCCGGTGGACAAAGCAACTAAGAACGTCGCTATTATTTGTAAACATTATTATTTAAGTGATATTATACAAGAGTGTCAATCTAATGAGGGTATTGATGATGTTAGTGGGGAGCATGAAGTTCGTGATATTAACAGAGATATTTTCAAGTTCATAGAAGACGTTGGGATAAAAGTAGATTCTAATATTGATATTTTACCTCACATGTTTTCGAGTCCTAAATTTCATAAGCCAATTTTAAAGTTTAGGTATGTTATTTCTTATGCTAATTGTAGTATTAAGCCCTTGGCAGTAAAGATTTCTTTAGCCTTAAAGGCTGTTTATTCAGAGATCTGCAGATATACTAACATGTTGTTTAAAGTAACAGGAGTTAATAGGAATTGGGTCATTTTGAATAATAAGCCGATTTTAGAAGCTTTAGATAAAATTAATGATAATAGCTTAGCGAGAAACATCCAAACTTTTGATTTTTCTACTTTATACACGAATTTAGCCCATAAAGATATCAAGGATGCTCTCAAGTTTACTGTTAAATTAGCCTTTAGGAATAGTAAAAAGAAGTTTATAGCTGTTTACGATAAAGGGTCTGCTTGGGTTAATAGCTTTAGAGATGGGACTGTGGCTTTTGATGAAGTTAAGTTGATTAAATGTGTTGAGTTTCTACTGGATAATTGTTACTTTAAAGTAGGAGAGATCTTATATCGGCAACATATCGGTGTACCTATTGGAATCAACCCTGGTCCATATATTGCTAACTTAACACTTTGGTATTTTGAGAACAGTTTCCTAGACAGTACGTATAAAAGTAGATACTATATTGTAAAGAAGTTAAATAATACATTTAGACTTATAGATGATATTACTACCCTTAACTCTGATGGTTACTTAGAGGAATATTTTAAGTTAATATATCCAGACTCTCTTACTCTTAATAAGGAAAATGAAGTAGATAGTGCCGCCAATGTATTAGATCTTGATATTTCGATAAATAGCGAGGGGAAGTTTTCGTGTAGAGTTTATGATAAAAGGGATAAGTTTGGTTTTAAAGTGGTCAAGTTTCAACCTTTGATGAGTAATCAAGCTAGTAGTGTATTATATGGCACGTACTGTTCACAGGTTGTGAGATATTCTAGGATATGTAATAACGTTGTTGCTTTTTCTGATAAGGTTTTGAAGTTTACTGATGATTTAATTGAGTTGGGTTTTAGACGGGATCGTCTTAGTAAAATATACTTATCAGTGGTAAAGAGGCATGGGCTAAAGAATAAGTTTGGTATTGGGTGTGGAAATATATTAATGCCATAGCCTGACCTATGGCATCCTTTTCTAATGTTACGAAATATTTGTCGCACGTGTTGAATTTAGTTTTATAATAACTTTGCGGCGGCGCAAATCGGAGTTCTAGGATTACGCGGGAAATTACGCGGGAGTAATTGTAGTTTGGGTCAGTTCATTGTATGACGTGTTGACTACGTTTACTTAGTATACTTTATTCCTACCGTTTTATTACACATTTTACTTTATCTACCTATCACTATACAGTATACATATTTAATCTTAAATTATCATTTTAGTGGAACTATGTAAAAGGGGATCGTTGCTAGCGTTAAAACTGTTTTAACCCTGCCATAGTCAGTTGAAAGTCTGATAGCATATGTTCCATTTGATTTGACCAAACTAATGCCTTTCATTGCTTTATAAGCATCGGAGTTGGAACTTGTGCTTAAGAGATTTCTCTGGCCAAGGGATAACTCTGGAGACTGGTATTTGTTTGTTAATTTGGATGGTTCATTGTTGTCTGGCTTCTCTTCCTGTCTTTTGGTTTGGTTCTGATGGTTTTGATGTCTATGGTTACTACTGCTGCTGCTGCTTCTTCTAAGTCACAGGATGTGTCCTTCCTTCGCTGCTCTCGTCGCTGTAAAACCTGTGCTGATATGGTGTTTTGTACGGACTTTAGGTCATCTGTATCTGGGACTAAATTTGACTGTATATTTGAGTTTGATGTTGGAGAAGAGAAAGTTATTAATTGTAAAAGTACTAATGTTATTTATCTTTTGAGCTGTAAATGTTGTAATTCTCAATATGTAGGAGAGACTGTGCAAGAACTTAAGGATCGTATGTCGCAACACCGTGGGACTACGAATCCTACTGGAAATTCGGGAAATTTTAGATTGAGACAGCATTTTTTAGAATCTATTAATTGTAATTCGTTTAATGTTCAAATTATTCAGAAACTTGCAGGTAATGGGAGAACTGGTGTTAAGCGTCCTAATTCTACTAAATTTGTTATTGATGAAATTATTTCTAAAATTAGGAAAGGACATGAAGATCGTTGGATCAGAGTACTTAAAACACAATTTCCTTATGGGGTTAATGATAGGATTGATAGTTTAGCTAATAAAGATAGTTATAATTGTGAATATGCTAAATTTATTTCTTGTAAAGACAGTTCTAGAAAGAGATCCTGGGCTGATAGACAGCAAAGCGATTTATCTCAGTTTGATATTGACAATATTTTGGGTGAATTATTACGTTTAGTTGTTGAACCATTTCACAGCGATGTTAATATTTTATTACGTAAATTATTGTTTCCTTTAAATAAGTCTACACTCGTTAAACTTAAAGAGAGCTATTTAGATAAAGTTTTTCAAATTGATAACCTAGACCCTAGTAGATCTCAGATACATTGTATTATAATGGACTTATTCACTTATAAAATTAGACCTTTTAACTCGAGAACTGATAAAAGTAAGAGCGTCCGTAAGCCTAAAGTTTTATGTTCTATTGATTTTGTGAACAAGGGTATTGAAATGTTAAATTTACCTAGAGTTTTTAGATCTCCTAATTTGAAATCGTTTGTTAATTTTTGTAACATTAAAGAACCTACTGTTGTATATAAAGGTACTGATAATGTTTCTAAGAAGTTATTTAATTATAATAACGTTGTTAAGGGAGACACTGAACCTTTAGAATGCAAATGTCATATGTTTACTGATTTCGTAAATCAGGATTGTGGTCATGTTGTGACTGGGGATGTTAATTTTGTAAAGCACGACGCCTTGAGAAGTCTGTTAGAGAAAGGTCCTTCTTATAAAGAACCTAAAACGATTGATTTTGATAAGAATTGTAATTCGGTAATAGATAATGTTAAAGAAATCTTAAAACCTTGGAGTAGGAAAGAGAAAATCGATAGTGCATGTTTAAATGGTTGGTTTAATGAATTTAGTGATATTGTTAAGAAGAATACTGAAGCTCTTAAAATGAAATATCCTAAACAGCTTAAACGGAAATCTGTGTTTAGTAATGATAAAGCTTGTGAAGAATTAGCGTTTATCAGAAAGTATTTTGTTTTATGTCCGGTGGACAAAGCAACTAAGAACGTCGCTATTATTTGTAAACATTATTATTTAAGTGATATTATACAAGAGTGTCAATCTAATGAGGGTATTGATGATGTTAGTGGGGAGCATGAAGTTCGTGATATTAACAGAGATATTTTCAAGTTCATAGAAGACGTTGGGATAAAAGTAGATTCTAATATTGATATTTTACCTCACATGTTTTCGAGTCCTAAATTTCATAAGCCAATTTTAAAGTTTAGGTATGTTATTTCTTATGCTAATTGTAGTATTAAGCCCTTGGCAGTAAAGATTTCTTTAGCCTTAAAGGCTGTTTATTCAGAGATCTGCAGATATACTAACATGTTGTTTAAAGTAACAGGAGTTAATAGGAATTGGGTCATTTTGAATAATAAGCCGATTTTAGAAGCTTTAGATAAAATTAATGATAATAGCTTAGCGAGAAACATCCAAACTTTTGATTTTTCTACTTTATACACGAATTTAGCCCATAAAGATATCAAGGATGCTCTCAAGTTTACTGTTAAATTAGCCTTTAGGAATAGTAAAAAGAAGTTTATAGCTGTTTACGATAAAGGGTCTGCTTGGGTTAATAGCTTTAGAGATGGGACTGTGGCTTTTGATGAAGTTAAGTTGATTAAATGTGTTGAGTTTCTACTGGATAATTGTTACTTTAAAGTAGGAGAGATCTTATATCGGCAACATATCGGTGTACCTATTGGAATCAACCCTGGTCCATATATTGCTAACTTAACACTTTGGTATTTTGAGAACAGTTTCCTAGACAGTACGTATAAAAGTAGATACTATATTGTAAAGAAGTTAAATAATACATTTAGACTTATAGATGATATTACTACCCTTAACTCTGATGGTTACTTAGAGGAATATTTTAAGTTAATATATCCAGACTCTCTTACTCTTAATAAGGAAAATGAAGTAGATAGTGCCGCCAATGTATTAGATCTTGATATTTCGATAAATAGCGAGGGGAAGTTTTCGTGTAGAGTTTATGATAAAAGGGATAAGTTTGGTTTTAAAGTGGTCAAGTTTCAACCTTTGATGAGTAATCAAGCTAGTAGTGTATTATATGGCACGTACTGTTCACAGGTTGTGAGATATTCTAGGATATGTAATAACGTTGTTGCTTTTTCTGATAAGGTTTTGAAGTTTACTGATGATTTAATTGAGTTGGGTTTTAGACGGGATCGTCTTAGTAAAATATACTTATCAGTGGTAAAGAGGCATGGGCTAAAGAATAAGTTTGGTATTGGGTGTGGAAATATATTAATGCCATAGCCTGACCTATGGCATCCTTTTCTAATGTTACGAAATATTTGTCGCACGTGTTGAATTTAGTTTTATAATAACTTTGCGGCGGCGCAAATCGGAGTTCTAGGATTACGCGGGAAATTACGCGGGAGTAATTGTAGTTTGGGTCAGTTCATTGTACGACGTGTTGACTACGTTTACTTAGTATACTTTATTCCTACCGTTTTATTACACATTTTACTTTATCTACCTATCACTATACAGTATACATATTTAATCTTAAATTATCATTTTAGTGGAACTATGTAAAAGGGGATCGTTGCTAGCGTTAAAACTGTTTTAACCCTGCCATAGTCAGTTGAAAGTCTGATAGCATATGTTCCATTTGATTTGACCAAACTAATGCCTTTCATTGCTTTATAAGCATCGGAGTTGGAACTTGTGCTTAAGAGATTTCTCTGGCCAAGGGATAACTCTGGAGACTGGTATTTGTTTGTTAATTTGGATGGTTCATTGTTGTCTGGCTTCTCTTCCTGTCTTTTGGTTTGGTTCTGATGGTTTTGATGTCTATGGTTACTACTGCTGCTGCTGCTTCTTCTAAGTCACAGGATGTGTCCTTCCTTCGCTGCTCTCGTCGCTGTAAAACCTGTGCTGATATGGTGTTTTGTACGGACTTTAGGTCATCTGTATCTGGGACTAAATTTGACTGTATATTTGAGTTTGATGTTGGAGAAGAGAAAGTTATTAATTGTAAAAGTACTAATGTTATTTATCTTTTGAGCTGTAAATGTTGTAATTCTCAATATGTAGGAGAGACTGTGCAAGAACTTAAGGATCGTATGTCGCAACACCGTGGGACTACGAATCCTACTGGAAATTCGGGAAATTTTAGATTGAGACAGCATTTTTTAGAATCTATTAATTGTAATTCGTTTAATGTTCAAATTATTCAGAAACTTGCAGGTAATGGGAGAACTGGTGTTAAGCGTCCTAATTCTACTAAATTTGTTATTGATGAAATTATTTCTAAAATTAGGAAAGGACATGAAGATCGTTGGATCAGAGTACTTAAAACACAATTTCCTTATGGGGTTAATGATAGGATTGATAGTTTAGCTAATAAAGATAGTTATAATTGTGAATATGCTAAATTTATTTCTTGTAAAGACAGTTCTAGAAAGAGATCCTGGGCTGATAGACAGCAAAGCGATTTATCTCAGTTTGATATTGACAATATTTTGGGTGAATTATTACGTTTAGTTGTTGAACCATTTCACAGCGATGTTAATATTTTATTACGTAAATTATTGTTTCCTTTAAATAAGTCTACACTCGTTAAACTTAAAGAGAGCTATTTAGATAAAGTTTTTCAAATTGATAACCTAGACCCTAGTAGATCTCAGATACATTGTATTATAATGGACTTATTCACTTATAAAATTAGACCTTTTAACTCGAGAACTGATAAAAGTAAGAGCGTCCGTAAGCCTAAAGTTTTATGTTCTATTGATTTTGTGAACAAGGGTATTGAAATGTTAAATTTACCTAGAGTTTTTAGATCTCCTAATTTGAAATCGTTTGTTAATTTTTGTAACATTAAAGAACCTACTGTTGTATATAAAGGTACTGATAATGTTTCTAAGAAGTTATTTAATTATAATAACGTTGTTAAGGGAGACACTGAACCTTTAGAATGCAAATGTCATATGTTTACTGATTTCGTAAATCAGGATTGTGGTCATGTTGTGACTGGGGATGTTAATTTTGTAAAGCACGACGCCTTGAGAAGTCTGTTAGAGAAAGGTCCTTCTTATAAAGAACCTAAAACGATTGATTTTGATAAGAATTGTAATTCGGTAATAGATAATGTTAAAGAAATCTTAAAACCTTGGAGTAGGAAAGAGAAAATCGATAGTGCATGTTTAAATGGTTGGTTTAATGAATTTAGTGATATTGTTAAGAAGAATACTGAAGCTCTTAAAATGAAATATCCTAAACAGCTTAAACGGAAATCTGTGTTTAGTAATGATAAAGCTTGTGAAGAATTAGCGTTTATCAGAAAGTATTTTGTTTTATGTCCGGTGGACAAAGCAACTAAGAACGTCGCTATTATTTGTAAACATTATTATTTAAGTGATATTATACAAGAGTGTCAATCTAATGAGGGTATTGATGATGTTAGTGGGGAGCATGAAGTTCGTGATATTAACAGAGATATTTTCAAGTTCATAGAAGACGTTGGGATAAAAGTAGATTCTAATATTGATATTTTACCTCACATGTTTTCGAGTCCTAAATTTCATAAGCCAATTTTAAAGTTTAGGTATGTTATTTCTTATGCTAATTGTAGTATTAAGCCCTTGGCAGTAAAGATTTCTTTAGCCTTAAAGGCTGTTTATTCAGAGATCTGCAGATATACTAACATGTTGTTTAAAGTAACAGGAGTTAATAGGAATTGGGTCATTTTGAATAATAAGCCGATTTTAGAAGCTTTAGATAAAATTAATGATAATAGCTTAGCGAGAAACATCCAAACTTTTGATTTTTCTACTTTATACACGAATTTAGCCCATAAAGATATCAAGGATGCTCTCAAGTTTACTGTTAAATTAGCCTTTAGGAATAGTAAAAAGAAGTTTATAGCTGTTTACGATAAAGGGTCTGCTTGGGTTAATAGCTTTAGAGATGGGACTGTGGCTTTTGATGAAGTTAAGTTGATTAAATGTGTTGAGTTTCTACTGGATAATTGTTACTTTAAAGTAGGAGAGATCTTATATCGGCAACATATCGGTGTACCTATTGGAATCAACCCTGGTCCATATATTGCTAACTTAACACTTTGGTATTTTGAGAACAGTTTCCTAGACAGTACGTATAAAAGTAGATACTATATTGTAAAGAAGTTAAATAATACATTTAGACTTATAGATGATATTACTACCCTTAACTCTGATGGTTACTTAGAGGAATATTTTAAGTTAATATATCCAGACTCTCTTACTCTTAATAAGGAAAATGAAGTAGATAGTGCCGCCAATGTATTAGATCTTGATATTTCGATAAATAGCGAGGGGAAGTTTTCGTGTAGAGTTTATGATAAAAGGGATAAGTTTGGTTTTAAAGTGGTCAAGTTTCAACCTTTGATGAGTAATCAAGCTAGTAGTGTATTATATGGCACGTACTGTTCACAGGTTGTGAGATATTCTAGGATATGTAATAACGTTGTTGCTTTTTCTGATAAGGTTTTGAAGTTTACTGATGATTTAATTGAGTTGGGTTTTAGACGGGATCGTCTTAGTAAAATATACTTATCAGTGGTAAAGAGGCATGGGCTAAAGAATAAGTTTGGTATTGGGTGTGGAAATATATTAATGCCATAGCCTGACCTATGGCATCCTTTTCTAATGTTACGAAATATTTGTCGCACGTGTTGAATTTAGTTTTATAATAACTTTGCGGCGGCGCAAATCGGAGTTCTAGGATTACGCGGGAAATTACGCGGGAGTAATTGTAGTTTGGGTCAGTTCATTGTATGACGTGTTGACTACGTTTACTTAGTATACTTTATTCCTACCGTTTTATTACACATTTTACTTTATCTACCTATCACTATACAGTATACATATTTAATCTTAAATTATCATTTTAGTGGAACTATGTAAAAGGGGATCGTTGCTAGCGTTAAAACTGTTTTAACCCTGCCATAGTCAGTTGAAAGTCTGATAGCATATGTTCCATTTGATTTGACCAAACTAATGCCTTTCATTGCTTTATAATTACAAAAACCTATCTTTAATTAAGTTTTAACCCTAAATAAATTGAACAAATTTTGAATAAATCTTAAATAAAGTTTTAAAAGACACACTAAAATCAAAATGTTCAGTTTATTTCTTGAAAGAAACCTGGAGTGGTTTCCCGTTGATGATCTTGCCGTGCAGAGAGTGGATAGCAAGGGTAGCAGCAGAATGGTGCTTCATGTTCACAAACCCAAATCCCTTGCATTGCATGGTAGGGTAGTGGATGATGGGGCGCACCGAGGCGATCTCACCGAAATCTTTAAACAGCTGAGAAATAGTATAGAATGATTGGAGGGGTGCCGGGGGGGGGGGGGGGGGGGGTCTTGTGAATTGTAATGGAATACGTGAACTGCTAATCTACGAACTGTTATTAAAACTTTCAAATTATACAAATAACCCGCTGAGTAATGCAATTAACATCTTCAGTTCTTCACTATTTATGTATAAAACCCAGCTAAAACAGGAGATAACTGACCGTGAAAAGGAAAGCTCTGTCAGTTTCTGGAGGTAAGTTGTAGACGTACAAACACACGGAGTTAGGAGCAGTCAGGTGTTCAGGACGACCTTGTTCCATCTCGTTAAGAATAAGATAACAGAATAAGTTTCGATTTGTGAGAAGAGATAAGGCTTTGAATTTATTGATTTCTGAACATTTAGAATTAAGTCAGAGACTGAACTCAGTTTAACCAATTTTGAGTTGAAATCGATGAATTGTGCAATCAAAGAAAAACGCAAATGTTTCATTAAAAAGATCAAATAAGGACCATAGGAACACAATTTAAATTAATAATAATAATAATAATAAACAATGTATATAGAAAACAAGAAAGAAAAAAACACAACACATTATAAAAACAAGATCCAAGTTTCTTAACCGCAAATTTACAATATATCATTGCTTTCCACGCCCAATTTATTTGAGAAATCATAATATAGTATCTGCATTTTGAAATAAGTCATTAAATATAACAGATCTTGGGAAACAAAATTACCCAAATTAATAATTAATTTAAAATAGTTGTTATAATTCCTCCAAGATAAGAATCTCCTTCTTGCAGAACTTAATTTAATACTTAAAACCCCAAAATCAATAATAATAATAAAATTGTACCCAGCAATAATATCTCCTAATTTATCCTTGAAACATATCCATACATAGGTTTTATTTTGGAGATACACTTTCGTGAACCATCGTTTAATGCCTCATTTATTGGGCCCTAATAATGCTGATGTAAATTGTGCTGTTAACACAATCTACCTAAAAACTTTCTTTGCCTCTCTATATCAAAACCTAAATATTAATTAGAAATCCTATTAATTTTTTAACATTTGACAATCAAAATTAAGATAAATGATCTTCGTGTTTTACTATATTAGTAAAACCTGGTGATCGTTAACATTATACTTCATTATCAAAATTGTCTAACCACTTTTCCTCTACATTTTTATTATGTTAACGATCCCCTAGACAAAAAACGATTGTCACTTTTTTATAACAGTCTTAATCTTATACAGTAATAAAAGTCTTATAATAAAAGAAACCTCGGTCAAGAAGTTCGATCAAATTACAATCATATCGCAATGCTTTTTAAGTGCTATTAACCGGCGGGATTTTATCTACATGTCTTATCGTACGGCTCAATAAAAGGTATTTTAAAAACCTTCTACACAGCACTGCACGGTAATATGATATAAATTAGATTGGTGAAAGGGTGTTGATCGGTTGATACCTTACCAATTTCGATCGATTATAATGTCTGATGAAACAATAAATAAGTTATCATCGCCCTTCACAAATCGGTCATAGACTAGAAATACCATGTCAGAACCATATCATTTAACCATGTCACAAACATGGCATAACCATGGCATAACCATGTCATAACCATGTCATAACCATGTCTTAACCATGTCATAACCATGTCATAACCATTTCATAACCATGTTATAACCATGTCATAACCATGTCATAACCATGTCATAACCATGTCATAACCATGTCATAACCATGTCAGACACGGTTGTGACATGGTTATGACATGTTAAGACATGGGAAGTCTATGACCCACAATTCTATGCAATTTGAAAAACAATTTTACAACGTAAACTTTTTATAACATATTGAAAACATACTTTTGAACATCAAACTTCACACCAAATTTACACTAACAAACGTAGATTTAACAATAATCATAATCCCTTATTTAAATTAAAGTTTCCCTCACAAAATTAATTCCAATTACACCATTCAAGTTAAATATACTGCTCCTTCAAAACAATTTTATTAAATTTGTTTTACGATTAAGCATTAAGCATAAGGTCAATATTCAACGTAACATTGATGAATAATTTACATACTTGGTATTATGGTAAAGCAAAAAATTCCATTTAAAATGTATGATTAAAATTCTTGTGAAAAATCAACAATAGGACTTGGAAATAAAATCATCTAAAATACAAGAAAACGGCATAAAATCTGGACTGTGACAATGAATCATTTACAAAATTTGGACTGTGACAGTGAATCATTTTAAAAATCTGGACTGTGACAGTGAATCATTTTTAAAATTTGGACTGTGAAGTGTCAATCAACTGGAAAATAGATACATTGTGAATGAAGGAAGTATAAAAAGAACAGTTGCAATGTTTTGAAATCTCAAAATAAGGACTAAAAGAAGCACTAAATAACCGTTCTCTTAATAATATCTTAAAAAGACCACTGATTGTTGACTATTTATATATCATTATCATTTAATGAAGTCAGGATATTATCGAATTTTTGGAAACAATTTATAATCGAGAGTCGATAATCCCCAAAATACTTTTAACAAAGAATCTCTACGAACAATTTTACTACAACCATATAGTATATACTATATAACCCATTATTCTATTCACAGAAAGTCGAAAATTAAGTTATAATTACAAAAACCTATCTTTAATTAAGTTTTAACCCTAAATAAATTGAACAAATTTTGAATAAATCTTAAATAAAGTTTTAAAAGACACACTAAAATCAAAATGTTCAGTTTATTTCTTGAAAGAAACCTGGAGTGGTTTCCCGTTGATGATCTTGCCGTGCAGAGAGTGGATAGCAAGGGTAGCAGCAGAATGGTGCTTCATGTTCACAAACCCAAATCCCTTGCATTGCATGGTAGGGTAGTGGATGATGGGGCGCACCGAGGCGATCTCACCGAAATCTTTAAACAGCTGACAAATAGTATAGAATGATTGGAGGGGTGCCGGGGGGGGGGGGGGGGGTCATGTGAATTGTAATGGAATACGTGAACTGCTAATCTACGAACTGTTATTAAAACTTTCAAATGATACAAATAACCCGCTGAGTAATGCAATTAACATCTTCAGTTCTTCACTATTTATGTATAAAACCCAGCTAAAACAGGAGATAACTGACCGTGAAAAGGAAAGCTCTGTCAGTTTCTGGAGGTAAGTTGTAGACGTACAAACACACGGAGTTAGGAGCAGTCAGGTGTTCAGGACGACCTTGTTCCATCTCGTTACCTTCCTCTCTGAAAATGTAATATTTGTTAACATTTAAATAGGATGTAATGGGTTACTGTACATTGTTCTCAGATTTGGAAATCTTAGTGAGAGTCGCTCGTAACTTATAAACATGAGTAAATGAACTAGAACTCACTCGACATTGGGAAAGTACTGCTTGAGAATATTAGTGACAACAGGATGAACGTTGTTATTAGAGTCCAGCTTGTAGGTAGACAGCAACTTCTGCATCTCATCATACATGCCGCTCTTCACGTTACGGTGAGACGGTTTCTCGGCCAGCTTCACCTGCCGAGTAATAGGTCATTAATCAATCATTATTATAATTAGTCAGATTAATTAGCTTAGCTTAATCAAATTTTATTGGATTGATGACGGAATCAACAAACCACTTTCCAAATAACTGGAACAACAGCCAACAGGTAAACTTAACAGGAACATGATCCGTACCTGTAACGGAACTGAGGAGCCAGGAAGGATCTGTCTGTTTAAGTTCTGCACGGCCGCCAGTGCTTCCTGTTTTGTGTTGTATCGAACAAATCCTATTCCTCTACTCTGGCCGTTGCTTAAAAACGGTAAGGTTGTTATAAATTTGTACGATCATTGTTCCTACAAAAATTGTACCTGGACAAGTTGTCCGAACAAGGCTACTACAACCCAAGAAGAGCTTTAAAAATAAAGAATCCCTAGCGAACTCTAAGGGGTTGTTCACATTATATTAACCCCCCCCCCCCCCCTCCGTAATCAGTTTTACACATAGCTATTGTGCCAGGTTACACTAGCGTAATCATTTGGTAACCCCCTGCCCCCCCCCCCCCGCCCCGCTCCCCTTCTCCCCTCGGTTGATTACGTAATATATGTGAACGAACCCTAGGCCTAAGCATGGGACACGGTGAACTAAACGCCAATTTTAAAACAGGTCTTACTTGTCGGTGATGATTTTACAGTTGATAATAGTGCCGAATGCGGAGAAAGTGCCGTGAAGGTGAGCCTGTGTGAGATGTTTGGGTATCCCACTGATGTACAGATTAGCGTCCTTTATCTCCGAGCAGGAGGGCCGTGCCACGCTCACTTTCAATATCTGCAAGTAGGATTAGTTCAGCTGATATAGATTATAGCTGATGCTAAAACTTGGTTGTATCAATTAATCAAGCACCTTGTATTATGGAACTGGGTCTAAGTTATGGTTAGATTAGTTCAGTAAGATAATATGTTTTAACAAGGCATTTTAAGTTAACGTTAGCATGTTAGCATGTTAGCATGTTAGTATTCTGTAATGAGTCACCTTGTTTTGGAGTCGGTAACCGTTAAATCTACAGATAGCTTTCTGAGCGTCACCGGGACAGACGTACTGTAACAGTGGATTGATTTAGTCCGAGCAATTTGTCATCCACAGATCGTTAAGTGCAACTTTAAAATGGCGCAGCAATATTTAAATAAACTCCAATCATGACAAAACACTTAAAATACAGTTGAACTGTTTACGTTTTCAATCGATATCAGTCAAGTGAGCCTACCTTAACAAAAGCGTAACCGAGACTGTGACCCTCAGGTTTCTTCCTGACAATCTTAACATTCTCCACAGGTCCCTCAGTCTTAAACAAGTTGAGCAGCTCCTCCTCTGTCAGGTTAGGAGGGATGTAGTTGATGATGAGGTTACCGCATGCTGTTACATAGTGCTGAAACAGCTCGGCATCGAACAACCGGTGGTTACGTGATCCTGGAAATGTGAACACGTGATTATCACGTGATTAACACGTGATTAACATTTGATTTATTTACACGAGTTTCGAATGATCCTGCTGTCAGTAGAGAAAAAAAAAGGTGTATAAGTTGACTTCAAGGTCTTACATGATCGTGTCAGAGTTTTAAATTTGGGCCAGAATACCAGACATACCTGAACCTCTACTTTCATCACTGAACTCCCCTTCATCATCAGAAGTGTACTCCAAACTGTTTCGTACAGGACTGTACTTATGTTTTGGCGGTCCAAAACACTCAGCACCTATTTGCACGGTCATGACCATATCTGTGTGTTCCCTAGTGTAAAATGGGTATAAAAACTTCATTTCAAGTGAATTGCGTGAGGAAATGAAAATGTATCGGCTACTCTTCAAGTTCAAATAATTTCTGGTTAAGCGATTTTAGCAGATCGGTGTTATAACCAATCATCAATTGGTGCTAATGAGATTAAATAGTTAGGACATGTTGAAGAAGGAAAATGTTTCATAATTTCGAACTTATAAACTCCAATTAATAATTAATTTACAATTAAAAATTGAATTGAAATCACAGGATGACATTAAAAACGTTAACATTTTAATATCAAAATGACTAAATCCAAGATCAATTTTACTACAAATTAAAACATGTAAGCATTCGACGTCATGAAAATAAAGCAAATAATTTTAGGTGGTATGCATTTTGCTAATTGACATGATAAAAACCGAAAAGAATCCACAGACAAAAAGAAACGAAATGTTCAAAATTTCTACTTCAAGTAAACATGATACAGCGTAATGATTGTCATAATATAGAGACAAGATATTGCGAATGTCATGTAACAAAAGAGAGCTATAAGTAACGGCTCATCACAATAATATGATCACGTCATGTATTTCACAAATATGACCGTCCATCTTTCGTTGCTTTTCTTCAATTTGGCATCAATTACTTCAAATCTTATCAACTAAAAGATTCAACCTTCGAGCAACTCTAAAAGTTCCACTGTATAGGGGTGAGGGCGTGACTTTTGAGTCATTCTCAATTTTTCTTCGACCTCTTTGATCTTCGTTTCCCACATAACAATTTCTGCGTCTTGCTTTTTCAGTTCTGCCAACTTTTCGTCTCTTAATTGGATGAGTTGGCTGTGTCTTTCTTGCTTCTCCACAGCCTGATTTTCAGCGATACTCTCGTTATTTGATAGCAGCGAAATTTCAGAACCCTCACCAGAATTTTCAAGTAGGTTTATGGATGGCATTTTGGAGACGTTGGAAAAGGATCTGGAATAAGTTGAATTAGCACTACTCAGTAGAGAAACATTCTTTTTCTGTTTAGATCTCGAAAGACTTCCTCCCTTATTTTTCTTTTTCTGCAGATTGACTTGAGGTGTTTTAAACTGGGGAGTGTCTCCTCCTTCACTGCTACGCTTGGCAATTCGAAGACTTCTCCGAACAGATGAACTTTCAGATTCATCTAACATGTTAGACACGTTGTGAGAGACGTTATGAGATAAGTTGTGGGACACATTTATAGAATTGTTGAAATTTGCGTTCCCTGGAAGCATTTTTCTGGCTAAAGAGTCGAGGTTCCATCCCTTTGAAGTTGTATTCAGGCTAATATCCAGGTTGTCAAAGATCATTTCATTAGCAACCGCTTTAGAGTTCACAACTTCAGTGCAGTCTCCCAACAGCGACATATTGTTAGCATACTCTCTTTTATCTTTGTTTATCATCATTGTTAGCTCGCCCTGGCCCGCGCCTGGTAAACTAACATCAGTCAAATCCATGTTAGAATCATCTGAACTCATCCCCGAGTTATTGGACTTGGAAAATATTTCTGTCAGCTCCATGGATGAATCATCACCAGAAACTTGGCCATCAATGTCCTGGCCACGGTGGTTTATGGGCGCTCGGTATAAGTCAGGGGAGCTTATGTCTGATTCAACGGAACTGTTACCTTGTTTCTTGATGAATTCCTTTACCGTCACTTCTTGGTGAAAACTAACACGTTTTGATCTTCTCATAGCTGTAAAATGATTGATTTTCAAATATTAATTGTCTGATTGTTTTTCTTCTGGGAATTATACTAGATTACAATAGCAATTCATAGAATAATTAAGACATTAATTAATACATTAATTCAGATATAATCCGATACAACAAAATTGTCAGATAACAGATTTTATCGCTTTATAATTTCCAGCGAGTTTTAAAACTACTGGAGCAGAACCAAATTTGATTCAATTAAATAGAATCTAGAAACTAGGTCTTAAGTAACACTCAGGGCTCAGGTGCCATGGTAACAAATAAGGAGATACGATATCAAATTTTGAGATATTATACTGTACGGATGCCTATAGGCTGTCATTTTTTAAGGCATCAGTGATGATGTAAAGTTTCAAATTACATGCTGAACTTCTGTTTCTTATCGATTCTAAAATTAACAATCAGCAATCTACTTGTATTTCGTCACTAAGTTTTGCAATTTGTATTATTCCACGAATCTGGTTTGCCGTTGCCCACAAACCCCTTTTCATTGCACCCCAGGCCAGGTTTTCTTTTACTATATGTCTAGGTATCATAACTCATAAGGTTTGTCCTTTTTGACACTACAAAAACCTGCATTATATTTTGATGTGTCTTGTTGCACAAATTTAGAGGTTTAGCTCAGTATATTATAATATATCTTGCCCAAAGTTTTCAGTTTAACTCCAATTTTAATGAACTGCTGCACATAAATATGTTGAGATAATCTTATGTTAGAGAGTGAGTGTAGGTTCCAATGAAGACATCGTCCACCCAACCAGTGGTGAAGTCCATGACATGACCATCAGATGGGTCCTGGCCACTTCCATCAAACATAAAAACCAAAGCAGCTGTAGAATCATTTTAATCGTTCAATATTAAAAGTCTAAAAATCACAATTTTTCAACAATTGGATAACCTTCCAGTTATATAGGTTTGTCTTGCATAATTTACCAAAACTGTTCACAACAAACTTACAAGAGCTGTTTGCCAATACAATAAAACTAACTTTTTTTTGTCGTCAGTTTATACTATACTCTGATATATAATGGACTTTTTCAGAACATGTGCCTGTGAAAATTGCAACGGGAAACAGGACACCTTGAATGTCAGAGACTCATATTCAAAACAATCAGATACTTGTATTTTTCCTTACATTCTCAGGAGTTCTTTCAGGTAAAGTTATGTTGATTCTTTTAAACTGAGCTAAGATTCAATAAAAGATTGTTCTCAAGCAGATAACACATGATTGACTGTGTCTGTGTTATCAAATAAACTACTGTTTTATTTGCTATGATGAAACACATCACTTATAATTATCTCAATACTGCCATATTTAAAAAGCTTATGACGAAATTTTGCCCTACCTAGCTTAAGTAGCCTTTGATTAATTTCTCATTTCAGTGTTTTTACTATACCTGTGTGCTAAAACTACAAGTAACTCAAACAGGCAAATCGAAAGGAAGCCCCGAACTTTATCTTATGCTGAGGTATTATGAATATCAGGGCAACCTACCCCACATTTACCTTCCACCAGGCATGGCTCCAGCTCAAAATCTTTGGGTGGGTGCAGCGCGGCGCAGGGGGGGGGGGGGGGGGTGAAGCCCCCTGGAAAATTTTGGAATTTTACCCTCCTAAACGTATTTCAATATCTCTAAAACAGTCTCAATTGACTAGAAGTCAGAAGATTGAATTGACCCGTAATTTATACAAAATTTGACAATTTTGGTGGACAAATTTTCAAATCGTTTGGGTGGGTGCAAGTCCAAACTGAGTGGGTGCAACATCCTTTGGGTGGGTGCGCACCCACCTTCACCTACACGGTGGAGCCATGCCTGCCTTCCACAAACCAGTGCTATAGTTATGATGAGTACTTACCTAGATTTTCAGATTATGTTGGTGATTCTATGACCCCTGTCAGGGGCCATTTATATATTATATTTTAGTACAATACATTTTACCTTAAGATTAACCATCACTCCCATCTAGGAAGTACTATGTATTTGTAATGATTATATAACGATACATCGGATTACCCTATTTCATCATATCAACTCGTTTCATTGTATTTGACAAGCTTGACACTCATCCCACTGACTTTGGTTATTATATTAAATTTTTTCATTAGTTCTGCTCACACAAACATTTCACCTTTTCCACTCAATTTTACATTAATATTATTATCTATTCCATTAATATTTAAGCAAGTACTTTACCCAGATACAATACAGATTTTCAAGAAAGAGCAAGCGCGAATTGTGCAAAGTTTCGGCAACCAGTGTAAGGATAGCAGGATCTCCTTCAATAAATAAGAGAAGTATTCCTGAACCTCACCTCGGACTGAAAACTCACATCAGTACGACAAGATTCAAAAACGAGAAGACAGTGTCAGTGAACGAATTAAGAGATGAACCTCCAATAACACTCAAAGGGGCTTGGATGTAATTCATCGTCTCATGATTTTCTTGAACTCTCACCTTAAGGCCATAATACAGCATTATATCTAAATCTATTTTTCACATTGACCCAAGGTCGGCAAGGAAGTCTAGCATTCTGTGCAAATCAAGAAGTTTGGAAATTCCATGATTCTTACCTACATGTATTGTATGGTTTCTGCTTCTTTTTAGTTTAGTGTGGTTTACAATAAAAGATGTTTTAATTTTGTCTTAGCCTTATAATGAGTTATGCTTTTGTTCATTTTTACACATTTGCTCACATCACTCACAATCAGCCGCTCTGACATGGTTAACCAGCTTCCTTGTGTTGTTGGTTAATCATATGAGCGGGATATAAATACCTCATTTCATTGTCACAAAAGTTGATGTATTTTGAGTTAGAGATTTATCATCATTACATAATGGGGCTTAATTTTGTAATTATAAATTGTATCTTGTTCCCAATTAACTAGATAATAAATGGTAGACTATCCTAGTTATAAGAAACACGAGTTTATTACACTTAAATTAGAGGTGTGGTATTATACTTTCTTGAATTGTAACAGTGTGTCCTTCACATCTAAATTGGCATGGCTCTGAATTGATGCGGCTCTAAACATTGATTTCGTGTGTTAATTTGAGCCGCCCCAATTCAACTGCTGCTAACTGCTGCTCACTGCTGCTATGGGCGCACACGCGACAGCAGCAGTTAGCAGCTGTGAGCAGTGCAGCAGTGAGCAGCAGTGAGCAGCAGTGAGCAGCAGTGAGCAGCAGTGAGCAGCAGTGAGCAGCAGTGAGCAGTGAGCAGCAGTTTCTTTGCACTATAGTCCTCCTGTGAGGAGGACACTACTGTCAAGCTCGAACTTCTTGCAACAAACTCGGGGGTTTGAGTAGCAGGCTTCTTATCTGTTGGAGAGATCTGTGACACTGTAGATTCGATTTTAAACAAATCCACTTTCATATTTGATCAATATTTTCTTTTGTCTTATTAGACAAGGGTTCACACTGTCTAGTACACTTTATGGAGATTAATGCAGCCATTTGCGATGTGGTGCCAAACGTTTCCCGGCCCCCCGACACGGTGTCAAGTCTCAAGAATTAGCTCATATAGCAATATTTGTGGGCTCAAACAACACAAGCAAAAACTACATTGATAAAACAAACAGGTCACGGCACATTTAATTTATATTTTACAGCAGTACAATATGTTAAAATATCTCCAAAATCAGGTAGGGCCTGTCGTGATATCATGGATCGCTTAGGTTCCACCAGGATCTGGTAGTCCTCATAATTCTGCGGCCTCTATGTGTCGTCATCTCGCACAACTCCGAAAAACCGTTGTGAGTTTGGCATGTGAAAATTTGCAGCCCTCCAGACATCGATTGGGTTAACGAGTTGTCGTACGTCACCTCAAGATCGGGTGACAGGGGGCTGAACAGGCCAGAACCCAATTGATTGGGTCGGAGGTCACGTGATTATGAGCCTGAGGTCACGTGACTATGACGTCACCAGAGCTGAGAGCTCGTTCTCCGTTTCCCGCTCTTTGGACCAGGTGAGCTTGCATGCTTGTGAAAGTGGGTGTAAGTACAGCTGTACTGTAGTTACATCCAATTACCCCTAATAGAACGAAGATTTATTTTCTGACAGAAAGCTAGAAATTTACCAAAATATCGACTTTGTTCAAAATTTATTTTGATGACCACTTACTGGTCCTCTTATTTGTAAAGATTCGGAATTTTTTTAAACGCTGAAGAAAATCGGAATTTTATAAAATCTAATCACACTTATCAACCTTAATATGACTATAAGCACATACACAGTGGCCAATTTGGTAAGCTGTTTACAGCAGGGTTTTAGCGTAATAATCGATCTTTTAGAATGTCCTCCTCCTCCTGGGTCTTCCTGATCCTCCTCCTCCCTCTCAGTCATCCTCCTCAGTCATCCTCCTCAGTCATCCTCCTCAGTCATCCTCCTCAGTCATCCTCCTCAGCCATCCTCCTCAGCCATCCTCCTCAGTACTCTTCAGTCTTCAGTACTCTTCAGTCCTCCTCCTTCTAGGCGGACATAGCTATAGGCGGACATAGACGGACATAGGCGGACATATACGAACATTAATGGACACCTAAATTGCTAAATAAAATGTTCAATTTTTGCTGTTATAGGGGGGATCATGTTTTTTGTCCGTTCGGTACCCTATATTTTCAAAACGGACAAAAAATAGAGCGGACAAAAACGGACAAAAATGGACAAAAACGGACAAAAATGGAAATAACATTTAGATGCTTCCTCCTCCTACTCTTCCTCCTCCTCCTCCTGGGTCTTCCTGATCTTCCTCAGTCCTCTTCCTCCTCCCCTCCTCAGTCCTCCTCCTACTCTTCCTCCTCGTCCTCAGTCCTTCTCATCAGTCCTCAACTGTCCTCCTCCCCAGTCCTCCTCCTCCTCCTGAGTCCTCCTCCTGGGTCCTCCTCCTGGGTCCTCCTCCTCCTCTTCATCCTCCTCCTCTTCCTCCTCAGTCCTCAGTCCCCCTCAGTCCTCATCCTTCTCCTCAGTCCTCCATCCTCCTCCTCAGTCCTCCCCCAGTCCCCCTCCTCCTCCTCCTATTCAGTCCTCCTCCTCCTCCTCAGTCCTCCTCCTTCACAGTCCTCCTCAGTCCTCCTCCTCCTCCTCCTGAGTCCTCCTCCTCCTCCTCTTCCCTCTCAGTCATCCTCCTCAGCCATCCTCCTCAGTCCTCCTCAGTCCTCCTCCTCAGTCCTCCTCCTCCTGGGCCCTCCTCCTCCTCTTCATCCTCCTCCTCTTCTTCCTCGGTCCTCAGTCCTCTTCCTCAGTCCTCCTCCTCATCCTTCTCATCAGTCCTCCTCCTCCTCCCCCTCCTTATCCTCCTCCTATTCAGTCCTCCTCAGTTCTCCTCAGTCCTCCTTCTCATTTCTCCTAAGTCCTCCTTCTGAGTCCTCCTCCTCCTCTTCCTCCTAAGTCCTCCTCCTGAGTCCTCCTCCTCCTCCCTCTCAGCCATCCTCCTCAGCCATCTTCCTCAGCCATCCTCCTCAGCCATCCTCCTCAGTACTCCTCAGTACTCTTCAGTCCTCCTCCTTCTCAGTCCTCCTCAGTCCTCCTCCTCAGTCCTCCTCCTCCTGAGTCATCCTCCTGAGTCCTCCTCCTCCTCCTCCTGGGTCCTCCTCCTGGGTCCTCCTCCTGGGTCTTCCTGATCCTCCCCAGTCCTCTTCCTCCTCCCCTCCTCAGTCCTCCTCCTACTCCTCCTCCTTGTCCGCTAATGTCCACCAATGTCCGTCCGAGTCCGCCAATGTCCGTCCGGGTCCGCCAATGTCCGTCCGAGTCCGCTAATGTCCGTCCGTGTCCGCCAATGTCCGTCCGTGTCCGCCAATGTCCCAAAAAACACGTCCGTTGTCTCATAGAATCCAAAAAGGACAGGACATAGGCGGACATAGACGGACGTGACACCCCCCCCCCCCCCCCCCCCCCATTATTACTTGTAACTTTACACGTGAATTTTTTATTCAATATCCGTAGACTAAGTCAGAAGTTTAAGAAGGGAGCAAGTTTGAACATAGAGCACGTATCAGCGAATTACGGACGGACTTTGTTTGTTTGTGCTGTAACATTTTTCCTATGTAACATTAAAATTCGTTAACTGATCCTCAAACTATAACAGATTTTATTCATTTATCTTTTACCTTTAGAAAACTGAAGAAGCTTCACGTGACCATGAGGAAGGTCCACGATTTCTTGTTACTTCACAAAAAAACGTCTGTAGCTTAATTAAATTTCAGATCACATCATTAATGGGTTATAAATATGACTAAACATAAGCCATATTAAGTGAATGTAACTTATTATTTAGGCTTTTAACAACTATATGTCACCCAAGTGACGGAAGTACAATCTTACTATATATAAAGCGAGACGATATATATCCGTACCATTTTACTGACACCACGGCATCAAATTTAACACGATTTTCCGCAAAAACGCGAATTAAATAGGTAATAATTTATTTAGTCTCTTGAGTCTTAAAACCACTCAGGGGTTAGACGGGTTCCTGCTAGTAGACTTTAACCTGTCGAGTGTCGACAATATTTCAGGAATGATTCCCGCAAGAAATTATATTCCTTCGTTTTGCTGTGATCCCTACTCTGGAACTAACTGCTGATGGAATTTCATACGATTCGTTGATTTTTTGTAAAAATTGAACTTATATTTTATAAAATTCCGATATTCTTCAACGCGAACGGTTGAAAAATTCCGAATCTTATGGTTAAGTAAGAATTTGCATTGTGTCTTATCGAAAGTGAGTAAGAGAACACTTGTGACAATTTTATTTACTGGTCCTCTTATTTGTAAAGATATCCTCAATACATTCAATGACAAAGTGTGATAACTGTTAAAACAGGGGTCGAATTCACAAAAAATAACGTAAACCGTTGATTTAAAGCAATCGCCGCTCCTGTCTCTTGATTGCTGATGATGATCAGGAACGCATGACGTATAAATATCATCACGACGATTATTGGTCACTCGAAATCGACCCGTTAAGAATACAATGTAAGTGCGACGGTTTTTTCTGTGCCTGTTACTAATTAATCCACAGGATCAAAATGTTTATTGTATCGATAAAAATGGATTTTAAGGCATAAGGAAGCATTGTTGAGTTCTGAAACCAAGTTTAATCGATTTCTCGTGCAATTTTAGGTCAGGAGTGGTCATCAAAATAAATTTTGAACAAAGTCGATATTTTGGTAAATTTCTAGCTTTCTGTCAGAAAATAAATCTTCGTTCTATTAGGGGTAATTGGATGTAACTACAGTACAGCTGTACTTACACCCACTTTCACAAGCATGCAAGCTCACCTGGTCCAAAGAGCGGGAAACGGAGAACGAGCTCTCAGCTCTGGTGACGTCATAGTCACGTGACCTCAGGCTCATAATCACGTGACCTCCGACCCAATCAATTGGGTTCTGGCCTGTTCAGCCCCCTGTCACCCGATCTTGAGGTGACGTACGACAACTCGTTAACCCAATCGATGTCTGGAGGGCTGCAAATTTTCACATGCCAAACTCACAACGGTTTTTCGGAGTTGTGCGAGATGACGACACATAGAGGCCGCAGAATTATGAGGACTACCAGATCCTGGTGGAACCTAAGCGATCCATGATATCACGACAGGCCCTAAAAATCAGGTCGAATAAAACTAAACAGGCACCCACATCAAACAACTTCAATAGCAGAACGACTCGTATTTGGAACGTAATTGTGCCTAAGCTTGGTATACGTGACTACTGTCTAAGTGTGGCCTGCCTGAAGTCTAGGATGAAGCAATCACTGCTCGTCAACCAGCATAACCATGCTGATCTTGATTGGACAAACAAAGATTTCGAATGCTCTAATCTAAACTTTGACATTAAGTCTACCCTAGGGTCCACACATCCAAAATGATTATCTTGAAATTGAAAATTAGCTGGGTGTGCATTTTCCTTTGTCTTACTAACGTGTGTGAGCGCAGTGTAGTGAGAAAGTGTTTTTAACAGATTTATTATTAGACTTAGGATTATGATTTTTAATATATTACATTGATATAAGATTTATTTTTGACAGGTACTTAATAAAGTTGATGAATTTCCCTCCCTATTAAAATTTTAAACCCATTTAGTGAAAATTGATAAACGAAGATCTAGATATAAATCAAATCAAATCATATTGATACATATTATAACCAACATTGCTTATATTCTGCCTTGTAAACAAAGAGCAAATCTTCTTAATGCCTTCTTCCTGTCCTAAAACTAAAACTTCATCCTATTAAAGTAAAGGCCAGTTGTTACCACAAGCTATTATACCGTCCCTCTCAAAAACATGCCTCAGCCTCCATCAAAAACAATTTTAGTTTTCAGTCCTTCTAGTTTCCAAAAATCTACCGAGCTAGTGTTCTGGTGTGCACAAAAGCACCTAAGCCCGTGCATTCCTTGCCCCGCTAGCTGCCAGTCCTTGACAAACTTCCAATAGCAAAGATCAACTAGTCATTTACAAATTGAGCACTATACAATTTTAATTGTTTTAAATATTTGACTTTGTAAAATGAGCTAAAACATTGATTTATTAGTTTCATTGATTTATTAGTTTCATTGAAACGCACATATTATATAATATTATGGCAAATGCTACGAAGTAGCGCGCGCCGGGCCAAACCATTAACAATGGTAAACTTTTTATTTTTTTAAAGTAAGGCAAAAACCAGAAAACTAATGGTTTAAAAAATTTACAATAAATTAATTTTATGTAATTGTGCTTTTTACGCGGGGAAATAGGACACTAGCGTTTTTGATCGCTTGCGCTTGTTGATATATTTTAAAATTATCTCAAGTAATTTATTTAAGTGCATATTATTTGTATCACGTCGTGACCCACGGTCATTTCACTGTAGAGTTTCTACGTTGTAGCGCGATGCACTACTGGGTCGCGCGCGCATCAAATAATACTTCTCGCAACCACATGCAAATCGGCGAGATGCGAAGGATTGACATCGTGAATCAAGTTTCTACGATACAGGGGAGCCGCGCACGGCGGGTCATACAACGTATGACAACATATTATATAATTGATTCTAAATACATTGCAAATGATTTGATCTCGATCTATGAAGTTTGAAAGGAGTGTACTGCTTTATCGAGGGAAATATAATAAATTGCGCCATATTCAATATATATTACATATGATCACTTAATCTGCCGCAAATTTTGCGTTATGCTAAAAGTTTTAAGCTGTACAAAACTTGTCATACGTTGTATGACCCGCCGCGTACGAAGTGCGCAGCTCCCCCTGTATCGTCAGGACCATATCGTCAGGACCATAGTAGTAAAACAAAGTATTTTTTAGTAAAACAAAGTATTTTATTTATTAGCAGTGCAATCAATTCATATGATATAATTATAAGAATATAATAGTACGTCACACCCAGTTAACTGTTACGTTCGAGTAGTCGTGCCATGGCTAAATTTAACTAGGACCAGTGGTGTCGATTTACATTTAAAAGGTGATTCTAAGTGACACGAATGGAAAATTTTAAGAAAAGACGGATCAAAACACAAATCCAAGGACAAGGAGACCCCACTGCAGGACCATACATGATATTGGCTTGTGCATGGCCCAAAAGGTTCCAGTTGTCCATACCAGGAAACTGTACGTAGCTGGTCAACTAGTTTTGAATTCAGACTAGGCTTGATGAGTTCTGGGGTTTCTAGAGTTAAGATTTGATGGTGCCAGGTTTGTTTAGGCGGACATGGAAATTATGCGAGGAATATATAGGTATATAAAAATCATATCAATATAAAAATAGATCCAAAAATAGATCCAAAGATTCACACGGCAGTCAGGGAACTTCCAGACAGGATGCTTTTGAAACAGGTATAGTGAAACGACCGTGGGGGTCGCAACGTGATACAATACAAAACCATATAAATTGAAACCACCAACATTCAAAATATAATAAAGCGAAATATTGTATTGCCGTTAATTAAACATTATTATATTAACAAATAATTTATTGCTTTAGAATGTGGAATGAGATAATAAATAATTGAGCCGCGCAAATTCTGGGAATCTAAAATATAGCGCACTAAAAGAATCGAGCGCTATCCTTGAATTATTCAAAACAGTCAACAAAGCGTGTGCACTAACTTTTTGATGTTGCCGATTCTACAGTGCTATACTTGCTGAACCGCCGTCATGATTACAGCACGATGGTGTTGCATTTGTGTGAGCTGGAGATTCATAATTCATACAACAGCCTCTCTGTTTCAGAAATAAAAGACATGTGATGATCGTGTTCAACTTTCTCTGATATACAGGATTTTTAGTTATCATACCTACATTGCTTCTATGTTCCGGGAAGGGACTTTCCTCATTAAACCATCAATCACAGATATCCCGATCATTCAGCTGAGTCCACTGAGGTGATTCTACACAGTGTTGTAATATTGCTTAAAAACAATGATATTATTGGGATTATTAGCTCACCTCTAGAATAGGTGATGCTGGGATTTGAATCCCGTACCGTTCAGAGGTGGTAGTGTTTACCAGTGAAGTCTGTTAGTTTGTACTGTTTTATTGGAAGATTTGAGGTCCGACTTTGTTGTGTGCCTTTAATCACCGAGGCTTGTCTCGGTGGCCCGAGGGCGACTCGGGCACTTGACGATTGTGAAACAGCGATTGTAAGCTGAAAGAAGAGGGGCCTCCAAAAGATCCTGAATCTTTTGCCATTGCCGTAGTCACTTAAATAGATGTCTTTTAAAGTCAATAAGTAATCAATGATCAACTTTCCGAGTAGATGTTAGCGTTGTCCTTTTATTAAAATTCCAATTTTTCAGGAGGTGACCGGGAATCCCGGTCCCGATCCCGGTCAATCACTCAAATTTGCCGGGATTTTGACCGGGATCTTTTACATAATTTCATTCACTGTGATTTTAAGTTTTTGTGAATTTCATCTTTGAACAACCTCTGAGCCAAATAAAACAATGTTTAAAATTGCTAAACAAGTTTAGGTAACTAATATCGTTACATAACTCATAAGTGCAAACTAACATCAAGTTTTCAACTCGGGCTACGTCCAATTGTCAATTGGAATTGGAGAATGAAACTGTTGAATAATTTGAGGGATCATTGATTGAGGAGTGAGGTATGAGGGTGAACTTGAGTAATCAGTACATGAACATTATTGGTGTAGTACATTAGGCCCATGCCCCATATTGACGGTTTTTTTATAGTTTTTTCTAATTTAATATTCTAGTTATTACTTATTCAAATTGTTCAATTATAATGTAAATGAAAGTTGCAGCTTTCAATATGAGAATACCAGTTTTGGTCCCGGTCATCCCGGTCAAATCTCGGTCATCCCGGTCATCCCGGTCAAATTGGATTGTTGGTCCCGGTCCCGGTCCCGGTCCCGGTAAGATAGAAATCCCAGAAATTATTGGTCCCGGTCCCGGTCACGGTAAATTGATAATCTCGGTCCCGGTCCCGGTCAAGTCACATTTTGTATCCCGGTCCCGGTCTCGGTCCCGGTCAGGCCTAAAATCATGTCCCGGTCACCTCCTGCAATTTTTTAATAAGTGTTCATGCTATGTACAAAAATCCCGTAATCAATTTATTTTCATAACAGCATTTCGTAAGCCCAACGAGAATTTAACGTATTACTTGGCTTAGAGTGTTAACGAGTAAACCATACCACAGCACACAGGGGGCCGTGATTGTAATAGATTCTGTGTTTTAAAATGTTGTTTAAATAGGAAAACAAGTTTCTACATCTACAGCTTTCTTGCAGGATAGGGTTATTTTAATTTTGAACATAGTTTGAAAAATGTCTTGCATCATCTTTGCACAGCTTGGGCCGGTGATGTACTAGTGAGTAGCACATGTCATTAAAAACTTCTGAGGGACGGTTATGTTAATAATCAATTGCAATTTAATGTTACATTATTTCCAATTGTGTGGTGAAAAAATCATTACTAATTAGCCTAAAACTCTAGGCGTTATCAATACTTTCCCTTACTTGACAAAGAATCCTCCTTGCTTGATAAAGAAACCCCCCACTGGAATATCAATAATTGCATGTTTGGATGAATGAAATTATCTTTGGTATCGAATTTGATGTTTTACAGTAATCGTTCATCTCAAATCAGTAACTAAATTCTCATACAATCTAGATATGGAAACTTCGGTTGATTCTAATGGAATAGAGCTTGTTTCTATGGCAGCCATTGAGGATGAGGTGACTATCTTATATCCATCAATTTATTGAAAATTTCCATGCTGGACACTTTTAAGCATTTAATAATCACTGACTAAAGCTTTAGTTTTTGATTGCAACTTAATTAAATTATGACAAACCATCAGTTTTATTTACAACTAAATGATTTAAGTCTCTTTTTTTACTCTATGTTATTACTCTCAATCATATTCAGGCTGAGAAACGTGCACACCATAATGCGTTAGAACGGAAAAGAAGGGATCACATTAAAGACAGTTTCTACTGCTTGCGGGATGCTGTCCCCCAACTCCGTGGAGAGAAGGTAAAAATTTCAACTTAGATCAGAAAATGATCTATTTAAATAGTACTGTATGTGTAACCTTACTATTGTACTAAGTTCAGTATCCTATAAGTTATTGGTACCATGAATTATTATTCAGGCATCCAGAGCTCTTATTCTGAATAAAGCCACGGACTACATCAAATCGTTGAAGGGCAAAAACATGTGCCACAAAAAAGAGATCGACGATATCAAGAAACAGAACGATGTTCTGGAGCAAGAAAGTAAGTACAAAATTATTGCCCATTCAGCTCGTACATATTATTACCTTATCATTCTTTTTAATCATCCAAAAATGTATTCGTCATACTATACTTTGAAGGTTTTAAAATGTTAAATATTCAAATTATAATATGATGAACAAACTTATTAACGATATTCTTCTCTTCCCAGTCGATAAGATAATCAAGCTAAACAACTCGCTTGGTAAGGATCGTATTGAGCTAGTTGGTGAAGAGTTTGTTAAAGTGGTTGATGGGAACACGACCGCTGGTAATCCTCAGTCCACACCTCCTACCTTTACGTAAGTCTGAAATATTTAAGACACTTTAAGACAACTATTTGAGATACTACAACAATCTAAACGACATTGTCATACCCGTGGTCGTAATCTTCACAAATATTTTAACATTTCCTCTGTAGTGCCTCCTTCTAGCTGATTTAATTTGTATTCCCTCAGACGGATAACGGAAAAGGATAAAGGACCGTGTATAGGGAAACGGGAACTCGACTTTCCCGATCTTGAAGAGGGTTCTGAAGATGTCAAACCTGGTGACAGTAAAACAACCGTAATGAAGATCACAAAACCCCTCATCAAGTGAGTGAACTTTCTCTGTCCTCGAGCAAATTACTTCACGCTCACCTGACTTTATTACCTGGTCCAAATCTTTCTGTGTATTAAGTGACCTTATACAGTAAAACCCCGATTTACTGCGCCCGATTTACCGCAAATACCGCGGTCATTTTCTTCCCCTTAAATGGGAGCTTAACTTGAATACGACAAAAATCAAAACCCTGACTTGCTGCGGACCACGACATATTGCGGCTCTCTCATTTAATTTCCCCCAAACTCTGGGGTTTTACTGTTCCAAGAAATTAAGAAAAATTAGGAGAGAAAATCTCGAAGATAGCCTTTTTCGTGAGCCTTAATTAATGGGAATATTACTTTATATCCAATAACCATTTACCATGTCTTACTTTTCCAATTTCCTACTTCCCGATTTTATAGTTTCGTGCTATAATAAATTAGCCCAGGAGCTTAATTAATTTAGAAATAATAGGATGATCTCGTATGTCAATGTAAAGGGAGCATTCTCATTGCACAACCCTGACTCCTCTATGATCTATCCCAACCTCAGCTTATTCTTCTTGTTACCTTTTAACATTATTCCGTATATAATATAATATTATATACTATACTTCGAGTGTAGAATGATTTATAGCACACTCGACAAAAATTTGCAAGTCTGTTGAAATCTTTCTACTCGCAAAAGCCAAATTTTTCTTCGTGACACCGATGATAAATGCGTGAGGTCAACCGGGACATAATATAATCATACGAATTAATTCTGAACATTTAAACTTGAAAACTGTTTAATTTAAATAACATTTACCCCGACAATACGTGCCCTACCAGTAACATTTTGCCGCTGATCGCAGCAAATTGTCTTCTCTATGCAGTATGTCTTATGAGAGCGAATAAAATTCACTCCTCATCCTGTTCGACTAACTCCTTCTATCCCCCAGAACAGAGAATGTTTCAGACACCAAGACTGATGTGAAGAACCCAGTGAGAGTCAACATCGGCTCTGTAAAACCACAGACCGCCAAGATAGCATTTGCTCAGTAAGTGGATGCTATTAATCGCCAACTAATTTAGTTCAAGATCGGTATTTCCATAACTAATTTAGTTTATATACGCTGTATTTGTCTACGTTTTTGCAAGATACGGTTCTGCTGTTCTCCTTGCACTGCATTATATAACTTTTCCACAAAATTCACACCCCTGGGTTTTTTCACCGCAAAGATCATTATGTTAGGTCTACTTAATTTAATTCCACGAATTAATTGAACTCGTAGAACTAAATCATTATATTGTTTTAAAGAAAGTGAGAGTCATATTCTGATATTTATGATCTGTTGAACTGTCCACACAGCTTCTTAGCAAGGCTGATATAACAAGAAACCTGCTGCTCAGCACCGGCGTACTTGACCGGAAGATTGTTTCTAATAGAACTGTGAACTGTGCTATCTATAAGTAACCAAGCTGATAGGAGTCAATATCAAGGTAGCGAGGGTTGACTGTTGAGTTATGGAAACTAGTCTTGTCCACTGTAATTCACGTGATACGTCACGTGATTCTAAATGCGTGTTCCCATTCTGGCAGCTATATAAAGCACGTTCCCGACAGCAGTGTGTATAAAAATAGCTCTCTCCACATGTGCCATGCTTACTCCATGCCTAGATTGTATATCCGGCTAGACGCCAGCCAATCAGATGTCGTTATAATCAGCACGTGACCTTGTGCAAGCAATGGGCCTGAACTAGGAAACCAAGCTCCGCCCCGATTGGCAGTTCGTCGATACGGCAATTTTTATTGGTTAGCAGTGATTTGTCTTCGCTGTGATTGGATGGTGTGGACCGTGGTGATTTATATATATCGTCCTGAATTGTTGATGAATTGGCGGTAAAAATGGTTAGACTCTACGCCATGTACAAACTTGTACTTCGTATGTGGTTATAGAATCTATAACCACATACGAAGTACAAGTTTGTATATTATATACACAGGGATACGCTTTCATAATTGCATTGGTGATTAATTACGGAATTGATTACGCGACAATTCCTATAATGCAAATGTACTGCTAAAATTTATTGAGATCAGGGGATAGCAGTTTACAGGATTAAATTATATAAATTAGTTTCGATATCTAGTACCGTTAAGGTCTAGAAAGATGTATGATTTTCTAAATGTCATATTGTGGTTGCGGTGCGGTTGAAAGATCAATTAGATTATTGGGAGCAATTGTCACTTGTAACAAGATCACTTGCACCCAGAATCGGACCAATATCCCAGCTGCCCACATCCAGAAAGTTTTATATTTCCTCCCAGATGCGTTTTTTTCTAAATTCTGTGGCCCGCTCGCTTCGCTTGCAAGTTTGGGGAGGGGGCTGTCGGCGAGCGAAGCAAGTCGACGTGTCCAATCCAGCTGCGCAGCGAGCAAGCTGTGGCTGGGGTCGGGGGCGCAGCCCCCAGCAGGGTCTAGGGGCGAAGCCCCTTGGCGGGGGGCCAGGGGGCGCAGCCCCCCGGAAATTTTTTGCGAAATAGGGTGTTTTAGACGGCATTTGGCATTAAAGAAATTTGTAGGACAGCAATAAACTGGGATTGAAAAGAATCAAGTAATCACGTAAATTTGATAACTTCACAACAGCAATCTGCATTCTCCAATCAGAATATTTCATTGTGTTCCAAAACTGACAGGATGTTCCTCTTTGATTTTTATACAATCGAAACATTTTCTTCAAAAATTTCCTCAATTAATTTGTCTTCATTCCAAAAAAATATTTCGAAATTTAGGAGTTACTTCTCAAAAATTTCCTCTTTTTCTCCCGTTTTTCCTCCCAAAAAAAATTTCCTCCCAGGCTGCCTGGCAAGATGGCGTGTTTCTGGATGTGGGTCCCAGCACGTCATTTTTACCTTTCTTCGAGATTGATTTAGGGCTGTTTCTATTTTTGAGATGTATACAAATGACTTGCACCAGAGCCACTCAGATATTTTAATAATATTCAATATTTTTATCCTTCAGAGCCGGAAGTGCTAATAAGAACGGAGGAACCATACAAATCCCCGCATCAGCCCTTGCAAAGGCTCTACCTAACGGATTTAAAAATGTTACGGCGATTTACAAACAAAGTATGTTGGATTGTCTGTTGTCTGTTTTTCACCATTTTGATCGTCCATTCTGGTTATAGTAACACTAGTTTAATGTAGTTAAACGTCTTTTATAAAGATAGTTTTAATGCTTTCAGCATTAAAAATGCTTTTAGCAAGTAAATATTCATTACATATAATTTGTGATAGATCTAACCAAGCTAGAGCGTGAGCAATCTATCCAACTTAACCCGAACAAATATTTTCAGCTGGCAACAACAAGCCAATAAGACTGCAGATAATCACTCATAATGGTGCTACGACTGGAGCCAAGGGGGCTCAGCTCTTCTCCGTTAAAACTAACAGCCCCAAGAAAACAGCTCCAGATGCCAACAAGGACAAGCAAGATGTTCAGGACAAGAAAGACGGCAACATTGTAAAAGATTTAAAGGACATTGCTATCAGCAGCGAGAAAAAAGAAAAGGAAGCTGAGAATAAAGAGCCTGAAGAAAAGAAGGAGGAAGCAAAAACCCAGGGTGAAGCCGCCCCTGCAGTAACTTCCACTGAAAAGAAACCAGAGAGGAGACCCATGTCAGATGGCCCGAGGACGCCGCAAAATCAGCCACTATATGCTCGACATCGCATCCTCCACTCAAGTCCTTCAAAAGAAAAGAAAAACTTAAAAGATAAGCCGGCTGAAAATACAGGAGCATCAGAATTTGATTCCTACAAAACGGAACCCAATTTCCCTGGTGAGGGTAACGCTCCGACGATGACCCAAAACAAAATGCAGGCCCTGAAAAGGGACCCCAGTGCCATTGCTACGATCAGCGAGTCGGAGCTGGCATTCCTGACCAGACCTACTAACAACGCAGGTAACTTGCGTAACTTGTTTAGACGCGCACACTTTTAGCTGCTCACCACCGTCTTCTCTGTAGATTGAAACAAGTTCCAGAGATTTTATACCATGTGGGAATTATTCCGAAATCTTGCAATTATTTTATTTTTATTTTAACCTTTTTATTTCTTCAAGAGCGTGTTTAATTGCATTTTAAATTTTAAAGGGTTTTTGAAGGATGGGAATAAAATCAATGGATCATGTTTCAATCTATAAGATGTCATTTCATTGTTGCTGTGATCATGTTTCAAGCACACTTTCATGCTAGTCAGCGATTTGAATAATGATTAACTGTCTGTTTACATAGCAATGCGAGTTTACGAAAAAAGTCGGCGACAACTTGGCTTGTATTCAATAACAGTAGGGCAACAGTAACTAAAACTACTAAAATCCCCAGCTTATTAAACTCAAGATGGTAGAGAGTAGAGACTAACACAATATGAGAACAATAACAACATAACCCTAAAATAAAGAGAGAGAAATATTACAATAATTACATTCCAAATTATCTTATTACACCATGTCATTGGTGAAGTAGGTAGTAGTTCACGGCAGAGTTACACAGCAGGGAAAGATAACGGAACGGCAGTGAGTGACAGAGCTTCGTCCAAAGAAGGGAGGAATTTGGCTAACAAGATCGAACATGGCAACATTCCCATCCTATACAAAGGTTATTTGTCATAACATGATTTTCCTTGTTAAATTCGGACCATTATTGGTCTTTGAACGCGATAGATTATCGATTACCTGCTTCATCGAGATTAATTAATTAATTCATTAACTTTTCTAATTGATTGATTTAATGACTTAATTGATCAGGATCCCTGTTATCTGACCGTGATAAGGAGATGGATGATATGAAGGAGCCAGCTCAGAAACTAGTTCTCTACAGTGCTAGAGCTATGGACGTACGTACATTTCTTAAATGTCATCTGTTTTAGACTGCTCTGTTGTGTTACGTATAACTGATACAAAGGGCATGGGGTTTTTCCACTTTTTTTTTTCAGAAAACCGATTTGTTGAACAATTATGTCAAAAGTAAACCACCCCCCCCCCCCCGTCCCTGCGTAGGAAAAACTCCACTTTCATGAATCAAATCAATTAACCAACTCATTAAATTAAACCAAGAATAAACTTCTATATTCCAAATTTATTGAAATCTCAATACATTGATAACGTTATACTATCACTAATAATTGGCTTACTAATAAGCTTACATATTACTAATAATTGTAAATTAGTAATTTAATATTACTAATAATTAGCTCGAAATGCGTAGAGCTGGTGACACCTGTTTAAAAGGACAGGTGTCGCAAAATGAATAAAAATGGGTACAGAGATAGTTTAAGATTGACTTTTCTGATGTGATAAAGTTTACAAGAGCAGCCAAAGCATGTCTGTAACATTCTTGAATCTAGAATTGTACATTATGCCCATATTATAAGAGACATTAGTCTCAGGAATCCCAGTAACCTGGCTATTCTGTCATCTATAACAAAGTAGATAATGATGTATCTCATGATTAACCCATATTACGACTGCCAGCTATAGAATCGTATCTCTGTCGAGGGCTCCGGAGTCCGGGTACGTGAAGATAGAACGGTGCACTAGTAGGGGGGGGGGGGCCGGGGGGGGGGGGGCCGGGGGGGGGGGGGCTACTCGGATCTTTTTAGAACTATTTAATGTATTTGCCCCAAGTGGATTTTTGGAACCGTATAAGTGAATATCATTGCAAAGATTACAGGGGGGGGGTCAACCTCATTTTACCTCATGAGGCTAGCCAAAAAAGGCAAAATTGGGATGAGGTAAAATGAGGTAAAATGAGGTAAATAAATCTAGTTTTCTAAGCCTTTTTTTAGAGACAAAAAAGGTTTATTCGAAGTTATTATACTATAATTCGAGGCTGTGCATGGTCTCCCATGATATTTAATGGTTTATTAGGGGTGATGTGGTCCCTGGGAAGGGACATTCCCAGTTTAACCTACTTACTCTCCAAACTTGGGGTAAATAAAACTTCGCATTATAATTATTATTTATGAAAAGAAAATTGAACATTTCAATTTCCATGATCCATTAGGATATTGTTAATAGCACTTGCTAAGTTTTGTTAAGGAATTAGCAACAACTTTAGTGTCACTTTGGCAGTTGCCAATTTATGGGGATATTTCCGCATTGCATGACATGGACCATTTAAATAATATCTTAATTTGATATTGCGATTATCGAGTCACTCTGAAACAAATTGTGTCTAACTAGACCAAATGTAAACAACAGTTGTGCATGGAACTGGATTGGATATCTACATGAATTTAGTCGAAATTGCATAGTGAAAGGTCATTCCATAATAAATTTCTCGTATAAACTCATACTTCATACAATTCTAAGTTCTTATGTACATGTTCAATGTTCATGATTCGCTGTAGAATATAGGGCGGTTCACAAAACCAATTTTCGTTCAAATAATTAGATATCACCTCGAATTAGTTGCTCTATAGGGTCAGGAACAACCAAAAAATTTTTTGTGTCTCTACGGTTTCGTATAATACTGACTTGGGCCATGCCCATATTTTTCACCAATTTTTAACAGGTAAAATTCTATAAATCGTCAATCTAGTCACGAAGGAGTATGGGAGGAGTTCTAAATGTGTGCTCCTCTAATATAAACAGTAGGAAATGATTAACTTTAGTCGAGGTTTCAGGTCTCTACAATGTCGAGAAGTTCCTGCAGGAATTTTCGCATTGCGCTGAAGCGCAAGATTCACTGCGCCAAAAGCGAAGGTAGTAGAGACATGAGACCTTGACTAAAGCTAACCATTTCATACCATTGCTATGAGAGTAAGCCACTTTCAGAGTCCTGAACACACTCCTATACCTCTTAATCGTCAATTATATGAATTTTACCTGTTAAAATATATCATCTTTAACTGATATCAATTTAGTTTAACACTGTTAGTTTTAAAAAAGAACATAATACTTCACACCAAACTAACGCACAATATGGTAATATAAAAAAGGAAGGTTTTCCTTGGATTCCAAATTCAACTTTGATTATATCCTGGCACTGATTATCATTTCTCGATTGTTATCCATTTACCAATGCAGTCAGCAAGTTCCAATTTAGGTAGACTAGGTTTTCGCATCTTCATATTTTGTTCAGAAGCAGGCCAGAAGGGGTTGTTACCAGAGGAATATCTTCTTGGAACAAGGGAATTAATGAGGTCTTCATTTATTTGGGAAGTTGGTCGTTTAGCTCCGGACAGTCTATGCACATTGCACGGTTAGTAGCCGCAGGGAGTGTGCACGGAGTGTGCATAGACCGTGCAGGGAGTGTGCAGGGACTGACCGTGCAGGGACTGTGCATGGAGTGTTCTCTTGTTGTTGTATGGACCGTGCAGGGACCGTGCATAGACTGACCGGAGCTAAACGACCAACTTGCCATTTATTTCTTCATAACTCGTCACTGACAGTCCGGACAGGATGAGCATTGACGAGATCCACTGATTACTTCATAGCTCGTCATTGATAGGATCAGTATTAAATGAGGTCGAATGATTACTTCATAGCTCGTCACTAACTGGATCAGCATAACATGACTAACAACTAACGAGGTCCAGTGATCTTTTGCTGATACGTCAAGAGAAGATCAGCTATAAATATCGAAAAAAATTAGCTTAGAAATTACAGAGTACAAATGCCTTCTTTACAACTAACTCTTTGGCCTCATCTTTTTAAATCACTCATTCCCTCTGAAACAAGATAATGCTTAGGACTAGGAGGAACTTAGTTAACTTCTTGTATGATTCAGTAAGAGGAAAATTCCTTAGTAAGCTAACATTCTTTTGTAGGATGTTACCACTTATCATATAATATCTGTTATCCAGCATAATCCCACAACTAGACTCTCTTATTCTTGAGTCTTGACAGTGACAACACTATTTTGATGCTCGGTCCAGGTCTCCAAGAAAACCTTCCTTTTTATATTCTCATATTGTGTGTTAGTTTGGTGTGAAGTATTATTTTCTTTTTTAAACTAACAGTGTTAAACTAAATTAATATCAGTTAAAGATGATATATTTTAACAGGTAAAATTCATATAATTGACGATTAAGAGATATGGGAGCGTGTTCAGGACTCTGAAAGTGGCATACTCTTATAGCAATGGTATGAAATGGTTAACTTTAGTCAAGGTCTCATGTCTCTACGACCTTCGCTTTTGGCGCTGTGAATCTTGCGCTTCAAGCGCAATGCGCAAATTCCTGCAGGAACTTCCCGACATTGTAGAGACCTGAGACCTCGAATAAAGTTAACCATTTCCTACTGTTTATATTAGAGGAGCACACATTTAGATCTCCTTCCATACTCCTTCGTGACTAAATTGACGATTTAGAGAATTTTACCTGTTAAAAATTTGTGCCGAGATTTACCTCATTTTACCTCATGAGGCCAGCCAAAAAAGGCAAAATTGGGATGAGGTAAAATGAGGTAAAATGAGGTTGACCCCCCCCCCCCCCCCCATTACACTTTCAAACCAATACATAAACCGATTCGAAATAAATAGAATTAGAACAAATAAATAGAACAAATAATGAGAAATCCGTTTTTTATTAATCATGCGACTCATTACGGACAACTACAAGATCTGTTTGATATAAAATAAGTTCTGAAAATTGTAGCATTAAAACTCTGACAATTCAAGCATTAGTAGCCGTTCTAAGCACAACAAGCACACACACACAAACATGACCACACGGTATAAGAACAGTTCCTCTAGAGTTATCCAGACAAATCCTCCGTCACTGTCTGTATTTGACTCACGGATCAAGGCGTCTTCCTTGCTTGGTTTCAGTTGTCGATCATGTGCGTAATACCACTAGGTCACCTAGCCTCTGTAGTCACGTGGGGCTGACAATCGCTGTGATTGGGTACAGGGGAGGTCAGGTGAGCTTGAGGTGCCTCTTCTCACGTCACAGCAATGATCCCCTGTTATTACATTATCATATTTTATGATATATGAATATTGAATAAGGTGTGCGTATATATGTTATAATCAATAAGCTTCTCGTTATCTTAAGATTTTATCAACAGCTCAAAGAACAATCCCGAATATCTACCATATAATCGTGTTTTATGTGGTTCAAACTTCAAATATTTGCCTCTGACATTTCCTGACATTTCATGGTTTATTACAGTATCGCTTATGTGCCAGGTATTCCTGGGTTCTACTATATGGATTTAGTCACCATAGTACCCTGTCCATAACTGCAAAGCGCATTTTGATAGTTTTAGCATGACATTTTCGACAAAAAATAAGAAACTAATCCATGCCTCAAGATAAAAGTTTAATGAGGATGCAACAGGTATTTTTGTGTGCAGTTAGGATTTAAGTTGCGGTAAAACATTTAGTGTCACTTTTTCCTGTTAAAAAGTTAAAGTATTCTGTCAAAATTTGAGTGGCTGAGGATAGCAATGGCAAAATATTTTCGAGGATTTTGTTCGTGCAAAAGGCCTAGAAGCAATTTGGCAATAGAGATCATTTTTAAACGCAGTTTAGAGAACGATTCAAATAATACGATTTTAAATGCATTCTAGGGCCTGCCAGCAGCTTCAGATAACTTAGCTGCAGAGGGTCTAATTGTATTACAAATGCCTGGCTGCAGATAGTCTGACTGCACTCCAGATAGCTTAGCTGCAGACAACAATCTTACCAAGGTTTTTTCTACACATGATGTGATGATGCGCAGAAACAACGGAGAAAATATCGATCGGTGGGCTTGCCAACAACATGAGCTTCGATGAGGGTCTACCACTTTCGGAGAGCAGAGCTTGTCTCTGATGAGATCCATGCTGTAGATGTTGATTGTTGGTGTAGCATTATTTGCCCTAGACATCCTCGCAGACCAGCTTGAACTTCCTGCACGTGTACAAATCAGTGAGGGCACACTGTACTCATATACTCGTCCCTTCAGGGCGTCAGCAGCTACCTTCATGCCGGTGGAATTGAAAAATGAAAATTACTATAATTTTTAGCAAAAATTTCAAGGAACTGGAAGCATATCATTTATGGTATCATCACGTTTCAGTATGCAGAAAAAATATTCGTTGACAATAAATTTCTGAAATTAACTATTTTGCACCTCTCGAAAGCAAGGCAAGCCTAATTACATGTACCTCATACGATTATGAAAACTTGGCAAGTATACAATATCGTAAAATCAAAACAAACATGGAACCTATTGATATTGGGAAAGGGGGAAGGGGGAAGGGGGGGGGGGGGGAGGAGAGCGTAATACTAGAAGCCAGATAATATGTAATTAATAATTATGTATGTATTATATCGCAATTAGTTTTACGAGTGTGTTACAGGATCACGAGGTATAATTTCTAAACTGTTTTTTTCCCCTGCAAAGTTAAAATGGCAGTGTTCTCATTTAAAAACATTGTACGTACAAAAATCTTCAATTTCTGACAACTTTACGGTGCTATCAATGACTCTGCGTCAATCCTGGTTATATCAATAAATAATAATAATAATAAAATTTGGTAGCTTAAACACAAACTCTACGCCCAGTGGATAAACCACAAAACTTATGCTCTATTGTGTGAAACAAAGATACTAGATCAAGATAACTATCAAGGAGTGTATGCATAGGACATAAAAAGTTTTGGAACGAAGATGACATGCAATAAGGGGAATAAGTCATATAATTGTGAGATTATCTTTAAAATTACATTCCCTTTAATTTATATTTGTCTCCAGGGATCTCGTCCGTTTGCGTGTCACATCTGTGGGAAGAGTTTCAACATGCTATCATCACTAAAGGTGCACGAACACATTCATGTTCCTGTTAAGAAGAAACCCTACCCCTGCGACCTCTGTCACAGGTTCGTAGTTCGTTCTATAATGTTTATTGCTCCTGGTTTTCTGTACGTGCTAAAGGTGTTTTTTTGGCAACTTTGTTTCTAACTTTTTTTTCGTTGATTTGTAAATGTTGGTTTATTTCAGGTCGTTCATGACGTTGCGGATATTAAGTCAACATAAGGAGAGTCATTACGGCCGAATCTCTACCTTCCATCGCCAGGTAGACACATTTGTAGGCTACTTCCCTCAAGCGATTGTAGGGACTAATCTGCTTATTATGGCATATTGACAGATTGTCATCTTATCTATGAAAAGGTTAAATATCCTTTATCCATGATACATTTTTGATAAAATAGACATTCGACGAGTCCAAATCTAAAGCCCTCTTCCTTTCAGTCCTCACTCGGTAAGAAGTCTCAAGTTAGCTTCGCTACCCATCCTCAGAGTACCTTGAAGAATGGTAATGCTGGTAAGTAACCTCTGACCCTCCATGCCACAATATACAGGGTGGGCCAAAAGTCAGTACCCATGCGTTGGCCTTTATAGCTCAGTCACTGAGTGCCCAATTTAAATACTTCTTTCTGGTATGACTTAGTACCACCACTGGTTCGAGGAATTTGTCAACTCGAAAAATATTCGCGTTCATTTTTTTCAAATAGAGGTTCATTTTCACATTTATTTGATAGTTTGGATAGTCAGATCAAGCTAAATGTTATTGAATTGTGTTTGGCCATTCCAATTACGTTTGTCCTGAAAGAATTAGAACTGTAGCTTCTCAGATGACCGAGATATGAAGCATAACGAGTTTATTCATTACGTGTGATCAGGTGATTGGTTTACCTAATCACGTGATAAGGTGACCCCCGTTAACTACCCCGTTAAACATTATATGAGAATTGTTAAGGGTGCCCAATTAAGGTGTCGTGTCACGGTGTCACATAATCACCCAGTCAATTTTGTTAACGAGATACAGAAAATGCTTGATAACTTCGTCATTTCTAATCCGTTTTGCCTCATGTTTTCAGATCATATGCAACAGTTGATTATCTACCGTCTCTGAAAAAATTAGGCGTTCAGCATGTTCAGAGAAAACAATAAAGGTGTTTTAATATTGAATGGGCGTGGTCTAAAATATTCGAATTTTCAAATTTTGACGACGGAATCCTCGAACCAGTAAGTACAGTATGCCATCTGCAAAGCAACAGCTCTCAAATATAAAACACAGCGGAGCTATTAAGGCCAACGTATGGGTACTGACTTTTGGCCCACCCTGTAATATTCAGGAGATCTGTGTTTTTATGTAAATTAAAATTATTCAAACAAATTAACATTTGACTTGGTCTCCCTCACAATCGTTCTTCTAAACCAAGTTTTTATTTTCAGGGACACGAACCCAATCTCCCCGGACCTCAATAACAAACATATTCCACGTGCGCGCGAGCAGTCCAAACGATACACCCAACGAGAAGAAATACAGCACAATCACTATCACACCAAGTAAAGGGACAGTGGCTATGGGCAGTAGCAAGAGTAGCGGTGGAGCCAGTACCAGATCTACTAGTCAGGTATTACTTCTTTCAAGAGCGGCTATTTCCCTTCCTCGGGATATGCTCTAAATTATATATTTCAAGTGTAAGATGTTCTTTTACTTTCTCCACTCATCATAGACGTATGATTATTTAAGTAGTCGTCATTGAATTAAAGCTATTTGTAAATATGATTTTAATGATGTTCGTCAGAGCGACTGTGTTTCTGTTGACGATCTTTTGCACGTAAGTTTTTTAAACGAAGGTATCTTCAGAGAATTCTACCAACGACACGAGTCAGACAAGGACAGGTAATAGTACAAGCAAGACCTGGAGCTGGAGCCACTGCTTACAAAGTCAGAACTAAAGCAGGTTAGTCTTACTTCTCTAATTATCCATCAATAATTGGTAGATAACAGTCTAATTATTGAGTTTGTTGTGTACGCGACCGAATAACGATGTTAGCTTTTTCTCGAATGATATCACTCTCATGACTGTGTAGCGATGTCACAATTCCGGTAATAATGGCCTTAGTTACCAATGAAGTGGTCGGCAACATTTGATCAGTGTTGGAAAAGCCATCGAGTAAGAGCAATTATAAGGCACGCGCTAATGCGATAACCTATACAAATACATAATAGAGCATGAATACATGGTATAGCATACAATGTATACTGCACTTCCTTTTAAAAGAATTGCTTAGCAGTGCGACGGTTGTCTGGGCGTTACCTGTTTCTTTCTGTAACAAGTAATTTATGAATGCAGGCTTGAACAAATTGACCGTTTCGGCGGTTTATGTTTGTTCTATCTTTGGTTTAAGTACAGATTCGGAGGAACTTAGCCTTACGGAGCATCGGCAACGCGTGTACGATACGTGGTTATTAGCGCGCGCCGCACGTGATAACCATTTGCTCAAATGCTAACGATCGCGCGTTTCGCACCCTCAAATTTGAAGAGAGTCTTTTATTGACAGTACTTTGGAATGCGCGCGCAAACGTTTTAATTGTTACGTTTTCTTTATTTTGACAAAACGGAAACGAGCGGGCAAGTGCACTTCATACATCGAACACTCAACTCGCATACCGCATCAAGTTGGAATGTGTATATTATTGGGTTTCCTGGGGGGGGGGGGGGGGGGGGGGGGGGGGGCTCATGTTTTTTTGTCCGTTTTTGTCCGTTTGGCAGCTGTATTTTCAAAACGGACAAAAATAAAACGGACAAAAACGGACAAAAAATAACAAAAATTGAAATAACATTTAGATGCTTCCTCCTCCTCCTCCTCCTCCTCCTCCTCCTCCTCCTCCTCCTCCTCCTCCTCCTCCTCCTCCTCCTCCTCCTCCTCCTCCTCTTCCACCTTCTCCTCCTCCTCCTCCTCAGCCATCCTCCTCAGCCATCCTCCTCAGTCCTCCTCAGTCCTCCTCCTCTGCAGTCCTCATCATCCTCCTCAGTCCTCCTCCTCCTGGGTCCTCCTCCTCCTCTTCATCCTCCTCCTCTTCCTCCTCAGTCCTCAGTCCTTCTCCTCAGTCCTCCTCCTCATCCTTTTCGTCAGTACTCCTCCTCCTCAGTCCTCCCCCAGTCCCCCCTCCTCCTCCTATTCAGTCCTCCTCCTCCTCCTCAGTTCTCCTCCTTCTCATTCCTCCTTCTGAGTCCTCCTCATTCCTCCTTCTGAGTCCTCCTCCTCCTCTTTCTCCTGAGTCCTCCTCCTGGGCCTCTTTCTCCTCCTCCTTCTCAGTCCTCCTCCTCCTCCCTCTCAGTCATCCTCCTCAGTCATCCTCCTCAGCCATCCTCCTCAGCCATCCTCTTCAGCGATCCTCCTCAGTACTCCTCAGTCCTCCTCCTTCTCAGTCCTCCTCAGTCATCCTTCTCCTCCTCCTCCTCCTCCTCCTCCAGGGGGGATCCTGTTTTTTATCCGTTTTTTCCGTTCGGAACCCTATATTATCAAAACGGACAAAAAATAGAGCGGACAAAAACGGACAAAAAATAACAAAAATGGAAATAATATTTAGATGCTTCCTCCTCCTCCTCAGTCTTCCTCAGTCATCCTCCTCCTCCTCCTCCTGAGTCCTCCTCCTGGGTCCTCCTCCTGGGACCTCCTCCTCTTGGGTCCACCTCCTCTTCATCCTCCTCCTCTTCCTCCTCAGTCCTCAGTTCTCCTCCTCAGCTCAGTCCTCCTTCTCAGTCCTCCTCCTCATCCTTTTCCTCAGTCCTCCTCCTCAGTCCTGCCCAGTCCCCCTCCTCCTCCTATTCACTCCTCCTCCTCCTCCTCCTCCTCCTCCTCCTCCTCCTCCTCAGTCCTCCTCCTCCTCAGTCCTCCTCCTTCTCAGTCCTCCTCCTCCTCCTCAGTCCTCCTCCTCCTCAGTCATCCTCCTCAGTCCTTCTCCTCCTCAGTCCTTCTCCTCTTCCTCCGCCTCCTCAGTCTTCCTCATATTCCTCAGTCCTCCCCCAGTCACCCTCCTCCTCAGTCTTCCCCCAGTCACCCTCCTCCTCATCCTCATCCTCCTCATCAGTCCTCCTTCGCCTTCTCAGTCCTCCTCTTCAGTCCTCCTCCTCCTTTTCCTGGTTCCTCCTCCTCAGTCCGCATTCTCCTCCTCAGTCCTTCTCAGTCCTTTCCCCAGTCACCCTCCTCCTCATCCTCCTCATCAGTCCTCCTTCTCCTTAGTCCTCCTCCTCAGTCCTCCTTCTCCTCCTGGGTTCTCCTCCTGGATCCCTCTTCTCCTCCTCAGTCCTTCTCCTCCTCCTCAGTTATCCTCCTCCTCCTCCTTCTCCTCCTGGGTCCTCCTCCTTCTGCTCACCAGTCCTCCTCCTCAGTCCTCCTCATCCTCTTCATCCACTTACTTCTCCTCCTCATCAGTCCTCATCAGTCCTCCTCCTCCCAAGTCATCCTCCTCCTCCTGGGGCCTTTTCCTGTGTCCTCCTCCTCCTGGGTCCTCCTCCTCAGTCCTCCTCCTCTTCCTTCTACTCAGTCCTTCTCCTCCTCAGTCCTTCTCCTCTTCCTCCTCCTCAGTCTTCCTCCTCCTCAATCCTTTCCCCAGTCACCCTCCTCCTCATCCTCATCCTCCTCATCAGTCTTCCTCCTCCTCAATCCTTTCCCCAGTCACCCTCCTCCTCATCCTCATCCTCCTCATCAGTCCTCCTTCTCCTTCTCAGTCCTCCTTCTCAGTCCTCCTCCTCCTCTTCTTCCTGGTTCCTCCTCCTGGGTCCTCCTTCTCCTCCTCAGTCCTCCTCCTCTTCCTGGGTCCTCCTGATCCTCCTCAGTCTTCTTTCTCCTTCTACTCCTCAGTCCTCCTCCTCCTCAATCCTCCTCTTCCTCCTAAGTCCTCCCCTCCTCAGTCCTCCTAAGTCCTCCCATTCTCAGTCCTCCTCCTCATCAGTCCTCTTCACCAGTCCTCCTCCTCAGTCCTCCTTATCCTCATCCTTCATCTCCTTCCTTCATCTCCTTTCTCCTCCTCATCCTACTTGTACACCTCCTCCTCATTAGTCCTCCTCCTCACTCCTCCTCCTCCTCGTCCTTAGTCCTCTTTATCAGTCCTCATCAGTCCTCATCAGTCCTCCTCCTCCCCAGTCCTCCTTTTGGGGCCTTTTCCTGGGTCCTCCTCCTGGGTCCTCCTCCTCTTGGGTCCTCCTCCTCTTGGGTCCTCCTCCTCATCCTTCTCCTTAGTCCTCCTCCTCAGTCCTCCTCTTGAGTCCTTCTTCTCCTCCTCCTCCTATTCATTCCTCCTCCTCAGTTCTCCTTCTCAGTCTCACTCCTCCTTCTCAGTCCTCCTCCTCCTCTTCTTCCTGGTTCCTCCTCTTGGGTCCTCCTTCTCCTCCTCAGTCCTCCTCCTCTTCCTCCTCTTCCTGGGTCCTCCTGATCCTCCTCAGTCTTCTTCCTCCTTCTACTCCTCAGTCCTCCTCCTGCTCAATCCTCCTCTTCCTCCTAAGTCCTCCCCTCCTCAGTCCTCCTAAGTCCTCCCCTTCTCAGTCCTCCTCCTCATCAGTCCTCTTCACCAGTCCTCCTCTTCAGTCCTCCTTATCCTCATCCTTTATCTCCTTTCTCCTCCTCATCCTCCTCATACACCTCATCTCCTCATCAGTCCTCCTCCTCACTCCTCAGTCCTTCTCCTCCTCCTCCTCCTCCTCGTCCTTAGTCCTCTTTATCAGTCCTCATCAGTCCTCATCGGTCCTCCTCCTCCCCAGTCCTCCTCATGGGGCCTTTTCCTGGGTCCTCCTCCTCTTGGGTCCTCCTCCTCTTGAGTCCTTCTTCTCCTCCTCCTATTCATTCCTCCTCCTCAGTTCTCCTTCTCAGTCTCACTCCTCCTCAGCCCCCCTCCTCTCCCTCCTCAGTCCCCCTCCTCAGTCCCCCCTCCTCCTTTTCCTCTCTTTCATCTCTCAATAATTTGTTCAATTTATAATTATTGTTGGTGTTATTGTTAACATAATTTATTGTTATATACTAAAATGTTTTTAAGCGCATTTGAGTCTGACTCAAAATGTGCTCAAGAATCTTTGTGTTTAACAAAGTTTTACTCTCCAGTAATAAAACTTTTCATCCCTTTTTATGTTATTAAAAATGTGTTGACTAGGTATTCTTTGTGCCTAATTGAAGATTAAAAGTTTGAGAAAGGACCATGGTCATTAACCGGGCTACCCATTTCTGCAGATAGCCTGTTACAAATTGTGGAGAAAATTTAAATCAAAAGTTACAATTTTTGTCCGTTTTTGTCCGTTTTTGTCCGTTTTTGTCCGTTTGGCAGCTATATTTTCAAAACGGACAAAAATTAACGGACAAAAACGGACAAAAACGGACAAAAAATAACATGATCCCCCCCCCCCCCCCCCCCCGTTTCCTCAGACTGGTTGTACCGTCCTATCTAACGTTTGCCAGGGTTTAACTCTTGGTCTGTCAATTTCTTGCTCATCTGAATACCATGCTTTGTAGGTCATAATATGAGAAGTCTATGTCGCAGACTCTCCGCTCATTTACCGAGACACCTCATTTATTATCATATCCAGCGGACGTTTCTTGTGACGGTTAAGTGTGAAACACGGATGTTGACTTAGATCCGTGTGCCCTGATATCATGAACGTTCATTACCGCTTAAGATCGAAAAACACATCCGTTGCCAGGCACCTGCCACCATATGTTAATTCATACACAATAATGCCTCACTCTTATACAATTTTTGTATTAACGTTAATATTAATCCTTATATTAGTAAAGGTTTCAAAGACTAGCATGTGTTTATATTTCAGAGTGCGAGGAAGCTAGAAACTTCGGTCTGAAAGTTGTTCCCTTCAAACGCTCCGGGTCTAGTACAGATCTGGAGGAGAAGAAAATCAAAATAGGGAACTCAGAGAAGATTTAGCAGGAGCTGTCACCGCACAAACGCAGTTCCGCAACTGTTGTGTCCCAGAGTTTGTTACACCCGTTAGTCCGTTTCAGGAGTGGACTTGATTTCTGTCAGTTTGATTGTTGATATATTGATGTGCAGCCAGTTTCTTAGATTGAGTTGATTCCTAATGTAGACTGAGTACAGAAACACTGAAAATCTGTCCGCATCAAATCGGGTCAATATCTTTCATCCCAAACTACTAATAAATTCTTGAAGTCATTGATGAACGAAATGAATTCTGAAGACACGATTTATAGATACTAGCTACAACAGATTTATTGATGGGATGTAGGTCGTAGAATAAACCAATAGTCAGACCCTAGCAACGATTTGTTTCGTTAGAGATCGGGGGCCTACTTTGACCCGATTTGATGGTTTTCGCACGTTTTGAGTGTTAGTGCAAATTTCTCAGTCTTCAAATCAAAGTTGACGATTCTGAAGACTTTACCTAAATAATGCGTACGTACTAAATAATAATATGTATATTGAATTTAAATCTTAACTTTAGATTTTAAATCTTGACGGTGTTTTTGGGTTTGACTATGATTTCACTTTTACACACTGTTTCCTATTTGTGGCAAAACTCATATAATATTGCCACCAGTTTTGAATTGTTTCGCTCCCCCAGTTTAATTGTTAATGGATTTTGTCACTTCTCGAATATTGATAGTCTGGGTTAAGGACAATGTTGTTATGTTGAACTTTAACATGGATATTATGGTTTGAATCTGGGTTGGGTTGACTTTATATTATGTCAGTTTAAAGTTATACCACTGGTTGAAATTATTTTAGTTTGAACTTGAAAATCAATAACCTTCGGCCAAGAAATTCGGAGCATCCATTATCTGAAGGTAGGGATGAGCACCGCTCAATGGCAGTGAACATTTTCAGAATGTTTGCCTTGGGTAACTCTGGATGATGGGGGGGGGGGGGGGGTCAAATACTACGCTAATATGCTTTAATATGCCCAAAATGCCATATTCTTCGTTTAGTTTAGCAAGATGAGCCTGTTTTCTCCTGAACTCTTTCACGAACTTTCATCCAGTTTTGACAAAAATGGTCGAGTTATGAGCCAAAATTTATAGTTTTTGGCCCATAAATTGATCAGATTTCAATATTTTTGAATGAGACTAACTTTATATGAAACAATTACAATTGCAGGTGATCATAAATGACATATTCTCTGTAATTTATAGCTCAATTTCTAGATCTGTTGAAAAGTGGATAGTGGATACTAAGGCGAAATCGACATAACTATCACATATCAGTTTTCAATATTTTCGCACGAAATTTTCTAATTCATTTAGAATCGCATTTCAACCTTGTTGTGGGCGGCAATTTTTAGGCCTCCCAAAAATCGGGATAAAGGTACATTAAAAAGTATATTAAAGTATAACTATATCCCCGGGGTCAAATCAGCAAAATACATAGACTTTCATATACTTTAATATGGTAAGCCCCCCCCCCACCCTTATCCCCTGTAAATTTAAATTCAAATGACTCTTGCGAACACGAGTTCTTTTGGATGGCCGAAAATTCATGGTTTTTAAGTTGGTTAATCTGTAAATGGTAATGGCAACAGGCAATGCCGCCGATGATATTACTTCATGATTAATTTTGATAATTTTACGCTTGTGAGATTAGTGTTTTCATTTGTATTTCATGTTGATAAAAATTGGAACATAATAGCCCAGGTAAACTGAACACTGAACACTGAAGTAGCCACACCTATCTTTATGTTTAACTTTAAGTATACAGTATAGTTTCACATCCAGATCGTGAATTGTTTATATTCAATATCCATCCACCGGATAGTGTTTAATGTTTATGCATGATTGTTGGCCAAGACCTCTACAATTTCACTAACCCGTCCCACCGAGGGCTGGGAAGCGTCCAATTGTGAGGTTCTGCGCTTTCACTTTCAGCTTTACTCAGCACTCAGGTAAAAATGCAAAAGGCTTATTAATTTTACCGTGTAGATTAATTTCTAGTTTATAGATACAATTCAAGCGCATGTTTACCTGGGGACCCTCACCCAGGTAAGAGGAAGGTAAGACTAAGAGGAAGACCCGCACTATTTTAAGTATATCTCAACTACACAAAAATTAACGGGTAATACTCTTGTCCATTGTTAATTTAATGGACAAGCCCGGCGCGCGCTACTTCTTGCAAATAAAAAGGTTTATGTTAAACTTAAAAATGGCAAGTGTGAAATAGTATAGCACTTGCCTCGAGCAACATTTCGAGAAGAAAGCGGCGCGCGCTAATCCGAAGAATTTTAGACGAGTAACATCAACATAAACCTTTTGCACCCCTGGTAAGACGATAAGAAGCATAACATAACGTATGAGGTATTTGACCAAAACCCATAATCATGGGTAGAGTGTACCGCTGCCAGTGTCTCTCTTTTCCAAACAAAAGGAAATGATATTAATTCGAGGAACAGTCCGCTAATGCAAATTGATACCGAGAATGAAATCGGTCGCTCGCTTTTTCAAATCAATAAGCTTTATTACAATTCGTGAGCCGTGATCGAATGGAAAAAGCGAGCGACCGATTTCATTCTCGGTATCAATTTGCATTAGCGGACTGTTCCTCGAATTAATATCATTTCCTTTTGTTTGGAAAAGAGAGACACTGGCAGCGGTACACTCTACCCATGATTATGGGTTTTGGTCAAATATCATCTCTTTTTGATTATAATGTCAGGATAATTTACACAGCTAGTCGAAACTTCATTAACAAGGAGGTAATTTCGACGATTTCGAAATTCTGCCTTTGAAAACGTTTCTTTGTGTTTAGTTAGGTATATCTGTCGATAACCGACTGAATATGGCACTTTTTACTCATTCAAGTTGGCATTAAATTCATATATAATGCCATTTAAATATCGTGGAAAGCAGAATATATTCGAAATCACGAATGAGCAAAATTCTCACCTTTCGCACGTGCAAACTTTGAGCGGACGTTGCGTGCGCATACAATATTGAATCACCGTAAATTTTTGCATAGTTGTATTTAATATATAGTTTGATAAGCATGCAAAGTTTCAGAAGATTTCAAAAAGAACTTGGATCACAACGGGACTCCAAAGTTGATAAAAATCGTGAAAATCAAAATTTTTAGTGATTTTAGCTATTTTAAATAAATTTGGGCGTGTCCCCACGTGTGCAACTTTTCGATTTTTAACTTTAAAACTAGCCTATAACACAATTTACACCTTTAAAAAGCAAAATTGAGCTCCACAACCCAAGGGATAACCCAACACCAGAGAATACTAATTCACAACTTTTGTGTTTTTATAAAATTATTCTTCAAAAAAGCACTAACTTCAATAGCAAATATCTTTATGAAGGAGTAAGGTAGGAAACTTTTCCGGTAGATTTTTAGAATGCTTGAACAATTATCTAAGATAAAAATGTCCTCAGATTTTGAATAAAATTACTCTTTAATGGTGTAAAATCGATTTGAAAAGTTGTTGTTTTGTCAAAAATCAAGTTTTAAAAACACTTAAATTGATGACGTCATCAAGTGATGATGATGATGATAAATTATTTTTCAATATAAAGTAAACTGAGGTATAAACGATTATCTTTAAAACCTGTGGTTCAAAATGACTGCATCTTTTATACTTTTGAATCTACGGACACTTAAATGTAGGCTACAATTGACTGCAAAAAGCGTCTATCACAATGCTGGCAAGCATTACCGTCGCCCTTATATTCACAATACTATTTACCCCCTATACTATTATATCCCCTTTATTGATTTCCAGGCATTAAGACTCATCGAAAGTAGATCAGCAGGTACATTTAAGTTCAAAACATTCTAATTCAATGTTAAAGATGACAGGGATAAAAAATAGTTATATGGAGGTTTTTAAGAAATTTGCGCAAAATACGCGCCAGCATGTTATACGAAATTAGGTAAAAAACCCAAAATCGCCATATTCAGGTGCCTTAAAAACCATGTTAAAATTGAGTTAGAGATCTGAAACTTTGCAGGGCGTCTAGACCTTGTCCAAATCGACTGTAAAAAAAATTTCATGTTTCAGGAGTATCGTGAAGTGGGTTTTCTGGAACCCCTGTTTTACAACAGATTGTCGTGAAGATATATAATATATAATATAGACGCTTTTTGCAGTCAATTGTAGCCTACATTTAAGTGTCCGTAGATTCGAAAGTATAAGCGATACAGTCATCTCGAACCACAGGTTTTAAAGATAATCGTTTAAGCTTTAGTTTACATTGTATTGAAAAATAATTTAACGTCATCATCATCACTTGATGACGTCATCAAATTAAGTGTTTTAAAAACTTGATTTTTGACAAAGTAACAACTTTTCAAATCGATTTTACGCTATTAAGGAGTAATTTTATTCAAAATCTGAGGACATTTTCATCTTAAATAATTGTTCAAGCATTCCGAAAATCTACCGGAATAGTTTCCTACCTTGCTCCTTCATAAAGATATTTGCTATTGAAGTTAGTGCTTTTTTGAAGAATAATTTTATAAAAACACAAAAGTTGTGAATTAGTATTCTCTGGTGTTGGGTTATCCCTTGGGTTGTGGAGCTCAATTTTGCTTTTTAAAGGTGTAAATTGTGTTATAGGCTAGTTTTAAAGTTAAAAATCGAAAAGTTGCACACGTGGGGACACGCCCAAATTTATTTAAAATAGCTAAAATCACTAAAAATTTTGATTTTCACGATTTTTATCAACTTTGGAGTCCCGTTGTGATCCAAGTTCTTTTTGAAATCTTCTGAAACTTTGCATGCTTATCAAACTATATATTAAATACAACTATGCAAAAATTTACGGTGATTCAATATTGTATGCGCACGCAACGTCCGCTCAAAGTTTGCACGTGCGAAAGGTGAGAATTTTGCTCATTCGTGATTTCGAATATATTCTGCTTTCCACGATATTTAAATGGCATTATATATGAATTTAATGCCAACTTGAATGAGTAAAAAGTGCCATATTCAGTCGGTTATCGACAGATATACCTAACTAAACACAAGGAAACGTTTTCAAAGGCAGAATTTCGAAATCGTCGGAATTACCTCCTTGTTAATGAAGTTTCGATTGTGTAAATTATCCTGACATTATAATCAAAAAGAGATGATATTTGACCAAAACCCATAATCATGGGTAGAGTGTACCGCTGCCAGTGTCTCTCTTTTCCAAACAAAAGGAAATGATATTAATTTGAGGAACCGTCCGCTAATGCAAATTGATACCGAGAATGAAATCGGTCGCTCGCTTTTCCCATTTAATAAGCTTTATTACAATTCGTAAGCCGTGAATGAATGGGAAAAGCGAGCGACCGATTTCATTCTCGGTATCAATTTGCATTAGCGGACGGTTCCTCAAATTAATATCATTTCCTTTTGTTTGGAAAAGAGAGACACTGGCAGCGGTACACTCTACCCATGATTATGGGTTTTGGTCAAATACATCTATACATATATATATATATATATATCTTCACGACAATCTGTTGTAAAACAGGGGTTCCAGGAAACCCACTTCCCGATACTCCTGAAACATGAAATTTTTTTTACTGTCGACTTGGACAAGGTCTAGACGCCCTGCAAAGTTTCAGATCTCTAACTCAATTTTAACATGGTTTTTAAGGCACCTGAATATGGCGATTTTGGGTTTTTTACCTAATTTCGTATAACATGCTGGCGCGTATTTTGCGCAAATTTCTTAAAAACCTCCATATAACTATTTTTTATCCCTGTCATCTTTAACATTGAATTAGAATGTTTTGAACTTAAATGTACCTGCTGATCTACTTTCGATGAGTCTTAATGCCTGGAAATCAATAAAGGGGATATAATAGTATAGGGGGTAAATAGTATTGTGAATATAAGGGCGACGGTAATGCTTGCCAGCATTGTGATTACTGGGCCGCGCTCAGCCTGTCATTCCGCCTAATCGAAATCTCTATTCGGTGTTTATGAACATGATAGCCTGAGGTCCCCAGGTAAATGAGGTAATGACATTAAATATCTGCAGCTACTCACAATTCATGTATGGAAACAATGATAACAAATAAAGTGACGCAGGCTCTAGTCAGCGGTATGAAACTAGCAAAGTTCTCCTTGAATTATGTCAGGATGGCCGAGTGGTTAAGGCGCCAGATTCAAACTCTGGTCCATGAATGTGGGCGTGGATTCAAATCCCACTTCTGACAACTTTTATTTTTGGAAACTGATTTACGTTAATCTACTGTTATATTATCATATATTAAAAACCCGCAAGTCGAAAGCTTTGTTCGAGGAAATTTAAAAAAATGAGTTATGTTCTAATTTGTCTTTTATTTGCTATTCATTATCTAGCTCGATTGAATTATATTTATATTTAGGGGTCGTTCACATATTAAATAATCAATATTTTGGAATTTTTACCCCCCCCCCCCCTCCGTAATCAAGACCGAACCCCCTCCCTTACCTATATTACCTATATTACCTATATTACCTATATTACGTAATCAAGGTTTGACCCCCCTCCTATATTACGTAATCAAGATTAGACACCCCCGGCCCCCCATTTTTGAGTTAAATTTTGATGTAGAGATCCAAGAAATACACATTATTCATTGCTGTCTGAGACTTGAAAAAATGTTGATTACATAATTAACGAAAATTGTCCAATTGGTATTTCGAAAATCGGTAAAAAATTAAAATTTTGATTACCAATTACGTAATCAACGACCAAACCCCCCCACCCCCCGTAATCAACCGTAAGCATTTGAAAACCCCCCTCTGCACTCTGCTGATTACGTAATATTGAATATGTGAACGACCCTTTAGTGAAACCGTCTAGCTCGGTATTGTAGAAAGTATGGATTTTATTTGACAATGACGACAAAGTTGTAAAACGTATACCATTGTCAGTTATTTGTCCAATGTCCATTGTCGTATTCGCGGACAATGATTGTGGATTGTCATACTGCATACGTTGTCAGTTGTATGACCCGCCGCGCACGAGTGCGCGGCTCCCCTGCATCTAATCGTAGAAACTCACTAGTGAAACGACCGTGGGGTTCACGACGTGATACAAGACAATGACATGATTTATGAAAAAATAACTGATTTATGAGCCGAAAATATTTGTTCGGTTTAATTTTCTGAAGTCTGTCATCTGTACGCGTATATTAAATTATCTACATTTGGAAGGTTGTGGATCATTTGCAATTTGTAGGTTTACAACCTACCAGGACGCGCGCCGAGTTGGACTCGTCGACGGTCCAATATATGGAACAGATATTTTACGAGTATCACCCGTTGATATCACGTCGTGACCCCCATTATCGTTTCACTAAGTTTTTACGATACAGGGGGAGCCGCGCACTTGTGCGCAGCGGGTCATACAACGTATGACAAATAATTTTCATAGAGATTCGGCGGAATAACAGGCTGAGCGCCGCCCAGTGGCAGTATTAGTCAATATTTGAAAAAGAAAGCGGCATGGCAGCACGCGCTACTTCGAAGAAATTTAGACCATAGACGAGTATTATCCGTCAATGTTTCAGAATCAGCATTATCAGGGCTTGGAGGACTTCGCCGCTTCGACGCGAACTAGCATTCTTGCTTCGCATCGTCGTCGATCGTTGCTCTGCTTCGCAGAGCAACGATCTCGACGGATTGACATCGTCAATCAATATCAGAGCCTGTCTTTAAAATTAAAAATCCTTGGCGAGCGATTAAATTAAAATAGGACCGTATTTTTTAGGTTAATAACCTACCAAGACTTAACGGGTGATACTCGTAAAATATTTTGTTCGAATATTTGTCCAACTCGGCGCGCGTCCGGCCTGTGGTAGGTTATAAACCTACAAACAAAGACGCGCTCGAGTTGGAATTTGGACTTAGACTCATCGTTACATGGCACGCCAATCCCAATGCGCGGCGCTCTTTTCGAGCTTCTCACTATACTTGAGAGTGCCGAGCAATAGACTAGCAATCTGCCAAGACAAAGCTAGGTAAGACTCATCGACGGTCTTTGGAACAAATATTTTATTAACCGTTAAGACCGTATTTTATAGGACATCACATTTAATCGCAGCCGGTAAATTGTAAATGCAACAGTAAACTACATTTTATGTACTTTAAAAAATGAATAAGTTAATAAAATACGTAAAAATCTAAATTCAAATCGTGGTCTTTGATTATTTACCTTGTTGCTCAATACTTGACCCAAAAACAGACATGATCAGGCCGCTTTGTTTGTTACAAAAAGAAACTGTCCCTCGCGTTATATAAATAATCTGTATAAACACAGTTCATATTAACTTTTAGACTTTTCGTTTGTTTGGTTGGATGGTAAAAGGTCTGGATACTCTACGTTTTTGAGAAGTTCGTTGAAATCGAAGAACATGGGATTATGGTTGAAAGTATGGACCAGCTTAAATCGTTCAGGATCTAATCTGTAGTACATCTGTAGTTGGTTTACCAGAAATACTGCCTCCTGAAAATATCTGTTGTGAAACAGTGGAATCAGGTACCGTCGTGGACAGTAATACTATTTATAGAACTAGTATGTTTTTATGAATTTGTGTGTTTCTGGTACAATTATGAACATTTTAGTAGATTGAGCAGCGGTTAATCTGTTGTTGAGTAGCAGTGGAATTTCTGGACCATACCAGGCGTACCAACAGAAACTTAACTTTTGCTTCATTGCTGACAAAGCTTACACAGGCTAGAATAGGACTTAAGAATAAACATATCTAGGGTCCGCTTTTTCAGCCATATGTAATTGTGACAAACGTGAACTCTAAATTTTCAAGCCCCCTAAACTAGTGTTCCAGGTAAACTAACATTTGGAGTGAGGGGATCCTTGTAGGCTCCTCTCATCAGCACCAGCTCCTTGGTCTGCTGGAAGTCAATGTAGTGGAACAGTTCGAGGAGAGGAGGAGCTGAGGATTGAAGTGCCTGCGGGGAGGGGCTCGTCGGGAATGTAACAGATTGGAACTCAGAGAAATTCTTATAATAATATGACACTGACAGAGGTATTTTGAGAAGTTTTAAGAGTTTCATTTATAATGAAAAGTAGATCATAGTTAATACCTTGAATGCTTCCAGACTAGTGAATGATATTCTGTGCTGGTGAATTTCAGAGTACATCATCTCGAAACCACCACTATCTTTGGGAATTGCATACACAAACTGGGGGGTAAGAGAAATAGTTCGACGAATTTGCATCTACATTCTACAAAGATATTTAAGAGCTCCAAATATTGTTTCAAAAATTCAAGAATCAAATTTAAAGTTCGAACCCTTGGACAGATTTTTCCTTTTGCTTGTATCTCAGCGTAGTGCATGGATGGAATAACACCTGATACGAAACCATCTTTCGTCTGATGATAATCAGCCCAAATCTTTGAAATCTGCGGTAAATGGGTATAGTGATGAAGATATGAGCAAAGGAAAGAAATATGTTTACCAAGCACTGATCCTAAAACTAATTCCAATGAAACATTCATTAATCATTTCTGGAAAGTCTAAAGTCTAAAATCAAGCGGGATTTCTTCGACGATGAAAGTCACCAACCTCTTTAGGAGTGGCATCCTTCAAGAGCTCTGTTTTCATGATGTCATCCAGAGTGTGTCCTGGAATCTGACTACCTAACCCGATCGTACCACTGAAATTCCTGAAATAACAATTGTTCGTGGGTGAAAAAATGTAAATTTCCAGTGCACATTCGATAGCAGTTGAGTTTACCAGTGGTCTGAGTTGAATAAAATGGAAAAAAACATTCCTTATATGATTAGAAATATCATCTATCTATCGATGAAGTGAGATTATGAAGAAACTGACCTATAAAAATAAACTGACCTATAGAAAGAAATGCATCCGACTCTGCTCCTGATCCCAATATTCCGGACCAGGTTTCCCAACATAGCTGGTTACTTTTCCTCCTTCTTTTCCAATCACCTACAATCTGTCAAATACTCGTTGTAACATTTGTAAGGAGAAGATAGAAACCAGACTTTAAGCTCTACCTCAAGAGATCCTTTATCTCAAGCACGGAAAATCTCTCGGTATCTCCAATATTGGTCATAATTTTAATTTCATAGTCAATTGAAAAAATCAAACTTTCTGCACACTTCGCAGTTAGAAAAACCGTATTATGGAATTAAAATAGCTTCTCTTGTAAAACTGTGTTATGCATGAATAAATTAACAAAAATAACTTAACTCTTAAAAACTTCTAAGTCTATCACCATTATCATCCAGACAGGGCTCATAAAAACAGTTTTCAAATATTTCCCGGAAACAGAAACGTCGACATTATCGATATACAATTTATCAAAATGATCTCAAAAAGCCATAACTCATCATTCGATATAAACAGGCTGTTTTGTATACGCCAGAGGATCGATCGGTTGCCTATAATTTAACTCTTCCAAAGTCCGGGATTGTGGCAGTGACTCCTCCCCCTCCACAACCCCACTCTGAACAATCTCTACTAAATGTCTGGGGTACCCACACTGACTGCCACAAATCTGGTCTATCTCCTGAACAGTTTCCAGTCCCTCCACCACCTCACCAAACGCTACTTGTTTACCGTCCAGCCATCGGGCCGGGGCCGTTAAGATGAGGAATCTAGACGAGTTGGTGTCAGGACCGTGCCCTGCCATCGTTATGATACCAGGACGGTCGTGTATAATCGTGTGATTCTCGTCAGGGAAGTATGTTTCATCCTCGTATACCATTTCCCGCATGCTGGCTCCATAGACGGATCTGCCACATTCTCCAAGTCGAGGTTTAGGCATTTGAAGGTACTGGGGCTTCTTGAAGGATTCCACTTTGCCGTTCCAGGCTAGACCCTTGTATGGTTCATCGTGGGGCTGGTCTGCTTGTACTCTCTCTACCACATCTCCTACAAAATGAGTTCAATTAAAAAGATAATCAAGCTGGACACGCTACATAATTCTGAATATAATACCTTCAAACAATGAAAAAAGGTACGACAGCACATTATATTTTAGACGTCTTGATAGCCAATGAAGAAAGTTGTACCTAAATTATTCTAAAACTGACACTTTTTACGCTTGGTTGCTCACCTCCATAAAGACCAAATCCTCTGACCACGTGATCTATCGAAGACCCTGCGTATCCAAATCCTTGATTATGAGTGCACAGCTCCCTGAAGTTATGACAAGTCTTCGGTACAACCTTGTCAAAGAGTCGTATCTTGATAAAGTCCAGATCTAGAATATATTTAGTAGATGTGGGAGGCTTGTGAGCCAGCTGGCAGTGGATTATCTTCTTTACTACCAACTGGAAATATGCGTGAATACCACTGGAGACGGACATTGCTGAGGGAAGTTAATTATGAAATATTGACGTTACAAAATAAGCCTGGAGAACAAATTAGTTGCTAGGAGTGGCACTTCCTTGGTTGAATTTAATGAATAGTAGAACGAGATATCGTAATATGATAAGTTCGTCCTCTTCAATTATCAACAAAATCAGTTAGTCTTAAGCAACATTAATTGTTAACCTTTAACAATTCAGCTGCCAATTCTACCAACATAACTAATTTCTTAATATGATAGACGTCGGTTGGGACAGGGAGATTGGTCAACCTTGCTTTGACACGTGACAAAAATTAACCGACCAGCTTGTGGTATCGGCCAAAAATTCAAGAATCTCTGTCACGTGCGAAAGCAAACTTGTTGCACCCTCTGTCAGTACCAACGTTCATACCTTCACTTTAATACTTGTATTTCCGTGCTTGTTTTACTGAAACGAGTGAAAATAAGCGAGTGTTGACAAAACCAGAATCCAGACGTGGTGATATCAGTCATACACAGGGGAATAACACAATATTTATTATTTCATACCTCTCATTTATCATACTTACCCTTGCAACTTACTTAACTTTCCAACAATTTGGTCGAGAAACATCTTTGGTCCAGTTTAAAAGAAATTGCAATTTTTATTTAAATATAATACAACAAAGTTTTATAACTTGATTTTAAATCAAAATGCGATGCAAATAATCTGACGACCAAATAGATGAAATAAATTTATTTGAGGCATTCGGCATTCACAGCTGATACATAAAAAACAGTAATTTGATATAAATTACAAATCTGTCTGTTCTTTCACAATAAAATGTCGGAAGTTCATTCAAAGAAGTTCAAATAATTGCTCGGGGAATTCGTTCCAAATATACAAAACAAATTACACTGGACAATTTCATAGTATTATATCTTGAATATTTCAACATATATCAAAAGCAATACCGTCCGTGACTTTGTGCGACCAAGCTGTGCGCGTATCTAACCCTACATTAAACTTTAAATATCTTCGTTTCAAACTGCAACAAATCAATCTTCACTACAAATAATACTCAGCATTATCATTATCTACATTTAAATCCGGCTCAGACACTGATTGAGAGTTTGCAAGTTCCTCACTAAGGGTGGTCTCCCTTCTCCTCAGACCGCCGAGAAGACTTGAACTACTACTCTGACGGTGAATCGGACTGATATCTAGATACGGATCTGATGAAGTGGTGGTATCCTGGTCCTCCGTGCCCTCGCTGGTGGTATCTTGGGACCTGTCCGGGTCCTCAACAACTTCTGGCATCATATACTGGTTACCCTCCTCATGAGGGGGGACGGGATCAATCCCGACCAGCTGGAGATACCTGGAGACCTGGTGGTACCTGGAGATGTGCCTCCACATTATCATCCACCTGCTCCTCAACATGTGCTGGTAGTGGGACAGGTCGAACACTCGCCGCTCTAAAGTCGGGATGTACGGCTCCAGAGACACGTATCCGTTCTGTTGCAGCTGAACCAGACTTGTAACCATTGCCTCAACGGTGAGAGGGTTGGCGTGTTGCTGCTCCCTCCTCGTCCTGGTGATGAACAGCTCTATGATGGGTATTTCATACTTGTGGTAGAAATATACCATACAGAGCTGGGTGGTCATGAAGGTGGTCACCAGAGCAAGGCCTGAGAACTGGCCGTTGAACTGACTGTGGAAGCCGTAAAAGAGGTAGCTCGACAGGTAGAAGAATCTAGGGAAGTATTTCCGGGAGAGGTAGCTGTGACAGCAGATAGTGTAGTAGTTGTCTGCCATCCAGACGAAGGCTATGAGGTGAAAGCTGACCATAGGGTCGTCTAGCAGCTCCGTCATGATGGTTTCCAGACCCCACAGTCCCAGGAACATGGTTAGTAAGGAAGCGATGGGAAACGGCATCCAAACAGGGTAGAGCACTTGGTTCTGTTGGAGAGCGAAGAGCAGTTTACAGAAGAACTTGAAGAGTTGGTGATGACACAGCCTCATCAGCATGGCGATGACAGACGTCAACACAATCATCAGAACGAAGGAGAGGATATAATTTAGTTTATTGATCCACATGTCGATAAAACGGTAGTGTTCACCTGTGATCACGTTCCTCAGAAAACCCTTGTTGGACACATTGGACGCTACCTTTTTAAAACTGCTCATCAACACATCATCATACCCAAACAGATTCTCCAGCAGAAACCGGCTAAAGAGGTTGCCAAAGCAGGGATCGTGTTTCTCCACGGTGAAGTTGGTGACGGGGATGCTGAGGTTAGTCCTCAGAGCGTCATCCATCCTCAGGAAGGAGTAGTGGAGGGAGTACTCCATGATGTATCTCTCTTCTTCGTACAGGATTTCTTGTTCCAGCGGTAGCGAATAGAATGTCTTGGTGGTGTTTACCTGAACCCTGACAATCCCGTCTTTAGGCCAGGTGTCCACCAGAGAGTCAAGACATGTACCACTCCGACTGAGGAAGGCCTGGTGGACGTAGAGCAGGAGGAATATACAAACTCCCGTCTGTACCATCATGATCCGGTCTATGACCCGGCGAAGTGCACGTGGGACGTTGGTTGCATAGAACAGACTCACTTTGTAGAAGAGGCGGTGGAAGAGGCGGATGTGGGTTTGAGCCATCATGTAGTCGTTGGCGTGGAGGATGTCCATCTTATACTGTCGGAAGTGTACACGGAGACTGAGTTGACTTAAATTGGTTGGTTCCTAAGTTAACTGAGTCCTGGTTCCCGAGTCCCGGTAAGTTCTACGAACTGGCGGAGTCCTTGTAATGTCTCCTCCCCGGATTTACTGAGCCGGACGACCGTGAAAGGTGTCTTGTGTGGTTTCCTTTTTCATTTGACTGCCATGACCGTCATTTTCAACATCCTGCAAATAAAGCAAGGGTATTAGATTTTAAATTTAAAGGGTATGGAATTGAAAATGTATGCATTAAATTCATGTATCATTCGAAATTCAGGGATCGCTTACAGTCAAATGAGTTTGTTTTAATTGAGGGCGAAGTAAACTCTAGACACAGACAATGTACAGGAATGTACAATTAGGTTAACCAAGTATATAGATATTTCTTGAACATAAGAAAAAGTGAAACTTAGTTCACTATTTCGTAAACACAACAATACAGTTGCCTGTGAACGCTACGGTAAAACATCGAATAGTAAATTTTAAATTCATGACAACTCTCATTTCTGGCGTATCTATTATATGGGATGTTTTGTGATTTGATGGAACTTCTCAAGATCCCTTTTCAAAACTAGGCGAATCAGCAAGGATTTTTGTGTTAAAATGGTTTGTTTAATCGATGTTTTACGGCACACGAAGATCGGCAATTTACAAATAACGTAACAAGGTAATCAGTTATTAATAATAAACAAATATATTTACAGAACTAATAGTAATATAACGAGACTATAATCTGAGAAGACTTTGAAATATAATATTTGTAAAACATCCAATTAACATTTCCCGAGATTGTTGTCAATAACCCGAAAAAGGCACTTTAAAGATGAAATTAAAGGTAAAAATAGGTAAAATAAGATATTCATGAACGGACAAGATGAATATTCAAACTTAGTGCTTATTAAGGGGGCATACACCAAATCTGTCCAGACCAAATGACCTCATAGGCAGTTCAGTGACCTTCTAGCGCACCGTTTCCACACCAAAAAAAATTATTTTGAGAATTCCCATTTTTGTTATCGAGCATTTTCTGGTTGACAGTGCAATTTTCGGACAAAATTATTTTGTGGTTGAGACGGTATAAGTAAATAATTTCTTGCGGTATCGAGTTGAAATTTTGCTCGCCGTTTATTCACATCTATGTCAAGGTGTGTGTAAAATCTTGATATCGTATCTAAAAAGGCTGGTGTGTTATGAATTTTTAAAGTCAAAAAGCTAAAATTGTCCTTTTCAGGCTTATTTTAACAAAAAGACAGTCAGGGAAGATCGGATTGATTTGATGCTTGACATCAAATTGTTCTCTGAATTTTGGCGCAGTTTTTGATGCCCTCAAAAATGTTTTTACTCATTCAGCTTCAGATCTATTGGACCTCAAAGCCAAACAACAAATTTAGGCACATTTTTCGGTTTTAATATTTACTGATTTTTCTAAAATTTTGATAGGAATGTGCTAGTGACTTTTTGAAGGGTGCAAAATAACCGCAACTAGCACATTTATATATGAGTTATGAACAACAAAACACCCTAAAATGCTTCCCTTTGAAGTTATGGGAGAAAATGTGATTTTTTGGCTTTGCAGATAAAAAATCACATTTTCTCCCATAACTTCAAAGGGAAGCATTTTAGGGTGTTTTGTTGTTCATAACTCATATATAAATGTGCTAGTTGCGGTTATTTTGCACCCTTCAAAAAGTCACTAGCACATTCCTATCAAAATTTTAGAAAAATCAGTAAATATTAAAACCGAAAAATGTGCCTAAATTTGTTGTTTGGCTTTGAGGTCCAATAGATCTGAAGCTGAATGAGTAAAAACATTTTTGAGGGCATCAAAAACTGCGCCAGAATTCAGAGAACAATTTGATGTCAAGCATCAAATCAATCCGATCTTCCCTGACTGTCTTTTTGTTAAAATAAGCCTGAAAAGGACAATTTTAGCTTTTTGACTTTAAAAATTCATAACACACCAGCCTTTTTAGATACAATATCAAGATTTTACACACACCTTGAAATAGATGTGAATAAAGGGCGAGCAAAATTTCAACTCGATACCGCAAGAAATTATTTACTTATACCGTCTCAACCACAAAATAATGTTTTCCGAAAATTGCACTCTCAACCAGGAAATGCTCGATTACAAAAATGGGAATTCTCAAAATAATTTTTTTTGGTGTGGAAACGGTGCGCTAGAAGGTCACTGAACTGCCTATGAGGTCATTTGGTCTGGACGGCACAAACCACTGTTTTGGTGTATGCCCCCTTAATACCGTTGACCAAAAACGAAATTTCGCATTTAATCCTACATTTAATACAGAAGAACATAGATAACTAGATAATAAAGCTTTTGGAAAGGCTTTAATGATTCTGTGCAATGAAATTTATTTTATGATTGCTTTCGATGGTAAGGGTTTAGACCTGAGGTTTTGAATCATGTTGATTTATCTATCTAAATGTGAAAAAAAATTGTGGCAGTGCAAGTTATTTGTCTAAAATAGCAATAAATTGATAGCTAAACCAAAGTGCTGCACTCTAAAAGTCTCAACTGACTGTCATCTAAATTTCAAAAGTTGGACGCAAAAGCAAAACCCAGTGCTAATATTTCAAATATTTTGACCACGCCTTCTGACTTCCTTTAAAGTTACATAAAAGCATTAAACCAATGATGAAATCAATAATACTGGCGGGCTTGCGTTCCAGGTATCTGATTTTGAATTAAATTTATGTGTCGTCAAATTCTGAAACGGCAATAATCATAATTTCTCATAATAACTTACTACCTTATCCGTTATCAGCAGAAATTTATCATAGAGTGACGTCACACTTTTCAACAAAAAAAATCATACATTTTCCTCATAATACCGTAGCTGTGTATTTCATAGCCACACTAATCCATCTAAATTGCTGCCGATAATGGAATTGGTACATAAAAAATAAAAATATTATTGCAGCTGACGTTCTTTCATTAAGTATTAGCCAATCTTTCAGAAAAAGGCGGTAAATTTCAGCTTTACTCTCCAGAATCCAGCATTCATTTAAATTCGCTTGAATTCAGTTGATCTCGCAGACATGAAACCCTAGTATAGTGAACAAGGGCTTGAAGAAGAAGAAACCCTTTGTTGATTTGAACAATGCGTCAATGCACGATCAAAGGGCTGGAGAGTTGAAGGAGCAAATATAACCGGTGTATTCTCCTCAATCTCTTGATTCAAGCGGCTTGTTTCAAAACTGTTCCTGGTTAATAGTAATACTGTACGCACTTTGAGGTCTACAGTTTAAAGTGTGCCAGATTTGATTGTAGTTTATTGTCCATATTCCTCTATAAATCTTATCTTTGAGATTTATTTGAGCATCTTTTCTGACTGTTCTGTGGTCACAACGTTTCAGTTGAGATACAATCTTTTCGTTTGAGGGCTAAGGTCCATCACTCTCACAGCTGACATTTGACAGAATGAAATCGAAAATCATGAAATTCCAACCAAATCTTATCCTTTGAAGCTTTATTGATAGAACAATGCAATAAAACAATATAACGGGGGGACTATAACAAAACAGTGTACATTGTACAAAGTAAACTCTAAGTAAAGAGTGTATTAACTACAGCAGCAGTATAGTCCGTGTAGCTGTACCATTTGTTATATTACTCTCAATTGTTGTGCGCTTTATACTGATACGCTATTAGTGACATTAGTTAATTATCTATTAAGCTATTACGTTCCTACACTAGATCGCTCTTATCTGACCTCTAAATAATATTTAGAAACTTCGGTTTTCTGCATCATCTTTGGTTTGGGCAAGCTCTCAGTGATCTGCGCGCAAATAACAGCACGTGCAGAGTTACGTGCACGTGCAGCACGAATCAATCTCCTATGTGCATGGCAGAGCTAGGACCTGCACCGTCACCTATTGAAAACTCCATCCCAATATATCTGCGTTTCATTGCACTGTCTATACCCGTCATGGAGGGACCTGCAGGAGAAGGGGTGTTACAGTCGGAGAGAAACACAGAATCAGTCACGTGATATGAGGAGCTCAGTTCATCGGTCAGTTTTAATCAGAGGTTGTTTGTATGGTAAATATGAATATTTATTGAATATGCGGGTTTCATTATGATAAATAATGGATCTAGCTCATGTTCATAATTATATCATGACTTTGATATTTGTATGCTGATGAAGGTCTAGATATCCAGCCGACATCGTGATTTATCCTCACAGAACGATTTTTTATTTTCATTAATCGTTGAAGTTTGAACGATAGTATTATCAATTCATCATTATTCATTATCTATTGCCACAGTCGTTAAAAACATGATCGTTTATACAATTTAGACACTCCTAGCGAGTAGAGAGGGACGATATGTTCGAAACTATAATCTGCGTTTTGATTGGTTTTATTTTCCAAATAGTACGATCATATCAGATTTAAATTTGATTTACGGCAGCTATCCCAACAAATTACCAAAGAACAATCTTCTGGAGTCAGTTATATTATATTAATTTCAATTGAACTAACTAAATTAAACAATAAAACTACCCTAATTACAAAATTCCATTGTTGGTCGGAGCCATTGTTCGGTGTTTTTCTCATTACCATCGTTATGTAAGGTAATGTTATAGTCTGCAATATAGAATGATATAGGGGGGGTCGCTGCCATTTTGCCAAAACTACAATAATAAATGGCAAATGACGACGACCCCCCTGGCCCCCATCCAACTACACGAGTCTCTCAAGTAGTTGTAAACTGAAATAATAGGCTATATATAGTAGTATATATTGTGCTGCGTCTGTTTTAATTACTCTGCAATAATTTAAAGTAAACAGATCTGTTGAACTGAGTTTGTTAAACATAAGAAACTGAGTGTCGTGCTTTCTTCAGATTGTGATTTAAAATATTAAATGGGCATTAAATATTGGACATTACGTAGTCAATGAGCAATTGATATGAACCAGAATAACGTCCAGATATTACCCTATTTACACAAGAAACAGAGTGTTATAGGAGTCATGTCGGTGGAATATCTTACTTTTTATAATGCACCGTGAAGCCGCTGTATGTATGTATTATATATACTAGCAGGAACCCGTCTAACCCTAAAGCAAGTGGTGTCAAGACTCAAGAGACTAAAATAATTATTACCTATTTAATTGGCGTTTTTTACACCACTTTGGGGTCCAAATTTTGGGCTCTAAAACTCCTATTTATTGGCCAATTTGAAGGCCATTAAAGCATTTGACCCAGTCAAAAAAGTTTCAGTTGTATATCTTTTACGGTTTTTGCGGAAAGTCGTGTTAAAGTTGATGCCGTGGTGTCAGTAAAATGGCACGGATAAATAAATATATATATATATATCGTCTCGCTTTATATATAGTAAGATGTGGCTATATCCGCTTTTTTACGAAGAAAGCGAAATGGAGGGTTCATTCAACTTTATGGCGCGAAATGTATTCAAGCCCCAGGCCCAGCTGGGTGGTTTGAATTTGTTTTATTGACTCAAACTGACTTGTATTTTCAAAGCAGGACCAAAAGTCCGAGGGACAGGCATATCGCTGGTATTTATAATCGCAGAGAAACAGATCAATAAATAGCTCAATATCTGGGGGATGTCAAGCAGAGATTAAATCTGTAGGACTTAGGTTACATAATTTACGAGCATTTTTTAGAACACTGCAGTTTGCTACTTACTTTTTCCAGTTGTATCCTATGAAAGAAGTTGATCGTCCGGGCTAGTCAAACTTGTCTTTAAACTGTTTCAGTCTATGCTTTTTAATTTCATTGTGTTCTCTACTCTGTGTTCTCTACTCTGATCGCTAGCCAAATTGAACTTTTTGTTGAATTAATCCCATCTTTTGTGCATCAATTTGTTCTGAACCGCATACTAAATTGGCAAAATAATGGCATGACAACAAGAGCTTCAGTTACAAGCTACACCTCATGGGGGATAATTGTATTGTTTTTAAATTCCCTTGCACAAGCAGTGACCACAGCTCTATGATTCACTAGTCAGTCAGATTATATCCTCGGGCATCACGTGTTTCTAACGTATAATTGAATTATCTGAGGGTGACCAACACTAAATCTAAGGTACGTTCTATCAATGCACAGTTGTAATGTTAACGTTTTGAGTTGGAATATAAATTAAATTTAACTTTAATATGGGTGATGGGTTCATGATGGGTAATGGGTTCGTGCAGTTTTACGGAGATTAGTCATTGACTTATCTCCGGCGTTGTCAGCAGACAAATCCCCGAATAGTACACCTCAGCTACACCTTAGCTACACCTCAGCTACACCTCAGCTACAGTTCCACTCCCATCATCCGTACAGATTGTGCAATTTAATAAACATTAGTCACGTGACCAACTTTCTTATTTTTGCTGCCATTGTTCACCAATCACCGCGTATCTAAGCTTTTGTATGTTCATTCGACTTCATTAAATTGTCATTATTCTCTTTATCCATAAATGTCATATGTAATTTGAGTTCAGTGATGACAGATCTCCTTGCATAGTTCAATGCTATTAAAAAAGGAGCGATTAGTTTCTTTATTGATAGAATAAGCTGTCAACTGTTTTCATTAACTACTCAGTACTCACTTGATGTGGAACTACCACCGTGTTCTCGGGCCGCTTGGGTTTTGTGTCGTGTCTTGAGCTTCTCTGAGGGGGGAATTTAAACTTACTTAATGTCCACAAGTTACCTATGGACACCAATAAAAACGAAAATAATAGAGAATTCTAACTCATGATTCTTCTAACGTAAATGCCAACTTCACCACAACGGCATCATAAAACCATGGCTATGAAACAACCCATGAAAAAACTTTCATTTTTAAAGGCAACCCCAGAAATTGGACGGGATAAAGCAATAGATGTCCTTGTTGTACGGCAGGTATAACAGAGGAACTGAGAGAGCTAGGGTCTGTAATGCTCTACACTAGGGCACTTAATTTGTTCAATAAGTTCAATAAAACATCCACCGTCTTTCTGTGGGGGTATCCACATGTGGGGGTAACCACATGAAAATGTTGAAATTGTTTCAGCACAGTGCTACTGGTATTATTTACTGAACCTGTCTACATATTCTTTTCTCCTCACCTCGTCAGCACAGTGCTACTGGTATTATTTACTGAACTACATATTGTTTTCTCCTCACCTCGTCGTTACTGGTATTATTAACTGAACCTGTCTACATATTGTTTTCTCCTCACCTCGTCAGCACAGTGCTACTGGTATTATTTACTGAACTACATATTGTTTTCTCCTCACCTCGTCGTGTTTTTAGAGGAGATTGAGGTCCCTTCATCTCAGGTACTGTTCCAGTTTGGAGATCTGTGTCAATCCGAACCACTCGCTTCTTGTTTCGAGCTTGGAGACCTGCTGGAAACGCGTTTTAATTAATAAGATTTACTGTGACGACAAACCCACAATGGGTTAACATTATGAGTTTAGTAGAAGAATAATTCTACGGAAAAAAGTATAAACCAAATACTGTCCACAAAAGCATTGATGCACTATAATGATTTAGTCTGTGACGAAAATGAGTGAGGTAACCTATATTTCCTAAGTATATAGCTCTATACTCTTGGAGGCGCTAATATTTGAACCCTTTAAATAATTCTATTATAATGTTTCACGAGATTTTTATCATGTGAATTTTTAGTTTTACACTCGGTATCCTCACATCTTAGTTTATATTTTAGTTGTTACTAAAGAGATCATGTTTTGTTATTGATCGAAACATTTTTTTTGACGTGACCCGTTGTTTCATTTTGTATATAGCTATATACAAATACCACATAGCTATAGCAGGAAGGTTATGAGGATTACATCGTGGGTTGGAATGACCTTCAAAAAGTCCATTTAACGAGTTATTTTAGAAGATCTAGCAAAATTCTGGTAATCTCTTCTCATGCTCAACGTCTAAGATAGTTTCCCATGAGTAGCATCCGCAGTAAACGTTAAAAACCTCACTATTTTCTCACAGTACAGTGAAGATTTCCAGCCAAATTTCACGTAACTTTTTGATCAATGAGCTGTCTGCGAAGATTTCCCATTTTGTACCGGTTCAGTCGCGAATGTTAAACAAGACCATAATTTAGCAAGCTCGGGCTTAAACGGTGGTCGATACATGGTTTAACTAGGTGACGTCAGTAGTACTAGTGCAGTGGATCGTATTCAAACTCCACAATTCAATAGGTCACGTATTATGAAGGAGCTTTATATCCCGTATTTGTCTTTTTGGTTCAGAGTAATTTGTATTTTTTTAGTAGTGGAACAGCAATACTAAGGTAATGGGACTACTGCGGACCCTCTACCGGCCAAACCTTGTTAACAAAGCCGCAGTCAAGGTTCGGTGAACGGTAGTTAAAAGCGCTTAAGGGACATAAGTCAAAATTGGTAGAGCAACATCATGTAGTGGACATCTTAAGAAATGAGGAGTGGGTAGAATGTTAGGTTGCTCCTTTATAAATCGTCTTTTTCTCCGATAATAAGTTGACATCAAGTCTTGAAAATTATTCGAGAAGAATCTCGAATAATTTAGTTGCAGCGTGCCACATGGCTATCTAAACTGCAAACCCTACCCATTGCTGAGCAAGGCCTTTATCTTCTCCGACGAGCGGGATCATCAATAATGAGGTCTGATCGTCATCTACTTACAGCGTTCGATGTCTGTGTGAAGGTAAAATGGTGATATCCTCTGGATCAGGCAGAGGTTGAGTGTTATCGGGATTATTTCTTTAGTAGTGGAACAGCAATACTAAGGTAATGGGACTACTGCGGACCCTCTACCGGCCAAACCTTGTTAACAAAGCCGCAGTCAAGGTTCGGTGAACGGTAGTTAAAAGCGCTTAAGGGACATAAGTCAAAATTGGTAGAGCAACATCATGTAGTGGACATCTTAAGAAATGAGGAGTGGGTAGAATGTTAGGTTGCTCCTTTATAAATCGTCTTTTTCTCCGATAATAAGTTGACATCAAGTCTTGAAAATTATTCGAGAAGAATCTCGAATAATTTAGTTGCAGCGTGCCACATGGCTATCTAAACTGCAAACCCTACTTTATCTTCTCCGACGAGCGGGATCATCAATAATGAGGTCTGATCGTCATCTACTTACAGCGTTCGATGTCTGTGTGAAGGTAAAATGGTGATATCCTCTGGATCAGGCAGAGGTTGAGTGTTATCGGGATTATTTCTTTAGTAGTGGAACAGCAATACTAAGGTAATGGGACTACTGCGGACCCTCTACCGGCCAAACCTTGTTAACAAAGCCGCAGTCAAGGTTCGGTGAACGGTAGTTAAAAGCGCTTAAGGGACATAAGTCAAAATTGGTAGAGCAACATCATGTAGTGGACATCTTAAGAAATGAGGAGTGGGTAGAATGTTAGGTTGCTCCTTTATAAATCGTCTTTTTCTCCGATAATAAGTTGACATCAAGTCTTGAAAATTATTCGAGAAGAATCTCGAATAATTTAGTTGCAGCGTGCCACATGGCTATCTAAACTGCAAACCCTACCCATTGCTGAGCAAGGCCTTTATCTTCTCCGACGAGCGGGATCATCAATAATGAGGTCTGATCGTCATCTACTTACAGCGTTCGATGTCTGTGTGAAGGTAAAATGGTGATATCCTCTGGATCAGGCAGAGGTTGAGTGTTATCGGGATTATTTCTTTAGTAGTGGAACAGCAATACTAAGGTAATGGGACTACTGCGGACCCTCTACCGGCCAAACCTTGTTAACAAAGCCGCAGTCAAGGTTCGGTGAACGGTAGTTAAAAGCGCTTAAGGGACATAAGTCAAAATTGGTAGAGCAACATCATGTAGTGGACATCTTAAGAAATGAGGAGTGGGTAGAATGTTAGGTTGCTCCTTTATAAATCGTCTTTTTCTCCGATAATAAGTTGACATCAAGTCTTGAAAATTATTCGAGAAGAATCTCGAATAATTTAGTTGCAGCGTGCCACATGGCTATCTAAACTGCAAACCCTACCCATTGCTGAGCAAGGCCTTTATCTTCTCCGACGAGCGGGATCATCAATAATGAGGTCTGATCGTCATCTACTTACAGCGTTCGATGTCTGTGTGAAGGTAAAATGGTGATATCCTCTGGATCAGGCAGAGGTTGAGTGTTATCGGGATTATTTCTTTAGTAGTGGAACAGCAATACTAAGGTAATGGGACTACTGCGGACCCTCTACCGGCCAAACCTTGTTAACAAAGCCGCAGTCAAGGTTCGGTGAACGGTAGTTAAAAGCGCTTAAGGGACATAAGTCAAAATTGGTAGAGCAACATCATGTAGTGGACATCTTAAGAAATGAGGAGTGGGTCCCTTAAGCGCTTTTAACTACCGTTCACCGAACCTTGACTGCGGCTTTGTTAACAAGGTTTGGCCGGTAGAGGGTCCGCAGTAGTCCCATTACCTTAGTATTGCTGTTCCACTACTAAAGAAATAATCCCGATAACACTCAACCTCTGCCTGATCCAGAGGATATCACCATTTTACCTTCACACAGACATCGAACGCTGTAAGTAGATGACGATCAGACCTCATTATTGATGATCCCGCTCGTCGGAGAAGATAAAGGCCTTGCTCAGCAATGGGTAGGGTTTGCAGTTTAGATAGCCATGTGGCACGCTGCAACTAAATTATTCGAGATTCTTCTCGAATAATTTTCAAGACTTGATGTCAACTTATTATCGGAGAAAAAGACGATTTATAAAGGAGCAACCTAACATTCTACCCACTCCTCATTTCTTAAGATGTCCACTACATGATGTTGCTCTACCAATTTTGACTTATGTCCCTTAAGCGCTTTTAACTACCGTTCACCGAACCTTGACTGCGGCTTTGTTAACAAGGTTTGGCCGGTAGAGGGTCCGCAGTAGTCCCATTACCTTAGTATTGCTGTTCCACTACTAAAGAAATAATCCCGATAACACTCAACCTCTGCCTGATCCAGAGGATATCACCATTTTACCTTCACACAGACATCGAACGCTGTAAGTAGATGACGATCAGACCTCATTATAATTTGTATTTTGCTGGCCCTGCATAGTCGATGCCTTGTAAACAAACGTTTGTTTACAGAATGAAGCTGTCCTGTTTTGCAGAAGTTGGCCCACATTTTAGAAGTATGATTTGATCGATTGTGGGCCAAATCTGATATTTCCGTACTATACTACAGTTGAGCAGTGTTATGGTGTTTATACTTTCATAGTTTCAGAAAAACATTATTACACAGTACACACTATACACCATGTACAAGTCTATTCTAGTATATCATGTAGCTGCGCTTTTCTGTGTGGTAGCTCAATGTACTCTGTAAATATTACACAGCTAAATAGTTCACGCTGTTTTTTGTTATGTTGTTGTGTTAATTTTGAATGTCCTCTTTAATTACGAAATTCAAAATTATATTCCTTCAGAAGAAATTTGATTCGTTATTGTTGGTTTTGTACAAGTTGAAGAAGGGGCTGTAAATCAGGGAAACAATGAAAAGTCACCAGGACAATAATCACCATGACAATAATCACCAGGACAATTATAATCACTACGAATAAAACATAAAAACAATGACCTGAAGTATCAGCCATCTCCATATCGTCTTCACTGGAGCGATGGAAACAAGGTCCCTCCCAACACGACAGTTCATCGTCAGCGTCTGTGCCTCCTGAACATTAAAATATGGGTAAACTTTAAAGCCGATAGGAATGTATAGAATTAAATGTAAGTTTGCGAATACTAAAGTGTGAATAATTTTAAAGCTTTAAGGTTTAATTGTAAATTGGTATTTGATTAGATTCAAATGGATCCATTGTGAGGAATACCCCTTCTATTAACGAGTCTGGGCCCGTAGAACTATTACTTGTATTACGTATATCTCCAGAACTTTTACCACTTACCCATGCTTTTAGTATTAATTATACACTAATAACATGGTCTATAACTTTCACCCAACGTAATGTGTCATGATGTCGATTCTTTTATATTCTCATTGCTGTATTGTTTATTATGTACTATTTGTAAAAGTTTCAAATCAAATCTTTCACTATACAGATGATTTTATGTGAAAAAAGTTGTCAACTATTTTGTAGTATATTTTACTTTAATTTTACTTATGTTACCATGACAGTCTATGTGGTCAGAGCCGGTAAGCTAAGCTCTCAAGCATAGTCTTAACCGTGGTGTTGCTTGCTGATACTAGCCACTAGGTATTATATATCTTGTTCTGAATGCAATTTAATTTGTTCATTCATCATTGATATAATAAGATATTAATATCTTAGTCTGAATATATTTGAATATTAAGTATCATATGCGTCGTGCGCGTGAAAGAAAAACAGCTTGTGATTATTGTACAAATCGTATTATTCTTATGCACAGCTTATGAAAATTAATATAGCCACTTTTAATTTCAGTTCGAAGATGTTAACTCACTTAGGTCACCTTGGTTCATAATATAACTCTACCGGTCGTTGGTCAATCCCCAGAATATCACATCATATTATCAGAGTAAAGGACAACACCACAACTCCTGGCTTAAACTGTCGTGTCCACCTGCAAGCTATTCAGCTGACAGGAGTTGTGTTGTGCATTACTCAATTCAATTGTTCAGAGTATGGTGAGGTTATCTCCTTGTTAATATGTACACTGTACATTTGTTAACATGTACTACACTGTACATTTGTTGACCTGTACACTGTACATTTGTTGACCTGTACACTGTCCATTTGTTGACCTGTACACTGTACATTTGTTGACCTGTACACTGTACATTTGTTGACCTGTACACTGTACATTTGTTGACCTGTACACTGTACATTTGTTGACCTGTACACTGTACATTTGTTGACCCTGTACACAGTGCAGAGTACCTTTGTCGACACTGATTACGATATCATAAGCTCCAACTTAATCACGAAACCATCGCCGATTTATAATTGACAGATTCGCATATTCAGTCAACGTTCATCAGGGACAAAAGGAAATCGCGGCATGTACGGAATCGCGATTTTTCCCATTATTTGCGACAAATTTGATGTATAGTTTAATATACCGCGAAGTGAAATTCGCGGTATCGCGATTTTTGGCCAAAATCGCCGCGAAATCCTTTTGTCCCTGACGTTCATGTCTGAATTATTGGCAATTAAGATATGCTGAGCTAGCCGTCATCGTAAATAGACGTTTATTCATCGGTACCGTTTAACTTTCAGGAAATCAGTGTCATAATTGACAATCAAGACATGGTGTATATTTAAATGTTGTTAACTTTTGTGTGTATATCTACAGATCCCCTCCAAATGTGAGGCGTCACATACCGTTAAGCAGGTTCAGAGGTCTGAGGTTCTTTGCGGGTCCTAAAGGTTTGCCACATTTCTGTAAAGGAGTAAGAATATTTTCCATAATATCAGTCACTGATATATGTATTGATCGTAAAACACTGATTTACAATATCTGAGAATGGTGCGCTAAAGTTGGTTCCTGCCTATTTCAAGCGCTCAGTATAGTAACAGTAATTAGTCTTACGCCATGTTTGGTGATTGGTCCAGTGGTAGATATAAACAGCTGTGTAAATTATAAACAGTTGGATCAGTTGCAGGTTTGAGGTTTATGTATTTTATCACATCTTTGCAGTTTAGCGAACTTGAGTTTTTGCGAATTTACGGCTGGAGGAATTCATGACGCAAATTTTTGACATAATCCAATTTGAATTGTCAAATGAGTATTCAGTGATGGTAATTGTGTAGCTCGACACGTACTTAAGTTCAAAAAGCCCTGAAGTTCGACAGAAATTAGTACGGAAGTTCGACAGATCCTTGGCGAACTACACTGCGTGAGTCAGAGTAGCTCTTTTGCGTGGTTCATCTGGAACTTAAATTGTATTTGATACATTTGAATGTATGAATAGCATTAACAATGAATGCTCACACATTGAATATAATTGTATCTACAAATTCGCTACCTCAACATTCATTGGAGAGGTAGAACAGCTGATATTTTTAATATTTAAATGTGTGTCCTTTCTTTTTTGTTTTAGTTTGTTGGTCTATTTCAAATGTTCAACAGGGTTGTAATAGCTTTGTTGAAGATCAGAGAAGAGTTGAGGAATTGAGGGACAGCAGTCTGACACAATGTTTAAAAAATTCCTAAGATTCCAACAGTTTCCAACTTTAAGAACAATAGCATTCAATAGATCAACCTCCTCGTGAGCATCAGTTAGCTTTAGTTTTTCTTGATAATGTTTTCAATGCTGTACATTTTATACGGGTAGAGTGCAGAGTTATTCATAATATTCTAAAATACTATACAGGAGAATTAATAATTATGTTTTCAAGCTGCGAACTGTGAAAGCTAATATGTAATAGGCAATAGCTAAGGTGTCCTTTAAATTTAGAGTAGATTGTAGTGATGAAGAAATAATATCCCATTGTATTGTAGGAGTCTATCAGACCTTGCTATAATCATAAAGCACTTTAAAACTTTTCTGTTTTCCATTTTATGAAAAAGGCCTATTAATGTTGCTTCGCGCCGATAACTTAACCTGAATTTTCATAGGAACTATCAAGCTACCACTAAAAATACGTGAGTCTTGATATCTAAGATTTCTTTGTGAATAAATAAATGGGAACATGGATAAAATTTCCAGAATGCAGAATTGGTCCATGCCAACCAGGTCTGAAGCTGATATTGCGAGGTAATTTAGTATTAAAGTAATCATAGTAGACATGGTTCTGCATAAAGATTCCGGTAAGTAGAGGCCGGGTGCTAAAGAGGTCGGAACGAGGAATTCTTAACTCGTTAATCGTCGTCAAAATCATTTTGTAGTCGACCATAAATTGGTAAAGCACTGATTGTGAGCTTCTTCATTGGTCAACTTTAATTGTAAGAGATAGACGTATTTTAAACAGGTACCCTGTAACAATGTAACTTAAAACAAACATTTCATAACCACTTCAATAGCTTGCCCCGTAGTTACGTAGTAAGAACGTTAATGAACCACCTTTCAATTAGAGGGCTATGTTAACTGCTTGAGTGACCTCTCTCCTTTTTTCACGTGACGAGGGCACAGTTTAACATTTAATTACCACTTCCAAAGCTCCGAGAAACCATAAACCACTTCCAAGACATCACCTCAAAGCTGTGTGATTGTGTTAAAGTCTCAGTACCTCAAAGAACTCGGATGGTCTTTGACTCCAGATTCCATCAGCTACAAAAAACAGCGAACATGGTCAAATAGACCTCACGTAATTGATATTACGATCTTATATAATGCAATTATGCAATCATACACTGCTACTATCATTAATGAGTCGCTCAGTATGCTGAATCGTTGTGTTGCAATCTTTACTTTTTTCCAGTATGAATTGTTATACATTATAAAATTAGCAAGTCGCCGAGGTGAATAAAGCAACAGTTTTTACCTTCTATTCATGATAATATGGCTCATCATTTAGCGAGCTGGTGTTAAAATTGAAAAACTAATAATTTTTAAAAGGTGTCATGATAATTGATAATGATAGTTGACTTATTCAACCTTTCCATTCTATTAATTCGATGCCATGTTGTCGTAAACGTTGCATGCCTCAGTTGGAGTAATTGAAGTTTTCATCTTAATTTCTTATAATAAACTAATGGCGGTTATCACATTGAGATATTAATAATAAACAGTTTGTTTTTAATCGAGAGTCACGAAGCTAAAAGCACGGTGTATAATCGGACCATATTATAACTAACAGTAACATTCCAATACCAGGATGAGGATAAACGTAGAAATATGGAACATATTCGTGGTGAGCATGTTGTTAATGTTGCTCTACGCGGCCCTGAATCCTGCCTGCTCTGTCATTAACACTGCCCTTCAGGACAGCGATACTCAGCTCACTTCTAAACTAGGATACATTAGTATGAGTGAGTTAATAACAATATGTTCATTTTGTAAAAGTGTAACTGTTAAAGCTTAAATCGATGAAGAAAACAACATAAATTCTGAACACGATTTCGGGAAATTCGTTAAGAAAAGAAAAAAGCATGACAGATTCCCATCACGCAGGTCTAATGTCGCTGGTATCGATAGTAGGGGGTATAATAGCCCCTCCCCTACGGACAGTCATGGGTTACAGATCAATCATGGTTTTCTCTGCACTTCTCCATATGGCAGTTTACATTGGTATGATAATTCTCACTGAGTGGGCCGTTCTTATCGGTTCTATTGTAACAGGTATGGGAAACATTCGATATTAGTTATATTCGAAATTTCGAATACTTCCTTTACTAAAGTTTGATAACTTCCCGCTCATAGTTCATAAAAAATGCCTAACAGTACGATAAACAACAGTTGACCTTAAATGATTTCACTCCAGGTTTGGGCGAAGGAATAATTTGGGTTGTTATCCCAAACTTTGTGACGATCACTTCGGAACACAGGAACATTGAAAGAAACTTGAGCTACCACATGTTTATATATAACTTCAACGGAATCGCTGGTAAGAGTCGTGATTCTCCGTAAGAGTCATACTTCGCATTTGTTCACGATTCTGTTGTTCAAGCCAATTCTAGATGATATAATGGTCTAAATGATATTAATCTAGATAATATTAATAAACTCGATGTTCCCCCTAGGTAACATTCTAAACTACCTCTGTCTCGACGAATCCACTGCGATAACAGACAGCTCCAGAATCCGCTACTTCACAGTTTGCACTGTGTTCACTTTGCTCGCATCACTGCTCGGTGGTGTCGCAGTCTGTTCTCCCAGTAGCTCTGACCAGTTTTCGTCTTTGAACGAGGACTCTGATTTAAGGTATGTTATTTCTTGAATCACCGCTACATTACTTATTTTCAAAAGCCGAAGCTTTAAAAAGCCAATTTTGATAGATTATCTGCTAAGAATCAAGATAGAAGCCATAATCTTTAACAAACTCTCAGGTTAATATCAGATATTGAGCCAGACACAACAAAACTCCTACCAGATTCTGACACCGAGAAAACTATCGAATACAACTCAGAGGAGCACTTTCCCCAGACCCTTTACCAGCGTTCTCTAGCCTACATTCGGAACCAAGCATCCGGGCACTTACAATCAGTAGCATGCACCTTGGGGCAGTTTCCACTCTGATGGTAATAGTGCCCATGTGTATCAGTAACACATACGACGACAGACACCTGATACCCATCCTGGGAGGGGCTATAGGGATCAGTAGGATGGTAACCACTGGGCTGTTCGACTGGATGGCCAGGATGACCAGTTACACCATGTTACAATACCTCCAGACTATAGTGTCGCTGATATGGGTGATGTTGGTGTTTTTAGTGTTCCCGGATAACTCCCTACATGAGCTGACACCAGGTGAAATGCCCCTGCTCCTGGTGGGAGATTGGGTGGTGTACGTTCTGGGGATCCTCACTGGGTGTTGTCTTACTTGGTTGGGTGTTCTGGTCACCGTGGCAACCGGCAAAGTTTCCACGGATAAAAAAACTATGAAGGGGTTCCAGCCAGATATTCTGTTCGCTTATACTATGATAGTTTGGAGTATTGGTAGTACGGTTACCTTGGCTATCACACCTTATGTCAGCCTCTATTTCTTCTGTTGTTTATCTTTTGTTGGTATAGCTGTTAACCATTTCTGTTTTTGTAGTGATTTATTGCCATATATTGGACAAATTGTTAAAAAAAATGTAGATAATAAACCTATCAGCTATTGAGGATACCGTTTTGTATTAAAAATGAATTTGTTTACTCTATTTTATAATGATACTACAGAATGTCCCAATTTTGATTGTGACAACATTGATTTTTTCATGAAATGATATTTTGAAATTGTTTTGAGAATTTATAGTTTCAATGAGAGATAGTAAGCAGTAAATTGACTTTTATAAAATCCAGCAAGAAACTTATCCAGTAATAAAATTCTACAAATCATGTAAACTAGTGTATGATACAGCGCTGCTATCTATTGAATAAAACAAATAAGATAATCAGAAAAGGAGTACAAGGTGTTTCAAAATGATTAAGATCGTGAGATTCCAAGAATAGCTTTACAGTTTACATACCTGAACATTTCAGATAATAGGATAACTATCAATCAATTTTGAAGCTACTGTATAAATTGTTGCTAAGGACATGCTTGTTTGTAATTGTATTATCATCTGGAAACATCTCGTGTACTCCATTTTAACGTTCGGGAAATAAAGGCAGCGATGGTATTGGTGATGTTAAGTACCTGCACCCTCGTTATCTAGCATGGAAGCTAGATATGTACCTCGCTCTCTGCTAGTCAGTAGTCAGTTATATTGGTCATTCGAGCCGAAATAAGGGGAGAAATTGCTCCAAGTGTGACAGTCTCTAATTTGCTGTACTATTGGCGATTACAACTTGAGGTGACAAATCTATGCTTTCAGTTGGCCTGTTGCCATGAACCACAGCGTTGATCCAGTCTCTTAAACTTTTCATTCTACAAAAATACAGAACTGGATTGAGTGTTGCGTTTATAACCATGCTCGCAACATCTGATATCAGCCAACTGTAGTAAAACATGAACTTGCTTCCATAGAAAGGTTCTGGATAGTCTTCTGGATACTCTAGTTCAGTTATGAACCACAGAATGTTGTTCAGAAAACAGGGGAGGTTGCAGGCCAAATGAAGGATTGTGAATATTCCCATGGTTACTGCTGCTTGGTGTTTTTTCTTGTTTGTTTTTGAGATTTGTCCGTTCCGGAACAGCATGAAAAGGAAGGCAGTGAAGCTGATGGTCGTGATAATCGGGGGACAACCCACACCGATGGAATGAATCAGCTGGTCGATGTACGGAAGAGGCTCTTCTACAACATCGTATAAGCAGTAGATATCCGTGAATCTGTACATAAAAGTATTATCGTCTTCCTCAAAGATTAACACTATTATAAATCGAATAGCGAATAATCCGGAGTAGAGAAGGAATGAAAATATCAGATATCTTCTTCTGATCTGGTATTGGAGGAAGATCAGCTTGATGGACCGTGAAACACTCAGCAACATCACCAGAAACATTGACATCTGTTGGAGGTAATAGAAAGCCACACTCCATCCTTTGCAGAATATAGTTTCTCCGAAAACTCCCGGTCTTCTGGTGTTAAAAAGAGCTACCATGACTGGTATTTGGACAACACAAGTACAGACATCAATGCTGCACACGATCGTGTAGATCAGATTTGAAAAGTTCTTATGTTTTACGGAGTAGAAGTAGAGCAGGGAGACAATGTTACCCGGGAGACCGACTAGAGTACAAAGAGTGAGAAGGAGTGCTAGAAGGGTGTCACATATGTTGGATAGTTCACTCGACAAGAACTCTTTCAAGTCAGGCGACGTGTTAGGAGCGACTGTAGTCATAGCAACTGTAGTGATGTTGTTCATCTGGGGTCTGGTTATCTCCGCCTATGAAGAGATTCAAGCTGGAAACAAAGCGCTTCTGAGATGCTTTGGCTAAATGTTTGTAGGCGAGATTAAAGCGAACTAAATTCTATTTTTGGAACAAATAAGGGTATAGTTAATACTTTAATAGAAGTTTAAGTGGTGATGATGATCCTAGTAAAAGGGTAATCTGCAGCAATTTACATTTTTTTTGTTTACCATTAAGTCCAACAAACTGCTATCTATTGCGATTAAACGAACTAGGAAATACTCTACCTCTACAGTCTACAACTTTACACTGATAAACGCGGAAAATATAAGCAACACGCCATGTTTGTGATGAGCATTACTATTAGAATTAAAGACCTTAAAAAGCAATAAATGAGTGTCAGATTAGCCAAAAATAAATTAACAACCGGCTATTGAATAAGGCACCGTTAACATATTATGAAAGCTAACCTAGAGGGAGTGGGTTTGGAATAGGCTAGTGTATAAACTATAATTAAGTTGGTGTATAATTACTTCTCAATGGCGTTAACTTCGACACAATAGGCTCACAGATGGCGGAGGTTTATAAAAAGGGTCCACATCTTGGTTACATAATACGAGAACCGCTACCGTAACAACTAACGAGTGTGTCTGTTAACTACCCAGTAATCGAAGTTATTTCACGAGGACTGAGTAGTCCGTAGTCCACGACTTACGAGTACTGAGTAGTCCGTTGCGGAAGATTGCAATTGACTCACTGGATGTGGTGTTGTTCCAGTTATATTAAATTCTAGTCACTAACGAGTTGTTTTGCCTCATATACCAGTTTGTGGTTATACAGTCCAACTGCTATACAGTATACATGCAGTATAAACTATAAATTGATCATCCTTTCAGATTTTACATTTTTACTATTTATTTTCCTTACCATCCCGTTATATATGAAATGGAACTTAAGGAGCCTGAGTACCATTAAAACTTAAATTTTGATCCAAAAATTAAAATTAACTAGCATAAAATTAATTAGCAGCCCAAATTGTGAGAGGCTAAAACTACAAAATGCCCTTATTATGAGCAGTAGAGGGCATATTGCACAGAGAAGTGCAGTCCATAGGAGTGCTGATAAGATTAAATAATGGATCTGAACTGAAGATAGGAGAGCAAAATAGCCGCGCGGAGAGCCGTTAGAACATTGCGTCATTCTATTAACCTGGTATAATTTTTATCTTTTGTCAGTCATTGTTACAGTTCATTATAGAGATAATTTATATCAATATATAACTGATCAGCGGCCGATTCTTTAGTTAATCCTCAGTCCCAGAAGGCTAATGTGGTTTGTAGAAGAGATGCTAATTAGGTGAGCTAAGGAACATTTATTACCTCACCTACGATGTGGGCAGTGGTGAGCACAAATAATTGGATCGCAACACCCCGTGCAATCGTCTATATCGCTCAGCCTTACCAATCAAATGAACACCGTTCATCCTTAGTCTTACCAATCAAATGAACACCGTTCAGCCTTAGCAATCAAATGGACACCTGAATGATATACGATATCTGTCGCTGACTTTAGTGAAAAATTGAGCACAGTGGTTATATCGGGATTAGCTGATATAACCACTAATATTCTGCCACACTAGAAATAAAAACAAAATGATGCAGATTGTAGCCAATTGCGTCAGTCAGTTCGCTCGCGCCCCACTATTGCATAGTTACGCGGCATTGCAGTCGGTTAATCTGGGCACCTAAAAAGTATGAAAGTCGATTGATAACGAAGTCAAGGGTAAGTGTAACTTACATCTTGTAGTAACTGATAAGTACCTATTTATTTAGTAAATTTAAATCGCGTCAAAAAATATCCTACACAACCGAAGATACAGCCGATTAAAAATTTTCTCGCACTAAACACAACGTAATATCACCAAAACCGATAAAAAATGCCGTTTTTACAATCTTTGCACGTGCACGTGCGTATAACAACTTAATAACCCTCGTTACCATGGTTACTACGCAACTTCCTATTTCTCGTCTGATTTGCACGTGGGCGGTCGTACATACATACATTCTACAGAAATAATTCTCTGAATTATATAGTAGAGATATATCAGTAATGATGTAATGACCGGTAATGAGCGCTTCCCAAACACACAAGGATATATCTTGTGTTCTTGGCTAGTATATATGAAACATTTGACACGGAGTTGTGGAGTGAGCTATGTGCCTCGCCGGGCTAAAGTAGTGAATGTCCTTGCTGTAAGGCAAGTTAAACAAGGAACTGAAACTATTAGGTTCCGTACAGGCTCAACTCTGCACCCATTTCAATATGTTCATATGCAAGCCTCTTGCTTATATATACAGGGTGGCCCATAAGTGACTACCCACACGCAACCTCTTAATAACTCACGTAATTCGTCTCCAAATTGCACCAAAATTTCAGAGATTATAGATATGGGTCAAACTTAGATTTCCTGAAAGTTTCGTAAGCCACGCCCAATTACAGTGGGCGTGGCGTGACACTCCCTCTTTTTCACTGTATATATACCATTTTATGTATACCATTTTATATATATTATATATAAATGGTCCACGACAATATATATTATATATAAATGGTCCACGACTTCCATTTTAACAAGACTTTCCGCGAAAACCGTGAGAAATATAATTTTGAAACTTTTTTGGCTGGGTAGAATGCTTTTATGGCTTTTTGGTCAGTATAAAAAATAAAAAATCGGCCAAGGAATAAATAATTTAGGTCCCGAAAATGGCCCAGGTGGTGTCAAAATCACAAATTAAATAAATAATATTTAATGTCTCTTGACACCACTTTAGAGAATCACGGGTTCCTGCTAGTTAGTTTAACGTATCAATGGCAGCTACTCGTGCTGATAAAAATATACCATACTCGTGAGCAGTCCTCATGATCTGAGATTGAACCCAATCTCTCATACTTTTCATTCTACAAAAATACAGAACAGGGTTGAGTGCTGCGTTCAACACCGTACAAAACACCTCAGAAATCACCCAACTGTAGTAAAACATGAAGGTGCTTCCATAGAAGTTTCCACGATATAGTTTGGTAACGAACCACAAAGTATTATTCACAAGACAGGGGAGGTTGCAGGCCAGAAAGAGAATGGTGAACATTCCCATGGTCACTGCAGCTTGTCGCCTCGTTTTGTTCATCTGTGAAACTTTGCTCTTTTGGCATAACACAACAATGAATATTATGAAACTGATGGTGGTAACTATTGGAGGGATGCCAACACACAGGGCGAAGATCAGTTGGTCAATGTATGAAAAAGGTTCCGTTTTGAGATCATAGAAGCATTGAACATCCTCATGTCTATACACGAACATGGTTTGATCTTCTCTCCCAAAGATCCACACCATCGTGAATCTAATAGCGATGATACAACTGTAAAGAAGAAAAGAGACGACCAGGTATCTTCTTCTGATCTGGTATTGAAGAAAGATCACTTTGATGGACCGTGAAACACTCATCAACAGCACCAGGAACATTGACATCTGTTGAAGGTAGAAGAAAGCAGCATTCCAGGCTTTACAAAATGTAGGTTCGGCAAAGACTCCTGGTCTTCTGGTGTTAAAAAGAGCTATCATGACTGGTATTTGTACGACACAAATACAGATATCAATACTGCTCACCAACGAGTAGATCAGATTGGAAAAGTTTTCTTGTTTTGCGGAGTAGAAGTAGAGCAGGGAGACAATGTTACCTGGGAGACCGACTAGAGTACATAGTGTAAGAATGACTGCTAGAAGGGTGTCGTATATTCTGAACTGCTCTTCTGACAAGAACTCGTCTACATCAGGAGTAGAGGGAGGTAGCTGTGTCATCGTGAAGGCTCGTCTGAAGTTGTTCCGTTAATTTACCTAATTTTGAAAAAGTATTTAGCTCTGAGTCGTGAAATAAAAGTCCGACAAACACAAAATTGCTAAAACAGAAGTCAGACTCGTAAAATAATTAAAAATGAAAATAACAACCTAACATTATATGATTAAACATAATCTGTTTAGTTCAATTCAAACCTATAGATATTCGTTCGTTAACCGCTCCAACAGCATAAATATAACATCTAAAATACAAAACCGCGAAAGATAACATCGAGACAAAAGATATCAGAGAAGTTCCTAAAACCTAAAGCTTAAACCGGTAAGAATCTTACTAAAACGAGAACGACAACACCACTATTGAACAATTGCCCATTATCTCGACCAGCAATAACACACTGTTAGAGCTGTGTATGAGGAAACTTTACAAAATGGAAACCCCAACAGGTACTGTTAACACTTTGAACTATTCTAACGATTAATGTAAAAACGTTCCACTCAGCTAGGCTTGAACGACTTACAGCTGAATGGTAGGTCTCAAGCCATGACTGACTCCGTTGACGACAATTAGTATAATTACATTTGGCAATAGTCCTCAATTCAGTAGAAGTTGTTCCACTTGTTTTAACGTCCAAATTGCATGTTGGCTAGACATTCCTTGAGTGCACTTAACGACACAGAGTTGAGGGTTGGCTCACAAATTTAAAATTTAATGTATCTTATATTTGTGACTCACGCTTTAAATTATGGGAATGGCACGTGTCCAAGTGTGCACGTGGGTTTAAAAGGGTGGACGGTGATGATCATCCAGTTTTTAAAGCTCATATTAATAAGACAGGATACTTTGGTACAAAACTAGTAAGTGTACATGTTTACTCAAACTGCTGAAACATAACTTCAAAAAATGGCGTGAACTAATTTATGTCAACAGTCTCCTAACGTATTTTAAAGTATCATCTCCCCCATAAATTCCTTAGCACTCTTAAAAAATTAAAACAAATACAATAAGGTTAGCAAAGTCCAATTCCCCCAGGTTCGTGACTGCACCAGTCCTGATAAACGATTAGACTTAATTCAATTTAGGAAGACCACCCACAGAAATATTCATTTTATATTGTCCGATTTTTGTTGATTTTATTTGTATGATTTCTAAAAACGATAGTGATGCTAATCTCTTGTTCAGTCTTCAGATAAAATAAGTATTCAAACTCAATATGCACTATCTATGAAACTTTGGCTGACTTCGGTGAAATTATCTTCTTCAAGAATGGAAAATCTTTTGGTGGAAATTCCAGCTCCCCATGCCAAATCTTACCGTCGGCGAAAAAGAGTTCAGAAATTTAAAGGGTTCTTACAATAAACGGGACAGGGACTTGCTTAGGTTCTATTTTTAAACAACAGAAGATAGTATGAACTGTATCACAGGTCAGGATGCTAATAAATGGTTGCTAGAATTTTCGAGAATAAATACAGCGGGAGATTGTGGTACACCGAGACATTATTAAGACGGTACGTGCTAATGAGGCTCTCAACCTCATAAACCGAAACAATGTGAAACATTCGAATTAAAGGACTGAATATTGATCAATATTGATCCGTATAGGTCACTATGACAGCGGGGTAAAGTTAGAGAAATGATCAGGAATAACCAATTTCCGAGGACCTGGATATAACCTGACTCTGTCTGGCACCAACGTCACAGGTGATGACTTGGTGACATCACGTGGTGAGGTGACGAAATTACAATTGTGAGAAATTTAGAATATTCCCTTTTGTCAGCTACTCAATTCCGTTTTATCAATATGCAGAATCATTGCATGTCCCTGCATCACTTATTTGGGAAATAATTTTCTAACATTATAAAAATTGTATTCGAATAACTGCAACGAATTTCTACCACCACTACCAGTCCCAACAAATATAACAAGATATTTTGGGATCATGATATCAATACATGCGACGTGAGTGAGCTGCCCAATTTCACATTATAACCACTGACCGACTGACGTTACCATTTGGCGCCCCGGACCGGCACACCACCGCTGAAATTTTGAAGAAAACAAAAGTAGAATTTGCCCCACACGCCCAGGAGGTTTTTGTATCCCAAATATTCTTCCGCGTTGACTGAACGTTCAATTAGCCGGGATATGGTACATTTTGATGCCAAATCGGACGATTTCTCGTTAAAAAAAGAGGTACAATTCGGGACAAAAGTGCTCCCCTCTAATGGCTTTCTTAATTAGTTTTAAACTAATTACAAAACTATAAATCTATTACATTTATTGAGGACGATGAATAAGGCATACACGTCGTAATCAAGTCGTAATTTTGCTCGCATCCTAAAGTACGTTCTCTTGTATCAAGCAAGCAAAATTGAAGGCGAATTAATTTGTGGAGGACCCGATCCTGTAAAACAAAACAAAACCAATTAATAAATACTCTTATACCCTTATACTGCTATCAAATGTTGCCGTGTCTTATACGTTCCTCCCGGCATATTAATGGCAATTTCCACACACGCCGATGGGCTATTGCTGAAATTCGAGATCCATGGATCATATCTGGTCAAATGGTTCTAGGCAATTTTATTGCTTAAGATGAAATTAAATACGCAGGTAGTAACGTACATGAAATACGAAAGTTAGATAAAGTTAAGGCGAATTATAAACCGCAACGAGATAATAAACGTCCAACTAGTAATAAGCAGACATCACGATTATGTTTAAAAATTGGGTGATTATTTTTTATGGTCTTTTCTTTCTTGGTAAGGTTTCCTGATTATTGATTTGTAATGTGAACTGATGTAAGAATACATTAGTGTAGCCACATTATTATCATTAATAAGTCACAGAGTCATGTTATGACGTTAACAGCTCCATTTCGTCAGAATCCATTAACTGTAGGATCCCATCATCCTGTCATTGATAATCGCTCTACAACAGCTCCACCAGCAGCTGACTGACAACAGGATTATAGTGGGGGTAAACTAGAAATATAAACATAGTTTATGACGCAAAGTTCTGTTTAAAGTATCGTATACTGGTGAAATATCAATTTGTTGTGGCCCAAAATAACTCGTTATAACCGTTGGAAATGGAATATCATAATTACAAGTAATAATTACTACAGCTTTTAATAGGTTAATAATAGTTTAACACTAGGACCCTGAATTTGAATGATATCATGTCGTGATTGGAACTTTATGCCATAATTTTATATTCGTGATAACGATATTACCTAGTAAACTGAAAGAGATGAACTGGTTAAAATTGCAAATTTGGACATTTAACATCTGCGGAGCAATGAACCAGATAACACCAGTTCTGTGGATTGTTAGCGCCAAGCAGCGGTAACCATGGCATTATTCACATTTCTCTTTCTAGTCTGTTTCCTGAACAACATTTTGTGGTTCATGCCTGAACTAAATTATGAGTCTAAATATCCTGAGCCTTTCTACACGAAGAAATTCATGTTTTTCTACAGTTGGGTGATTTCGGATGTTTTTTGCACGGCGTTGAACGCAGCACTCAATCCTGTTCTATACTTTTGTAGAATGAAAAGTCTGAGATAAGGAGATAGGCCTTTAAAAAAATTTTATTCGATTTTGAAAATCGTGGACCTCGAAAAATCATCAAGAAACGAGGTCCACGATTTTCAAAATCAAATAAAAAATGTTTAAAGGCCTATCTCAAAATTCTGCCCAGCTCATCTCTTCTAAATGATCCCTAGAACATATCCTGAAAGTTTCAGGGCGATTGCTCAAACAATGTAGGAGAAGAAAGATTTTTAGACTCGCTTATCAGGGCACGCGATCAAAAATCGCTCGCGCAATCCAATTACACAGTACACACCCTGCACGCGCTGACCTTTGACCGGCAATAATTTCGGCTAGGAACGATATTTTTCCACGGGATCAAAAGCATCTGATAGATATTTCTCCCCTTTATCAGAAACAACTAAAAAGTCGATTTTGAGAAAATTTCCATGAAGACCCCCCCTGCCCCCTTAAAGTGGTTGTACGGTACGTACTAATAAAAAACCTCGTACCGTACGTACTTTAAGCCGGATACGGTACGTACTTCTCATCTTAGGTTAACAGTAGCTCTGTACAACTCAGGGTTAATTCAAATATTGCCTTTCAATGATATGACCTGTAACCAATCAATCGATGCAACAATTTTGATTTCAACTATCTTTTTTATCTTCAAAATAGTATTCGTTAATCGTTTATCTTCAGTACTCCGTTTTTATCAATTGCTTTGTCAGTGATAGTTGTTAGAAGATTTATCATGTTTATTAATGTTATTAAGTGTTTGGGTTTTGGGATGGGATAAAATCGATGTGAGTCCTGCTAAACCGATTAGGTAAAAAAGCGTTAACCTGTTATTCACTGCTTCCATCTAAGCTTTGAACTACCATATATAATTCCATACTATAATTGTAGCTAACTTATTGCAAAAAATATATAATGAAATTTTTGATCTCCATACATGGCAATGATTGGCTGAAAACTGTTGAACTTGCTCTGTCAGAAAATGCAAAACATTATGAAATATTGAAATAGTAAGATAACAATAAAATATTGGAATTAACTTACCAAGGTCGGTAATGTGACCGAGACTGAGAGAGCTATCACTACTAGCGTCACCCACTGACATGGCCTCCTGGACTGTGTCATCACTTGCTACACTGATCTGGAGAGTTCACGTGTTAATGTTTTCTTGATTCAATTTAACAACGGATTAAAATTCAGCAGTGGGATCTCATTCTCAACAGTGTGCCGAACGATTATATAATCAAGTCCGCTACTACGTTATATCGTTTATTTTAGGTCATTAAGGACAAGCGTTCCCGAGTTTAATCAACATAATTTCAGGTGACCTGTAATTTTTTCTCAAGCTGACTAAATTCAATTGCAACAGCCCATTTGAATAATTATCAAAACGTCAATTTCTACTCACCAAATACAAATTGAACTAACCACGTGCAACCCAAAATTACACGTGGAACGAATTATAATAATTGGCAATTATTGCACGTGCAACTGACTGCGCGCATGCGCATATTGAACTCACCACTTGAGAGCTGCCAGGGCTTGTAGGCGTTACGTCCGAACTCTCTGATATGTGGACTGTAGGTCTGTTGACTCGCGTTCTCTTTACTTTACGGTTCTTGCGCCGTTTTAGCTTCTTTCTGGGCGGATGTTCTGCACTTTCTGAGACAAAAGTCAGGTTGTCAAGAATATTGGAGATTATTCTTCACTAATTTGAAGTGTCAACTCTATACGGCCTCTACCTCTCGCTCGATTTTTTGGAGATAACTTACGTCACCTTCTTCAGCTGGCTTTCAAAAAAATGAATATTAAAACAGGCGAGGTTTTACAAATTTACGTATCAACGGGTACACCGGAACCTTATCACATTTACTTTTTTATAAACCCGGCAAGATTCACTGTGAAAATTGCTGAATCACTTTATTTGTCTTAAAAGTAGCCTTATATAGTAAAACCACGATTTACTGCACCCCGATTTACCGCAAACACCGATAAAAATCGGGGTTTTACCAGACACTCAAAACTCTGAACTCACCTAAATTACTAAATACCAGGCGACTAATTGAACCATATAGATCAGTGAACATGTTCGTGAACATAGTGCAAAAAGACAAGATTAAGAAGCAAGTTATTCAATATTCAGTCCAATACAGAAATACTGCAAGGGGGTGTTTATCTAAACGGCGGCAAAAATGTTATATAGTTAAGTTACCCTCATGACTAACACCTATTATGGTATATAAAATGAAAGTATTCTGTATTTAATAATCAGTGACCTACCTACAGGGGAGGGGGGGGGGGGGTTAAATGTCAGTACACATACGTTGGGTCTTAAAACATATTCCTAGAATGAGTGATAATAGCAAGGCATACTCGAATTAATCATTTTAATCAGGCACTCAGTGACTGAGAAACGAGTCTAATGTATGTGTACTGAATTTTGACCCCTCCCCAGTATTTCCAATTAACAGCGATAAACGTTGGTGAAACCGAAAAGTCCCCAGATGCCTTGCCCATTTGCCCAATATTCGCGATCAAATTAATTAGTTTTAAACATCCAGTACTGAAACCATCGTCCATCTGACATAATGTTTTGTGGTCAGCGGAGTTTTAAACCGCAGCTGAATACTTCTAAACTCACTGGGTATTGATAAGGTTGAGAGTTGGTGGCAGAAGTAGGAGTTAATATCGTCAGATTCCTCCCAAGAGTTGCAGGCTGAAAATGGGTCGGGTTAGAGGGAGATCAGGAGATCAGAAGGAAGTGAAAAGCAACTTCTCAGATACAATGAGATAAGGGGTCGGGTCGTTCACATAGGTGACCAAAATGTTTGAACTGAAATCTGACAAACCTCTATTGGAGCAGGTACCATCAGAGGTGATATCCTGAGTGTCACCAAACAGTTTGTGTTTCCGGCTCCTGCCCCGACTCTCTGACGTCATCATATGTCACGTGTTATCCACGTGACGTCACCTCGTTTCTAAGGTGACGCCACAGTACTCCATGGTAAGTTAGTCCGCGAGTTTTCGTATCATAGCAACACACTTCATGCTTTGACGTTCAATTGATTAGTTAGACTGTTAATAAAAGGAGTTGGGTAGATTTTCTAATCTTAATAATGCAACTGCACATCAATTCAATGATGGAAGAAAAGATAGATATGTTAACAATTTACATCAATACTCAGGTTAAGGGTGAGATTTAGTAAGGTATTGCCTCAAACTTACTATTTGCAAGAGCAGACAAAGTGAGTGTATCTAACGAACATTATTAAGAATAATAAAATTATTATAATAAATTATGTTAAAATATGACCTGCATCACAAAAGCTGATTGACAACTGTAAAAACATTATAACCGTTTTGACTCGTAAATAATTGCATAAATAAAGAAAAATATGGAAAAGTTGTTCAAGGGCTCGATGAAAGTAGTTCGCACAATTTCTTATCAAAGTGTTCAGTGTGAAAAATTTTGGTGATCGCATTTAAAGACATCAAACATTAACTAGATAAATGATAGTATCTCTTTCTTTTTTGAAACTGCCACTGTCACCTCACCCGCCTCGACCATCAGCCTTGGTCAGCATGTTCATTCTCTTAAACACAGCAAAACATTTCTTACAAACCACATCCTTCTCAATACAATGCACCTTGCAGTGCAAGTGTCTGTAGTGTCGCTTGAAGTACTGTCTATCAATACCCTTCCTGCACTTGGGACACTGGAACCCCACAGGAGGGGGTCCAGTGGAGTAGTCGTGACCTATCAGAGGTTTGGGCCACTCCGTCAGTTTCTCCAACACCGCCACACAACCCAAACAGAGCTGATCGTACTGAGCACACCCGATCTTACAGTGCTGTTCCCGGTAGTGGCTCCTGATGTAGTGTGCGTTGTGTTTCTGCGATATCGTCGGGCATTCTGGACATTTTAATCCCATTTTGGAGTTGTTCGCTTTAGCACTGTAATCGTAGCCTTCAAGCCCCCGAGGAAATGTTACGATTAGTTTTAGAGCTTTAACACAGGTTGTGCAGATCAGATCATAGTCCCCACACCCTACTGGACAATGATGGACCCGGTAGTGTTTCTTAAGGTAGGCCCTGTCTTTAGTCTTAGTTTCACACTGGCTGCACTTGAAGTAACCTTCTCCCTGGGGTTTTGAGGGAGTTGTTACGGTGGGGCCCAGCGGTGCTGAGGTGGAGGGTGAGGAGAAGGCGTTCTCAGTCATTACTTCAGCGGACGCTATCATTTCAACCTTAACTTTTACCGGCTTGACTTTCTTTCCCTTGTTCTTCACAATCACCTCCGTTACTTCTTCCGCTTCATCTTTATTCTTCGTTTTATCCTCCTCCGCATCATCTCTGGCTTGACTTGGAGTTTCTACCTCAACATCGTCCATTTCTACGTCTTCCTGATCAGAAGCTGATTCCCCATTTGCATTGTCACTTCCTCCTCTATCTCTCTTTGAACTAGTAATTGATCCTCTAACAACAAAGTCTTGGAATTTGCAAGTGTTGTCTAACCTTTTAAAATGCATTTCCCTATTGTCTTCCAAGACGTAGTACCCACAGTTCAGACAGAATACACACCCCTCTGGGGCTCTGTCCCCGGAGGTAAAGAAGCCGTTGATGTGAGTCTCAACACAATCTATATTCTGGCGGAGATGTCTATGTAAACTTGACTTGAGACGATATTCTTTATCGTTATGACTACAATATAACTTCCACACAGCTGTGTTCTCTTCTCTCTCCCCCTCTTCAGCTACGTCACTCTCTTGACCCTCCCCATTCATCTCAACATCTTCATCTTGGTCTCCTCCCCCAACAGTTAAGTGTTCAGCAGTACAGCCTCTATCACTCTTTTCGACGTGGTCATGGATTTTCTTAACAAAGCACCCACAGTTCAGGCAAACCATCCACGGTGCCGGGACTCGGTCCCCGGACTCAAGAAAACCTTCAATATGAAGACTTAAACAAGCTTCACTATTAGTATTCATGATGTGCCGATTCATGTTTTGGGGACTGGCAAATTTGTGGTCTTTATGCGGGCAATACAGCTTTAATTCATTGTTGCTTACCTCGTGATTAAACCCCCCTACAATTTCTTCTTCATTATCGTTTTCGGCTGGAATGTTTTTGTATTTTGTTTGTTTCTCGTGCTTTCTATCGTCTACCCATTCTTCAGCCATAACCTCATTCTTTGGTTCGCCTTCATCATTGTCAGGAATTTTGTCACGTTTTTCTCTCATAACTGCTTCGTGTCTTCGTCTACAGTCTCCATAAAACTCCTGTTTTCTATAATGGAGTTCCATAACCGTGGACTTTACAATGAGACTTCCACAACCGTAGCACAATTTAAATTCAGAAGGGATGTCGTTGTCATTGGCGATTAGATGTTCCAAATTCGTTCGATGGCACTCTGGGCGAGATTTGAGATGATCACGCAGAGTTCTTCGAGTGTTAAATGGGTGGAAGCAACCAAAGCACTTGTACCCGGAAATGGGTGCCTTTTCTGAAAAATGGTGGATATTAAAATTGTAAATTTGAAAGGAATTAAACGGACGATTTTCATCCGAAATATCTTGAATTCATATAACAATTAGGCTGCCGTCTAAGATGCTGCCACTAAATTAATAAACTGAAATTCAAATTACCTTCCCGCTGACGTGGACGCAATTTTCGTTTGTCCTCCTTAAAGTACTCCTTAACATCGAGACCCTTAACATCCCTAACTACACGGATGTGCTCGTCCTTGCAGCACTGTTGGGGCACATTACTCAAGTGGCCCATCATCTTGCCTTCCTCCACAAAATGCCCGCAACTAAAGCAGATTAGAGTTTCAGGTGGCAATATATTTTCGTTATCAATACATCGCTGAATGTGGGGTTGCCGGCAACCGGGCCGTGATTTGAAGTGCTTCCTGATGGACGTGTTTCTGATGAAGAGGTAGCCGCATCCGAAACACTCATATGTTTTTCTACCGGTTTCATTTGCTTCTCCATCTCCTGCAAATGGTGACGTTTTTCTCAGACTGTAAAACTGGTACAGTAGGGTCATCAGTATTATAAAGCTGCATTATTAAATTACAATTACAAAATTCTGAATTTAAAAGTCATTCAAAAGCCCAACTTCTAGATCATGTGAAAATTTCATAGATAAGCATTTGATGATGGTACCAAATTTATTTGTAGAATACAATAGTATTGATCATTTGAATCTTAGGGGGGGGGGGGGGGGGGGGGGTGTCATGTCCGTCTATGTCCGCCTATGTCCTGTCCTTTTTGGATTCTATGAGACAACGGACGTGTTTTTTGGGACATTGGCGGACACGGACGGACATTGGCGGACTCGGACGGACATTGGCGGACTCGGACGGACATTGGCGGACTCGGACGGACATTGGCGGACCCGGACGGACATTGGTGGACTTGGATGGACATTGGTGGACATTAGCAGACATTGGTGGACATTAGCGGACAAACATTTTGAGGACTGAAGAGTACTGAAGAGTACTGAAGAGTACTGAAGAGTACTCAGGAGGATGGCTGAGGAGGATGACTGAGGAGGATGACTGAGGAGGATGACTGAGAGGGAGGAGAAGGATCAGGAAGACCCAGGAGGAGGAGGAGGAGGAGAACCCAGAAAGAGGACCTAGGAGGAGGAGGAGGAGAACTGAGGAGGATGACTCAGGAGGAGGAGGACTCAGGAGGAGGACTGAGAAGGAGGAGGACTGAGGAGGATGGCTGAGGAGGATGGCTGAGGAGGATGACTGAGAGGGAGGAGGAGGAGGAAGAGGAGGAAGAGGACTGAGGAGGAGGAGGAGAAGGACTGAGGAGGAGAAGGAGGACCCAGGAGGAGGAGGACCCAGGAGGAGGAGGACCCAGGAGGAGGACCCAGGAAAAGGCCCCAGGAGGAGGAGGAGGACTGGGGAGGAGGAGAACTGTTGAGGACTGATGAGGAGGACTGAGGACGAGGAGGAAGAGTAGGAGGAGGACTGGGGAGGGGAGGAGGAAGAGGACTGGGGAGGATCAGGAAGACCCAGGAGGACCCAGGAGGAGGAGGAGGAGGACCCAGGAGGAGGAGGAGGACTGAGGAGGAGGACTGACGATGACTGAGAAGGAGGAGGACTGAGGAGTACTGAGGAGGATGGCTGAGGAGGATGGCTGGGGAGGATGGCTGAGGAGGATGACTGAGGAGGATGACTGAGAGGGAGGAGGAGGAGGACTCAGGAGGAGGACTCAGAAGGAAGAGGAGGAGGACTCAGGAGGAGGACTCAGGAGGAGGACTTAGGAGAAATGAGAAGGAGGACTGAGGAGAACTGAGGAGGAGGACTGAGGACGAGGAGGAAGAGTAGGAGGAGGACTGGGGAGGGGAGGAGGAAGAGGACTGGGGAGGATCAGGAAGACCCAGGAGGACCCAGGAGGAGGAGGAGGAGGACCCAGGAGGAGGAGGAGGACTGAGGAGGACTGAGGAGGAGGACTGACGATGACTGAGAAGGAGGAGGACTGAGGAGTACTGAGGAGGATGGCTGAGGAGGATGGCTGGGGAGGATGGCTGAGGAGGATGACTGAGGAGGATGACTGAGAGGGAGGAGGAGGACTCAGGAGGAGGACTCAGAAGGAAGAGGAGGAGGACTCAGGAGGAGGACTCAGGAGGACTTAGGAGAAATGAGAAGGAGGACTGAGGAGAACTGAGGAGGAGGAGGAGGAGGAGGACTGAATAGGAGGAGGAGAAGGAGGGGGACTGGGAGAGGACTGGGGAGGAGGAGGACTGATGAGAAGGATGAGGAGGAGGACCCAGGAGGAGGAGGACTGAGGACCGAGGAGGAAGATGAGGAGGATAAAGAGGAGGAGGAGGACCCAGGAGGAGGAGGACTGAGGAGGATGACCCAGGAGGACCCAGGAGGACTGAGGAGGATGGCTGAGGAGGATGACTGAGAGGAAAGAGGAGGAGGAGGAGGAGGAGGACTGAGGAGGACTGAGAAGGAGGAGGAGGAGGAGGACTGAATAGGAGGAGGAGGAGGGGGACTGGGGGAGGACTGAGGAGGACTGAGGACTGAGGAGGAAGAGGAGGAGGATGAAGAGGAGGAGGACCCAGGAGGAGGACCCAGGAGAAGGACTCAAGAGGAGGAGGAGGACTGGGGAGGAGGAGGACTGTTGAGGACTGATGAGGAGGACTGAGGACGAGGAGGAGGAGTAGGAGGAGGACTGAGGAGGGGAGGAGGAAGAGGACTGAGGAAGTTCAGGAAGACCCAGGGGGAGGAGGAGGAAGAGTAGGAGGAGGAAGCATCTAAATGTTATTTCCATTTTTGTCCGTTTTTGTCCATTTTTGTCCGTTTTTGTCCGCTCTATTTTTTGTCCGTTTTGAAAATATAGGGTACCGAACGGACAAAAACATGATCCCCTATAACAGCAAAAATTGAACATTTTATTCATCAATTTAGGTGTCCATTAATGTCCGCCTATGTCCGCCTATGTCCGTCTATGTCCGCCTATGTCCGCCTATGTCCGTCTATGTCCGCCTATGTCCTGTCCTTTTTGGATTCTATGAGACAAGCGGACAAGCGGACATAGACGGACGTGACACCCCCCCCCCCATCTTAGGATAAAACCATGAACGTATAATCCAAAAAGAATTAAAAAGCATATTAAAAAGTAAAAACAATGTCAAATAAAACATCATATTAAAATTGTGCAATGTGCATCCTACGTGTGCAAAGCTCAATCCCAAAATTAACATTTCAAGATCATAATCTGTTCAACCACAACACGATCACCATCAACCGTTTCAGCAGCTTTCTCGTAGATTTCTTCCTCTTTTACCTCATCGTACTCCTTCTTAATCTCCTCCTCCTTTTTTCAAGACATATTCTCTCTCAGAACTTGCTCGTGTTTCTCTCTACAAATGGGACTGTGAACTTTGAAATGTATCCAGAACTTCTTCTCTATGAAGAAAACTCCGCACCCAAAACAGGGCTGCACTAGCGGCGGTATCTCGTCCAGACGCTCAATAAGTTGTTGAATGTGCGTGTTTCTGTGTTGGTTGGAATGGAAAGAGGCTAAGTGATCGCTAAGGGCTGAGCTCTGAGCGAAGTTTTTATTGCATCCGAAGCAAGGGTAGTCGAATTTCGGGATGTGATTTTTGTTTTGCTCAAGAACGGGACTGTAGACTTGTTCAAGGAGACAGTTGCATTTCTCGCAAGCTTGTCTTTTACGGAAACATTTGTCACCGCAGTGCACTTTTCTGATGTGATAAAACATGTCCAACCTCATCTTGTGGGGGTACGGAGAGTGCAATGTAAATGAACAGTTTGGACACTTGATCTTCTTTTCTTTTGATGCAGCTCCAGATGCTTCATTATCATTCTTTACGGTCAGTTCTGTGATTTCCTGAGGTGGTCTCGGCTGGGTACCATCTTTTGAATCCTCACAGGATCCATCTGGTGGGGGTGAAATAACTTTTTGGCTATCTTTCCGAGGCCTGTCGTGTTCACGGACTGAAGGCACTTTTGGATGTTTGGGAGATCTTCCACGCTTCCGGTTTAAGGCTGAAATATTCTGAGCTATGAAAGGACAGCTCAGGAAAAAGACAAAAAGAAGAAAAAAAGTCATGCAAATATGGGGTAATCATACCTATCAAAACAAGATTTAAAGTTCAGAAATGAAATGATATTGCCAAAATACTTAAAACATATTTTACCTTGATCTGGAACGTTCTCCACTGCCTCCTCCTCTTCATCATTATCAGACACTACTTTAGGATGTTTACGTGGTCTACCACGCTTTCGGGACAGAACTGAGACATTAAAGCAAGACATCAGCAAGAGAAAGAAAAGAAACCAATACCAAATCTTTTATGATAAAATGCCTTGAAAATACAAGAAGCTCTAAAGATCATTAGTAGATTCAATTCAACCCCCAAAACTGATATAATTGTAAGGATAGTGTACCTACCTTGACCATCAGCGTCAAAAACTCTTCTAGTGGGAATTGGCGCACTTCTTCTCGACTCTTTCATTATTTTTCTAACCGCTGCAGGCCCAGGTGCACTTTTTCTCTTCTCTTTAGTCGTCTTGTTCTTCCTTGACCGGATAATCCGAGTTTTTGTGATCTTGACTGCGAATTCTCGGGCATCGTCTCCTGGCCTTCGACTCAGTAGCTCTTCAGACTCGTTTATTTCCTCTTGAGATAGATCTAAAGAAGTAAATTTATCACAATCAATTATTAAATCAGCTGGATATGCAAAACGTGAATCTTGGAAACTTTATTTAAGAAATTCGTTATAATTGGAAAATTTAGAAACAACGTACAGTTCCTGACTTTCATCAGAGGTTTCACAGCCAGACAGTTGTCAACAATCCCGTGCTGAAATGAAAATTTAGTCTCAAGATTAACAAATAATCAATCTATTTCGGGTGTAAGAACATAAATTCCCGTGCAAAGGTGCAACAGTAGATGTTTATAAGAAATTGCTAATCGCTACTCCAAAAAGGGGATAAAATCTCACCGAATGTGTAGGACACAAGACAGTAAACGTGGTTTTGATGAGTTTACATTTAGCCTTTATAGCACACCGGTAATGATACCGGTTAGAGCATCCCTCTTTGAAGCAGCCTAAGCTGGCTCCAATCTCACCACATTCACTGCATACCTGAATAATGTTCATTATTGTAATACGAATGAGAATTGGATGCTTAGACTGTTAATTGCTGATTCAGTCAGGTGATTTTAGAAATTCTCATGTATGTCTTGTGCAAAAATCTTAACACGAGTTTTTATATAAAACTAGATTATGTATATGCTTACAGTGAATCGAGCAACTTTGAATATTTCTTCTAGGCCATAAATATCGAAGCCAATCATATAGACACCCGGTGACCAACAGATGCAATCTTCGTGTAGCCACACTTCTTCCCTGAAAGAAAATTGGATGAAGTTTGAGGAGGTTTTCGAATTCTACAATCGGTTTGACTACCCATAGACCATTGTTAAAATAATTGAAGGGAAGATGATAAACAAAGGAAATGTCCCGCACGACTGTAGAGGACTTGTAATCAGATTATGGAGGGGTCCAGACTCTACGGCGGGTAAGGGTTAGGACTTAGGGTTAGAGTCTTACACCCGGATCCATTGGCCATTATGGACAGTAATTATGGCAATATGTTTTGTTATATATTACCGCCAGTACAGAAGACGCAATTTATAAAATAGAAGAGTAATTAGCGCGCCAAACGGCGCGCGTAAGGTGCGCATTGCACTCAATGGACTTTATCTAGCGCATTCCAAAGAATCCTTTAAGTAGACCCTTTCAAAAAGTGGCAAATCAATCCGCCGAAGTATCACCTCTCAACGGTAATTTCGTTCTCGTCGCTGAAAGCCAAATCCGTATTGAACGTACTGCTCAACTTTTCAAACAGGTTCTTCGCTCCATCGGACATGTTTTTGTTTCTGTAGCTACTCTGAAAATAAGCAGAAAGTGATTTTCTATAAATAGTAACATTTAAAATGTAATATCACGAACTGAAGCGGTTTAGACGAAGCAACAGGTAAATTTGGAATACTCATGAGGTGAAAAACACCAAGCCTACCTTAGGTGGTACATAGATATCAAAAGGACCAAATAGTGGCCCCATGTCTCCATAATCTCCGGTCAGATAACACAATGAACAGAACCAAGTCGGCTTCTTTGTCAACTTATCAATACTGAGACCTTTTTTAACGTTCTTTAAAACCTGAAAATAAAAATAATTGTAATCTGCATGTTATGTTAATCGATTTAGATGCTTAACTGGGTGAACTGAAATACTGCAAATTTGATAAATAAAAAAGGTGCAAAATTCTTGCTGTATGAATTTTCATTCCAAACAAAAAAATGCTCATTTTATGGTAATTTCTCAGAAATGTAACTTAATAGCTAAATTGTGCTCTAGACGGACTATTCGATCGTAATGAATGACGTTAAAGAAAATTTAAAAAGAAATTGATGACATTAATTGAGAAAGAGAGGGATATTTTGGTATCATGTACACTGTAACTGACTAACTGACGTACTCTCAAATAAAAAGGGACAAGCTACCAGTTAGCTCAACTATTTAGATCAAACAAAGAAAAGTGGTAAAACACAGGAAAGACGGCAATAGAATTAAAAAATGAGTAACCTTGTGAACAGTAGCAAGAGAAGATCCAGAAACGTTAGTGAAGCGAGGGTAGGACACAAAGCCCGTAGCTGTACTTGCTCTCAACAGCTTCTCGTTCAAATAATCCTCCTCACTGTTCGTAACAGTCAGATCCACTTGAACAGACGAATCACGAGATGGCTTGTTGTTGATGATTCTATTAGTAACTGCAGTTGGGTCACACATCTCCATAGTCTCGGTCTTGATTTTAGGGGAGTCTGATCTATCAGGTTCAGAGGAAGCTTCTGATTCTATGTGGGGTATATCGGGGCTCTCGCTGGTCCCAAGGGCTGTGGTTATAGCTTCCTTATCTTCCGTTACCTTAAACTTCAAACAATTGTCCTTGTCAAGACAATCCACATCAAAGTTTATGTTAATGGAACCACCAGATTTAGCCAATTTTTTGATCTTATCTGGCATGGATAGGGTGACTTCGCCCTTGGCGTTAAGAGATATGCCAATATCCATAAGAGAGAAGGTTCTGTTAGGGGGAGATGTTTCTGTTGAGAGAGGAGGGGGAGGAGAGCTAGAGCCTGGTGGAATTTCCTCAACCTTGTCAGTAGGTTTATCAGGAACGAGACCACGCTGACTCATGACATACAATCGTTGAAATTGTTTTAATTTCTGCTGCTTCAAACGTTCTGCCTCAGCATCTTCAGCGGATTTTTGTCCGGCTGATGAAGGTGTTGGGGCGGTCAGAGATTTTGAATGCTGCTTCAAGATAAAATTAGTTTCTGGCGAATCTTTAATGATCGCATCATCAGTAAGCTTTATTGGGAGTTTGCGCTTTCTTTGCGGTCGTTCAGCACTGTCTGATAATCGTGCAGGAGTCGTAGAGTTTGAGGAGTCATTACCAGATTTGACACGTTGACGTTTTGATTCGGGCGTTTTTATCTCGGGTGATTTGGGCAGACCAAATTTACTGCCAGGCTCTAACTTCTTTTCATCGCCTTGATTAACCTTCTCAGGGGATGGAGCAGGTTTTAGTTGTTGCTGCACTGTAACCCCATCGCCACTATCTTTAGTTTTGATAGTTGTGGAAGTTACCTGCATCACATTATCTTTATCCACCTCTATATCTGGTGCACTCCTCACTGATACAGCATCTTGTTGTCCAGACACCTCAATATCCTCACTATCATGCAACAGTTCATCTGTACAATCTTTTGGCTTGGATTCACTTGTTTTCAACTGCATGGATTGAGATTCTTTTTGAGGTTCACTTTCCTTACCACAACTCGGCTTTTCTTGTACTTTTGGAACAGAAGTGATGTTTTCTTCTCCAATATCAACTATGACACAGTCTTTAACAGGAATTTCCACCTTTTGAACAGGAATAATTTCCGGATTTTTTGGTTGCACTTCAGTATCACTTGCTGAAAGATTAGCAGAGTTTTGCTTTTTATCAACACTAACTGGTGGCTGATTGGTTGGCCGATTGGTTGACTGATTTGATGGAGGAGATGTAACCTTGTGGTCGTCAGCTTTCTGCCATGCTCTGGTCATATCACAGCTCAACGACCAAGCCTCTGATATGAGATCACCAATTGAGCTACCTTGAGACGGAACGTTTTTACCTTTGTCACCAGGTGACACCACATGGTGACCACTATCACCAGGTGACACCTCAGTTACAGGCCCTTGAACAGGTGTGTTCTGAGCTGCAGGCACATTAAAGTCAGGGTACCTCTGTATCGGCACCGCATACACTTCTTCCTGTGGTGTGACTGGTGAGACTACAGCAGCAGATTTACCAAACACACTTGTTAGGGATTGGGTGAGGAGGTCTGGCGGTTCTGCTTTGCTCTGAAATGAGGGGATGTTTTGAGAAATTTTGGAAATATGTATATCAGTAACTTACAATGTCTAAAATCGTGACTTCCTGAGATGTTCCGTGGACCAAACAAAAAGCACTTAAACAACCAAAAAGTACGATATTATCTTCTCACGGTGTTATCTTCTCGCGATACAATGTCAAAATCAAGAATGACATAATCCCAACACTTTTGTTTCAAATTCATACCAGAAAATCTAACGTGCTTTACTGACTTTGCTGACACATGCAACAATGCAACATACTGTATAATGTACACATAACTTTACCAGCTGTTTGTTATTTTCAGATTCACCGTACTCCATACCAACTGCTAATACTCGCCTATCATCTGTACCGCATAGCTGGTGGGGGGAATTAGTAAAACCATTGTCAGGCCATAAAGACATGACACATATACACCACATAATGTAAAGATTAGTGTAGCATGCGCATTGTGTACGATTGTATCTAATGTACTGTGTACTACACGCAACACACATATTATGTAAGTATTTCAAGAAAATTGTAAAAGTTAGGTTGTGCAGCATTGCGGTAACACGTACTTACGTTATTTAGTATTTAACGTAGAAAACAAACTTATGATTAGCGATATTTAACAGTAACCTTAATTAACAGTGAAGACGGAAACAGCAAGTGCACTATATATAATAGGTTATTAATTCTTTCGGGCATATTCATCAGTTTTTTAAAGATTCTTTTAGAATGAAGCCAAATCATACACGTTTGTGAATTAATGCAACTGAAATAAAATTATTCATAACAGCAAATAGATTTTATTATAAATGTAACTAATTATTAAAAAATTCGATAAATTAAATTAGGTGAGTGTCTGTTAAAACAATTTAAAAAATGGGGAAAAAATGTCAAATGTAGACAATTTAGATACATTTTACAAGGTGTTAAAAATGTTGTAACAAAATTAAATTAAATTGCACCGTTTGAGTGAAACAATAAGTGAAGTAATAAATTAAATACATAGAAAAGTCTATTTTCTAGTATGTTGGATTGTACTTATACGTTTGATTAAAATAATAAAAATTGAGAACACTTTGTTGATGATCTGGTTTTATTTTAAATTGCTCTTTCTCTGTTAAAAACTCTTAATGAAACCAGCCACAAAATTCTAGAGTGCTTTCGAGGGGCCCTCTGTGGCCTGGACCATGGTTGCAACATAGTACACATATTACACATATTACACATATTACAGATACGTCTAAGCAACAGACTAGATATGACATCGTACTACACAGTCGTAATACACTTTTCCAACCACAAATTGATTAATTAAAAATAAGGCATGAATGGTCATCGATATGTCCTTTTCGTCGTCAGAATTGGCAAGAATTAGCAAATGCTTAAGGCCCAAAAACAACAGGTCATAATTACTAACAGGGCAAAACACTTGAAATATCATTATAAGCAGTAAAGATTCGGCTTTTCGGCTTTTTGGGTAAACAATGCAATAGACTTAGCTTCATTTCTTTTCCGTCTTAAAGATTTAACATTTAAATAGTTTAAGATCAGAACATCAACATCCTTATCATGTAGTAAATTATAAATTAAGTTCGTTAGTAAAAAGAAAAATACGGTTTACTTAAACTACATTATACAATGTAATACAACTATAATGCAAACAATTTTTGCTGAAAAACATTTAAAAAACCCTTAACACTCGAATACATGTATAAAAACACAAAATGTTATGATTGCCAACAATAGGCAACGCCTGTTGGGATCTCTACCGCATCTCTAGCTCAATTTCTATTCCCCCACCATATGCATAATCAACAATTTATAAGATTTAAGGCAAAACCATGCCATAACAATTCAGAAATTAAGTTCACTTAAGTATTAAGTACGCATGAAACTAAAACATAATCAAGGAATGTCAAAGTGTCAAAATTAAGTGAAATTAAGCACTTCCGTGAAATTTGCCACTGTTTGCAATAACCTAACTGATAAAATGGAGCTAACTGATTAACGGAAGATCACCACTGACCACGGTGACCGGTTATACAATATCGGGTACAAGGAGCACTACCTGCATAATCTCATGAATAACAATACTCCATTTAATTTAGTAATTAATTGGTAACAAGAAGTCAACTTAACAAGTATTTTATTATACCCATGAAGTCAGCTGATATCCGTGGACCCAGTCAGGGTTTTATGTCATGTGTTTCATGTCACGTGGTTCATGTCACGTGTTTCATGTGACATGCAGCTAACCACGTGATACGAACTCAGAAGTGTACCTTATCACACGTGTAAAATGTGTAACATGACGTGTAACCAATACTCCAATAGACTAAACTTGGGCAAGTGACTTTTGATACTCTGATGTTTATTTTCCCAAATCTGGGTTGTGTGCATAATCAACGTCTGCTGTCTGTGAAATTAGCAAAATCATGCCATATCAATTCATAAATTAAGTCCACATAATTATTAAGTACGCAAGAAACTATCACATAATCAAGGAATGTCAAAGTGTCAAATTTCAGTGAAATTTGGTACTTAAGTGGAATTTGGCACTGTTTGCAGTAATATAATATAATGGAGAAAAAGTCATTAAATTTAAAATATGTTTAACCATTTAAATCTGTCCAATTGCACTTCAGCTCAATAAATTGAAGAATTCACGTTGACGTATCCACAATGTAAAGATAAGGACGTTTAAAACTTTAACTGATTTGTTCCTTTTAGATTAAACAAACACTGAAATTCCAGCAAAACAAAACTGCTCTATGATTTCCAGGCACTCCGGGCATGTTCATTAAAGTATTTCAGTTTGCACGTGTAATTTATGTGCTTTTTCCGAACAATGCTTCACGGATTTTAGTTCTATCTGTACCTTTATTACTTTATTATTTTTGTTGTAAACAACACTGATATCTTAACTGGGCTCTCATTGGCGAACTTAAATTTCCCCCAAGTCCAATATTTGCCTTTTAAAGATGGTCTACCACACCAAGAGATCGGGATACAACAGGGCACATCACCATACATTCGTTCCAACACAAAGTACATGTTTTTAGCACAAACTAGATCATCGTGGAGGTGGAGCCTGTACTTCTTGTAATCAGCTGGATCAGTAGAAAGTTCAATGTTGTAGAGCAAGTCTGGGGAGTCTGGGTTTGGCACAGTAGATTTGAGAATAAACCCACAGTTACCTGATTTTCTGCAGTCACCAGAGGCAGGGTGCTTGAACTTGAAACGGAATTTTGTTTCTGTACCACAAAGCTGTTGCCAAGTTATTGTTGCAGGAGCGTAACAGGGTACCACAGGCCATGAAGCAAACTCATTGTTTGAAGCAACAATTTCGTTACATGTTTCCCACATGCCGAAAAATGACTTTATGTTTTGTTTGCTTCCAAACTTCCATGTTGATATTAATGATATGGGAATACCACCCCAATCTAGATCTGTCATTAATCGGACAATTTGGTTCACCCAATTAGGAAAGTGAACTATCCTGGGATGAAAATCCATCCATGCGTAGAGAGCCTCAGCAAAAATAAACAAGTTATGGACATCATGATTACCAGCTAGCTGATCAAAAAACTCTTGAATCCACAAGTGTTCAAAGTCTTCACATTTATAAAAGAGGTTCGGTATTTTAGTGCTGATGAGAGCAACTGGAAGATCATCTTCAGTAGGATCACTGTCACCAGTAGTGACATCTGCTCCAGCCTCATCAGAAGATTCGCTAATCCTAGACATTATTTTCTTTCGTTTAGAGTTTTCATCCAAACTGTTGGATCCTCTTTTTCTCTCCATACTGGACTTTCGATAAAGACCGAACACTAATTTCATGTCTTCTTTAGATGTGTTTTCCATACTTTGAAGTGTGTCAAATAGAGTCTCATATAATGCCCTATCATTGACTCGACAGATTGACAGATCAGTATTAGAGAGCAAATATTTCATGTTGTCAGTCAGCAATACAACCTTATCGTCTATGTGACTGGCTATTTCAGTCAACAGGTGTTGGACAATAATTTCAACTTCATTGCCAGCAATCCATACGACAAAGTCAACTTGTTGCTGCGTAAAATTCTTAAAATCTTCAAAGTAATTTGAAAGAAATGTGTCGGTACCATTCACTTCCTGGATCTTTTCTATAGTTAAATCCATTAAATGAATCCTACTTTTTGGATTTTCCTTAAAAATGTATAGAGCTTCTTCGAACAAGTTCAACATTGCAGCATAATCTTCTCCATCTATGGCAGAAAGCATCTCCCTGAAAAACTCAGTACATTTGCTTAATAACCATTGCACCTCAAATACAAGAGCCATCTTATTTAAGTCTCTGAACATGGGCTTAATATCATCTTTAGAATCAGTGCAACTCTCTAATTCCCCCATATAACAGGACAAGATAAAACTCTCCACAGCAATTGCACTGAACTCGTCACAGTCCAGAGTTGTCATACCTAAATTTGTTGTGATGTTTTCAATGACTGGACTGTTAAAGGATAAGATCACTGAACTTGCTTTGAGTTCTTTTCCATCTTTAGCGGTAAGAACAAAATTACTATGCGCAGGTGTCCCTATGAGATGTCTCCCAAAATCAGTTGGGACTTGCACTTTTGGTGCCATACCTGCAAATGTTTTCATTTTAGAAGATGATTATGACAATGATTTCTTGATGAATAACACATCAATTATATTTAAAGCCAAAATCTGCTCATTGTGATGCTTGAGCAGAGTTTAAAAGCACAGCAGGCTCAAATGTATTTATTTTTAGCTTGATTTCGATAAAATGTTGGTCTATAAGTGTAGTATGCAGTGATGAGAGAGTTAGTAAAAATAATAACTTAATTCATTCAATAGTTAGTACCATGCATCATAAAAAGATAGAAATGTTAGACTGTATTAATTTAAGAATTTTTGCAATGATTACACTGTCTAACAAGAGGGTGGTTTACCCTTAATTAAGAAACAAAATAATGCAGCACATTACAAGTCATACATAATATATTCTAAAATACTAGTGATAATATAATATGTCCTTGGTTTAAACAACAATTATTATTTCTTTGAATTGCACAATTAAAATTATCGAATTTTCAATGCTGAATTTTTGTAGGCTGTTTGAACTTATAGCTATTAGCTAAACTTGTAGATGTAACAATGAATAAAAAACAAAGCATACAATTGAAAAGATTTATCTTTAACTGTTTTAACACTTTAAAAATAAATTGCACAAATCTTTCTTCAGAAGAAAATCTTCAGCATTCACATTAATATCTGGTTCATATGTAAAAGGGAATGAATGCAAAGGAAATTTAATGTTTATTGAATCTCAGCTCAGTAAAAAAACAATATCAAATACAGTAGGTATGTCATTATCAGGTTATAAATCCTTGCAAATAGTGTTAGTTATTACTCTTTAGGCAGTTTGTTCCAGTCAATGGTTGCCTTCTCGTGCCTGCGGAGATACTCATTTGCTTTAGAGAAGTGTTTGCAGTCAAAGAATCCTTTGTGAGCTGACAGAGGAGAGGGGTGAACTGAAGTCAAAACAAGATGCTTTGACTTATTGATAAGAGCCATCTTTTTTATTGCAGGGGAGCCCCACAGTAAGAAAACACAATTCTTCATGTGATAGCCCATGTACTTAGTTACATGGTCAGTTAACTTCTCCCAGCCTTGATTCTTGTGTGAGTTGGCTTTACCTTTTTCAACAGTGAGAACTGAATTCAACATGAGTACACCTTGCCTAGCCCAGCCAACAAGATATCCATGTCCTGGTTCATCAAAGTCATCTACATCATCTTTGGCAATGGCTTTATAGATATTTTTAAGGCTAGGAGGAGTAGGTACTCCTATTTTTACACTAAAGGATAATCCATGAGCCTGGTTAGGACCATGATATGGATCTTGACCAAGAATTACAACTTTAACATCATCAAGATTGCAGTATCGAGTCCAGGAAAATACGTCCTCATGGGCAGGGTAGATGGTTTTGGAGAGGCGAATCTTTGCCAGATATTCTGTGAGGGAGGTAAAATAGTCTTTAGCTAATTCATTAGACAAGCACTTTTCCCAAGACGATGATATATCCCAGTTCTTCAGGACTAAATTGTCTGAGCACTTCAGTACTTTGCAAGTCTGATTATCTTTTTCTTCAGCATCTTCTAATTCCCTTTTACGTTTAAAGAAGGATGAAATGCCTGCTTGAGCCATATCTGAAAATTAGTTCTGTTCAGTAAAATGTAAATATATTTATGTCACAAGAGGCCAATTCTATATTCCAAGATTCTAATATTACTGAAGAGTGGCCCAAAAGTCAACATACAAACTTTTGGGCTTAAATATAGTATAGCATATATGAAGAACATTGAACAAGATGTTAAGACACAAACTACTTTGTAAGTGCAAATATGTATTAGCCTCTCATTTGTGAATACGATATTCAAAAATATGACATTTCCTTATTCCGTTACGAACATTCATAAAATTCAAACTATTTATGGTGCTACTGGCCATTGCATGCTCCCAATACAATTATGAGTTGAATTGAAATCGGGTTTGGTCCAGTGGTGTAACATTAACATTTGACTGAAACTTTGAGGCAACCCTACAAAAAAACTTTTAAGGGTGCTAAAAATAAGAGAAGTATTTTTTAATGCCCCCCTGCAGCTTTTCGTAGCCCCAATTTATAGTTTTTCTTGTGTCGACTGAACACTAAGTTTGCAGGAATATGATACATTTTGCTGCATCTGATAAGATAGCTGAGCAGAGGATGAGACTAGCTAGCCATTTTGCCAGACAAGACGAGCTTCTGACCCATCAGCTGATGGGAACCCCTGCGGACATCATCAAAGGGGAGACCACACCTCACCTATGTAGACATCCTGCGGCAGGACATAGACTTGACGCAGCAAAGAGATGAACAAGCTCATGCTGGATAGGCAGATTTGAAGAAAAATCATATCTGCTCGGCATCTTAGGGGGCGCCAAATTGTCCTTTGAATGTTAACTGCAGTACTAGCAAAACTGCCATTTTGCTCTAGAAAACAAGGGGAGGGGGCTCCGATAGGAGGGCGCTTTTTTTGGCAGGGGCACCAACATGCAACGTTACGCCACTGCTGCTTGGACATTGAAGCCGTCCTAAGTCGAAGTAAGTCGAGCTGCCTAATTGGATGATTCTTCATTAAAAAAGACCTACTATACAAGAAAAGAGTGCCACACAAACGCCACTTGTCTGTTCAAGTGTCAGATCGCACTATTTTTAATAGAAAAGTTGCATAATTGAGCCATTATGTGCCAACTCTCAAGGTGAGCTCTGCATTTTTTGTTTTTCAGGCAAATTTTCTTGACTAATTTTAAAATTGTTGATCATTTATTCAAATTCATTTTTTTAATCAATGACTATCCCTGAAAACCATCATAAACAATTACAACCAATTGCCAGCCATCAGAAATCTATTTTGGAACCCCCTACAATGGCCAAATTTGTCAAAAATGTGACAAAATCCTCTGATTTTTAAGTGTTCTTTAAGCACTTTCATTAGAAACGGCAGAGGTAAGAGCTTGCATTGGTCTGTGCAGGCCTCACAGCCGATTATTAGGTGATCAGGAAACCATTATTATAAGTTAAGAGAAGGCCTTGTCAAAAATTTCAAATCTTAAACTCCCCTGATCAACACTCCTAAACCCTAAAAGGTCACCGAGTGCTCATTGGGTGGCGGTCTAAATATAGGTCCATTTTAAACATCAAATGGCTTAAATGATAAGCAACAAAGCATTGTATGAAAGGTGCAAAGTTGAAAAGTTATCCAAGCGTATTGAACACCAGCGGTGGAAGATGTTTGGACACATTCTCAGGAGTATGGAGAACACCCAAGCCCAAACAGCTCTCTCTTTTGCTATTGAATCAGATAATTTATTCATTGGAAGATTGGGGAGACCTATACTAGAATGAACTTGTTATCTGTTTTAAGAAGTGATTTAAGTAGTAGAAATTTTCAAATGGACAACTTGCATGAATTGAACGAAATTTGAGATATAGCTGCATGCAACAGATGTTGGGAAAATCTGTTTCAAGGGTATAGTTTACCGCATTAAGGTATTTTTAAGAATCATTTTTGTCGGTAAGATCCTCTTTTATAATAATAATAATATATACTAAAGGCTAGACGTTTACTCTTCAGATCGGGATTATGACACTATATTTATAATTTTAGATTGATAGTCTTTAGCGTGCGAAGTAACTTTTTGTATCACGTCTTGACCCTCATTGTCGTTTCACTAAGCGTTTCTACAATACAGGGTGAGCCGCGCACTCGTGCGCGGCGGGTCATACAACGTATATGGACACGTTCATTTGAGTTTGAGGATATTGGTAAATATAAGTGATCCTATTAAAAGGCACAGTGTAGTTGACTTTTTCACACTATGAAATTACTTAAACCCTTGATGGTTAGGATAATCGTCTCATCCTCTAGGCTAACTTTGTCACATAACGATATCTTAATCAGGTGATAAGATATCGCTTAAATACGGCCGGCACGGAAATGGTTACATTGTCACACTATAAACATGTGACGGAGTAAATATGGACCCCTTGCTGCCGTTTTTGACCAAATTTTTGAGTGTCCAGTTGATTGGATGGGTACATATGACCATTACCTACATATTTGACGACTTTTTTCGTTAGATGGTGCATTCAGGTTTACTCTGTCACACATTAAAGAAAATATGTGATGAATGTTTAGGGCACCCTGATAAGCAATGCTGAGTAGTGTAAGTTTATTTGATGGCCTGGAAGTGCTGGGAATTGTTATTATATCATATAGTCGTAAGGAATTAAAACACAGAAGGCACAACCAAGCTTACTTTGTCACATAATCTTGATAATGTCTGAACATGTGTGAAATTGAACAAATAATGATATACCAGCTTAAACCCCTTATAGCATGTAATATTCAGATCAGAAATTTGTGGTTTATTGCATCAAAACTGTCTTTTAACCTTAAGATTCAGCTTGTTCATGCTCTAGTACTCTCTAGAATTGATTATTGCAATAGCGTATATTTTGGACTGAGCTCTTATGATTTAAGTCGTTTACAGAAGGTGCAAAATTCTGCTGTAAGATTTATTTTCGGGAGAGGAAGAAAGGCACACACTACTCCACTACTTAAGAAAGTTCATTTTCTACCAGTTAGATTTAGAATAGATTTTAAGATTGCCCTACTTGCCTACAAGTGTTTAAATAATATAGCTCCTCCTTACTTAAAAGAGTTGATATCTCCTAGGCAGCAAAGTTTTAAAAATGTACGTCTTGATAATGATTATTTTTACCTTAGTTTTCCACCCTCTCCTAACTATGTAAACACAGAGAAAGCTTTTAGTCACTGTGCAGTTAAAGTATTTAATTCCTTGCCATACGACATAAGATCAGCTGAGTCAGTTACATCTTTCAAGACCAAACTTAAAACATACTTCTTTTCTCTAGCATTTGATTGATTTTGCATTTACATAGGTAAAATGAACTTGTCATGTCTAATTTTCAATTAAACTAAGCTCAGTTAATGTAAGAGCCGCTTTAGAAAGCACTGGAGTTTATCTCCAGGATTAAATTATATCGAGTTATATGATTTAGCTATAAGGCGGTTTATAAATGTTGTAATTATTATTATTATTATATTATACGTACTATGGATCAAACAACACTGCTAGTACCATGCACCCCATAAATCATTATCAGGTGGTAATATGTTAACAGTGTCACAATTAAACTACCGCTACATGGTCAAAAATAGGGTAATTTCGTCACAACAAATTATTATAACTCTGTTAGCTCCTTGCTGGCAAAATAACTAGTTTATCGAAATTTTTTTGATGATAAAGTTACATAGTATTCTAATAGAGGTATAGTTCTTCAAAATAGGGGCAAGACATGTTTACTTTGTCACATCAGTTATTATAAGAGTTAGGTAATCGTCATCAGATTAAAAGATATTTTTCGTAATCGATTAATACTTTAATATACCTGTAATAAATCCTATGCCAATTTTAACACACTATCTTGATACTGTTGGGGCAGGGAAAGTTAATTTTGTCACATTTTCAATGTCTTTGACAAATTAATCTAAATTTTAAAAATTGAGTTCTTATGTTCTGGAAAATATTCTTCCAATCGTTTCTGAAAGAATGTTGAATTCTAATAGAGTTATAGATCTTCAAAATAGGGGCAAGACATGTTTACTTTGTCACATCAGTTATTATAAGTGTTAGGTAATCGTCATCACATAAACATATATTTTTTGTAGTTTGGATTGATACATATAGGTAATAAAGCAGCCTATGCTAATTTTTACACACTATCTTGAAATTGTTGGGGCATGAAAAGTTAATTTTGTCACATTTTTAGTGACTTTAGTGACAAATTTAGTGACAAATTTAACCTAAAATTGTTAAACTTAAGCTCTGATGTTCTGGACAATATTCTAATAGAGGTATAGAATATAGATCTTCAAAATAGGGGCAAGACATGTTTACTTTGTCACATCAGTTATTATAAGAGTTATTATAAGAGACTATTTCATTCTATAATCATTGTTTTTAATCTATTTACGATTTCGTATAATTTTTCGTGACAATGTAAACATCAACTGATCTTAACTTGCATCAACTACAATGTCATCATATAAAATTTTCCCGCCTTTCAAACCAAATCAGATATAAATTATTCGCCCAAAATTTTAAATTTCATATATTGTGACAGAATTAACCTCATTTCCCAATAACCAAGTGCCTGTATTAGCTAACTATTCAAAATAACATATTTTAGGGCTATGCTTGGTAGAGCAACCATAAAATAATGAGTTGAAAGGGTTTTTAGGACACCTCACAGTAGAATTGAGGTATGGTATCATGAGTGTGACAAAGTTACCCAAATATTGCCTTGTAACCGTTCGATCCGTGCCCATTAACCAATGTTGTATCATAATTGTTAGATTGACCTAATTTACTATATTTCAGACCAAGGAATGATAATTAGACAACTGCAGTTAACTAAGTCACACAAAATGTGACATTTGAAACATTATAGTGCCTAACAACAATAGATTTTCTTTCTGAGCGGTGCATATGGGAGTATGGGTTACGTGGCTAATGTTCAGAACTTCTGAACGTGCTAGGTTAATAGATGTCAAAATTAAGCCACTATCGTCAAAAACGCTATTATTTTTGTTTACCAATATCCTCAAACTCAAATGAACGTGTCCATATATAACAAGTAACTTTTAATCAAAGCGAAACAAGCTTGATAACTTTGCACATAGCCATGTGTATACGCGTACTGCGTGACGCGCTTGTTTCACAAGTAGAATATATCCTTCGGCGGTCGCGCGATACTGCAAGCGAAAGGGCTCTTATCTGGTTAGAGCAACATGATAACAGTTTAAGAGATTTTTATTTACTTGTATTATTTTGCAAAAAAGTAGGCTAAGCTTGTATTGTTGGCAACCTTTTATTTCACTGTATTTATTTTTCCCAATCCATGACTCAGGACCATGACTCAAATTGCCAAAAAACAAAAAGTCAAAGACAAGGATTATCCGTTGTAAGCGAACGAATTTTTTTGTATACGGTAGCTTTGCTCGACCGTCGTGCGAGTGTGCGTGCAAGCGTACGTGCCCGCACGCCAATATGGAATATGTCGCCCACGTAATTCTATAGCCTGTGCAAAGTTATTTTGCAAAATATTCTGAATTAAATAATTGTTGGCGCGGGGCGCTGAACTGATTAAGTAAATCGTTACTGGGCCGCGCTCAGCCTGTCATTCCGCCTAATCTCTATTTATGAACATGATAGCCTAAGGTCCCCAGGTAAATGCTCAGTGGATGTTAGAGCGCACGTGAATGACCAGCATTCACGTGATCGTTTAGAACCAGTCAGAACACAGCCGCGCACGAAATCACGTGCGCGTGCACTCCAACTTGCTCTAACCAGAGCCCTCTCGCTTGCAGTAGCGCGCGACCGCCGTAGGCGGCAAAAGATCCTACTTGTGAAACAAGCGCGTCACGCAGTACGCGTAGGCACATGGCTATGTGAACACTCCAACTATCGATTGGAAAGAATTGACGTATACGCTACAAGAGCCGCGCACTGAGTTAGATTGTAAAATCTGATTATTTGATTATAAACATATGGTTATATAGAAATATACACGATTTTCAAATTCAATATGGAATTAACTGGGTGGCGCTTGGCCTGTCACTCGATCCGTCATATCTACATGCTTATAAACAGTAAAGACTGGGGACCCAGGTTGTATGGAACATAATAAAATAAGCCATCATGGATCGGGAAATTGAGCGGCCATTCACAAAAGAATAGTTGGAGGACTTCGCCGCTTCGACGCGCCGCGCGAACTAGCATTCTTGCTTCGCAGAGTAACGATCTCGACGGATTGACATCGTCAATCAAAAGAATAGCGGCCGCATTCTTGTTGTTTTTAAATACCGGTCCCGGTGAGTCCCTATAAAATATTCTTTAAAAGCAATAACTGCCGAGTGCCGTATAAATCATTTGGAAAGCTAGGTGAAGCCTGCAGTAAGGATACGAAGCGCGCGTAACATGTATCAAGTATTCATTATTCTGCGGCCTTTTTTTATCGTCATCTCTCCGCTCACAACTGTTTGCAAAATTGGTTCGGGAGCACATGTGAATATGAAAAAGCGCTTTATTAATATAATCTTCATTTAACTGGAAGCATGATAAGGTTTTTAAATCGTAATGTGTTTGATAATACATTACTCCATGTCAACCCAATTTATTTCCGAACTAGAGCCAATACAACTGATGGAGCTAAACTCGATATATCTGGATTCTGGGTATCTCATCAAATGTTACTGTCAGTATTTCAGCACGTATCGCTTGTATATTGTGCTCTGCCAATTGCATCACTTGATTTGATTGAAATCCCCTCTTAAAGTTGAAACACAAAATTGGACAAATTAGGTGGTTTTAGAGGATTTGCCAGTAAAATGGTATTATAATACGACACAATATATGCATACAAGGCCCTAATCACACATTATCCCACCACCACTTGTACGAGTGGCGTAACGTTGCCTGTTGGCGCCCCGCTGAAAAAAGCACCCCCTGTTGCATTGGCACCCCTCCCCTTTCGGTGCCCCTCCCTAAAGTTGCACAAATTAGATGATTTTAGAGGATACGCCGGTAAAATCTCTAAAAAAGAGTACTTCTAGAACAAAGTGCGCAGGTTTGCTAGTACTGTAGTTAAGTTTTTCTAGATTGTCCCACACTCAATTAAAACAACGATTTGGCGCCCCCCTAAGATGGCCCTTCGTTACGCCCGCGCCACTGACTTGTACCTTAACACATCCACTTATTTTACCCCGGTATCCATCAGGGATGCTATACCCAGAGGCATGTTATCCTCTTGTGGACCACCAGGTCCAGCCTAATTGGGTAAATGAGACGCTTTATAGGTTATCTGAGAGACTGCCGATATTGGAGATTGTGATAATTTGAACCTCTATATACCAGGTTTTTTCTATACCGTGCACTTTTCGTTTTCTCCATGAAGAGGCCTGGTATACAGAGGTTCGGATGTAGCAATTTGCGAGAAATCAAGAAGTGATAGTGACTTGAAATATGGTATGTATGTAAATTCTATACATATTGAAATATTGTGATGAAACGTTTTAGGAACTGCTCCTTCACAAAATTGTTTGTTATTATTATTAAAGTCACACTTTATGTGATATGTCCTGTATTTATATATATAAAATAATAATACATTTTTTTTGATAAATCATTAATGCTGGAGTGGTGGGGAAATATTTATATATGTGATGATGTGTTTCCATAAATTTTACTTTACTTAATTTACTTAATGGATGGGCTACAACTAACTTAATGCTAATACTAGTCACCTTCACAATACACATTAAGTGTCTTATTGTTCCCAAGGAATTGGATCAATCTGGAGTGACTTAATGAATATTTTCATGCTACTGTAGCTTTTTATCTCTGGTTATCCTTTTGGAATTCAGGCATTTATTAACTCTTCCTCATTCCACTTGCCACTTGCCATCTCCTTCATCTTCACATACATTTCCACATGGCATTTTTCTGGAGGGTTGTCACACCCAAGAGGCTATTGTGCTCTTAGGTGGGCATAGGTTCAGACTCTAGTAAAAAACAGATGGGCTAAGCAGTAAACTTGAGTTATGATGAAATTTAACATTCACTCTAATTGAATAAGACGGCTATATATATAATCTGCCCGATGTTAAAAGCTTTAGTGATTCGTATAAGAAACAGCTACTATCATCTATAACAACAGACCCTAATTATACCGTCGACAATTCATATGACAAATTTTACACTGCAATCATAGTCGCCGATAACTAAGTAACTTCTAATTCTTTTAAATCTGAGGCATATATAATTGATGTATCGAAAAGATATTCCCTTTTTTACCACCTTACCATTCTGATTGATTTTGCACATGACTGACATGTTTTAACTGGAGAAGGGGTTCCCACAGTGGTAGTTTTATAAACCACTTTTAATTTATTGACCTATTATACTTAGTGGTAGTTTTATAGACCACATTTAATTTATTAACTTATCATACTTAGTATTTTTTTTTTGGTGACTGTATCACCCAGTTTTAACATTTGATAATTGTACAGTTTATTGACGACACATTGACTGAATGTTATTTCAGTTCGCAGTAAACCAATTTGTATTTGCACTGTTTTTTAGCTCGCTTATCAGTGATCGTTATCAGTGAAAGTGTTACTCGCCACGTCGACTTTCAACAGCGCCGACTGTGTAGCATGGATTTTTCAGTGGACCGGCTCAACGCGATGGACCATGAGATGACATCAGAAATTCAGAAAATATTCAAGGTTGCCAATGTTTCATGTAGATCTGACTTTACTGAGACCGCTTTAATGAAACTTAACAAAAATCCACTCGTCAAAATCATCGGCAGCTTAATGAAATTGGCGGAGAAGAATATTGAACTTTGTAAAAGTGCTGCTGGGAAAATTGATGTCATGAAATCGGAGAAAATAGCGGATCAGAAACTAATTATTGAAACTCAACAAGGACAGATGAATTCAGTTCAGGAGACAGTTAAATCAGAAATGAAAAGTTGGACGGATGTTGTCAAGAAAAACACTGCTCAGCGTCCTAGCGGGAAACCTTTAACAGAAAACTCTATCAAACAAGCCGTCAGGACTGTAAATGAAGAGAAGAAACGATCGAAGTACTTGATGATCTACGGTTGCCATGAAAGTGATAAAGAAGCCGATTTTGAGCTCAACAAAGTTGTCAAGGACATACTTTACGGAACTGACGCTTTCCCCGTGCTCCGCACTGGTGAGGTCTACAGAATCGGAAGGAAGGAACCGGGTAAGAATAGGCCTATCAAGGTCGAATTTGGTTGTGCCAGTGAGGTAGACTTGATTTTGATGCGTGCACGAAACCTCAGAGACAGTGACTCTTTCAAACATGTTTATTTGGGACCGGACAGAACCAAAGAGGAACAGCTTGCACATAGTAAACTTGTTAAGGAGATGAAACAGATGATCCAGAAAGACCCAAATAAACATTATTTCATACGCGACAGAAAGATCTGCACGGCTGATAAAACCTTATCATCTCAAACGTCCCAAAGCTCCTGATAAGAGTTAATGTATGATGTATGTTGAGTGTTATTTGGTGCTGACTGGAGTTGCCGTGTGTAGATTTACCACTTTTTACAATTAATAAATGAACCGCGTTGAAAGCTTATTTAGTGTGTTTTTTTCAGTGCTGAGACTGGTAAATGTTAAAGTAACAGAACCTGAACTGCAACTCATATTTTTATGCTATTTTCTAGTTACGTCGACACACAATGCTAAATAGTTTTCGGAGGCTTGCTAGAATTTTATTCTCTATGTTTCTCTATAATTTTATATTGTATGTTTTTTATATTTCGGTACAGACCAGCGCCCATTGGGCGTATTCAATCAATCAATATATTCTAATTTATATTCTAGATATTTTATTTATTTTACAACAGACGACAACTTCCTGTTTTTTCTTCTATATTAGTTACTCATATCTCTTGTACAGACTTTTTTACAAGGACATTGACAAATGATACTCACATTAGGCATTCATTATTGCATCTAAATTATTTCACTTGCATTAGGCTTAGAAATTTATTCTCTGGTCAACAGATTTCAAATGTTTAATTAATTTGTAGTATGACAGTAAGGTATATAAGAAGTTATTTAATTTTGCTTGGGCTATTATATTGACTAGGTATTGAGGTTTAATGATGATATGGAATTTGAATTCTATATAAATTTACACTATGTGGTTGGGGCATTTTGCATAGTAAATATGGTTACTACTCATATATATCATATTATTTGATTGGTATTCGATTTCTGATTATTTCTCTAGGAATATGATTATTATATCTCAATTTGGCTTTAGGTAGGGTGCCCCGCTAAAAGAACTGGATTCTTTCAGGAAGCATCCCGTGCACAGAGCTTGGTCTACATATATATTAAATTATTAACCATTCATTCTGTATGTGCACGAAAATTTATTTCAATCAATATATTTATAAATAGAGTATGGTATAATCATAATATTTTCTTTTTAGAAAACACATTCCTGCAGAAAAACCTTTGCTACGAATTTATTCCCAGATTATCTTACTCTTTCCCTAAGTATATAATCTAAGTATTAGTTGTTCTATTTATATTGAGTCGCATAATTTAGCTATTATTATATTTCATTATGAAATGTTTGAATTGTATCTGTCCACGAGCTCAGCATGTGCATTGTCCAGTCTGATTGAATCTTGAATGTGTACGTTGTTAGCTGTTGATGTGATCTGTTGAGTATGTAACTGTAAAATTACATTTTAGATTTTCTTAAATATCACTTAAAATGTGCACGTTTTTGGGTTGAACAGCATTTCTTGATTGAGAATGAAGTTACCAGTAAAACTGTTTGTGTCTATATAGTGAAAAGGACAATAAGTTGGTGATACCTTGACCAGTTCTGTATGCTGGCCATAAATTTGATTGTGCTGTTCCTTGAAAATATTCTTTTCATAAGAATTATTTACATCTAGACACTTCCTTTTAAAATTGTATCTGTTCCATAATTAAACAAGATTATTTCCTCATCATTGTATTAACCCGCGCACTAACAGCAGCCATATGAGAATACCAATGAAATGAATTTGAGATATGGTAGACGGTACGGAGCAAGTCTCCATGTCTCGACAACATTCCACCGCAGTTAGCGTCGCATCAAGACCGGGCTCGGTGAGCAGCAATATAACTGCGCAGGTACCTCTCACCCCATGGGAAAGACTGCAACAGGAACTCAATGAGTCTGAGAAGGTGTTGAAAGAGGTTGGTACATTTTAAAAATGCCAGTATTTTAATTTATTACTTTTCTGGATCGAGATGTTCGTCGACTTTCGACCCCCTTCCTTATCAAATAATGATAAATAGATATGTGTGACATAAGTAGCTGTATTTTCGATTGTTACAGGTCACTCTCGGGAAGAGAATTGGACACTACAGATTGGGGGGGAAATTGGGAACGGGAAACTTCTCAGTTGTGAAACTTGGAACTCACATCCTCACGAAAGGTGACTTAAATCTTGATGTTGTTTAGGAACCACTTACGTACACTAGATATTATCACTGCAACCCATCATTAGTATCTTTCAGTTGAAACATATTGCTTTCAGACACAATGCAATGTGTCTTTTTAAATACATCATCAGCCATTTGCATTGCGTGATTGACATCACGAGCAGTTGAGATGATTGAAATTAGGATCATTAGCCGCTACTCCATTCAGTGGCGCATATTTCCCTAAATTACAAGTCATAGATCCCATCACATACTGCTTAAAATGCACATTCTTAACTCCCCAAACTGAATCCGATCTTTTACAGAGAAAGTTGCCGTAAAAATGCTAGACAAAGGGAAGCTGGATCACAAGACCCAGAAGTTGTTGTCACGTGAGATTGAGGCAATGGAGGAAGTACACCACCCGAGCATCTTGAGATTATACGAAGTTATAGAAACTCTCTCAACCCAATACTTTGTGATGGAGTACGCTGCTGGTAAGTAGCAGGGTTAGCAGTTCAGTATCTCTATATCACAAAGGACCGTGTGTTTTCATCATAGATACATTGGGTGTAATTAGAGTTATTGGACTGACAAAAGTATCATTGTGGCTCGGAGAATGGGTCTTGTAACCTTGTAATCTTTTACTAGACCGATCTTTTGTGGGACCATAATTCCCATCTCTAAGTTTAATGTCTACGCTAAATACACAAGTTACAAGTTTTAGGAGGCTTTGTTGAGGGTAACCAGTAACCACGCTGTTTAATGCCACACATTATTATATAAACGGTGTTGTAGCTGCGCACAAACACACTATACGGTACACATCAACCAAAGAATGTAAAACTATTATAAGCTGAATTTATCTACCAGATTGAATTTGTGGGAATCTCTCCCTGCCCTTCACCCGGCATCTCCATTAAGATATTAAAGTAAGCTTGCTTCTCAAAGTGACACATAATACCGCAATGATTGGCTGACTTATATAAAGAGTTGATATATCTTCTGTTTCTGCAGAGCTCGCAGTATTCTCTCCTGGCCGGGGTTGCAGATTCTGAAAAACAAATTTTAGGGCGCTCATTATTTGTACGTGAAGTTGAATTCAGCAAGTTTATTAAGTGAAGAGTTTGCTATTATTACTATAACTACTATAGTACACACTACTATTATTATTGTTAGGCTTCTCTGTTAAAAGTGTAGTAGACCAGTGTAGTAACATAATGTTCACAGCGTATTATAATGTGTAAGAGACGATAGGAAATTCAGTAATCTTGACACGGGTTGAGGCTGTGTGGATTGTGAAAATCCCGGAAAAGGAATTATATTTATTGCTCATAATTAAACAAATCCTTGTCTCATGTAACAAATCCTTGTCACAAGTAACAGATCCTTGTCACAAGTGCGGAAAGACCGGACTTGGTAACCAGCTTGTTGTTTGGCTTTCCCTTTCCATCAAGTGCAAGTGGTCGTGAGGCCCGAAGACTTAAAAGAGATTGCCAGTATTATGCAGTGCAATAAAGTTTTATACCTTTTTAAAGGGCTTCTTTGCGACAGGGTAACTCTCGTGAAAAACTTTCAACTGCTGTACCGTGACCAGATATCCTGTAAAATGACCTTCAAGATAAGGTGCACGAAGTGGAGAATGGTACAGGGCTTTGGATCCAGACTTCACTTATTTTAGTACCACAACAAACCAGCGTACCGCTGTTAAGCTTTGGAAGGATCGGTCGTAGTTCATTATAATAAAAAGTTCGGCCGTACTGGTAACATCACGTGACAGTTTATGACAACCAGTGTTGTCGACTTGACAATGGATTTCACAAATTAGACCTTACAAAACTTTATCCCGCTTAATGGAGAGCAAGTTACGGTTAATATTTAATATTCAGTTCTACCAAGTAAAACGCCCTAACCAAGCCAGGGTTAATGTTCTGTTCCAGTAAGTGATTACCTATTATGGTTTAGACACAGTTAATATTCTATTCCAACTAATTTTATCTGTTTTAGACTCAACCGAATGAAAATTTGGCACTGTCTTGTTCTCACAAACCACTGAGTGGTACCCCATTTGAAAACGCATATTTAATGTCTAAAACATGTTTTAAAACTCATCGGCACGAATATAGAACAGTTATTAGACCGTCTTAACATGTCTGCAAATAACACAATATAAGTGACTGTTAATAGTAGCTAACAAGGCTTTGTCCCGCTCTAAAATATAATCCATCCTCTGTTCCAGACAGCGGCCCGGGCTCCACTCCCTGGAAACTAGACATTATATCTTCAATTTCATCCCCTCTTCAATTCCGTGAGGATAAAATTCTCTCTCTAGTGGACATTGGTATGTGGATGTTAAATAGCATGGAGCTCTGTTATGTCAACTGTATCTGGTCATTGTTGGTCAAATATACCATCAGATAGAAACATACAGCCCTGCAATGTATGCTCTACCCTTGTAAGGGTTCCTCCTTGTCTTTGGTCCAAGTCGTTACTCCACAGATTAAGTTTCAAACTTGTAATAATGAAAATGCCACAATGGCTGGGTGAACTGATTGGAGAACAGCATGTGCTAACAAATTTATTACCGTTGGGATTTCGGTGATCTGTTTTCCGGATTATTAGGTTAAATCTGCGGTATTTGTGTTATTTGATACTGGATGGTAGTGGCCAGTGGCACTGTGACTCTGAGATTAACGTACTAAGTCGCACGTGCTCTATAGTTCATGTACTATAATTACGGTCATGATATTCTTCACTATCATGCATAAGCTCTTTTTTAACACTTGAAACCAAGTAGGACAGATTATTATAAGAAAGTGAATTATGGTATGTAGTTTTAAAATGTCCAATGAATATATTATCCAGTTTGATAAGTGAGGCAGGCGTGTATAATATATGCCGACTGAACTATGAGATTATCATGTTGTAAATGAACAGTACTGAATTGTTGAAGTATGTATAATATGCAGCTCTACTACTCTCTTTACCCTCAATCCAGAGACCTTATGATGAACTAAAGGTCTCAACTCAGCGACTCAGCATTTAGCACATTAAGATATCTTCGGTGTTTAGCACATTGAGACATCTTGTACTGAGCAGTTAAGACAGTCTGGTTCGTATGTGGTGGAACAAACCGAGCTGTGGTAAATTATGTTAATTATCCCAGCCCATTAGCCCATTATCCACGGGTATTTATCAAGTGATTATCAAGTGATTATCAAGTGATTATCAAGTGATTATCAAATGAATTACGATACATATTCCCGCTCCTTATCCCTTATCAAGTTATCAGAGCTACTAGGAGACATTGAGTGATGTGGTCTCAACCCCAGTGTTATATTGGCTGTCTGGTCGGCAGCTTCGTGTCCTGGACCCCTCGGTTATGAGTCATGACGTATGTTACACTAAGCAATAGTAATGTGTGGTTCATTACGCGGCGCAAATAGTAATGTGTGGTTCATTACGCTTAGCAAATAGTAATGTACAGTGAGCTGTTTTGTGTTGAACAAGGCGTGTCTGGGTATGTTTACTGAAATAGTACGGAACAATGGAAGATATTCGTTGTAAGATATCAGAGGAGCTCGACTGACGTATTTCAAGCGGTCACGTGGTGCTAAAGTCACGTGGTGTTAAAGTGGTGAGATTTTATCATTATTAAATGTCAAGTTATTAGAATCTACCATGAACATCTATTTCATTGTTTGTTATGATAATGGGTTTATCATGTAAGATAAGTAATCCCTATTACTTTCTCCATTTAACTCAAAACCTTTCGGTCGAGTTTGGAGCATGATTGTGTTGAGAAAGTAACCCAATATAAATATAAGTTGTTGGTGGTATCAGTAGAGAGTATCCAGGTTGTTGGTTATGGAGTACTTGGTGGGTATCAGTAGAGAGTATCCAGGTTGTTGGTTATGGAGTACTTGGTGGGTATCAGTAGAGAGTATCCAGGTTGTTGGTTATGGAGTACTTGGTGGGTATCAGTAGAGAGTATCCAGGTTGTTGGTTATGGAGTACTTGGTGGGTATCAGTAGAGAGTATCCAGGTTGTTGGTTATGGAGTACTTGGTGGGTATCAGTAGAGAGTATCCAGGTTGTTGGTTATGGAGTACTTGGTGGGTATCAGTAGAGAGTATCCAGGTTGTTGGTTATGGAGTACTTGGTGGGTATCAGTAGAGAGTATCCAGGTTGTTGGTTATGGAGTACTTGGTGGGTATCAGTAGAGAGTATCCAGGTTGTTGGTTATGGAGTACTTGGTGGGTATCAGTAGAGAGTATCCAGGTATTGTCGGAGGTTTACTGGATTCTAGACCGGTTATCCAAGTTAAATTACTAAAATGTTAGATCTTATCTGCCTTAAGGTCTGAAAGTTTTTGGTTTTTCATCACCGTCCAAAATTGAAACTCTTACTTTGTATTTTGGCTCGCTGTGACGTAAGTGTTTCCGTTACTTTAAACAGTTTAAAAAACATAATTTTGAACTATACGTACTCAGTTTAAACTTCAAGTACACTTGCACTGACCTTTCCAACCCCACCTCAAGCCCACCTCAAGCCCACTTCAACATCCCCTCAACATCCCCTCAAGCCCACCTCAAGCCCACCTCAAGCCCACCTCAAGCCCACCTCAAGCCCACCTCAAGCCCACCTCAAGCCCACCTCAAGCCCACCTCAAGCCCACCTCAAGCCCACCTCAAGCCCACCTCAACCCACCTCAACCCACCTCAACCCACCTCAACATCCCCTCAACCCCACCTCAACCCCACCTCAACCCCACCTCAAGCCCACCTCAAGCCCACCTCAAGCCCACCTCAACCCACCTCAACCCACCTCAACATCCCCTCAACCCTACCTCAAGCCCACCTCAACCTCTCTAAAACGTCTCTGAAATCACACCACGTTTCTCTTCACAATTAGCGACTGTATGCTGGCTACAACACGTATAATGTATTGAGTGTGCAGGGATGTCACCAAGTGTTACCTGCCCCAACCATCCTACAACAAACAGGCTCAATAATTATGACGTTGTTACTCTGACCTTATAGTCTGTATACCCTGTATTCTAGCAGCTAGTAGCTAGTAGGATACAGGTTACAGCTAGTAGTATAGCTTCCTGACTCCTGAGTATGCTTTGTTAGTGCTATCCAGGGCTCGCTCAATTGGCTACGAATAAAATACATATTATTATGGTAATTATATAGTATGTACGTGGGGTGTAGGTAGTAGTTAGTGAGGTGGCAGTTATTAGTGAGACAATGAAAGTGTAAAACCCTTTGAACCCCCTGTTTTACTCCGCTGGTGCGTGTCCAGGTCACCAGGTTACCACACCGGTCCGGTGCCTGGGTTACCGATCTTAATAGAGCATGCACTGCTGAACTGCCTCCAGCAGGGAGCTATATGATACGTGTGTTACTTTGGTAACGCACGCTGTTCCACTTAGATACACTCAAATTATCAGAACTCTATACGGCTCCTTATTATCAGAATTCAGAGCTATTGTACTCGTTCATCTACCTCAGTAGAATAGTTTATTGGTAAATTGGTTAATTCATAACAGCTGGTGGGCTCAGATATTTGCTGCAGGGTTCCCGTCACGGTTCATGTAAAGATACGAGGTCCAGGGGAGGGGGCCGGAGGATGGGGGGTCTGGGTCATATTGCCTAGATACAGTGATTAATTGAAACCTCTTCATACTGACTACCTATTGTAATGCAGGGATCAGTTTAATTTCTATAGCCATGCTAGTCGGTTTTAATGAGATCACTTTGTCAAATGTCAATGGACATCATTAACTTTATAAAGATATCATCATAATGACATATTATGACAATAGGGGCGCCATATAATCTGTCATTAATTAATAATTTATCTTATTCAATAATGTCATAGTGCAAGTGGTTACTGCCACTGGTTCATGAATATATTCCAAAAGGTCCAGAAATGGCATATTATCACAAAGCTTGCACAGTTAAACTTACATTCCACAACAAAAACATTCCACAACAAAAAGTTCTGCAAATATTCACAGTATCAGATAAAACCCGCCCAGGAATCTTGTGGCGCTTCAAAAACACAAAATCCTCTGTATTGGGTGAAATATAAGGGTTAAGTGTGTGTTAGCACGGTTAGTACTAGTTAGCGGACTGTTAGACTGTTGGTTGGTGATGGGCTGACGTCAATTAGCTATATTTTAACACACAAACAAATATTTTAATTTCCTTGAGCACGTCCTGTGTTTTGAACTTCCGGAAGATGGCGGCCCGGAAAATCGGGGTTTAGCAACTTTCTAACAGTGTTTTAGCTTTTTTGTACTTATATAATGTCTGAGGTGATCCCTGTTTTCTACAGTTGGTAGAAAAAATAGAATAGATTCAGGATTCTACCTGATTATTTTAACATTGACAGATTTCAAAGTTATAACTTAATAAAGTTAAGTTCACCTTGATTTTCAAAATAAAGTAAATCCGAGTCTCAAAATGTTGAGTTATAAGTAAATTTTCTCATGTAAATTGTAAATCTTGATGTAATTTAACAAAAAATTCAAAAATATTTTAATAAAGAAACGCAGCCGTACATCGTCACACCGTCAACGAGTCCAATGTAACATGCAGGGTGGCACAATCTTACAATGATACTTGTCGTGCCAAGTTGTATCAACATTCTGATATCTGGAACATGTTACAGCTATAATATGCTAATTCTGATATCTGGAACATGTTGTACAGCTAATTCTAGGTATCCTGGTAGGTACTCTACGCTGTCGTTTGAGTCTGTAAAATTCTCTTTTAAATGTGTTTATTATATGGACTCATCTGCACTGACTATTCATGAAACGTTTAGACAGTTCATGAATATTTCAACAATTTAAATAGGTTCGATAAACTGATAAATAGTGCAAATTCCAACAACATTTACCGCTGTCTTGACCACTTTACTGTGATGCGAACCGAATTCCACCGTAGACCATGCATTCCATGCTAATCAGGCACGACACCTTCTTCCACGTGGTGTTTTTTTCCTATAAATATGCCAGTAACGTGTTCTCCCGCGTACCTTCATACTGTTAGAATCGTGCATACTTGATTACTTGATGAATCCACCGCTAAGTTACAAGACGGTTAATTAATATAACACGCGTGTTGTTGTTGTCCGTCTCCGTTCACATGCGTAATTAATCTCAGCAGACACGTCAAGAAAATATGTCAGAAAATGTTGAATATCGAGGTGGAGAGAGAGATTATTGTGGGCTGTGTATTACTGGTACTTAGCACTTGACAGGTCTCGGACTACCGTGTCATTGATATTACTGTCTTTCTGTGGGTTGTAGACGTACTCTTTCAGAGGGGAAAATGAGGAGAGTTCAGCCGGGAGAACAGCTCCACTAGCTGTCATCATTAATTTCGGGTTTTTGTCATGATATACCGCTACCAATGAAATATCAAAGCGATTCCGGATTTATTGAGAACTGTTAATTGGTAACGGAGGAAAGTTGATGTATTAGCTCAATAGAAGAATGGATTATACAGAAAGCAACACACAGAAAACATCCAATATCGGCTAGAAGCTTAGTCAGGTTATCCGAAGTGTGGTCCACATTTCCGAGCTAGTTTTCTGCAAACGTGGTAGGTTACACGGGCACTTTGGTTTAACAGTGGTCTAGTAGGCTACAAGTTGAAATAGCACACATTTAGTTAGAAATATTGACACCCAACCTCAATATCCTGTCTAGAAGAAAAATACAAGAGGATAATTTGTCAGATATAATTTTAAAAGGAACATAAGCAAGTGTTACCAAGTATAAACTCTAACCAGATAGTTGGACTAACAACACTAACAACACCACATAGTGCTCTATCTCAGCTGGTCTACACTACCTCTGTAGCTACTCGAATAATATTAGGGAGTATTACCACAGTCTGTCTCGGTCTGGACTCCAGACTTGAGGTACTCCAGAGTCTAGAGTACCTCAAGTTCGACCAGTAGGAACCTTGAGTATAGTTTGATGGTGGGAGTCTGTAGTGGTAGTTCCAGTACCGGTCCTTCTTGTAGGGTCTCATCACGTGGACTTACTGGACTCATTGTTGGGGTTTTTAGTCTTTAAATAGTCCTGATATCACCCACACTCTTTAAAATCTTGCGAGATTATAGCAGCTCTTCTCTATAAAGATTCGATTGATTCGACAGAAATATTTTGCTTTACATTTGTTGCTTTTAAAATTAGGCAAATCTTTTAAAAGTAGGTAAATCAAGCAAATTTGCTTTAACACTTGTTTGTCTTTTAAAAAGAATGAATCAATCTTAACTTTAGGAGCACGCGGAAGTATGATTTAAAAAGTGTTCGAATAAAAAATTATCATCACCAACCAGACCAGCACAATTCCGATACGTTTGGGAGATGTAATGGTAGTGGTACTACCACCTCCAACTGCTTAAAGTGCTCTTATTGAACACTCATAAACCTGTGTGTACATAGCTTGTAGTGTCCTGTGTATAGCAAGGGTTTAATAGGACAGAAACTGTCTACCAGTCTCCTCTCCGTTTGTGAAGATCTTGAAATGTAAGAAATGTAAGAAATGTAAGAAATGTTAGAAATGTTAGAAATGTTAGAAATGTTAGAACATCCCCTCATGATTGGTTTGTTGTTGTGGGTTTCATGTCTGTGTAGCAGGGTCTAACCGGGCTGTGTGGTGTTTATATAAGGGAATGGAGAGTTACATATCGAGACAAAATTGCAAAATCACTCTGCGATGTTGTTGAAAAGTTCTGGGGAATCTGCGAAATACTAAATAGTGTAAACTAATTCGCCAATAAACTAAAAAGTAGCATAAATTGTAGCACGATCCTGGATCCACGATGTGCCAGACACGATTAATTTTAGAGTAGACTGTAGCAGACTGTTTACACTAACTTGAAATGAAGTTATAATCCTTCACGGAGCTGCTCTTCTCCTTCTTCAGAAATGCAACTCTGTCAGGGCTTCTTATTTACCCTCGTTTCTTGTTCTCAGTCTAAATACTTCAGTAGACCGAACACCAGTGTCGACAATATAAACTAGTAGGCTTTCTGAATTTGTTCTTTTGTTGAAAATTCAAGTGAGAAATGAATTCTGGTTAGAGTAAGCCTTCACTGTTTTATAAATTGTATCAGTCTCTTATTGATGTTTATAGTACGACCAACGTTATTAGCAAACGCATACGTGTTTCTCAAATAAATATTAAGTAATCGTTGGGTTAATAAGACTTATCCAGTCATTCTCAACACAGACAAAATTACAGAACTTTAATCCCCAAAAGTGCTGAACATACCCAAACGACCCATACTCCGACAATCTGGATATTATGGTAGATATGGTCGAGATGTAACCCCTGTTTAGTGTTTAACACAATATGATATACTTGAAATCTGCTGTCTCAAGCTGTTTAAAACTTTTGTGAACGTCAATGTCGGTTAAAATACTTTTAAAAGATAAATTAGTGTAAAACAGGTGCGGTTAGGAACGCTTCAAGTTGCCTGACCACTAGACTGATATGTATAATTATAATACATATAATAATAATAAATAAATACAACTTTTATAAACCGCCTTATAGCTAAATCATATAACTCGATATAATTTAATCCTGGAGATAAACTCCAGTGCTTTCTAAAGCGGCTCTTACATTAACTGAGCTTAGTTTAATTGAAAATTAGACATGACAAGTTCATTTTACCTATGTAAATGCAAAATCAATCAAATGCTAGAGAAAAGAAGTATGTTTTAAGTTTGGTCTTGAAAGATGTAACTGACTCAGCTGATCTTATGTCGTATGGCAGGGAATTAAATACTTTAACTGCACAGTGACTAAAAGCTTTCTCTGTGTTTACATAGTTAGGAGAGGGCGGAAAACTAAGGTAAAAATAATCATTATCAAGACGTACATTTTTAAAACTTTGCTGCCTAGGAGATATCAACTCTTTTAAGTAAGGAGGAGCTATATTATTTAAACACTTGTAGGCAAGTAGGGCAATCTTAAAATCTATTCTAAATCTAACTGGTAGAAAATGAACTTTCTTAAGTAGTGGAGTAGTGTGTGCCTTTCTTCCTCTCCCGAAAATAAATCTTACAGCAGAATTTTGCACCTTCTGTAAACGACTTAAATCATAAGAGCTCAGTCCAAAATATACGCTATTGCAATAATCAATTCTAGAGAGTACTAGAGCATGAACAAGCTGAATCTTAAGGTTAAAAGACAGTTTTGATGCAATAAACCACAAATTTCTGATCTGAATATTACATGCTTGAACCACTGACGTAATCTGATCACTCATTGAAAGATAACTGTCCAAATACAGCCCAAGACTCTTCACAGTTCCACTAACAACATGTGGCTCTTGATCCTTAACAATCTGTAGAGAGGCTGGAATATTTTTTGAGTCAAATTTAGAGGATATAACGATGACTTCAGTCTTAGAAGAATTCAGTTGAAGGAAATTGTTTGTCATCCATTTCTTGATATCAGACATACAGTGTTCCATATTGTGCTCTAGCTGTGATGGGTCATCAGAATCAAGAGTGAAATACAGCTGGGTGTCATCAGCATACAAATGAATACAGCACCCATGCATACTTGCAATGTTCTCAAGATCTTTGGTGTACAATATGAATAGCAGGGGGCCAAGGATTGAACCTTGTGGCACACCTATCTCAAGAACAGTTGATGAGGAAGACGAATCCTTGACTTTGACACAAAATGAACGGTTAGCCAAGTAGGACCTGATCCATGTAAGAGCAATGCCTGTAATGCCATAAGCAGATCTTAGCTTCTTGATTAATCTTGGGTGATTGACAGTATCAAAGGCAGCACTCAAATCTAGAAGTAAAAGAACAACTTTAGTTTTCTTGTCAATAGTTATCAAGATGTCGTTATGGATTCTGGTTGTTGCAGTTTCACAGCTATGAAACTTCCTATAGCCGGACTGAACTTTAGAAAGCAAGTTGTTATCCTCAAGATAACTGGTGAGCTGTATAGATACACACTTCTCAATGATTTTTGACAAGAATGAGAGATTGCTAATAGGCCTATAGTTAGATAGTAATTCACCGTCAAGGCCACGTTTCTTCAAACTTGGACGAAACTTGGACATGCCAGTACGTGATAACGAGTCCAGTACTTGATTTACTAAAGTTTGCATATTTTCAATAAAATCTCTCTGAAATTCTCTATCATATTATAATCATAGAAATTTTACTAATTTATTTGTTGACATATTTTTCTTATCGATTTATTTTTTGCAGGCGGAGAACTGTACGCTAAAGTGTCAAGTAAAGAGAAAGCAAGACTTGACGAGGATGAAGCCAGAACGTACTTCGCTCAGATTATTGACGCCATTGAACATCTAGTAAGTGTTTTGGTTGGATTATTGCTGCTAATAAACAAGCAGTTGGAAATAGTTAAAACATTTCTAATTTTCTGTTGAGATTAGCATAACAGATTAGCATAATATTTGCATTAACTAATAGCAATGAACGTACATCTCGGTTGGAAAATGGAACAGCGAATTACAAACATATTCACAAATTATAGAACATATTATTGTAGCGTACCAATAGTTAAAAGGTGAGAAGTAAACTCGAGGAATTTGTAATATTACTTGTTACTTAACTTACTTAATATATGCTTCTCACAGCATATTTTAACTTATCCTCCAATATAATTGATAACAGTACGTTTTTACCTGCCATCAAGTTAATCTCTCATAAATCAACGTTTATAACCATCTACCATGTGATTATGTGACAAATATTAACGGTGCTTCAGAAAAGAGATGTGCGGTCGCAAAAACAAAAACCCGTCAAACATTGAATTCTGAACAATCTGAATCGTGAACCAATAAACTCGCATAACGCCCATTATCCTGCATTTCCATCAGTTCCCTTTTTGTCACCATGTTATTTTATACACTGCACTTAAATCAATACATATTACATAAACTTCGTGGCTCACTTTAAATCCTGCATGGAAGTTAGCGGTGTCATTTCGTAAAAGTGACGTGAATTATATTTTTAAATTATAATATCCTGTCATTGCAAGGTAAAGTTTACGTAAAGGTTCTGCAAATCATTGCATTAATCCTTGTTGTGAATGTGACCCAAAATTAGTGTGAGCATCAAATTGTTGTGCGACTCTCTGATGACGTATTAGTGACACGACATTATTTCTCAAGTATAACGATTCCTCTAGGCCACACCAAGTCACTGTATAATTTGCTCCCTGGCCGGTCCTCTACGAGAGCGATTAATTCGTGCAATGCATCTGTAGTATGAATTACAGTACGTACACAATATTACAGTATATATATATGACTAGATACATAGCAACGTAGCTGATCCGACTTAAACTCAAGGTCTCATACAATATAACTGCAACTACTCGGGTATATTAAACCAGGGTTATATTAGGTTATACCAGGGTTACGAAACGTTCATAATAAATGAATACCTGAAACGAGTACTAGCTGCTCTCCCAATTATCTGGTCAAAAGAACTCCTGCGGATTGCGGGTATTATTAGCCTGAATGGATCAGATCGACTGTAAGTATAAATCAAGAGGCTTGCATATAATGAACATATTGACACGGGTGCAGAGTTGAGTCTGTACGGAACCTAGTATAACAGGATCGATTCTCTCTAAAGTTATTACAGAGTGAGACATAGTGACTACAACATGATCGATTACTTACTTATCTCCAAAGTTAAAGTTCAAGTCATTATCAAGTTTATACTTATTACTCTGCCCTTCATTACAGTTTGTGTAGTTATTGAGACTGTTGGTAATTCCCTGGATATCACCATTATAGAACATACAACCGCACTAAGTGTTTTGTTAGTGTTGTATGAGTCCCCTGAAAGTCATTAAGAGTTAATGAGAATGCGTAACAAGAACATAAATAATGCCACTTAGTGTTTTAATGAGATTGACACAACTGTACCTAGTAAAGTAACAGTGCAAGTGACTTAGAGTTGCGAGAACGAAATACGACTAGAAATATTTTAGACAGAAACTTAAATAAATAGTTTTGAAATGATGCTGGGAACCAGGCCCCTGGTGTTATAATACTGAGTTCCTCAGCAGACTGATTAGTGGTATGATAGACTGATACTACTAACTAACTAACAAAAAATTATACTAGGGAGGCAAATAGTTATAATTATTAATTATTGAGTATCGTTCTTTGTTAATGTAAACGAATCAACAAGGATTCAATGATGTTTGCAAGTAAAAGTTAGAGTTTATTAAGGGATATATTATATATCTTTTATATTTAATAACTGTCTATACATATATATATTATTAATTATATAAGACATAATGCCTAATATAGTGATGATAGATAATTAAATATCCCTTCTCTTTAAGGACACTCAAAATTACTCCTACAGAGTTTGACCATCAGTTCCCAATTCTGAATATGTCTATCCATGTCTAAATTCTGAAAACCCCTATAAATTAAACTATCTATTAAGCGCAAGCTAACAGTTAATGTTACGGCCGGTTGGCGGCTTAGTGCGTAAACACTTAAAGGACACTTAGACGTCACACTAGCTAATATTCTTCAGAGACTTCGTTCATAAAAACAGCGCCATGATCTTTGGCGGCTGTAGTTACTGGCCTGTTGACAATTGTTTAAAGTTATTAAACTTGAAGTTAAGTTAATATCTAAATCGTCCACATGATTTGGTTACAGTTAAATCCAATGTTTAATTAATGTCGACAGTTAAGTAAAATATCGAGGGAAGCCAGTTGTATATAGCGCAATAATAGAACGTCCTATTAATTCAAAAGAGCTGAATATGATAATGATTTGCCTTGCTGAATGCTGATTTTACTGTAGTGCCAGTGGTATAGCGCGTATATCAGTTCATAATATTCATAGCTTGACATGTCACATTCAGCACTGTGTCACCACTAACATGTCACATTCAGCATTCAACACTGTGTAACAACTAAAATGTCACAGTGCTGAATACTTCCGTACGTGGGCAGACTGGGTAGTAAGACATTCTTTAGATGGTAACTAGTATGCTGTATGCTAATATGTAATTAGTACATGCATACCTGGTACTTCATGTTACTATCCGCCGACATTCTCAAATATCAGCTGTACTTGCTTCTATCTAACCTTTTCACAGCCTTTTATTTAATGTATTTACACCTACACTACTAGTTTAACTCAAGTCTTCAGTCCGACTCTCCACTCATTGACATGATAAAAGACGACTAACCCGATAATGTGTAGTTTGTAGTGTCCATTATTCATCAACAATCACTCTCTATCTGACATCGCCACTGTTGTACGAGCCTGGAGGTTAGATTCTCTTTAAATTAAGCAATCATGGTAATTATAATGGTAATTATACCATCAGCCTAACAAAGGAAAGGTATGATCACGTGACCTAGCCCGAATGTGATCTGCAGTAATTACTCCACCAGTGAGATGACTACTCATATGAGTACTGAGTAGTCATCAAGAAAGAGAGAGAGAGTTAGGGTTACGCAGCTCTCAGCCACTAGAATGGGTTACCCAATATTCTCATTTGCATTTTTAATGGCTCTGAAGTCGGGTGTAAATTAGAGTATTAGAGCTGACTCCACAAGCTTAATCTTAGAATCCGAGCAATTTATAGTATCCCATCTCATTGGCTTGACATTTAAGTTTTATTTTACTACTCTGTAAAACTCACTGTGCAAACCGCGCGGTCAGTAGCTAATCCTAGAAATAACTGAAGATACAAGCCGGGTTTAGTGTTCTCCTGAGTCTAATTGTTATTGTGAGGCTTATCATCTGGTATATCATCTTATACCTCGCTTATCTTACTTATCTAATATCACGTGACTGAGAATATCAGCTGACTGACTCGTTCGACAGCTGTGTTACATCCACCGGGATATACAACTGTTAACATTTATGATACATATCCAACGATATCCATCATCATGCACATATTATGATATTATATATTATCACAGTTTTTTATGATATATAATATATTTTATATTATTGGTTTTCTCAAGGAGAGAAACTACCTACTATCTACTTCATGGTGAGCAAGGGTGTGCAACTTGAACAGACTCCTGATCCTCCTGTAAATTGTTTGAAATTAGTTGGTACGATTAAAGAATAAAGATAGTAGTGTTGAAATTAATGAAATTGATATTTAAACGTGTCTCGTCATGTTACTTGTCTTATAGATCCAGCTGCAGTCCGCACTTATGAAATAATTTGAAATAACTATATGAAGTATAAACTGCCGCTTTGATTCGCGGGAGTATCCTTAAAAGCTTAAATCGATTGAAAGTTTGGATTAAAAAAATCATAGCGAAAATGTTTAATATGATTTCTGTTCGTCCTGTAGCGAGGATGTTGATATAATATAATGGTGGTCTTAAAACTTTAAAAAAATTGTACGTGTTTAAAAGAAAACCTTTTAACAACGGTAAGTAAGGAGAACGGAGGTGAGAAGATTCTTAATGAACTCATGAATATGACAAATATTTATATTATGCCGACAAAAATTAGGTCGTAGATATATATAATATATAATAGGGGGTTCCAAGTTCTAACTGTTCCAAGTTCTAAATGTTATGGCGGCTCTTCTCTTTGTGAAGGGTAGAAGTTAAGTATTTGAAGAATTACAATACAATGGTGGAGATAAGATAAATTACAGTGATTTGTTGAGTAATTACTCCATTGTAAGGGAGTAGCTACTCTAATATTATAAAATAATAACTCTAATAAAAGAGTGGGTGAACGTTAAGGAAAGGTTACAGGCGCAAGTCACTAAATCATAAGTTCTATAACTTATTATGGCTTCGGTGTGGTTTCTGGGGGTATTCAGCAGTCACAATTTAATTTTAAACAGTTTTTTTCGCCTATAATGCTTTGCTATTCAACTCTATATGATATACAAAATGCTTTTAATCTATTGGTAAAAGTAGATACATGTTTGGCGTATGGATTTCTGTCGAATATTGTCGGACGATCTTATCCCAAAAATGTTGGCGATGTGCATATTTTCTGTGAAGGTGACCTTAATCTTCTGCCTCTGGATCAAGTTAATTTGGAGTTTGGACATAACAAAGTTAACGGAAAAAATTAATCTCCCTACATTTGTATGATATGAATCGTGTTATGAAATAGTAAAGATTTCCTCGTGTGAAAACTGATACAATGTATAATTATTGTTCGATCTATTTTAGACCAGTCTACATTAGTCTCATCACACGTACATGTAAGAAGAACTATTTGTGCTGCACACTGCAGCTCCTCTAATTGCTTTATAATACAACGTAACTGTGTGCAATATCAACAGTTTCATTAGCTTATTAATATCAAATATCCTGGTTAATGTAGACGCGGTAAAACGTATTGATTATATTAATTAACGTTTAGTGATGATGATTATCGAAATGAATTATTTCATAACAGATTGTAATGACTGGTCGTTTAGTGAGGCGGATATTTGTCTTTTGTGGTAGTACCGGCATTTGTTGCCAACTTATTTATAATCATAAACTGTAAATTTCTGGAATGCGATAATGAATAATTTCAGAATCGTAAATTCCTTAGCATTGCTTATAATTGGCAATTAGAATTCCAAATTATTTATTCCGTGTTCGCCATCAAAAACTGAGCTATTTTACTCTGGCAGAAGTTCAAATGATAATGTGGGTATTAAACAAAAGTGATATATTTTAGGCTGAAGCCACAGCTCTATTTGGGACAATTCTTTATAGTCATATTTTCTTCATATCTAACATATTATAATATTCAAATCGAGGCCAGGGTTAAAGGTTGATGAAGTAAAGGTCAGTTTTTAAACGCTGGATATTTAGAATAATGACCAGTTGCAGAATACACATACTCAGTAGACCAGCAGCAAGCTATCTGAAACGTTATATGGATCATTTCCACAGAGCACTATTTGTTTGAATATGAAGGAATATGTGAATATACAGAGTATTTGAATATACCCATTTCATAAGACACTAATCTCATTGTGAGCACTGTTTGAACTGACCTCGGTTCAAGTCGTGTTATGAATAAGTGGTTATTGTTATTGTTCATATTAATATTATATCTTCTTCATAACATATCTTGTTCATAACATTTTGTTCATATCTTGCTCACACTAATTGTCCACGTCATGTCATGTTCATGTTTACTTCACATGTTGCTGTTGACATGTTTATGTTAGTACATCCGGCGCAGCTGCGCTACAAGTCTAGTAAAATAAAGTTTAACCTGCCAGCACACTCAGCCTTTAAAATATCCACCCTACAGCACAGTTACCCGAAACTTAAATAAAACTACTTACCAGTCATCGCTCCATGTCAAAACTAAAACTGGCAAGCCTTAAAAATGTTCGCAAGTCTCATTGCCACTCCCACTGTATAGTTTATATATAATACAACGTGACTAAAATGTCAGTTGTTGAAGATAGTGTTAACAGATTAAAGAGAAAATAATACTTTTTCTTGAGGTTTTAAGATTATGATCGACGCGGCTAAGGTGGTAAAGTTTGACTTGACACGAGACAGCGATTATCCAATCAGGTGGAAGACTTAACCAATAAAACCTCATTATTGCTGTCACGTGTCAAAACAAACCCTACTCCGCCTTTACTCAGGTCTATCGTAATCAGACTGACCACAGAGCAAGACTCCAACTTGACTCTACACTCGCTGACCACCGCTAATGAGGGTCAGCCAGTACACAAGAGAGTTCAGTATTTAAAGCACTCTTTTAGTTTTGTTAAGAGCCCTGGAAATTAATTAAAAAACTCAACAGAGTTCAGTATTTAAAGCACTCTTTTAGTTTTGTAAAGAGCCCTGGAAATTAATTAAAAAACTCTCTGCAAAGCTGTACCACCAGCCGAGTATAAAAGAGAAATGTTATGAGAGTGTTATAATTATTGAAATGAATTGTGCATGTTGGTTGAAAACACACTAGCAGCAAACACCAGACCCTGTGATGATAAAACACGGACTATAGTGTGTGGTGAACACTGAACATGGTGGTTTACAGATACGGAAATAAGGTATTAATAATAATAATACAATAAGGTAATAATATAATAAGGTATACTATAGTACACTACGTTATAGTGCTCTATACTACTATACTACAGAGTAGAGACAGCTTTACTGTGATATAATCACTCTGGTATGTTGTAGAGGATACCTAGTGCACTTATCTGATCACTTCAGAGGGTGTCCTTTTGTGGTGCACTTTTACCATGTATCACTTATCATGATAGTGCACTCTTACATTGTACTACAGACTACTACAGACTACAGTTGTGTCAGTACAATAGCGGCAGTACTAGTGGTGGTTATCGTACTATCTAATTAACCTGTGTTTAATAGTAACTCTGCACAAAGGTTACATTATGTAGATCTAGCTATTGAGCTACACCACGTACGACTGGTATTATTGTCATATTATTGCGGTGTAACGGTTATTATAATACAAGTTGTGAAATGTATTATATTGTATCTGTATGAGCTCTGTAACTCCACATGTACTCAAGTGGAGCGTGACACCTATAGAGGCGTCAAATTGACTCTGTCACTATATTGATGGCTGTTTCTATGATCCAATTTAAGATTCCAGGTACCGCCTGGTATTAACAGTGGTGTGGGGTGCTTCTTAATTGAAATGCCACGTCACAATACATTGATTAACATTGAATATGGTACTGCTAATAACCCTGTTTTAATGCGAATATTATATGAAAATAATTAGGTGGCGGCATTTTCTGTTCATTAAAACTAACACCATTCTTCTAATTATTTAGAGATATCTATTCTAATTAAAAAACAAGTCATACATCTTCACTTTCCAGATGCGGCCCGAAATACATCATAACTGAATAGTAGTTTATTATTTTTATGATTTTTAGACAGCTGATCTGCCGTGTAAAATATGTGAAATATTTAGAAATTTACTGCCAACAAAGTTGCGTCTATACTCTGTCTGCTCAATCACTAAGTAGTCATATCTGTTAAATGTGTGTGTTAGCACATCAGTATAATGTGTTAACGAGAAAACGATGCTGGATAATCCCAAACAAAGTCTTCACAATATTCCCAACTGTTCGCCCGTGTTAATATCTTAAATTTTTGAACGCATTTGTTAATCAGCTCTCCATATCTAAGATATCTGGAATGATGGCGTAGTTGTCACGGGTGGCCTCATTAAATCGTGATCATGACTCAGTTATATTAGGACATTGGCTTGGTCGTCGTCATTTTAAATGGGTATTTAGGAGGTCGATTAGCTTACATATTTGAGAAGGTAGGAGCACGAGCGTCAATATATGAGATGTTAGTTGGGGGAACCTATAATGAAGAGTTATAAACCTGAACATTAACCTATAAGCCAGCTCATTGTATGTTAACAAGTGTTCGAATGATCTCCAGGGCGACTGACCTAATAATCCTGTTGTCATGGTCAACAAACTAATTTACTGTGTGGTTTAAATGGATTATTGATTTCTAAATTCAATGCTAAAGACTGAAATTAAATCAAAGTTGAGTGTCCTGGCCCGCTCATGTGCTGTTTTATCGGGTAGAAATATTTTACTGTGCTGATTGTTCAACCAAAGGTCTCGTGCATTATCACACACGCAGTCACTCACATTATCACACACGCACATTTTATCGTTTACAATAGAAAATCATGTGTTTTGTTAAAGTTCCTCCCAACAAATCATTATTGTATTGATCCTATGTTTCCAGAATCCTCTCGTATAGAAATATACTACAGAAAATATGCCATAATTAGTACACCATAATATGTGATTGTTATAATTTGACAATCGCCATTATCATATACGCCAAGGTTAATCAAGACTTCATCACGTCTACCGTGATTAATCTTTTGAGCAAGTTGGAATTTGGAGCCCGATCAGAATGCATTCCAATATTCACCGATTGCAATCCCTGACTTTACGAATGTATCAAGCAAAAAAAATCCACCAAGCAATAACGCACGATTGACGTGTATCTGCACGCTACTCCAATCTCATATTTGTTCTGCAAAATATCAGATCCCAGCGGAATTGCATGATGTCAAGGCCTATTGTTATCGCTAATGGGTGTTTCAATGATTTGTTCTGGTGACGTTTGTCATTTAGCAGTAAAGAATATATTCGAGTATAGTATTATATTAATGTATGGGGGCTAGCTAGATGACGAACGAAGTAAACAGGTGAAATGACGTCCTTTGTACTTGAACATTCAAAGATCTTTTTACGCTCCGTCGACAGAGCACATGTGGGTAAATTAAACAACACACCGTTATGTTTTGTGGTGGTTTGCGTAAACACGCTGGGCTATGTAAGCGGTTAATAACGTTAATGTACTCAGTACTGTAGCTGTTGCAATGTTATAATGTAACTGAATATTCGGCGATTGTTTTTTTAAACATCTCAGCTTGCCAAGTAAATACCTGCTTGTTATCTGGGAGTTTTTAAATGGGGGGATCAATGGTAATTTACAAGTATACTTTATCGTTACACATTATATAACAATTCTTATACTGGATCGAGGAGCGTCTACAAGAATATTTAGAAGAGTTTACCTAAAATAATTGTAATAATTGTTCTCTGTTATATTATGTTATATTATGTTATATTATTTAGGGATTGATTCGAATCAACAGAATAACATGTGTTTATTACCATAATGCGTTGATAACTGTGATTATAAGCTGGATAAATAAAGATATCTATACTATAATTTAAACTTGACGAAATTTCCCCGGCAACGGGGACATAGAAGAAAAAACACCGAAAATCGACCTCAAAATGACCCTCTGGTGAAATCAAACCCAGCTCGCAAATGGAGTTGAAACCTCGCCATTTTTAGCAGGGTTGTAGAAAAAGGTTAGGAATAGGCTATAGCATTCTTAGAATTTTGATTTAGGCTTTAGATTTTTTATAATTAACGTCGGAAGTGAGGTTAAATAATCGTTAGAATAATGGCGTTATTTTAGCAAAGGTTTACTGCGCTGTTGCGTAGCAACGATAAAAATGCACGTGCGCGAGCAAGAACATCTTAACTACGCGCGTTGTTATGCTGTATGCTACGTCATAACTTCAAAACTAGCTCACATTTACGCTCACGCTATGACTTATATTCATAACTTTGGTTGTGATTGGTATTTTTTGATGCGGTAAAAAGTATCGTTTTGGGAATCCGAATACTAACAACGCTGTCGCCATTGTTAAATAAATTCCATTATGTCTACTGTATAACAGAGCTGTATGATGAAGAGAAATTAAAACATAACTGATTTTTAAAATTTCCTCGAACAAAGCTTTCGACTAGCGGGTTTCTAGTAACATATAATATACACATGTCACATGTCAGTTGTCAATTATTCAATACCCTACATCTGTAGACTAATCATAATTTCTATTGTTATGCACCCTCATTGTTGTGTACCCTATCTACATGCACCTATACCATTTATTTACCTTTCTACATGAACATCTAGACAATTGAGAGATAATACCAGAATAGTCTAGCTATGAAGAATGTTAACCAAACAACCACATTCCACATCAATATGACGTTTACCTAAATCATATAATTAACCCAGTGATAAGCCCACAAATTCGGCAGCGTGTAATGCTAAATGGCCTAATTACACATCTACTATTTTCATTTATGTACAGCAACTGTAGTTCATTGTACTCAATTTTCTATTTACTGCCCAAAAGTATGTACAGCGAATATTTTGGGCGGTGAGCCTTTGAATGGGATTAATTACATGACTTGTAGTTGCTCTGAAACTCAAGCATACCCATACATGATAGGTAAATGGGACACCTGAGTACAAATTAAAAGATATCTGTTACGCGCGGCTAATGAATTGTGAAGATACCAACGCACACGCGCCAACTTTTCTTGCGCGCTGCATGCTTGTGCGCGCGCGGAATAGGCGCGTCTATTTATTTATAAATTTCCAAAACTTTTTCAGTATTTAGCGCCGAAGTTTGGAAAAATACCTTCACCCATGAATAAAATAGACTGTAAGTGAACGATGATGCAAAACGTGTTGTCTATCATATATGTCTATCAGTAAGAATCAAACTTCCACCTATAGATTCATCACGAGATCCATGTAATACAGTTTAGCTTGCCTTCACAATTTAGAAACCTTCACAATATGCCGATGAAAATTAACAATTGTACGTGTGAATTTCGTTACTTTTGAAAATCTGGCGATGTGTACCACACTTTGAAAGGAACACCAAGAGACTATAAATATCTATTACATAATACTTAATGCCAATAGAACAATCAAGTATAAGCTAAAGTTAAAATAGGTCTTCAAGACTTTATTTATATCCTTTACGTTAATAAACTCTTATTGTCAACAGACTTATCTAACGGTGATAATTTCAGCATTCCCGCAACATTTGTCACAGAGACATCAAAGCAGAGAACATTTTCTTCTCCGGTTCAGGAACAGCTAAAGTTGGTGACTTTGGGTTCAGTATTCGTTGTAAAGATGAAACTTTGGATACATTCTGTGGATCTCCGCCGTATGCTGCTCCAGAGCTTTTTAAGGATGATCAGCAGATTGGTTATATTGGCACTTATGTTGATATATGGGCCTTAGGTAAGAGTCTATGGCTTCTATACGTTTGTATTTTTCATATAAATGCATTTTAAACGAGTCTGATTTGACGTATACGTTATGACTGTATGTGACTACTACTACTATAGTAGTATGTAAATGTTGGTTTAGACATTTTTTTAGAAGTGGTCGCAACAATGAAGGTAGTTTAAAGTCCCACTTTTTGTTCAGGTGTCCTATTATATTTCATGCTGACTGGAGGAATGCCGTTCAGAGCGGAGAACGTGTCGAAACTAAAGAAGTGTATTTTGGAGGGAACTTACATTATCCCTCCTTATATTAGTGAAGATGCTGCTAGCCTCATTAGGGCCATACTCATAGGTTGGTTCCCACTTCAATTCTATATTTTGGTTTGAAGCCAGTCAAACGCAAATTGTTGTCCGATTAAGAGTACTAGCAGGAACCCGTCTAACCCTAAAGTGGTGTCAAGACTCGAGAGACTAAAATAATTATTACCTATTTAATTCGCGTTTTTGACACCACTTGGGAGTCCAAATTTTGGGCACTAAAATTCTTATTCTTTGGCCAATCTTTTATTTTTTCATGCTGATTTGAAGGCCATTAAAGCATTTGACCCAGTCAAAAAAGTTTCAGTTGTATATCTTTTACGGTTTTTGCGGAAGGTCGCGTTAAAGTTGATGTCATGGTGTCAGTAAAATGGCACGGAACCATATATATCGTCTCGCTTTATATATAGTAAGATTTTCAGAGTTTTTGGTTTGAGGTAGTTGATATAAATATTAATGCTCCATCAGAGGATCCAGAAAAGCGAATATCGATAGCAGAAATGAAAACACATACCTGGTTGGCAGGGGCTAAGTTCCCAGAATCCTTGCCATTGTCCTCTCTGCAGCCAGAGATAGAAACTGAACCTACGGATGTCGATGACATTGAGGCCCAGAAGATGCTCAGCAAATTGGGTATGTCTCAGAGCGAGATCGGAGATAGATAAACAGTTCTTATTTGTAAAGAGTTGCGATGGAAAATGGAAACTGGTTGATTGTCATATAGTCGTATTTTTTGAAGAAAGAAAGGAGAAGATCGGGATTTTATTAAATCTCTGTTTCAGGTATTCCCAAGGAGTTACTGTCTTCAGTTATTGAGAGGGCCGCTAAGAATGGACCAAGAAGCGCGATAACTGGCACCTACAGGATATCTCTCCACAAAGGTAACATTATCTTCTATATTATTTGCTGGTTCTGGGCGCCTAGCTAATAGCTATGTTTTCGTGTTTTATTTCATATGAGTGGTTATGTTGTATTCTAATTGAGATTCCTAAATTTCCAAAATAACCGATATTTCAACTTCAGCTCAACACAAACGACTGTCACCTCCAGCTCAGCCACATGTACCTGCTCAATCAGACAGCAAGAAGAAGAACGGGAAGAGCAAAAAAGACAAATCTTCCAAAAAGAAGAAGTTTCCAGGACGGTCTCGGTCGAAGATTTGTTCCATAATGTGAGCAAAGCGAGAATATCTTAGGTTTAGTCCTTTATTTGTTCTCTATTTTAGAATTAAGTTATAATACGCCCGTGCATGCACAGAACGAACTTGAATCTACAAGGTATCTGTATAGAATATGATACAGAATATTTGATATATAAGCTGGAACTTCAGTTTCTGGACACAATATCTGAGTCAGTAATTTACTGCTTTAAACTGGTTATTCCAGATGTTTTCGAATTGTTAGCTTTAGTCATTCATTTGAGATTCAATCTATTCAAGATGTGATAACAACATTTAAGTTCTTTTATAGTATTAATGATGCAATACAGCTCAATCAAAGAATTTCCGTTTAGATGTAAAGTAATTTGTAAAAAGTGTTTTCATTTTGGATGAGTACGATATTAAGAAAATTATTGACTCCTGTATGTAAATACAATACCGTTTTATTAATCACATTTTAAATATTGTTTAATATTTCTCCAAATCGTTAGGGCGCATTCTTTGTGATTTCATCTTTTGAAAATCCTAAATGCCCCTAAATTTGGCCGATCAAAGTCTTAGTCATCAAGAAGGTTTCAAATCGGCTTCACTTTACTTTCACCTTGCGAAAAGAAAGTGTGCTGAGTCTTGAGAATTGCTGGGATATTATCCCCGAATAGTTTCTTTCTGAGAGCGAATATCGCAGTTATGGAAGCAAAGCAGCTGTCTACATTAGGTTCTAAGTGTAGCCAATACTTAACCGCCTTCTTGGAGCTTGTATCTTTTTGAATTGTAGCTATCCGAAGCTTGGTGGTTTTGTTTATGATTTTAAAAGTTCCTGCCTTTTTTTTGGAAACTACGAGGGATTCTCGCACGTCTGGACCAACTGCAGTAACAAAAGCTGTCCTCCGAATTGGTTCCCTTGCAATCGATGTAATAATCTTAGTCTTTTCGGTCGGTGTTATCAAATCAACCTGATATTTAACTTTCCCGAAAGGTCCTTTTTTGATTCTGGCAACTAGTCCATCTTTAAAGCCATCAATCGATCGATAGATACCAACGAAGTTGCCTTCTCTGCCAACAGTAACGATATCCAACATAGACTTGTAGCTCCGGCACACCACTCCATCCTGTCGAGGAATGCACGAGAATTTTATATCTCCACTCTTAGTGTCCGCCACCGTACATTCCCTTTTTCCTGACTTCCCTTCCAATACCAGGGTCCGTCTGGTAGGTGTGAGATATTGGCATGTGCTCAACGGGTTCAAGGCTGGCGGGAGGGATTGCCCTGATAAGGTTCGACTTATTGGAGATTTGGGGGTTACAATTGTCTGTGGTGAGGGGGTTCTGATAGTGAGGCCCTCTGGTCGGAGAACTGACTGAATTAAACTCGGCAAAGAAGCATAACTTTTGATCGTCTCCATACTTATGTCCCTTAAACTTGAAACACGAAAAACGGTGGAGCGCTCTTGGTCATCCGCTGTATCAGTTGATAAAGTGTTTTGAAGTGATTCCTTTTCCTCTGCTTCGTCCTCATCCTCCTGAACAGTGTTCAACTTCCTGTATCGCTGGTAATCCAACTCAAGTTTGGAGTTGTAGTCGAATACGTAGTGGCGGTCGTGGGATAGCTTCCACTTCCTCTCCGAGTAATGCATTGACCTTGAATTCTGCTTCTGACATGAACTAACATGGTAATATTATTTATTAGGTCATTTTAACTTTTGACTTTGAGCTACAGTTACTACTATTTACTAGAAGACAATGACAAAATATTACAAACTTAAGGAAGCAAAACTAGAAGAGAATTTCTACATCTATGAACTATGAGTATAATAACTATATAATATGTATAATGAAACGAGAATTGAAGCGAAAGTAGAACTTGATCACTAATCACTAATCACTGCACTGACTACTAAAGCAGCGATACGCACAGAGATACGACTAAATAACAAATGCAGTTGTTGAACATGTGACGATTCTCTCAAGCACTTATTCAAGTGATTATTAAAACCTCGCCTGCTTACTATTGAACTCATTGTTTACGATAGTTATAACGTGGCTAACGTTGTAACGTAAGACTACAGCTTGTTAAAGTTATTGACTGCGTATGCGTAAATAGGATTTAATGAAAGTAAAACTTAAGTCAGCTGCAAGTTCCTTGTCAGTACAGTGGTTGTCACGCTGCTTTAGCTTGTTCATGTTGTGATCACTGTCAGGAGATGAGATAGTGAGACTGTGACAGTGATAGTTATACGATCTAGCGAGAAGAAAGCAGCAATTGTTGATAACTGTAGCTGTAGTCTTAATACTTGCTGAGAATGGCTCTGACGTTTTATTATCGGTTTAGTCCTTTAAGTAGTGAGCATTCAGCAAAGTATATGTTTTACCTTTTGCATCTTTTTCGGCCTTGTCCATTTTCCCGGATAGACTTGGAACCATATGCCAAATGAAGACTTAAATACACAATTGTATTGCTGTCAATGTAATTAAACTCAGCATCAAAACAGAAAAGCTTTGTTTCTACAGTTAATCCAAGGAATCTTGAATTGAACCCGATTAAACGGTGTAACTCAGTAATAGTCCAATGAGAGCGCCTCCTCAGAGCAACCAGCCAATCAGCACATGGTACTCTGACCACGTGACCAACACACCGACCAACCAGAGCACAGAGCCACAACCTCGTGACCAGCGCACGGCACGTCGTACAGTGCAGTGATTCCATGATGTGAGGGATGCTGACTGTGCAATGGCGAGCTGTACACTGGGCTGTTTTCAGTTACAACACATCGCTTATTACACTCCTACCTCTGTTGTAGTACACCCACTCCTTTTAGTTTTAGTTTACCTCTGCTTCCAGTTTCACTCGGACATCTTTGTGGGGAACTCGTTTTGTTAGACTTGAAGAAGTTGTACTTCAACTTGTAGAGCTCTCGGATTTCAACGGATTACAAGTTTCGTCGGCGGTTTGCCAGCAAAGAAAAACGGGGCTTTATCAGGACCATGCCTCGTTTAGTGAATTGTATTAAGAACTGTTTCTACTCTATACTTCTTATCGGTCTGATCAGTGCTGTCTGCTCCCTCTTCGTATGGCAAGCTGAGGTCTATCAGAGCACCATAGACGAGCAGGTAATACTACTACAAATTATAAAACTAGGTAGGGTATCCGTACTGAGATATTCGCATTATAATGGGCCCGGGGTTGACATTAGTTAGCATTACCAATTTTACCAAAACCCATAATCATGGGTAGAGTGGACCGCTGCCAGTGTCTCTCTTTCCCAAACAAAAGGAAATGGTCCCCTCCTCAAGACCTCACCTACCCCCAAGAAAGACACCACAGCCAAAACAGTGATCAACCTCTCTGGACAGACCCTCTCCACAGCTGAAACTGACGTCCTCTCCCTTGGACTGAAGTTCGTCCCGACACCCACCTCAGATCCTACCCCCGACCTGGCTCCCCTCATACAGAATATCACTAAACAACTAGGAGAAGGCATGGAAGCCTCAGCCACATATCAGGTCACCTCTGTATTATCTAAATTTGACAATAAACGTGACATGACCACCGACAATTTGACTCCACAACAACGTACCGCTCTTAAATCTTTAAAATCTAAGAAATCTGAATTGAAATTTCTTCCTGCTGATAAGGGCAACGCCACTGTTGTACTGACTCACGATCAATACATAACCAAAGTTACCGACCACTTATCCTCAGGTAGTTACACCCTCTTAACGAAAGACCCCACTCAATCCGTTACCACTAAACTACAGAAAGTCCTCAAGAAACTACACACCGACAAGAAGATCACGACCGACCTATACCACAAGATGCGCAACCTACATCCTAGATGGCCTCAACTTTACGGACAACCTAAGATACACAAACCCGGCGCACCTATCCGTCCCGTAGTCAGCTTCTACAACACCCCCCTCCAAGCCCTCCACAAAGTCCTCGCATCTTTCCTCAAACCCCTAGCCCAGAACCCCTTACGCCTCAAAGACTCTTCCGACTTCAAACATCGCTTCGACTCCTCTCTCAATCCCTCCTTCCACTACCACGCCTCCTTAGACGTCCAATCCTTGTACACCTCCTGTGACATGCGCCTAGCCCTCAAAACTGTCATCTCCTCCTTTGAACAGAACCCCTCTCGTCTTCCCTCCAATGTCACCACCACCACCATAGGCTCCCTTATCAACTTTTGCCTTGACAACTCATACCTTGAATTCAACGGCTCCTTCTACTCCCAAGACGAAGGTGGTACAATGGGATCCCCCCTCATTGTTGAACTAGCTGAAATCCGTCTTGCTGAAATCGAGACCTTAGCTTTATCCTCATGTCCTGACCCTCCGAACACTTACTCCCATTTCGTTGACGACGGCCTTGGATCTTTCAGAGACAGAAACCACGCAGAATCCTTCCTTACATTCCTTAACTCCCTTACTGAAGACCTCAACTTTACCCAAGAACATCCCTCTACAGACGGAACTATACCCTTCCTTGACGTTCTCATCCACCCTGACAAATCCACATCAGTCTACAGAAAACCCACCCACACCAACCTCTACACCAAGTACTCCTCCTGCACCACCAACTCATCTAAGAACGCAGTCATCCGATCACTGACCAGAAGAGCCCACAACATCTGCTCACCCCAACACCTTGACGACGAACTCCAGACAGTACGACACGTTTGCCTCCAGAACGGCTTCCCTCCTCACCGCATCACCACCATCATGGACGAAGTACAACGGAAATTCACCAACCCCTCTCGCCACCAATCCCTAGCCTCATTCAACCGACAGACCCGTGAACATGCCCTTAGTGTTTCTCTTCCTTTCCATCCCTCCCTATCCAAACCCATCTCCAAGATACTCGGACAACACGACATCAAAGTCACCCACTCCTCTGCTACCTCCCTCCGCAACCTCCTCACCAAAACGAAGACCACACCCCCTACTCACCTCACTCCCAACACCATCTACGAAATTTCCTGCTCACAGTGCCCCTCCAAATACGCCGGACAGACCTACAGACCCTTGGTCCACCGCATGAAAGAACACGAACGATGTTACAGACTCAACAACGCCATCGACGAATCCACAGACAGAATCAAATCAGCCCCTGCACATCATGCCCTGACCACCGGCCACACCATCTCCTGGAACAACATCGAAGTCCTCAAATCCCTCACCTCACGCTCCCAACTTGACCTCACAGAACACGCAGCTATACAAATACGACAACCAGCTATGAACAGAACAGACCGCGCACCCAAATGTAGTTCCCTCTGGGACCCCATTCTTCCTAAAATTGCCAAATCCTTAAAGTCCAGACCATCTGGCATTTCCTTCTCAACCTCAACAGAAGACTAAATTTTTATTGACATTGTACTGTAATTTTCACTTTCCCACCCACACCTCCCCCACCCTCCATCCCTGACACCACTCAATCACATATAAGCATTGTCCACCACATCACATTCAGCTGACGACGATTAACACATGTTTATTGAAAGCTTCTACAAGTTAAATCATCGTATCTCTTATATGTTTTTAACCCAACTCCACTCAAAAGGAAATGATATTAATTTGATTGACCGTTCTCAAATGCAAAATGATACCGAGAATGAAATCGGTCGCTCGCTTTTCCCATTCATTCACGGCTTACGAATTGTAATAAGTTTCGATTGATTACATCAATCAGATGCTGTAAAAATCTCTTTGGGTTGCGTTCGGGTCGATACCTAGTATTTCGGGGTAAGGGTGGTAGTTATTACTTATTGAATTAGCTGAAGTTTATTGAATCTTTATTGCCGAGTACAGCTGCCTTTGGGTAGTTCTTCTTAATCTGTTACAATTGTAAATGAATGGGAAAAGCGAGCGACCGATTTCATTCTCGGTATCATTTTGCATTTGAGAACGGTCAATCAAATTAATATCATTTCCTTTTGTTTGGGAAAGAGAGACACTGGCAGCGGTCCACTCTACCCATGATTATGGGTTTTGGTAAAATATCATCTCTTTTTGATTATAATGTCAGGGTACTTTATAAAGTCGAAATATAAACTGATATCTTCATTATATTAATAAGGAGGAAGTTTCAACGATTTCGAAATTTGTCCTTTAAAAACATTTCCTTGTGTTTAGGTAAGCATATCGGTCGATCACTGACTGAATATGCCACTTAATACTCATTCAAGTTGGCATTAAATTCATATATAATGACATTAAACTGTCGTGGCAAAGCAGAATTTGTTGGAAATCACGAATGAGCAAAATTCTCACCTTTCGCACGTGCAAACTTTGAGCGGACGTTGCGTGCGCATCCAATATTGAACCGCCCTAAATTTTTGCATGTAATTGTTTTATATATAGTTTAATAAGCATGCAAAGTTTCAAAGTATTTCAAGAAGAACTGTAATCACAACGGCACTCTAAAGTTGACAGAAAATGACGAAAACAGCAATTTTCAGTGATTTTAGCAATTTTCTATAAATTTGGGCGTGTCCCCACGTGTGCAACTTTTCGATTTTCAACTTTAAAACTAGCCTAATGCACAATTTATACCTATAAGAAGCAGAACTGAGCTCCACAATCCAAGGCATGGCCCAACACCAGAGAATACTAAATCGCAAAATTGACGTTTTTATAAAATAATTCTTCAAAAAAGCACAAACTTCAATGACGAATATCTTTATGAAGGAGCAAGCTAGAAAAACTTTCCGGTAGATTTTCAGAATGCTTGAACAATTATCTAAGGTAAAAATTTCCTCAGATTTTGAATACAATTACTTTTTAATGGTGTAAAATCATTTTTAAAAGTGATTACTTTGTCAAAAATCAAGTTTTAAAAACGGTTAACTTGATGACGTCATCAAGGGGTGTTCATGACGTCAAATAATTTGTTTATACAATGTAAACTAAAGTGTAGACAATTATTTTCAAGACCTGTGGTCGGAAATGGCTGTATCTTTTATACTTTTGAATCTATGGACAATTAAATACAGGCTACAATTGACTGGCAAAGCGTCTATCCCTGAATATATATAATATGTATGTATATCTGTATGTATCACGACAATCTATCGTAAAACAGGGGTTCTAGAAAACCCATTTCCCGATAATCCTGAAACCTGAAACTTTTTTTGCAGTCGATTTGGTCAACGTCTAGACGCCCTGAAAAATTTCAGATCTCTAACTCAATTTTAACATGGTTTTTAAGGCACCTGAATATGGCGATTTTGGGTTTTTTACCGAATTTCGTATAACAGTGCTGGCGAGTATTTTATGCAAATTTCTTAAAAATCTCAACATAACTATTTTTTATTCCTGTCATCTTTGACATCAAATTAGAATGTTTTGAACTAAAAATAAATCTGCTGAACGACTTCCGATGAGTCTTAATGCCTGAAAAACTCCTGCCGGAGGCGGCGGCCTTCGGCCGCCGCCTTCGGCCAGAGTGCACGCTTCGCGTGCACGAAAGAGGCTTGTAATGTGTACCAAAGGGGGTATAATAGTAAAGGGGGTATAATAGTAAAGGGGGTATAATAGTAAATGGGGTACATAGTATACCCACAATAAATGCAACGGTCGTGCTTGCCAGCACTGTGACAGAGATTGTTAGTGATAACGCGGGCCCGGGGTTGACATTAGTTAGCATTACCAACAGTGATTGTTAGTGATAACGCGGGCCCGGGGTTGACATTAGTTAGCATTACCAACAGTGATTGTTAGTGATAACGCGGGCCCAGGGTTGACATTAGTTAGCATTACCAACAGTGATTGTTAGTGATAACGCGGGCCCAGGGTTGACATTAGTTAGCATTACCAACAGTGATTGTTAGTGATAACGCAGGCCCGGGATTGACATTAGTTAGCATTACCAACAGTGATTGTTAGTGATAACGCGGGCCCAGGGTTGACATTAGTTAGCATTACCAACAGTGATTGTTAGTGATAACGCGGGCCCGGGATTGACATTAGTTAGCATTACCAACAGTGATTGTTAGTGATAACGCGGGCCCAGGGTTGACATTAGTTAGCATTACCAACAGTGATTGTTAGTGATAACGCAGGCCCGGGATTGACATTAGTTAGCATTACCAACAGTGATTGTTAGTGATAACGCGGGCCCGGGATTGACATTAGTTAGCATTACCAACAGTGATTGTTAGTGATAACGCGGGCCCAGGGTTGACATTAGTTAGCATTACCAACAGTGATTGTTAGTGATAACGCGGGCCCAGGGTTGACATTAGTTAGCATTACCAACAGTGATTGTTAGTGATAACGCGGGCCCGGGGTTGACATTAGTTAGCATTATGCATTACCAACAGTGATTGTTAGTGATAACGCGGGCCCGGGGTTGACATTAGTTAGCATTACCAACAGTGATTGTTAGTGATAACGCGGGCCCGGGGTTGACATTAGTTAGCATTACCAACAGTGATTGTTAGTGATAACGCGGGCCCGGGGTTGACATTAGTTAGCATTACCAACAGTGATTGTTTGTGATAACGCGGGCCCGGGGTTGACATTAGTTAGCATTACCAACAGTGATTGTTAGTGATAACGCGGGCCCGGGGTTGACATTAGTTAGCATTACCAACAGTGATTGTTAGTGATAACGCGGGCCCAGGGTTGACATTAGTTAGCATTACCAACAGAGATTGTTATTGATCGTGAATCAGTCTACTTAAATTCGATGTTAGGAAATCACACTCGTCGGTATTGGGTATGCTGGAATACTAATGGTCAATCAATTGCTCAGATCGTAGAAGATATCTGAGACATGTTTATTGTATTGGTTCGATGCCATACATTTTGTTATTACCACAAATGTTGATACTGGTATTTTAGAACAAGATCAAAGGTTGAAATTACGACATAGGTAGGCGACATAAAGTTCAAACGATGGCTTATACCACTAAGTATTATTAATGTTTACAACGATCTACATATTATTCATTTTTCAGGTCCGGTTGATGAAGCTAGACATATCAGCAATGAAAAAAGAGAATCATCTCATGGAGATAAAGTTAAATGAACAATATGGAAAACATGAAGATCTGAAAGAAGAATTCAGGTAACCCTCTTGCAATCAGTTAGTAATACTAATAGTAATAGTATAGTAATATTATAGTAAGTAATAGTAATGTTTCTTTTGGTTCTAATCCCTTTTGTCAATTATCACGAAGTTCTATCAATATATCATGCATAACCTTTTAAATGAAAGGAAACCCTTAGAAATGTTAAACTGATCCTTTTTATATTTTTCATTAAGCATTAAGACGCATTATGATTATAAAATATAACTTGGACTTCCTCGAATAACACGATTTTTGGCTCGAGTCTTTATCATGCATTTCATAGCTTTATAATGATACTTAATGGTTACTGGTTAGTAGTTGGATGTATAAATAGGATTAAAACAAAATTAACGGAAGTATCATCTAGGTATTTGTTAAAACAAGCTAAGTGGTCAGTTTCTGGCGATATAAAGCAAGATAAAGAGGATGAGGCGTTAGTAGCTGCTGATAAAGATAAGGTCAACACTTTTAACAAGCCTGACCTGCAAGATCCAGTGGTAGAAAAGCGGGAGCTAAAAAAGAAAGCTACTGATGAAGCGCTTCAGGTCGCTCTTGCGAACTTGAGGGATGAAAACGAGTTTGATCTTTCAAAAAGAACTCATATTTTGATAGTTTCTGAGAAACGTAAGTTTTAGAGACCACATTCCAGGACAAGCATTCAACTATTTCAATACGAAATATACATCATGTTACCCATCAGTTTTAATTTTACAGTTACACCACCAGTTTCTTAGAATCAATCATTATTTATACTTTAGGAACAGGACATTCTTAGTCCTCCACGTGTGTGATTGAAAACTCCAAATTCCTCAGTCGGCGGAAGTGACGTGTTAGCAAAGCTCATGTCCCACGACGAGAACATTTTCTTTCTTCCCTCTATCAGCTCAGTAATAAAATCTTCCCAAGATTTTGAGAAACTAGCTCATTGCACTATTTCTGAAGATGTGGTCCATTATTATAAGACTCACACGGGGGCAGCGTTATCATCCAAATCACTGGCAAAAGTATAACTCTATAAGTCATTCTTTAGTCTTTACTTATTATTTAAAAACTTCTGGATATCGTAATTTGATATGGAAAATCATGTTTGCCGAAAATTTCGACAAAATCTATTACATAATACATAAATCATATATCACTTGTAGTTGTATGCTCATGTTTCAGTATAATTATTCCCGATTTGAAATATTCTTGATACTCATAACCATTATTACAGTTTTGTCCAGAGGGAAAATGCAACTCTGGTAACTTAACAACAGAGAATCTAGAAAAAGAGTGCATGAGTAAACATGTTGCTGTGATAGAGGGCTCTACTGAAAACTGGTCCCTGTAAGTTTTATAGACACAGTGAACCTTGTTCCATATGTATAGGTTGTATTTATTTATTTCCATTCTGACGACATATTTTCAGAGTTGAAAAGTACGTGAGATAATTTTTTAAATACGCCGTATTTTGCGTATTTTTGCTTAGAAATAAAATACGTTAAAATACGTTAAAATACGTTTTTCTTGAAATTTCATTCAAAGACTAAAGTTATGTCATTCGTTTGCATTTTTTTCAGACACATTTCTATTTAACTTCAACGCTTTAATGCTTTGGTATAGCACATGCCCAGTACTCTGAAGTCATATGCGAGGTGAAAAACGACAGAGCTACGCGAGTTTTGATAAAATCGTAAATTTATATAAAGCAATAGTACTTATTACTTTATTGGAGCAATCAATGGTACAATAACACTTTTTACGTATTTTATTCAACGAAAATAAAATACGCCGTATTTAACGTATTTTTGATATTTTATTAAATTCGTAAAATACGTATTTTTCAACTCTGCATATTTTCGTATAGCACAGAGGGACCGCAGGGCCCAAGTGCTATACGACACTTCCACCTGCGAGGCGAGTTGGATATATGGAATGGCTTAGCTGTAGCAAAAAGCGCACGCTGGTGGATATACAATTTAATATTTATACATGTACTGAAATTATTTTGCTCGATTAACAGCATTCAATTGCATGTTATTGGATCAATCAATAACAGGGAGTTAGATATTGACCGAGAAAGTGACACCAATACCCCTCCAGCAAGGTTCTGGACAGCCTGTCAATGGAGATAGCGTACGTGCACCGAGACCCACGTGCAATCATCTCCCGTCTCCTTGACAACGGGGATATCACGGAGGAAGAGATACAGGTTTTCGCTTCTCAGCTGTGTGCCAGAGTCAATGCCTTCACTGCCCACTCCTCAAGCTCTCATAATGTGTATCAGGTAAGAGAAAATTCCTAAAATTGTCAATCCTGCCTCACACTTCTGATTTATGTGAAATCAATGGTTAAGTACTAAAGCCCAAACAATTTTCTGGCCAGTATAGCATTGGTTAACAACAATGATTGATGTTCATTTCTTGGGGCCAATAAATGTAGAGATCTCAATATTATCAGTATGTATCAAATCATTACCACGTTACTTGGGTCCTGATCTTATAACTTTTAGACACTCACACAGTTCTAACCCATTTAGTAGGAACTCATGCATAGTATTTGTTAATTTCAATATAATTAGCTGCATTGTATTCAGATTATGGCCACTGGCACTTCATCAACGTAGCTATTGCATGTATTGAACGGTTCTCACAAAATCCAGTAGCGCACGATCGTTTCAATTTACGGTCTATGCTCCACTGCATATTATTGCGTGACGATAAGAGAACATTATCGAGTTGGAGTCTCCTAATTCGAGAACTTAATTCGGTATTTACCGGCCCGAAATGAGCCCATCTAACGGTCCGGGTTGTAGCCTTATAGAATATATATATATATATATATATATGTAAAGCACAAAATGTTCTGACATCTGGTGCTCCTGTAAGTTTGTGCGGCTGTAACGGACACATTGACATCATGACATGCAAAACAAACGACTTTGGAGTTGGGACACTTTGACAATAAACCTAATGTCCCTTTTTCTGCAGTTTTAAAACAGTTCTAATATGCGGCGTAAAATGGCATAAAATGGTAAAACTTCAAACTGACAACAAAAAAACAAAAAACAATCTAAACATCTCCCCCAGGTGTTCGATTACAAGAAGATCGCAGCTAGTCCCATCTCCTCCCTCTCCCAACTGTACCACAAACTACTGGACACCACCCACATTCCCAACATCCCCCTTACCAAGGAATATAAGAACGAACTGTACCTTTCTATCAACGAGTGGAAGAACAAGCTCCCCAGCATTAGTGTTGATGCAGTAAATGAGGAGTGTGCTAGTGTTATCGATAAGTTGTCATGAACTTGAAGAGACATTCAGATCACGTCAGATGACGCCTATAAGTATAAACAGTTGCCCTACACGGAACGACCATGCAGCGGTTCTCTGCAGCTTTTTAAGTGATTTGGGCCATTTTAAAGCTAGCTCACGGATGAAATAATTACGAGAGAAGTTTGAAAGCGATTTTTAAAGTCAGCGGGTTCGGTCAAATGTAGTTTATAATTATTATGAAGCTTGTCCAATTTCCCTAGCATTACCCTTTCTTTTTTCTTGTCCATAGAAATATTCTATCTTATGTAGTTGTACAGATAACGATACTTTGACCAGTAAAATGGTCCTACTCCTATTTAAATTTGTTCAAAAATGATTAAATTTTAGTTATTTTATACAAATGGTAAAATCAGCTGTTTTGTAGTGAAATGATAGTTTGAGTTGATTATATTATTTATTCACAATCAAGGATGTTAAAAAACCAAGATCGTTTTCTTTTCATATCACAACTAGAAGATAAAAAGTTTGACTAAAATTGTAAATTCACAATCTGAACCAAAAAGTCCACTACTGAACCGAAAAAGTAAGGGGTTATATTTACCTCATATTGCTCATATTCTAAAAATTCTGGGTTTTTATGAACATAACATGCTTACACCTTGCGCTCATTTACAAAACAAAACATCTGTCATCCTATCAATTAAACATCAATTAAATATCATGGCATTAAAATCGCCAGTTACCACTGGATGTGAATTAAAAAATGCAGCTTAGTGTCAGTGCTAGATTAAATTCAGTGACTGAAGCCCAGGCATGAGGGTCGTTAGAAAAAAGAATTTCAACACAACACTCGACAAAAAATCCTGCATCTCACAATTATAGGGAAGCACAGCTTGATAAAATTTAAAATTCAATGTAAAACATAAGCTGGAGCTAACAAAGCTCAAACATAAGAGTTTGGACATAAACACCATCCAAATTGGCAGCAGTTTTTCCCAACATCAAACTTCAGTTTTAGATTTTGATCTGCCGATTATTTTGGAGCACGTAAAGGACAACCCCTGGTTTATAGAGGAATTGATCGTACTGAATCCCTTTTGGGTACTGTCGCTTCTCTTCTGGCTATTTCTCGTCATTCTGAAGTGTATAACTGCAGGGATGAGGATGGAGAAGCCTATGAGATAAAGCGGGTAGTTGACGAAGATCTGGGCTAACAGAGCATTCTTTCGCATTTGCTGAAAGGGTTGGTTTAAAGAGGGATAACCAGTTCAGCGTTCATTTGGAATAATTTAATATTATAGATTGAAGAAGACTTAGGAACAGTATGTTGTAATGAATGATTTTAAAAAACATTCGACAAATTTATGTATTATGAATTTTCGACGGGTCAAATACTACAGGGAAACGAGATATTCACCAACCGTATAAAAGTAATTAGCCTTGAAGACATGGAAAAGTAGCTGATCAACAACCATTAACTGAACCACTGAGTAGCATAATAACTGCAAGGCCATCATTATCAACATAGTGTAGCACGCCCTGGACGTTATTTGTTAAATGATGTTTATTTCAAAATTCAAATAAACTTTAAATCAATGTATTACAGTTATATTTAGAAATTACCACAATATCTCCTGTGATAACAAATCTTTATTGAAGTAAATTGCTTTATATAAAACAGAGATCCACGACTAATGAAATTAATATAATCGTAAATTCCGGCCACAATCTCCAGTTGGTGAATTTGGTATTGAACTAACCTTTTTACTTTGGCGTCGTTTGACAGTTTGATTGACTTCAATATTGAAGTTGATTGTGTTAATTTTTTTGTGGGTTTGTTTTTACGGATTTGAGGTTGTTTTCCGTTTGATGTTGTTGTCGGAGAATCAGCTGAGTGGCCATTGGTTTTTAACTCATCCACCGGATGTCCATTTTCTTTGATGCATTGCAGACGTTCATACTGATGGTTGTCTTTGGTTGAGATCTTGTGATCTTCCTTCCGTTTTTCCACGGTAAATATTAGATTTTTCTTCAGCAGTAAAACTATAACCTGAATAACGAACATCATTAAATCATTCGTACATAGACTTCATTTATGCAGCTTGATATCATACAATTTAAAGTCAACATCATTTCCGTACAATTTTGGAACAAGTATGATTATTATTTTATTTTCGATTTTTGATAAATTGATGAAAAATTCAAGTCTTACCCAAATACAGCAGATAATAGTTAGGAGGTTGGTTAAAGTAAATGGAATGAAGAAGTACGACAGAACAACGAGAGTCCTCAGGAAATGGTCGTGCTCTCCGATTCGTGAGAAAACAGCATAATCCAAACTCCAATTGCAGACGCATTCAAACGGACCTTGCACATACTGCCTGAAACAATAAAATGTTTTAATAATAAAACAAATATTTAATAAAACAAATATTTATTTTTACGGCACAATCAAACAATATCAATAATAAATAAATCAGGGGAGGTTTGAAGAGGTTTCAAGTGCCGAAGGCCACTGCTTATCTTTAGGATTTGAGAGTGACCTGTGCTTGAAACCCCCTCAACCATCCACTACGTCAATATACTTATTATACAAATATAGAAAAATATAATAATCTAAAATTACTTATTGGTTTAGTTTGGTGACAAAGGAGAGCCCAGTTAAGTTTTAGTTTAGCTTTAGGTTTTGAATCACAGTTTAAAAGGTTAGCCATGTTTCATGGCAGAGAGAGATATCATGTGTGCATAGCCGTACCGGATGTAGAGTTTGAGATATAATATAGATTAGTTACCATGTATTAGGGTCATCTCGATTTTGGAGGGATAGCAAGTGCTTTTTAAGGTTAGATTTAATAACACCTGACGAAGCTGATAAGTCCTTAATTTGAAAGCTAAACTTTCTTTCTTAAATGTAAAGAATAACTTGAAATGAAACTAGGCAAGACTTGTGACTACTAAATATCATATAGTTATATACATTATACAGAACAGAGATGGACCTAAAATTACAGGTCAAAATACTGCCTAAAATTTATTAATTTCTACTTTATCACACTTTATCTCACTTTATATTGAGAATGTTAAGAGGAAAGACTTACTTGCCAGCTATGAAAGGCGTTGCCATGGTAACCAGATTAAATATCCAGATAATGATAATTAACCAGTTGTAACCATAAACCTGCACTTTGAACTTGTGAAATATCGGGAACTGCACTGAAAAGCAATTGGTTTTTATTAGATTATTAGAAACACGAAAAAATGCAATCATCCAAATAATTAGTGACAACAAACAAAATCACTGTAAATCGATCATCATACCTGCAAGTACTCTGTCCACAGCCAGAGCGGTACTGATGTGAATTGTCATTCTCATCATAACATTAAACACGAAACCGCTAATATTACAGAATATGTTGTTGAGCACATAGTTTTCCACTCTTTGATCAAGAGTAGGATTGTCAATTCGTCCATTGAAGAGTATCAACCTGCGGAGGAGGATATTGATGGTTAAGTTGTCACTAATTTGTCACTAAGTTGTAACTAATTTCACTACATTTTGAATGTTGACTTCCGTTCTAATTCTATGCCTGGTTTCAAGGGAATAAAACCCGAAAATAAGTTATCATTACTCACGATATAGAGGGGACACACAAGATAAGGAGGATGAAATTGGAAATAACGAGATGTCCGTGTAGTTGTCGGGTAGGTCTGTTCAGTTTGCTTGCCTTGATAAACAGGTTCCATAACACTATCACGTTCATAAAGAGGCCCGGTATTGACAATATCGGTAGTATTACTGCTAGAACCTGAAACACATCAAGTAGGATTATTTCGTTCAACTTTTGAGGTTGGTTGCTGAATTGATATCATAGCAGTTTGGTTATTGCGTATAGTGTGATTATTTTGTAATTAAATAATCTTGTTTTTGAAATCTACAATTTATTTGCATTCAGTGATAGAAATCTCCCCTTTCTTAAAGTTAAAATCTCAAACTATCTAAAAACTTAGTTTTATAAAATCTCAATGTTTACCTTGTCAGCTGTAGGAGAAAGAGTATATCCTCTCCCCTGTGCATTGTGAGCAGGAGGCTTAGTAACTGTGGTATAATAGAACGAGTACAGCGAATAACTAGCAGAAGTAACGTTGCTGTAGTATCCACTCGCTGGAGTAGTCATAATCCTATTGTGGGAAGTTTGTTAAATTCCAGATATAAATTCAGATATAAATTCCAAATGTATGACTGCAATACAACGAATAGAAGCCGTAATTTGAATGTTAAGAATAGTGGAATAGTAAGCATATAAAATGGTATCGATTCAAAAGATGCTGAACAGTGAACCAACCAGAACAAACGATGTCATGATTTATTCAATCGATAGAATACCGAACGCCTTAAATTATGAATGATACGGTCGATTGCGTCAACATTGAATTATCACGGGCCACATCACACCAACGTCCAAATTATCGACAATAAGGTAAATAAACGCCCGTTAAATTCCCAGTTGCAGAATTGCCCAACCGTAACGATATGCGACCGTAACGATATGCTCGGTCGTGACTAGCTGCAGCATAGTAATTACCTAATTATATCCAACTATCACGAAATTTTCTTGACCTTCACTTCGTAATACCAAATTATAATAGCCTATCACCATATTAATGTCGGCCAAAGAATACGATTATATTACCATGCTTCATGATTATTGATTGTGGTAACAATACTTGTTCCGTGCGTGCCTTAGCCATGAATTAGTCTGGTCAGTGGTCATCATGTCATGGCAGTGGCGTAACGAACTAACGAAGGGCCCCGCTGACCGGGACCCAGCTGTGCTGGGGGCGCTATCTTAGGGGGGCGCCAAATTGTCGTTTGATTGTGGGACAATTTTGAAAAACTTAACTGAGGTACTAGCAAAACTGCGCGTTTTGCTCTAGAAACACAATTTTTTAGAGATTTTACCGGCGTATCCTCTAAAATCACCTAATTTGTTCAATTTTAGAGAGGGGCGCCAAAAGGGGAGAGGGCGCAACAGACAGCATTACACCATTGGCCATTGCGGAAATATGTCCGGAAGCCGTTACGAAGTTTGGTTCCAACGTAGGACTCCTACGTACGTCGTACATAAGGTAAGATTCGTTGTAAATTCAGGCCATGGGGAAGGAATCACGAATATTTCAAAGCCAAGATTTCTCTTGTTTATGCCGATTATGCAAGATTTCTCTTGTTATTTATGCCTCGGCGATCTAGCGGCTGTGTTTCCTTTTGCTCACACGAAAGTAATCCAACGATGGCATATTCATAATGATTTTTTATTAAGTACTTTTCAAACTTTACAGAGTACAGCAATTACAACGTATGAAATAAACTCGAATAAACTATTGCCCCCGTCTGTAAAATCTGACGGGAGACCAAACACGGTACTGCACAGTAAAATGAGCCCGCAATTACATGGCCCCGATATGATGAATTTATCAAACTACTATCAAGATAATAATAATTTTGAAAACATAATTACAATAATAATTAGTACATAATTAATAGAAACCCGAAAAGAAAACAATAGAAATAAGCAAAGATCTGTAATTCGATTTGATGGCTGTATGTGGGTTCTTATCCTTAACGATAAAACTTCTAAAGAAAAAAAACAAAAAAAAAAAACAAAAAAAAAACATTGCGAACTGAAAACCAGCATAAAAAACAAAATAGAACGTAAACTAGAATTTTCATTATGTTTTTCAAGAAGTTAAAACCATGGTGGGTAAATTAAACAGTACCCACAGCAGGAACATAATATGAAGTTAAACACTTCCACAAATCTGCCCGTCAAATTGGTTCTGAATTGTCACATACATAATATATATGTCGGGTAGAGAAGGCAGAGTTACTCATAACTTCATAATTACTAACCAGAATACAATATGTGGAATGCTAGTTTACAGAACGCACTTGACTGTAAACATGTCTAGCAGTTAATGTAGAAATAACCAGCACTTCTGTTCAAACAATTAGATGAATGATCAGCAACATTTTTATTGTTTAATCGCTTCAATTCAACGCGGTGTCAATCGCCCTAAGAGTAACGGTCTAGCCCTGTTATACCCACTTGAGGTAGTGAAAGGAGGGCCATTTCTTCTACCTTGTCACTCACGGTTTAAGATATCACTAACTGATCTCGAGTATTATAATCATTCATAATAACAATTCAAGGTCGAAGTGGTACCAAAAAGAAATGATATTTTGGAAGACGGTTAATGAGCCAGACAAGATATAACTTGGGTTTAATAGTGAATACTATAAACATAATCATCATGGTAGACTGCTCAAAAAGGTTAAGCGCTGTAATAATAAAAGAGGGTAGCCGCATTACAAATATCATTGAAGATAGACAGTTTTACTCTGATACAATCTTTACAGTTCATGGTTACTTGTGATGGGCTGCTGACTTTAATAAACACATGACTGGTCAAGTTTTCCCTTTATGGTTCGGTATTTTGTCTTTGTATTGAAGGTGCTACAATGTACAAGTTAATACTTGTTATTAACTTTAAAATAACAGTTGGTTAAGTTTTGCACCAGCGCGGTAGTAGTTCATTAACAACTTAACGTCGAGACAACTATTTAACGTCGAGACAACTATTCTGATTCAAAGTCAAAGAAACAAATTTATAAATTCATTAATAACGCGTGACGCTGAGCTAAAACGAATTAATCTTCCTTGTTTAATGTTTATACTTATAGTCATTGGGAAGTAATTATTATTATGTTAGTAGAAGTAATTAGTATTATATTATTAAAGCAAGCTTATAGTTTCGGGATAGCCTGTATAGCAGACAATGAGGCAACGCACGATACTATTGCTTCTATAGACCTACACAAGTGCAAGTAAGTAGCTAAATATTTCATGCTAGGCATGTGGTACCCATGTTACGGTAACCACCCATTAAAGTTTTTGATTTTCGCTGTACTACATTGCACAGCTCCCAATTTAACCCTCACACACGATTTCTCGAGCATTCGGCTGGCTGAACCGGGAGGCTGCATATATCCTACGGGATCCTTAGCAGAACGTCGACGACTCTCACCCCAATGACCCCACGACCAGGCAGACAGCGGGATTTGCAATGGGAAGTAAGGTCAAATATTATATTATACTCCCCTATAATAGTCCACGTAAGCAGGAGAAAGATCAATCAATTACTTACTTAGCACAGGTACGTGGGTTATGAGCTCCAACCAGGCAGAAAGACTAACTTAATAACATGGTAAGCAATTTCATAACTGTAATCAAGATATCCGCTGTCTTTACAACGTAATCTAGGCTCGTAATCAACACTAAAGTGCAGAAATTGTAGCTAAAGCGGAAAAGTGGGGAAGAACTTTCGTTGTGTTCGAAGTCACATATGTAAGAATACGACAGGACAAAACTGGAGCAGAAAATATAATTCTGTTCATCTTCAGAGATGGAATCGTCATCAGTACATAAAAGTGATTCAGACCATATCCAGGATTATTTAATCGTAGTTTTCAGCAGACAGTAGGTGAAGCATATTCATCACTGATGTAACATAATATCTGATATTATCCAACAATGATGAAATTATTCGATTTTTAAAGTTCATTATTACTTTTAGTTAAAGAAGTTGTTGAGGTTTAGTAATTATGATGGCTATGCTTTGTCTCTATGTTGTGCCTTTTTACAAAGGAAAAATGCTGTCACATGTTAACCGAACAGTTAAACTTCGGTCAATAACACATCTTAAAAATAAAGTATAACAACAATGTCGAGACTCCTTTTTAAAAATCTGATACTCAGTGAAAGAAACACCCTTCAGCTGGTAACAATGTTACGTCTACAAACTCCTGCTTAGTCTAGTAGATATTAGAAAACAGATAAAATTTATAGAAGTAGATAGAAAATAGATAACAACAGTTAGAAATAAATAAAGGAAATATTTTCAAAAATGTGAAAAAACCAACTAAAACAGCAACTAAACAGCATGATCAGAATCTCATTTGAACATTGAACAATGATAGGAAATATCAGCCGATCTTTTTTTGATTGGTCGGCGTCGACAGTAAGCCTTTCTTACGGTGGCTTTCACAACGCATCCTCATTCTCCAACTCCTACTGCTAGAGAGAGAGAGACTCCCAAGTTATATACCATAAATATATTAAACATAGATATCGACAACAGACTCCGAGAGTCTTGAAGTTCTCCTACCACTGCCCCTGGTGCAACCCCGCCAGGTTAACGACGAGGAGACAGGGACTTTCAGGGACGGATATATATCAGCCGATCAACTAGCCTACTATTTGTGGTAATTGTACCACACTGCTTAGTGCTTATATATCAACACAGGGACAAAAGGATTTCGCGATTATTTTGGCCAAATTTCGCGATATCGCGAAATTGAACAGGCTATACATTAAACTATACATAAAATTTGTCGCGGAGAATGGGAAATTTCGCGATTTCGTACATGCCGCGAAATCCTTTTGTCCCTGTATCAACATGATATAAGAATAACTGCGTTACATTGCAAGACTCAAGAACAGTAAATTCGATTCGTTATACTTATACCAATATGCTTATACCAATATACGTAATTCATAAACGCAATTGAGCTAGCTAGCCTTTAGGAATGGTAGTAAAAGTATGTACTGAGCCATTAAATTCAAGTAATGGGACCATTTTGCATTGATATTGCAGATAATCGATATTCAGCGCAGAACGCGGAGATAGCTTGGTTTTTTTGACGTCGTATCAAAGTAGTAGAATTAAGTTAAGCTGATTGAAAATGATTGATTCTTTCAGTTCAGCGAGGTCAAAGTGCCGCCAGAGACTACAAAATGTGGCAAAACACTTAAAGTTAATATAGGGCCACTTAATAATCGGTCAGTGGATAGTTGACGCACGATTGACGCACGAAAAGGAAATATCTATTATATTGTTTGAATGCACTATCGGTCGTACTCTCAGTTAATAGTCTCATACTAGAATTGGAGTTGAAAATATTCTAAATTCAGACCTGGTTAGACTTTCATTAAACTGGCTAGTCACTATCTCTTTTCTCAGCCTACCCGCACTTACAATTGAACATTATTTAAAGAGGTTTTTATACCATGGCAGCTAGGATAAATCTAAGAGACAATAAATGCCACGAGAGTAAAATCCATAATCCATGGACAAACAGATTTTCCGGATTGAATATTCGTAATAACTTACATCGCTAGCTCCATTGTCCATTGATTTGAATCCGTGATCAACTTTTAATTAACATAAACTTACAATTTAACAAAAAAGTATGCTAAGATATTAAAACACCATGAAAGAAGTAAATCAAATAAAAAATGTGAAGTTTGAACTCTAAAACTAAATACCAGCGGGAACGTTCAATACTGGGATCCGTCTACTCTCTGTAGCCAAAACTAAATTACTGATCTGTTCACGTACAGCACAACATTGTCCACGCAAAATGGCTTTCTCATTTCCCAAACGGATTAAGAAAGTTCATATAAGTTCCAAATAGCTCGAATATTATCTTTTATCAAGCCATTCGTCCGGGTTATGACGAGAGGAAATCCATCTAGGTTGAGTCAGAAGACTGCCCAAACGGTATGAATATAATGCCTATCGAAGCACCTATCTCAGGCGAGTATTCGAAGTATGCTGTTTCAAATTCAAAGACAGGGATGTGAATGGCGGGGGTCTAATTTAAGACATTGTTACAATTAAATCCCGGCTACAAACTAAACAGCTTGAATGGTTCATTAATTAAGATTTTAATCAGTGGTGCTTTGTACTGAACATATGTATTATCATATGATTATGTTTACGTCTCCTTGCCAGAGTATAAAATAGTTGAAGTAATGAGTAGATATTCAGACCAACCTAAATTCGCTAAGTAAAACTAAAAGTTCTCATGAGAAGCAATCTAACGACTTAATTCGTGCATCAGAAATGAGAATAGCACACCAGCATCATGACTGTTGTGAAAATCAGTATATTTCGCTTTTTATTTAACGGTACTATTGGGATTCTGGTGAATAGTTTCACTCTGAATCAGCAGGAAAATCATAGTCCTCTATGCTCTTGGCCTGGTTAGAAAAGTCAAGCGGTTCCACAACAATGTCCTCATGGATCCTAGCAATATCCTTAGAAGTTGTTTGGAGATGCGAGGTAACATCATAGCTACTCGAAATGAAGACATCGTACCTTCTTAATCGTCGTCTCTGTAAAGAGCGGTAGCATGCCCGAGAATGCACTGAGTATCAGTACAATCCACGCCGAACGTTTCGTAGAGGTTAGACATAGTGATTTTGGTGAGGTCTAAATCGTGAAGATCATTATCCTATCGGCTTAACATCTCAGCTACCGGGCGTTTTATACTTTCTCATTTGACCTGACACTAACCCTCACTCATTCTCCCATAGATTTCCCCAGCATCATCTCTTAGGAGGGTTGCCACTCCCCAGAGGCAGGCGAAGCATCTTCATGCTATCCTCTTGTGGGCCACATATGCCCACCCTCTTTAAAAAAAAAGAAAAAAAGATCATTATCGTCGTGATTAAGCAGAAAATGAAGGAGATCTCTAAACTTATTCCTTATAGAGTTCTCTAATAAACTGCTCATGAATTTTAGGTTTTGCCGACACAACATGGTACTCTTGCAAACTATGGAAATCAACAGTGGGAGCAAAATGTCCGTTACATTAGTTCCAGTCGGCGAGCAGTACTTTTTTACCACTGACGACTGAGAGTAGACCACTCAAAACACATTTTTTCAGGCATGATCCCAGGATCACTCCGCCATAGAGAGGTCTAGGTGATAAAAACTTGTGCAAACTGGAGAAGCTGTGTTAAACTTTTAAACTACTAGTAGTAGTACTACTTCCAGTTATATTGTTTGAAAACGAAGGGTTGAGATTATAAAGTTGACTATTTGCTTGCTTGGCTTGAATTGCCGGTGAGCAGTCAGTTGATAGTCGCACAGTATTTGCGTTAATGACTTTCAGGAAATACTAATAACTTAATAACTATTTAAAATATACTATCATGTGGACATATCACTTGAATAACGGTGATATCTTTAGTAGGGGCTTTAAAATGTTGCTTCAGGGTTAACAGCGCGGATATTGATTGAATTCTGTCAGAAAAGAAACATTTTTAGTCAATACTAAAAAGGGGTCGTAATTAATTGAAAATTGAATAAATAAATTTGGCAAAGAGGGATAAACGAGTTTGCATTATTAATGGTAAAATGTGTTTGTACTTGTAGAGGGAAAGAATAACATGGGTAATTAGTTATTGCAGCATCGGAACGAAACAAAACAAAACAGCACTCCAAGAAATGGAAGACAATTAGAGTGAATGAGATAATCTCATCAAACTTTAGGGTGATAAGGAGAAGAAAAATGTAAAATTCCGTGAAACACTGACATTGGAAATGAAATTACCTGTATCTCGGAGAAAATTGGATTATAATAAACAGAAAATCGGGTAGGTATACGAAACATCTCCGATTTGTATAAAACGAACGATTTATAAAGAGATACCCTTGCGCTAGATTTAATCATCGAAAGCCAAAATTCAAATCGCTACGGGCTAATCGCTGAAATCGATTGCTTTTGTGTATCTAATATCTATTAGAGAATCTCTATAATAATTGATAATGGGAGATTAGTTAATAGTAACAGGAGTGACCTCCCCCCACCTGATTAAAATTGAAATTGTTTAATATAAACTGGTGATTTCATCATCGCTATAAGATTCAAATTATAAGGATAAAAGGATAAAAGGATACAAGGATACAAAGATACAAGGATACAAGGATATAAGGATACAAGGATACAAGGATACAAGGATACAAGGATACAAGGATACAAGGATACAAGGATACAAGGATACAAGGATACAATGATACAAGGATACAAGGATACAATGATACAAGGATACAAGGATACAAGGATACAAGGATACAAGGATACAAGGATACAAGGATACAAGGATACAAGGATACAAGGATACAATGATACAATGATACAAAGATACAAGGATACAAGGATACAAGGATACAAGGATACAAGGATACAAGGATACAAGGATACAAGGATACAAGGATACAAGGATACAAGGATACAAGGATACAAGGATACAAGGATACAAGGATACAAGGATACAAAAGTGGTTATTACGTTACTAAACATCACATAACGTGTATCTGATGTTTTCACTTTAAGGGGATAAGGACCAATTGTTCTGCAAATGGTCACGTTGAACACCCAAACTACAAACTGTTGCTAGTAGGTGCTAAACGTGTAGAAATGATTATTTCCACACGTTTATCGGTTGAAATAGCAGCATTATATTGTCCAGTTGGGGTGTTCTTTTGTGTTCTATTGTGACTATTTGTGTTTATTTCTCGAATTCAGGACAAGCAGTTCTTTCACTACTGATAATTTAATGAATAAGTTTAATCAATAAACGGTTTAAACAAAGACGATCATTCGGTTCGAGCCTTTGATAAATGGTATACATGTCAACTCGGAATCGTATAGATGGTAACGATTCACATGACACAACTTGACATATCTTACATGAAGGGAACTTACTTACATTTAGTATTATAAATCCTGTTCGGCTATTTCAAATAGCTGAGCAGTATACTATTTTAAAATGGTTTTTAAATGTTGACAAATAGCGGCTATTTGTCAACATTTATAGATGTGAATATTGATGGAAAGGTGAACCATATTTGGGCAATTCCACGGTAAGGTTCCACTTGGTGAAAATGAAAAATGTTAAGATAGGCACCTAATTTTGGTTAAAATATGTTCATTAGACTATTAACCTTACAGGTCAACAAAAGTTTTTTGTTTCATATTGCATTAACTTTTGATTTTTCTCATTCAAAGGAACACTACTCGGAAATTTAAAAAATCATTCAAATTTTCAAAGGGCCATAGTTTGGGTATGCAGCAATATTTCTCTATGAAATTCCATACACTTAAGCATAGGCATAAGAATGAGAGCTATGCAAAGTTTCAAAACCGTTGCTCAAATACTTTTTCTAAAAAATTTCCACAAAGATGGTGTCGCGTCCGTCACAAAATTAAGCAAAAAAGTTTTTTCAGAGCCACATAGTGCTATTTATATTCAAAAAACCACTGTAACCTATCTCTTCTGAAGGTAAGGGAGTACCGTAGAAATTATCAGACTTGTATCTTTTAAGAAAAAAATTTTGGAAGGGGGGTCCCAACTTGTCGCGTCCGTCACATTTAAAAAAAAATGTTCCAAAAAATATTTTAACAGACTTTAAATGCATTTTTGTTAAAGCTGAGACCGTCCTTAACAAAACATTGTTGTCAAATCGAAAATTGGACAGAAAATGACTGAGTTATGTATAATTTTGTATATGCCCATATATGGGCTTACGGCTCACTTTTAGCCATTTTTATCCATATTTCCATTATTTTGACTAAAACCAAGACAAATTGAAGTCAAATAAGGTTTGACTATGTTGACTAGACTATCAAATAACATCATATGCAATTCAATAATTAAATTTACTGAGTTTTGCCATTTTATTTGCCTTAACCTTTTTTAGGGGTAAAAGGCACAAAAAATGGACTTTACCCTATTTTCGCATATTTTTGAAGTAAAAATTCAATATCTTCCACATTTTAAACACTAAAGTAATGAAACTTTTGGGAGATGGTCTCAACAGTGTGATGTGTTGAACAGAGATGAATGTTTTACCAGAGTTATAAATTTGTTCAAGTAGAGAAATAATTGCTGCCCCTAGATTGATACCCTAGCGTATGCCCAAAATGGACGATTTTGGCTATTGCAGACCTCGTGGAAGTACTTGCGGCCTAAAAATTGGCATAAATATAGAATGAAGGTCACTGAACAAGATAAAAGTGTCAAATAGAAGATTTGGAGAAATTGAAAAAAAACGTGTGTCCGTCACAGTCACGTCCGTCACAATTTGAAAATGGCGCCACGCAACTAAAAACTGAGCAATCTCCAAAAAAATGGTATCTCAGAAATCCCTAAACCTTTTTCTATCACTGCATGTCCAAATTAGAGATAATAGATAACGTTTTGAGATAGATTTGGGTACCTTCTGAGTAGACACCCAAAAAAAGTGTCATATTTAAGTCACGTCCGTCACAGGGGTGCTATCTCAGAAAGTAATAATGGTAGGGGTCTGAAATTTTCACACAACCTATAGAAAAGTTAAATGTGGACTAATAAATAGTTTAAACTGATAAAGAAGCAACATCCTGAGCACAACATTCGTTTGAACTTTAAAAAATGGCATAATCGTGGTGTCCGTCACGGTGGAATTGCCCATTTGTTATAACGTGACAATCTTGTCAGTGTTTTGGTTGGTTAATATTGGAATATGGTTCACTCCTCTCCAGTTTCGAGATCTATTCAGTTTCACCCACAAAGTATTGTTCATCAGCATTAATAGGAATGTATATACTCACTAACAGAAAATGGTAGCCGTTTGTTTATAACGCGGTACTTAGCGGTACTAACGCGACATATCCGTTCTTTCAATTTCAGTCTAAGTACTATGTTCCTTCAGTTCATTGTCAATATCATCATTCGATTAAAACTACAATACTTTTATTGTAATTTGATAAGTTAAGAGTCAAAGAGCAATGAGAAAACAAGTCGAAGAGCAATGAATAAGTGGAGACAACCGTCGAATGGCTATATTCATTGAATGGTAAATGAATCTAAAATAACATGCTAATTTGTAAATACCCATAAATCAGGTTATAACAGACGTGCTTTTGACAATTCCAATTTCGACATAATTCTATAATCTGACAAAGTGCTGCGTACGCCATTTTTTTGTCCAGGCCGACACTTGCTGATTGGGTTTCGGATAAAACTAATCTAATTATTCCTTAATTTGTTATAAAATTGCCGGATTCTAAAATTAACAGAGGATTTTTTAATAAATAAACAGCTGCGATACAAATTGTGCGCCACTGTTCAGCATCAGTTTAAACGAACCCAAATTAGACTTGTAGCGCGATGCACTACTGGGTCGCGCGCGCATCAAATAATGCTTCTCGCAACCACATTCGGTAGATCGGCGAGATGCACCACTGTGCCTCACCGAGCTGCGAAGGATTGACATCGTGAATCAAAAATTAGACATGCGCAATCGCATATTATGTCTTTATACTTTTGTAATAAAATGAATTAGGCAGGACAATATAACATGGGAAAGATTGTGTATGTTATGGAACCTACAACGAAATGAATTCCCCATATAATTATAACATATGAGGACAATTTACAGCCATCTTTAGGATTTAAGATGAATTCCTGCTAATTAAATATTTAACTAATTACTTCGGCTGAGACTAACCTTAGATTAATGCAATGGCCAGTCACCAGCCACGGTAATACGAGATGAGTAATGAAACAAAATAGAAGGTAGAAAGAGTGAAATAAAATGTTGATAATTCTGTTTGATAAGAATTGGGGATCTGATAAAGCGAAAAAAAATGGAAGAGGATACCATTTTCAAACGACACAAAACACATACGTTTTAAAAATCCAGAAATATATATATCTATTTTCTGGAATGAAAGCCTGCAAGTGCAAACAGTAACTGCAGTAACAGTACTTTTATATCCAGTCTAAATTTCTTCATCGCTAACAAAAAGTCATTAAGTTCATCTGCACACGGTAACAAAAATCAATTCTAACTGTTTTGCCAAACTCTTTGAAAAAAGAGACACCAAACAGACCAATTATATTCGCCCAATTGTAAGCAAAGAGTCGATTTATATAATGCCTTCGGTAATGGGTCTGGCTGGGTGGTCGGCTTGATCAAGATTATAGTTAATATTCCAGATATTCACTGAAATAAGTATTGTCTGAAATATTCACGACCTCTTCACAATAATATTTAGGCTCGCCAAGTCTCAAGTCATAACGGTTTACAAAACTTAAAGATGCCGCGCCACACTCAAATTATCAATTTTTATGGGGATTAGAGGTGGTCGGGATTCGAGTCAACATGTTTAGCCAGAATTTGCCGATAAAGCGAATTATCAAAAAAAGACAAGAAATTTAGAGCAAATTATAGGTCTACACGTGATTGGATAAGGTTCTGGTAATCTAAGTACGTTTGAGAAATTTTCAATGAGTCAATGGATAGGAACTGCACGGGGCCAGTTAAGCTCTCAAGGTCAATAGTCATTATAATATAATACTCTATGGCTACGACACTTAATTTAGTCTGCGCTCGTTTGATCATCACATGTTAATGAAGGGAAGAGGTGGGGGTTGCGGAGAGGGCCTTTGCTTAAACCATAACGTCTACGGGATATAGACTATAGTTGTTTTAGTTTATAATATTGATAGGCATGCAATAACTAAATTAAATAGAGAATTCAAATTTTTTGATAGCGAGAAATACATTGTCACAAGAATGTTGCAGTAAAGATTTAATATAATTAATATATACTACCCCCTGGTCCATGCGCTAGATAGTTTTAATAGATGTATTTTTAATGAGTGTTATATTGCACAGTGCGCAGACACAAAGGCAATTATGTATGCCGCTCATTTATTCCTCGTAATTAATTGATAATTATGCCTCATCTTGAATAAGAGTCACAAATTAACAGTTAATTAGCATCGTGATTCTCGGGCTTAGGATGTTTCCAGACATGCGAACTCGGATTATAGCGTCTAGGAGCAACCGGTTATTTAAAACTCGAATTGATGAAGTTTCGCCATAGAAACTTAAAACGAAGTATTAAAAAATTGCCATATACAATACAATATAAACATGATGGCAAAGTTCTGTTAAAAGATAATTATGATCGTGTCCACTGAGTGCTATTTTCTAGTTCTATTCCTTCCGTGGTGCGAAATAAGGTCGTTATCAGGTGTAAATTTAGAGGCCAAAAAGGTCCAAAATCAATTTTAGAATACAGGTTTGAAATATGTGCTGATTAATTTGAAAGCCAATTATACATTATACAACCATTATTTTAAAATCTCATTTCAAATACCCCTATTCAACATACGAATTTAACAACTTAATTCCAAATCGCCTGATGCCATCCAAAGACACCAAGTCCAAAGTCTTCGACCTATTATGAATTCATCCATAAATGTATCACCGCTGACTTTTATCTCATTTATTAAGATGAGGCGATGCCCGAACGGAACCACAAAGTTCATTAATCGGCACGAATATAAGACCGACCAGCCATGAAAGCTATTATCTCTACAATTTGAAATGACTGTTTTGAACCGCAGCAATGGCACGAAACGAAATGACAATTCAAATATTCATGAAGTTCAATGATGATTTTATCATTGAACTTCATGAATATAAAGTGCACCTGCTCTATCCTGGTTAGTTATTGAGAGTGAATTTTCTTTGAAATCTGCCGAGTAGTTAGTCGATCAAACTTGAGGACTTTGAGAAGCTTCAGAACGCACTCACAATCACTATCGCACCGGTACGAATTCTAGAATCAAAGGAAAATTATCTAAATCATACTCTAAAGAAATCCCGATACTGGTAAACTTAACACCCTGATCATTATCGGAGAGGAATCACAAGAAGGATTCCTTATCCCTCGTCGAATATCTGAGAGCTTATTCATTATCTATCTTAGCCCTATCTTAGCTATTTAAAGGGAGCAGGTGTCCAAGTCATCGATCCTTTATAATACCAGCCACAAAAAGAGTACAGAAAGAAAAGATAATTCTCTAGAAAGAAAGCTGAAACCCAGCCTCTAAATAGCTGATTAGGAGGATAATTGTGAGTGAAACTGACACTGCTGTGGAGTGACGGAGTCCCAGTAGATGTGCTACGTTACGGCAATAAGCACGCACGTTCTGGGCTATTTTACTAGCACCCAGCTTGTAAGAATGCTGATATAATACTACCTGAAAGATTAAGTAAGAGCCCAGGTTGCGCAATTTAATTGAGTATCGACGTACATACGCAGAGGCGAGCGGCAAAATGCATTTAAGAGCGGAACTGTGGAGACCTGATTAGAAATTCCTCCCAGTATACAAGAGTCTGTAGACTACTGCGGTCTTTGGGATAATTACCATAATGGTACCGGGTACTAATTAAGGTTTATTACAAAGAATGTTTTGGTACCGAGAAAATATTCGTCTTGGCGTATCGTTTCAGGTCTACTGGTAGGGAGAAGGTCACGTATAATTCGGAGAACCCCCTTTACTCCTTTATAATAATAATAGTCATCGTAGGAAATGGTCCTTAAGTCTTAACTAATCATTGATAATTACATAATCACAATTGTTTAAGAGGCTCACAGTTTAGTAAATTAGGGGCAATGTCTGAAAGTTACATAGTTGATACTTATTTGCACAACCTATGATCTACCTTTAATTGGAATTAAGTTCATAATGCAGTATAAATATGATATTCTTTGTTCTTTCAGCATTTCAGTACTGCTGTTGAAATCTCGGTGACAAATAAAATCTTGGTTTTGTGTTGTGCAATGATATAATAATTCTAAAATCTTCAATTGAAAGGAGGCATTATTCAGAAAATCTATTAGTTGTAAGCTACTAACAGCTCTAAATCCTAGGAAATGGGAATATTAGAAATAGAATATAAGTTGAAAATAGCTGAACTCATACAAAGATGTACGAATATTTTAAGAGTAATGACGGAGTTAGAATATTTGAGTTATGGCCGCGGCATTGCCAGATGTCCAGCTTGACAAATTCCCTAATTTCTACCACACCTGTTTCTGAGTGAGACAAAGAATGAAGTTGGATATTTGTATCCTGGAGCCAACAACTCTGATGATTCTAGAGTTAAGAACTACAAGATGAGTTAAATAAATAAAACACATTCCAAAGAGATGATCTTGTTTTTCTGTAATAATTTGTGAAACTCCCATTTGATTTTTTCGCAAATGCCGAGCATTGATTGATTTTCACTCAGAAGATATTTTGGAATCCCTAATTTGGTTTTACCACAACCGTCTCATGTCTCAGCCGAAGTGTGATGTCGTAGAATAATCAGCTCAATTGGTAAAAAATGTGGTTATGTCCTATGACGATCCAAATCGTTATTTTACTCTGTGAGACATAATGCAAAAGAAAAACCACAGGGTTATTTTGATTAGCATTATTGATAGTTTGAAACTTGTGCCGAATCTAAGTGGCGGCAGAATAACACTATATTTAAAAACTATAAACACTTACTATAGCTCTATAGAAATAGAGCCATCATCACGCGATGTCTTGGACGAATCGAGCGTTATGATTGTGATGCAGCAATCTGATTGGTCATCCGATGTAGTCTGATCAAAATATAACTTGGCTCTGGATGGTTTAAATTTCAAATATGGATGATGGAGTCTATAATAACTCGGGACCATGTTATAATTGGAAATAGTGGTCAAGACAAGCAAAATTCTAACGAACTGTTAATTATTCCGTAAAACATATATGTTTGATGCACATGGCTGCATTGAACAAAGAGCAGTCGCCAGTCAGAGATTGAGAGCGAATGCCAAAGTCGGTTTCCCGATAGCTTAACAATGGTAAATCATGACCCATGGATAGAATATTACTTGGATGAACGATTCTAAAGAATGAGCAGAATTCGCTGGAATTCAAATTTGAGCGGTATTGTCAGAAGATCAAATTTACCATTGACGTAGGAAAAGAAATCAGGGGATATGGGTTTGAGTAAGAAGAAAAGCGATATTAGATTTTACCTCGAGCATGACCAGAATCGCAAGATTCATGAACCATTGCCATAATTCAAGTTTTTAAATTAGTTAGTGCATCAGCGCGAATAATAAGCTAGCGCACCAGTGCAGAAAATAAGCTAACAATTTACCTAGCGTGTTTTTTCAGGTTTTGCAGCTGAACTAAACCTAACATAGAGTAATGATGGCTAAATGTTCAGAATTGGCGACGACCCAGTGGCAGTAAAATTGTCTCTTTCTATTGTAAACTATAATTTAAACACATATTAAAAATTTGAAATAGCTCGGAAATTAAGACTGTTTACTCTGCAACTTCTTCTGGCACAGACAACTACAAGATAGCAAGATGTCACAAAGCAATTATGTCCATTGTCTATTTCATTAAAATTCACCCTTCGTGACACACAGCCATTAACATACCTAAGTGGCTGAACTACAAAGATAGCAGAAGGCCGTAGTAGTAATTAGGACTCTACATTGGCACTCATGCACTCTCACGAAAGATGGATTCCCCAGCACTGCGCTGACCACATTTCCAAACTTAATTGCTTACTATACATATGAATTATCAACATTCAAAAAATGTTAACATCTTCGGCGAAAAATCAAGGAATATACCCGAGTAACTATGAAAGAGAACTGCATGCTAACGTTTTGCTGTATTCACTAATCTACTAATAGAGCAATAGGGCCTGAGTACCAGAGTATATATGCCGTGAGACAGGTAAATCCAGAAACCATCTATCATCATGGTTTTGATCTTTCCGACATAACATTAAAGCATTAAATCGGAGACTTACTTTACCTTGATAACGTAGTCCTAGTCTTGTTAAATGTCACTCAGCAATTTTAATAACCTAAACGATATTTGATATTCTAACATGTTCAAGTATGAAGTATTAAATAAAATGAGTAAAGTAAAGATTTGATGATATTAAAATTCTTGTCCATCAAGATTATTACGTTATGTCTCAACGACTGACAGGATGACTTAATTGATTGGGTTACAAATCTTCAACCATTTAAATATATGTCATTCTGCTGATGCAGATATGAAGGGATATGGGTTACTGAAAACCACTCTGTGAACTAAAAGTAGCCGACAGTAGATTAAATTTTAAAAGGTTCTGAATACGATGCCACGAGTTTAAGATTGACTGGGTCTTCGTCAATAAATTTCAAGTATAAGTATAATGGATATTACGAGTTGACTTAAATACATACTCTCAACTGCTGCTGCGGAATCTCAATTAATAAAATGGTTAGATAAAAAGATTGTAACTCAAATTGTTTATTGTAAATGAACAGGAGGGTGATTTCTCAAAACGTTCAACTAGTTCAAAAGATAACAAACAATCACTATCAAGTATCAGTTAAGATACTTAAGAACTATCAGCATTACTTTTATATAAATGTTTTACTGGATGTCGCCAGCTTCTCTCGGTGCTGAATATTCTTATGCGATTAAGACCGAGCTCCCAAGTAATCAATTTCTTGCTGGGCAGTCTCTAAAGATCAGCTCCACATGAGTGTGGCGGACAGCGAACATGAACAGCAAACATTTGAATATTTGAATATTTGATGAGACTTGTCACGTGGGTTATCAATTCTCTACTTCCATACTGTTTCATACTTCAGCATGAGGAGACTTATGGAAACAGCTTCGTGGTTTGTTGTTCACTGAACGGGTTAGGGTCATTGAATGATTGGTCCCACTAACAGAGACGTGATCGTTCACGGTTATTGATTCAATGATATTGAACCTAAATAAGAAAATATTTCAGAAGCATAGTTGCAAACTTAATATAATGGTTTATAAGTTTGCGTTTTATTATCTAATAACGTTGAAGTGACGAAAAGCGAACTTTTATTTACCTGAAAAAAATCAATCGATCAGATTTTTAAACGTAAAATGATAGCCAGAGCCCTGAAAACCAGAATTAAGCGGATGATATCGATGTCGCGAAACTTTGCAAATTGCGAAAAACATTGTTGTAACATATCGCTAATACCTTAACAATTAGAAAGATCACTGAATTAATTATTGAATGGAATGCAACGAAATCTGAAGGAATTTGTGCATGTTTTTTCAATTGTTCCTTCAGTGGAATTTATTTACTACGTGATTTTACCTGTACCTCATCATATAATGTTTCTAGAAGGGTTAAAGAAAATTTGTGTACCGACATATGCAACAAAGATATGCGGATAATTAGTGAGATTTGGTATCAGTACATTATTAAAAGACATTTTGAGTGATTTTGAGGCAGAATTCTGATATTGCTGTAATATGAAGCAATATGAAAGAGGAATATTGTTATGAATGGGTCCGACCTCTTTTCAACGTACCATTTACGATAATGTGCCACTTTGCTACATACCACGAGGACTAATGGCATGTGTTAAGGTTATGCGGCAATAAAATTAATAATGTTTGGAGTAGATTACGTAGAGAATATAGTGAGGGGATAATATCTCTGTCACTACTGTCAAAGCAAGGGGGCAACTTCAGAGGAAACATGTAGGTGCGGTAATATTGTGTAAAAACAGTGCGACTCCGCACTTGCCTAAAACTTTTTAATTTGCGGCAAATTTTGAAACAAAAAACACCGCAATTAAGCTGAATTATTCGCCAAATTTGCTTCAGGTACTCGCAAGGTTAATGACTTGCACACTGCACAGTTACACTGACAACTCAGTTCCCTGACAATTATTGAAGATGTATGAATGTATGATTACCCTCATAAAAGGTCTTACAATTAGATGGACAGGATGGGGGGTCCGTTGAGCCATGGTGGTGAGCATAATTAAGGCAGATTATTCTTCAGAGTAACGTTATAACGTTAGATTCCAACACATTGTGCACATTCCTACACGTTGTGGGTACAATCTAATTCTAAAGTAACTAAGTGACACAATTTCAATCTATTGAGGGATTTCGATCCAGCTTGACAAGTTATTCATTTGTAAAGATTCGCCCTCTTTTTTTCAAATATTGATAGAATTAAAAGTAACTGCATTATCAACTTGCCATAATATGATAATTATAATAATGAACTTTCAGGGGATATTTTTAGGAATAAAAATTGTTTTACATATTATATATATGTTTTTTCCTGATTTTGAAAAAAAGTAATCATACTCTCCGATTTACGTCATGATAAATGTTTAACCTTAACCATATTCATGTCGCTTTTATCGCATAATACACAACGATACCAAGTATACAAATCTGATAGAACGAATAACAGCCGATGGAGCAAAATTATGTGCGGTATTAGGTTAATAGTGCAATTCCGCACCCACCGCACTGTTGAGTAAGGGCAACTTTAAAACGACGAAAACGCAAAAAACATTAAAAAACTGCTAACTGCGACAAAACATTGATCACGAAGGAGTATACCCGAGTAACCATGAAAGAGAACTGCATGCTAACATTATTAATGCTTTTCATACAAAGTTACAACAAAGTCTTCATGTTATGTATCCGGCCATCCGGGGTTTGGACAGGATATTACCCGCTTAAAATATTTCCATCGCGTTACATAATACTCAATAAATGTAATAGATTTGTAGTGTTGTGATTAGTTTAAAACTTTAAAACTTAAAATGTTATATTCGCTAATCTACTAGTAGGGCCTGAGTACATGCCGTGAGACAGGTAAATCCAGAAACAAGCTTAAAATTTAAAGTAAACTAACATGTCCTTACTGGAATGACATCTATCACCATAATTTTGATCTTTCCGATATAACATTAAATCGGAGACTGACTTTACGTTGATAACTAAGTCTGAGTCATGTTTAATGTCACACTGAAATTTAAATAACCTAAACGATATTTGATATTCTGACATGTTCAAGTAGTAAATAAAATGAGTAAAATAAAGATTTAATGATATACAAATTCTTGTCCATCAAGATTTTAACGTTATTTCTCTATGGATGTATAGTCAAGACGTGAGTGTTAGTACAGACAGATCCGTCTGAAAAAATCGATCTGCCGACACACAAAGCTTACAAAGGATTTTTGACGTTTTTGAGTCCTAATAGATGTCCTTTATGGCTGACCAACTTTTCCAAACTTTTCCACGTGTCTTAAGGCCACTTTTTGCCACTTTACCACTTTTTACCACCTTTCTTGTTTGTCGAATATCTTTAGTTGTGAACATCGTAAAAGGTTGCGGATCAATCGAGTGTGTTCATATTACCATGAAGAAAAACTTTTGTTCTAACAATTTTTACGTCAGATAATCATTTAATTGGATAATTATCAATTAGCTAATTAGCAAAATTCTAAAAAATTTTTATTGGCTCTAAATGATCGGAATAGCTTAAAACACGGAGAAAAGTAGTTTTTAGAAAAACTTTGAAAATTTTTCACTTACATTTTTTTTCGAGACTTTGAAAAATTTCGAAAATTCAAAAAAAAATTTTCCGCCAAAAGTGATCAAATCGCATGAAACGCGGAGAAAAATGCTTTTCAAAAAAACTTAGTGAATTTTTCGTTTCAAGAATACTTAAATCACCAATATTTGTAGTTGGAGTTCAGTAAATCGCGGCAGATTTTAGTAATCAAGAATTACTAAGTGGAAAGGTATGAAACTGAAAAACGTTAACCATACGATAAAAGAGTTTCATAACTAATTACAATACAGCCTTATCGATTTTCACAGAAACTGCACCAATGGCACAGTCAAGATCGAAAGACGAAACGATAGCCTGCTGTACTATCATTTTATTGATTTCAATGATGAATCAGTGGGGTTAAGATAATCACATTTGTAATAAATAAAACCTCTCTGTACCGTCAATTGTGCTAATCTAAACCGGCCTACCTGGATTACCAGACCTCTTCTTTTCCTCAACAGTCAAACCAAGTTGTTCATATAGTATTTGGTGGGCGATGTAAGTACTTATCGAGCTGTATTCAATCACAATACGACACAATACGTGTATATTATATGGCTCTTAATGAGGTTTATGAAACGCTTAATACCGTGAGAAACCCGGTATAGAGACGTTTTACAGTTTATCGGGGGTGATGCAACGTCAATTAATGTCAGTATTCCATAAAAACCCCAAACTGACATTGACATTAATTGACATTAATTGACATTAATTGACATTAATTGACATTAATTGACATTAATTGACATTAATTGACATTAATTGACATTAATTTGTCTTGAAATTTGAGATTATCATTATTCGATAGATATTCACGTCTATGTAAGTTAGACCGGTTAAAAAAAAAACAAAATGTCCTTGAATAATTATGATTATGTTCTTATCTGTTGATCCTGAGGTTCAAAGACCACCAAAAAAAATTTAGCTTCCAACTCTTCCATCTTCGGTCCCCACCGGCCACGCCCATATTTTATTGGTTTCTTATACAGGTAAAATATCTAGAATCGGCTTTTTTAGCATGAAGGAGTAATGTTAGCTGTTTAAGATTCTTTATTCAAATATAAATGTCATGAAGGCATTTCGTTTAATGTGGGTTTTAAGTTCTGATGATGTTGAGAACCACGCCCTTGGATGGCCACGCCCATTTAAGAAAATTAAATTTCGGAAAACCGTTTTATTTTAGTTTTATAGTTTAATGATCTGAATTTTTCACATTTCCATATGTGAAAGTAGTGAATAAATTGATGATATAAACGTTCTAAAGTGCTAAAAATATGGTAGAACTACATAATCTCTGGTCGAAAAATATCGTGTCAATTAATGTCAGTATTCCAAAATTTTGCAAAACTGACATTGACATTAATTGACATTAATTGACATTAATTGACATTAATTGACATTAATTGACATTAATTGACGTTGCATCACCCCCAGTTTATCACGAAAACGTATACTTGGCCTCATGGCTCATTTACAGTTCGAAGAAGGCAAGAACAGACCAGGGAAACTAAGAAATAGCCATATTCAGGAAGCAAGTGTAAATACACCTTCCAACATCTACTGTGACTTGTTTTGTATTACCAGACCTCTTCTTTTCCTCAACAATCAAGCCAAGTTGTTCATATCGCATTTGGTGGGCGATGTAAGTACATATCGAGCTGTATTCAATCACAATACGACACAATGCAATACGTGTACATTATATTATTGCCCTTAATGAGCTACATGAAACGTTCTATACCGTACACTTCTCGTTTCTCCCGTGAGAGGCCCGGTATGGAGAGGTTTTACAGTTTATCACGAAAACGTCTACTTGGCCTCATGACTCTTTGACAGCTCAAAGAAGGCAAGAAAAGACCAGAAAGCTTAAAATGTCAACTCGCTCTTTTCAATGCTCTTCGATCTGTCCCACATTAATCCCGAGCTGATCATCATGGGCCCCGAATATCCTGCGGGAAGAACCTGTATTTTTACTTCACAACGTCCGGATTTCAAATCAACATCCTCAATAACATTAACAATCCTTCCTGATCAGGATCTGTCTCTATTAGCAATTTCCAAAATATCCTGACTCTCGTGGAACATTTTACTGAATGAATTATTACCGGTTCTTTACTACCCCTTGCCCGACGCTCGTATCTAAATCTTATCCTTGACCGTATGTTACCCTTGTTGATTTTACTTTTAGCCGACCCTGACATATGGGGGTGATTTTATCCCGCATAGCAAATGAAGCGGTATACAGTACAATACAAAACAAGTCACAGTTGATGTTGGAAGGTGTATTTACACTCGCTTCCTGGATCTGGCTGTTCCTTAGTTTCCCTGGTCTGTTCTTGCCTTCTTCGAACTGTAAATGAGCCATGAGGCCAAGTATACGTTTTCGTGATAAACTGTAAAACGTCTCTATACCGGGTTTCTCACGGTATTAAGCGTTTCATAAACCTCATTAAGAGCCATATAATATACACGTATTGTGTCGTATTGTGATTGAATACAGCTCAATAAGTACTTACATCGCCCACCAAATACTATATGAACAACTTGGTTTGATTGTTGAGGAAAAGAAGAGGTCTGGTAATCCAGGTAGGCCGGTTTAGATTAGCACAATTGACGGTACAGAGAGGTTTTATTTATTACAAATGTGATTATCTTAACCCCACTGATTCATCATTGAAATCAATAAAATGATAGTACAGCAGGCTATCGTTTCGTCTTTCGATCTTGACTGTGCCATTGGTGCAGTTTCTGTGAAAATCGATAAGGCTGTATTGTAATTAGTTATGAAACTCTTTTATCGTATGTTTAACGTTTTTCAGTTTCATACCTTTCCTCTTAGTAATTCCTGATTACTAAAATCTGCCGCGATTTACTGAACTCCAACTACAAATATTGGTGATTTAAGTATTCTTGAAACGAAAAATTCACTAAGTTTTTTTGAAAAGCATTTTTCTCCGCGTTTCATGCGATTTGATCACTTTTGGCGGAAAATTTTTTTTTGAATTTTCGAAATTTTTCAAAGTCTCGAAAAAAAATGTAAGTGAAAAATTTTTTTAGTTTTTCTAAAAACTACTTTTCTCCGTGTTTTAAGCTATTCCGATCATTTTGAGCCAATAAAAATTTTTTAGAATTTTGCTAATTAGCTAATTGATAATTATCCAATTAAATGATTATCTGACGTAAAAATTGTTAGAACAAAACTTTTTCTTCATGGTAATATGAACACACTCGATTGATCCGCAACCTTTTACGATGTTCACAACTAAAGATATTCGACAAACAAGAAAGGTGGTAAAAAGTGGTAAAGTGGCAAAAAGTGGCCTTAAGACACGTGGAAAAGTTTGGAAAAGTTGGTCAGCCATAAAGGACATCTATTAGGACTCAAAAACGTCAAAAATCCTTTGTAAGCTTTGTGTGTCGGCAGATCGATTTTTTCAGACGGATCTGTCTGTACTATGTTAGGGCTCTCTTTGACAAATTTATGTTTAATCCTGTTTAATCCTGTTTAATCCTGTCTCAACGACTGACAAGTAACTTATTTGATTGGGTTACAAATCCTCAGCCATTTAAATATATGTCATTCTGCTGACAGATATGAAGGGATATGGTTTACTGAAAACCACTCTGTGAACAGTAGAACTAAAAGTATCATGTAATCGGCACTAGCCGACTAGCTGCTGACAAAAAATTAGCGAGTTCAATCTGAAACTAAATCAGATCAATATTTGTCTGCTTTCGCTATCTTAAAAAGAAGTTTTAAAAGGTTCATACGATGCTGAGATTTTAAGCAGTTCAGATTGACTTCAATCTGTAAAGTTTCTGGGTCTTCATCGAAAAATTTCAAGTATAATGGGTTATATTTTTACGAGTTGACTTAGTTTTAAAAGGTTTTCAAAATATTTAAAAGGTTTTAAAAGTTTTAAAAGTTTCAAAAGGTTCATACGATGCTAAGATTTTAAGCAGTTGAGATTGACTTAAGTCTGTAGAGTTTCTGGGTCTTCATCATCGAAAAATTTCAAGTATAATTGGTTATATTTTTACGAGTTGACTCGAAAATAAAATTTTCTAAAAACATTCAAAAAAAAATAAAATAAAATAAAATAAAATAAAATAAAATAAAATAAAATAAAATAAAATAAAATAAAATAAAATAAAATAAAATAAAATAAAATAAAATAAAATAAAATAAAATAAAATAAAATAAAATAAAATAAAATAAAATAAAATAAAATAAAATAAAATACTCCCAACTGCCGCTGCAGAATCTCAATCAACCAAATGGCTATATAAAAAGATTGTACGTAACATCAATTCTAAAACGTAAATGAACGAGAGGGTGATTTTTCAAAACGTAGATTTGCAGTTCAAGACACCAAATTCAGGTGTAGAGAAACGCTTCGCAAAAAATAGTAGAAATGGCGAATAAATATAAATCACACAAAAAAACAGGAAGAAGCCCAAAAATCTGCCGAATTAATTTTGACTGGCGAGGCCGTGTGATCATTGTCCCTTAAACTTGGACTTGTGCCAACTTGGCATAACCACCGTCTGACTAAGTCATAACTAAAATTACGCAGGTTTAAAATGTGTGTTTTCTTGGGTAAATTTCTATTGATTCCGTTTGACGTGACAAGGAAAAGGCTCTTATCAGGAAAGGAAAGGAAATGTGTCTTAGAATGCCAAGGTATGACCTCAATATTGTTGTGTAGTGTGTACTTGAGCCAGCTACTGCCAATAACAAACTAAACAACTATGGCTGCATAATGTTATATTTGAAATATAACGTTTGGACGGTGTATCACTAACGATTCAGCACAAGACATTACGTGCGAGAAACTTAGATTTTCTATACAGTTGATGCAAACGAATTGGTGCGTTTAAAATTAATGGGTGCGTTTAAAATTTAATATTTATGTGTTAGCAAAGCCAGGTAGTATAATGGTATACAGACTAAAAATAATCGGAACGTGAATAATTTGAGAAATGTTTTAAAAAAACTTAAAATCTAAGTATACATAGCATATTAACTATTAAGATAGCATATAAGTAAGATTATCGAAGTATGTACTTAGTTCAACAACGAAAGTATACTGTTTTTTGTGTTTTTATGAATCAAACTTATAGGTTCAGACTTCAGGATCATAATATATATTACCGGACTACATTGCAGAGTATTTATAGAGAGAATGAGCAACATAGCAACGACCGGTAGAGTATATAACTCTATGTTGGCAGACCTTACTAAGAGTAAGATGGGATGTAGAAAAGAGAGCGCCTTCTCTGTTCACAGGTTCCATGAGGCTTCTCAATCCCAGACACATACAGCAGTAGCATACAAATAACATACACATACGATCCCGCAGTGAAACGTGCCGCTCATATGATTGGTTAATCATATGAGCGGGATATAAATATCTCATTTCATTTCATTTTAATAAATCCAGAACAATCAAATCATACATGGTGATCTTTCACAAACAGTTTATCAAAATATGCTTTTTTGCAAAAAGTTCGACAATCTGCATTGTTCTAAGAATACTGGTACAGATTGGACCAGAAGGCAGAAACAGTCGTAAGAGTAAAATGATTATCATGTCATGTGTGAAGTTTACTGTTTTTGTAACGGGACTGCATAGTTTGAGATTTTAAAAAAGGGTGCGGGAAAGTGGTCAAATGACAACAAGGGTGTAAATAATGAAATTGAAACAGGGATCATCGCATTAAAAATCAATGTGATATGTTGCAATGAAACATCAATATATTTTGTTGCAATAAAATATCAATATTTATTGCAATGACACAATATCATTGTTCATTAATATTTTATATTCTCGTTGAATCATCAATGATCATTGTTGAGCGCTGAAAGCAATTAAACCATTGGTCAACATGAATCTGAACTGATCGGTAACGAACATATTAAAAACAACAGAGGCCCATCATGTTAGGAAAATGAAATGATATTTTAGCATGGTGACATTTGATCGATGACCTAAAGCGAATTATCCGAAAATTGGCAAAAATGGCTCTAATGCTAGGACAGTAGGAGATAAATTTTGAGATCATCAACTTTAAAGCTGCAATTTTTTTATTTCAATAATCAATATTCTATGTGGTTAGTCTATATTTTTGAAATATTGTTTTCAAAATAAATTCTGATGCCTAATAATTTTAATCTGTACCAATGAACGATTCAATTGAAAAAATAAGAAAATATCGTCAATACCAATTTGTCAACTCATGTTACAATATTAAAGCAAAGACCAATGAACGAATTAAACAGGACAATTACCATATATAATAATTATTATTATATAATGATTATTAAAAAATGAAACGACGGGCTACGTCGAACAAATGTTTTAATCATAAACAAAGCATGAGCTGTTCAGTCACAAATAAAATAGGAACTGTCAGCTGCAGACGGCGCCTCTCAAAGTATTGTAATTACTATAAATAAATTATTGAAGAGCCACAGATACCGCAGTTATAGAAAAGGGTCCACTCTGGACTCTGACCAAAGTTCAATGCGGCCAACATCCTTTAAAATTATTATAAGATCAATTTCCAATGGCGCAATGAACATTGCACTGATACCAATTAGCCCTGTTCTTGTTAGGTGTTTAGTGTGAGCTATAACTAAAGAAGTGATCATCATCCTCATGTGGTCTACTGCACGAGGAAAAAATAACGAACGGACAAACTAGCTCCTTATAAGGGCATCACGTGGTAACAGCGAACTAGCGAACTTTTACAAGTTCAAACAAAATGTCGTGGGCTGCACGAGTGTCATCATTTAAAACGTCTCGAAAAATGAGCCCACAAGAAAAAGGCCAAAACTGCTTTCCTGTTCAGTCCAAAATACGTGAATGTTGTCTTCAAAAGTCCAAATTGTTTCACAAGTCACAACCCATACCTCAGTAACCAAATATCTGCTCATTATATTGCTAACGAGTACCACGCCCTGCACGGTTACCACGGTTACCACGTTCACTTCAAAACTTCTATGTTGGTATTGAGACGAACGTTCGAATTAAAAATAATTATTAGACTTAGACTTAGAGGGAAAGCTGGGTTTAGTGGGTAAGCTGGTATTTTTTAAAGGCGGGAGGGGGGGGGGGTGTCATAATCGTTCGCGTTCAGGATACTGCTATGAGGAATTTTCAGAAACGTATCAGCGTTGTATCTGAATAAAATCACAGAATACAGAAGCAAAAATGGCAATATCATAATTGACAGAGTACTCAAGTTGATACTGATAATCGTGGCGCCAAAAACTGCCGACTAGCGTTACTCAACCGTGATATTGCAGTAAAACTATAGTTTGGAGACACACTTGCTGACTTGCGACCGTCAGGATCTATCAACCAGGATATTTAGAACGAATTAGCACGATGAGATGTTGACAGAAGGATCAACAATGATCATGTTAGTTTCAGTGGAAAAGGAAGCTGTGAATCCTGTGCTAATGCGCACCGTAAAGGTTGCCATTCCTGACTCTTGGTGGTGCGCCATCGACAGTAAGACGCGCGCGCTGACCATTGAATGGTTTTTTAGCTCTTATTTCGGCCAGCACATTATTTAGGAAATAATCGAAAAGTTATAATACTTCCCATATAACAATTTTGTTGAAAATTGGTCAGCTTACGTAAACACTTATGTTCCACTGAACCTAATTTAGTTTGAGCAATTTCGATGCTCAGAATTTGAGTTATCAACGAATTTATACCTATTTTGTCATTTTTAGACCTCTTAATCAAGGCCAATCTCTCCCAACTAAATTAGGTTCGGTAGTTAAGTATGGCTGGAAGGTTCTGACAAATTCTCAGCATGATTCATGTTCAGGAACCGAAGATATGACAGAATAATATGACAAAAATCAACGAATTTCGTCAAATTACGCGACTTTTACACCTAATTTTGCTCCAAAAGCCGCGCACCATCAAATATGGCACCTAGGCAAAGCTCACTGATCATTCCAAAAAAGTATAACAAATTTGGTACTGTGAAAATTCTCACAGTCTCTAGAAAATAATGGTACAAAAATTTTGAAAATCCGAGCAAGTTTATTTTTATCGTGCACCCCCTACTGACTCCAGTAGACTTAATTAGATCAGTAAAAATACAAATATAGCCACAATGTAGCAGTTCTTCACAAGTCTATTATATGAGCAGCTATAATTTCAACTGCTGACGATATTTAATACTAAGATGGCAAGTACGTACGGTACAGAGCTTTAAGTACGTACGGTACGGTTTTTAAAGGTACGTACCGTACAGGCACTGTAAGGTACAATTTTTTTTCAAATTTTTAGAATCAACTTCAGTGAATTACTTGCAATTTTTGATTAGTATTATCATCATAATTTTTGAGATAGAAGTCGAAAATAAACACAGTGGTTATTCTGGATTATTCTGCGCACGTACCGTCTAGTTTTTGTTTCCATTACTATCAACTGGATTTGTACCTTTCAGCCTACTTTATTAAGTACGTACCGTACAGCTAATTTAAAGGTACGTACCGTACGTACTTGCCATCTTAGATTTAATATTGGGTAAGCGGACCGAATCCCTAACGGACCGAATCCGTGCCGTAACCCAAGCTGTAACTATAATCCTAACCATAACCATAACCCTAACCATAAACATGATATAACCCTGACCTGAAACCTAACCCTAACACTATCCCCACAGGCAGTTATTAAGCGACAGGGATTCGGTCTGTTTACCTTATAAAATTTGAGACTTTAGTTCTCCAAAGCAACGAAACAATCTTTCGTTAGATGAACTTGAAGTTGAAGGATCGAAGAGGGCACTCATATATTTAGACTTTTTAACACGAGAAAGCGTATAAGCTTCAATGTGTTAATTGAACAAAAAATTGAACCTAACCTTATCAGTTCTCACGACAAATTGTAAGCAGTAAAGCGTGAGTTAAACCTACAATTACAAAGCGTAAGATGCAATGATGTATACGCTTCACATGGACAAAACGGCAAGAATATGAGATAACTTCAATAAGTAGTGCTGAGGTCAAGTTTAAATCGGGTATTTCATTAATCGGAGAATGCAGAAATCGGGTAGGTATATACATTGCACTGTGTAGGTTGACCATAGAAAGTATTTTATTTAAAAGAGCAATCGACGCGACGAGATTAATGCTAGTCATGAAGAAGACTTATAAATCACGAGACAACTTCTAACATGAAGAAACAGAAAACGTCATGAAGCAACAGTAAACGTGACGGTGAAGCGACAGACTTTTCAAGTTTCGGTATAGAAATTTTTAAAGTTCCGGTGTGATAGGTGACGGTGTGATGAACGAAATTAATAGTATAAGGCTCATTGTCAACGGAATGAACAAAGAAACAATGGATCAATCATATCATCTTATTATGACTGATAATATAAGTCTATTATGCTCATAATATAACTATAAGATAAAGAAGCCGGATAGTAGAATTAGTGACTCATAGTCATCACATATAATAGCGTGACCTCAATAGAAAAAATAGACAATTATATATCTGATGAATTCATCAATAGCTGCAAGATAATAAGATAATAGTAGAGCGTAGGGTCAGTGTTCAAGGAGTGGTCAATGAAGACTGGCCGGGAGTGATCGTTGTCATATCGAAACTATTCCACATGAACGGAATGAAGCCCTAGTCAGTCAAACCATTTTTATAAAGGTAAGTCGTCAATTTAAGGATCATGACCAAAGTTTAGTACATTTAAGCGCCAAATCTACTTGCGCTAACAACTGTTGATGAGTACTCAGCTTGGTCGTTTTCAGCGCTCTGATCTTCAAGAGACCTACTGTGATGTCCTTTCATAGGGAAACGGGAAATAATAACACATTTATGAGTATAATACAGAGTGATGTTACATAAATTAAAAGTTCTAATAATAATAATCCTAATAATCTTAATAATCCTGATAATCATAATAATCAAAGTTATAACTATAAGATCATAGCGCCAGTAATTCACGAACACAAGCTGGTAAACGATATAATAGTTGGTAAGTTGACAGGGCATTGTGGTTAGGAATCCTTGTAGATATTATGTAATCTGTACACCGACATGAAGTACACGATTAACACACACACAACTGACACACAGCTGACACTAATATATCATCCCTGAGGAAATACCGACCTGACAGGTCTTGTGGAGAATTGGTAGTTATACTTCGCAAGATTTGAAAATATTGGTTCCTAATTAAACAACTATAAAGTTTGACTTCTGATCATCCGTGACATTTAACTTTTGCCGAAAATTCTCCACCATGAAATATGGTACTCATGCAGTCAGGAATGGAAACAAAAATGTTCAGCTTATGATTGCCCAACTTCTAAAATGATATTGGTACATTAATACCCAATTAATATATATGCAGACATCACGTACCGCCGACCCGGGAGAATTAACTGCGAGATTACAGAATTTTGTCATGCCTTCTGGCTGCGTTAATTGCACTCTTGTTGTCTTGTTTGCAGCCGTGAAATTGCCCCCAGACGCGTCAGGGTGCGCCCTGTGAACTCTGTCAGAAGTAAAAAACGGCAAAGGAAGTGCCGCTTCTCTGCTGACACCTCAACAAATTTGCGCAATTCATATGAGGCTGTGTAAAACTTTGCAGGACCCGAAAGAACGACAACAGCACAGTTCACAACAATAGTGTATGTCAAGGAGTAAGCTTAAGATAGTGGGATACTAAACAACAGTAGAGTCAAGGATCCTGCACGATAAATCTGCAGCAAGGGCCTTAAGTTAACACTTTAATGGAGATCATGAGGCGGTCCCCCTGACCTGAATTTAAAAGTGTGGCACCTAGTTAAATGGTTATCACTTTATCAAGAGTAAAAGCGGTGGAGTTGAGATTATAATATCACAACCCATACTTTCCACTCTGATGGGACGGAGTTCTAACCTATAGACATGTCCTCGTCTGAGTCAGATAAAAGATGAAATCATTGATCTTAGCAGACTCAGGCGGTGACCGCAGCGTTTCGGCCCAACAGATAGCTCCACTAAAAGCCGACAAGGAAAACAACACCAACCTTTTCCAGGTGGAGGAGGAAGGATCTTGACGAGATATCAAAAGGACCACATATTAGCACACACTATTATAACCGCATTACCATTAGCCCAAAGAAGTTACGTTAAGAAGAACCACCCTTAGTCCGGAAGAAGTTGCTCTACGACGAGGCCAGGGTAAATAATAGGTGTGCTAATAGAACAGATCACGTGACTTTAGATAGTAAAGAGGCAGTGGTTTAGTAGAGTAGGGAAGGAGGACAAAGATCTAGATACTAAGTCATTAGCTGGCCACAGATTATAAAGGGCCATGAGCTTGGTGTGCTGGGAGGGGATTAAGCTAATTGTACGTGATAAATTAAGCGTCAATTTTAATTGCCGGAATTACAGAACAAAGTCACTTTAACTCCCAGCAATCGTCCCAACTCTTACCACACCATGAGTGACAAGGGTATATACTATATACAGGGTTATGTCTTAATACATGCAAATCGGGTATTATTCACCAACATAATGGAGCGCACATGTTTTGGGTTAGTGGGTGACAGTCCTGTGTCACGTGATACTAACACGTCTGCTGGAGGAAGGAAAATGTCTGTTAGGTTCGACTATCAAAGTCTGTCAAGCGTGGAAGAAGACAGGGAGAGATATGACAGAGGGGTAACTGACTCTGTCGTCAACCACCGAGATTGATAATATCAAGCATCAATATCATTAATACGTAACAAGCTTATTATTAAACATGCCAGATTCTAAAAATAGCTTCCTTGTGTGACCCGCGCGAGAGTGTCACAGTGGTCAGTGAATTTGGAGCAATCACAACCCTCAATTGACGGATCAAATGTTCTAATCATATCAATGTATGGATGAGTAAGTTGTTGCATAACAAAAGCAACTACTGCAGCGCAGGTAAGCGTATCAAGGCGTAACAAGATAATAACAACTGCAAATTATTCAAGATGTTGATTAGTTAAACGACGTTTAAAGGGCTCGTTCGTAAACATAAGGGGTTGTGCTAGGTACGAGCCTGGGTCGGTGCACAACACAAATTTTAAAATGAACGGTGAGCCTGTGCAGGTGGGTTATAGGTTTGAGAAAAGAATTGGTGGCGAATCAAGAATTGATACGCTTGGTGTGCAGGCCCGAGATTGCACATAACCAGAGAAAGGTCGGGAGTTGGGACATTGCCTCGGATTACTCCTCAATCCCATTATATATGAACAATTAAAAATTCCTCACTTTATTGCCTTGGCAAAATGAAACAATGGAAAAAGATCTTTGAAGGCTAAATTTGTCTTCCAAGTGTTTAAAATTGATTCCAGCACAACATAACATACTGTCTGATAATCGTGAATTATTTCATGCAAAATTTCACTCCTGATTCCCTACATCTCAAAGATTTTCGGAGGGTCGCGCCTTGGACGTTAAGTTTTAGTGATAATATCAAATGACTAAAAATAAATATTTACATAAATATTCAGATATAATAAAAGTGGACGTGATTAGTAAAATACTGATGATAAAGTAAATAGGTTCATTACAAATAATTGTAAAGTCTGTGTCATTGTCTAAGCAGAATTCATGATCAAAAATGGCCGTGAGCCACAGAAACAGTAATTACCAACTACAGACTCTCCAGCATATTCTAAAAGATATCCCAAAGTAAACTCGAAAGGACTCTCAAGACTGAAACATGACTTTAAATAGATAACTCGAGATAAAATTATGGAGCACTATGATTATTATGAATGGCTATAGTTTTGCGCAAATATTTCATGGTATGTGGTAGGCTACAATTAGGTGCGAAGGCCTATAAGGCGCCTCTAAACAAGTGAGGTAAATTGACTACGATAAGCTTGAACAGTTATTCTAACTACCTAGTAAGATAAATTAAAAGTAAAAGAGCTGCTGAGTTCCTGAAATTGAGAGGAACAACATTTTGTATTCATATCTATTGCGAATGCCCACAAAATAATTCAATTCAGAAGACCTAAAGTCTTCGCAGCAGCGTTGTAGTTTCTCTTAGAATATTAAACTTACAGATTAACCAGACATAACGAACTGTAACGGCGTGAATAAAACGTGGACAGAGGAAATAGTGCTTCTCGACAATCGCGAGGAAAAAACGAGAGCTCGTTTTCGCCGCCATTTTTACCAAAAATGAGAATTTTAAGATCGATACTCGATATAGATAGTCTAGTCGTGAAAGTGAAATCCTAAAGTCAGTAAGTACGCATACGCAGAGTTTGAACGTTTGCTTCTCATAATATAACTGCATTAAAACTGCAGAAGACAACAGACATACCATACGGTCAAAGGTCATACTAATATTTGTAAGGTCTTATATTAGACCTTTATAGTTTTAAAGCACTTATATTATGAAGAGCTACTAACGGTGGTAAACGTCCAGACTCTGCTTAAATATATTTCATGCTCCACTGCATAATTATTTTGTGCAGCGACGATGTTGAAAAATATGGCTAAGGCTTCAATAAAAATGAATTCACTAAATAACTCCTGAAAACGTTTTTTTGCAACTGAAATTACTCACGTCCAAGTTGACTGTTGGGAGTTTTTAGTGTTTACTTTTTCATCGAATACCGTCTATGCACGCTGACCATTCTGATATGTTATTGGAATTTTGTTAATTTGACAATTTCATAGTGATACCGGAATTTAAGGCGTTCTTGCCACATATTTAAATAGTGTTAAATACATAATATCACCATGATCGACAGGATGATGTCAAGGTGACCAGCTGGGAATGCAGTGACTTATTACTATAACTAGTGACTTATAACTATAATAAGCGGGGACGGTCGTTTCGCCACTGCTCATAGTTGTCATTTTTCACGACAACTCGTATCGTCAACGATATAATATATATAATATGGATCTGAGAGGTTTACAGAATACATATGGATGTTTTTCAGTGAGCCTGTTGTCTTACATTGGCAGGTATCCATTATAGAAAGTCCGATATCGTAGACAAAAACGGATGATCATTGATCTGCCTCATAAAATGTGGATGATAACAATAAACATGTTGATAGAACTGATAGTGACACGTGACAGTTCATGATGTGACACGTGACAGTTCATGGTGGTTTATATTAACTATTGTAGCAGCCAGCAGGTGTTAGGATCGTCTAGGAACTTGTTAATTACAGCTAGACAGAGGACTTGTTATTAGCGCGCTAGACAGAGGACAGTTTTATATTTCTGGCAACCGTTGTTGATACCCAAATATTGGTAAACAGTAAACTGGTAAACACCATTATATAACTAAATTAACCTTAGTAGTAACACGAGCAGATATATAAATAAGATAATGGCAACGGTAGATGACATGATAATATGAGCATAATAATCACTAAAATAGTAATACCTAGTATAGCGACAACTCAATTCACAATTGCCATAATATATAACGACTCATTCTATCAAATGATCAAATCCTTACATAATAAACCACACGTAATCGACATATTGGTGCCGCTGGGCACTACGCATTACGCAAGGTGAAATTGATTGCAGCTGTTTTGTGTAACGTGGTGTGAATACTGTGCTCTGATTGGTTAGTAATTTAGTTTGGCATTATCAAAAAACACTGAGTCACTGGATTACAAGTTCAAGTAAAATATAAGGCGCCAGTCGCTAACTTCATCTTATGATCATTGGCGAGGAAGCTATTGTCCATTTCGACATATTTGTTGTTTGTTCCGAAACAAATCACGAATTTATCATACAGATTGCAATTACAACTTTTATATTGTCATAAAAAGTGACATATTTGTTGTTTGTTCCGAAACAAATCACGAATTTATCATACAGATTGCAATTACAACTTTTATATTGTCATAAAAAGGTTAATATAAAAGGCATATTGTACAAGCAACAAAGGAGTAATCTTGGAAATAGTGACTGCACTATTCAACAAGAGTAATCTTAGAAATAGTGACTGCTATTCAACAAGAATATGAGGAGGGTAGTATCCAGTCTTTATTAGTTTTTACAGTTTACACTTATACTCACAGCTGTTATAAGTAAACAAAATAAAGAGTAATTATTAATTTAGTAATAACGTGAAAATAAATCATAAATAATTGAAAGAGTGACGAGAGGGGAAACTTCAAAAGAGCGGTAACCTTATTACTAACTGCTGAGTGACTCCGGGAATCCCATGCCTTCCGCAGCCGACAGAACCCGATAACTGTTCGGTATTACAAAGCGGATTTCCTTGAAATATACGTAATTACTAATTTCATGTAATTTATGTCTCACTTACAATTTCCTGGTTGCATTTTGAATTTCTGGTTTATCTTGGGCCGATTGTGACTTAACATTTAAAAACAGATGGTGACCGGCCATTATACATATTAACGTGAGTGAGATATTGTAAAAAATGCTCCATAAAATGAATTATTAGAAATCTAAAATTATTACTATTAGAAACCTATAAAATTATTAAAAACCTAAAGCTTAACATGATCGTCCAGTAAGCGAATGCATGAGAAACGATTTGCTTGAAATAATATGATAATGAGAAATTATAATTTAAAGAAACTCCTCCAATGGGTTAACGGGTGATACTCGTAAAATATTTGTTTCAAAGGACCGTCGACGAGTCCAACTCGGCGCGCGTCTTGGTAGGTTATAAACCTACAACCTATGGGGTCCACCTTGATCTAGTATAAAATAATAAAATCCAGCGTAGGAATCTTAAAGCATTATAACCTAAAGTTTGGTACGGCATATAGTACGCGGCGGATGAAAATGAGAGAGATGTTGTCGAAATATAATTTTGAATAAAAAACACTGGCTAAAAAGATTCAGTTGTACGACTCGCTTTCTGTAGAAATGTTTTTGTTGAAAGTTCAGATCAGTATTTGAATAAACAACTTTCAACAAAAACATTTGTTTGAATTCTGTGCGATTTACGGCTAATTAGGTGCCGGCATATATTAATAAACACCTCGAATAATGTCTCGGAGTAAACTAAACGTATAAGACAATATGCAATTCAAAATTTATGAAGAGAAATTAACCGACATTTTCAGATAACCATTTGTCAATGGATATTTTCAGCAGATCTAGGAGGACGCACAGTAATATGGTAATAAAAATTCTACAATGCCAAATATTTGGGTAGTTTCCAACAAGTTTTATGCAGAATTAAGAAAATACCGACTTATTTTGCAACATTTCTAACCCCGTCGGCAATTATGTTAAAATTAAAAATGTTTCGTTCTCCCGACATATTTGACAAATTTCCGCACATAAAAACACCACATTTTTCCTCTTGACGTAGAAAAACTAACGAAAATCCATTTTGTATCTGATATCGCAAATTCAAAAGGGTGCAAAAATGTAAAATAATTTCGAATATAAATTTGAACAAACGATTTGGCAATTCTTCATAAACCGATTATGCAACAATACACGATCGATTAATTAAACCAAGTTCAACCAGATAAATATTTAATATTGTATAGTATATCGATCTTTGAACGATTTGATCTAATCATTAACGAAATTGACTTCGGATAAATGATAATGAACGAAGTAAATGAACTTCACAGGTAATTCCTCGTTATTACAAATTTAAAAATCATTTAAAACAGCGTGCTTCCACAATTGTCTGCCGGAAGTTTTCAAGAAGGTGAAATTTGAGATTTTAAAATTATATGCATGACATTTCTATTGAGACAAGCTTGCTACTGAGAGAAGCTCACCCTTCAGCTGGTTTCAAAAAGCGCAAATTTTATTTTAACTTATAAGCTTAGAGTAAAAGTAAAACGGAACACAATGTATTTGGAGATGCATCAAAGGGACAACTTGGTTAATGTCAAGGAAAACTGTTACAAACTCACCGCAAATGCGAATATCTTCCCTCGCTACATCTTCATATATCCTGTATTAAAGAAATACTCTTTAAAACATTTACTGAACGATGGTCGCCGTAATTAATGTGGTCTCATCTTACTGTCAGTACTTATTGACTTCTACTACTACCTTATATGGGCATCATGTGGTTCTATATTTCCTTATATGGGCATCACTGCTACTACTACTATGTCGGAACTAAGTCCGATCTACGCCAGATACTACTACTACTACTACTATGTCGGAATTAAGTCCGATCTACGCCAGATACTACTACTACTATTACTATGTCGGAACTAAGTCCGATCTACGCCAGATACTACTACTACTACTATTACTATGCCGGAACTAAGTCTGATCTACGCCAGATACTACTACTACTACTACTATGTCGGAACTAAGTCCGATCTACGCCAGATAACCCCCTCCGTATATCCCTGTCCCGCATCAGGGCTCACAGTTCCTCTTTAGAGTTTGTCCCAACTTACTTCAGTAACATTGCTTAATGTGAACATGATAGTCAGGTTCAAATATTGGTTCTATTATAATCAGGTCGTAGGTTTAGGGTTTGGTACGTCCAGGATGCCTGTGCAAGAATCCTTAATTCTTGGATTCTGTACAGGCCGTTATATGATGGATAATGGACAAAACATTAGCTATAATAACAGGCAACATTTTAAGATCAAAACTAAAAGCCGCTTCAATAGTGATGGGCTAAAATAGCATTTAAAGCCAAAGCTCATGATATTTATAAAACATTTAACAAGAATTTGGACGAGAGGTCAAAGGACGATTAGAATTAGAAAGATATGAATATGATAGAACTTGATCAAGTTTACCACAAGGACTTAGCAAAACAAAGGAATTTCCTCTCAGTTAACCAGATTAGAAGAGGCGTACCTGAATTTAAGCCAGTCGCAAGGAACACCTGGTGTCTACGAGAAGGAGATCGCCTCCAATTGTTGTGTTTTCACGTGGAGCTCTTAGAGCACAATGGTGTAATGGTGTACGACCGGAAGGCCTCCTAAACTCTTATCTTCTTCGTACGTTAGAATCTAACATAAAAAAGCTCAGACGACATAAAAACTACAGCCATCTGGGCTCTACTATTGCTCGAAACAAGGATCTGCACCCTAAAATTTATTGCCAGTGCCCCTCAACACCACTCAAACTCTTTGGAGTCCTCAATCATACTGTCAATTCTGAGCTCATTATCTTACCAACAGGTGGTAGTAATTTTAGAATACTGACAAAAATGTTTTTATAAGAAAACTTTATCGGACTCTTATGATAGGTTCCGATATAGTTAATCACAAAAACATTATAATATAAGGGCCCTATATAAGACGATACAAACTATGTAAATGTGAAGGTTAGTAGCCTGATGTATTGTACTCAGCCCTGAGCTGTAGACAGTCCTGAATGAAAAGCGATCAGTTGCTGAGTCTTTTAGGGGATCTAGTCTTACTAGTCTTTTAGGGGATCTAGTCAGGGCAGTCTATTTCCTAATACGTCAATGTTTTACCTCTCTACAAGGTCTTCCCAACTACTGATACGAAGAAGAAGCAGTGATCCAGTAGCATATACATGGTAGCAATCAAAGCAATCAACTGATGCTCTAGTACTTAATAAAATGGGGTATTAGGATTCCCATTATACGCTATCGAATGACGAATCCCATATAATAATTAATATAAGCATCTAGCATCATCTATTGACATTTATTATGATAAATGTCATGTCATAAAAGAATACCGCATAATTAAGGCGATTTGTGCCTGATAATCGATTCAAAGAACCTAATTTATGCATAATTTATCACCAAATGACTAATAATTAATATGCTAATAAATTGCATAGGTCACGAATTTACCAGTCCAAAGGACGCTATAATATACTGTAATTATATTAATGATAAACAAGACACTTACTCAGCTAAATTAACACAGATAATCTGGGCATTATTTTATATAATATAATATAGTAATATGTTAAATAACTACCAAAGTAAGTTTGACATAATATGTCAAATTATGTCAATACAGCTGGCTTTATAGGCACCCTAGTTTAAGGGTCAAATTTTCGACAAAAAAAGGTCATTATAGCTGTATTACCATCTGGTTGCGCAATTGAAGTCTTGGTTTTCATTGTGACTGGCAGTGGCATCTGTGTAGTCATTAGTTCTGGTTTTGTTTATCGGACAGACTCAATGTATTTATACAAAACCCCCAATATTTATTAACTAATCCTGGTAAAAAGCTCCGCAGATGTGGTTAAATGATAATTTCAGACTGAATATTCAGTCAACCATACCATAGTCTCAGTTAATATTATCGGTCAAGAGTGCAACTATTAAAGCAAAAGTAGGATTCCACCCAGTCGATTCGTGACTGATCTCTCTAGAGGAGTAACTGCAAGATCAGATAAGTTTGTTGTTTGGAAGTGGTTGGGACCTCTTGCCAGGGATTACTGTATAGATCTTGTTAAAGATTCAACTGCAGCTCTCATAAAACTCGAGGAATTGGCAGCTTCCGGACAAGTAGTCGATACTTGGATCAGCTTCAGTATTGATATTGTTTCTCTATACGATTCTCTGCAACATAGCTTGGTGATGTCAGCCTTAGATGATGCTATGGAGTCGTGTAGACCAGATTGGTCTGAGGAGTTCAGGACTTGGCTGAAGGGACTGATACAGCTTAGTTTTGATTCGGCAGTCTTGAAGAATGCAGACAACTGGTATGAGGTCGTTAACGGTGTACCCACTGGAGGTATCAATTCAGTGGATTGCGGTAACATTGCTTTGTTCTTTGTCCTAAAGAGTCTGGTTTACGACCCGGTTGTTAGACCAGAGGAGCTCAAGAACCTTGATCGGTTTGTGGATGATATTTCGGGCCAAGGTATGTGGAGAGGTTCTATGATTGGTTTTGAAGAATGGGTAGGGTCATTACGCAGTAAGATGGTTGATAACTATGGCTTAGATATTACATACGAAGTGAAACCAATCACGGAGTTCACTCAGTTCCTGGACATTCAGTACAAGTTTGTTGGAGGGAGACTCACAACAGATCTGTTTAGGAAACCTACTGACGCCAACAGGTATCTAGAATTCTCAAGTTTCCATCCACGACATACCTTCCGGAGTATAGTCTTCTCACAGGCACTTCGATACAGAAGGATAATCAATGATGACGTCTTGCTGGATGAGAGATTGGCAGAGCTTCAGTTGTTTTTTGAACGGTCTTCATATCCTACTGATATGGTGAGAGAGGTCATCAGTGATGTCAGATCGATACCAAGAACTTTACAGTACAAGGCAAAGGATCAGGGTCCCCCTTCTTTCACACCATGGATTGTTACATTCGGTGCGGGCTATGAGGAAACCAAGGAAAAGGCTAAAGAGGCCAGTAACATCATCTCAAATAGCCGTACATGGAGCAGTGAGAACCCTGAGAGGATCCCTAAACTCCAAGTGGTGACCAGGCGAGCCCCTAACTTAAAGGACACTTTATTCAAGAGAAAGAAGCTTGCCTTAGGTTCAGAGTCAAGAACAACTGACCCATGCACCAAACCTGGTGAGAAGAAGAAAGGCAGACCCTGCCAAACTTGTCACCTTGTTAGTGGCAATTCCATGGTCTCCAATAATGGACACTCAGTCAGAACTCAAGGTGGTAACTGTAAGACACGCAACATTGTGTACGGCGCGACATGCAAACTTTGTACTGTTAATAACGTATACGTGGGAAAAACAGTCACCAGCCTCAGCCAACGTGTGAATGGTCATCGCAGTAAATATTATGAGATTTTAGAGGCGAGTAGTAAGGGGAATGTTGAGAGCCACAGAGATTTTGATGACGAGAATGTTTTAGGGGCACATCTTTTTTCAGTTCATAATTTGAGGGAGAGATCTGTTTTCAATGAAAGTTTCCATTTTGATATTTTGTGTTCTACATCCCCAGATAATATTAGAAAGTCAGAACAGTTTTATATTAACAAATTGAAGACACTTTATCCGTTTGGCCTGAACAATGTGAATTCCGTTTCTGGAAGCTAATTTTTCATGGTGTCCCGAATTTTATTTTTAAATCGTCCATTTTTTGTTTATATATGCAGTCTATCAATTTTTGAATTGCGTCTTTTTGATTTAATGAACTACTGCAGACTCCACATTATTATAGTATATGCGATTAATTTTGTTCCGATTTTAAACTATTCCATTTTTACGAGATGCTAAATTAATTTTTTGAGACTTTACTACATTTTTGATGAGAATTTTTGACATTTTCAAACTAACCATTGATATTCTCAGATTATGTGACTGATTAAATGCTGAAGATAAAAGAAATATATTCATTTTGCTAAGATTATGTTTGCGTTTCATTGCTCAACAGCTGTTCGAAGGATCAAATATAAGATTAAGTAGGATTCTACCAACACAAAAGCTATGGTCCAGTGACTGGAACATCTGCGTTTATATCACGAGTGAAGTCATGACATTAACATTTCTAGACGAGAGGTAATCAACTGCATATCAGGGACCAGGTAGGGACCAGGCAACGTATCAACTGACAATAATATTCCAGTTGGTTAGCTAATTGTTACGGGCAGCTTTCGTCACAGTGCGTCTTAAAAGTGGCCACAGAGTATGGTTCAATTAAACAGTAATACTGGTAGACTCGTGAAGCCTAGCTCTGGCGAAAATGCTAAGGTAGATATGCTTTGGCTCCAATTCGGTTGTCAACAAGTTTATGATAATGTTATCGACCGGATTTAATGGCGTTTGGTTTTGAAACTCAAAATAAGTGCAACAACAAACTGGATATTCTGAAGCAATTTGAAATTTAAGAAAGCTTGGTGCAGCTGTGGTAAGAAAGGTTGAGCCACTTATAGATTCACAGTTGGGAGCTCAGGATTGAAAATCTTACTAAAATAGCTTTGTAGTGATCATCCCCAAACTAAATACCAAGAACTGTTCTGCTAACACTTTAACAAACAGAGTCCTGACTCATAAGTCGTAAAGTTCAACACAACTATTACATCGCACAGTGTAAGAGTAAGTAATACTAAGACAGACTCGCAATGCTGGGTTAGTGGGCCAGCAATTTACTTTTATCAAAGTAAGAGTTAATAATGAATAATGATGGCTCATGTCAATACTCTTCTGCAGATTAAGGTACATGTGAACTGTGAAGGGTACATTAATATAACAAAGATGCGAGATTATTGGCTGTTAACCAGCTCATGGAGGGCACACTAATCCCCGTAATTAATTTTAATCAACGTAACCTAGCAACGTAACCTAGCAACGTAACCTAGCGACGTAACCTAGCAACAAAACCTAGCAACGTAACCAAGTAACGTAACCTAGCAACGTAACCTAGCAACGTAACCTAGCAACGTAACCTAGCGACGTAACCTAGCAACAAAACCTAGCAACGTAACCAAGTAACGTAACCTAGCAACGTAACCTAGCAACGTAACCTAGCAACGTAACCTAGCAACGTAACCTAGCAACGTAACCTAGCAACGTAACCTAGCAACGTAACCTAGCAACGTAACCTAGCAACGTAACCTAGCAACGTAACCTAGCAACTTAACCTAGCAACGTAACCTAGCAAAGTAACCTAGCAACGTAACCTAGCAACTTAACCTAGCAACGTAACCTAGCAACGTAACCTAGAAACGTAACCTAGCAACATAACCTAGCAACGTAACCTAGAAACGTAACCTAGCAACGTAACCTAGCAACGTAACCTAGCAACGTAACCTAGCAACGTAACTTAGCAACGTAACCTAGCAACGTAACTTAGCAACGTAACCTAGCAACGTAACTTAGCAACGTAACCTAGCAACGTAACCTAGCAACGTAACCTAGCAACGTAACCTAGCAACGTAACCTAGCAACGTAACCTAGCAACGTAACCTAGCAACGTAACCTAGCAACGTAACCTAGCAACGTAACTTAGCAACGTAACCTAGCAACGTAACCTAGCAACGTAACCTAGCAACGTAACCTAGCAACGTAATCTAGCAACGTAACCTAGCAACGTAACCTAGCAACGTAACCTTATGTCATGTCAAAAACCCGGCCCGGGTTGTACCTTGAGTCTGGGTAGTGGTGCTTATAATATCTTTTGATATTTGTGGCCTGGTACTAGGTGGAGTCTAGCTTGCAATATTAGCTTCATAACACTATAAGGAGCACAAAACAAGTTCTGCTAACATTTATATGATAGGTCGAAAATAAATGAAGAAATAGATTAAGTCGAGCAGAGAGGATGATTTTAACGGTCAATGTTCTTTATCTAATTGCATTCTGGTAGACGCAAACTGCAGACGGCCAAAGACCGCAGTAAATAACGATCGATGTCATTTCTTCATACTCATGAATATATGAAATTTCTGCATACTAATAATAACTTAAAATTTAGGTCCCCCGGTATTTTCCCGAATTTTGAGTATTTTTAAAAGAAAAAAGCAAAAAAAGAAGGCCTGCATTTTTCTATTTTTCTTTATTTAACTATTTAAGGACATATTTACGGTTCGCCACTGGTCAGAAACAAATAATATTTCAGCTATCAGTATAACTGTATAAGAGAGCACTTAGTTTAACGTATTTTTAGATCATTAACGTATTAATGACCAGTGACCACACGTGCGGAAATACAGGGTGGGCCAAAAGTCAGTACCCATACGTTGGCCTTAATAGCTCCGCCGTGTTTTATATTTGAGAGCTGTTGCTTTGCAGATGGCATACTGTACTTACTGGTTCGAGGATTCCGTCGTCAAAATTTGAAAATTCGAATATTTTAGACCACGCCCATTCAATATTAAAACACCTATATTGTTTTCTCTGAACATGCTGAACGCCTAATTTTTTCAGAGACGGTAGATTATCAAATGTTGCATATGATCTGAAAACATGAGGCAAAACGGATTAGAAATGACGAAGTTATCAAGCATTTTCTGTATCTCGTTAACAATATTGACTGGGTGATTATGTGACACCGTGACACGACACCTTAATTGGGCACCCTTAACAATTCCCATAATGTTTAACGGGGTAGTTAACGGGGGCACCTTATCACGTGATTAGGTAAACCAATCACCTGATCACACGTAATGAATAAACTCGTTATGCTTCATATCTCGGTCATCTGAGAAGCTACAGTTCTAATTCTTTCAGGACAAACGTAATTCGAATGGCCAAACACAATTCAATAACATTTAGCTTGATCCAACTATCCAAACTATCAAATAAATGTGAAAATGAACCTCCATTTGAAAAAAATGAACGCGAATATTTTTCGAGTTGACAAATTCCTCGAACCAGTGGTGGTATTAAGTCATACCAGAAAGAAGTATTTAAATTGGGCACTCAGTGACTGAGCTATAAAGGCCAACGTATGGGTACTGACTTTTGGCCCACCCTTACTTATTATTCATAAGTTTTGTGAATAACATAAGTTTTTTGGTATTCAAGCATTTAAGTGCCCTACGCTAACCAATGATCGTTGAATATTATTATCTTTTTCCAATTATAAAACATATTCTTGCATATTGATTATTGTTGAGAAAAATGAACTAGTATAATTATATAACGTAGTTCAGTTGTACAGACAGCTTATGAAATATATATCATCCAAATTTTGACCACTAATTACTAAAATCAAAGTTGAGTTCTTAAATTTTGTAACCAGGCATTACGATACTATTTATTTTCAAAAGTAAGCTATTGAGTTAGCATAAACGAAGATACAGGAAAATTAAAACCCGTACGTGTAATTTCCAGAATAGTTGCTAGAGACTGAAGTATAATCGACAATTACAGTAACACTTACAAAATGAGTCTATTTCCGATCAATTCTACCTCTTATCATACCTTCGTGTAAATTCCGGGAATTAAGCTGGAATTACGGATACAAGATTTGGCGCCTCTCTCAGATTCCTTTCAATCTAAGTCATGCCTTGAGAAAAGTTTAATGTGATGGCATAACTGCACAGTTAGCTGAGAAATATCTTTGAAAGTTCCCAAGGTTTATTTTTTACTGAACAAATAAGTGGTCATGATCACTGTGCGCGATCTCATGAGAAATGTGAATGTGCGGATAGAATTGCTCTGTGCAGGCAACAAGGTTACCAGGTTGAGCTTTTTCTACACATGATTTAATTTAAACTAATAATTGTTAAAGAATGTATTGTTTAAGTTTCTGATTCCCCACTAGACTCTTTAATTACATTTTGAAAAGGTTCCACCATTTATTGTATGGTACTTTGTCCTTATCTAATTTTTTGGAACGACAGAAGAGATAACATCACGTATAAGACACACGACCGAATCGGGAAATATTAACCCCAATCAACTGATCTTATCGGGCGGTCACCTGATACTAAAACTGATACTAAAACATAAAAACGAAATAGTGGCCATTCTTGTTATACGATCAGTGATCATATGTCAAGTATGCAGCCGCTGTTGCATGATGATCAGTGATCCGTATCTAATCATTTAACTCACCTAATTACCCGAAGAATGTAAATCCGAATGTAAATCCGACCCCAGCTGTGAACTGATTAGTCACTGATAATAACGACAATTTACCCTTTTTTTTCTTCAAAAAAAGTGAGGCTGGACCTAGATGGTCCTCGAAAGTATAGCATGAGAATGCTCTGCCTCACTGCTTGCCTCTGGGGTACGGCAACACTGACTGAAGGGGATTGCCGGAGTTATCTATGGGGAGATGATAGAGGTGGGTAACACTAACAAGTGAAATGATGGAGGATGAGTAGACGCTTTAGTGCCAAATGCAGGATGATGATCAGAGATAATGAGTTAAGACAACATGCTAACATGAGTAGAATCTAGACAGTTTTTGGGAGTTCCAAATAGTTTTTGGTTATTCTGATCTGCGACAAATGATACTGCACTGTTAGGATAAACGACGTTTCAAAGTAACAACTTCTTATTCATGCTCAAATTATTTGTTATATAGTAGTGTTGAAAGTATTAAAACGTAAAAAGTAGAATCTAGGTCACTCCGGTCAGGTCCACTTCCTCAGGCACGATTAGGCGTTTAGTGCGATTTGCGAAGTTGACAATAGTGGTGATATGTTGGTTGTCAAACTGAAGCATCAAAGATGTCGTTGACGGAAAGGTAATAATTCTAAAAATATTGCCTTCTTATTTGTACAATAGCTGGGTACTGTCCAACAAAGTGCGAGAAAGTCTCATCTTTATTGTCGCATATAAGACACTCACTGGTGCTTGATTTGCAAAGTTAATTGTGTTGAGGTGTTTGTTTAGACCAAAGCACAGTGTCCCGTGATATCTACAATCAAGCACGGCCTTATCACGGTGATAAGGATCACTACAGTTTTGTATTTCTGTTGTTGTTATTGAATTTAGTGTTAAAAGGTTTAAGGTTAAGGTTTTTGATGATGGTAACATTTTAGTGTACCTGGGACCATCAGCTGACCAGTCTTATCGAATAAATATCTAACCTAATTAGGAAATATTAACCCCAATCAACTGATTGAGATCTTATCAGACAGTCGCCTGATACTAAAAAAAGAGTAAAAAATGAAACAGTGGCCATTCATGACATATGATCACTGATCGTATGTCAAGCCTGCAGCCGCTGATGATCACTGATCGGGATGATCCGTCTCAAATCACGTAATTCTCTTAAATACATAACTGGTGTGACTACTGAAGAATGTAAATTCGATCCCAACTGAGTAGTCGCTGATAAGATCGACCAATTACCTTATAAACACCGATTGTTGGCATTTTTGGTTTGTTGATCCATTATCAGATATTTGTTGTTATCTTGAATTCACAGTGTGTTTGTGTATCAGTGTATTTTTATGCATGGGTGAGCCACGGACATTTTATCTTTGTGAAGGCATTCTATTTCTGTTTGTTTTCACGGTCACAGTCTGGCAACCCTTGCTCCCTCAGTTTATTTACTCCGATATTCTGGACGAGATTCGTTTGTAAGTATTTTACAATTATCTGGCTTTATTTTGTTGGCTTTACTGGCTTTACTTTGCGGTTAATTTGAAAAACAGCAAAATTTCAATTATGTTAAATCTTAAAACGTTGCACTTTAACGTTTTAAGATTTAATATAATTTAACTTTAACCTAAAGTTAAACGTGGCCGTGGTAACAAGCTAACATATGCAAAATTTAAAAAAGGGTCCGAATTCTACGGTGTGAGACTTTACAGGTGATTTGTCGGCGCAACAAAATTATGGTTAGGGTTTAGATTTTGGTTAGGGTTAGGTTTAAGGTTAAGCCTAAGGTTAAGGTTAAGGTTAAGGTTAAGGTTAAGGTTTAAGGTCAGGGTCAGGGTCAGGGTCAGGGTCAGGGTCAGGGTCAGTGTCAGGGTCAGGGTCAGGGTCAGGGTCAGGGTCAGGGTCAGGGTCAGAGTCAGGGTCAGGGTCAGGGTCAGGGTCAGGGTCAGGGTATGAGAATTTTCTCTCAACAAAACCTAACCCTAGTTTTTTGCAGCAACAAATCTCCCGCCGCAAATTATTTATGAACGGTGACTGTAATTTTGCTAAAATTGTGAAATATAACTGCTCAAAAATCCAACTTGACAATATAATAGTAAATAGAGATGTACCATTCTAAATTAGCAAGCTGTTTCTACTTTCTAATAATAGCAGCAACTCGACTCTACAATGTCGAGACTACAAAGTCGTTAGTCTTTGCCGCTACAAATTAACCCGATTAGGGACAGCAGATGGTTGATATAATTATAGGTGTCAAACAGGATTTAACTTCAGTTGACAGAGAAAATTTCAGAAACTGCGACAACACCTGTCAAGTCACAAGTGTCAAACGTTTCTAAAAAACTCGTACTATGACTGTTGCACCCATACTTGTTTCCGGCAAACAATACTAATAGTGTCCGTGTCTGGTCGTATAAATATGCCTCATTTGACTAATCAAGGTCAAAATATGCAGTGGATGAAACAATATTCGGGCCGTGGGATATAATTAGTGCAGGCGACGGAATCTTTCAATCAGAAAGTAACCTGCCATGTACTGCAGTGTGGGGGGGGGGGGTGTAGCCTCTTAAGGATATAAACAAGCATCTGAAAGTAGCCTACCTACTGAAACTCAGCGTTTATTGTTGGTTTGTGTTATGGCTGGAAATTGGAGAAGCCACATCAAACGCTAGTCACGATCGGTTATTACAATCCAAACTGGCGAAAACTCAAACCCCTTAAAGTATCGACAATGACTCTTGTTAAATAACCCTTCACATTTCCCAGAAAATCAGAACAAGACCGCGATAACGCCACCATCAACTGGCAGTGGCACGGCAGATGTGGTTACTACGAAGATTCCAGTCTGAGCCAGTGCTTTAGGATGGCACGAGAGAATCTGGCCCTAGAGAATCTGGCCCAACAAGCCACTTCGCACATCATGGTATCAGCGTCCTGTCTCAGCGAAGTGATCGGAGTTGTTACTGGTTTCTTTTGGGCTGCACTCAGTGACAGGTTTGTGAAAATATCTTTTGAACCGCAAAAGTGCAAAATTTAATTGAATAATTGCACTGGTCTGAATAAAGTCTAGCTATAATTGGGTTCTCCAATAAGCTGAATTTACATTTATTTAGCAATTTTAAATATTCATAATTCAGGAAGGGACGAAAGTGGCCGATGGTGGCGAGTTGTATAGCTCAGGGACTATTCACTTTGGTTCTGTTTCTCTTCCTCATCGTACCCGTGAATGTAAGAATAAAAAAGAAACTGGAAATTAAATCTTTTCAATTCTGAGTTTTTACTGAGTTTATAATTTATATTCAACTCTAATAAAAATTTCAAAATTTCAGAGATGGTGGTTGATAGGAGCATATATGCTGATCTCAGGAACAGGGGGAGGTATAGAGACCATCCTGATTGGAACGAAGACCCTCATCTCAGACATGTGCAAGCCATCCCACAGAACTAAATGCCTGGCCGTTAACGAGAGTGTTCGAACATTCGCTCAGGTCCTGGGCTTCTCCCTCAGCGGGGCTCTCATCAACTCTCTCGGAGCTGCACCTGTCTGCTTCGGCTGTATGGGCACTTTCGTGGTGTTATCAGTTCATTGTCTACTTTTACAAGAGTCCAGGGCGAAAGCCGTCCCGCAGTGTAACTCATATTCTAAGTTATTCAGGTTTTATAATTACAGTCACCCCAGATATGGTACAGAGAAGAAAAGGGCTAGACTATCCATTTGTTTAAGTATCCTCGGGAGACTGTCCTTCTCAGCACCAGCGAACCTGTTTGTAATATACCTCATTAGTGAACCCTTCAACTTCAGTGCAACCCTCATCGGGGCATTCCTCGGCTACAAAACTCTAGCTTTGTCAGTGATATGCCTCATCTACACAATTATTCCCTCGTATTTACTGAAAACAATAAAAGATACCCACATGATAGCCGCGGGACTGTCCCTCCTCGCACTCTCGTATCTCGTCTTCATGGTGTCAACCTCAACTATAACCCTGTTTTTAGGAGGCACACTCTACGGCATGTTTGGTCTAGCAGCCATCAGTTTCAACTCCCTCCTCAGCAAGTATGTCCCAGAGAGTCAGCTAGCGTTCTGGTACTCAATAACCACCGGGTCTGAGAGGTTGCTTATCTGCCTCATAATTCCCGCTATCAGCTTCACGTATCAAAAGACTAAATTATGGCCCGTTCACGGGTTTTGTTTTATCATACCGCTTGTTTTGACCCTGACTTCAGGAATTGTTTTGGCAGTTTATTGGAAACAGTTTAGTAATCAGACTAGAACAGTATTGACCGAGTTTTTACCATTGTGTCGTTACCAATGTAATCGGGTTGGTTATAATTCTTGTGGCAAAATTTGTGCCGAAAAACAAAATAATTTTATTAAGAGCAAATGAACACACAAATTAATTCGGGATTTTCCTATTTTTTCTTATGTTTCGTTGTTTTATAGTTATGATATTTATTCAAGCAGCTACGATCAGCATTATTTTTACCGCAGTAACCTTTTATCTTTCTCTACCATGTTCATGTTCAGTGAAAACGGAAAAATATTCTCTCAGTAAAGTAATAATAATAACCACACCTCACCTTCATGCCAGTCTGTCAGGAGTTTAGAAAAAAGAAGAAAACAAAAGAAAAAAGAAAGAAAAAAAAGAAGAAAAATAGCTTAGTTGAATCGTTGAAAGATGTCAATCTGCAAGCTTAATATGCTGCTTAGTGCTTATATGCCTTAAAAGTAATTGCCATGGCCAAGTTGGGTAAAGTCGGACACTAAGGAGTAAGGATTGTCCAGATTTTACCTACCTTACTCGGGATTATTATGACCGGGATAAAGTGGTGGGTTTAGGGTAATTTCGCCATATTTTTCCCGAACCACATTTTCACCGGTCGTTAATAAACCCGCCTACTCAGCTTTTAGGGTTCCCAAGGGGTATGGGTGCTCATATTTTAATCGTTGTCTTATATTCACTAAAGAAGACTATTGGGACACTTGTTGTAGGTTTTTCGACTTCATTTGGCTAAAATTGCAAAAAATTCACCTTTTTGCCCAATTCTTGTCATATATCCTTATTGTCAAATTTGATTTAAATAGGCCAATTTTTAATTTCTTAGGTATTGACTATCTCTACATAATGAAATAGGACTCAAAGTAAAAGTAACAGTTAAATTAAAACTTGAATTAATTAAAACTGATGAAAGGGATGATCCAGATGAAGATAACGAAGACGATTACAACTTATTGGAAGACTAAACAGCTCTCCCTTTATCTTAATATCGATCTGGTTGTTACGCTTCAAATGTTAAAAATTATTTTCCATCTAGTTTGATTAACCACGAGTCATTATTTCTGTCTACTTTCAACAATTATTGATAATTCGACTTGTTTCACAAGTTTTAGCAATGCGAAAATTTCTAAACTTGCTTATCTCTAATAAGGGAATTTACATCTGAGACAAAATTTTTGAATCTAAAATTGAAAGGTTGGACACCGGTAAAATGGCGACCGGGAAAATGTGGTGGGTTTTGAGCAATTTCGCCATATTTTTCCCGAACCATATTTTAACCGGTCGTTAATAAACCCGTCGTAATAATCCCGAGTAAGGTATATTTTTTGGCCATTTCTAAAATTAACTTTTCCGACCACAGCAAAAAAGCACATAACAATAACATCAGCAAGCGATAGACCTTTCAAATGCAGGACGAATCGATAATAATAAAAAATATAATATCAAATGTGGTTGAAGTTAACGTGCATTTCAAATACTATTTCATAAATTGCAATAAATTTCGACTCTTTATTGGAATATTGGAGGACATTGCTAAAAAATTAGGCAAAACTCTCCTTAATTGCGTTGTAATTAGACGACAATCCAAGGTAATTGGTAAACTACCAAACACTAGTTAACTACAGATCAAACTTTTTGTCTTTGTAGTAATAGTAGAAAGTTAGAAAGTGGTCTCCACAGCTAATATTGTGGTATCAGACCTGTTGATGGACCGTTAACAACTCAGCGACCTGAGCTCAGGTCGTATCTTTATTACTATAACAGAGGTAAAGCAGAATTAAGCAGAGAGGAATAATAAGATAATAGAACAAATTGATTGGGAAAATTTTTAAGATTTTTTTCTACGGTACCAATAAACGTGGTATTGGTATTTCCTAATTTCCCGGCTCGTGTTTGAAAATCCCTATTTCGGCATCGGTTATAATACCAGAGGCAACATGTAGGACGTAGGTGCGGTAATATTTTGTAAATAGTGCGATTCCGCATCTGCCCAAGACTTTTTATGTGCGGAAAATTCGGAGACTAAAAACGCCGCAATTAGGCTGAACTATTCGCGAAATTTGCAGCCTTTAAGTACTTTTAGGTTGGATTATTCAACAGCGTCTCGTTACACGATTGTTGTGTTTAAAACGATAATTAACTTGCAATATGTCATATGTGTTTTCTGACAATTCTTGAGATGTATAACTATAAACCTAGAATCATCCTCATAAAAGGTTTTACAATTATATGGGCAGGATGGCCATTGGCTTGGGGTTTGTTGAGCTGATGGTGAGTATAATTATTGAGGCAGATTATTATTTAGAGTAACTTTACAACATTAGATTCCAACACATTATCCATATTCCAACACATTGTGCGTACAATCCAAGGTGAGTAAAATGGATACATTTCAATCTACTGAGGGATTGCGATCCAGCTTGTCAAGATTCAACCTCTTTTGCTTTTTTCAAATATTGATAGTATTAAAAGTCAATACATTATCAGCTTGCCATCTGATAATAATAAAGAACTTCTTGGAATAGTTTTAGGAAAAAATGTTTTTCCTAATTTTACTATTAATTCTACTATACTTTCAAATGTTTTTTATGTCAAGTCAAGAAAAGCGTTTGACCCTAACCATAGTTCTATAGTTTTGGACATGTCGATCATATCTTATTGTTCACAGCAATACCAAGTTGAAGTACACAAATCTGATAGAATAACGGCTGATAGTGCAAAAAAGTGTGGTATTAGGTCAATAGTGCGATTCCGCACTTATATGTTGCCTCTGATTCAGTAACAATAGATTTACTCGGACGATTAAATATTTAAAATTTTAAAGAATAGAGATAAGAATGTCGAATATTCACTAAAAAACAGAAGAATTAGAAGCTATAAAAAACAAAAGCTAAGACTAAAACTTAAAATCACCAATCAATTTTTAAAGTTTCTGTTTTTGTTTTTAATGAATAGACGTAATCAACATTTTCAATTTTCATATTCAGGCATATTAAATAAAATTATATTGTTATGTATTATATTATTTTGTAAACATTGGCCGGGTACCAAAAACCGGTCCCCAAACAAACAAACACCAATATAATAAACAACAAACACAGGGCTGTATTAATGAGTAGTGGAATTTAAATTCAGCTGGTTGGTTCGAAATCACCATCCATACTAATCTAGCATAAAATTCCCTTTGATGTTGTGACCACTGGAATGCCATACAGCCGTGACTGCGAGTGAGAAGTTGGCTTAATGTTACTAAAGTATGCACGTGGGATGTTGGCTTAATTTTACTGAAGTATGCACGTGGGTAGTTGGCTTAATGTTACTGAAGTATGCACGTGGGAAGTTGGCTTAATGGTACTGAAGTATGCACGTGGGTAGTTGGCTTAATGTTACTGAAGTATGAACGTGGGAAGTTGGCTTAATGTTACTGAAGTATTCACGTGGGAAGTTGGCTTAATGTTACTGAAGTATGCACGTGGGAAGTTGGCTTAATGTTACTGAAGTATGCACGTGGGAAAATGGCTTAATGTTACTGAAGTATGCACGTGGGAAGTTAGCTTAATGTTACTGAAGTATGCACGTGGGAAGTTGGCTTAATGCTACTGAAGTTTGACATTCTTGTTAATAATAAACTTCGTTTACTATTCTGGACGGAACCATTGGGTTTCGAGTATCACATATAAATATAACAAGGTACAGTGACTTCAGCTTCTCGAACTCTCTTCAGACGGTCTCAAGCTTGACGGTATGATTATATAAGCTTATAAGCGAGCTGGAAAATACATCATATTATGAAACATAATTCAACTATAATTCAACTATAATTCAACTATAATCAAACTATAATCATTCACGAGAACTAAAATAATACAGACGATTTAAATAAGATCTTGATCTACAAGATCCCTAATTGGTGACTACCGATGTAACTACCATCAAATGTCATTACTATACCAGCTTAACACCTTTACTATAATACTATCTTTACACCAGCATGTACCTGGTTCACTCTATTGTGATCGCCATCATGGAAACACTACACAGCCATAACTTCGTGCGGTAATGTAAATTACCTAACTCAGAGATACAAAGTGATATTAATATACGATGACATTAAACAAGCTTCTTAGAGCAGGATTTTGGTACAAAAGGCGAACTTATAAGCTTCCTCGGGCAGACAACAATGTCATTTTATTACTATTAGACCACTTTGTTAAACTAAAGGGTTAGGTATGTTAGGACAAACATAGACACTAGACAGCTCTCCCTTTATTTTACGCTCCCAATAACCTTACGATCGTCCTTGTCCCAACAGTACTGCAGCTGACAAGTGTTATACCCAGTTGATCTTTATTAAGTCTGAGGTGGCAAAACATTACAAGGGGAACAATATAAATAAGTGCGGCAGAGAGACATCGGAGGAGAGACAGAGGGCAGAAGCGCAAACGGCGGAAGGAAGAAGATCAGAAAACGGCTGTCTGGTTGTAAAAATTATTAATTTTGGATCTCCAAAGTTAATCATTTGCAAAAGGCATCTCGGAGCCTTTTGATTCGGCAGGGAACAATACAAATTTCTAGAATAGCCCAAAACAAGATTTGCCCTTTGTTGAAATATTTACACTAATACCATTTTAAAAATTATGAGATTATGCTACAGTTAGAGCATAATGAACATATTTCAGGAGTATCAATTTGTCGCTTATATGAACTCTGACAGGAAGTTGATGTCCTTTAGATAATTATAGTGATGTACAGTGTACACTGCTTGGATGGATAACAATATGAATAACACGTTAGCAAAAAAATTTCTCGACATGACGTTCCCAGAGAGGGATTCGAACTCACAATCCTTCCTAGAGGACTAAGTGAACAATACGTTAAAGTAAGATATTTCAACCGTCAACATGATTCCGTTATATAATAGTCAAAAGTATAATGTATAATGATTAATGGTTAAGTTACTGATCATCTGGTTGTGTTAGACCTGGGGTTCTAGGCCCTGCAGTCTACACGTCACACAACTCCTTGATCTGGGAACCAGAACCCCGATAAGTACACATATGAAAATACCATTTTACCGGGTAAAAAAAACAGGCAGGACTGCTGAGGAGTTAAAGTTTCATTGAACAAATTTTTCTGATCCTGTCACCGTGTCAGTACGCTATCCAGCTTCTGAATATTAGATCAAAGAGCTCTGAACGCTTTTTAGAAATACACAAATCTAAATTCTTGTCGGAATTGTTAATTTAATCGATTATATTAAGCCGAATAACGTTCTAATCAACACGCTAACATTTCAGAACATAAGATTAGTACTGGGAAATACACTTCTTCAGAAATTTGAATCGCTGATACCGTTACTCAGTGGGAGTATTTAAATTTAGTGAGTAGTGACCACCTTTTCTAAGCGCTTCGAAGTGCTCAATTGTCAGGCACGTGAAACCAATGGTTTCAAAGACCACTTACTTACCAAACAGCCTAGAAGGGGCCGGGTTAACGATTTAATAGAAAGAAACGAATCTAATGAAACGATACGGAGTCACTGTAATACCGAAAATAACAAGAAAATAACAAGAAAAAGTACAAATAGTACTTTGTGGAGGAGAAATTCTCGCTTGAGGAGAGGGATGGTCAGACTCCTCAAAATGAAATATACTGTTCAATCATTAATTGCGCAACAATTTGACGTGTTGAGATGCAATGTGAATAAAGGGCTTGCTAATTACATAAACAACTGAATATTATACCTATAGATACTGACTAGACCTGTTACAATTTCAATTGTTCTTTTCGGACTTATAACTATATTAACAGTTCATAATTATTTAATTATCATCTATAGAAGATTTATCGAAGAGTAAATATTTCTATACAACGATCTCTAGATCAAATAACTGAGGGTTCGATTCACGTATTCTAGTTCGACACGTACTCTAGTTCGGACTTCGGCAACTTATAAGTTCGCCAGAACCATCTCTGTCGAACTTGAGTCTAGGTAACGTACTCTAATTCGACAAAAATTTTACCTCCATTTTCTGATTGTGATCCAACGGCTGACGTCATGAACAGATCATGTGGTATTAATGAGGACAAGTTTGGAGTCTTAATACCTACTTATCATATTAAGGTAGATTCTAACACTGGCTCACGAGTCAGTATAGGGACCTCAATGGTAAATTATGAGTAGAATACATATTGAACTTGGTTTATTAGCATTTATAACTATTTGCAACGTTCGGTGATAGCATAATTGATATGGTATTTAATCAGAAATCGCAGATATAATTGTCTAGTGGCCCTATGGAACAAAAGAAAAGTCGCCATCATTATCAAAGACCATCTAGCAGATACATACAATCACAAGAATTTTGGAGACTCATCACTATGGCAATTATGGCATGTTTATGAATGAGCATAATTATAGAAGTTCAGGTCAACTTATAAATCAACATATCCATGAGTATTGCTCGTTCACAATGAGGATTATCGTTGAGAAGACGAAAAGTGAGAAATATGTGAACCTTATGATTCCAAACCAGGCCTGATATTATAACAAATGAGAGCAGTGACTCAACCAATTATATCTGACTAAAGTAAGCTACAATTTTATAGAGATTATAGGCCAAATTATAGTGATTTCGTGGCTACATTATGATTACATGCCCGTTAACAGCTGTGTTAGCTATCAAAATTATCGTTATTAGTATGATAAGTAAATAACGTATACATAAATTAAAATTGTATACAATCATGTCCTTGTATACAAATAATATAATCTCCTGCAATAACTGTTTGATTTTATAGAAAGAGCTGCAATGGAACTGTAAAACTGTAACCAAATGGTAAAGAATGACAGGCTAGACACCGGTATATTTGCAGTAGTTCCTGCAGCGAGATCAACTTAGAAAATGCTTAGCTTTAAGTTGTGCGCAAGTAATCCTGTATTCTTTACCAAATATATTCAAACAGGTATGGATCAGTATTTTGGTGTCTTCAGGGTGCAAAATTTAAAACTTGTAAGATTTCAATCTAATAAAACAAAATTCAATAAACAAAATGCAGTAAAACAAAATATGATTTTTAATATTCTAAATTCTGTGTTTCAATTTTGTACTTACAGAATTAAGGGTGTGCTAAACCTCCAACAGAACCGATCCACCTGCTTAGAAATGAATCAAACTAGGACCAACAAATAGTTTTACCCCGATTGAATATGGCCAAAACTATCTGGCGTGAAAGTAGCGAACCGGTCAGAGAACCGGTCAGCGAACCGGTGAATCAAAGTAAATATTTATACTATTTAATCGAATTTAATCTAGGTTATTTTAACTATACAAGTCATTCAGAACAATGAGATGAAAATTCGTGTGCCGGATGCCAGGTGGCCTGTGCCCTGTCTTTTATCTGGAGTAACAAAAAGTATCAAAATATCTGCATTATTTTGACATCCACCAATTACTGATCTTGAATTCTACAGAATTGCAGAAGGAATCCTGGGAACCTCACCTAACTCACAGCACAAGCAAGTATCAATATCAATACAACTCTTAAATCCAAAATTACATAGTAAAGTGACCGGGCCCAGAAAATTTTTAACAGTAATTCAATTTTGACTAAAATGAAATCTGAAATCTGAAATTCAAAGCTACCAGACGGTCCTCTCAAAAACATATTTCCACTATAAACAGCCCAAGTTTCTTTGTCATTTGTCCTTAATAGACAGTTACACAGTGACAGGAACCTTTCAGACTGTTTAGTGTTTATAATCAAATAAATTAAGAAGTTACAATTTTAAGGGAACAGAAAAAAACCGAACATCGAGCCGAGACCGAGAATTTAAGTCACTTGTCCGATAAAAAGATCATAATAAAAAATCAGGCAACCTATGATAATGATGGGTTATATAACTATAAGCCGTATGGCAGTCACGATTTTAGCGATCGAAGTTAAGGCACTGCTTCGACAAAAGTCCTCCAATACAGGAATCAATTCTTCGGAAACGAGGAAATAATTTTCTCTTCGACCCGAGATTCTTGACGGCAAGTCTGCTTCACTGAATCGCTTGTTTCTGGAAAAGGGAGGCCTTGCTCCTGCGTTCACGACGCCATTTTAACTATCATTAATCATCAATGATACTTCAACCTTTCAACGGAGATTGGTGCAAACTATTATATCTTAGTAAGTGGTATTATATCTTAGTAGGTACTCTTACTCTTAACTTTAGGGATATTAACTGCTGACAGCCACCGATTACATTATAATTGTTCTCCGCTGCCGGTGGACCGTGCAAGCGGTACAGACAGCATTACACTGACATTATACTGACATTCCACTGACATTCCATTCTTAAAGAGACTGAAAAGTGAAATTCCTTGAACTGATCACTAGTGTGGCGCCAAGGGAAGCTCCCTTTGGAACTGTAGATCAGGGTATAAGTCCGCGCTAACGGTGTTGTGGAAGGTTAAATGCCGCCTAACAAGTCGTGACAAGCACTAAGCAGTCAATATCAGCAGGTTGTTGTGGGGGAAAACAATTAATATTCGAATATAGCAAATTCATAATTATATAGATATTCAACAAGGGGTGTAGTCTGTATAGCAAGCAATCAGCAAATTGGCGTTTTACAATGGCCCAATATGATCAAGCAGTCTGAAAATGAGCAGCGAGGCTAGGTGGTGAATGGTGGTGAGTATATCATCAGAGATTACAATGGCGACTATTGGTATGGGTTGAGCAATATTCTTGATATTACAGCATAGGTTATCATCATCGAACAAATTGAAACTTACTTTAACATGCAAAATAAAATACAGCAAATTTAACTAGATTCAGCCATCTTGATTTACTGGAGTTATGATTAAGTGGAAAGTACTTACTAATTAATTAATTAATTAGTAATTATTAATTACAACCTAGTACTTACAACTAGGCCTCATTTTCAACTTTTAGTCTCTTCTTCTAACAAAGGTCTCAAGTCTTTATTATTCAAAGAAACTTGGGAGCAAAATAGAGTTCGTAGTTTCATTTACAGTATAAGTAACGAAAGTTTTAAGCAATAATGTTTTATTTTCTGACGCAATAAATTGGAACCAGCTTGTGGGAACCTGACCAGACGGACGTTTAGAGCAAATTTTACCTGCCAAGCTGTGTTACTGGCCAATGACGGTGCTTATTTTCAGACCAGGATATACTAATAATTTATGGCGTTCAACTTAACGCAAATTAAATATCCGTTAAGAAGGTGTAGTATAAATCATATTGCGCATTTTTGAACCACCCTATTCCACAAGCTGTTGGTACTTAAAGCATTAGAGAGGTGTCTTGCTATGATTGAAAGCTGGACGGTGCCAGGCGGTTGTAATGACCGATTCAAACATATAAAATAATAGTAAATAATAATCCCTCTGTTCAGCCGTTCAGGGCACTGCACACTATATGGTTCATGTTTAGTATGAGCTCATTTCAAGTCCAACACTTCAATAGCTTAAAATGAAATCAAACCCAAATATTGCGAAAACTGTTAAGTTTATCACTCTCCGACAAATTGCTTATACAGTTATATAGTACTGGGTTATAGCTATTCTGAGTAATATAGCTGATAGAGTGATAGAGAAGAAGAGTAAGTCGGTACAAATCCAAACAATACAACAACCGTTAGCGAGCAATCTTCATATTGCGCCGGTTATTATGATGAAATCGGGCCACACTGAACAGTTCGTATTAATTTCAGACATCATCAATAATGAGCTATGTCAATGTGAGATATATCTATTGTCTGTGAGAAATATACGTAATAAAGACTTTATTAAAATTCCGGAGAAATCGCTGACGAATGGAGGATCACCAAAATTATGGGACCCTTTCTTAATTATTTGAATCAATTATTACCTTTCTTGGACCGAAATTTCACAATTTTCAGTGAATTTTCACTGAATTAGTGAAATCTAAAATGGTGATATTTCGGAACCAAACTAGATGAAAAAGTGGAGGGTCTATTTAAGCTCAGATCCCTACTTCAATTGTGGAGATTAAGTTACTAATATCGCAGAACTTTAGTATAACTGCACCGCACGTACCTGAACACGATTTAAAGTGGCACAATTAGTTAAATAATAATAACGCCGTCCAAACTCAAGCAATGGTAATCCGTAATATTTGGTGGGAAATAGCGATTTATTATTTTTCACAAGTGAGCACTGAGAAGTGAGCACTTAGAAGTGAGCACTGAGAAGTAAGCACTGAGATAAACTATGTAGTATTTAAAATTAAATAACTAAATAAAATGTTAATTTATGTTTATTGTTTAGTTATTCAAGAATTATTACTCGACGACAGACACCTATGGTCCTGTATTATTGGTATTATCGGCATGCATATTACAAAAGAAACCATTCATGCGATTTCATTTAGCTTAATCTAAGTGCGATTTAAAATACCTTCATTAAATTATTTCAAATCTTACCGCGATTTCAAATATGTCGAAAAGGCTTCTGCAGAAAATAGTCGTCTCATATTTGTGTCCTCTTACCTGACTATAAGACATGCATTTTGTTAATAAGACATTTGAACGCATCATTAGAAAAATAGCTCTAAATTTACTAAAATCTTCCGATATTAGATGGGCCAATTCTCAACATGGTTTGGAAAATTGCGTGAAGGCTGTTTGTGTTTGCGACTACAGTAGATCAGGCAAGTTTCCATAAACGATATTTTATTATCGGCGCCAATAATCGCTTATTGGGCGCTTTCTCGGCGCTTTTTAAAAAAAAAACCGTTTACAATCGCTTTTTTACGATTATAAACGGTTCAAAAAAAATCGCTTATAATCGACTATGATTGATGTCATAATTCAAAAAAGCGCTTTTTTGAATTTAAAAGCGCTTATAAGCGCTTTTAAGCGCTTACTAGCATCGCTGAGCGATTTGAAAGCGGTTTTTCAGTAGGATTGGCGCCAAAAACGGGTGGATAAGCGGTTGGCCGGATAAGCGATTCGTAGGCGCTTTTTTGAACCATTCATAAGCGATTATAAGCGCTTATAATCGGGGTGCAATTTAGCTGTTTGTAAAGCGCAAATAAAGCGCTCATAAGCGCTTTTAAAATTGAGTCAGGAAAAAGTGGAGAAAAAGTGGAGAAAGCGCCCAATAAGCGATTATTGGCGCCGATAATAAAATATCGTTTATGGAAACTTGCCGTAGATCACAGTATATCACAGTAGATCACAGTATATCACAGTAGATCACAGTAGATCACAGTAGATCACAGTCGATCATGTCGAGAACATCGTTAAACACTTACAAAACAACCTTGAATTCGACGTCATTATAAACTCCTCCGGGATACTACTTAGTCCTTATGAGCTCTAATAATCAAGGATCTGAAGACATTCCCGCCCCGGGGCTTGAGACTTGGAATAGCTCAAGAGACCCATCAGAAACAAATTTGGCTTAGGTAGAAATTTTTGCTATGATGCAGTTTTGCACAATTGACCACGCCCTCTTTTGGCGCTTTCGAGACTTTAAAATCAAAATAACCCCGCTTCTAATTAAAATTAAAAGCTCAACCTGGCTTTTAAGTTGTTCAGAATCATCACATTTGGGGTCGTAATTTGCACGCTAAATACGAGATATCTCGGCTTCTGATTGAGTTAGGTGCTCATCTTGGGCATTAAAATGTTCATAATCATCATATTAAGTAGGGTAGAGCACAATTTCAAAGTCCTCGGACGACAGGTTGTTGATTTATTAGGAAAAAACCTATTCTTATCGAGAGTATAGCGATCGATGCACTTAATACAAAATATCTCGGCTTCTAATTGGAGTGAGGAGCTAAAATTGGGGCGGAAGTTATATAGACGGGAATGTCTTCAGATCCATGAGTATAAACTTAAAAGAAAATAACGTCCGATTTGTGTGCTATCCTGTCCATTTGAACGTTCGGTTGACGCGAAAAAAATTATGCAGTTAGCAGCAGTGAGCAGCAGTTAGCAGCAGTGAGCAGCAGTGAGCAGCAGTGAGCAGCAGTGAGCAGCAGTGAGCAGCAGTTTCTTTGCACTATAGTCCTCCTGTGCCAGGGGGACGGCAAAAATCTGTAGGGGTGTAAAATAATTTCTCCACTGTGTACTTGTCGATGGTAAAGGTACGAGTGGAACTGCTCTGGACACAAAAGAACAGGTATTTATAATTATACTATATAAATATTAAATTACTTAAGAAATACTCGACAACCGAATAAATAGTTTTTACTCTATCGGTATCCGAAGTGGAGTCGGCAAGCCGGTGCATATCAAAGTAAATTAAAATACTTGGGCAAAATACTTGTAAATTACAATATTGTGTTATTTAATTAAACTTAATCTAAGTGCGATTTCAAGTGTTTTGAGTATTATATAGTATAGACAAATCTGTCTTTAAAAATCGATTTACTTATGCACCCAACCTACAAAGGGTTTTTGACCTTTTTGAGTTCCTCTCGGTGTCCCTCACAGCTGACACGTGGAAAAGTTTGGAAAAGTTTCTCAGCAGTAAGGGACACCGAGTGGAACTCAAAAATGTAAAAAAATTCTTTGTAAGCTGGCCGTGTGTCGGTAAATCGACTTTTTAAGACGGATTTGTCTGTATTATTATTATATTAATAGCCAAAATATTTGTTCTAAATAAAATATTATAAAGTCTATAGCAGAAGAAGTACAGAGAGAAGTATAGAGATAAGACAATACCAATTATTCAGGATACAAGTGCGATCGTATTTTATTTGTTAACATATTTTAGCCCTTTGAAAGTAGTGGTTTAAAAGTCGAGTATATTTATTATGCTATTATGTCATCATTAGAATATAATAACATAAAATAATAGCTCCGGAAATATACCCATGAGGTAGGCGGGAGATAATTAATACAGCCACAGGACACAGGTACGGTTGAGTAAAATACGCGCTAACAATAACATGAGACAAACCTCATCTTTTTATGCAGAAAATCATTTGTCTCCCATCCTGCTTAATTTCCCACCAAAAGATGTTCAATAAAAGTATGATTAAAAATACGCTCAATACAAAACCGAGGATTTGCTCAGCATGTCTGTGGTCAATGACTTTTGTCTCGTCGAGCAGTTAATATTATAGTCTGGAAATAATCATTTTAGAAGTTATACTATAACTATAACCATAAACTTCTAGAATAACCTGTAGGCTAATTTATGCACGTGTAAACTGTAACCAACTGCCAGGAACTGGCACAAAACTATAATCTGTACAAACATCGCTCTTTATTCTCATTCAGTCGTGTAGTGTCATTGAGTCCTATTCGATGAGTCTTTCAAGAAAATTTCTGATTTTTCTAATTTAACTCACTTTATATGTATTAAACAAGTCCGAACTCCGAACTGAGGAGAACTAGTATCTGGCAAATAAGTTTTATGAGAAAACTGTTGATGGTATTATAGAAATAGGAAATATTTAGTTGTGACTAGTGAGTGATAATGATATAAGTTAGATTTTACCTCAAAATCCTCAAAATCGCTGTAAAAATGAAAAGAATTGTAACACATGAAAGGTCTGTCTAATTGAAGTTACAATTTTTTTTGGATATAGAGCTACTTGCCACTTAGGTCCAGGATCATTATAATACATAACGCCGGACTTCTTCTTCCCCCTCGGCTGATTATGTAATATGTTAACGTCCCCTAATGATCACATAATGCTGGGCTCTTTGAGTGTTATAAGGTTATATTACAAACATCGCGTGACTCTCATGCTAGTGCTACTCTCGACTGTGTTGTAAAGACCCGTATAGAGCCACCTCTAAGGGCTTTGAGACAGTTTATTAAATATAATAATCAATAATATCGAAAGTCGTTTCAAAATATTTTCAAACTCAAAGTTGAAATCACACTCACACTAAAAAGATCAATTATTTTGTCAAATAGTAAAAATTAAAAAAACTCTCGACACATTACAGTACGTGAGCATGATTAGCATGCCTTTCATTTTATTTGTACCACTCAAGTCCCAGAACCTTTTATTTTTTAATTCTGCTTGCTATAGTTTGTTATAATATACGGCTATTCTAATTTCTAGAAATTTTCAAGCGTGACGATGAAAATTTTATCGCGAGAATTATCTTTAAGATTTAGTGCATTAAAAAGCCGCGCGGAGTGGGGTAAGGCTTGCTGTTATCAGCGCTTTGGCAGTGAAAAATATGCTGAAATATGTCAGTCCATTAAGCGAACGTTGTTTATTACTGCTCGTTTATTGTGTGTTTGCTGTCGTCCTATGTTATGTTATGTTATGATATGATGTCATGATTTAGCGATTATTGGTCGCTGTATTACTCAATCATCCCTCATCTATTGGACTTCCTCAAACCAGGTACGTTGTGTAGCAGAAATGCTGGCCAGCTGTCCTCTGAGTTAGCTAGTGTTGACTGTTGCTCAAGAAGCACGCGTTTTGCGTTCGATTTGTAAATATTTATTGAAAATAAGCTAGGTAGGGACGTGATGTTCTTGTTGGTGTCTGTTAGAGCTAGTAAAGGTCCTTTAAAAAAGATGGATGCTTTGAAACATCGGTTATTGTACGTATCTAGCCATTCGCTACTGTTCTCATGATTTGAACCATGCGTGGGTATGTTATCTGGAAACAAATTTCTAATTGATACAGGTACTGTGTTAGGAAAGTGCTTCATGCGGTGCATTAATGTAAGCGCATTCTTTACGATGATGCCGTGTATTGTCAAAATCTCAAATTTGCAGAATGCTTCTCTGGTGTGAGCTGGCAATTTGCCGTCTTTGTAAAAGTAATTTACATATCCTGGCATAACCATCCGCATTCCTTGCTTTTGTCTACGGAATAATGTCTCAATGTGACATTTTGCCGCGAATCCCCAGGCTAACGAGCAGTAGTTAACATGTGCCTCAATAAAACTATGGTAGAGTTGTAGTCGCACTTTTAGGGGCAGATGTCGTTTTAATTTGAACATGATGCCTATGTACCTACTCATTTTTAATCTTACCGCTGTGATATGTTTACACCATGTTAGTTTCTCATCGATTATAACACCCAGAAACCGTGCCTCAGTAACCCGTTCAATGTTTGTTCCAGATATGTTGAGACTTATTTTGGAATAATCTACTTTACGGTTACTGAAGACCATATAGTGGGTCTTCTTCAGGTTTAAAGAAAGCCCGTTGCTACTTACCCAATTCACTAGAAGTGTTGCAATCATGGAGAGCTTACTTTGAATTTCTTCCTCGTTATGGCCCGTGACTATAATATTTGCATCATCGGCGTAAAGTATGAACTTGGCCAGGTCTGAGATTCCGGGGAGGTCGTTTATATAGATGACGAAGAGTAGGGGGCCCAGAATAGAGCCTTGAGGAATACCATAATTGATCGTCTTGGGACTGGAATCAACCCCGTTGACTGTGACGAACTGATGACGATCGTGAAGATAGGAGTCGAACCAGCTTAGTGCTATACCTCTAATTCCGTAGTGTTCCAGTTTTTTAAGCAAAATTTTATGTTCAAGTAGGTCGAAAGCTTTGGAGTAGTCTAACAGTAGGAGCACCGCAATTTGTTTCCTGCCAAGGTAATGAAGGATAGAGTTCTGTGCATTAAGAAGAGCATGCTCGCATGACATCCCCGGTCTAAAGCCGTATTGGCTTTCGAACAGAGAGCCGTTTTTATCAAGAAATTCAAGGACTCTAGTGTGCATTAACTTTTCGTAAATTTTTGAGAATGAGCTAAGAAGAGATATGGGTCTATAGTTAGTGACATCTGTCTTACTACCTCCCTTGTGGATAGGGATTACGCGTGCAGTTTTAAGAGCAGTTGGAAATATGCCCTGTGTAAATGATGAGTTTATGATAGTAGAAATCACACCGGTGAACTTGCTATCATGGTTTGCGACTTTCATCGGCCCAATTTTGGTATCCAGTGTTGACTTATTCTTAAATTTTAGAATCACCTCACCCACCTCAGTTGGTGTTACCGGCCTAAGATACATCGAATTCGATGTTGGGTTCCTAAGATATCTACTAAAACCCCCAGGATCAAAAGTTTGTCTAGCACTGAGCTGTGCTTTAATGTTTGAAGCTATATTTGAGAAGTAGTTGTTAAATTTTGCTGCAACATCGGTGCCATTGCTGATAATAGATCCGTCGTCGCCTTTCAGTTTTATAGAATTTTTTTCTTTCAACTTCCTGTTCAACAGCGTGTTAATCATTTGCCATTGCTTTTTAGAGTTCTCACAATGCTCGTCAAAAAATTTCTTATAATATTTTGCTTTAGCTAAGTCAATGTGTGAGATCATCACTCTGCATGTTGTTCCTTTCTGTGTGCTTTGTTGTAGGCTAGGATCTTAAATTTAACTAACTTTTCCAGTCGCCGAACGTGAGGTGCGATCTGTGTCAAAATTTAACAGGGTATAAATTCAATTTCTTTCGGGCTTGTAGTTATTGATTGGAAGCTTTACGTATTCTTACGTATTTCTCTCGGACATTGAATACGCCGTATTTTGAGCCGATTTTTTTACGTATTTAACAACGATAATTTTTTGATAACTGCTCTCTAATTATACTGTCTGATTTTCTTAACCAAATGGTCGCTCCCTACTTTTTTATTTGTACTATCAATCAATAAACAAATTATTTAAACGTAGGTATATTACTCCCACTTCTGGTTATGGAAGAAACAATTCTCCTTATGCTGAAGGATGAAGATCCCCTGAATGTTTCCAAGCAGTTACTTATTGCTGATAGCGCAATGTTTCGCTATCTAATAGAGGAGATGCACCAAGTGGAACTTGAGTTTGATGATTTCTTGGCAGAAAATGTAACGCAGTTTATCACTATGTTGGACGATAGGGAGCTGGGGAATGTAGTTAACGGAAACTTCAGGGAGCTAAATAAACTTGCCGAAGTATTTGTAATAGATTGGATGAAGGAGGAGTGCAAGCAGTGGTTAAAGAATAAGGTGGAGGGTGCAAGGACGGACGAAGAGAAAAGGTTTGTGTTTGAAGAATGCATTTACATTCTCGGGAAATGGGAGAATAAAGCTATGTTCAACGTTTTATTGTCGGAACTAACACTTCAAGACAACTCGTCTTTTCTGTTGGAGTATATGACGGGTTTAGATGAACAGGACACCGTTCAAATAGACAATATGATAGTTCTCGGAGGGAGCAATACTGAGCCGTTCCTCCGTACTATTCTGGTGAACTTGGAAGGAAAGGTGAAACTGGACGAGAATTTGAAGTATCTCCTCCAGCAGACGAATCTAGCCCTGAGTTTCGAACAAAACAAGGAACTTTATCTTGAGGTTTATAAGGCAATTGAAAACCTACCAGACATATCAGTAGATGATTTGAAATTTGTTCTCCAGTTGTCGACGAAAACAACTTCATTACTCAGTTCCCGTTGTGAAAAAAGAAGGTCGAGAACTGCTGAGGTGATGGATTGGAAGAAATATAGAGACTTACTTGTTGAAAATTATCACTTCGTGACGGTAGGGCCTACTCTCATGTTGTCTACAGATTGTTGTAAAATTATAGCAGATATCACAGACGCAGTTCTGGGTAACAAGGTGACGTCTGTGTTTGTAGCTATTGATCTGCTGCTTCGTGTTTGCTACTAGAATACACCCAGTACAGAGGAGACACGAGTATTCATGACAACACTAGAGACATTTAGTAAGGAGAAAAAACTGCAGAAAGTTTCGAAAGGATTTTTGGGAATGGTAATCAATGCTTTAAACTATTCTCCAAAAGTACAAAAGGTTGAACTTATCGCAATTTTGAATGAGATAACGAACAATGATAATCTCTCAACCCACCATGAGAACATACTCATTAAAAGTGATAAGTATATCAACGTGTCACTAAAATCAAGACAAAGATTAGTCAGTGCTGTGAGACATGCTATGAGAGGAGATAGGACTCGACCAGCAGGTACTACGTACAAGGATCTCCATACCTTCCGACATCCCAGCACAGTGGAGTGTACAGAAGCTGGTAAATGCGGTTTTATATTAAGGTTACCAGATGTAACTAAGTGGGTGCTTGGACAGGAATGTGTTGAGTATGACATATCTGATTACGTAGTTTCTAAGAGATAAAAAGTTCAATTTTAAAACAGAATTAGCATAGCTATTAGAAAGGTATACATTTCAGCTTGATTTTGTAATATATAATATTATACATTTATTTAGTTTCTTTTATAGTTCATTTATTAGTTCAGTTCAAATACTTGAAAATTGCACGTAATTTTCTTATATTTTACTCTTGTACAGAACGTGTTGAATGCAAAATATTGGGTATGCGTGCCAATAATTATGTTATTTTAGTTGCATGATTCAAAATTTTCAATCATGTTGACTGTATTGTGAAATATTTTCAGTTTAATAATAAATTTAGTAAATAACACTAGTAGCAGTATATTGACAAATTAACACAAATTATGTGTAAGAATGACATTTTATTGTTTTACTTTCAAAATGTTACAATTATTGGCTTATCTTAGATCATAAGTCGAATTTTGACATGATTAATAAAAAATGAAAAACAATAAGGTTAGTATTCCTTCGTATTGACAATTATGAAATTTTCGAGAATTAGTGGCAGATTTGGTTCACTCTCCCCTCCCCAAAACCCTCTCCCCTCCCCAAAACCCTCTCCCCTCCGAACCCTCTCCCCTCCCCGAGGGGAGATGGTTAAAAAGTTAAAAAGTCAACAAAGGCCTCCACAACTGCTATTATATTATGAGGAACATATCTCTATAAAATCCCAGATCTCCAAGTAAAATGAGAGCTGTTGACTGAAACTTCAATAACAAGCACGATTAAATGAAGCACTTAGCAGCATACAAAATACCTTTAACAAGTCGGGTGTGCACCGTTAGTCGGACTCATGATCCTGTCTTTAAGGGGAGGTTACCGGCTGGTACCGGGTCATTATGGTGTGCCAGGACGGTGGTAAACGGCCCCTGTTACCAATCAGGAACTCTACTTAAAGTATCGTCAGGAAAATTACAATACGTAAATATCGTTCAGTCATTTAGTCATTTGCTGTTATTGCTGATGTTCATCGCACAGATTAATATAGGAGGTGAGAGATCAACTGTTTATCAAATGATGACTGAATTAACTTCAATAGAATAGCACAGACAAAAGGATAAAACATCAATAGTCTGAAAAGACTCAGCAATGAATACTATTCAATTATTCAAGGTGGAAGGGAATAGCTCGGAGAATGCTATCCATAATGATGATTCGGTCATCAGTCTGAAGTGTGCACGTATACACCTGGGCTGTTATCGATCTTTGCAGACGACCAGGCCCAACCTTGACATCGAACTGGTATTATAATAATAGCAGAGAAGTACTAAGGTTAGTGGTCTCTAACAGAGTCACAGATCGATAGTGAGATATAGTGGTATGTCTAGACGGGCTGCAGATTAATTAATGGTCACGCTTGCCCATGATCCGGAGGATATGGAGTCGATGTTTATTTAATCACATTGAATGTATTGTCAAATTTTACGGACGAAATGATCCAGGGGGGACTCCCAACCCACCGTTTCGGCGGGTAGTTGATGCACCAATATGGTCTACTTGTTTTGAGGTGTCCCAGCTACATGGGTTGGGGGTCCCCCCTTTTTTTGTTTTAAAAATGTAATGCCAGGATATTATGTTGCCACAGCGGCTGATGTAGAGTTGTAGCCCTGTAGTTTTCAAATAATAGACGTTCATTTAATTAATTGGTCTTAATTTTTTTAAACATGGCAAGAACCAGGAGTAATAATTAGCCACATTATTATAATAAATGTATATTGTATAATCTATACTACCGTACCAAATAAAAAAGCTGGAGTGCAATTGGAGAAACTGAACGGGAGGAGCTGAGTTACCTTATTGCAGATTAAAGAATAGACGGGGAAATTGAAAGTTATCACACTTATTTTTCATAACCTCAACAATCAACATTGAACACCCGTGTAAGAGACAAGAGCTAGTCGAGTGTAACAAAAGTCAACATGAACAGCTGAAACGATCGATTGCGGCACTGCGGCAGTAAGAAATAATAATTCATAAGGGGCTGCGCGCGACACCAGTCACACGCGGCGTATTGATGTCACGTGATATTGCGCGTGAGCCACGTGACTACTTCAATCACAAACTCGCCAAGTCAAGAACAGTCATAAGAATAAGTCAATAACAAGGTCGATTTCTCGGTTATTTTTAAGCTTTCGTTCAGAAAATAATTCGGGACTTTCAAAGGGGGCAACAAGAAGGAGTTACTAGCGTTACTAGCGTTCCATAATACAAAATGTGGCATAGCGTACCATAATACAAAATGTGCATCACCTCTTTCCTCTGCTGAGCGGGTACTATTACTATTAAAGTAAACAAATGTACCTCACCTCCCCACGAGAATCTACATCTATAAAGACCAAACTGTATTGGAGTAATGTGGATTGTGGCAGTCTGCTTTTTCTAATGTGTGGTATTTCTAATTTAATGGTGACGGTTCAGACTTCATAGTATAAATAACACTGTACAGGCCACAGGGTACAGACACACCGAGTGCAAACCTACCGACAACAAATCTGAGGATCTGCGAATAGTTACTAAGCTACAGTCCAGTGCTCCATCTCACAATGCGAGACCTTGGTGAACAATTCGAAACTGATAAGTGCTACAAATTACATCTGCATTCTGCATGACTTCAGGAACAGAGTCAACATATAACATATTATAAGTACGATGGGTGCAGCGGACTGCGGAATTGCACTATTGACATTAATATCGCATTTTTTGCACCATCGGCCGTTATTCGTTCTATCAGATGTTTGTACTTCAACTTTGTATCGCTGTGCTTGTGTTCAATTGAATATGATCGATCATCGACATGCCCATAACTATGGTTAGGGTCAAACGATTTTCATGGCGTAAAATTAAAAACATTGGAAAGAAGGATTGCTTTAAAAAAATCAGGAAAAACGAATGCATATGAAAAGAACAATTACAATTTTTATTCCTTAAAATATTCCCAGAAGTTCTTTAGTATTATTATCAGATGGCAAGCTGATAATGTATTGACTTTTAATACTATCGATATTTGATAAACAAAAGATGAAGGTAAATCTTGGCAAATGATAACTTGTCATGCTGGATCGCAGTCCCTCAACAGATTGAAATTGAGTCACTTTAGTGACGTTAGTCGCTTATACACACAATGTGTTGGAATATTATGTTGTAAGTTGTAACGTTATGAATATAATGTATGTATATATATATAAATACTTTCCTTCAATTATGCCCACCACTGCAGCTCAACTAGCCCCTGCTATTGAAAAATTTAACTGAGGATACTAGCAAAACTGCGCTTTTTGCTCTAGAAACACACTAATTTTTTAGAGATTTTACCGGCCTACGCCCTACATCCTCTAAAATCACATAATTTGTTCAACTTTAGGGAGGGGCGCCAAAAGGAGAAGAACCCCAATTTACCACAAACCCCGATTTACTGCGGCAAACCCTGATTTATCGGCTTTTTTTCTCCCAAAATCCGCGGTAAATCAGGGTATCAGTATTACTGTATCTAAATTAGTCACTCATGTCCCGGCACTTTTAACCAGTTTTGGTTTGGTCCCGATCCCGCCCAAAAAAGTGATCGCGGTCGATCTTTGGTCACAGATACTGCAAGTATTGGAAGCATCTACCAATCACTATAATATATAGTGATTGCATTTGGAATAATATGATTGCATTTGGAATAGTATTAATAAAAACATTGCATTTGCATTTGAAACCGTTATTCAAATGCAATGTTTTTATTAATAGTATTCCAATTAATCATGCAGTGCCCATGTAATATGTATAAATAATTTTTGTTACAAACCTAACGAGAGCCTTTCTCTCAGGCTTGTCCGCCGTGGCTAAATGGATCGGCGGCGGCGTTTCACTAAAATTACACCGGCGGCGGCGGCGTACGCGCGCCGGCGTGAGCCGTGAAATCAAGGCCAACTAAATTGAGGTCTATGAAATATGAATATGATCATGTACTTAATTTGGGTAATTTAGACTTAACTTCAACAAATGATGTTGGTATATTGTTATGGTATTATCTGCTATCAAATAAAAGTTGAGACAAATTGATACAATTATTTTATTTAAGGTAAAATACATAAACAATAAATTATTGCTGAAATCAATGGATCTCTCAATTTTTTTTTGTTGGAAACAAAATCATAGTTTTCAGAACAAAACAGTGTATATTTGAAATTCTTAACATTCATCCTAGATCGCTGACTAAAAAGAATTAAACCTGCAGCCGACCAGGTTCTTTCAATTTCCGCACTATAACTGGCAGGTATACAATGCACTATTCTTACTATGTTTGAGAGTATTGGGAAAGTTTTTTGCCTATCGGCCCAAAATCTTAAAAGTTCGAATTGTAAAATTTCTTCTTCAGTCAAACTTATGAATAGGTAAAACTGTTAGGTTAATATTGTTAAGTTAGCTAAAGGTGTGTATCATGTGTGTGTTGCCCCTAGCCGCTAATCGCTATCAGTAACACTAATATCTTCAAATGAAGACAGAATTATTTTGAAGTCAGAAAAAGCACGCTGTACGCCGATGTACGCCGGGGTGTATCGGCGGCGTTCGGCGTGGCAAAATCACCCGGCGGCGGCGGTGTTCGGCGGCGGCGGACAAGCCTGCTTTCTCTGGTCTAAGAGAAGTTCTGGATTTGACACCGGCCGCTCTTTCATGCCTATTACCTTATTGGTGACCTGGGGCCATCACTGATGGTACTGCATGATTCTAGAATTAGGTAACCACTGGCTACCTATACTGCTATAGTATTGTGCTCGGAAAGTAACCCAGCCACCCCACGTTAGCAGCCACCCCACGTTAGTGTTAGCACGTTGCAGGAGATATGCTCACCTTTGGCATGTAATGCACTAAAATATGAGGAAACTGTTTAAAAGGTTAAAGGATCTTTTAACCGTCCAGAACTTTTTGGCAAAAACTCTTGTTTTCTAATTTTTGATCCTCAAAAAATTAAAGGTTTGACGTTTATATTTTAACATCAATGCCAATACCTCAGTTTTTAGAATGTATAACGTATATTCATCTCTACTGATTGCCGCAAACATACTCATTATAACTGATGAGATATTTAAGCAATTTATTTTATCACAAAAGTTGCAAAACAATTTTCAACGTCATCTTCGAGTTCATAATTGAATCAAACCACGAAGGTGGCCAGCGTTATGAACTTATAGCTATATCACCAAACCAAACCACAAATTATCCAGATCATCATTCATCAGATGTTGCGGTGATGGAAGCCATCAGACTTCAATGTTCAAGCTGACTTCACTGACCGGCCGTATGACATTAATTGGGATCCACTTTCACTGATGAGAGCGGTTTCCGTCGGAAAATGGTTCGTTTGGCAAAGTTTGAAACAGATATTCTACAGAATGTATACTCTGGACAAAAGTTGTTGGTATTTTTTACATAAAATCCTTTGACGTGTTGGAGGTTAAATCCACAACTATTGTGGAACTGGAAATAACTTACAAGAGCTGAGCTATCGTTTTTAATTCTTCAATACGCTGCCTGCTCATGTTGGATAGCTTAGTATAACTATACCTGATACTACGAGCAGCCTTACAGTTACTGAGACACAGATAATATCGAACTTATAACTTTGTAAAATTTCGGTCTCTCGCTTTGAGTACAATGGCTCCTTATATTATCCTTATATTAGTATTACTGGGCGGCGCTCAGCCTGTTATTCCGCCGCAGCTTCAATCGGTCATGTGCTTATGAACACTATCAGCCTGAGGTCCCATGTAAAAATAAAGTGGCTCCATGCCAAATTATAAATATCTGGTATTGATTGGTTGGGGTAACAAACCATTGGTAACCATTGGTAACCATTGGTAATCATTGGTTACCAAATTGAGCCAAGTAATTTTGTTTCATAATTTCTGAAGTTTTCTTTATCATTATGATGTCAAGCCGCAGTGCTCTTCAAAGCTACTCAATAAGCGTTTGATAATACGTCTTGAAGACTTAATTACAATTATAAGCATGGCAGCCGCTCAGTGTTCACGACTTTTTGGAGGTAAACAGCGTTCTGATAACATTATAACTAATGGTAAACACTGACAACTAGTAATTTTGCGTCTGAGTACATGGCCAATCCAGCTTAGCCCAACTGGTATGACTATGCGTTTCCCAAAAGCTCAGGGTAAAGTTATCAGAAAGGAACATGATTGATGATATTGTCATTGATAAGCTACAATAACTATTGTGTCATCATGCACTAAGGCTTGCTACAGTCTACACGTTGTATAACTCTCTCGTGGACGCGATAGCGTGCACTCCGGCCGGAAACGGATTGCAACGCGTGTCAAACTAAGCCCGATTATGACTAATACTATGAAAATTGCAACGTAATGCCACTTTCCATAATCAAACTCCTTAAGTCTTTGTTTCACGTTTTCCTTTTTCTTGTGGTTTCAGAATTTAACCTTACCTTTTTACTTTGTATCCGATGTCGAAAAAGTACAATTAATTATGTACTAGTCCCGGTCCTGGCTTAATCCCGGTCCCGACCAAAAAAGCGGTCCCGGTCGTCGGTCGATCCTTGTATAAAGTAAACAAGGCACACGTTATGGGATATCAAGGAAAAATAAGTAGCGATTGTCGCATGATCGGTGAAACCGTACAAGTTCACAAAATAGTTAGGTCACTGCAATTACATTTATTGCAGCACATAGTTTCAAATAAATCATGGTGCAACACTCAGAATTACCCGATGAAAACATGCCGTTGAAAGGTTAGTGCATGAGGGGTGCAGTTTACAAATGTGCCGAGCTTGTAAATTGTGGCTGCTGTTATTTCAACGATTCCATCTTGTAATGATTAATTTATTTGATGACCGGCCGTGTTCATACATTGAGCCCTCTAATTGATTCCCTGTGATTTGTGTGCTTTTAGACGCTACTATATACTAATTGTACTTATATACAGAGTACAGGCAACTAGGCAGTGGCTTAACGTTGCCTGTTGGCCCCCCCCCCCGCCGAAAATGCGCCCCCCTGTTGGCGCGCCCCTCCCTAAAAGTATGAAGTAAAATTGAACAAATTAGGTGATTTTAGACATACCTCCTGAGCCGGTACTCATTTCCTCTCTGAGCTAGTTAGTGTATATTAGTTTCTTGTTGGTGTTTTGTCTGTGTTTGTTTGTCTGTAGTCCGTAATTTACTGTTACTGTTAGTTTTGAGACTGGGCGCAGTAATGTCCCAGAGGGTTTGTAAACATCATAAATGCTGACTAAGCTTACCTGATCCTCTCGAACTTGAATTAGTAGTAGTACACTACTTAATCCACACCAGTCATTTCACTACATTAAACTGATTGAGGTGATGCCCTTTGTACACGCGGAAGCAAGGGTTTCAGCATATGCTTTTGTTAGGGATTGGGTTAGGGTTAAGGTTGGCATCAGATTAGAGGGGTATGATTTCGAATAGTCATTCAGGGCCACCAAGAGAACGTGTTTAAAAAGTCACGTGACAGTCGAGTGTACTACACTCAGTGTAGAGTGATTAATCATCATCCCATAGTGCTATGATGAGTGGCATATGAGTTAGGATCTGTTTGGTCCGTTTCATTGCAAAAACATTTATTGATTTTAAAGTATACGCCGGTAAAATCTCCAAAAATGTGTTTCTAGAGCAAAACGCGCTGTTTTGCTAGTACCTCAGTTAAGTTTTCAAAATTGTCCCACATTCAAACGACGATTTTGCACCCCACCCCCCCCCCCCCCCTAAGATGGCGCCCCCCGCGGGGTTGCAGCGAGGCCCTTTTTGCTTTTGCTTTCGTTGCGCCACTGTGCAAAGGGGACGCATGCAAAGTTAAGCCGTACACATTTTGAAATGCATAATTTTCACATGCTTGATTCACGATGTCATTCATTCGCAGCTCGACGAGGCCCAGTGACAGTGGTGCATTTTGCCAATCTACCGTTTGGTTAGAAAAATAATATTTTATATTTGATGCGCGGTGCGGCCCAATAGTGCATTGCGCTACCTAGTCACATGCATGCTGTGTATTTTATAAGGATGTTTAAACTTTTAGTTTTAAAGCATCGTAGCGTATATTATTTTGATTCTTGTATTAATTTTACGTTGATATTTAATGAGTTTTTAAAAACTAAAACAGAACTATTTTGTCTTAATTAGAATTTGGCTCAATGTTTCGGCTACAACATAAACGTAACCGAAAAATTCAAATTTTCTAAAACTCAGCCAAAATGAGCACTTGCACTTTTCATTGAAATGTGTAAGATTATACCTGGCAAAAGGTGGCAACTGGCTACAAACGCTTCGATTCCTCGCAAAACCGTGATCTTTTGTTTAAGTGAGACTATTGAGATGGAACCAGCTGCTCTAGCCCCAACATAGGATTACATAGCACCACAAAAAAAACGTTTGTTTTCAGAACCAACGTTTACATTTAGAGCTAGATATCTTTCTATTTGAGTATTGAGTTTGTTGTGAGTCACAATGTGAGCTTTTTGATCATCTTTAACAGCGCCCAAATTTGCAGGTGATCGTAGGATCTATATTCTATATCCATTGGGTATTGTAAGCATCTGTGCATGGACCAGTCACCCGTCACAGCCTTATCGGATATGGTTACATGGAAATGGCAATGAATTATTTGACCTCTAACTTAAAACTGTAAATTCAACAGCTATTCAATTATCTAATCTTTTAGTTTTACGGTCAATGTTTGTTAGTCATCCTAGCATAGTACCAGTATAGAGGCAGAGCTGTATGATGCAAATATGGTGGCGGATCAGCGGATGGTTGTTTTTAAATTTATAACAAGGCAGGTGCTCTACTTATCTTTGTGGTGGTGACATATGACACATGTTCAAATGCTAAACAACTTTCAATACTTTTTAAACAACTTGATTAATTAACAAATCTCATATATTATAAAGATCCCGTTTGTAAGTTTTCGGATTTCAGCCTCATTACAGTTTACCAATAGTTTGGTGTTGGGATGTTTGCACAATTTTAGGGAACAGCCCTCGAACAGATATAACCACGCCCCGTACATTGGTAAACTACAATATGCCTCATCACGTCATATTGAAGTGATCGATTCGGTTTTGTTTTTTATGCCGACTTTTTGTGTCAATAAAAAGGGACCCATCATCCAAGGTAACCTCCCCAGTGCCGGGTCTGTGCGTCTCTGTCAGTCCCAAGACATTCATTTTATATGCTGACATATTCTGTGAAAATTCATACAGGTTGGAGGAACTGCTCTCCAATGATAACACATTCCACGTTCCCACATTAATGCTGTGTTTGATAAAGTTGCAGGGGAGTGCTCTCCCCTTCCCCGGGTCCACATGAGTGATATGTTGTGAACTAATAACTTTGGTAACACTCTGTTCTCATCTGCACACTGTGGGTGTTTCTTTTGACCAATGGAATCATTGTTTCCAACAAAGCCTATCACTACTAGACTAGACCCAGGCAACAAATATTATTGAATATTGGTCAACCTTTTGTAAATCTACCAACTATTTCGCAGAGACTGGCACTGCACTGCACTGGCATAATTTCTTTTATCGTATTTAATTACTGTGCCAATATAGTGGTGAATGGTACACCTGAATGAAAATTGTAATTGTTTGAGAAAAGTTTAAATAATTTCTAATTTGTGATCAGATCATGCCCAGGTGTTAAGAGATTAAAGGAGTTAACTATCCAATGAAAGTTATATCACTGTTGTATCTGTTCAGGTGCAGATATGACCCTATTTATAACTGATGAACAGACTATTATATAGACCAGATTGAAACAGAACTATTTCTATGTTAGCTTCGCTCTTACAGAGAAAAAACACCCAATATACTAACAATAAACCAATTACCAACCAGGGGCCTATAGGGCTGAATAGTGCAGCTATTCCAAGTTATTAAGTTTTAATATTACCCCCTTTCTCCATAGAGTCATGGTCAGCAGTTTTGAGTTAACAGCTTATAGCTTTGTGGTAATTTGAAACTTATACCAATCACTATAATAACCAGCTATCAAAGAAGCTGTTTAAGTCATTTCAGTAACCACTTGGATCCCTTTAGTCACCAGATTTCGTATCCAACACAGTTACTCAGTTACTGAATAAACCTGAGTCTGTGGCTAATACCTCTCGGTAGCCAATGTGCCGCTCAGTGAATTGTAATACTCACGTTATCTCCATATTCTCCAGGCGGGCTAAGGTTTGTAAGAACTCAATAACCGTAACAACAGAGCTACACACCTGATCCTGTTGTTAACCCCACCTCCGTATATACACGTGTACAGTGACACGTGCCGGGGCCAATAAGGGGTGGTTCAAGGCCGGCAATCTGGCGTCTAGCTCCACTCTATCGTCATGCGTCATTGTACTTCACAGTGGTCAAATGATTTGGTTTCGCACGGTAGTTTTTTGAGGTGGTAGTTGTTTAACTTGCATTTCTAAATTTCATCCTCCTGTTTGCCTGAACTTGAATTTTTATGAAGAAATGTCGAGTACTCCAAGGAACAGCAGCTGTACCTACTCTGACCGAGTCGTCAAGAGATTTATTCTAATTAAATATTTCACTAGATTTTCCCTTCTCCGCCACCTGTAGTATATGTTAATTCGGAAATCACAGCCAGAAACCTACCATGATTCTACTTAAGTACCCAACAGATGCAATGACGACTATTCTAATTTCTACATTCAGTATTATATGACTAGTGGTTGTGGTTTTGCCATGGAATTTGGATACGCGAATTATTTCGATTAACTTATTAACTTCTGTTAATATTATGTTAAACAACATAATTTAATAGTGTAATCATAAATTGTTAAAATTATATTTCGACAGCTTAGTGCTCTGATTATCCAGTGAGATCCTGGATATTATCCTTTGTAAGTAAGTTAGTATCCTGGCCTGAATACCTTGTATCCTGGATACTTTGTTTCCTGGATAATATCCAAGGATAATTTAGCCGTGTTTTCCAGAACTTCATACATGGTATTATTGAATGTTCATGACTGACTTCATCTACTGATTCAATTTTGATCCTCTGAATCAGCAATGGGATCTTCGTGAGATCGATTCAATCCATTTTCGTATTAAATGACAAAGATTTCTAACCTGGCCTTATTTGTACCTGAAACTCATCACTTTTAATTTTCAAGCGTATAAAATATATGACTACGACCTACGTCCACTTTATCATTTACCGCATGAGAGGACAGTCATGAAACCCAAATAAATTTAGAGGATTCTTCTTCATTCTTCGGCGTCGGGAAAGCAGCTGAACCGCTCTCACGTGAAGGAACCGTGGTGTCGGTGAATTAGTAAAAAGCCAGTTTCATAATTACATAATTAGACTAATCAGTGTTTTCAATCACTGAAGACCCTGCTTTCTCTCTCGTGCGTTTTAAATTTTATCGTTCAGTTGTTCTGAGTAGTAGAATTTCACCAGGAACTTGTCCAATGATTAAGCTGTCTTCAGCGAGGTAAAATTTACAGCATTGTCAAATGTCAAATAGGATCAAAATCAGGTGGCTAAAAAACCTGGTCAAAATAATGATTCGATCATGATAATTACTTTGTAATGATAATTACTTAGATTACTCGATACGCCCCAGAAAATTGGGTTTCTGTCTGGAAATTATCAAATTTTGGTGCTTCGGTTGTAACAAGTTGAAAAATGCCATACTTGATACCGTTATTGTCTGGCTTCTTTAAGTTTACAGAAATGGTGATACCTAATCACCAGACTGGAGGCTGGAGAGTTTCTTTAGATCTCGATCAATCTTTGTGTTCTTGTTACATGAGACTTATTTGTTTTAAAGAAGTGAGCCTTACTTCAAGTTCACTTCAAGTTATTTGATATTTACTTCTGCCAAAAATGATCCAACGAAATAACGTCGATTGATAGATTTCCCTTTTTAAACGACAGTCGTTGAACTGAAGAGGTATGCATTAATCAACATCGGCTTTATGAATGCTGCAGACTCCGAGTCTACGACTACAGGATTGTATCTTGTAACATCGAATTCTGTTATCAACCATTATATAATCGCATCACCGTCCACTTTATATTTTCACGCCCACCACCACTATCAGTTCTCAACTCCACACGGATATGGTAACTTGGTTACATCCTGATGTTTCCTCTCTTAACGACTTATGACTCAGTTCGTGAAGATGGGCCCAAAGAATTAATCACGATGGACCTGATGATTTAATCTTACCGGTATAGATCGCTGCACCTGACCATCGCACTAATACAATGCATCGGAACAATTTCGTAACGCACAAAAATATGGTACACGAAGTTGTTCTATGAATAGAAGTCTTAGGGCTATGGGTAGAACTAGAAGTGGGTGAGGAGACCCAACAATGTTATGAAAAGTTGGTAACATAATATGTGCACGGTGGTGAAGTTATTTATGGTATACAGCTGCTGCAACTAAAATCTTATTGTAATGTTGGGGAGGACCTAGTCCCCATATCCCCGTATGTTCCTAGAGTCCAGCTTACGTGTTCCTAAGTTGTCATAGCTAATAGCTTAGTTTAGTTAGACCTTGAAATAATACTAATAATAATCTATATCCTAAATCCTTATCATTTATAGTGTTGGACCCTGAAGTGTGCATGTTTATAATTTCGAGGGGAGTTTGTCAAAACAACGAAACATGTCCACATTCCACAACAGTACTCCTTTATAAAGGAGTATTGTTACTGTTAGTGTTATAAATAACACTAACACTAACAACCCTCTCTCGTAGCATGGCACCCTCCTTCACCAACATAGAGACTTTCTACATAGTGTACTTCATCCTAATCCTGGCAGTGGGTGTGATCTGTCACGTGTTGATCTTGCTGGCGTTTATCCTCAACCCTTGTGTGAGACGAAGTGTTAGCAACCTCATATTCGCTAGTATTGCTGTGGCCGACAGTTGTACTATTTGTTGGACTGTTCCCTTGTCGCTGGTTTCTAGGGTGAGTTCCTGATTGTTTAATTAGTTACCCTTTCAGTTTATTTACTCAAATGTTTTCGTAACCGTTAGATATGAGAATAAGTGATTTCAGAATTGTATTTTAAATTGTATCTTAGAATGAGTAGTACAATTTGAGCCCTCCTCTGGCTCCTCTCCCCTCCCTCCTCTCCCCTCCCTCCTCTCCCCTCCCTCCTCTCCTCTCCCTCCTCTCCCCTCCCTCCTCTCCCCTCCCTCCTCTCCCTCCCTCCTCTCCCCTCCCTCCTCTCCCCTCCCTCCTCTCCCCTCCCTCCTCTCCCCTCCCTCCTCTCCCCTCCCTCCTCTCCCCTCCCTCCTCTCCCCTCCCTCCTCTCCCCTCCCTCCTCTCCCCTCCCTCCTCTCCCCTCCCTCCTCTCCCCTCCCTCCCCCTCATACATAGTACCATCTCAGTTTAATAGAGGATGGCCCTGGAATTTTACAGGACAATGTGAACGAAGGACCGACGTGTAATTTCAGTGGTGTCCTGGACAACTCTGTCGCTGTATGTAGCATGTGGACACTTGGACTATATGCTCTAGACAGGTTTGTCTCCAAACGCAACGACATTTTTTTGAAAATAAATTTTCACAATAACATAACATAAATGAATAAGAAAGCATATTTTACTAGTTCTACTTATTTAATAGTAATTTTAAAACCTATGACGTGTTAACACAAGTTCACAGTTACACTACACCAGGTTGATCTACGTAATGTACCCGCTGAAGTACCACACCAAGATGAACCGAAGGAAGGCAATGTTCATGTTACTCGGTATCTGGGTTTACTCCACTGCTCTGTCCCTCCCTCCGGTCTTCGGATACAACAAATACAAGTAATTAGCTGATCAATTAATTAATTAACTTCCACAGTAAAATTGACTTTAAAATACATGTTAATAAGAAAATCAGGCACATGGCCGCTGAGTGTACGCTTTAGGAATAGTATGAACCATGAAATAATAATCTGCTTCTAATTGTTGATTAATAATTAATTACCTGGGGACCCCAGGCTAGTTATTATATTCATGTTCATAATCATATGAACGCCGAATAGAGATTCGGCGGAATGACAGGCTGAGCGCCGCCCAGTAAGTAATTAAGTGATTAACAAGTGATTATAAAAATTCCCAGGTTCAGTAAGAACACCTATACATGTGGAATTGGAAACCCTGAGGGCAGCTATTTCCTGCTTTTCTGCATCGGAGCCTTTCCTATTCCTCTAGCAACCATCTGTATTTCTTACATCGTCATATATATCATCGCTAGGTAAGCCATGTACTGTACTACCATCTGTATTTCTTACATCGTCATATATATCATCGCTAGGTAAGTACTGTACTACTTAGTAAACTATTCACATACTTGCATGTAGCGGGTTAAGAGCTCATTTTCCTGTGCCATTTTTTGTGCAATACCTATTAGTAATCTATTATTATTAATACCAATTACCAATCATGATGGCCCCTTAACACATACTTTCTCATTTCCTAAAAGGGATCATCAAATAGTTTCACTTTCACTTTCACTTTGTTTTGATCTCCTATGGTGCTGTTCAGGGAGAACAGCAGGAGAGTTAGTAGTCTGTGTGAATCACTGTACGACGGAAGTGAAAATCTCATGAAGAAGGCAAAATCCCAGTAAGTTTAAAGAACAATTGATCTTTCTTTTACTTTAACTTCTACATTTATTGAACTGCCACGAAACATTAAAATAGACGAAAACGAACAGTTTTTAAGAAAGAATTAATAACATAACATTCTGTTATAAATATAATGCTTTTGGACACGAAGGGAAACACAAAACGTAAAACTACATCATTAGAAAAAAATTATTTGTTATATAGTAGTGTTGAAAGTATTAAAACATCCTGTTATATTTTCACTAAGTATAACTTTCAGCATCAAGTCAACAGCGGTGGTCAGCGCAGTTATCATTTGCTCCTTAATATGCCTCCTGCCTGTCTTTATCATAGGCATATACTATGCCATAGCTCAACCTTCGGAGCAGGAAGTGGAAGATCGTAAGTTTACTAACAGTTGCTAAGGGTTACTAAGTTACTAAGTTGCTAAGGGTTACTAAGTTGCTAAGGGTTACTAAGTGACCAAGGGTTACTAAGTTGCTAAGGGTTACTAAGTTGCTAAGGGTTACTAAGTTGCTAAGGGTTACTAAGTTGCTAATGGTTACTAAGTTGCTAAGGGTTACTAACAGTTGCTAAGAGTTACTAAGTTGCTAAGGGTTACTAAGTTGCTAAGGGTTACTAACAGTTGCTAAGGGTTACTAAGTTACTAAAGGGTTACTAAGTTGCTAAGAGTTACTAAGTTGCTAAGGGTTATTAAGTTGCTAGGGGCAATGGGTATTTCAGTACTGTTAAATTGTTTTTTTTTTCACTCAAAGGTTTGTTAGAAAGTTAGAAGGAGGCTGCATAGGTTATATGATTTGGGCGTTTAACCAAATACGATATGCTTACATACTATGATTTAGCAAGCCCTTGTGAACTGTATATTTTTCCAAACTCATTACCGGTTTAAACACAATATGGTGCATATAATACACTAAACGAGTGTATTATTCTTTTCAGATAAGACAGTATACAGTATACTGAACCAGATAGCAACAGTGTTGTTTTTCTTAAACTGTAATGCAGGCACAATAATTTTCATCTCCTGCAACAAGCAACTCAGAAAGGTAATTATGATATTCAAATCTCGTAAACACCTTTTAAAAATCATGTTTATCATCATTCATGTATACTTTAGAATAGCAACAAATAATTCAAAAAGATAAATTATGATTGTAATCTCCGCTTAACTACCTAGCTATTATTGTATAAATATAAAATCTAGCAAGTTTCTCATCCGGCAATTATCGCTTAATGGTTATTTAGAGGTTAGTCAAAGGTTATTCGAGAGTTGCCTAAGGGTCGCTTAGTGCACGTTAAGGGTCACTTAAACGATCATCGACGGATTACCAAATTGACTTATAACCTAATCCTAACGTAAGATCTAGTTTGTCTTTTGGTATCAGCAGGCTCCCGAAATAGCCTGATCTCACAGCCTATTAACCATTATCATTAGCATGATGATTAGAGATAATGTTCCTACAACAAGTCCACACATTCAATCCTAGAGGTCGGTGAGAAGGTCGGGGACTATCACTGGTGGGTTTGTAACGGAGATAACACAGGGCCTTGTCCCTCACAGTGACATTCAGGGGTCGGATGGTCTGGTAACAGTGCTGCCTCCCTCTTTTCACTGTTTCCTCCTTCACTGTCCCTGTCACTATCTCAATATCTATCTGACGGTCTGGGGCGTAGGTGGGCACGTTCTCACTTGCCAGACTAGTAGAGGCGCTGTAAAGTACACATGTGTGAGTGTAGCAGTGGTTGTAGCACCTCCTTGCTTCCTCGTACTCTAGGAGTCCTTTGTCGTACGCAGATGATATGATTTCGCTGTCGTTTCGCTCGAGGTCGATGAAAAAACAGTACATGCAACACTTTTCATTGCCAAATGTGTTCTCGGTAGGATCTTCCGTATTTAAGGGCTCAACAGTTCTTACAAAGTCGTCTGTTAAGTACCCGCCCGTATTTATCAGTATCCAGAGGTTTTGTAGTTCCAGAGAAGGTACTAATGCAGGGTGCCAGGGAGGTGTGCTAGTCGCTGTGAAGTACTCTGATTTAATCCTCTTGTTGGGATCAACAAACCGTTTTGCAGCCTGATAGCTGTCCTGAGGCGGCACAACTTTGTTTAAAGCGTTCTGGTATAGTCTTTTGGATAAATCAGATCGACGTTTTTGGAAGACAGAGCTTCTACCTTCAGAGATCTCCTTGTTTTTTATGTTTCTGTCGGGTCTACAGAGAACTGAATTCAAGGTCGTGCAGAAAATGGACAGAGTAGCAAAACCAATTAGTGACATAATCTTTAAAAACTGTAAGGTGGTAGTTATTAAACTAATGGAATGTAAATAATAAATAGGAATCATTGTTAACATCAAGAAGGATTAAATTACGACCAAGACAAAAAACACAAGCTAAGGGATCGTTCAAATATTATGTAATCAGCTGATGGGGAGGGGGTTTCCCAATGATATTGATTACGCTAGTGTAATTTTTACACAATAGCTATGTGTAAAACTGATTAATGAGGGGGGGGGGGGGGGTTAAAAATCGGCCCAAAAGTGATTACGTAATACGTAAACCCTTATGACAGGCACTGATCAATAATGTCAGGACGTTCATGAACAAACACAATTATAAGATTGAACAAACGAAATTATTAGCAGAATTAACACAATGTGCATAAAAATAGAGATCTAGGACATGGCAGCTACGAAACGATCACTGAAAAGTCGAATGTGTACAAATTAGGGTTTGCAGAAGGGAAGGCATATCTAAAGCGATACAATTACTCAAAGATCAGTGATCACGGGCAAGTTTACAAATTTCCAGTCTAGCAGACAGGACCGTAGACAGGAGTAATCGCCAAGGGACGAGATAAGATAGAAAATAAATCAGATGACATCATTTCTATTTCCGGGGTCGTCTTCCTTGATGGGTTGAGATTGAGTGCAGCCAATAGACCGTGGACTGGGGTAATTGAGTGGGGTACAACACCGGAAAGTAGCTAGGGAAAGATGATAGAATTTACCATTTATCGCAACCCGATACATGGTAACAGATTGAGCTGTGGTCGAGCAAGTTTCTTTAAGTAGGCTGTTTAATGCCTTTGCGGCAAGAGATTTGTCAGAAAGTGTTCCATTCTTCGTTCATGTTATTATCATTCAGCGGTCCGTCGTGCGTGCGCCGTGCATGGCACGTAAAAACAGGCAATGAAAGATAGCAAGTCTATGTTTTGACAAGTCTCGCTGGTACATGGTAGTTGAGGTGGGCAAAAGTAAGGAAGAACTTTAATGTCTATACGTGTACTGTATCCTCTGCTTATGGCAAAGTTTTATCAAAGCTCAAGTCGAAAATACGGAATTAACCTCGTAAATTTGTTTACTTTTGACGTCATCATGCATACACGGGCAGAATTTTAAAATATCAAAGTTTAAACTGATGAGCCGATATGCGTATTTATAGTCGATTGAGATTAGAAAAATTCGCTAGATTATTACAACGTCATTAAGCTGAACACTTTATTGGCAAGCAGTTTATTCTATTTTAGATTATTCTAGCTGATTTTAGATTCTTCTAGCTAATTCTATTTCATAGGAATTGTTATCTCTCTTTCTGTAGAAAAAACTGTTCACCAATAAAGTTTTAAGCTTGTTGACGTGATTGTATAAATGCCAGAAGTAATATTTGGAACTATTGCTCAATAACTCCAGGAGAGCATTAGGAATATAGGAGTACCTAATGCTCTCCTGGTCCCTGGAGTTACCCTCCTCCGTTGGGTTTGCTTAAAATGTGATCTGAGCGGATACTGATCCTAGATGCATACGACAAAAATAACTACTGGTAAAGATTTTTAAGACAACACGATAAAAAACATAGTTAAAATTAAATCATTGTTCGGTTTGACTGCGATCCGATATGGTCTTACCTGGGGACCTCAGGCTATCATGTTCATAGACTTAGAGATTCGGCGGAATGACAGGCTGCGGAATGACAGCGCAGCTCAGCCCAGTAAATATGGTCTAGTGGTTATAATTTATACAATTGAATTCCATATAAGCTGTATTGACCAAGGTTATCCTAATTGATCAAATCATGATATGACACTTTCAGTGAATCAGTGATGGTTGTTAGAATTTATCGGTGTCAAATCATGTATCAAAATACCTCGCAATGAAATATAATTATTGATAATGAGTAAAAGGGTCCTGCATAGTGGGACAATCTATAAAAATGTAAAATATAAAACTCTGATTTTAAAATACGCGAGCAGCAAAGGTAGTAAAAGTTTTACTTCTAAAATCCTAGTTTATCGCACAAATCGCGTAACTTATGTATTTTAAAAGTGACACATTGATATATCAATATGTTAATATTTTTACGCAAGCTTGAAAATTTTCACGGGTCAAATTGATCCGACCACGATTCAGCGGTTATTTTATGGTCACTGGCGAATTAAACATCTGAAGAAGATGTATATTGTATATTGTATCCGTGTGGAAGGATGGGGACAAAACTTCTGAAGATGAGTTAGAATGATGAGTCAGGATGATAAGTAAGGATGATGCAGATTGCAAAGCGAAGATGATTTTTATTCTTTATACGACGCGTCTGATCTGCTTCACGATTCCAGGACCGGTACATGACTGCAAATACGTTGCAGTAAGTGTGTATAATTTAATATTCCGTGACAGGCTCACGGTTGGCGCATAATCCATTGTAACGAGCATTATAGGAAAGTACACTACGACATGAATAAATATGCACTATATTGAGTTACAATATTGTCGTGATGACTTTATAACCCGAGAATTACCAGGCAATACAGGGTATACTAAAATGTGAGACGAGACGGAAGAGTGACATTAAGAAGCTTCACCAGTCTACTGTCAAGTCCGAACACCAGTTAGTAGTTGCTATATTATTATTATAATAATTGCAATTTACTTATCTTTGCTTTTTGCTGTACTCTTTATTTACATTTTCTAATTTTTCCGTCCGATTCAACTTCCTGCACATTCTTTATTCCTTCTACAATCTACATTCTAAGAAATGGATAATGTTTTTAATATATTATTCTTTGCTGCGAGTTATCGATTGTTTTTACAGGAGATCGAGGACAATATCGAGCATGAGATCTCCTCTCAAAGGAAGAACCAACTCCAAATCTAATATATTCAGTGTACCCTACATAGCAGCTACTAGCTAGTGGTAGTACTCTGTACTGACTACTGCCCCCTCTTTACAAAGCATACCCTACTGCTATACATCGTAATTTGAAATTATAATGTATAATTTATAATACATTTGTTATATTAATATATAGCATATCAGCTACTTGATATGGTACCGGTAGTGACATCAGATTCAGACATAATATATCATACCCTTTATATCAGTGATCACTAGACAGTGTTTGTTTCGATCTATCAGTATCATGATCGACCTATTATATATCCTGTTCTCTAGTGTCCATAACAAGACCACTTAATCCAATCAGAATATTTTCACTTTTATAATCACTCAAACACTCATAATTCTGAAAACGATTTCAGATTTACACATGCAATATGTATTCTGAAAGCTCCTAGCTGACAATACAAACTTTGATCGTATCAATTATATGTTTCAACAACCTCCTCCAAGTCCAACTCATAATTATATTTATATCGTACTTCTGGCGGGAAAGGACCTTTGTGAAAAACATGACTAACGTTCGTCCACTCTCTGAATTGGAATATGTATTGACAGGTGGCGCCGTCTCGTTAGCAGCTAGTGCAATATGATTCAATTTCATTATGGTGGAAAAACTTTTAAATTATTTTATCACAAGAAGCGAATTTAGATTATAGCGGGGGGGGGGGGGGGGGATGGGGGTCACTACACCTTTTTATACACATTTAACATTTTAAATTTTTTTTACACTACACTTTAACATTTGCCTTTTTTTGTGTATGGTGTAGTGAAAAGTGTAGTAAAAAAGGTACGCTAAATTACACTTTTTACTTTTTTACACTTATCGTCTCAAAATCTTCTTTTTCCTTTTATTTTCCCATCAGATTTTCACATAATACATTTCCAAAGGCAAAACAGGGGTAAAACATACTCTTTGTGAGACAAAAATGTCACTGAAAGTGAATTACACTTTTTACTTTGTAGACTATTTTACACTACACTTTTAGTTTTAGCCTTTTTTAATTTCATGCATGGTGTAAAAAAGTTGACCCCCCCCCCCCCCCCCCCCATAATGGCGGGCCAGATAAATGCTTTTTAACATGCAAGATAACGAAATGGTCTAGCCTTCCTGATCCTCATTGCTTTTATTCATGGGTGATATGTTACATGCTACGGCAGCGTTTTTAAAGACAGAAACAACCGTTTTAAGGGCTTGCGTGGCACGGTATTGATTGTTTGTATGTAATTGACGATTTTAAAAATGTAGATGTGATATTTACCAAATTAAACACTTGAAGTATGAATCATGTTACAATTGAATTCAGCAGTTTATATTTAATTCTTTATACAGAAGTTAAATCTTAGATTACCATATTGCCTACGCCCTACACCATTTAAATTTAATTAACTATGTACATAGTCATACTAATATAACAGAAGTTTAGACTTATTGTAAACCGCCAATTTATGGTTTATTACATCTTCAACTAACTAAAAAATATCATTTTTGTACTATAGTAAATAGTCTTGTTAACTTTGATTCAGGATAGCTGATATTTAGTTCAACTCCAAATATAAATGTGGTTTTTAAGTTAATAATCATTAAGATCCGTCTCCCCTTTAAATATGCACTTGAACTTGAAGTAGGTGGTGGCATTTTTTATCGTTAACGAAGACTCAGATAATCAATCACAAGTTTTATTATTATATAGTCAGTGTAACGGTAATTAAATTATTTTATATTTGACATACTTTTAATTCATACCGTAAAATTACAGATTGTTAACCTGCTCCTACTTTTGATTGATTTTAAATACATGAATTATTATTCAAAGGTGCAATATGACTGTTTTATTCAAATCTGACATAAGCAAGATTGAAAACAACATTAACAATCTAAACTCCATAGTCCATACCCAGGGGTGGTAAAGTTACTAAAATACTAATTAATGTGGAATGTGCCCGTAGTAATACTAATTGTACTAATTACTTCTGGTGCAAAGCCCGCTTCACACGTATACCTATGAAACATTACTATGCTTTAAATCAATATGACAATAAAGTATTATGTAACCAACGTTAAAAATTATGTAACGAATAATTTACTATAATACTGTACAGCTTTATACACACTTCATCCAAAAATAAATTATCTGATATATGGTTTCATGTAAAAACTAGTTAAAATCTGAAGTACCGCGCGCTCTTGTACACGCATAGCACGTTCTTTTGTAAATGTACACGCACAGCACAGGACGCAAACAAATCACTGCATTATCGCATATAACAAAGCCAGTTTACTTAACTACTAAACAGTTTCCTAAAATGTCTGACATTAACATAATATTATTTATTAATTATTAACATTGAGCTTTACGGATCAAACTACAAAATTACACAAGCTTTGGAGCTATTCTGAGTTCCAGGGGTTGCAGGGATCACCGGTTTTTCTTCTTTTTTAGGCTTTTTCTTCCAAAACATGAACTTGCTCGGCTCTTTTTGGGATTTTGACGGAGCCGGTTCTTCTGCTGGCTGAAGGGCAGATAAATTTATAACAGTTTTGAAACAAAATTTCATGAAAATTCACAATTTTAAACGATAAAAAATTTCACCATAATTTTGCATTGATCGTGATTCACATACCATCATCCAAAGGGATTATTTTAAGTCCAACTACAAACCTTAGGGTTAGTCCCGGAAGTGGTCGGTTCATCCTTTGTTATCTCGTCGTCCTTCTTCTTCTTCTTCTCAGATGGCATCTCTCCCACCAACGTCTTCACGGGTTCTTCCTTCTTGTCTACTTTTTCATCTTCTGTCTCATCTTCTGTTTCGTCCTCGTACTCCCCTGAAACAATGTCTGTTAAAACTTATCGGGGGAATCTTGATCACGTTTCACTCTCATGCCTTCAAAAACAAGTGAACCTGGCCCCAGATATATATATATATATATATATTTCGTTGCTGTAGCCTGTACTACTATATATGGTATGATTTATAATTATAATTTTTTAATGGAGTAGTCGCAATGAAACATAATGCTTATATTGGCATTGCTAATATTATAAATTTGAAGCTAACGAAAAAAAGTTCGCGACAATAATTCTATACTAGGATACTTTCAATCAAAATATTTAAAAACCTTCTTCGTCAGTTTCAGTTTCATACTCGGATGACTCCTCAACAATAGGCTGATCAGTTATTTTAGAAGCAACTTCCTTCTTTCTGGCGGACTCTGGTTTCTTGTTTGCATCCGTTTCCTTGGTAACCGTTTCCTTGGTTAAAGGTTCAGATTTTGACTGCTTCACCTCCGAGCTGAAAAATAAACATTCAGTCAAAACTAATATAAACTTATATAACTGTTAGTTACCGAACACATTTCGATAAATTTTGATAAATATTAACTCGAAATTAACCAACCAAGCAACCAGATTTCTGACAAGTGACAAACTTATTAACAGTAATTTTGATGGCAGTAAGGAAAGATGGAAGATCTGTTAACGCATTTGAGCTACTATCTAATCTATTCTAAAGAAAGGACATACCCCATTTTTTCTTTTAAAAAAAAGAGAGGCTGGGCCAAGATAGCCCACGAGAGGATAGCATTGAGATGCTCTGCCTACCTCTGGGGTGTGGCAACCCTGGGGAAGGTTGCCGGTGAAATCAGAGTGAATGGTGGAGGATGGTGTAAAAAGTGACATGAGTCAAAATGATACGCATACCCCTTGAATTGTAAAGGACTTATATTATTATCATATAAATTAAACTAAGGTACTTTTTACAGTTGAAGTCGGTGTTCTAGTTTTAAACAGTTCCTCAATCCGAACGTTGGATGAAGAATGGGCGTCAAGTTAAGCTGGGCAAACAAAAAAGGTCGAGTCGATTCGTCTCCATAGTAGACGACGACGACAATACACGGCGCCTCATGTCAAACTGGGCAGTCGCTACGCCATTATTTACCGGTCAAGTTTAACTTTGAAGTCAGGTTCTGAAACTGGCCCAAGAAACTCAATAGTAAGCAGTGTGCTGGAACTTCACCAGCGCCTGCAACTCTGGTACGTGTCAAGTAGATATAATATAGTTCTTGCGTAAAGTTAAAGGTCACGTGATATTCTTGACCAACATGTGCGTCGTCAGTCGCAGAAGTAGGTCATGTGATACTCCCGCAGACTTCCCCGGCATCATCTCCTAGGAGGGTTGCCACACCTCAGAGGCAGGCAAAGTATCTTGTCACCTAGACCCAGCTTCTCTCAACAGCAAAAAAACCACTTTGTAGATCCTGACTTTGGTAGACAAGGTGCAGGGTTCTATCAAGATTTGTTTCTGGGAATATCTCAAAGTAAGATACCATTATTGTGCATTAAAGATATTGATGGAGATAGTCATATAACAATATCAAAAGCTTAAAAGTAAAAAGCGGTATTATTGTGTCGTATTTACAAGGTGTGCTGAAAGTCAGGCGCACAAGCTTGATAATAATTAAGTGCCTTGTGACGTAAAATCACCAACCTAAAAGCCAAGATTAACTGGAAAGAGTGCTCTATTCAGAGAAACAATAATCCTCTCCAGCAGTATTCTTATCTTGTTCTGATAACGCTTGTTTATCATGTTGAATTACACCAAGTACGCGAACTATACCTCGTACGGAATCCACAACGACACAGAAAGATACTCATGGGCTGGCTACCATCTCTTCGTTTGTCTATCATCCTTCTTCAGAGATACTCTCATTCTCTATGCATCTATTCAAGGCTCTTTCAAACTTAACAAGATCTTAGTCACAATATTTCATCATATAGCAGTCTCGGATCTGGCGTATGCTCTATTCAAAGTTCTTCCAGCAGCTATTTCATTGCTAGCCAATTCCTGGATCCTAGGAGACGACCTCTGCTATGTTACAGCTTACTTTGGCTATTCCATTTACATAACAGGTATGTTGCACATAGCAATGTTGACATCATGTAAGCTGCTTCTTTTAAGGTATCCTCTCCGAGTAACATGTTGGCCAAGGATGACCTTTAACCAGGTATGCTGCTACATCTGGATACCTCCCCTTATCGCACCTCTACTGATACTAGCCATTGATAAAGATGGCGTGCAATTTGACTACAGAATTTACTATTGCGTGTGTTGTTTCAGCGCTAATGTGTGGGATATTGTATCACCCATAATATCCATAGTATTTCTTATCGTTCCAAACATGGTCACAATCGGGACAACCATTCCGACCCTGAAGTACCTAGCTAGTGCCATGACATCAGCAAGACGAACTCGAAGCAGAATTCCCCGGCAAGGGGCCTTGACGGTGTCCCTTACAGCTGCTGTCTATATCATCTCTACTCTTCCTGTAGCTGTATACCACTTGGGATATGGTTTTGTGAACGAGGATCAATCAGGAATGTTCCATGTAACTTTATACAGGGGAGCTTTTTTCGTTTTAATAACTAATATCATGTCTAACTTTTATATTTACACCCTGACGATTAAGAGTTTTAGAAGTTTCCTTCTGTCAAAGATTGGGTTGGTTATACCAGTCACCTTGAGCATCTCGAGAAACATCGCACCCGCAGGTGAAATTATTAGCGTGTTTCTATTTATATTCAGCATGTAGTATACATTCTACATAATTATATTGCAAGTCAAATTAAATTCATACGCCAATGAATAATATTCAATTTCTGAATTTGTATAGCCAATTACAAAAAAATGCTGTCTTCATTTCATGACTTTCCAGAGGCTGGTGGTGAAAGAGCATCAAGAAGAAGCAACATACTGGTCATGAGACGCCGGACTAAAGGAGCAGGAACACAGGTCCACACTCCACAGGAGCAACACTAGATTCCTAACAGCCAGTCCGGACATACCTTATTGTGCAGGATGGGGTGCCAGAAGGTGCAATTCAGCAATCAGCACCCTGAGCAACAATATCCAGCCTCTCCTTTTTGGATTATTAAATTATTATTGACCTAAATTTGGGCTTTACAAAGCAAAATTGAATAAATATTAATTTTGGCTTGAAAAAAATCGGAACAATATCATCTCTTGGGACATTTTGATTAAGTTTAATACATTCATGTTAACTTTTAAGTTCTGCTGATGTCCATGAAATATGTTAATAAGTCAGTAAACAAATATCCGGGCTTGTTTTCCTGACACCAATTCATGTCACTGCGAAACAATTATACTCTGATAAAATTAAACAATAAATTGAAAGGTTGATTTCATTATTGAAAGTTAAATCGCATAATATATATTTTTGAAAACAGGATACACAATCCAAAATTAAATACGACCGAGGCTAAGAAATGTGAACTGTCACATCTCACTCTGAACCTGCGGATCAGATCCAACCTCAGGATCAACTTCATTCTTCCTCGAGATTTTCTTACAACAACCAACGGGTGACCGACAACTGAACCCAATTGAACCCAGTTCCCACTAACCAATCAGCTTAATTGGTTAGGGTTAGGGTTAGAGTTAGGGTTAGTCTAAATTGACTAAATTGACTAAATTGGGTTCAGGTGTCCGGTAGCCCCCGTGTACTAACGCGGGCCCTTACATCCTCATTAAACCAAACTAAGATAAGAGGGTTGGTAGCTGCCATTAATGTGGGTATTCCCAAGTTTACTGCATAAGACACATGACAGAAGTCTACTCTATAATCAGGTAGGACCTGCGCATTTCGTGTTCGCAGTAACAGTACTATTGTGAATATGACCATGATTAAGGAGGTGAAGTTAATGATCATGATAGCTCGGCATCCTTTAAATTTCTGAACAATTCTTTGCAGCGGTGTTTTCCGTTTACTTCCATCGGTAGGAGGAAGCACTGTGTTATTGATTAGTTTGCTTTGCTTGATAGCGCTAGCCAGGGAAGCAATCGCCCAAACCGATACCAAAACCGAGATAAAAGCATGAACATACATTGGCAAGGGTAATAAATAGGAAAGTCCTGAAATATTTAAGCTCCTCTCTTGATCCCTAAGGGCCACTATCTTTGCCACAAGACAAGTGCCTGAACACATGAAGTATCTGACATTTCCCAAGTCCTCTGTCAGGCTCCAAATTGCTACCACAAATTCAAAGATTGTCACCAATCCAAGCCAGACGTACACATGTCTCTTCTTCAAACGGTGAAAAGGCCACTGGATCCTGATGGCGCGGGTCAGTGAGAGCAGAGCTACTGATGCTAAAGAAGTGGTCATACTCATGGCAAGAACTACAGTTGCTACACTTGAGATATCCGTTCTGTTCACTAGGACACTAACCATGCTTTTAGTCTGGAAATGTGTGATTGCGACTACGACAGGTCTAAAGATATTTGTCAGCAAGTCTGATATAGCAAGGAGCCGATACAGACTGTTAGGAATGGTGGGAGGTAGTTTCCAGTAGTGATAGAATACTATGGGGTTCAGTATGGTAGAGAGGAGGAAGAAACTGATCAGAAGAGCTCCTGCAAGATAATCCAGAGCACGCGTGGTATCATAGGACATCTCCAAGCTTCTAAATACTTTTGAGTTGTTCTTTATCAACTCTATAATCGCCATTTTTCTTCTTTTGCAGTTATTCTGTGCAGTAGAAATTTAAATCATCTTTATCGAGGTAAATAGATAAGTAACACGATATTTGTCACAGAAGGAAAAAGGCTGACAAGAGACAGAAAGTACATAGTTATGAACAGAATACAATAAATCTAAAGATCGCAGCTGAATTAGCTATTATAACCACTTGATAATGATTCTTATTGATATATTTTAGAGTTAAGCAAATCAATTAACATAAGCTACATAATCAATTAACATAAGCTACATAATCAATTAACATAAGCTACAGCAGCAATCGCCAATCTCGCAGATTTCAGCCCAAGGTTTCTTATAGCTTTGCAAAAGAAAGGATAGATAAACAAACAGTTGAAACATGGTAAATTCACTAAATTGACTTTGAGCGGTTTGTTGTATTCCAATTGTGGTTAGTTGGTTTAAGGATAACATACACAATTTGAACACACTAGATTCGTTAAATACTAGCCCAAAGTACATAATTAGTAAACTTTGTCGTAATTTCTTGGTTCCAACTGGAGTGATTTGGGGATTATTGTTTCCTACCCAAATCCTAGCCACAGCAGCTGTTACCGGCTAAGCACCGAACTATAATCAGAAGCCGAGATATCTTGAAATTAGTATTGTGATTGCTGCAAGTAAATGCTTAGAAATAGGGTGTGGCCTAACAACTTAACAACCTGATGACTGGGGACTTTGAAACTCCACTCGATATGTCAATTCTACAAATTTTGATGCCCGAGTTGAGCTCCTAACTCCAATCAGAAGCAGAGTTATTTTGATTTTAAGAACTGAATTTCAACTGACCGTAAAATATATACCCGTTAAATAATGAATCAAACGGTTTCTGAAAAAATGCATTAAAAACGAACCGCATCACCATATTATGCCTTATTTTATAATCTCGTTGCTGACTAATAACTTGTCCGTAATCGATAATTAAACTGATAAAGTAGCATAATCGTCGGTAAAAACTTTTATAAACAATATTTACATATATTTATATGATCTGCAGCATGTAGACAGCTAAATACTTGTAGATTTTATTTTTTATTTTTCAGTGGATCCCCAAAAATGTTTAAAAAACGATAGCGCCATCAAACAGCAAATAGTAGCGGTTACAGCGCTTAAAATCAAAATAACTCGGCTTCTCATTGGAGTTAGGAGCTCAACTCGGGCAGCAAAATGTTCAATTATCACATTGAGTGGGGTAAAGCATAATTTTAAAGTCTTCAGACAGTCGGGTTGTTCACTTATTATGAAAAACAGCGAGTATGAAGAGTAAATTAGACAGCTCAAATAAAATAAACGTCAAAAAAATTAATTCACAGCAAAAATAAACTCCGCGCAATAAACAAGATCTTCACATGATAAACCAACTCCGATATCTACAGTAAACAAGAACGCTAAGAACGGTAGTTAAGATGTGACACATGAGGCAGGTCTGACTAAGGAACAGAGCAGGTGCAGCCAGCTGATACCTAAGTTTTAAACATTGGGAACTGTCAATATTGTCGTTATCAAAGTAAGATACCATTATTGTGCATTAAAGATACTAGCAGGAACCCGTCAAACCTTTAAGACTGGTGTCAAGGCTCTTTGGTGGCCGGATCAGTTTCCTACCCTAAAGTCTCCCAGTAAAAATAATTATTACCTATATAATTCGTGTTTTTGACACCACTTGGGGGTCCAAATTTTGGGTACTAAAATTCTTATTCCTTGGCCGATTTTCGATTTTTTCATGCTGATTTGAAGGCCATTAAAGCATTTGAATCAGTTAAAAAAGTTTCAGTTTTATATTTTGTACGGTTTTTGCGGAAACCCGTGTTAAAGTTGATGCCGTGGTGTCAGTAAAATGGTGCGGATAAATAAATATATATATATATATATATATATCGTCTCGCTTTATATATAGTAAGATTGATGGAGATAGTCATATAACAATATCAAAAGCTTAAAAGTAAAAAGCGGTATTATTGTGTCGTATTTACAAGGTGTGCTGAAAGTCAGGCGCACAAGCTTGATAATAATTAAGTGCCTTGTGACGTAAAATCACCAACCTAAAAGCCAAGATTAACTGGAAAGAGTGCTCTAGTCAGAGAAACAATAATCCTCTCCAGCAGTATTCTTATCTTGTTCTGATAACGCTTGTTTATCATGTTGAATTACACCAAGTACGCGAACTATACCTCGTACGGAATCCACAACGACACAGAAAGATACTCATGGGCTGGCTACCATCTCTTCGTTTGTCTATCATCCTTCTTCGGAGATACTCTCATTCTCTATGCATCTATTCAAGGCTCTTTCAAACTTAACAAGATCTTAGTCACAATATTTCATCATATAGCAGTCTCGGATCTGGCGTATGCTCTATTCAAAGTTCTTCCAGCAGCTATTTCATTGCTAGCCAATTCCTGGATCCTAGGAGACGACCTCTGCTATGTTACAGCTTACTTTGGCTATTCCATTTACCTTACTCGGGATTATTATGACCGGGATAAAGTGGCGGGTTTAGGGTAATTTCGCCATATTTTTCCCGAACCACATTTTCACCGGTCGTTAATAAACCCGCCGACTCAGCTTTTAGGGTTCCCAAGGCTAGGGGTATGGGTGCTCATATTTTAATGGTTGTCTTATATTCACTAAAGAAGACTATTGGGACACTTGTTGTAGGTTTTTCGACTTCATTTGGCTAAAATTGCAAAAAATTCACCTTTTTGCCCAATTCTTGTCATATATCCTTATTGTCAAAGTTGATTTAAATACGCCAATTTTTAATTTCTTAGGTATTAACTATCTCTACATAATGAAATAGGACTCAAAGTAAAAGTAACAGTTAAATTAAAACTCGAATTAATTAAAACGGTCAATAACATAAATCAGTTTCATCAGTCATTTATTCATAATTCTAAACAATGTGAACGATGCATTCTTTCGAAGATTTTCTACAAATTGAGTCATAATGGTTATTTGATACACGTAAACATGTAATGCTAATTCAAAACAACGAATTTGCTAGATAAGAGTCTACTTTCAACAATTATTGATAATTCGACTTGTTTCACAAGTTTTAGCAATGCGAAAATTTCTGAACCTGCTTATCTCTAATAAGGAAATTTACATCTGAGACAAAATTTTTGAATCTAAAATTGAAAGGTTGGACACCGGTAAAATGGCGACCGGGAAAATGTGGTTGGTTTTGAGCAATTTCGCCATATTTTTCCCGAACCATATTTTAACCGGTCGTTAATAAACCCGTCGTAATAATCCCGAGTAAGGTACATAACAGGTATGTTGCACATAGCAATGTTGACATCATGTAAGCTGCTTCTTTTAAGGTATCCTCTCCGAGTAACATGTTGGCCAAGGATGACCTTTAACCAGGTATGCTGCTACATCTGGATACCTCCCCTTATCGCACCTCTACTGATACTAGCCATTGATAAAGATGGCGTGCAATTTGACTACAGAATTTACTATTGCGTGTGTTGTTTCAGCGCTAATGTGTGGGATATTGTATCACCCATAATATCCATAGTATTTCTTATCGTTCCAAACATGGTCACAATCGGGACAACCATTCCGACCCTGAAGTACCTAGCTAGTGCCATGACATCAGCAAGACGAACTCGAAGCAGAATTCCCCGGCAAGGGGCCTTGACGGTGTCCCTTACAGCTGCTGTCTATATCATCTCTACTCTTCCTGTAGCTGTATACCACTTGGGATATGGTTTTGTGAACGAGGATCAATCAGGAATGTTCCATGTAACTTTATACAGGGGAGCTTTTTTCGTTTTAATAACTAATATCATGTCTAACTTTTATATTTACACCCTGACGATTAAGAGTTTTAGAAGTTTCCTTCTGTCAAAGATTGGGTTGGTTATACCAGTCACCTTGAGCATCCCGAGAAACATCGCACCCGCAGGTGAAATTATTAGCGTGTTTCTATTTATATTCAGCATGTAGTATACATTCTACATAATTATATTGCAAGTTAAATTAAATTCATACGCCAATGAATAATATTCAATTTCTGAATTTGTATAGCCAATTACAAAAAAATGCTGTCTTCATTTCATGACTTTCCAGAGGCCGGTGGTAAAAGAGCATCAAGAAGAAGCAACATACTGGTCATGAGACGCCGGTCTAAAGGAGCAGGAACACAGGTCCACACTCCACAGGAGCAACACTAGATTCCTAACAGCCAGTCCGGACATACCTTATTGTGCAGGATGGGGTGCCAGAAGGTGCAATTCAGCACCCTGAGCAACAATATCCAGCCTCTCTAGGAAACTAAGGGCGGACAATAGCATCAATATTGTAATTTTATTTTTATCTCCTTTTTGGATTATTAAATTATTATTGACCTAAATTTGGGCTTTACAAAGCGAAATTAAATAAATATTCATTTTGGCTTGAAAAAAATCGGAACAATACCATCTCTTGGGACATTTTGATTAAGTTTTACATTCATGTTAACTTTTAAGTTCTGCTGATGTCCATGAAATATGTAAATAAGTCAGTAAACAAATATCCGGGCTTGTTTTCCTGACACCAATTCATGTCACTGCGAAACAATTATACTCTGATAAAATTAAACAATAAATTGAAAGGTTGATTTCATTATTGAAGGTTAAATCGCATAATATATATTTTTGAAAACAGGATACACAATCCAAAAATAAATACGACCATGACTAAGAAATGTGAACTCTGTCACATCTCACTCTGAACCTACGGACCAGATCCAACCTCAGGATCAACTTTACGCAATCTAACGACACCTCCATTCGTCCTCGAGATTTTCTTACAACAACCAACGGGTGACCGACAACTGAACCCAATTGAACCCAGTTCCCACTAACCAATCAGCTTAAATGTTTATGGTTAGGGTTGGGGTTAGGGTTGGGGTTAGGGTTGGGGTTATGGTTAGAGTTAGGGTTAGAGTTAGGGTTAGTCTAAATTGTCTAAATTGGGTTCAGGTGTCCGGTAGCCCCCGTGTACTAACACGGGCCCTTACATCCTCATTAAACCAAACTAAGATAAGAGGGTTGGTAGCTGCCATTAATGTGGGTATTCCCATATTTACTGCATAAGACACATGACAGAAGTCTACTCTATAATCAGGTAGGACCTGCGCATTTCGTGTTCGCAGTAACAGTACTATTGTGAATATGACCATGATTAAGGAGGTGAAGTTAATGATCATGATAGCTCGGCATCCTTTAAATTTCTCAAGAATTCTTTGCAGCGGTGTTTTCCGTTTACTTCCATCGGTAGGAGGAAGCACTGTGTTATTGATTAGTTTGCTTTGCTTGATAGCGCTAGCCAGGGAAGCAATCGCCCAAACCGATACCAAAACCGAGATAAAAGCATGAACATACATTGGCAAGGGTAATAAATAGGAAAGTCCTGAAATATTTAAGCTCTTCTCTTGATCCCTAAGGGCCACTATCTTTGCCACAAGACAAGTGCCTGAACACATGAAGTATCTGACATTTCCCAAGTCCTCTGTCAGGCTCCAAACTGCTACCACAAACTCAAAGATTGTCACCAATCCAAGCCAGACGTACACATGTCTCTTCTTCAAACGGTGGAAAGGCCACTGGATCCTGATGGCGCGGGTCAGTGAGAGCAGAGCTACTGATGCTAAAGAAGTGGTCATACTCATGGCAAGAACTACAGTTGCTACACTTGAGATATCCGTTCTGTTCACTAGGACACTAACCATGCTTTTAGTCTGGAAATGTGTGATTGCGACTACGACAGGTCTAAAGATATTTGTCAGTAAGTCTGATATAGCAAGGAGCCGATACAGAATATTAGGAATGGTGGGAGGTAGTTTCCAGTAGTGATAAAATACTATGGGGTTCAATATGGTAGAGAGAAGGAAGAAACTGATCAGAAGAGATCCTGCAAGATAATCCAGAGCACGCGTGGTATCATAGGACATCTCCAAGCTTCTAAATACTTTTGAGTTGTTCTTTATCAACTCTATAATCGCCATTTTTCTTCTTTTGCAGTTATTCTGTGCAGTAGAAATTTAAATCATCTTTATCGAGGTAAATAGATAAGTAACACGATATTTGTCACAGAAGGAAAAAGGCTGACAAGAGACAGAAAGTACATAGTTATGAACAGAATACAATAAATCTAAAGATCGCAGCTGAATTAGCTATTATAACCACTTGATAATGATTCTTATTGATATATTTTAGAGTTAAGCAAATCAATTAACATAAGCTACATAATCAATTAACATAAGCTACATAATCAATTAACATAAGCTACAGCAGCAATCGCCAATCTCGCAGATTTCAGCCCAAGGTTTCTTATAGCTTTGCAAAAGAAAGGAAAGATAAACAAACAGTTGAAACATGGTAAATTCACTAAATTGACTTTGAGCGGTTTGTTGTATTCCAATTGTGGTTAGTTGGTTTAAGGATAACATACACAATTTGAACACACTAGATTCGTTAAATACTAGCCCAAAGTACATAATTAGTAAACTTTGTCGTAATTTCTTGGTTCCAACTGGAGTGATTTGGGGATTATTGTTTCCTACCCAAATCCTAGCCACAGCAGCTGTTACCGGCTAAGCACCGAACTATAATCAGAAGCCGAGATATCTTGAAATTAGTATTGTGATTGCTGCAAGTAAATGCTTAGAAATAGGGTGTGGCCTAACAACTTAACAACCTGATGACTGGGGACTTTGAAACTCCACTCGATATGTCAATTCTACAAATTTTGATGCCCGAGTTGAGCTCCTAACTCCAATCAGAAGCAGAGTTATTTTGATTTTAAGAACTGAATTTCAACTGACCGTAAAATATATACCCGTTAAATAATGAATCAAACGGTTTCTGAAAAAATGCATTAAAAACGAACCGCATCACCATATTATGCCTTATTTTATAATCTCGTTGCTGACTAATAACTTGTCCGTAATCGATAATTAAACTATTAAAGTAGCATAATCGTCGGTAAAAACTTTTATAAACAATATTTACATATATTTATATGATCTGCAGCATGTAGACAGCTAAATACTTGTAGATTTTATTTTTTATTTTTCAGTGGATCCCCAAAAATGTTTAAAAACGATAGCGCCATCAAACAGCAAATAGTAGCGGTTACAGCGCTTAAAATCAAAATAACTCGGCTTCTCATTGGAGTTAGGAGCTCAACTCGGGCAGCAAAATGTTCAATTATCACATTGAGTGGGGTAAAGCATAATTTTAAAGTCTTCAGACAGTCGGGTTGTTCACTTATTATGAAAAACAGCGAGTATGAAGAGTAAATTAGACAGCTCAAATAAAATAAACGTCAAGAAAATTAATTCACAGCAAAAATAAACTCCGCGCAATAAACAAGATCTTCACATGATAAACCAACTCCGATATCTACAGTAAACAAGAACGCTAAGAACGGTAGTTAAGATGTGCCACGTGAGGCAGGTCTGACAAAGGAACAGAGCAGGTGCAGCCAGCTGATACCTAAGTTTTAAACATTGGGAACTGTCAATATTGTCGTTATCAAAGCTTTCTTTACATCAGTAAGTATAATACTGTTTTATATCTTTGTGATATAAATTGTTAGAAAAGTTAACTCACATAGTCACATCTAGTTCAAGGGGGCTATATTTATGAGTCGCATTTGAACTTGATTTCTCTTGGAGAATTTCTCTTTAGACTCTTAACTTGCGAACAAATTGAAGCAGCAAACTTTAGGCTAGAAACTATTGAATTGAAATAATCATTCCACGTAACAACGTCTTCTTCAGTTCTCAAATTATTTGTTATATAGTAGTGTTGAAAGTATTAAATTTTTTTTTAATACTTTCAACACTACTATATAACAAATAATTTGAGAACTGAAGAAGACGTTGTTACGTGGAATGATTATTTCAATTCAATAGTTTCTAGCCTAAAGTTTGCTGCTTCAATTTGTTCGCAAGTTAAGAGTCTAAAGAGAAATTCTCCAAGAGAAATCATAGTCACATCTGTTCGGTATCAACAATACAGAAAATTCCCTTCTCATACTTGTCCGGTATCAACAGAATGGTGAGCACGTTCAACAGTTTCTGGAGATACCTGTGTAGTTTGTCTTGAGTTAGGAGTCAAAGCTTGTTGACGCTGAGATCTGCCATCGTTCCTCCAAAATACTACTCTTCTTCCCAAATCCTCGTTAAACTTTATTAGAATAACAGGGTTTGTAGCCGCTATAAGAGAGGGTATGATCATGTTTACAGTGTAAGCACTATGACAGAAACTGATTCGACCATTATCTTCACCATTTTTAGTTTTAAGATGAAGCTGCACAGCGAAAATGACTATATTAATTACCATGATCATGGACGTTAGGTTGATAATAATGATCGCTGTGCATCCTTTGAATTTCTCCCGAATCTTCTGGAATGCTGATGTCTGTTTACCGGAGTTTTGATCACCTGACATCTTGGTTACCTCGCTTTGTTGGATAGCCCTAGCCAAGGCCACAACAGCCCATATTGTGACTATTACAGCGATCACTGCATGTAGATACATGGGAGCAGCTGATAGTTCTGTTAGTTTGCTGAGTTTTAAATCCTCCCCTCCCCCTTCAGAAGTCACTTTTCTTAATGCTACTGCACTTCCGATACAAAGGAATCTTTTGATGTTTCTTTTTCCACCAGCTATATTCCAGATCACGACCACAAACTCAAAGATAGCAATAAATCCTAGCCAAACGAAAATCAACCTCTTTTTGATGCGAAAGAACGGCCACTGAATTTTTATAGCCCGAGTTAGTGCTAGCAAAGCAACGCAAGTGAACGACATGGTCATACTCATCCTTACTTGTACGGTGATTATCCGTGAAGCGGTATTACCCTCTTGTAGAACCTCTGTGATTTTCTCCGAGATGAAATGGGCAAATACCATCACGATGGGCCTAACCAAATTTGTCAGCAAGTCTGATATAGCAAGGAGCCGATACAGACTATTAGGAATGGTGCAAGGTAGTTTCCAGTAGTGATAGAATACTATTGGGTTCAATATGGTAGAGAGGAGGAAGTAAAGAATGAGGATAGCTCCTGCCATGTAGTCAACAACTCTCCATACTTCAGGAGAAAAGTTGGACATACCAAGGCTGGAGTTGATCTTTAATAACTCTGCTATTGCCATCTTCTTACTTCTGTTAGGGTAGATAGGATGAAATTCGTAATATTATAAAATAAAAGATATTTGGTAAAACTTTAAAGTGTATAGTAGTAAAACTTTATAGAATTTGTATTGAATCTGCCTGACCGGGTATTCAATTGTTTAAATAATACATTCAAGGTAATTTTTAGCCCAAATTAGTTTAATTGTATGTGAAATAAAGAAATAAGTAAAATAAATGCAAGAATGCATTTATAATTAAAGACCTCTATCCGATGGTTTAGAACAAGGAACGCAAGTTCAAAGCTAAGCTATTCTAACAGCAAGACCTTTAAACATTCAACGCGGTTAAACTTAAAGGATGAAAGGAAACCAAAATAACCGGCATTATAAACAGGTTCGAGTTATAAAGAGTAAAGACGTCTGATGGTTTGCCCTATCCCTGGTTAGCCGCTCGAGATATGGTTAAATCAGAAATCATAAATAAAATTAATAAACCGTTTAAATCTTCTTCTGTTGACTGACATGAAATTTCTCCAACATGCCCTATAGGCTGTAAAGGTAACATCCTGTAAGATAACCCTTAGTCAGGTGTTGATTCGTAGGATTATAGAAATTAAGTATTGCTATATTACATAGAGGTCCCGATAAATCGTTTGATATGGTTAAAGTTGAAACTATTGGCTCATGTAAACTAACACAGGGTAAGTGAGCAAGTGGTAACCACTAAATATCAGCCTCATCAAACTACGTGTCTAATGATGGAGGGGCGTTTATTCAAATGTGTTAATGTGTTCAATTAGGCGTAATTAAGCTAACTTGTTTAAAAGAAATTGCTCACTTTGTACAAGTTCCGTTTACACGTCATGTTACAGAAGATACCGTGCGTTTTTTTAGTATGTTTCTTAGACACGGTTATATTATAAACTTTTAAAGATAACAGTTAATTATATGATATTATGGCACGGGGACCTGACTTTGCCAAAAGGTCCAATAAGCGTTCCCAGTTCTCTACACCATGAGGGAACTCACAAGGGACTTGAACGCAAGTACTGTTCCTGTAGGGGGCCATTTCTGAAGAATCAAAACTAGCAAAGTAAGAAAATATCTTATGAGAAATGCCGAAACGGCTTGTGGAGTCTCGTGAGAAGCTGCCTTAATTAAAAACAAAGACATGATACTCCGAGCAATAGAAACAAGGAAATGGTACAATTAATTTAAATATATAATTGGTACAGACTACAAATTAAGCTAACTTGTTTAAATTGCTCACTTTGTACAAGTTCCGTTTACACGTCATGTTACAGAAGATACCGTGCGTTTTTTAGTACGTTTCTTAGACACGCGGTTATATTATAAACTTTTAAAGATAACAGTTAATTATATGATATTATGGCACGGGGACCTGACTTTGCCAAAAGGTCCAATAAGCGTTCCCAGTTCTCTACACCATGAGGGAACTCACAAGGGACTTGAACGCAAGTACTGTTCCTGTAGGGGGCCATTTCTGAAGAATCAAAACTAGCAAAGTAAGAAAATATCTTATGAGAAATGCCGAAACGGCTTGTGGAGTCTCGTGAGAAGCTGCCTTAATTAAAAACAAAGACATGATACTCCGAGCAATAGAAACAAGGAAATGGTACAATTAATTTAAATATATAATTGGTACAGACTACAAATTAAGCTAACTTGTTTAAATTGCTCACTTTGTACAAGTTCCGTTTACACGTCATGTTACAGAAGATACCGTGCGTTTTTTAGTACGTTTCTTAGACACGCGGTTATATTATAAACTTTTAAAGATAACAGTTAATTATATGATATTATGGCACGGGGACCTGACTTTGCCAAAAGGTCCAATAAGCGTTCCCAGTTCTCTACACCATGAGGGAACTCACAAGGGACTTGAACGCAAGTACTGTTCCTGTAGGGGGCCATTTCTGAAGAATCAAAACTAGCAAAGTAAGAAAATATCTTATGAGAAATGCCGAAACGGCTTGTGGAGTCTCGTGAGAAGCTGCCTTAATTAAAAACAAAGACATGATACTCCGAGCAATAGAAACAAGGAAATGGTACAATTAATTTAAATATATAATTGGTACAGACTACAAATTAAGCTAACTTGTTTAAATTGCTCACTTTGTACAAGTTCCGTTTACACGTCATGTTACAGAAGATACCGTGCGTTTTTTAGTACGTTTCTTAGACACGCGGTTATATTATAAACTTTTAAAGATAACAGTTAATTATATGATATTATGGCACGGGGACCTGACTTTGCCAAAAGGTCCAATAAGCGTTCCCAGTTCTCTACACCATGAGGGAACTCACAAGGGACTTGAACGCAAGTACTGTTCAGTGTTCCTGTAGGGGGCCATTTCTGAAGAATCAAAACTAGCAAAGTAAGAAAATATCTTATGAGAAATGCCGAAACGGCTTGTGGAGTCTCGTGAGAAGCTGCCTTAATTAAAAACAAAGACATGATACTCCGAGCAATAGAAACAAGGAAATGGTACAATTAATTTAAATATATAATTGGTACAGACTACAAATATGGTATAAACTACAAATATGATTTAGATGCGAACAAAGAAATAGGAGTCTACACTCATATTAGCCTACTCAAGTGGGCAAAAAAGGACAAATATCATAAAATACAAATATATCATACGCAACACTAGTATACAAAATTTGGTGATGCAAGGTTGCAATAAATCTTGTGAGATCTATATCGTAAAATAAGATACCATAAAAAATATCAGCAATATAACCGTTAATAATCGAATAACAATGTCAATTGTCAATTGTCAATTGTTATATTCGCTTCTTCTCCTCATATTAGCCCGGAAGTATAATAAGATTAATCACATCAATAACAACCAGTTCCAAATAATTTTTTTAAACATCTCGTTCACTAACCCTAGCCCTCTTTTGCTAATCCTAGCCCTTGACAAAGCTTTCTTTACATATTATAATGTTCAGTATCAACAGTTAGAAAAGTTAACTCATATTATATCTATCCAGTATTAACAATACGGCAAATTTCCTTCTCATACTTGTCCGGTATCAACAGAATGGTGAGTACGTTCAACAGTATCTTGTCCATCGTTCCTCCAAAATGCTACTCTTCTTCCCAAATCATCGTTAAACTTTATCAGAATAACAGGGTTTGTAGCCGCTATAAGAGAGGGTATGATCATGTTTGCTGTGTAAGCACTACGACAGAAACTAATCAGACCATCATCATCATCATCATCATTTTCAGGATTAAGATGAAACTGCAGAGCATAAATGACGAAATTAATCACCATGACCAAAGACGTTAGGTGGATAATAGCGATCGCTTTGCATCCTTTGAATTTCTCCTGAATCCTCTGGAATGCTGATGTCTGTTCACCGGAGCTTTGATCACCTGACATCTTGGTTACCTTGCTTTGTTGGATAGCCCTAGCCAAGGCCACAACAGCCCATATTGTGACTATTACAGCGATCACTGCATGTAGATACATGGGAGCAGCTGATAGTTCTGTTAGTTTGCTGAGTTTTAAATCCTCCCCTCCTTCTTCAGAAGTCACTTTTCTTAATGCTACCGCACTTCCGACACATACGAATCTTTTGATGTGTCTTTTTCCACCAGCCATATTCCAGGTCACGACTACAAACTCAAATATAGCAATAAATCCTAGCCAAACGAAAATCAACCTCTTTTTGATGTGGAAGAACGGCCACTGAATGTTTATAGCCCGAGTCAGTGCTAGCAAAGCAACGGAGGCGAACGACATGGTCATACTCATCCTTACTTGTACACTGATTAGCAAGGACGCAGTATTACCCTCTTGTAGAACCTCAGTGATTTTTTCCGAGATTAAATGGGCAAATACCATCACAATGGGCCTAACCAAATTTGTCAGCAAGTCTGATATAGCACGTAGCCGATACAGAATGTTAGGAATGGTTGAAGGTAGTTTCCAGTAGTGATAGAATACTATGGGGTTCAGTATGGTAGAGAGGAGGAAGTAAAGAATGAGGATAGCTCCTGCCATGTAGTCAACAACTCTCCATACTTCAGGGGAAAAGTTGGACATACCAAGGCTGGAGTTGATCTTCAATAACTCTGCTATTGCCATCTTCTTGCTTCTGTTAGGGTAGATAGGATGAAATTCGTAAAGTAAAAGATATTTGGTAAAACTTGAATAGTGAATAGTTTTTGGAACAGGGTGGGTAAAACTTAATAGAATTTATACGAATTTGTCTGACCAGACAAATAAGCAAAATCAATTTCTGAAGAATCAAAACTAACAAAATAGGAAAATACCTTTAAATGAGCTAAAGATGTTGTAGGCGTCTTGTTTAAGTCGTGCCTGGAGAACGTGCAGCGGACCATTTTCCCTTGTTCTTGACGGTGACCCAGTAGTGATACTATTCGATGGTTTACAACAAGGAACGCAAGTTCAAAGCTAAGGTCTTCTAACAGCAAGACCTTTAACCATTCAAAGGAAACAAACATAACGCGCATTACAAAGAGGTTCGAGGTCCACTGGTTTGCCCTATCCCTGACTAGCCGCTCGAGATATAGTTAAATCATAAATCATAAATCAAATTATTAAACCGTTTAAATCTTCTTCTGTTGACTGACATGGAATTTCTCCAACATACCCTATAGGCTGTACACTGTACAGCCACAGGTTACCCTTACTCAGGCGTTGTTTGGTAGGATTATAGATATTAAGCATCGCTATGACATCCCGATTTTATAAAATTTTCAAGGGCTAATGCTATCTACATATTATTATCCACAAATATTATAAATTACAAATATAATAAGCGACACTAGTATAAAATAATTTGTCATGTAAGGTCAATGAATCTTGTGAGATCTATATCGTCAAATAAGATACTATAAAATACCATAAAAATATCAGCAACATAACCGCTAATAATAGAATAACAATGCCAATTGTTATAATTATATCCGCTTCTTCTCCTCATATCATACAACACAATCGCCCGACAGAGTAATAAAATGAAGAACATCAATAAAAGCTAGCTCCAATATTCAAGTCTCCAGCCTGAGGAAGAACGACACATTATATGACAGCTGCAGTCTCTACATGATGTCCCAACCTTTTAATAACCTCGGTGTAATGATTAATGAAAAGGTCCTGATGCTCTGATGTGGTAGCGTATGGTACGGGGGTCTAGATTTCTAAACTAGTGAGAAAGTAAAGAGTATTCGTAGAACCCTAGGTTTGAAAGTCACGTGGGATGACGTCACGTCACGTGGTTTGAAGGCCACGTGGGATGAAACGGTTATTAATCAGATCATATAATAAGAATCAGGTGCGTAGTTCATGATCAAAGTTATTTCTGGACTTGAAATTAACCACAGAAACGAAGGTAGCTAGAAATACTTTAAAGAGTGTGGAGTTTAAGAAACTTAATAAAGCTTCTCAGCACTAGGCACTAGTACTACACAATTTTAGGCAATGACAGCCAAACCAAGATATACGAACGGCGTCAATATTATTTTCTGAGCTGAACATGAAATATTTTAGAAAAAATTAAACAAAACAACGACAATTAGTTCCCTTACACCTGCCACTTTTTATCTAATTTACTGTTCATTATCTCATTTACTGTTTTACTTAAGCTCCCTCAGCTGAAAAGTACCACGTGCTACGTACGAGTCAGACAATTATAATTACGAAATAGTTGCTAGGATACAGGACGAAAGTAAATATAACATGTACATATTTATTAGATATTTAGAAATTATATGAGATCATTTTGCTGACTTGGGGCGTCCGGGCGTTGTCTAATTTTAAATAGAGTTGACTATACCGTCTCATAGATAATTTCCCCTCCCCCCACCACATCCCATCCCATCTAATTAACAACTTTACAGCCAAACTAACAAGTGAACGTAAAAAGAAATAAAGAAAATAAAGAGAAATAAGTGTCTAACCTCTTGACTTGGATCACACTGCTAGGTTTAACACTCTCCTCTGCACTGCCAGCAGGTTCCAGCTGATCTATACTCATGATATTATCCATAAAACCTCCTCCTCCTCCGCTCCCTGCTGTTCTATCGTCCTCCTCCTCCTCTAACTCTGAATCTGCCTCTGAGTCTGTAACTGTGTTAGCGGAGTGAATATTTGATTTCCTTTTTTAACTTTTAAACGGGTGTGGCAGGGTATTGGACAATTTTGAGAAGAAAATTAATTTTCTACCTCTGATCATATTATAAGATGACACTTTATTTAACTTTATTTAGTTATTTGAACCCCATAATTTAACGTATCATAAGCAACAATCTAACATTAAAATACCATCGCTAGTGGCGCCCGGTTCATCTGTTTCACTGCCCGAATCTTCTTCAACGATCTTCTTATCCGATAAATTCTTTTTTTCTTCCACTTTCTTCTTTTCATCCACTTTCTTCTTTTCTTCAACTTTCTTCTTTCCTTCGTCTTCCTTTTCCTTGTCGAATTTTTTCTTATTTTTCTCGTCTATGCTTGGGGTTTTATCAACTTCTGCTTTCTCTACAGTTTCCTTTTTCTCGCCTTTATCCAGATTGACTATCTTCTTAGGACTCTGAAATGTAAGATATTTATCGTTAATCTAACGTGTTTGTTTATCTTTGAAACTACTTTCTGCAAAATTATTTATTTATCATTCCTTGGGAGATAAATTAAGTCAAGTGTTTTGATTTTTGATTTGTAGACCTTAATAACTTATTAAGGTCTACAAATCAAAAGTCAAAACATTAAGTTTAAAAGTTAACTAATCGATTGAATTAATTAATTAATTAATTGAATAAATCAATGTTACCTCATTCAGCGCGCTCTCAAGAGTTTTGACGTTTTCCTGCACGATCTGAATGTTGTTAAGGTTGTTCTCTTTGTTGTCGTCGCCATGTTTGATAGCCGGAAGTGAGGGTGGCTCCCGTGAGTCATCTGAGGGACAAAGTCACTGGTGAGGACAAAGGACAAGAAGGTTAAAAGGAAAATGAGATGATTTATTAGTCAGAGAATAATAAAAAAAGTCACTATTTCAACCTGTCAACCATCTTTACAATTTATTATCAACACTCCTTGAGCAAGTGATGCCGGGATTATCGGACATGATCTAACTAAATTTATCTATTTCTGATGTTGCTCATGCCCGAAGGTTCACGTCAATGCGTATTCTAAAAACATGTCCTCGAAACGAAATACAAACCAAACTAACTTAATCTAGCCCCTTTGCCGTGCCGTTTCGACCGGGCAGTAGATACTTTCTTATCGTCTTGAAACGGACGACCAGCTTTAGCGATAACCATGGTGTGACATCCTCCACACGCTACTGTCTGAACTGTTGCTATCGTACTGAGGGGACGTGTCGATTAAATGGGTTTTTTTTTTCTTCTGAAAAATCCAAAACAACGACTTTTAGTGAAACTGAACCGCACTCAGGGGTTAGTTAAATCGGAGGAAACAATGGAGAAAGAAAGAAGACAAATATCGCGAGTAGAGGGAAAGGTTACAGTAACGTTAATCTTTAAACCACTGTTTACCTGAACGATTCCACCAAGTAGGGGCTATGTAGTGTTGCAAAGTTATTGTCGCCGTGACACAGTTTACCATGTCTACCGTCACCAAACGTGTAAAGGTGCCCTGATTTAGATACAACTGCTGTGTGCCCCTCTCCTACTGATATGTCTACTATCGGGGGGCATGGCACCTGGAAAGGGTGATCATATTAAGGGCATGGCTCCTGGAAAGGGTGGTAGCAGAGGTAAGTGGAAAATGTGTTAAAAATACACATTAAAATATAATTAATCATTCGGAAAAGCGGATGAAAGTAATTGTAAGATAGCTTCCTAAAGAGTTATATAGTTTAGTAGTTTACCTTGGTAAGAGTGTTATAGTATTATAGTTTATGAGGTTACCTTGGTAAGAGTGTAGACACACTTAGTGAGAGTGTTAGGAGCGAAACCCAGCTGACCCCTCTGTCCATCCCCACACATGTACAGTCCCCCTGATGACGTCATCACAGCTGTGCACGTGTTACCGCAACATATCCGCTCTGCTACGTCAACTAGGAACACCGGCTGTAAAAAGAAGTTTTGATTGGGAGGATGGAAAGATAGAGGTTGAGGGTGGATTTATAAGATTGTTGGAATTAGGTCAACTGACCTAAGGGACTGGTCCCTAATAACTTAATAAAGATCCCGCAACCTGACCTAATAACTCCACCGAAAAAGAAGCTACAAAAACCTGAGGGACATGATAAGTATCATCAGCATCTTCTCCGAGTCCTAACTTTCCGTTGTCGTTCTCTCCGAAGGTGAACACTTTACCAGACTGTGTGACCAGGCCGGTGTGGTAGTACCCACATGAGGCATCCTTTATCTTCTCGTCTGTGAACTGGAACAAGGATTTCTATTTCCGCGTCAGTTTATGAACAATCAAATTACTTTTGGGTGAAATATTTGTGGCTATATTATGGATTTCTTCTGTATCATACCCAAACTATTTTTAATTTAAAAGAACATTAAACGACTGCAATAACTATAAAGCCGAACACACAAACTCGGCCTAGCCTCACCTGCAACACAGTAGGTTTAAGAAGCTCGGAAACATTAGCCCCCATCCCTAACTGTCCCTCTGAACCACCTCCCCACAAATACACATCTCCACAGTGCCCCAGCACCAGGGAGTGTTCCACACCACAAGAGAGACGTTTTACTAGAATACCAGAGAGAGTAGGCAGGAGGAAGGGGGTCAGTACTTCGTCATCTGTAGACTCGTTAACCTGCCGAGGATTGGATTAGTCGGGGGTTTTTTTAATGAGGTTTTAAAAGAGATTTTGGGAGTTTCTCTGCCGGTAACTAACAGTTAAAAATTGCTCCAGATGATGAAGAGTTAAACTGCCAAGCTCCGTCCCAGTGATTGCTTATTCTTTTAGCAAGTTATTGTTTTCTTAGTAGCTAGTTTACAGTTTTCATAAAGCCGAACTAACAGTTAAAAAGTGCTTCAGATGATAAAGAGTTAAACTGCCAAGCTCCATCCTAGTGAACTAGCTACAGTGAACTAAGCTCCGTCCCACTAATGACACCTCTAACTGACAGTCAACTGACTGGTACCAGAAGTTACATCACAACTACTGGTGGTGGAGACTGTGGAACTATTCTGTTTGTTCTCCACGTGATGGCAGTTTTCAGGCAAAGGTAACGATAATTTGACTTCCAGACAGAACCATTCAGGTCTTGTACGTTTGATTGTAATTTTTGAATTTGTTGTAAGGTCGATTATTTTTGAAGGAGTTTAGTGAAGGAATTCAAAGTTTCGTAACATAAATTCAACTACAATGTGGGGATTGTTGTTGTTGGTATTTTCCTCATTCCTGCCAGGTTAGCCATTTTATGAAACTATTTTTCTAATTTTAAACTAGTAGAGGTCAAATGAGCTATGATGAGATTTCTCACAGAATCAATATATAATAACCATTAACACGTGTGTAATTGAGCAGATGATGCGTCCAAGTTAGTGGGGTAAATTATATATATATATATATATATATATAAGGTAAGTAAAAGAATAACAGAGAAATTCAAACAGGACTGATAGTGACGGAATACGAAAACCTGGGTGATTTGTTGGATAGTAACTCAGTGGAATTTTCATTGTGGGATCCAGAAACACGCGAGCGATCCTCCAGTGGAATCCTTAAAATGAGGCATTTGACAACCAATTACTATTATGTTCATGAAAACCAGTGGCAGTACGTTTGTGGAAGCCGATCAGACATAGACAGTTTGACAAACGTTGGACAGAGCACCACTTGTGAAACGATGAATTTTAATACAACTGTCAGTTTTTCAATGTCAAAGCAAGAACTGGAAGGTGACGAGCAGGTTCCTGGATATACGATCACGTGTGAGGTAGAATATGAATATGACGGAGAATATGAATCTGAATATGAAAACTGCTTGAACCTAATTATGTACCAAAAACATTGCTACAATGATTGGGAGGGAGAAGAGCAGGAATCTGGTAATCCGAATTATGGATTTTACCAAGTCTCATGCAGCTGCGATGAGGAATACCAAAAAACTGCATACGGATGTAAGTTTAAACACAATTCTTTTCGTTTATATATCAATAAAAATTAATCCCTGCCTAGACTCTAGAGGTTTTTATTTAATAACGTTTCTGTCTTTTTGAAGTTTTGCTTGCCATTTTTTTCCTGCCTTGTTTGCAAAATATCGTGCAAAATATCGTGCAAATATATCCTCAGGTTCGCAAAACGAAGGTTACATATTCGGACTGGAAAAGTACGACTTCACCACATGGAAAGTAGCGGGGGTGTCTGGACCAGATGGGGTGGTTATGGCTAAAGAAAAGGGCAAGGAGAACTGGTCCTTCTTGGTGGAATACACTTCGATAGATTACAATGATAAATACTCCGAATTGGACGAAGAAGTCGCTGTATTTCTGTGTAAAACTCAGGGTTATAATAAAATGATAGGATTTGGACGCGTTGGTGAACTTGAGTGGTACTCGAACGTTTACAACGAAATTCTTAACTCTGAACAGTTTTTAAACAGTGAACAAGTGGTAACTCTAACCTTTTGTGAATACCAACAGTCGACTAGTTCCGGGAACTGTCATGCAGAGCCTGAACCACGCTGGAAATACTGGGAAGGAGAAGAGGGACACGAAGAAGAACAAGAAGAAGCTCTAAAAAACGCTGCAATGTATCTGTCCTGCTCGTGTAATGAAGGGTCCTACATGAGCACCACTAAGGGGAAGTGCGAACTGTGCCCAGAAAACAGCGTGTTAAACGCACACCAATGTGAGTGTAGCGCTGGAATGTTCTGGAAGAGTGAACTGTGTTATGAGTGTCCGGTGAACAGCTACAGTTCCCAAGGTGCTACCCAGTGTGTCCCATGTCCTGAGGGCTCCAACTCTTCTCCAGGGAGTTCCCATTGTCTCTGTGAGGCCGGATTATACTTCCAAGGGGAGCTCTGTGCACTATGTCCGGAGAATAGTTACAGCTACTACGGCAGCACTGAGTGTGAGCTATGTCCTAGCGGATCCGGGTCAGCATCAGACAGGTCCTTCTGTTCTTGTCCAGCTGGACAGTTATGGGGCTTGACTGAAAGGGCATGCCTACCATGCTCGGAAAACACATTTAGCAGCGGAAACAGCAAATTTTGTAAACTGTGTCCGCTCAGATCTACGTCAACCTCTGGATCTGCTACCTGCGCCTGCAGTGCTGGATACTATCTCACACAAGACGAAGAATACGGCCCACTCTGCCAAATCTGCTTGGAGAACCACTTCAGTAGAGCTGGATCAACAGCTTGTTCAGCGTGTCCAGTATCTAAAGTCTCACGACCTGGAGCAGAGGCCTGTATCCGCTGTGAGCTGGGACAGTTCTGGGAAAACCACACTTGTCACTCCTGCCCCGAGGACCTCCACGGAGATGGGATACACTGTTACCGGTGTCCAAAAGGGTATGGAGTTTCGGAGGGTTTCTGTTTTTTAGCGGTTCATAAGATGGAAGTAGCTATCATCGGACTGACTGGACTTGCTTTTCTTCTGAGTGTTGCGCTTATCTGCACTATTGTCACGAGAAGACTAAAGGTTCCGCGAACAGAGGAAGGTGGACAGTTGGATAACATTGAAATGAAACAGGTGGAAACTAAAGATGATGTGAAGACGGCAGAAAATAAGGACACTTAAAAACAAAATAAAAAACATTACTCATATGGATTACCCTATGGATCTTAGTTAAGTATATAAGTTACATATTATTATAATATTCATTATACTACTTTAAAGAATGAAATTGGGGAAAGAATTCTATACAAAATTTACTACATTATCTCAAACGTTCGCCACGATTACGAAATATGCAGAATTATCTTTATACATCATGAATTATCTTTATGAATTATCTTTATCATATATTACGTTTTCCGCAAAATGATTTGTATAAATGTAATACATGCTGAAATCCTTTTTTTTCAGACAGGATAGTTTGTCGAAGAAAACGTCATGTTTGAAGGCAATTAAGAAAATTAATTTAATTTGTATCTGAAAGGAAAATCAAACACATTTGGCCTCGTGACTCGTGAGTGACCGAGACTAATGAATATGCGTGATGTTATTCGTTTATTTTCAATGACTCCCATAACCTACGATAGCATCAACATTTAAAATTTAAGTGACATGAAGAAATTAGTGCGAGTACTGAACAATATCAAAACAGTTAAAATACATTTCTTATGGTTAAAAAAACTGCTGAAATAGAGAACAATTCCAAACCTGATGTTCCCCATTTCCACCACATCCGTACACCTCACTCTTGGTGGCGATCAAGGTGTGAGTCCTCCCACAGGCTACATGAGCCACTTGCTTTCCTTTCAAGCTTTTTACAAAACTTGGTTTATTCGTTTGTCGGGTATGTCCCAACGCTAGCTGACCCCACTGGTTGCTACCAAACGTGTACGATCGCCCTGTGATACATAATTACTTTTAAAAGCATGGAAACTGTAAAGCTGTTTTCCAGGAAAATCGGAAGTAAATCTAATAAAGTTGGATCTATGCTAGAACACAAACTTATATCGGTTTTGGAATACAATTGAAAATTAATAGGAAAGTTTCAGCAAGAGCATAACTTAAAACTTCATATTTAACGGACCTGTTGACGTGACTACAGCAGTGTGTTCATCCCCGCAAGCGACTGCAACAACTGGGTCATTCTTTACCCAAAACTTGTTGGCGTTGTCGTCTCCGAACCTGCTCTTACCGAACGTGAATACCGCTCCTGTTTCCGGCACCTCCTCCATTCCATCTCATGCCATCTAACAACTAGGTGAGTGGGTTAAAAATGACCAGCTTGTTAGTTGGTAAGTTCGTTTGGGAGTAAATTTTAGAAAAATTCAAGAAGTAAGGAATTAAATATAAGCATGCTTTAAACTTGATTCGCGCGCGTAAATGCGCGCGATCACACTAATAAATGACAAAATAGAGCTACATTAGATCAGAAGACAATTTCAGCTAGTAAAAAAGATGAATTGACAGCCCGCGCTGCAATTAATGCCAGAACGCAGGGTCCGTTACAGAGTAATTGAGACCAGACGGCAGGAAAATATAACATAGGTAATCAAACAGTCAGTAAGGTGGCAGTTATTCACAATTGACCATCGAAAATTCTGTTATCAAAAGTACATTCATACAAAATGTAGGATTCAACATAATGAAAGGATGCTCCTCGACTATTATATCGGATAGCATCGATAAAACAAAATAATTCGGCCACAAGTCCATTAGTCCATACTCCATATACTGCCGACGCATTATCAAAGCACATAATCAACATTAATATCATGCAAACCAAGAAATATTGGTGCAATGCAAATTCATAGTTAAGTTTAGCTGTTTGAACAACGAATCTTTTACACAGGCAGCGAAATCATACTCAAAACTAACAAAAATGAAAGCATCTCAAATTAAAGTGAAACCTAAACAAAAATTAATCCGATTTTATCAAATTCATACAGAATCCCGAATACGAAATAAGTACGAAATTACTATCAAAGATACCCTAATTAAGAGTTCCAAATCTCGGCTAAGTCTTGGGACGTTCTTGAACCATCGTTTTCACGTCTTGTATACTCTTACACCACTCGCTCGCATCCGCACTTGCACTTTCTGAATATTAGCAATAAAATAATTACCTGCTTTACAAGATAGACAAAGTTAATTGCAACTTCATAATATAATGCTTAATATTCAGGTTTTCTCAGTCCAATCCAGAATAAAACTCTGGTATTTTGAATCGATATCAAGGCAGCAACGTTATGTAATTTTACCTAAGTAATACACTCTGTTGGGTACGTGAACTTGAAAGTGTTTCTTCCCTTTCTGTCTAACTTCTAAACCGCCCTCCCAAGGTATTTCACCCTTCAGTATCTTGGAGGCTGGATCTGAGGGGATATTGGTCAGTTATTTTATGATGTTGAGAAGGAGTATTTCTTGTCAGCAAGTAGCTGGGATAGAGTCGCGAAGATATAAATTTCATCTAAATGGGCTTTTTCTAGTTTGTTCCACAAGTAAAATGAGACTAAAATAAGACTAAAATAGAGACTAAAATTAGACTAAAATAAGACTAAAATAAGACTAAAATAAGACTAAAATGAGACTAAAATAAGACTAAAATAAGACTAAAACAAGACTAAAATGAGACTATAAAAGACTAAAATGAGACTATAAAAGACTAACCGATATAATAAAGAGAAGGGTAGTCAGTTAAGATGAGGTGTCTTTTCTTCCGAGATAATCCTCTTCTTTTGTTTATAATACCGTCTTTTACGATCAACTCGTTACCTGGTAATATCAATTAGCAAATTGTGTTCAGTGAAAGTTATCATTTTGCAAAACTACCTGGTGACCACCGACCAGCAAGGTAATGGTTAAGTGGTATGGTGGTTTATTATCTGACCACTTAATCTGGGGTGGAATTGCGAAACTCAGATTAGCATTATTATAATAGTCTAGCCATCAAAAGGACTGTCAGTATACGATTATTAGTTTAATAATCCATTATGCGACTGCAGGATTGACTAAGCCACATAAGGGATAATATGTGGGATACAGTGCAGCAGCCAGCACTCAGCAGTCGTTAAAGCAGGCTATTTTAAAATGGTGTAGTATTTTAAATACAATGATTCAGTTGGTATGGTAACCCAGGTTGGTATGGTAATTGGTAAGCCAGGTAGTCTTATTGTACAATTGTTGTAGCTGCATTAAAGCGGCTATTAAATTAACTTTATGCATGCCACGGGAAACATCTTAGGCAAATCATAAGAATGCCATACCCTAATCATTGCCTAAAATTAGGAGAACAAGTTAAGGTAATTGCATGCGATTCACTTCTAATATAGAGATTAACGATCAATTACAAATTTGCATGGTCCGTTTGCACAATTTGTTTCGCTGTTAAAACAGTTTAACCATCTAAACACTAAAAACGACATCGCTGGAGGTAACTAATAAAACAAAGAGGAGTTTACCGACACAACTAAACTTAGACAACAAACTCATACAACAAAAAGACTTTTAAACAAATCTAAAGAACGAAACATAAGGAGAATAAAGTTCACCTTTACCGTATATCCCTAAAGTGCTGTTATGTTGCAGAGGGTAACCATGGCAACCACCATTTAATGATGTAATTGAAGTACATAGCAACGCGTCATGTATACAAGTATACGTCACATTCCTCAAATTGAATTGCTGGTAATGCACATTATGCACTGTAATCAGTATTTACTGTGTACTGTGTAGTGTATTAGGAGTGGGAATTGAATTACCACCACAAAATTGGAATTTGGAGGATTAAGTTAATAATAATGAATTGTGTTTAAAATATTAAATTGGTTGATAATAAGATTTGAGCTATTTATATTAATATATTCAATAAGATTTTGATAGTAATATAAGTGAAATACGGCTAATCTAATTTTGTTGATAACAGTATTATGACTGAGTTTCACAGGATTTAGCTAACTATTAACATATCCGTTCAGTAGGATACAAAAGTACATCCTTGCAAGACTTTTGAAATGCCCTGTATGTAATCTAAGAAGAGTTCAGCAAAATATTCGATATCGCCTCACCCTCACCCTCACCCTCACCCTCACCCTCACCCTCACCCTCACCCTCACCCTCACCCTCACCCTCACCCTCACCCTCACCCTCACCCTCACCCTCACCCTCACCCTCACCCTCACCCTCACCCTCACCCTCACCCTCACCCTAACCCTCACCCTCACCCTCACCCTCACCCTCACCCTCACCCTCACCCTCACCCTCACCCTCGACTTCTATGGTACTGCATGAGATATTCACATTCTGACCAACACAATCAGATCATTGTATTTCACACATAAATGGTGAGTCATATCATAACGTGTAAAGATAACTTTACACAGCATATCCCAGTACATACTACATAATGCATTTAGCCAGGGTATCAAATGTTAACTACCAAATATGGTCAAATTGTGGGTTGGCACAATGTTGACACTTCACTTCGGTGACTTCACTAGATCACGTGATGGTGGTTCAGTGGTTGCCATGGTTACTAGACTTCACTAGGTCACGTGATCTAACGCTGTGTAAAGTATGTCATGTTGTCGGGTGTGTAGATGGCAGTTGTTATCCGCCGTGCAGCTGCACCTGTCTGCACTGCAACGGAATGTGAGGAATTACGTCGGTTTTTTAAATGGAGAGGAAAATACTTTGGTTTGGTTGAGTATACGCAGTAATTATTCCATTATATGATAACATATTATATAATTATGCATTGCCGATTAGCGAACTTTGCATGAGAGTGATAATCGTTGATGTCAATAGAAAATGTGGATGAATAATGAATATATTGACAATAATAAGTCTAATCTTGGAGATGACCGTCTCAAAACTTCTCCACTAGTATCTCATTACCTAATTTACCTAATTATTACTTAATTATTGCTTAGTGAAGCAAGGTGACTGTCCCCTCTGGAATTCAACTAAGCAAGCTGATATCGCTGATATCGCTGAGCTAGAGGGAGTACAACGTACATTTACGTCCAAAATACATGGTGTGCAACATCTGAACTATTGGCAGAGACTGAAGGCCTTAAAATTGATGTCACTTCAACGGAGGAGAGAACGTTACACTATCATTCATATGTGGAAGATTCTACACAAGAAGTGTCCTAATGATGTCAACGTTCAGTTTACAGATACACTCCGTTATGGCCAGAAAGCAGTAGTCCCTAGCTTGTCAACGTCCAGTAGCCAAAGGAATCAAACGATCTTTGACAGCTCATTTGCAGTGATGGGGCCTCGATTGTGGAACATCATTCCAGCAAACCTGCACCTTATCGAGGACCCCCTACGCTTCAAGTCATTGTTGACGGAGTTTGTTACATCTATTCCGAACGACCCTCCTGTTACTGGATATTGTTGCCAGAACGGGAATTCGTTATTGAACTGGAGCGCAGAAAAGACAGCAACTTTGCTGCACGGGTGGTCAGCCGTTCTGATGACCCGATAGAGGATCTATGAAGCAACCCCAAGTAACCCAAGTAAGTAGACTCACCATTAAGATGTTTGTTGATGTCGGGGTGAGACTGAGCTTGTTGACTCAGTAAGGATTGTCTGTTGTCGATTAGTTTTTTAGGTGCTGTGATACTGAGCTTATCAAACTCTTCTATCTCTACGCTCTCGTCCGTTAAACTACCGTTCTGCGGATTGTTTAAATCCTTTGAATATTTGATATACCACTTTCAGATATTCAAGATTGAAAGTAAAACCGAAATCTATATTAAATTCAAGAAGAAAAAATAAACTACACAAAAAGATAAATGTCAGCAACAAATATTAGTTTTCAGAAATCATCATGATCGATTTAATTCTAACAACAAATGCTATCCCATATTATTACCTCCGAGTCAGACAGAGGAAGATAAGGGCCTATTTTAGGAGGTGTGCTCTCACTTAGTCCCTCCCAATCAACATTTGTAAACAAATCATGTTTCTTTAGCTCCCCAATCCCACCTGTAATTATTATTAATTAATTGTAAATTATTATTATTACGTTTTAGCGAAACAGAACCCAGATCTGTTGTGGTCAATGTTAGGTAAGACTAACTTGTTAGATGATCAGCTGGTAATGAAACCAGACGTAATCACTAATCAGAAGTAGTATATTTGAGAGTTTGAACAAATCAAATTAAACTTGATCCACCATGGGTCAAACTCACGCTTTTGTAGTCAATTGCTATGAAATGATTGGATAATGATTAAGACTTTAAGAGAGATCCGATGTAGCACAAGGAGATTGTATTCTCAGTACATTGCTATGAACTACATCAGGACAAGCATCAATTTATAATATTATGTCAAAAAAGAAATCATTGAGTCACCGAGTAAGCAGGTTATTTAACGAAGAAAAGCACGGGTAACTGTGTTTCCTTCACATCCAGTAATTAATTAACTCTTCGATATTACAATTTCCAGCATAATATATTTAATTATAGACCATTTATTATAACAAACTGACCAGTTTGTTGACTTCCAAGTCTCTGTGTAGGATCGAGAATTAACAGCTTCTTAATAAAATCTTTCTCTAATTCTGGGAAACCCTCTTCAAACTTGTACTCGCATTTCTTTACTATCTGAAAAATAAATTACTGAGGTTTACCTTTAACATTTCATTTATTTAACCAATTAATGGTGTTACAACTCAACTAATCAACTTTATAAAGTGTAATCAAGAAGAACATACCAGCCTACAAGGACTCCGTAATTCTATTCTGATAATAACCCGGGAGGTTTATAATTAGATTACAAGCAGAAGAATCCAAAAGTCGAACCATTTACTCACTATTATAAAGTCTGCACTAAATGTTTAACAGTAACCACGAACAAATAAACACACCAGATAGTAGTGACATAAAGGCTGTGCTGAGAGTGAGGAAAAGTCAACAAGCTCTGCATGTTATGCAGCATTCTCTTCACACTCAATCCGCATCTTGATACAACAGTAAACATAACTTAGACTGCATCTTGATATGGCACAGTAAAAATAGCTGAATACACGTGTTAGACGTGAATACTGGTGCGAGCCAGATTTTCTCAGACACGTGACTGTTATATTATTATGATTGACAAATTAGATACAAATAGTAAATACCAAACATCGAATCAATGTCACGTGTCTAAACAAATATGGCTACCTTTCCCACGGGGTCCGGACTCTACGGCGTTAGACTCTACGCGTAAGACTCTACGGCGTGAGACTCTACGGCGGGTTAGGGTTAGGGTTAGGGTTAGGGTTAGGGTTAGGGTTAGGGTTAGGGTTAGGGTTAGGGTTAGGGTTAGGGTTAGGGTTAGGGTTAGGGTTAGGGTTAGGGTTAGGGTTAGGGTTAGGGTTAGGGTTAGGGTTAGGGTTAGGGTTAGGATTAGGGTTAGGGTTAGGGTTAGGGTTAGGGTTAGGGTCTTACGCCGTAAAGTCCCGGACCCCTTTCCCACCACTATGTAAGTCTGCACTGATGTAATATATTTGTAATAATATATTTTATACGTAATAATATAATATATTTTGTATGTACACAGATTAAATAAGAAATTAACATGAATGGAATTTGTATTTCATACAACGAGTAATAGCATGATCTGCTGAATAGAATGCATTAAACATTTTGTGTATGGCCACAAAAGAGCCCGTATTCCACTTCGTTCACCACTTCGTTCATAATAAGAAAACAGCGCTGTTGTTGAAAAGGTTTACCAAATTTAGAAAAATTATTAAATACAAAATACTGGGATAAATATGCACATTATTCGAACCAGGCAAAGGCAAGTCCAATAACAATTTGTTATTTGATTTATTAGAACCAAGTTGATAAGCAGCGTTCATATTTTAGTGTACTTCTGAATTCACTAGTATTACAACACTGACATGACGTCATACTGGTATGTGAGGATACATACATACTGGTATGTACCTTGTTATGTAAAAGTGCCCTTAATTTTGAATCTTTTAGAGGAGGTAAGTCAATATTAGTTAGTTAGTTCACTCACTGTGATTTTACGTTACCTGCTGGGAATCTTAGTTAAAACTTAGACCCATATATTATATCTGTAATCCCTGAACTTGTTGTGCAAATCTGACTAGAATTACGTTATTCAAGAGTTGCGTGAGGACAGATGTTACTTCTGACTCACTCTATTCGTGTACGTGATTTTGTGCAAACAACCACCAGTTCGGTATTTACTTAGCGCTGTGGTTATCACATTAATAACGGAGTAACTAACTTATAAATGGGTTCTAAGACTAGTGTTATTGGACCTAATAACACTCTATTTATAGACGTGATGGGGTAATAAATTCGGTCCATGTAAAATTCTGTACATTCTGTTACTAACGTTGCTACACTCAGCCAATAGTATCTGGATCTCCACGTAATATTAGATTTAGTATAAGATAATTTAAACCAGGTAATCCTAGATCAGATTTCGTGTGATAAAAGATTGATTGAAAGCTGGACGGTGTCAGGCGGTTCTAATGACCAATTAAAACATATAAAATAATAGTGAATAATAATCCCTCTGTCAGGGCACTGCACACTATATGGTTCATGTTTAGTATGAAATCACCCCAACACTTCAATAGCCTAAAATGAAATCAAACCAAAATATTGCGAAAACTATGAAGTTTTGTGTGCTCATATGGAGCGAAAACAAGAAAAGCTAGTGCAAGGTGGTACGCATAAACATTCACCATCTTTAAAAACCGCACACATACCACAGCCACAACACACATCATCACTCGATTGGCTTGTCTTTTGAGTGAATTGTCCCCGATCGTATGAAATGCAGTTTATCCGGTTCCATTTCTCTTTTCTTCACCAGTTCATGAACCAGGAGCCTGTCCTGAGATCGCTCTTCTTTGGAGCGATCTGGTCTCACATACACTTTGTTGAAAGTCGCTGAGTGGCGCAGCTTCTTGACTTGACATAGCACTTGATGGACAGCGCTGTGACTTGATAACAAAACCTTGACTGGGCGCTTCGAATTCTCTTTACGAATCTTTCCTACTCTGGTCTCTGGTAGCCTGCAGAGTAGGTTTTACGATTAGTCCTATCTCCTGGAATAACTCCTGTACCCGCTCTTCAACATTCTCGTCCTTCTGTTCTGACAGTCCAAATAATACAACGTTCCTGCTCCGATCCTCCTCCTGGACGACGGACTTGACCAATTTTTTCATAGTGGCCGGATCTGCCAAACTATCAGTCTGGCAGACCATAAAGCCATAACGTTCTCCGCAGCAGCTTCACTGTATGACTTGAACTGTTCTTTCAAGTTGCTCTCCACTGAAGACTTGACCACAGTCTTTACTGCCTCGAGCTGCTTGTCCTTGTTGTCGATAATCTGCTCCTGTAAGCTGATTACCCACGTCTGATTCTCGATTAGCTGGCTCTTGATGGAGCTCAGCTCAGCCTTCAGCTGTTTCATTTTTTCCGCCTGAAACCGAACAAAGTGGAACGATGCAGAAAACATTAATGCCAAAGTGTTCTCATCGCACGTTTACACACTGCTGACGTCACGTCAACTGGAGCAGTGCACCCGACTTGTTCCATCGCTTTAGGTATCCAAGCAGAACATTTCTTTAACCAACATTTCTAACCAACTATTTTCTGACGTGTTTTAAAATTAAAAATAACCCCTCGCAAGTCACGTGACATACCTGGAAGATAGCCCAGTCGTTGGAGCCTCTAAAGGGGAACTTGCCGGAAATGAATTGATACAAGACACAGCCGACAGCCCAGAGATCACTCTCCTTGCACGTGTACTTCTCTCCCTCCCCCAGCAATTCAGGGGCTACGTACTGAGCTGTTCCTGATGGGGTAACTGTTAGCACACAACATCATTATATTAATTAAGCTTTGTGGATATAATATAGTGCTCAGCTAAAATAAGTATTGCGATTTGAATTTACTTGAATACCCACTGTTGGGCCTGTAAGAATCTTAATAAACATTTATCATACTAACCGACAAAGGATTTCCTCCTCTGATTTTCAGCAGTGACGGTGCCAGCAGTACCAAAATCCGTTAATAATATGTGCATTCTGCTGTCTAACAGTATGTTCTCTGGCTTTATGTCTCTGTGTAACACATTCTGAATGCTTAAGTCAGACAGTGAATACGATTCAACAGTTCATCAGTTATCTAAGTGTTTGCTTAATAATATCAGAATGAAAATGGACTAAACAATATCAAAATAAACAGAAGTTGGTATAAAGTTGGTTTAAATGCTAATCATTGGTGGTCGATGATGTTGCAGATAAAACTCATACCAGATTCAATCAAATATAAAGTATCTGTTTTACCTTGCTATGCATGTAATCGATAACGTGTACCAACTCAGCAATGTAGAACATGGAGACAGGCAGAGAAAATGACCCATATTTAAGTAAGTAATCTAGTATACATCCGTTCTCAGCGAGTGTTAAGCAGAAGAAGAGATGAGTTTCTGATTGGAAGGTGCAGTAGAGTCTTATGATGAAAGTGTGGTCCAGGGAGCATATTATGTCTCTTTCTCTCATCACACGTGCTGTCATGTTCTCCTTCTGTATCTGCCTCTGTAATATATGTTTAAATTATGTAACCAGTTGGAATGTTGATTGATATTATGGGAGAGGTATATTTGGTATTTGGTAAGTTCTAATGTTCATATTCTGACATACTGTGAGGATTAATTATAATTAGAAATTGAATACTGATTACAAACTTAACATAAATTAACTGCAAAATTCATACTCAAATAGCTATAGCTATAGGTCAGTACCACTGATCATAACAGCTTGAAGAACAAGAATAAAGTATTTCTGTAAAAGAAACTGTATTATATATTATCAAATCTTACCTTTTCTAGAATTTTCATTGCAAACTCTCTATCAGACCCTTTTTCTGAAACCTTCAACACAGCCGCAAAGGAGCCTTCCCCGATGGTTTTGACATAGTGAAAATCTGCGACTTGCTTCTTCCCTGGTTTAACCTCTTTGTGCGGAACTTTGTTGTAAATAGCACAATATGGCTCGTTGAAGATATTTGCCATCACAGGGAGCGTTGCTTGATATCTACCAAATGAGCATGAAGTTGATTTTCTGACCTAAAACTGATATTTTCGCAATGCTAAAATGATTGTGTCATTAAGTTTTCATGTAATAAGTATCAAACCAAAATGTAATATAATGTATTGTTGTTAATCAATTAAAGCAATTTTCTTTTTTTTGACGAATGTAGCCATTTGGCTAGTTGAGATCAATATATTTTAGTGAAATGATTTGTTATAAAAAGGGACGAACTTTACGTTATATAATTTCATAACAATGGCTTACAGCTAAAAATTAAGTATATTATACTCACCTAGATTAAATTAGAGATATTAAAAAAGCAAGCTATATTTTAAAGCGAGATGATTTGCTACAGTTTTAAATGTTCATTCAGCAAGTTCCTGATTCACTATTTTGACGTCAAACAACCTTAAATAGAGCCTAGCTATCTGGGAAATAGATACCAGTATGTCTCAGTATTAGGTAAGAAACTACCCAATGTCTGTACTCTGTGGAGTGCCTCAGGGCTCCTATCTTGGTCCTCTGCCTTTATTACTAATATTAATGACTTCTGTTATTCATTGAGCACAGGAAAGTTTGTACTATTTGCCAATGATACTAACATATGTATTTTTACTATTTCAGCTGTCGAAAACCATCAAGTAAGAGAGGTTTTAATACTTCGACAAACAGATTTAAGAATAAATGAGCTTCGGTTCTAATTGCAAACGGTTGGTCACCTGATTAATTCAGCAGATTTGTTCTACTCACACAAAACCACACCGCCAAAAACATTGGCCATATTCCACAATCCAGTTTAAAAGCACAATAAAAGCATGATGATCTCACCTGACACAACACGAATTTTAACCAACAAGAGACCTAAAATAGCAGCTTAATTCAGTGACCAGTGGAATAACAGAAAATGATGTTATTTGCTGCGTAGCATGATTTATTCGTCAGGATGTTTTTAACTGTTGAGATCAACGATTATTTTATCACACATGAATACTCCTAGAGATAATCTAATGAAAAGACACAAAATTCACATTATATTTAGATATGATATGTACAATTAATGATTTACCAGATAATATTTAGAATTTGAAGTGTTAAATTACTTCTTTGAGCTTATTGGAAATGCATCTCATCATGACACTAATTATTGAAAGGGAACTAGAAACGTGGGAAAGCAGATGACTTTTGAGGTTCAATCGTACTCAATGATCAGTTATGCATCATGTAGACTTTAATGATAACCCAAGATCAAGTTATTTTATAAAGTTTGAGAGCTTTAAAGCATTTATATAAAAAAGAAGAATTTCAAACAATATACACATAATATAACAATTACCCTATACGGTATAACAAGAATTGCGCCCGTTGTTTCGTTTTGGCGGACGCTAGATTTCCATTTCACATTTACTATAAATTTAAGTATAAGCTCCAATCAGCTCACTTCAATCTTCATGATAATAATATTGATAAATTATGCATCAAATACGGGAAACACTTGAAATTCAGTTCAATTGCCGTAGAACTTAACTTGTATCTGTAATTCAAGAAATTATCAGCAAATTTAAACTATACTCGTGTACACATCAATACACTACGCGTGCCACGTACAAATTGGGCGTATTACCTAATAGTAATATTATACATTACATGCATCATATACATTAAAACACAGTCGCGCCGCGCATTCATAGATCACAGGCTATCTATACATCACATCTCCGCAAGCAATCCTCGCGCGCGCCCAACTTTTTCGTTGCATGGTAACGAACGGAAGGAAGGAAGGAAGGACACACGACATATTTAAACCCACCAATCTCGTTCTCCAAAATCCACGTTTTTCTGCAAAAACCTCCATTCGTAACCTTTCACTATTGCCTTTTTTCAAAAGGGTGAAAAGGAAAAAATTCAATATAAATGCAATAGAAAACTACATAAAATTTATAAACACCCTTTAAGTAAGCCAGTTTAAAGAACTGGCTCCAAATTTATATCTAATTCTTCAATTTTTACTGCACTACTACTTTTTAACCCTCTCTCTCCTCTAAGAGCTATGACTGTTGTTCTCAAAAGGTCAAATCTTACTCTCTTCCTAATAAATGTCATTGCCTCACTATATCGTTGGCCTGATTTCCTAGAAAGTTTTTCCACTAATTTCTTGAAGAACTTATTAGCTTCCCTTCCCATGCCCCCAGTGGTTGATAGGACTATCGGTGTAAACGTCCCATGTTCCGCTTCTACAATCCTTTTATTGTATAAATTCTTTTTTTGTCTCTCGTGGCTATTGTACATAGTGGTTGGAGATCCTAGAGCCTTATTGGAAGGAGCTTGAGCATGAAATACTCTTACATCTAAAAATATATAATTTAAATGCTTTCGTAACCATAGTTCTAAATAAACTCAATTGTGACTGAGTGCAAATTTAGGAGACCTCATAGCTCGTCTTCTAACCTGGATGAGATTGAAAAATACGTCATTCAGTCAAAGGTGCTGGATTTTTAGCAGCAGTCAGCAGCAGTTAGCAGCAGTTGGCGGCAGTTGGCGGATGTCGGCAGCAGTTTCTTCGCACTTTGGTCTCCCTGTGTATATGGGGCTGTGACTGTGATTTTCTACAACAACTACTAAATCATCCTTTCATAAGAGTGGTTTACAAAATTACACCTAAACCTCGTGTCTCGGTGTTCACTTAAACGGTACTTGGCGGCTGAACTGTGGTGCATGTCTAACGTTTGCAGCTAGATTGGACTCTGATCGAGCGTGCTAAATCACTCTACAGTCGATCTTCGAGATTGTTCTAAAAGGTTCCCCGACAGTTGAAACCAACCTCAATAGATGTATTTTCGGACGCTGATTCCGAATCACCCCCCATGACATAGGGTTAAAATGCTCCCCTGACGAGATATTGGCGAAAAACTGTCTTGATCACGTGATATGACCGTATAAGGAGGTTAGTCTAATTTCTCGATAGGATTAGGGTTTCAGCATATGCTTTTGTTAAGGATTGGGTTAGGGCAGAGGCGGCTCGTGGGAGCTGGCTGGCAGTTTTGTTGGGGGTCCAATCGATGGACTGGGGGAGGGGGGCTTGGTATGGGAGCCGGCTCAAGCTGATCCCTCCAAACTACCGATTACATTACACACAGGGCCTTGTAAATGTAATGTGTAACACTTTACACATTACAGGCGACAGCATACAAAAACAAAATTTTATAACATGGGTGAAACAGGACACCACACGTGTACGATCTCAGCCACGCAGTATCACAACAGTCAATAGTTCAAAGGATCCTGGACCCCCAAATCGAGGCAAATCATAATAGATTACCTGTAGTGGGATGCGCACGATTTGCTTTGTAACGTTTACAATTAACTATGTGTTAAAACTGCGCGGCTGAGTAGTCCAAAGGTAGGATTGGACTCCCTACAACACAAAATTTCACGAAGATCATGCGTGCGCTTACATTAAAACGTATGATCATAGTAAACGAAGACCTTTATATTGTTATTTGTTATTTCCTAGCTTTCCTAACACTATTACTAATTACTATTTTTATTTTGAGCACCAGCCACCAAATAATAATTTAAAGGCGTCCACGGACGCCTGGACGCCGGCCTCAATAGCCGCCTCTGGGTTAGGGTTAGGGTTGGGATCAGATTACAGGGTTAGAGTTTCGATTGTAGCGCGATGCACTATAACTACTGGGTCGCGCGCGCATCAAATAATGCTTCTCGCAACCACATATGCACGTATGCAGATCGGCGAGATGCGAAGGATTGATATCGTGAATCAAGAGTTTCGAATACCTTACTCGGGAATATTATAGCGGGTTAATTTATGACTGGGAAAATTAATGACCGGGAAAAATATGGCGGAATTTTCCAAAACCCACCAAGCATCAAAATGTATTACTATTAGTTTACCTTACTCGGGAATCTTATAGCGGGTTAATTCATGACTGGGAAAATTAATGACCGGGGAAAATATGGCGGAATTTTCCAAAACCCACCACTTTATCCCAGTCATAATATTCCCGAGTAAGGTAGTCGTTCAGGACCAGCTAGAGAAGGGGTTGAAAAGTCACGTGACAGTCGAGTGTAGAGTGATTAATCATCATCCGGCCGACTCTTATTTGATATTAGTAAATGTATATGATTTTTTAAATATTAAACATACTGTGCAACCTGGTAGCGCCGCGCGGCTGACACAATTAAACGATAATGTTGGCCTGCGCCTGGCTTGTGATAACCTAGTATGTAATAAATAACCCGCGCCACACTCCGATGAAAGCCGTTTGGAGAAAATCTACAAAATGTTCATTTTAGTCAACAGGTTGCTCTAACCAGAGCCCTCCCGCTTGCAGTAGCGCGTGACCGCCGAGCAGTACGCGTAGACACATGGCTATGTGAAGTCAACGGGCACAAAGAAGCATTACTAGCAAGTGTGTCCTTTACCCTCACTAAATGAAATGACAATGAGGGTCAATGTACGATACAACTGATTTCGCTAAGAAGCGTAACAATTTAATAATAATTCGTGCGGCGCAGCGCGTCGAAGCTGGAACGTCTTACAAATAAAACACAAACGCAAAATGGTTATTTTTAGTTTATTGGATGCAATGAACGTAAAAACGAAGAAGTATGCGCAAAATTTCAAACTTTAATGTTAAAGCTCACAATTACTGTTAATGTTACAGTGTAATAAATAATACAAAACATAAAAAGTTAAGGGAAATGTGTGGCAATGTGCAGGTAACAACTATTAATAATAATACAATTTTTGGGAATTCCACTCATTTAAAAAAGTTGTAAGTACCTTTTATTCATTTGATTAAAGGTCGGCTTATTATTTCCGCTTATATAATCTTTCGTGGGCTGCTCATGCTTTGAAGATTTTGTACTTGTTTAGCAGGATCAGTACATACATCATACAGGATAAAATAAAAAATTAGGTTATAAATCAAGAGGCTTGCATATAATGAACATATTGACACGGGTGCAGAGTTGAGTCTGTACGGAACCTAGTAGTTTCAGATCCTTGTTTAACTTGCCGTACAGCAAGGTCATCCACTACTTTAGCCCGGCGAGGCACATAACTCCCTCTACAACTCCATGACAAATGTTTCATATATACTAGCCGAGTTCACAAGTTATATCCTTGTGTTTGAGAAGAGCTCGTTAGAACTGCTTCCTTATGTAACATATCTCACATCTCGCTCACAATCAGTAACCACTCACTATATTTTCACTCACATTGTGTATACACCATCTCACATGTATTGTATCTTTTACCTTATCATCTGTTATCACTTACATCTTATCATCTGTTATCACTGTTCATGTCATTCCATCACCCGATCACAATCACGTACTTGCTGTTTAGTGGATGTTTTAAGTTTATTGAATAGCAGATCGAGTAGTGTTGTATATATATAGATTTTGATTCTAATTTTAGTCGAGTATTTGAACAATTTGTTGTCGTTTAGCCATTTTTGATTAATAAATTTTATGAGACAGTTTTCTCACATATTTACCAATTTTGTCAGCATGAATAAGAAGTTGTTACTTTGAAACGTCGTTTATCCTAACAGTGCAATATCATTTGTCGCAAATCAGAATAATCAGAAACTATTTGGAAAACCCAAAAACTGTCTATAACATAACCTAGTTTCATGTCCTAACATTATATCTAGATCACAAGTCGTTCATCAAACTGCAGCCCTTGATTTCAAATTAAATAATGTTTTCTATAAATTCGATATTAATATTTGGTAATAATTTAGTAATAACCAGCATTTGCAGGCATGCAATTACAAATATTCATACTGCTCCTTACACTATTATTTGCTACTTTGTCCCAAGGAATTTGAACAGTGTTTAATTTTGTAGCTCTTTTTGGTCGATCATTGATCAGTCCGGTGGCGTAACGGAGGGCCCCGCCAACACCGGGGGGGGGGGGGGGGGGGGGGGGGGGGGTTGCGCCAAATCCCACATCCAGAAAGTTTTATATTTCCTCCCAGATGCGTTTTTTTCTAAATTCTGTGGCCCGCTCGCTTCGCTCGCAAGCTTGCCTTGTTTTCTGCGGCCCGCTCGTTTTGCTCGCAAATTTTTAACACTGAACCAATTCACGAGCAGGGACGTAGCCAGGATTCTTCTCTTGGGGGGCTGTCGGCGAGCGAAGCGAGCTAACGTGCCCAATCCATCTGCGCAGCGAGCGAAGCGAGCAAGCTGTGGCAGGGGTCTGGGGGTGCAGCCCCCAGCGGGGTCCAGGGGCGGAGCCCCTTGGCAGGGGCTAGGGGGGCGCAGCCCCCCGGAATTTTTTTGCAAAATAGGGTGTTTTAGACGACATTTGTCATTAAAGAAATTTGTAGGACAGCAGTAAACTGGGATTGAAAAGAATCAAGTACTCACGTAAATTTGGTAACTTCACAACAGCAATCTGCATTCTCCAATCAGAATATTTCACTGTGTTCTAAAACTGACAGGATGTTCCTCTTTGATTTTTATACAATCGAAATATTTTCTTCAAAAATTTCCTCAATTAATTTGTCTTTATTCCAAAAAAATATTTCGAAATTTAGGAGTAACTTCTCAAAAATTTCCTCTTTTTCCCCGTTTTTCCTCCCAAAAAAAAATTTCCTCCAAGGCTGCCTTGCAAGATTGCGTGTTTCTGGATGTGGGCGCCAAATTGTCGTTTGAATACATTCAAACGACAATTTGGCGCCCACATCCAGAAACAATGTGGGAAAATTTGGAAAAACTTAACTACGGTTACTATCAACCACTGGGGGTATGGGAAGGGAAGCTAATAAGTTCTTCAAGAAATTAGCGGATAAACTTTCTAGGAAATCAGGCCAACGGTATAGTGAGGCAATGACATTTATTAGGAAGAGAGTAAGATTTGACCTATTGAGAACAACAGTCATAGCTCTTAGAGGAGAGAGAGGGTTAAAAAGTAGTAGTGCAGTAAAAATAGCAGAATTAGATATAAATTTGGAGCCAGTTCTTCCACTTAGTCCACATACCTTGCAAACTTACAGCAGGGTATTTGTAATGGTCTAAGTCCCAAGCAGTGACATCAATGTCAGGAAAGGCTTCGCATGGAAAGCTTTACAGAGTCTAGATGCTTTTTGGAAATCTAATATGTCCAGGAAGATCAAGACTAAGATTTTTCGAACTGCAGTAGAACCTGTTCTGCTGTATGGTGCAGAAACCTGGACTCTTAAAAAGGCTGATATCAGAGCACTAGACGGTGTTTATACTAGAATGCTACGAAGGGTCTTTGGTATCTCATGGAAATCACATACACCTAACTCCGTTCTTTACGGAAAGATTCCATCGGTGACAGATACTATAAAGACACGAAGACTTTGTTTTGCAGGACATGTCTACCGTCTACAGGACCAACCTGCTCAACAACTCCTTTTCTGGCAACCATCCTATGGCCAGCGTTATCGAGGACGACCACATAAGACCTTCCCGGACGTCCTACTTGAAGACACTGGAATGGAACCTGACCAGCTGCGTTTACTCATGTGTGATAGGGATAAATGGAGAGAAGCGTTGGCACGAAACTCGTTCCAGATTTCATCTGGATCGACCTAGGCAGGTAGGCAAGTCCCTAATACACGCCAAAGATGGTTCCTCTATACTCAACCGTAGGAGAAGAGAATTAGGTGACTGTATTTTGTTCTAATGTTGATATTAATTTTTTTTATTTTTTTTATTTTTTTTTAGAGAGGCTGGGCCATGATAGCCCACGAGAGGATAGCATTGAGATGCTCTGCCTACCTCTGGGGTGTGGCAACCTTGGGGAAGGTTGCCGGTGAGATCAGAGTGATTGGTGGAGGGTGGTGTAGGATGTTATATGAGTCAAAATGATACGCTTAAATGCCAGCTGGGTTTGGAAGAGTAAAACGAGACGAGACAGCATATGAGATAATACTTTAAGTCACCCCGGTCTGATCCAGCTCTTCCGGCACAATTAAGCGTTTGGTGCGGTTTGTGAAATTGACAATTGTGGTGATGTGTTGGTTGTCGAATATGTCATTGACAGAGAGGTAGTAGTCCTGGAAATATTGACCTCTAATTTGGGCAATAGCCGGACACTGTCCAAGGAAGTGTGAGACAGTTTCCTCTCCGTCCCCGCACATAGGACAAGCACTGGTGTTTGATTTGCAAATGGTGTGAAGGTGTTTATTTAGGCCGCAGTGACCCGTGATGAGGTGAACTGCAGTTCTGTAATCTTGTCTGTTATTGCTGAGTGTAGTGTTGAGGTTTTTGATGATTTTGGCATGCTTGTGGCCAAGTGTCAGTTTGGTGTGTCTGGGACCGTCAGTTGACCAAGTTTCCTGATTCAGTCTGTTGACTTTGTTGTCGATTTGACGCTTGATGTAGGATTGTGGAATTGGACTCCTCAAAGTGGATTCGCTGATAGTGCCAAGCTTGGCCAGCTCATCTGCTTTTTCGTTCCCCCACAATCCGATGTGTGCTGCAATCCATCGTATATCTAGCGTGTTGTTGGATCCGAGTGAATTAAGAGAGTCGTAACAGTCTCTTGTAGTTCTACTCCGCGTTGAAAGTGCGGAGAGAGCTTGAATAGATGATAGACTGTCAGACCATATGATGATGTGTGTTGGTATATGTAGATAGATATTTGCAAGCTTCAATGATAGCGGTGAGCTCTGTTTGGTATACAGTGCAATAATCAGGGAGCTTGAATGATCTTTCTTCAAGGGTGGTGTTATTGTTGTCAGTTGTGATGATATAGCCAGCCCCGCATCCTGAGTCTGTGAGTGACCCGTCAGTGTAGCAGGTGATCGTTTCACTGGTAATGTTGTCGATGGTGTTTTGAAGTGAATTTCTATATTCAGTGGTATCGGCTCCAGGAGTTGTGACGGTGAAGTGCCGTCCCAGCATCATGGTTGGTGTTGTTAGGTCTCTCGTTGCTCTAGGTGGGATAATGAGGTCTGCCATGAATTGTTTGTTGATAGTGGTATGATTTTTGATAGTTCCCTTCCTGAAAGCGATAGTTTCAAGAGTGAGGCTGCCATAAGCTTGTAGCCTGGCCGCACCCTTTGCTGCTTCGCCTTGCAGGAACAGTATGATGTCAGAAGTGTCGGTGAGGTGATTCAATGCGATAAAAGGTGTGCTTGGCATGGCACCAGACATCATTCTGAGTGCCAATGACAGCCGTGTACATCCATTTGCATGTTTTGGGGCTCATACCCCATGTGGGGCCGACAGCTCTTCGACATTGCATGAGGGATGCCGTGGCTTTTTTGGTGGTGTTGATGATATGTTCATTGAAGTTGAGTTTACTGTCCAAGGTCACTCCTAGAAATTTAGCAGACTTGGAAAGACCTATAATGTTGTTGCCAACTGTTATAGGTCTTAGAGTCCACTTACTATTCCAGGTAAACATGACTATCTGAGTTTTAAGGGCGCTAATAGATAGCTCTTTGGTTCTGCACCAATTTTCTATCGTTTTAATAGTTTTGCATGTTCGGTCCCAGATGATGTCTAAATCATCCCCTTCCGCTAGAGACAACAGATCATCCGCAAAGGCTTGCAGGTAACCCGGGATGTCTTTTGCGGTAAAGGAAAGGAGATCGTCGACTACCAGGTTCCAGAGAAAAGGAGAGAGAATATCATATTTTACCTTTAAGTTATTATATTCATAGACATGTCTGAGTGGTTATGTTTTGTTGTTTCACACACACTCATTCCCTTAGCATGTAAATACAACAAGGATGTAAATATAGAGGATTCAGGTGAACGGAACGAGAGCTAACCCTGAAGGGCAGGTAGTGTAATGTTTAGCTTATTTTGGTTTCTATGTAGTAGTTTCAGTTTCTTTGTAGTAGTTCCTTTAGTCCTAGGTTTGTAGTTTTGGGGTTACTACTTTCTAACATACTTTCTTATATTTACAGGGTTGTTTTTAGTTCTAGTAAGTGTCTGCTGCTGTAAGAGTGAAAGCCAGACAAGTCAAGTTCCAGTGTGTGTGTGTGTCACGGGGACCACACAGAAGAACCTAAAGAGAAGATCTAGTGTTTGTGAGTAAGGGAATATCACAACACGTTCACATCACTTCTGGGGAAGTGATAGAAGAATTAGTTTCTAAGAAGTTAGAAGAAGTTAGAAGAAGTAGTTTATTTAAGAAGTTTGAACTGTTATTAAGAAGGATTTACAGTTTTGGGAAGATTTGTTTGTAATCACATTACCACACCACTCACGAGGTTAAGTGAGTGAGAGTTGTGTTTGAGGTCTGTGTAGAGTGACGTGCAGTGATAGTGAGTGCAGCGTTAGTGTGCTAACCCATTACCCATTTGTTAACAATTCATTTACTAACCTATTTAACCAATTGTTACCAATTTAGTTACTAACCCAAATTACAACTTGTTTTACTTTGTCTCCCGTGATTGATCAGAATACACAATTTAACAGTGGTAGCAGGAAGGAACGATTAGATCAATCATGGGGGAAGACAAAGTCCTTGGGGGCAACCTCGCCTGATCCGTACCCTTCTCGACTTATCCTTATGATTTAGTGTGATGAATCGATTGGTTACCATGTTGATGATCCATTGTGCTGTAGCCAAGTCCACTTTCGTGGCCTTGACTGCTTCAGAGATAGCCTTGAACGAGACATTGTCGAAGGCGCCCTCTATATCTAGAAAGACACCTAGGACATATCCTTTCTTGGCTATTCTGCGCTCAATGGTGTGAGTAACTTTATGAAGTGCCGCTTCTGTGGAGCAGCCCTTCTTAAAGCCGAATTGTCGTTTGTTGATATCATTAGCTATGTTGAGGTCATGTTGCATATGCCATAAGATCACTATCTCCTGCAACTTTAACATCACAGGCGAAAGAGTGATCGTTCGAAATGACTTAGCTTTGTTGTAGTCAGTTTTTCCAGGCTTAGGGAGAAAGATTCCAAGAGAGTCCCTCCACAAAGTTGGGATGTGTTGCGTTTCATGGTTTTTTGTCATAATGTTTTTTGTTATGTCTTTGATATGAGCCCAGGCTTTCTGGAATATGATAGGTTTTAGAGTGTCAGGTCCTGCAGCCTTCAAGGGATCGAAGGATAGGAGAGCCTTTTCGATTCTTTCAGGGCTGTAGATTTTGTCTAGTAAGTCTGTGGAGATGGGTAAGGGGCAGAGAGGCGGAACTGGCGGATCAGTGACACTCTGCCTGAAGTGGGTTTGTGTCATGACCTCCAGTGTCTCCTCTGCGTTTTTGGTGAGTTCGCCATTTGGTTTATAAACGGCTTCAAGTTTGTTATTGGTGTCAGTACAGGTTTTCAGAATCTTGTTCATCCTGCCAGATTCCTTAACCGATTCAGTGTCTGCGAAGAATTTCCGCCACGCATTGCGCTGGGAGTTCGACAGGATCTTGTTGTATTGCTTATTGCTTTCTCTAAGAGCGAGCCATGAAGCATCAGTTTTGATTCGACGAGCTGTGATGAGTTTGCGTCTTATACCCCTCTGTGCTTCCTCAACTTCTCGAGTTAGCCAGGGTGGTTTTCGGACAGCGCTGGAGATGTAAGTAATGGGACATGCCTCCTCGAAGGCCGTTCGGAGAGCAGTATTAATGGTGTTAACTTTGTGATCAATGTCGTGTGGTGTGTTAACGCATGTGTTGTGGAGATCATTGTTGTTGTAAAGAATCTCGTCAAATTTCGCCCAGTCAGTGTTCTTGACTAGGCGTATTTGTCTTGGTTCTTTTTTGGGACCAGAAGTAATGTCGAACATGATATATCTGTGATCGGAGTTTGAGTAAAGATCACTAACGTGCCAGTTACTGATCAGTTCAGCCCCCTGTTGGTTGGTGATAGTGAGGTCAATGATGGAATTATGACCTCGTGAGTTAAGGAATGTTGGTGTTGAACCTTTGTTGGAGCAGGAGAGCCCTAGCGACGAGAGGAAATCAAGGAGTTCCTCCCCCCTTCTATTGCACAACCTGTTTCCCCAAAGGGTATGTTGGGAATTAGTGTCCGAGCCTATAATAAGCGGTATGTTGTTGTCAATAGCATATTTGGCTAGAGGTGTTGTTTCGTGTGATGGAGCTGGACCATTAATATCCATGTACGAAGCTGCCAGAATGACTTCTGATGAGCTAAGTTGAATTTTAATGGCTACTTGATCCGGGGTTGTGAATTGCGATAGTTCCCAGCTTTTTACAGCTAGGTTTTTGTGTATTACTATGGCGGCACGGGGTCTAATGTCCCCGGCTTTGTAGTAATACTCGGTTAGTTCTTTACTAATAGGTGGGATAAGGTTTTTGTTATTGGTGTATGGTTCAGTCGCAAGTACAATAGGATTTTTCCTGCCGTGAGTGTTCACCAGCAGGGTTTTCCAAGCGTTGTACTTGCGTTTAAGGTTAATTTGTGTAACAGAGTAATATTCATAATGATTTTTACCTGTTATTTTCGTAGTTTTAGCGGTGGTTTTCCGGCGCTTTGCACCTCTCTGTGTCTTATTTCGTTGTTTGTTGGTGTTCTTGTTGTTGGTGTTTGGGTGGGTAGTGAGGGTTGGATTAGTATTGGTGTTGGGGACATGGCGTGCAGCATCTGCAGATACCCTCACCGGACGAGTACTAGGACTTTTTGGGTCGGGCACTGTGTCGGGGGGCCGGCCGAAGACGAATAGCAGCAACCAGCGTTTCTAGGAGAAAACTGTGTTTCTCTAAGAATGTCTCATCCGAGGGTGAGACATCCACCCAGATCCGCTGCCTCTGTTTAGACTCCGTCGACGAGCCCCCACCTTCAGGTAGCTGCACTGCTACTGTCTCCCAGGTGTTGGACACATGCCGCAGAGAGCCGCTTGGTAAACCATGCGCTGCATTCCGCAACATGAGTCCACGCACCAGTGTGTGTGGGTCTAGTCCGATGTTAGAGGGTCCCATCCCCGATAACTGGTTAGGCACATAGAAAGCGTAGCGGTTCCAGACGGCCTCGGAAGTGACTTCCCAACCAGCCTTTGTGAGGCAATCGGTCACCACCTCCGCTGTCGCCTGGTCCGCCACCTCTATCATCGAACCACCAGGTAAAGGTACAAGAGAAGTAATGACTAGGGTCTGAGGGACGAGAAAGAGTTGTTGGGCGATGCGATCGCTCGCATCAGTCCCCTCTCCTGTTTTGATAACGGTCAGGGTGATCACAGGATCACCCTTCTTGTATATCTCCTCAGGAGCGGGGAGCGGTTCACCCTCCTCCTCCTCCTCAGTCTCCTCATTCTCCAGTTCAGTGTCTTGTTGTTGTTGTTGTTGTTGTTGTTGTTGTTGTTGTTGTTGTTGTTGGTGTTTTGTGTTCGCACTGTTACCAGGCGGTTTTTTACCTTTCTTGCCCTTACTCCCCTTACCTCTCCTCGTTTTGGACGGATGGGACCCAGACTGGGGCTGAGGTTTCGTCTGTTGGTCCTTTCCCCCTTCCTTAGCCCCCTCTTTTGGAATAGATCCATTGGAGGCAGCCTTGGACGGGGTATTGGGCTTCGAGACTTCCACCTTCAACCCCAGCTCTGGGCTGTCAACGATGGGTTCGGGCATAATGGCTAGCAGGCCTGAGTGGGTCGCGGTAGGGATGAGGTTCAGCTCAGGCAGAGGAGAGCCAGGAGTACTGTTTGCCATTCGGGCAAGATGCAGCATCGAGTTCCTGTTCTCCGCCTGCCTTGACTTTTCCGTCTCCCGTCTCGCGCCCCTCAGTTCACCGTTTGCAGTGGTCATGGTGAGTTCCTTGATGGAGGTGCGGATACTGTGGTCTGAACTGACTGATATTACACTAGTGCTATTATGTCTTGATCGTACACTAGCACCATCAGTCAGTTTTTTGCTTATTGTGACGTAGTCAGAGAGGTGCTCGCTGCCATCTAGTGCGTCCTTCTCCGATTTGGTCATACTCTCGTCACCCGACAGTCCAGCTGAAGAATTCGGAGATAGTGAACTGTTGTGTATAATAGTATGGGAGATAAGGTGCGCGTTCCCGCGCATAAATGCTGAAAAGGGTGCTTTGATCGCAAAAATGTCTAATGTTTGCCGCAGATCAGAGATCTTGAGCTCAGTGGAGATTGATGACTCACCTGTGATGGGCAGATGGTCCATATCATTCTTTGCATTAGCCATGATTGTTGTACTTGCTATAATAAGTAGATGATGAATAATTCTGTAGCTAGTGTATGATATGGGTTTCAGAAATGATGCAAGGCGAGCACAACCCCGGGAGGGACAAGCACTCCCGCAACAAGACTGTGAAGCCTGTGCAAATGTGCCAATCCAACCCAAGGCCCGCTCATTCCCGCACCCACTGCTGGAAATCCTGTGTTGTAGTATGGGGGTTATAGTGAAGGATTCCTTGGTGATTGCTGGATGAGCACAGCCTCGGTAGGAACCAGCACTCTTGCAACAAGACTGTAAGGTCTGTGCAATTGCGCTAAATCCCCCCGTGGCCGGCTCAATCCAGCACTCTCCACTGGAAAGCCAGAGTTGTAGTGTAGGGGTAATAGTGGTGGATTCCTTGATGGTTGCTGAATGAGCGCAGTCTCGGTTGAGGCCAGCACACTTGCAACAAGACTGTAAGGTCTGTGCAATTGCGCTTTTCCCGCACGAGGCCGGCTCTATCCTGCTTCCTCCAATGGTAATCCGGTGTTGTAGTCCTAGTGTATTAGTGAGAGTTTTAACACTTTCTGCGAATCGTAGAAAGATGCTGAGAAATACTACGACGACAGTGTTGAAATGCCGCCCAATAAAACAGGGAAAATGGGTGCTAATGATCGGTATTAAGGGCCCGACCTTGAAGAACACACCCTGAACTTCTGAAACCCTATATGCTCAGATGTGAGTGAAGGCTGTGAGAGCTCCAAAAGAAAAAGGGATCAAATGAGGTAAAGGAAGACGGTTGGCACGTGCGACCTATGTTCAGTTTTGCTCAGCTGAACAGTACAGCTTAGTCTCGGCTGGTCGTGTGATGCCGATTAAGCCCCCTTACCACGGCAAGGTCATTCGCTCTGGATAAAGCACCATTACCAATCACTATAGGTGAGAGAAATAGGATAGGATTGGGTCCTGGGCAGTAACTCCAGAGCAAATGGGCAGAGTCATAAGTGGTGCTCTAGTGCTCAGGATTGACTCTGCCGCTGTACTTTAAATCAATAAGTACCAACACGTGTGACAGACGCCCCAGCCGACAAGCCCCCTGCCACGATGCATGCGATCCCGGAGCAAAGTGCCTGCACCCAGCAGCACGCCGAGCCCAGCCAACGCCGCCGGCTATCGACCCGGAAGCTGTCCCCACGAGCTACCTAGTGACTTTCGTCACTTGGGTGCTCAATGTAGACTGCTCCCGTTTCGACCACCAGCTTCATCACTCAGCCCAGCGGCCACCCAGTTTCAGCCATCCACCCCAGTCTCAGCGCACACCACGCCGAGAACCGCCCACCAGCACACCCAGACCCACATGCCAGGTATCATCGAAGCTGCCTGGTCTTTTGCCCGGAACCAGACAAAGGGGGAATGTTGATATTAATATAAGTATGTTCTAGTTGTTACTCCTTTTGTTTTAACGTTTTTATGGTACTCTCCTTAAATTATTTCAATGCAGTCACTCAGATGATTTTAAATCAGGACACTTAAATAAAGACACATACTCTGCCCACAATAAGGGGCCATAATTTTTAAATTATGTAACAGTATAGAATTATTATTATTATTATTTTAAACTGGCTTACTTATACTACTTAAAGGGTGTTTATAAATTTTATTTAGCGTACTATTGAATTTATATTGAATTTTTATATAGCGTAATTATTATATTATATGTGTATATTGTTTGAAACTACGGTTACTATCAAAACTGTGTGTAGATAACTGTGCGAGATATATTTGTCAAAGAACTGTACCTCACCGTCTGTCGCTCACTTGGACCTTTAAATGAATAAGATATGGTGTTGTTTGTATTTATTTTTGCTGTGTTCGAAGGGATTCCATTTAACAACATAACAAAAATTTCTTAGCACAACTAGATCTACAATGGGAAATAACTGTTTCCCTCAAACTCAACACTATGGCATATAAAATCTTAAATGGTATCCCATTAATCAACTAGAACATTTCAAAAGTGTATTTCCTCAGTTCTCATTTATTCGCTATTTAACAATTAACAACCATCAAATTTCACGATTTGGATCAATGTGAGCTGGTCAAATTCAATATTTTGGGTTCTTTTACATAATATAATGTTTCTCTTTCATAATCACTGGCTCACGTAATTCCATCCTTTAAAAATGACAATTAGAGTCTACGATTGATATAGTCTTCCTTTACTGTTTTCAGGCTGCAGAGAAGTAAAAATTGTTCTTTAGTATGTTTAAGCATGCTTTTGTATATTTTCTTTCAACTGTGTATGGCAGTCCATTATAAAGTCGGAACCTTTCCTGAATGTGCAATTATAGATGTATAGATAGTAGATCAAAGTCTGTAAAAGTGCACTTAGCACTCTTTTGAAACCTGTGATCAAGTTCAAAGTTTTTACTTACTTACTAGATAATGTGTGCTGTTTTGCCACTTGGTTAGACTAGCTCTTCAGTCTGCATAAGATTTACCTCCAATAACTTCATATTAAAATTTAGAATGTAACTCATGATTATTGATGGATGAGAGTGGCACTTTACATTTACTTCTGCGAGTATCCTTCACACGTTCTCTCAATTGAAGGTAAGTTGGTGGTAGTGTCATACTTATAAGACTTTGGTTTAATAATTACTATCATATAGATCCCAGTTCAATTTGTAACACAGTTTTATATTAAAAGAAAACTGCGTCTATATATCACTTGTCCAATATTTCAGCACACATAAATCTTAAATACCTTCAAATTTATTGTTCATACAACATAAAAGATGTTGTATTTTCCAAATGGATGAATCGCTGTTATTTAGATGAAGTAGAACGTACTGTCTTTGAACTGAACGACTATCAAATCAAAGAGTACCTCAAAAGTCCTGCTAGTAAGATGAACAGTGAAACTTGTGAACCAGCACCCTTCCGAGAAACCAAAGAACCAGCACCCTCCAGAGAAACCAAGGAACCACTCAGTCATGAAACCAAGGAATCAGCACCAAGTTTGGAGAGAAAATTTTCTGAATCAATGGCCTCAGTAGCTGATAGTCAACAGTGTGAGGTTGAAGGAAAATGTAGTTTTACTTGTGGTAATCCTGATGCTCAGACCACCCATGGAATAATGCACTTCTTTAATGACTTTTCCAAATGTAAGTCAATATTTCAACTTCTTTGAGCTTTATGACTGGCCGGATTGATCCTTTCTTTGATTTAATATCTATATTTCATGTCTCTCACCTCAAATAAGTTCTATTTCGTGTATTCATTTCAAATTATAGCTAGACCTAAATTTTACAGCTGGAGAAAACTTCAAGACAGATCTGGTATGCATGTTGGCTGTTCCCACCATCTTCAACTTGACTGACATACTGGGGTTCCTGGGGCCATACACAGACAACATCAATGGAATTAGGATAGTGCGGGACAGAAATCCCCACACATTCATGGTTTTTAACCTTAACTACCTTCTTTCATTATTGTTAATCTCAAACTGTGTTTAAACATGAACAGTGTCATGTTTTCTAAGTTGACATTGTGATGTGTTCAAGACCAGGGCTTGATTTAAGGATGAGCTGAGTTGTATAGAATTACAATATTACAGGTGCTCATTCGGTTTGAGCACGAGGATATGGCAGAAGGTTTTTATCAGAACCATCAAGATCAGCCGTACAACACACTGGAAGACAGTATCTGCCACCTCGCTTTTGTAACTTCCATTGAGTTTGGCAAGACAGAGGTAGTTACAAACTTAAATTACTATAATAATCCTTTAACAGGTTAGGAATCCAAATCAAGGATATTTCTTCTGAATTTCATTTAAAGTTTAGTATTGTAATTTATTAACTACGTTGTATTCTTAACTGTCAGGACTTATGATTTGCTCTGCACATTATACAGTACAACGTGTTTTCAATCACACAAGCTTCAAATGGAATTTCATACCTAGACTCTAGAACCATTTTACGGATTATTGAAGATTATTGTAGTGAGTCTAGCTGGAAATCTCTATCTCATTAGGTGCACATGAAATCCCTTGCAGCTGGACCTCTGATAGAGCTACCTCAATGTGCTGTCTGTCTGGAACGAATGGGTTTGTCAGTAATTATTATTTAACTAATCAAGGAATTTAGAACAATTTGTCGGTATTAACTGCTATTTCAATATTTCTTGCATAATTAATCAAAACGTACACACATATATATCACTGTATTTCTTTAATCTGTGCCAGTACTCTTGTGTTGTGTTATTGCCAGTACTCTTGTGTTGTGTTATTACCAGTACTCTTGTGTTGTGTTATTGCCAGTACTCTTGTGTTGTGTTATTGCCAGTACTCTTGTGTTGTGTTATTGCCAGTACTCTTGTGTTGTGTTATTGCCAGTACTCTTGTGTTGTGTTATTGCCAGTACTCTTGTGTTGTGTTATTGCCAGTACTCTTGTGTTGTGTTATTGCCAGTACTCTTGTGTTGTGTTATTGCCAGTACTCTTGTGTTGTGTTATTGCCAGTACTCTTGTGTTGCGTTATTGCCAGTACTCTTGTGTTGTGTTATCTATCATATCCTCCCCCTCAGACGAAAGCACGACAGGAATGCTGACAGTTTTGTGTAACCACACTTTCCATTGTGAGTGTATGAGCAAGTGTACTACATGTCCAGTTTGCAGATTCCACGCTGTCCCGCCCGAGGAGTCTTCTCACTCCTGCATGGTTAGTATTACTTGTGAGGGGGGGGGGGGGGGGTGTGGAGAATTTGCCCTGGACTAGTTCCAGCTAAATCCGCTCAACAGGAGCTACCTTTAAACAATTTATTAATATTCATCATAAAATTAGCTTTCCCTCTCGATGAGCTGCTACCTTTTTAACGCTTACACTCAGCCTCGAAACTCAGACATCAATATTGGCGTATTTGTCAACTAATCTGAAATATTTGTAATTTGAAACTCCAGTTATGAAACTAATCAAAGACTGCGAATTGAACTGATGTAGTTTTATTCAAATCACATTATGTTGATTTCAATACCTCAATGTTAATGTTATGCTTATCCAACAAGTTACAGTTTTTAGTTTTCTGTTGTCACGTTCTAAAACCGAACTTTATCTTATGATAAATAACAAAATGCTGGAATCCCCGTAATAACCCATCTCTCCCCAGGTATGTGGGAATACAGAGGGGCTATGGCTATGTCTGATATGTGGATATGTAGGCTGCGGCAGGTAAGAGCCAACTATTCTCCCACGATTTACGTTTATCACGGAGAACAACAGTGCAGTGTGCGCTTTTACTCATTAATAGATTAATAAGCAAGCACTGTATTAATACTAGTCATTGTCTCGTGTGCAATACGTAATCTCGCCGTGAATATAATTTGTAGATCTGTTCTTGTCACGCGGTTTTGAGCGTTATTGTCATATTTAACAAATTGTCTCTCTGTGGTAACTCAGCCGGCAGTGCAAGCCTAGTGGTTCTACTTAATTAATTACTCAATTAGTGCCTGCTTATCTTATCTTTTTAAACCAGTGCTTTTCCTCGTTCCGGTATCAGCTCATCCATCAGCAACTGTAACAAGAGACTAGCACATTGTACATGATCAATACTCTTATTGCATTGCAGCCATTGCGCTTACATTGTAACGCACAATTATCTTAATTTCTTACTTATTAGAATGTAACGTGATCGTTTCGAGAGCTTGTTCAAGAGTCTCACTTGTTGAGTCTCACTTATTGAGTCTCACTTGTTGAGTCTCACTTGTTGGGTCTCATTTGTTGAGTCTCACTTGTTGAGTCTCATTTGTTGGGTCTCACCTGTTGAGTCTCATTTGTTGAGTCTCACTTGTTGAGTCTCACTTGTTGGGTCTCACTTGTTGAGTCTCACTTGTTGGGTCTCACTTGTTGGGTCTCACTTGTTGGGTCTCACTTGTTGGGTCTCACTTGTTGGGTCTCACTTGTTGGGTCTCACTTGTTGTGTCTCACTTGTTGGGTCTCACTTGTTGAGTCTCACTTGTTGGGTCTCACTTGTTGGGTCTCACTTGTTGGGTCTCACTTGTTGGGTCTCACTTGTTGGGTCTCACTTGTTGGGTCTCACTTGTTGAGTCTTACTTGTTGAATCTCACTTGTTGAGTCTCACTTGTTGAGTCTTACTTGTTGAATCTCACTTGTTGAGTCTCACTTGTTGAGTCTTACTTGTTGAATCTCACTTGTTGAGTCTCACTTGTTGAGTCTTACTTGTTGAATCTCACTTGTTGAGTCTCACTTGTTGAGTCTCACATTTGCAAATGCCTGTTTTATTCTTAACCTCCAAATGACACCATGTTTAACGAAACTGATTCGAGATTCGCAGAGTCACAATATTTGAGTGCAGTTTGCTACTCAAATTATAGATCGTGAAACATTGGTTTCTACTTCAAGTCTAAGAATGTATTATTATGTAGGTACGAAGGGGGCCACGCCAGAGGGCACTTCGAGAGGACTAATCACACATACAGTATGGATGTGGAACAGAGGTGTGTCTGGGATTATGTTGGAGATAATTACGTGCACAGACTCATCCAAAACAAAGCCGATGGCAAATTAGTTGCTGTTCAAGACCAAGGTTAGATAGTGGGAATTATTTGACAAATATTGTGCGCATTATCATGAATCTGATCTTTCCTTCCTTTTACAGTCATCACAACTATGACTATCTGAATTCCCCCGACAATGTCAATTTCAGATGGGATACTAGAAGAGAAGTTTGAATCTCTAACCCTGGAGTACAGTTACCTCCTGACCCAGCAGCTGGAGTCACAGCGGGAATTCTTCGAGAAGAAACTTCTGTTTGTTGAACAGGAGGCTATGGAGCGCATAGCTATCGTGGAGGGCGAGGTGTGTAGATTTCTATTTTCCCTGGAGTTTGCACCATAACATTAATTTTAGGCTGGTAATATTATACAGAGGAACCTCTTTGTCTTAATCCTTCCACAAAGGTCCTACTTTCCACCATTCAGGTACAAAAAGTAACACAGGAAAAGGACAAGTACAAAGAACTGTACGAGCAAAGTGAGATAGAGAGGAAGAGACTGGAGAAGAAAAGTGAGGAGGAGAGGAGGAGGTTTGAGAAGAGGATTGATCTGCTGTCTAACAAGTTTAACACTCTGTCAAAAGAGTTGAGCGAGGAGATGGAACTTAATAAGTGTTTACAGGTACGGTTTCTTTGTGGCATTAAATCCTTAAATCTTGACGTGGTGTTAGGAATTTCTAGTCACCTGATGTTGGATTGTTATATGTTGAAGCCCATTTTGTGATAGTTGGTTTTCCTCAAATCCAATCCCACATTATTTAGGCGAACCAGAAGGAGTGGATAACAAAGGTGGTGGCAAGTAACAGTGAACTGCAAGCTTCTCAAGAGAGACACGCTGCTGAGACACAGGAACTGAGGGAACAAATCAAAGATCTCATGTTCCATTTACAGGTTACTGTTAACTTTATTATATTAAGCTTAGTTGAGATATCGTTTTTTAACGTTTCTTGTTAAATGTTAAAGGAAGAGGTTTAACTGTTCTGAAATTGTGAAATAGCAAGCTTGAATATTATAACCTTTAAATTGAAACCCTTCCCACAGAGCCAGGCCACGATAAACAGTAGTCCGATGAAAGAGGATATTAGAGGGGGTGAGATGCACGTGGTACAGGGTCCGAGCAACGAAAACAGAAACAACCGGAGATCTCCCAGGAAGAAGAAGTGAAGAGGAAATTAACGAGAAATTTTGAAACTTGATAATTAACGTTATCGCTGTCACTTTGTCAAAAAAGAAATAGAGAGTTTTTGTATGGGCTAAAAACCAGACTGATTTGTATTTGTGGTGGGAAATGTTGGTGTGTTGCCAATAAGCAAACTTTCAGATGACTGCATTTGTCGCTTTTAGCAGCTACCAGAGATACAAATGAGATAAGAAATATAACACGTGCGTTGTTCAAGCCACATCAAAATTGATTGGATTAAAGCGAAAATGGAATTAATTTTATATCATGATGCGGGCGTCAGTTACTGTAGCACGATGACGTTATTTGATTTCTTACCAGTTTGAGGATGGAATATTTGATCTCCGATTGTTTAATATAATGTCATCATAATTATATTTACTGTACTTATTTATTCATTTGTCAAATAAACTGAACATAAACATTTTGAAAATGATTGTTTGAGTTGATCAAAATAAAACTTTGTATTCTTTAAGAGTCCACTGCTGCATGGTAATTTCGAATATAAAAAATTCAATTTTCCATTTAAACTTCAATTTCAAGCAAAACATGGAACTACCGATCAGCATTGTACGACAATGTTTTGAACCACGAGCATGGAACAAAGTGAAGTATCCAACTAACAGCATGAAAATAATAAAATTATTTTTCGAACTTAAAAAGCCGTCTGCTTATCCACTAATCTCACTTCGTACACATAAAGCTCATCATGACACCTAAGATACTGATAGTCGGTAACATCTGTAAAGACATCATCTACTCCACCGACTCCTACCCAGCTGAGGACAGAAAAGTAAAAGCTCTGTCCAAAGAGACCCGTATCGGGGGGAATGCTGGAAACATTGCACAAGTGTTAGCCCAGTTAAAGGACTGTTATGTTGATTGTTGTGTTAAGTTGGGCTCTTGTGAGTTCAGCAAATACACCAAGTCTTCCCTGGAGAGTACAGCTACTGTGAGACTGTTGGCTGTGGTGGAACAGGATATGGACATTCCTGAGTCGGTAGTGTTACACTCCAATGAAACTGGATCCAGGACATGTCTGCACTTTAGGGGGAATTGTAATGATCTGAATTGTGAGGAAGTTTTCTCTGCTGTAAGTGATCTTAGTAAGTATCAGTGGATCCATTTGGAACACAGGAGGAATGGACTAGAGGTTCTGAAAATAGCTAAGGAAATCAAGCGGCTGCGACCTGATGTTGTGTTATCTATTGACATTGAGAAAGTCAGGGAAGGGTTGAAAGATATGCTTGGTATTGTAGACTTTCCAATCATCAGCAAGGAAGTTTGCAAAATTCAAGGTTTCAGTGATTTACAAGCAGCACTGGCAGGTCTCTCTAAACATTGTTCCCATGCTCTTGTTGTTACTTGGGGAGATAAAGGGACAGGAATGTGGCTTGCTGACGGGATCTCAGAACTCACCTTCAGTAATGATAAGTTACAAAAAATAGACGATCATACTTTTACTTGTGATGCTCATAAAGTTGATGATATTGTAGATTCGTGTGGGGCAGGGGATTGTTTTACTGCAGGGTTTCTCTACTGCGCATCTCATCTAGACAGGACATTACTTCCAGAGTCTGTAGCGTTGGCGTGCAAATTGGCTGCATCCAAGTTGGGACATCCAGGCATGACAGTTGATCCCAGTGTACTGAATTTTTAGAGGTGACAGTATCTGTTACATCAGTAAAATTTCGTGTATAAATCCATTTAAATTATCCATTGAATTTTAAATTAGGAAAATCACTATTGATTTCAAGACAATAATATGTGAATAATTATAAATGGTTAATTATTTTTGGACCCGTTAATTTCAAAACCTGATAAAATGGTAACTTCCTGTGATTTTCATAACCTTTATCAAAATAAATAAATATGTGTTCATTTAATTCAAAAGGTTTTGCATTCAGCTAGCTAGATGGTGTGAAACTGGAAAGCAAACAGATGGTACCGTGAAATCCATCAGGGTTACCATCAGCATCACAGTTCCTACCAGTTTACGAAATGAGTGATTCAAGTGACAACGAAGAAATCCCGCCTCATCTCGCCCGTTACCGAGAATACAAGCGGAAACAAGAACTACGGAAACAAAAGAAAGTAGCTCAATCCAAACCAACTCCCCCAGAAAACAACCAACCCATCCCATCAGATCCCACCTTTACCACCATGACCACCCCATCCGACCTCGACAGATTCATTAACCACCCTCTCACCATCCCCCTCCTGAAGCTCACCCTCTGGGTCTCCCTCCTCCTCTTCTTCGCTCACCACGAGTTTGGGAGTGTTTTCTTCCTGGTGTCGATACCAGTGTTCGTGTGGCAGAGCATGGAGGAGTATAAGAGGGGCCCGAGGGAGCTCAGTGCTTACTCTGTGTTTAATAGTAATATGGAGAGGTTAGATGGGACTTTTACATCGGAACAGTGGGAGAAGGAACTGAGATATGGGGCTGCTGCTGTCAGGAAACAGGATTGAGGGTTTTTTAGTGAGCTTTAGCATGTTATGTTAGATAGGCTGCAAGTTTTAAGAACTTTGATTCAGTTTGTACAAATGTTTGACGTCACCTTGTGCTTTATGTAGAATTTATACTTATGGTTTTATGATTGAAATTTGATTTCAGAAATTCAAATAATTTACATAGTGTATTATTTCATGTTCATCTGTCTATAAGTCTATGTCTTGACTCCTTATCTAAAATTACCATAAATCTATTTTATTTTCAGTTACACTACGCCTTGCTATTATACAAAATAATTATTAAATTATCTTATCATATTAAGTCAAACAACCAATGTTTACCATTTTTGACTTGAAAACATATTATGATAATATCTTGAGATAGGGAGTGTGTAATTCTGTCATTATGATTGAGGCTGATCGGGTCTACTTATCTAGGTTATGACGTAGTTACGATCGACCTTACACTTCTACACTCATAATTAGATCAGACTTCTTCTCAAAACCTTCCAACAAACCGACATATTCTGCCGCTGTAACAAGAGGGAGCTGTCATCATGGGACAACTATTCGCAAAAAAGAAACCAGTCTCGCGGATAACAGAACAAGACAAAGCTGTTCTAAAGTTGAAACAGACGAGAGATAAACTGAAGCAGTATCAGAAGAAGATTGTGGTGAATCAGGCTAAGGAGAGGATCCTGGCTAAACAATTACTCGATCAGGGGAGAAAAGAGTAAGTCAGTTATCTGATTATTGTAAATCGTCTGATCGGGATAGATTGTGATTGGAATAATATCGATATTAATTATTAATCCTTGATTTTATCTTAGATAAACTGAATAATTGAATCTCATAAATTTAATTTTATTTGTATCTACAATCAATCTACTTAAAAGTACTAATCCAATTTCACCCCTCAGCAAGGCGCTGAGGTTACTAAAGAAAAAGAAGTTCCAAGATTCACTCCTTGATAAAACTGACGTTCAGCTCGATAACCTCGATAAGTTGGTTAGTTACCAAAATATAGTACAGTGTACTTCTTCCGCAATCTGCAAGCTGTTAATCTTCACTTTTCCAAATTTATTGAATTCCCCGCAATGTAAACTTATGCAACCAATCATGTAACAAAATCGCTTCCTGTGCCCCGTAAAACTGATTTTAAACTCAGGTACAAGACATAGAGTTTGCCCAAGTAGAGATTCAAGTGGTAGAGGGACTGAAGGGAGGTAACGAGGCTTTGGATGCCCTTCACCAGATCATGTCACTTGATGACGTTGAGAAGATTATGGGAGATACTGAGGATGCTATCGCTTACCAAAATGTTAGTGGGACATTTTCAGTTTATTCATGATCATGACCCTTGTTGAATGATGGGATTCTTGTATCTTCATAATGACCAAACAAAGTCCCAAAAAAACTTTAACAATTAAGCATTGTTTTTAGGTGTAGAGGGCGGAAACTTTTTACCCTGTACTCCTATAAAAGTATATTTACCTAAAGTAGTACGATTATCAAATTCTTAAGAATGATAGATTATGTGCGTATCTCGTTAGATATCGGATCGAACACTTTGCTAATATAGAATATTTACCACCAGGAAATAGATGATTTGATGGCTGGTGGAGCCGGTGTTGAGCAACCTGATGAGGACGAGCTTCTAGCTGAACTCGGGGAACTCCTTGGAGATGAGGTGACAATTAGTTCATGTCCTGAATCTGACCAAACTTCATTCTTCTTAAAGTTTTTGTATGTTTTGAGACAGTGAAAACCAAGTTTTCGAAAAGTGTTAAATTTGATAGTCCCTCGAATTTTAAAATGGGTTCGCTTCACACTGGTCTTCTCCCAGGCTGAACAGGAGTTGCCTGATGTACCAGTGTCGGACATGGACCTTCCTGTGGCTCCAACACATGAACTTGAGAAAACTAGTGAGTTATAATTATAGTATATTAATAATTATTTATGTAATGCACAATCTCGATCGGTTTTTTACTAGACTTAGTGAGAAATATGAATATTCTTCTGTAAATTGATAATTTTGAAGAGGTAATTGGCAAGTACCTACATAATAATATTATCCATCCTTTAATAGCTTTATTTTCAGAATCACGAGATGATCCAAGAACGCTAGTGGCGTCATAAATTCATAATCTGTTATTTTTTATTTCTTCCTTAGCTTCTTTCGAGTATTAAAGAGTTAAAGAATATAGATACATCGACTAAATCTTATCGATGTTTTAAATCTAATGAATGAAATAATAATATAATAATATGAACGAACACTGTTAAATAATTTTTCCTATCATCATGATGAAAGTTAGTTGTTTTGCTTTTGTGTGAATGGGTTTGATCTGATACTGTAACTGCAATTTAAAGCACATAATGTAAATCATTTTTCTTAATTATTTAAATTACTTTTAGATTACTTACAACTGGATTGTGATGATTCTCGGACGTTCAAATTTCGAAAAAATATTGTGTCACTGAAATTTTCCAGTGGAGAAATTACTGAGGTCAAGAATTTTATAAGTTCATACAAATTGAAGATGTTTTTAAACTGCCCGAAGTGTGATAAGAGATTTTATCCTATGCTCAATGCTCATGTAGAATTAATCATAAGTGTAGAATTAATCATAAGTTTGTACATAATTTGAAGCAATAGATTTGCATGGGTCCAAGTACGTGAATTTTGAAGTATATTATATAATGTAACGTAGCTTTGTGAAGTTGTAATAATCTGATAGAATTAATTAGAATGAAAATGTATGAAATTTGAATTATTATATTAAGTCCTAATTAAAACTTTATTCGAAAAATGTATTTATTTGAATTTATTGACGTTCAGCCTAGTAAACTTAAAAATAGTTGTCATGCTCCAATCCTGCTCTTACCATAATCTGTAAGTTATATTTATTATGATAATATTAAGTTTATGCTTCTAGTATGAGTAATTGGCATTAAATCATTAATAATTAATTAATCGTATTTATTTGAACCAGATGTCACGAATTCTGAATTACAATCTCATCAATCTGTGGAAAAACATCTAGCCGCTTTATTGGCATGGAGAAGTTACAGAGGGCAATATCCCGGTTCAACTATGCAGAAGGCGACTGCTTCAAAATAGAAGCATTAATGGACATTTTTGATACCGTCAATGAAGGGAGCCCTCCAATTGAGGATCTTTGCATCAGTAATTTCAGTATGGAACAAAATGGTTTGTTTAATGAACCAATTTTGAATCATCAGATTAAATCTTCATAGATTCTTTATCTATTATTATAAGTTAGAACAGCATGCAAATTACAATGTAATAATATATTATTGCAAAGTATCTGAATACTTGAATACCACTCGTTGACTAACACTTTGGTCAAGCTCATATTGATCATTTTGATTTCAGAAGTTCTAAAGGTGCTGTCTCAAGACATGCAGTCTGTCTCAACAATAATAAGGCTTTTCAAGGACGAATCTGACAGAGGAGGTCCGCATACCCTCTACATATTTTTTCCTTTTCACCCTTTTGAAAAAAGGCAATAGTGAAAGGTTACGAATGGACGTTTTTGCAGAAAAATGTGGATTTTGGAAATAGCGGTAGGTGGGTCAAATATATGTCGTGTTCCTTACTTGCTTCCGTTCGTTTCCATGTCAACTTGCCGCGCGCACGCGCACGGGGATTGCTTGCGGAGATGTGGTGTATAGCTAGTATGTGGTCAATGAATGCGCGGCACTAGCGTATTTTAATGTATACTAGTAATGTATAGTATTTTGTAATAAGCCCAACTTGAATGTGGCACGCGTAGTCTACTGATGTTTCAATATGATTATTATAAGGTGAGCTGATTAGAGAGGCCTCCCCCAGCCTCGGATCTTAGGATTAGATTTGCAAAAATTCCTGAGACACAGGTGCAAAAGTTAAGACAGCAGAATAATCCTAAGACAGCAGAATAATCCTAAGACAAAATTTAAGAAATCCTGAGACAGCGAAAAATCCTGAGACAAAATTTAAGAAATCCCGAGACAGCGAAAAAACCTGAGACAAAATTTAAGAAATCCCGAGACAGCGAAAAAACCTGAGACAAAATTTAAGAAATCCCGAGACAGCGAAAAAACCTAAGACAAAATTTAAGAATCCTGAGACGCGCGAAAAAACCTGAGACAAAATTTAAGAAATCCCGAGACAGCGAAAAATCCTGAGACAAAATTTAAGAAAACCTGAGACAGCGAAAAATCCTGAGACAAAATTTAAGAAAACCTGAGACAGCGAAAAAATTTTAGATACAATTTATACAATAGCCACAAGAATATATACATGGATATTACATCTTTTAATTTCTTGCAAAGAATATAATAAATACAATATTACTAGGTATAGTAGGAATGTCAATAAGTCAATAGAATTTGTCTGAAACCTCTTATGTGCCTGCTAATGAAGTGAGTATCCCAGATCATATCTTTACAGGTAGGACTGTATAATGGGGGCCCGATGTTATAGCTTTATAGCGGACATCATCTCCCCCCCCCCCCCCCCCCCCTTACCCCTTCTTACCCCCAGTTCCATAGCGGATATTATGCCAAATTATTGGACGGAGATCGTCAACTAATATTTCTTCGGATATTTCTCCGGTTTGCAGTTCCATAACCTTATCCGGAGACCATCTACGGTAATTTTGTTGATTCTCACAGAGCAAAGTGCAAAGAAACTGCCGCAAACTGCTACAATCTCCGAGAAATCTATTTATTGACTAGCTTGCTAAAATTCATCGTCAAATTACCGCTGCTCGAGTTACCTAGCCAGGCCCATTTCAGTTTTGAGTACTAGAGTCGGTTATCTAGTCAAAGCCTAGCTTTTTTGTAACTTGCAAGTGCTTTTGCGGATTGTCGTGGATTTCGGCAAATAGTCGTGGATTTCGGCGGTATTTTCAGATTATTCTTCAATGTCCTCAAACCTGAGCACTGGGACTACTTAAGTTTTTGCTACTATCTGAATGATTTGCTCAAGCTACTGGCTCGCTAGGTTCAAAGGTTTATTTCCTATTTATCATGAAAAAAAAAATTGTGCTGGGTAAAAGTTTACACGGTGTTCACGCAGGTTTGAACTCCCAACCTCGCGCAGAGCTAGCCGATCGCCTGGCCGCCAAGCTACTCGGGTGATGTACTTATGAAATTTTTGATGTAATTATATATTTACCCCTTTTTACCCCCAGTTCCATAGCGGATATTATGCCAAATTATTGGACGGAGATCGTCAACTAATATTTCTTCGGATATTTCTCCGGTTTGCAGTTCCATAACCTTATCCGGAGACCATCTACGGTAATTTTGTTGATTCTCACAGAGCAAAGTGCAAAGAAACTGCCACAAACTGCTACAATCTCCGAGAAATTCCCGGAGAGCTTCATCTCCGTATAACTGTATAATACAGTAGACGGAGCCGGAGAATCATCACCGTAGAAATGGACCTCCGTCTAATAATTTGGCATAATATCCGCTATGGAACTGGGGGGTTAATCTGATTAAAAGCTACAAAAAATTCCAGAAATGAGATGGCTGGTTAAAACCTACCTTTGGAAAGCTCTGATGAACCTGCCTGTGGAGAAATAAACGCACTTAACTTCACCTCAATTGAGCAATAACTATTTATCGCTTATTACTTCATTTATTTTGGATGTACAGTGTGCTTCGTAACTAATTTATTATTACAAAGTTTACTTTCTAATAAGCTAAAACGACAACTAATCTTTCGTTTTACTCCCTACTGTACAGGTTTACTCGTCAATCCAGGTATATGAGAATGTGTGAGAATGGTCTTGAAACTCTGAAAAGAGGGAAGCAGTTTTGGGGACGGGGAGATTGAAGCAGGTGGCCCCCCGGCTTACAATTGACCCCCCATGCAATTACACTGAGTCAATTGATCTCAGTATAATAACATGGGGGTTAGGCGTAACAGATTTGCTGGGCACTGCATGAGAGCTTCTGACCAAGTTATCTCCTCTATCCTCCCCTGGCGACTTACCCAGTCCGGCCGTGGAACTGTGGAAGGAGACCACTCACCTTCCTGGACGTAGTAGCTCGTGACACTGGGCTCCAGTTGGACGACCTTCGAACTGTTATGTGCGATCAAGACGTGTGGAGGCAGACAGTGAATGGGAGTTCGATCGAGGATCGCCGAAAGTAAGTAAGTTGTTCAATCCCCCAGTACCTTTATTATTATAATTACCCTCCTAGGCTCCTACATCCTACCCGTTTTTGATGCTGTAATCTTCCCGTCCCCAAAACCGCTAATTCCCTCTTTTCATAGTTTCAAGACCATTCTCACACATTCTCATATACCTGGATTGACGAGTAAACCAGTACAGTAGGGAGTAAAACGAAAGATTAGTTGTCGTTTTAGCTTATTAGAAAGTAAACTTTGTAATAATAAATTAGTTACGAAGCACACTATACATCCTAAATAAATGAAGTAATAAGCGATAAATAGTTATTGCTCAATTGAGGTGAAGTTAAGTGCGTTTATTTCTCCACAGGCAGGTTCATCAGAGCTTTCCAAAGGTAGGTTTTAACCAGCCATCTCATTTCTGGAATTTTTTGTAGCTTTTAATCAGATTAACCCCCCAGTTCCATAGCGGATATTATGCCAAATTATGAGACGGAGGTCCATTTCTACGGTGATGATTCTCCGGCTCCGTCTACTGTATTATACAGTTATACGGAGATGAAGCTCTCCGGGAATTTCTCGGAGATTGTAGCAGTTTGTGGCAGTTTCTTTGCACTTTGCTCTGTGAGAGTCAACAAAATTACCGTAGATGGTCTCCGGATAAGGTTATGGAACTGCAAACCGGAGAAATATCCGAAGAAATATTAGTTGACGATCTCCGTCCAATAATTTGGCATAATATCCGCTATGGAACTGGGGGTAAAAAGGGGTAAATATATAATTACATCAAAAATTTCATAAGTACATCACCCGAGTAGCTTGGCGGCCAGGCGATCGGCTAGCTCTGCGCGAGGTCGGGAGTTCAAACCTGCGTGAACACCGTGTAAACTTTTACCCAGCACAATTTTTTTTTTCATGATAAATAGGAAATAAACCTTTGAACCTAGCGAGCCAGTAGCTTGAGCAAATAATTCAGATAGTAGCAAAAACTTAAGTAGTCCCAGTGCTCAGGTTTGAGGACATTGAAGAATAATCTGAAAATATCGCCGAAATCCACGACTATTTGCCGAAATCCACGACAATCCGCAAAAGCACTTGCAAGTTACAAAAAAGCTAGGCTTTGACTAGATAACCGACTCTAGTACTCAAAACTGAAATGGGCCTGGCTAGGTAACTCGAGCAGCGGTAATTTGACGATGAATTTTAGCAAGCTAGTCAATAAATAGATTTCTCGGAGATTGTAGCAGTTTGCGGCAGTTTCTTTGCACTTTGCTCTGTGAGAATCAACAAAATTACCGTAGATGGTTTCCGGATAAGGTTATGGAACTGCAAACCGGAGAAATATCCGAAGAAATATTAGTTGACGATCTCCGTCCAATAATTTGGCATAATATCCGCTATGGAACTGGGGGTAAGAAGGGGTAAGGGGGGGGGGGATGATGTCCGCTATAACATCGGGCCCCCATTATACAGTCCTACCTGTAAAGATATGATCTGGGATACTCACTTCATTAGCAGGCACATAGAGATTTCAAACAAATTCTATTGACTTATTGACATTCCTACTATACCTAGTAATATTGTATTTATTATATTCTTTGCAAGAAATTAAAAGATGTAATATCCATGTATATTCTTGTTGTTATTGTATAAATTGTATCTAAAGATTTTTCGCTGTCTCAGGTTTTCCTAAATTTTGTCTCAGGATTTTTCGCTGTCTCAGGTTTTCTTAAATTTTGTCTCAGGATTTTTCGCTGTCTCGGGATTTCTTAAATTTTGTCTCAGGTTTTTTCGCGCGTCTCAGGATTCTTAAATTTTGTCTTAGGTTTTTTCGCTGTCTCGGGATTTCTTAAATTTTGTCTCAGGTTTTTTCGCTGTCTCGGGATTTCTTAAATTTTGTCTCAGGATTTTTCGCTGTCTCAGGATTTCCTAAATTTTGTCTTAGGATTTTTCGCTGTCTTGGGTTTCCTTAAATTTTGTCTCAGGATTTTCCGCTGTCTTAGGTTTCCTTAAATTTTGTCTTAAGAATTTTCGCTGTCTTAGCTTATTTTGACATCTCAGGTTCGCTTAAATTTTGTCTCAGCTTTTTTTGCTGTCTTAGCTTTTCTTAAGCAGTTTGTCTTAGGAATATTTGCAAATCCAATCCTAAGATCCGAGGCTGGGGGAGGCCTTTAGAGCTTATATTAATAGTTATAGTGAAATGGAAATCTAGCGTCCGCCAAAACGAAACAACGGGTGCAATTCTTGTTTATGCTATATGTCATATCTTATCAAACGAATGGTAGATTGATGGGCCAGGAGGTTCATCATTGTTTTATTGAAAATGGTGTCATAGAGGTAATCTTGAAAGTGCTACCAAAAATAGATGATGACTTAAGCCGTCAATACATACTATTCATCCTATGCGTGTTTGTAAACATGGACTGCCAATCGAAAATTTGCCGGGAACGGAGCATTGCACGAAAAGGGGATATATTTTCTAATATTCCAATTTTGTTTAGTTTTGCTGATGTATGTGATAGAGCTGTTATCAAAAAGATACAGCCCCTTTTGACTTCAACTTACTCCATGTATTTGATAAACGGTGAAAAAGGATACTACAAGTCTATTGTAAGATCACACATTAAAAATGGAACAGTTTATAAATTTTTGAAAATGTCTATGCACTTGTCTTGCTCGAATGAACATTTTGAAGAGGATAATTTGTACAGTATGATCCATGCTTTCACTCGCATTGTCCATTGTGACTGTAATTCTGTTTATAATAGTCTAAACCATGGGCTCGATAAAGAATTTCTAATGATGAATAGGATTTTCTTAAAATATTTTGCCATGGTCTCAAAGGATGACTTACTTGACTTAAGGCGGGTAGTATTCCCGAGATCCATTGACAACAGTTCTCCACAGCTTTCTGTCCTCCATCAGTCTAGCTATCTCATCTACTGATTTCAGCCCAGTATCTGCTTTTAGGTTATCTAGTAGTGTTAAGTAAGGTCGCCCCCTGTTAGTATGTCCATGACTCGGCTTCCAGAGGATCAGTTTGTTCAGTGTCAGCTCCGGATGTCGGTGAGCATGACCTGCAAGTCTGAGCCTTCGTTGGGTTATCTTGGAGCTGACTTTGGGAAGATCACCGTACAGACTGTGGTTGCTGACATGGTCTCGATATTGATTGATGTTAAGGGCCATTCTTAACATTCGTGTATAGCAACAATCAACCATCTTCTCTAGCCTTTTCGTCATAGTCCAAGTCTCAGAACCGTATAGAAGCACCGACTCGACTAGTGCTGTGAACACTCTGGTTTTGATAGACTTTCTAAGGTTAGATTTCCAAAGTTTTTTGAGAGTGTGGCATGCTCCCCATGCTCTTCCTTTCCTAACCCTGATATCACTCTCACTGTCTCTGATTCTAGAACCAAGATAGGTAAAGTCTTCTCAAAGGATACATCATCATTTCAGTTGGCATTAGATAATATAATTTTTCATGTTAATACTGCAAGTGATGAGAGTGCTATTAAATTCTATGTGAAGCAAAAGCTCCACAAGAAGCTTTTTGCTGTCCTGATTTCTGAGCTACATGGCAAAGATATTGACTACAGCAGAGTGTCCTTCCTTCTGAAAACCCTGACTCTGCTTGGTCAACTGGAAACATTCCTCACTATCGCTGATGTTCGTGTTGTTGTTCCTTACTTGCCTGATCTCATAGACCCTGGAAAGCATTTAGCTCTCCGTGCTGATTCATTTGGTGACTCGTTATACCTTATAAACCATATAGTTTTTGTCCACCCTTTGCTTAAAGAGGATCACTTCAATCAATTGAAAGATTTAAATCTTATTCCCATATTGGTCCAGAATGCCAAAGATTATCGGGGCAAAGACTATCAAATTGAGAACTCTATTTGGGAACTCCTGTCATATTGCCTTTTGCCAAACCATCTTAAGGAAAAACTTCCATCTATTAGAGACATAGATCAATTCATCCCCTGCATACCAGTAATCATTGATGCCCTGAAGTCTCCTGACAGCCAGTTTCCCGAAAATTCGAAAGAGATGCTGATTCATACCATAATATTACTGTTTTATCATCTAGACAACTTCAGAAGTAACAAGATTCATCCCATTTATGCGCAGCTAAATGCTCTGCAAAAATGTGATCTTGTTTGTGGTATTAGTAGGGCTATAAGCCTGATTGAAAAACCAAGCTTACTTTTTGGAATTGTGAAGATTATTAGAATTTCGGCGTACATGTCTGACAACAAAACGGTTTTGAAAAAGTTTGTTGAGTATCTGCCAATTTTATCGAATAAGGAAAATAGTTTCAAATATTTTTTAAATCAGTACGATTCTGTTAACCATGCATTGCACAAAGAAATCGTGGTCATATTTACAAAAGCTGCTGCTTTTGTTTTGGATGAAATTGATCGGCATTTTTTGTCACTGTTGTTGCTGATTACGTTTTATGTCACTGGTTTCTGTTCAGAACATCTGAGCAAAAGGCGTTCTTTTCATCGGACCCATTGAGTTGCAAAGAGGACTTTGAGATTTTAGAAATTTGTAATGAAATATATGTTGATACTCTCAGGGCAACATGGAGTATGGTCGGAAAATATCCTGAGATCATCAAAACAGGAATGTCAAAATTCAGCTCTTCAGACTTTGGAGCATCTAACCATACTGATATTGTCGATTTGACGTCCTCAAGAATAGTACAAACAGTGGTTTCCTACCTTCATAATTCTGAGGAATACAGTCTATATTTTTTAACACAGCTGACTGCATAATTTGTAAAAGACTTGTCTCATGATTCGGTCAGTTCTGAGGAAAACAAAGTTTTGTTTCGTGACTTGATGCCTGCATGTAAGCGGTTTCTGGACGTTAACAACAACAAGGTGTTTGTGGAGAATTTGAAGTATTACATTGATGTTAACCAGGGTGTGCTGTGAGACGGATACATTCTTGATTAAGTGCTACATTCATTACAACTCTCATGCTGTATAAATGTGGAATCTCACGAAGCATGATAAAGTGCATTTACAAATTACTGGTAGATGAAGAGCATGATGATTACCATAAGGATTTTATAAGGCGTTGCATGACTAAATGTTAAAAAAATAGAAAAATATAAAAAAAGAACATTTCATTTTTACGTCATTTACATTTATTATTATTGAAAAAAATATCATTTTATAATTAAAGCATAAATTAAAGTATTTGTAACCAATTTCATCACAATTTATGTATTAAAATGTTGTACATATTATTGCAATTTAGTTTCAAGTTTTTTTTACTGAGTGTCGATGGACATTTGGACAATATACCGTTTTTTCAAAATCACTTTTTACTAATTTACAAAATATGTTTCTCTATGATAGTTAAGATGTGGCAGCTTTTTAACGTTTTACAATTTATTCTTCTTTTACAGCTATTTTATTTTAACATTTTTGACTTTTGCAAAGAGCCTAAGGTTTATTTTATGAACCTAGCATTGAATGTAATTTTGCATTTGGCTATGATTCGTTCATTGAGCAGATGTAAATCACTATTACCATAATTATATGTATTATATATAATAATAATTCAATTTGACTTTCAAATTTATGATTTCAATATCATTTTATCATCGTGTTAGCTGCCAATTAATTGTTTATTGCGTGACAACGTTCTTGGTTAATTGCATTAAATTAATTTTATGTATAAGATAATTTATAAAGTAACCTAACGATCATTTGAAATAACTTAAAATAATCAGGAGTTGTGATGACAGATTTACATCGAGCGATCCGTAAATTCAATAACGGAGTATCTATGAATAGCAAGTTGGATGGTCTCTCCACAATATGTACTAGTTTAGATCCTTCTACTTTTCCTGAGAGTCCCCCTCACGAGGCGGCTCGGAAAGGTGGGTTCATAAAATCCTAATGATAAATAAGCTGTTCAGCTATTCAACTTTTGCATGGTCATTGTTGATTTGCTAGGTATGCCATAGATAAATATGATATTGTACAGTCGTGATTGGGCTGCGGTAGATACTAAATTGTATCCAATTTTCAGTAACCATGCAAGTTTGAAACAATGCATATTTTTCAATCTTTAATGTAGACCTTGATTTTCAGTATTTTTGAAAGTCTTGGAGAAGGACCTAAAGATCGTTGACACGCTGTGTGAGTTCCTAGAGGAAGAACATATCAGAGACCCTAATGACGGTGACAAACGAATTCACTGGTTGCTGGCAACCATTTACTTCATTTCATGGAATCTTCAGGGCTCTAGGTTCAATGGACGTTTAATAGATAATGGGTTCATTCCTAAGCTCCTGCAGATCGCTCCTGAGCTAAAAGAAGAAGACCCCCAATTTTGGACTTTTATGATTCTTGGTCGGGTTATTCGCTGCAACTTTAAATCCTCTGCTTATTCAGAGAGGAGTATATTTATAAAGGATGCTATATTTTCAAAGATGGCTATTTTCATAGATATTGCTGAAAAAGCTAATTTCAAAACTCTGTTGGTGAGAAGAGCAACAGAGCTTTTCATAAACTACTTGAATACTGAAGAATGGCAGTACTACAAATCAACCGTTAAGTCTCTTTTGGAAGATGGTACATTGTTTAGGTTCACTAAAATGTTTTGTGATATGAGTCACGACAGACAGTTCATTGACATGTACATAAATCTTCTGATTAGAGCATTCTCTTACATATCGACTTGTGTTGAATATACGCCATACAGATATAAACTGCAGCAAGTCGAGATGCGATTATTAAATCGAATGGCAATCAAACATTTTCCAACTTTGTCCAAAGACCTTTCAGGCTCTGCATTGAGAATTACGGCGTGCACGATTAGGAAGTTGGTGAGGCTCGGTGACAAGGAGGATATTCGATTCTTCACCGAAAACAAAGTTTTCAAAAAGATGTCTGCCGTATTTGTGTCTGAGCTAAGCTCTAGAAATGCTGATTCTTCTAAACTGACTGACATAATCATGTGCCTTATTGCTGTGGGGCCGTCTTCAACTATCATCCAAAATCAAGATCCTATGTCACTGAAAGATGTCCGTGTTATCCTACCACATCTACCTAGTATGGTGGACTGTAAAAAGCATACTGCTATACCAGCTCCATTTCTTCAAAATCGAATATTGTTGGCATCGAACATTATAACAAGTGAAAATCTACTCAAAGATGAACATTTTACTCAACTCAAATCAGCGAACATACTTGCTTTGCTAGTGGAGACAGTAAAAGTATATCACGGTAAGAATCCTATGGTAGAACAGTTAGCTATGACGTTATTGATGTGGTGCATTGCTCCCCAACATTTGACCTGCAGGTTGACGCTGGAAGAGATTGATCAGATCCTACCTGTTATTCCTCTGTGTATGGATGTCCTTACAGGTAAAGATGAGCTTATATCACTTCATTCTGTTACTCCAATATGTGGGTTTCTTGTGACAAACTTGTCACGCATTAAAGAAGACCGAACCTGTTCTATCAGGCCACAATTAGATTATCTCAAAAAGTCTAATTTTGTGTCCGGCGTTTGCCAAGGTCTCATTCGGACTGACATTTCAGCAATCATATTCCAACTCATGTATGTCCTGGATAGATTTGAACAATTATTTGACAATAGAGAATTCATGAAAGAATTGGTTGATTTGTTACCTGAAATAGCGGAAAAACAGCACCGCTTTTTGGAGGTTGGTGATTCATTCGAGCAGTCAACAGCATTTATGTCAGTGTGTGTTTCAATAATGAAGAAGGCTGCAGCATATGTTTTGGATTATCTTGATCCCGCCTTTGTCGAGGATGTAATCGCTGATCAAGTGATAGCTGGCTGGACAAACTTTAGAATATTTGGAGATAGGATGTTCTTCTCGTCGGACTGTTTTGAAACTGAGGAGAATTTTGAACAGCTGGACTTGTGCGACGAATCCTTCATTGACACTCTTCGAGCAACTTGGTGTTTAATTGGTAAGTATCCAGAAGTAGTTAATGATAAACTACCTGCTGTACCCAATCTCTTGTTTATAGCCCATCCTCCTGACAAAGATATAACAGCTCTGACCTCTACAAGAATCATAAAAACAATCATTTCCTACCTCGACCATTCACAGAATAAGAGCCTGTCTTTTTTGATAGAGCTGACTGCATTTGTTAAAGACTTGTCTCATGATTCAGTTAGTTCTGAGGAAAACAAAGTTTTGTTTCGTGACTTGATGCCGGCCTGTAAACGGTTTCTGGATGTTAACAGCAACAAGGTGTTTGTGGAGAATTTGATGTATTTCATTGATGTAAACCAGGGTGTACTGTGTGACGGCTATATTCTTGATTAATTGGTACATTTTTAACGACACTCATACTGTTTAACCATTAACCTTGCTCATAATCAAAGAATTGATTGGTTCCTAAAATTCTGTTTGAATAAAATGAGTTATGAATAATGCATGTGATAGATTTCAAGTTTTCATTTTCAACAATTAAATTTAAAATCACTTAAGTTGACATTTTGAGTTGCTAATCCTAGCCCTAGGGGACCACACGGCACACCCATATTTTATATTATAATGTGTGTATGAGGGAAATTTGTGACTTGAGGCCTAATGACCTATTTAACTTGATTCAGAGATAAAACATCTTTATGCAGCCAAGTGCACACTCAACGTGCCTCTTTGTTACTAAAGTTCTGCGACTTCTTGGTATAATAAAATCTTTGGTTTTGATACGATCAATTACCATTAAATTTTTAAATGATTTTAAATATTTGGTTAAGTAATAGCACAATTAAATTTGTTTCAATTTCTAACTTTTAAAAGTTTATTTATAGGTTTATTATCTTTATATTTTATGACGTTGATCTCTTATTCCCCTTATTAAATTTTTTGATGATTCACATTATGATACGAGAATAGTTTTACCTAAGTTAATCTGATTGTTTTACATTTTTTATGATTCATTCGTTTTTGCTATAATATTATCTAAACTCGATTTTACAATAATCATGCCCATCACTTTATTCTATTATTGAAAAAAAACATTTTGCTGTAACTAAATAGGGTGCTGATCAGTTATACAGAAGTTGATAAATTAATAACAAAAGTTAAAAACTATATTATTATTATACCGTTGTTAAATTCTTAAATGACCAGCTCGGAAAGTCAAAACTGATTTCACTACCCTAGACATCATTTTATTTTCATAATGGAATCATGGTTATTCCAACAAATGCTGGCCATTCATTCAGCTATTCAGGAAATAATATGAGAATTCGATATATATTATAATTATTATATCATAATATACAATATCGAAGTCTCATATTATAATTATTAAAATAATTGATGTTAATCTCTGAATAAATCACCCAAAAAAATGTTTTATGATAAACTTACAGGTTAGCTAACAGTGAAATGAGTTTCGTGAAAGAAGGACCCACATTTTAGGGATCAGCTCGGGAGAACTTCTGGATGCAATTTCTGAAGATATTAAGCAATTAATGGAAGGTCTCTATAATGCTATTCAGCAGCTCAACGAATCAAGCGAAACGACCAACAAGGTCGCAGCTTTAGCGAGTATTACTCATTGTTTCCTTCTGGCCACGAACTCTGGTCATTTTTAGCTAATGAAAAAGGTAAGAAATTGTTAATAATTTCTGGATTCATTTCACAGGGTGTCCCAAAAAAGGAAAACAAATTACTTTTGTTCATAACTAACCTCGGATTTACTTACTTCGTTACTTCGTTACTTCGTTGAGTTCATCCGTGGAGCCGGAAGGGTCATCAGATATCTGATCACCTGGATGGCGAGTAGTCAACCAGTGAGTTTGACCAACTGCAGCTGTAGCCGGCAACCGGAGGGTTGTCCGGTATCAAAGCAAGAAAGTTCGACAAACTACACTTAAATATGTCAAAGGATGAATCAGCCTTTACTGTGTGAGGCACTTTGTTCCACAGCTTCGGTCCTTGAACTGCAAAAGACCTGTCGTGTAGTGACTGGTTTCGTAAGGAACTTGACTTTGACAATGAGGGTATAACAGCTACATCACCTTGTCTTGGTGTCACCTTGAACTTGATATCACAGCAGTTTGGTACCACATTATGGAGAATCTTCCACATCATCAGGATGTGAGGATGATATACCTCTCCCGTCTGCGCTGTAGAGACATCTATTTAAGCTGTGCGAGTCTTTCCCAGTAGTTGAGATGTTGAAGACCGCCAATACGACTGGTGAAAGTTCTTTGCATCCCCTCTATCAGCTGTATTTCAGTCACCTTGGTAGGGCTCCAGAGTGGGTAGCAATACTCCAGTAAGCTTCTTACTAGTGACTTGTAGAGAGTAGTCATTACGGTCTTGTCGCGAGTTTTGATCTCACTGAATACCCAAGATAGCGTGCTCCTCGCTTTGGGTACCATGTTGCCGATGTGTGTCGACCAGCTAAGATCACTTGAAACCATAACTCCAAGATCTCGGACGTTTTCGACAGGGTAAAGTATGTCCTGACTGGATACTTTGTAACGCAGTGTTTTGGCAAAGAAGGGTAGTTCGGGGAATGAGCTCTTAATGTTATGGAGGTGATTTAACAGCTCGAACTTCTGCTCGTGAAGCTTCATTTAACGGCTTGAAACTTCTCAAGTCGTGTGCTCCAGAATCTGTGTTAAAACTTTCAAGGCAAAACTCCACCAAAAAACCTATTCAGTTGGTCCATTAATTTTTCTACCAGATATGCCCGTCACGATCTTCACTTTGTGAGTAAGAACAATTCGATAGCATACAAAATAATCAACAATATAATTGAAAATTTGTTTAAAAAGTTAAAAAGCGTCATGAGGTTACCACACCCTATTCGAATGAAGGTTTAACTTTTTTCTGGGACTCCAAAGGTCATGACATATAGCCCCTGTAAATAATAAATAGTGTTCTGGAGACTGGAGACGTGCCTGAAGTGCCTCAGGAGTTGTCACGTATCTTGGCACACCCTCTAAGCACACTACGTGCCTCTGGTCATGACTGCCGTGCCTGTTAGTATTACCTCGGTTGCCTAGTGGTTAGAGCATCCGCCTTCTGAGCAGAAGGTCCAGGAGTCCAGGGTTCAAATCCCAGTGTCACCTAGTCTAGGGAGTAGCTAAGGATCCATTGGATCTATGGATACAGCACTTCAAAATGTAAAATACTCCACACAACATAATATTATGACAGCAAAACCGATCACGATGTCGTTCCTTAATCTTTGTGCATGCACGTGTGCACGTTTCCAGCTGCATTATTATGCAACTTCTTATTTCTCATTCAATTTGCACATGGGCGGTCAAACAAACGAACATAAAGTTTCGAATAGTTTTCGAATAATATTCGATCATATAATAATATTAATCATTCTGATTATAATCAGTTTTAAAACAAAAATTTCAGTAAACTAAAAATTTCAATTTTATGCCATTTATAATTACAGAATAAACAAGTTTACAATAAATCAATTTGATATTTAATGGAATCCTAATTCAATGTGTAGTATGGCTGTCACTCTTTGAATAGATTAGATTATATAGGTTGACGGGGCAAAGGAGTGTGCGTGCTGTTCGCTATTGCTCACACCAAATGGCAACCTAGTAAAAGTTTTGTATGGACACTGGTCTCCAGCATTAATAGAGTGACAGCCTACTGATTTAGATTTGTTTTTAAGTGAGCTCTATGGGTATATTTTTGAACCTAAAGGCTACCATAATATGGCAAATTTAAAATTGGTTCTTTTAATCATTTATTTATTAAATAGTATACAGTACCTGATAATTTACATTTCAGAGTTTTTAAAAGTGCTTTGCAAGGACCAATCTACGATCATTTCAATATGTGACCTTTTGAAACTGAGAAACGAAGAGCATTATGCGGTTTTCATGAATAAAGCACAATCTATTCCAAAAATGGCAGTGAACATTTTGTTCTTTATTGGCAGCAGGGATAATAATTCGATGTTAACTGGTTGCATGATGGAAAACGGTGCAATTTGGTCAATCCTACTACATCTTCCTACACTTTATCGCGATGATGATAATAGTATTATACAAACTGCTGTTTCTTTATTGAATTTTTTCATGCTATCAGATTTCAAGAATACAAGGTTTTTCGAACGAAGCATCAAATGGAAAAGTGACATTTTTTCTAATCTTCCGGCTATTTTTAAAACTGTAGAAAGGTTGGAAATGTGCAAGAACAAACGACTTTATACGTCAATCTATTTCATGTTCACATCATATTTGACCGACGACTGTGACATTAATTACTGTAAGTCCATGGTGAGGTCCCATATAAAGGATGGAACAGTTTTCAAGTTGTTCATGCTAATCAGTGATCTAATGAACTATGATTGTGAGTTTGTGGAGTTTATCATAATCGGAATGGTTCATAATTTTTCTTTGATAAGTCAATGTGATCAGAATACTGTCCACGAAAAACCTAATGATGGACTTGATGCTGAACGACGGGTTTTGAATCAATTAGTAATCAAAAATTTAACCACAATTGCAAAAGATGACATTGCATTTCAAAAAGCACTATGGAACATGAGAGAATATGATGAAAAAGATCGTGAATTATTTGTAAGAGAAAAACTATTTAAACAATTAACATCACATTTGGCTGTTGAACTGCGCTCGAAAAAGATGCATTATGAAAGAATGACTGGTATAATTCATATGCTGAATATAATGTACCATAAAGATTCCATTATTTACGAAGATTTTCGTTGCTTGAAACGATACTTTCCATTATTAATAGATTCTCAGAAACATTCTATTGATTTTCTGAGAAAATCATTATTGCTAACTTGCTTTCTCATTGAAGACAGTGGATTGTTCAAAGAAGAGGACTTCAGTCAACTCAGAGCCTCAGGGTTTATTGCTCTATTAATCCAGAATGCTAAGATATTTCATGGTGATTCAATCGGAAGATTTCTTGTTTGGGGAATGATTATGGCTTGCTTCTCTCCAGAACCTGACTCACAACACCGTATTTCTCTGGAAGACATCAGCCAAATCTTACCTGGTATACCCCTGTGCATAGAATTGATTTTACAGGAAGAATTTGATGAAAAATTAAAGTACAACATAAGAAGACTGTTATTGATTGTTGTGAGAAATTTAGTGCATATCAAAGATGAGGGATGCAATCGAATCGACTCAGCTCTGCGTGATTTTGAAGAATGTGGTTTTGTTCCTGGGATCGGAAAAGCCATTATTTTTATCGAGGACACAGATGCAGTGGCAACACATCAGCTTGTTTATACAATACTTGGTATGAATGATTTGATGGATAGCAGGGCTCTTATGGAGAAATTACTCGACTTTTTACCGGCCCTGGCTAAAAAGCAGCAGCGCAATTGTGAATACACTGATGCTAATGGACAGCGCCTGGGAAACCAAATTGCAGTTATCCTAAGGAAGGCTGCTGCCTATGTTTTAGATGATATTGATCCAACCTTTTTTGCTAAAACTTTGGTTTGGAATGTTACTGGTTTATGGATATCGTTAAGAATTTCGGGCAAAAAAAAGTTCTTTTCGTCACATCCATTGAAAACTGAGGAAAATCTTGAGATTTTGTATAATGAAACGTTTATAGATGTTCTGAGGGCAACATGGACAATGATTGACAAATACCCGGAACTCATATGCTCTCATATCGCCAAATTTAATACTTCTTTGTTTGGGGAAAATCCAGACCTTCAAGGATCATGTTCGACTATGTCAGCACTGATAATCGAAATTATCATCTCCTACCTTGATCATTCTCAAGATTACAGCTTGAACTTCCTCAGAGAGTTGTCCTCGCTCATCAAAGACTTATCACACGAGGCTGTCAGTTCTGAAAAGAGCAAATTATTGTTTAGTGGTTTACCTCGAGCATGTGAACGTTTTCTGAAAGTGAACAGCGATAAAGTGACAAGCCATGATTTAAAGTATTTTATCAATGTATACTATACTAACCTAGACTAGAGTAACTAAAGTTTTATACTTATAGGTTTGTGAGCATTATAATAATATAGTATTGTAAAGGGATAGATTCCTCACTTCCAAATTTATCTAGCATGGTTAAATGTTTTGACAGGCGGTATGGTCCTTAAAAAAGGAAAAAGAGAAAAGGAAAAAAGTAGTGATATTTTTTAACTTTTTAAAACATTGTCACCTACAAATCAAAAGGGCCTAAGTCGACTTAGGCTCTTTTAAATTGCAACACGGATACGTAATCTGGGGTACCATACCTACATTGTCCCAAAATATGGAAATTTTTTGATGAAAATGACCTAAGTCGACGTATATGACTTTTTAATCTTCATTATATAATGCTCTTAGATTAAAAAATTAAATCCGAGAGAATATTTAAAAGGGCAGGCTAAGCTATTTTTTTAAAAGGACCAAAATTTATATGGGAATTCATTTTGCTGCTAAGCACCTCAGCTAGGTCCAGACTCTGGATTTGGAAAAAAATATGTTTTAATCGATCATCTCAATATAATGCGCTTTTTCGACTAAGGCCTTTTTAATTTGTAGGCGACGATATTAAAATTTTGATCAATAAGCAATTTGTAATCCAGCGTGTTTAACATGTTTATGGCATAACTCTATTTTTCTTTTTATTGATAAAAGACTGAACCGTTTAATTAGAGGGTGCAATATTTATTATTTTTTTCAGTTTTACAATAAATTATTATATGCACTTTTCTAATCTAAAAAGTTTTGTCTTGTCATATTTCGATTCAAATATTCCATTACAATTTACCTAATTTTTGTATGATCCTTTTAAATTTTAACGACTCATGATTTATATGACATTTTAAAATCTAAACACGATTTTACAACAACCATGTCCATTGTCAATCTCTTAATTATATCATTGCGGCATAATTTTGTTGTGACTAATTTGGGTGCTTTATATTAAGCTTTAAACTTGAATCTAAACTAAACCCACACCATAAATCTGATCATAACCCTAACCAAAACTACTAGACTAAATATTATAAGTATTTTTAAAGAAGAGCTCGAAATTTACAGATTAGCTTTATGTTTACAGAGTGTATGACTTTTTAAGATGGAATCTCTTGTTTCAGGAAATAATGTACACAATATGGAAGGTATTCACAAAGCTATTCATCAGCTCAATCACTCTAACGACATCAGCATCAAAGTTGAAGGACTCTGTGAAATTAGTAAATATTGTGATTTACACACAGCCGGCACTCATGATGGTAAGTCTGAATTTGAAATGAAGTAATGGGCATTTATTGCCTAAGCTCCAAATTATATCTATAATAGATGACCGGTTAAGATTATTACTAGCAAAATCGGATTTTCTTGTGATAATTCATAGCTAGCAGTTACACTACCCTCACTTTATTTCTAATTAGATTTGGTGAGCGTTTACCTTTTCATCTATTTCAGAGTTTATCACGGTGCTGAACGGTGACCAAACAACGATTGCCACGCTTTGTAAACTACTGAAACAGTTACGTCGTACAGAGTCTCAAGTCTGTTACATCTGTGATATTGAACAACCTGTTTTACATTGGGTGGAATGGATACATTGATAATGTTAAGACTGAACATGATCCTAATCCTATGTTTACTGGTTGTATGATGGAAAATGGTGCAATCAAAACTATCCTGCACCTCCTTCCTATGATTGTTGATATACATGATATACATAGGGCAGTTAATTTATTGACTCAATTCATAAATACAGATTTCAAGAATACAAGGTTTTTCGAACGGAGCACAAAATGGGAAGGAGACATTTTGCTGAGCTTCCACTGCTTCTTAAAACCGCAGAGAACATGGATAGCGATTACGAACGCGTCTATAAGACAAGTTTTTACATATTCCAATACTATTTGATACAAGAAAGGCATTCGACGAACTGTATGCCCATGGTGAGGTCCCATATAAAAGACGGAACAATTAATAAGTTATTCATGTTATTCGGTCAGATGAGTAATGACATTACTTTTGTGAAACGGTACCTGAATGATATGATACAGACTTTTCATATAATTCTTCTTCTTGTATCCTACACTGAGACCAAAGAACAGATGTATGGGCTTAACACTGAATTCCGGATTTTGACTGAAGTTGCAGTAAAAAATCTCTCTCAAGTTTCAAAAGATAACTGGGCATTCGAAAATGTAGTGAAAAATATTTCTATTTATCTGCAAGGTGGTGATAGAAAAGATTGCGAGTTTTATGTGAAGGAAAAACTGTTTAAAAGACTGATTGTGTACTTGGTTGTGGAATTGAACTCTACAGAAATGCGTCATGAAAAGTTGAACTGCTTACTCGATACACTGATTATAATGTATGATATTCTTAAATGTTCTATTGTTTACAAAGATTTTCGTTCAATAAACCAATGCTTGCCTGCTCTATTAGATTTTCAGAAGCATTCGGTTGATTTTCTTGCAAAAGGAACTCGCCTAATAGCAATGCTTTTTGGTAATAGTATAGCGTTTGACAAAGACAACTTGGCCTTAAATGAGCTCAGAGCTCCAGGTCACATTGCTTTGTTGGTTCAGAATGTCAAGGTATTGCACAATCACAATGTTGGCGAAGACATTAAGTTACTTGCTTGGAGAGTGATATGTCAGTACTTTTGTACAGAAGAGAGCTCGGAACACCGTGTCACCTTACAAAATATTGATGAAATGATGCCTGGTATACCACTGTGCATGGACTTGATCTCACAAACAGAACTGTGCATAGACTTGATCTCACAAACAGAACTGTGCATAGACTTTATTTCAGAAACAAAGTTTGGCATGATAATAGGAATATTGTCTGTTATCGTGAAAAAGCTAGTATTGGTCAAAAACGATGACTTGGGTCAAATAGAATCACAATTGCATGTGTTAGAAGAGTGCGATTTTGTTTGTGGGATTGGAAGAGCTTTAACTATAATTAAAGAGTTACCATTTTTCACATCTCAGCTTTTAAATATACTAATTGGTCTGAGCCAACTGATGGATAGAAGGGTACTTATGGAAAAGTTGCTAGACTTTTTACCAGACCTAGCTAAAAAGCAAAAGAATTATATTGACCATTCTAATGATGAAGGACGTCCTATTTGTTCACAAATCTCAGATATTATGAGAAAAGCTGCTGCTTATGCATTGGACGACATTGATCCTGTCTTCTTCGTCAAAGATGTGTCTCCTAGCATAGTGATTACCTGGGAAAGTTTCCGAATTTTAGATAGAAAGATGCTATTTTTATATCACTCATCGGAAACTGAGGAAAATGTTGAAATATCTAATACTGGCCTTTGCACACACATTGATGTTCTTAGAGCAACATGGAAAATGACTGAAAAATTCCCGGAACTCATCTGCTCTGAAATTGCCAAATCGAACCCTTCCGTATTTGGGGTAAACACACTGCCTCAAAAAACGCTTTCGGGAATGCCAACTCTTATAATCAAAACTTTGATCTCCTACCTCGACCATTCTCAAGATAACAGCTTGGAATTCTTGAGAGAACTGACCTCTTTCATCAAAGACCTATCTCACGAAGCTGTCAGCTCTGAAATGAGCAGAGTAATGTTTAGTGGTTTACCTCGAGCATGTGAAGATTTCCTGAATGTGAACAGCGATAAAGTGACAAACCATAATTTAAAGTATTTTATCAATGTGTACTATGATACTAGCCTAGACTAGAGTAACCAAAGTTTTATACTTATAGCTTTATAGTTTTGTGAGGTCATATTATTGTTAAGAGAATAGATTCCTCACCTCCTAATTAATCTAGCATGGTTAAATGTATTGGTCCTTAGAAAAAAGAAAAAGAAAAAAGGAAAAAAAGTTGTGATAATTTTGAGAACATTGATGATTGATGATGGCATGTGACATCTTTTACAGAAATAGTATACAAGTTGACAATACTCTGTACAAAGACTGCTGATTGCTGGTACTGAGTATGATGCGCTCATAATAATGTCTATATTTTTATTTTTATATTGTAGTATTTTTATATTTTATATTAAAATTTGCAGCGTTTTTAATATGTTTGATGCATAACTGTAATTTGATTTTTATTGATAAAATACTGAACAGTTTAATCAGAATGTGCAATATTTATATTTTTTATATTAGTTCAATTTTTTAATCTGAAAAGTGTTGTCTCGTCTTATAAATACTTCGATTCAAATTACCAATAATACAAGACTCAATTTAACAAAAATCTTTATAATTCTGTAAGATTCCTGAGGGCGAATTAAATAGAGTATGATCATGGTAGCAGGACTATTTATTTTCGATCATATTAATAAGGGAAATACACAGTGATTTTTAAAATTTATAGTTTCATGTCAAAATTTAATTAAATTTTTTATGTAGTGTCTGTTAATATCTTAATGTGTTTGAAGTATAATTTTAATAAATTCTTTTTATTTAAAAAAGACCGTAACGTGTTGTCAGAATATGCGATTTTTTTTTTTTTAATTTTACATAAAAAAGTGTAATTTTTAATTTTTTAATTTCAAAGATGTTGTCTCGTTATATATTTTTAGTAAGTGACTATATTCTGTTTTGATTTAAAATTTTTATAAAAATCTTTTTTAAACGATATAATATCTTCATTGATTTACTGGCACAAGCCCCACACAAGCAACATGCAAATCCTTAATTGGGTTAGTTTCAAGAAACAAGCTTGAAAACTACGACTAGCATAGACTAAGCTTAAAATTTTCTATGATTTTCATCTGATTAGTTTGGATTTTGGAAGCAGACACCGAGCAACAAGCGATTTAATGTTTAATAAGTTTAACTGATGTTCATTTTTCAGCCATGTGCGATGATCTAGACGAGATATTGTACAGTGAACTAGACTGTTTACCAAACGCAGATCAAGCTCTAGAGAGTGAGATAGAAGTTCCTCAAGATGATTTTATTGAAGATCAGTCAGCTGCCGACTATAAGGTTTGGTTAATTCCAAAATATTATTTCCTTTTTAATTTTGTTTATTTTTCAAATATTACTTTAAATTGTAATTCATATTTCATCAATGAGGCCATAATCATATTATGTAATATAATATATATTTTTATTATATATTTAATTTAATCAGGTCCAAGAACTCACGGATGAGCTGGAAAATGCATTCACTGAAATAGCAAAACTCAGAGAAGAGAATAAATTATTGAAGGAAGAAAACAATATTCTGGAAAAGAACATCTCTGCTTTGTATCGTACAGCAACATCAGAGATTAAAAAAGTGCAATCGAACTCCCAGAGGGGCAGAAAGTCTAACAGAGGGAAGCATTCTACTCATCGTAGACAAAACGGTTGAAAGCTACAATATTATGTAAATGAGAAATGATATATTAATGAGATGAATGATTGATTGAATTACATAAAATCAACTAAATACCAGGCAATTAACTATGAAGATGGAGTAAAGGATCTTATTAGGTGCTTTATTACAGTGCTTAAGCTTACATACATACAACGAGAATTTTTGACAATCTATCACCTACTTTTTACCAGCTTTTTACTGGTTTTCGCCCAATTATTTTTAACAAGGAAATTTTTTTATGCTATATTTCATCAGATTGCAATAGCGTATTTAATATTTCTTATTTAGAATCAAATTTATGTTTAACAAAACTTGATTATGTGTTCATTAAATGTTCTCACGGGTTTCACTACAAGATAAACTCATGTAAGATTCTTATAACCACCAATACAACAAGACGTGTCTATTAAATAGATTTATGAATTGTATTTGTAAACTAAACACTTATTTAATAAGTAGGGGGAATGTCATGTGCGATATTTGCTGCCAAAAAGTTACTGAGAAAACAGCTGAAAGACCGGCTCAGACAAATGACAGAAGCTGACAAAGCAAAGGAAAGCAGTATCGTCGCCGGAAAAGTTCTTGCGAGTGAGAAATACAGCAGTTGTCAGAATATTTGTGGTAAGTGCTGGATTGAATGCCCATTAATTTGTATCAGAAATGATCCGTTACCTGGTTACCAAGATGCACTTTTTCTTAACAGTTTTATGTCTATTAATTTACTAGAAATTTGATCACTGTAGATTTATAGTATAGTCTATAATACGTCTCAACTACTTTTGTCCCAATCCAGGTTAATTAATTAACGTGATCGGTATCATGATCTTGGACCATATTTCAGTATATGTCTCTATGTCAGAGGAAGTGTGTACACGTGCGATAATAACGAGCATTCTGGAAACAAAAAAGAGTCTGTTTGTCCCCTACTTTAACAAAGAGGAGATGGTTATGGTTAAAATCAAAGATTTAGAGGACTATACGTCTCTTCCTCTGGATACTTATGGGGTGAGGTGAGTGGGATTTGTGCTGACTGTGTAGGCAGTGTAGACTGTGTAGACTGTGCTGACTGTGCTGACAGTGTAGACTGTGTAGACTGTGTAGACTGTTCTTCATAGTGGTAAATGGTAACTGAGATTATTCACTCCTTACTCAAATATTTCATTGATATGCCATAAATATTATCTGAATATATTTTTTTCCTAAAATTAGTTAATTTCAGGCAGCCGACTGATTATAAAGTGAGAGAACATGCTATTAGTACAACTGGACTAGATCTCATCCTCTGTCCTGGTCTTGGCTTCACTAAGGAAGGTAGGATATTGTTTGTTTAAAAGCAATCATCTTTAATTGTATGTCTTAGCAGGTTGATGCAACCAAAGATGAAACACTGCAATGCATTAGGCATACTTGATCAACTTCACATTGTCCTCTGTACAATTCAACAATTCAACCTAAACTATTTCTGGTTAAATCTCAGGACTACGAATAGGAAGAGGTAAAGGTTACTATGACAACTACCTCACAAAGTACGAGAGTAGGTGGGGTAAGCAGCCGTACACTATTGCTCTGGCGTACAGTGTACAGATGTTGGATAATGTTCCAACCACTGACTCGGATAGGACACTGGACCAAGTGATATTTGTTTAAAGAAACAGATAAACTGTGATTTGGCTATTTCAGCTTTTCAGATACTTTTTAAAAGATTTCTATATTTTTTCAGACATTTTTATTCGGTTTTGAGACAATTTGTATGATATGATTTGCAATTTTTTAAATTCCACTATACTAAATACCTTTGCTTTTTAAGATTATGGTGTTTTGACCAATGTACGCTTTTCACTCTAGTAAACTGAACAAAATATATTACACTCGGCGTCAGTCCATCCCCTCGGTGTAAGTAAACCAAACAATTCCAATTTACATTTACTCCTGTTATAGCTTTGTATTTGTAATCCGAACTTCACTAACCCTGACTCCAAATAAGGACATGGAGAGTTTGCTTAGTAGTATCAGTCCTCTGAGCCACTCCACTAAGATCTACAAGGATCAGTGTGTCTACTGTTTTGATACACCTCTCCACGGTCCTCTCTACATTGACTTTGAGAAGTATTGGGGCCACTGTTCTCAACATGTCAACAAGGTATTATTGGCTGATCCAAACAACTTACTTCTGGGTTGCGTATAATTGCAAATCAATTTGCTAACTTGGAGTCAATGTGTTTGCTTGACTTCCAATTTCAATTTTATAAAATCAAATTTGTGCTGCACAATTTATTTAATTCAAATGACGCATGGTCAGTGTATTAGATGATACTAATAAATTTTCCACAGCCGGGTGTATATTTGAAGCACGCGAAAGAAGTAAAGAGCGCAGGCCTGCTACAGACGACTCTGAAGATCCTCCAGCTAAGATAACAAGACTGGCTATTGGCGTGGAGGGTGGATTTGAGGATAAAGATAACTTTGAGTACCAGGTCAGTGCCCAGTTGGAGATCAAACACACCATCACTGTGCAGTAACTTTAAGTTATTAGTATTAAACGGATATATAACCTCTCTTCAATGGCTTGAAATTCCGAATTTAATACATTATATTTCTTATCGAATTGTGGGAGGATAGTTAACTCTACTTAAATCATTTAACCAATACCAGGATATATACAGTATTCACGTTCGTGGAGGAGATGGAGCAGGACAGGATCTAGACTTTGGGGGTCCCTCTATACCAGACATAGTTAGTCAAACTGCTAACAACGTCATAGCTTTCTCCTCTGCAGGTAAGACATTAAACTAACAGTAGTTATGAACAGCATAGTGATAAATACCTTGAAATAGCCAACATTATCGGCAGTTTCGATTATCATGCTCCATCTGGCTGCACTTTCTTCAATCATTAAAGTTTCCTTTTTTAGGTCAGCAGGATCAGAATAACCAGTGGGAGGGAGATGTCAGAGCAAATTCCAAACATTCCGATACTTTAACCCAACTCAGCAATGGTGTTCAGGTAATCATTAATCATATTTAACTACCTTTTATATTCGGTGGCAGTTAGCTCCTTAACTCAGCTTGGAATGAATTATTGATAGTAATCGTTGATTGATTGCATAATGTATCTAGCACACAAGCACAGTCAGTTCCAAAAAGCTCTAGGAGATTAGACCTGATATTTTCCTGAAGAAAACCAATCACACCCCCTAGGTAGCCCCTGGACCATGGAAGTGTTCCGTAGTCGGCTGTGATAAAACAGACAACTTGTGGATGAACCTAACTTGCGGTACCATCTTTTGTGGCAGGAAATACTTCGACGGTACGGGTGGTAATAATCATGCTATTGATTACTACGATCAGACTAAATACCCGCTAGCTGTGAAACTGGGAACCATTACTCCCCAGGTTAAGTGTAATTAATTTACGCTACATTGTAATTAAATTACGGAAGTTTTAATGGTAATGTTATCATCTTACGCACTATCTCTGTCCTAATAACCAGTGCACGGTGTTTTGGAGGGTAACTGTTAAATCTTCAGGGTGGTGATGTGTACTCATATGATGAAGATGATATGGTAATTGATACCCAACTAGCCAAGCACTTGCGACACTTTGGTATTGACATGATGCAGTGTCAACAGACTGGTAAGCACTGTTACAAATAGAAAAAAGTTGTCAAACGTTGAACTTTTTTACAACTTCTATGAATAAAAGTAGCCTTGGTTATATTGATACATACCAAGCCATCTTTGATCATTCTTTAGACAACCCCTGTATACAAGTCAATACGGAGGAGGCCTTGAAGAGGTAATAAGGAACCAGCAGTTATATTACAATTTTGTTTAAACTTTTGTCTAAACAAAGATAGTTTGATTATGGATGTCCTGAACTTTTCAGATAAGACCATGAACGAGCTAGAAATTGCTGCAAACATGAACTTTAAGTTTGAGTGTGACAACATTCTTGAGTCGGGTGTGGCTCTGAAACCGGTATTTGGTTCCGGCTATTTGGGTTATGTCAACATGGGTAACACTTGTTACATGAACAGCGTGCTTCAGGTTCGTGTCTTAGTTTAACTAATGATCACAATCAAAATTAAATTTACGCTGAAAATTTACATTTTCGTGCAAGTTCGTCTTATAACACATGGGCTTACTTTTTGCAGGTTTTAGTAAACTGTGTTGGAAAGATTTCGAATAAATACTTAGCAAACGGCACTTCAAGCTCCCAGGTTAGATTTAATGATAATTGAACGATTTTAATTATCTCGTCAAGACTAAAGGTATTGATTGCTATCATATTTTGATAATAATAAGATTGTGGCAATTATTACTGTTCCAGTAGCGCGCATAGTCTGACTAATAATGAAAGCACATTCAGCATTTGTTCCACGACCGAATTTATCATTGAGTTAGTTGATTCAATCAATAACAAACATTCAGGTTCCAACTGACTTTGGGACACAGCTAAAGAACCTCATTCATTACACTCAAAATCCTGGGAAGTATTCTGTCGGTCCCGAGGATTTGAAACCCGGGCAAGAAAACGGTATGTTTAAATTTTCGTGCCATGCAATAATTGAGAAATTGCAGCGTAATTAAGTTGCGTATTTTATGTTAGACCCAGTCTCCACGGACCACGATATACTGCAAGTTTGGATAAATGTCATTACCACAGGCGTAAGACCTGCGTTATTGAAATCGATAATCGGTCAAGGACACCCAGAGTTCTCTTCAACGAGACAGCAAGATGCTCACGAGTTCTTTCTTCATCTTATCACTGTTTTAGGTTTAATTTCTTGGATTTATTTTGCAGTCGTCTACACTGTTTTAAACTTATTAACACTTTTAAATGTTTGCACCATGTATTATATATGTTAATATTGAATGGGTAAAATATTGATTCACACCGTTCACCTTCATTTCTCCAGAGAAAGAAGAACGTAAGACTCCCAATTTGGCTTGCTCTGACGACCTGTGTTTCGAAGTGGAAGACAGAATTCAGTGCAATGCCTCTCAGAAGGTTCTCTACAAATCTAGAAAAGATTACTGTCTGTCCCTGCCCATACCACTGGAAAAGGCATCAAATTTTACAGCTGCTAAAGCTTGGGAAGCTAAAAAGTCGGAGCTGGAAGCAGCTGGCGAGAAGATCAAACCTGAAGACTATGTTAAATATAACCTCAGTCTGGGAGACTGTTTTACAACATTTTCATCTCCTGAAGTGATACAAGATTTCCTGAGTCCCGAGACCGCACAGAAAGGGACTGCCAGTAAAACGACTGGTCTTAAAACATTCCCTAACTACCTTATGCTCCAAGCCCGAAGATTTACCCTTACTGCCAACTGGCAGCCTAAAAAGTTGGATGTTTTGCTGGATGTACCAGATGTGTTAGATCTAGAACACTTACGAAGTAATGGCCTGAAGCCTGGCGAGGTTGAATTACCGGCCGGTCCAACTGAAGCTCCTCTTGAACCGGATCCTGCTATCGTAGAGAACTTGATGAATATGGGATTCGGTTTCGAGGCCTGTCGTAAGGCAGCCTATCATACTAAAAACGGTGGGACTGAACAAGCTATGGAATGGATTTTCAGTCATATGGATGACCCAGACTTAAATGACCCGCTTGTAATAGAGCAGCCCACAAAACTGCAACATCTGAAGTTACTGTCAATCAAGATGACGTACAAATGTTATGTGCCATGGGCTTCACAGTCCAACAGGGAACTAAAGCGCTAAAAAAGTGTGACAACAACCTTGAGCGGGCAGCAGATTGGATATTTTCCCACGCCGACGAGCTCGACCAGGAAGAGCCCGCAAGTTCTCCCTCCGCCTCCTCCTCCCTGCCAGATGGACCTGGGCGCTACAGGTTAAAAGCCTTTATATCCCACATGGGTAGCAGCACGGCGTGCGGGCACTACGTCTGTCACATCCGGGATAAGGAGGGACGGTGGGTTCTGTATAACGACGAAAAGGTTGCTCTGTCAGTCACGCCCCCTAAAGATATGGCTTATATGTATCTTTATGAGAGGATGTAAAGGTCGCTTTTAATTTTCTAGAAGGTGGTGACAAGGATTTTGTTCTATAATTGTGGACTGAAAAATAATTTAGTTCTCATTTCAATGGATCATTTAATACATATATTTTTGGGGTACTCCTCAAAATCGAAGAAGAATATCTACTTTATGTACACACGATGCAAGTTTCTTAACGATGTTTATGTTATTTATATTTGAAATTCATTGTGGAATTGAGAAGAATTTGTAATGGCTGTTGTACGGCGTATATTTGGGATGTGACCTGCGTATTTAATTGTAAACCCTATTCAGCTATGTATTTACTTTTCTTGTCAACAATCATTAAGGCACTATAATAGCTTAGTGTTTTCAAATGAAATGGTCCCAGCCCGGAGATTATTATATTGCATCTTTAACTCTGATATACCGCGGAGTTTTGGGTATTAAGAAAACGGCTGCGGTGACTCTTGGTTTGGATTGTTCACATACTGACTGTAAGCCACGGTAAATGGTCTATCGGGCTTTGCGGTAAATCGGGGTTCTACTGTACTTGTATCACAAAACTTGAAAATACAAACCTAAGAGGCTAGTTGAATTTGACAACACTAATGTGATTTCTTAGGAGGATTTCGGGAATACATTAAACACCAATATTAATTGTGTCAATAGTTCATCATCAAAACATACATACCAGCAAATATACAGATATAATAACCTGAGATTTATTTTTTCTACCCTTGGCCCATTTTCCAAATATAATGCAAGAAAATTAAATACTAAAAAGACCCAACAGTCCCAAGTCCAACACTTGCTCATTTCACGATTCATTACCGAAGACAATGCGGTGTTCGTGTTCTATTCTCATTTAACTCTCCACAAGACAACTCTTATGAAACCATACCCACATTTCATTCTGACATCCCATGTAGTTCATATATAATGTCATCCTAGGATCTTCATATCGGCAAATTTCTGGAGAAAGCTGAGAAAACATCTAAACTCCGTATCTTTTTATTCGTCACGTTGTGAGAGTAGATAACGTTAGATTTGGCAGCAATCTCGTCGTGTGTCATAATTCCTCTTGTTAGTGTAGCAAGCGAGGCGATCATCATAGCTTCTACTACTTCCTGTAACGGGAAATATGCGTGAGTGGCAACAAGATTACAGTGATTGTAGCAACGAGATAGCAGGTTCATCAGTCAGGAATGAGGAAGGTCACGTCCGTTCGGACCAGTCGTTCATAGACCCGTCCACGTGAGTACGTTCCCGCCCAGCAATTATATAAACGATAATCTAAAGACGCGCGAAATTGTAGACTGTTCGCATACAAGGATGTCATCGAGCCTTACAAATATGCACAATATTTGTAGGACCGAATAAGATAGATCTTCAATTAGAAAGTACATACATGTATTATATTGAGATCTGCTAATTGGATCACTTAATCTGATTGGATGTATATTTTTATAATTTTTTCCCTTCTGAAACGAAATCGGCTTTTGTAGGAAAATATTGAGAAAGAATTTATCAAATTACCTGACTGCATTGAGCATCAAAGTTATCAGTATGTTGTTGAGCTAAGGGTAACGAAGATACCAAACTCGATATAGCCCGCATTATAGCTGGGTTTGATTTCCTTTTACCTGAAATCAGACTTATTAGAAACTATAACATATCGAGGACGAAAAGTATCCCATTAATTGGAATGAAATATCAAATTATGATAAAATCACCCCTAGTAAAACAAGAATCACCCCGATCAATAATACAGTAAAACCCCCAGATTTACCGCGGCCATTTCCTTTCCCCAAACTCCGCAGTATATCATGATTTTATTGTAATATATTATCAATATGTCCGATATATTAAGATATAAAGATTCTTGCCTTCTTTAACTTCTCTAATGTAGTCACATATAACTTGTGCTCGTCCGTTCAACATGGTTATAGCACTTTGATTTGAACTGACAACGTCGGACACTGCGCTGAATCCTGTGATCAAGAAATAATTCAAATGTTTATCATTTAGTTTGGATAATAATCCTGCGCATTACTTACTTTAGAAAAAAAAAAACATTCCCTATTAATTTTATGCATCAGTATTTATTCAGATCTGTATAACAATTTTGTCTTATAAATGAAGAAGCTTAGCGTGATATGATAGCACAGAAACTTACCAGATACATTAGCCCCAGCTGCATGGTCTATACCAATACGTTCACTCTCAGTAGTCTTAACTGTGTATTGGCTCTCAACGAACACTGTTCTACTCTGGAAGGAGAAGGATCGGTTTGATTAGTTTCCGGGTAATGAGATAGAAAAGTCACGTGGTTTATGCAAAATATTAACCTGTATAAAGTAGAGCTCTTGAAAAGAACACACGAAATTCCCTATCATAAATTACGTCTGACGAGCGTGTCAATTATTTGTGGATATAAATTAAGCTGACGATCAAAAAGTGAGTGACCGTATTTCTCGTGTAATGACTCAAGAAAATAATCTAAACCTGGTTGTTGGAAAGGTCGACGAGTGACTCGTACGTTTTCATGGAAAGCTCCTTCTCGTTGGTATGATCGAACATGAGCAACACAACGCTCTCATTAACCTGGCACATCTGTGTGTGCATACCGATGTGTCGTGTGGCAGGGGAGCTACCCAGCGCGTACCATCCCACTACATCACTAACGGAGCTGGTGGACTCCGCCCAACTTGCCCCGCCAGCGGGGATCTGAGACACTGAAAAGAGTATGTCAGAAGCGATCAACTGTTATGGTAGGTTATCATGAATCTTGTAAGTTATATCTTTTCATTACTGTATAATGAATAATTAAATTGACAGTTTAGTTACCTCCAACGAAGGTGACTAAACTTCAACGACCGATTTTGCTATAATAAGGTGAAGTACGGAAGAACAAAACAAAAGAACAAACCTTGTTCAAGCCTGCTGTCAAGGTAGTCCCTGTTGAGTATCCAGGAGTTATCTACCACATCGTAACACACGTCAAATGAAGATATTATCTCAATATCTCGACCTGTCTGTTTTCCTAGCAATACTCCCAGTGCTGTGGATTAAGGGATTCAAGATTAAGTTTGTAGTGAACGAAACAGAAAAACTGGCGTTTCGTGACGTATAAAAATGATTATTGTGCATCGCATTTAATAAGGAGTGTTACAAATTGACGGTATTCTTATTGAATATTGTGACACCCGGTTATCTAGACTAACCGTACTGATGGTCCTTGTTGTTGATCTTGTATCTGGTCGCATGATCAGCAATGTTCATAGCCACCAGAGGGTGTAAGAACACCACATTACCGGACGAGACTGAGTTCTTACAAACCACGCTATCATCAAATGTGTCCATTGGTACACCGCTGTCACGTGACACGCCACTACCACTTGGCTCACTGTCGTTCATTGTTACGGCTAACAAAAGTGTTTAGTTCAACTATCGGGAGACTCTTGTATTAAGTACAGTGAATTTGGAGAGCTCTTTTCGGCTAGAAGTTACGAAATCAAGTGTAAATATTTGCCGTCTTTTTAGGCGTAACTCATATGTGTCTAATTTACCAAATTAGTTCCAATTTTTTTTAAATCATTTAACACAATTTTGGCTCAAGTTAAATAAGCCAAGATTCCTAGATGAACCTAATTGGGTGGCAATGAATGAATTGTTTACATTTCCAGTTTAACAATAAAAAATAACATCATATAATAGGTACCGCTAGGTAAGCTTAAAAATTAACTAGAGCCATGATATAAACTTATGAATACAAAATGTAATATATCTCCTCGTTCAGACCGATTATGTTAAATAATCAGGCATTTGTCATAATTCCTGCAGCGCGCTAACATCTACTTAGCTCAAATATTCATGTTCAGTTATATCATCCATGGTTGAAAAACATTTTCTGAGATTTATCTTAATCCGGAAAACTGGAAAATAACAAAATTCAAAAATACAAGAAAGCAATAAGCCCAGGAATCTAGACATAGGTACTTAAAACATTCAACTTATAACTTCCAACAACCACTGCTACAACATGCAGCACTCAACTAGTAGCGTATGAAAAAAGCTGGTAAACCAGAAGGATGCCGCAAGCACCCGCAATAGTATTGTGGAGTTTCTTCCTGACGCGGTCGTCGCGTCGCAGGAGGATAATCGGCGCAGAGGCAGTGAGCTGATCCAGCGGGATCCTGTGAAGATAGTGACCAGCAGTGTCTACCTGGGGTGGGAGACAGTCGTCATAAAAAGTGCTGAATTAAAAGTGTATCCATATAACTGATCGCGATTTGAAACAGATTTTACTTTGATCTAAAAAGAATACATTGCAAAGTTGCAACCATGCGACTCATAAACAATACTCCATTCCAGATTTTACATAAAAAGTTCAGATTAAAACTCCACTGGCTATTAGCTACCTGTTTCTCCCGTATCTTAACGGACTTTTCTCTTTCAAGTCTAGCTTTACAAAACTATTGAACTAACCTGATATTTACAAGCTGGATCGTGCTGCCAACTGAATTGGTACACTGCAGCGCACCCCACAGTTAGGGCACTGAACGGTATCGACCACGACCATTTGAAACCGGAAACACCTGGGAAAAGAGGAATATTCAGTTATGTTCTCCTTTACAGTTCAGTGAGCTGGTTAACATTGAACACTAGAACTTGCTCATGTGATCAGTGTTATTGGGTATCATTTAAATAATCATATTATATATCTGAGTTAGCAAACTGCTTTTAACTGATCGTGAAGGACTTATTCAATAAGTCCTTTACAATCAGTCCTTTATAAATTAAGTCTTATTAGCTACTAGTTCCTGGCTACAAGTTCCTCGTGTAATTTACAAAGCAGATTCTAAAGCATGTAATATAAGTTAGCAATATATTATATGTACTAAAATTTAAAAAAAGGTATTATATTATTAAAAAATCAGCTAATGGAGCCTGGATACTGTAAACAATGTATATACAATACAATGTATAGCCATACCTAGAGCGGTGACTCCGGATAAGACGCAGACCTTGTGAAGGGCGTTCCCAACTCTGATGTACCTCATACATTCTTCACCTGCGAATAGAACCCGTAGTACCAAATTGTTTACAGTATTTTAAAGTATTTTAGTCGTTTCTAATTATTTTTATGAGAGTACGTTTAATTTTTAATGTTCATGCTGACGTGCAAATTAAAGCTTATATCATATTAGCCGTTTTTTGTTGTTTGTATATGTATACTATATGTGTATCATATTTTCATTATGTTTTTAATACTTTCAATCGACTTTTCTGGGTTAATATTTTCTAATTCTTAATGTGACTTCAACAGAGACAGCAATTGAACTGAAAAAAAAACATTCAAAGAAAACAACAATATGATAAAATCAACAACAAAATCGTGATTAATTTATTAATTTCCGGGGTGCCAAATTTTATAAAAAAATAATTGTATGTGTGCCTATTAAAGCTATATCATCCCTTAAGAAATTTAACTTGAATCTTTTATATATTTCGTCCACTTTCCCTATATTTTCTAACTTTGGATGCTGATCTTGTTACTTTGGCCTGATTACACATGTCAAGGCTCCATTACCTTCTTGAACGAACTTACAACCGACTCGTTTTGCCACTCTTGGGTTAATTCCGTCAGTGAGGGCGACACATACAGAAGCCCTGTCTACAGACACCAGGTTTCTGATAACTTTACACCGGCTGTTTGCTGGTGATTCTTTGCAGTTACCTTTGTCGAGAGCTGTTTGGCTGGTATACAGTGCTTTGTCCTCCAGATCTGCATCTTTGTAAACGTTATCTTTTTTGTAAAGTTCATTGATTCCGTTTTGACAAACGCTTGTCACAGTGTTTTGAAGCCTCCTTAGCTTTTGTGGCTCCCTCTCTTTCAGGCAGACAAAAGCGAATCCTTTGCCGTTATCAGACGCAAAACCACAACCCAGAATCTGTTCATCATAGTCATCCTTTTCGAGGAAAGTTTTGAAGTCTCCTAATGCTGTTTTGCAGCCCCTCTTCTTGCTTTTCCAGGAGTACTTGCAGAACACGACAGCGGTGTCAATCACTCTCTGTTGCGGACAACCCTTATCATTTAACACGTTCTTAGCTTCTCCCTCTCCTTTCATAGCTAAATCATCATCCTCGATGATATCCTTGTCTTTGAAAATGGTTTCCAAGTCATCTACACAGTCATTATGCCATCCAGGCTTTGCTTCTGTGACATCCTGTGATTCGGTGATAGGTATCCATTCCTCAATCTCCAGTCGTGCAAAGACAGAGGAGGCACAGATTAGAACAACAAGTAAAAGCACCTTCATCCTGATTCCTGACCAACTGAACGAGAGATGGATAGAGTGGGTGTTATATATACACCAATTATATTGACACAATCTTTCAAAATGCGTCAAAGTTCGTGGGAGTACGATATAAATGATCAGTTGATACGCCCCAAACTTAATATTTGTCTATTTAATGACACTCTTACAAAAAACAGGTGTTCAAGCTTCAATATGAGAAACCGCCCAACAAACGGTAAAATCAAACTATATCGAGCCGCTACTCGACCAAAACGGACAGACTTTGTGCTCTAATATTTAGAGATTTCGCATAGCATGGTGCCCAGGTGCAATGGGTCGATTAGATTAGAAGTGTTCCAACTTCCATCAATGCGGTAAAAAGACAAAAGTTATGCAACACGTAAGAAAAGCCTTACATTTAAAATACTTAAAGACCAGTTGATACGGTTCTTTGAGTTTGAAGCAACAAAATTAGCTCTGCGATCTGCCGATTAATTGTGAAATTGCTGTATTGTAAATTTCAAGAAAAAATAAGTTCGATATTTTTGTAGTATGAAGTCTAGACATGCTAACGAAAAGTTGATAATTATGAAGGTCGGGTGGGTACAAACGACCCCGTACAGCATGATTTGGCAGATAGGGCTAAAGATTTTCTCTGCGATGATAGTAATGCACCTTGCACCTGGACTAAGGCAGCTCGCACCGAGTCAAGATTATGAAACAGACGACTAAGGAGACAAGGAGACTAAGGAAACAATTATAGAACGGAAATAGTAGGTGAAGAAGTTAGTTCCTTAGTTTATTAATCTTCGTGAGGGAGTTAGGTTTTTATTTATTGATGACGTAACGAATCAACACAGCTTGCATGACGCTGTAAACTATACCTAAAACAGGGTTTAACAAACGTCATTTGGAGGAGTTCCTGTGATAATTTCACAGCCTACGGCCACACCTTAATTTAGTTACTTTACTAGGTGGAACAAAAGGTGAACTAATGATCTGTCTAAACAACTAAAGGGAACTAATACAAGTTAGATACATTGGATACAACTGGCAAGATGGTACCAGCACGTTTTAAAAACTAATACTGTACTAGCTGTCTTCACAGATGTCTTCATCGTCTAAATGTCTAATAAAATCTAACTAACGATAACATTAATTTGAGTAATTTCAACATGAAACTAAAACAACATACTAAAGCTAGAGGATTGAACAGATGTGGTACAGCTGATAATGAAAACAACAACTAAAGATCTGTTGGATACAACCTGGGGCCCTCTATGAAGTGTTAAGCTCTTAAAGCTTTAAAGTAATGTTCTCCGGCGTTTTAAATGTATACACAACTATTTTGCACTACTGTATACTTTTTGAGTAATGCTTTTGCTCAGCAAAGTTATAAAAACTCCAGGAACCCGTGAAAATAGATAATTTCTCACAAAGCCTTAAAATATCACACTGCTAATAATTCTGAAGACAACAATTCATTAAAAAAAACTTGTAATGTGTAACAGTAGATGAGTAGATATCTAATAGCGTACTGTTGTTCATTTTGTGTATATAATTAGTACTATATATATATACAACTAAAATATCAACCACTTTGGCCTGTAAAACAAGCACACAAACCTAGCTGATGAGGCTCTATAACGATGGTGCTGTGTTTTGCCACCATAGCCTTGTCCAGCTCCCGCTCTCCCTTCTCTAGCGGTGCCTGACCGTCAAATACTTCGTGTATTATTACACAGTCGTGATCCTCCTCGCACAGGTACCTGGTTTAAAAACTGTCGTTAGGATAAATAACTAATTATGTATGTGGTAATTCTACATAATTGATTAGGTAATTGGTCTGGTAGATTCGAAAATGAAGGGCTACCAAAGCAAGTTCACAGCTCAACTGAAGGTTTATACTTACTTACTAAGTGAGTGTATGATGAATGATCTGGGCAGTGGGTTGGGATACCACTTAAATTATATTTTCAGTTTTAAGCTAGTTCCCATCGTAACAAATTAAAGTTTGCTATCTTTCTAATGTAACCTGATAAAGTTCAATTCGATCAAAAATCAGATAAACATGAACAGTAAAAAATACAAAAAGAAAACTCACGACTCAACAGGCACAACGTCATTATCACTAGGTGATTTGATCCTGTCACTTTCATTTACAGCAGCCATCAGTTCAGCTATTCCAACACTCCTTCTTCAATACATGCTGTAGCTTGTACCTGTGCTATTGTAACGGTAATGTTTGCTTTATTATTGTGTTTATGATGTTAAATTGTGCCTCAATATTGAGGGTAAAATCAGGAATGATTCAATACAAATCTCTTAAGTCTCATGATAAGATGATTTGGAGTTCTAACTTCTGATTCTCTATTTCGTGGCTACACAGTGTAGCCTACACTTAAGGAATTTATGTGTGATCTGAAATAATGAATTCACCAACACTTATAATGTAGAAAACTGTGAAGGAAATGCAAGCCTGTAAAGGTCGAAATTGTACATCCAAGTAATAAATTAAATCCTAAAAGAAAAACTAAAGCAAAATAACAGTTAAAACAAAACCTTCGAGAAATAAATGCACAGATCTAAAATCCTATAAAACTATAGTTACATGTATATTATATGAACATTATTATCATGAATCTATGGTTGGCAAACTATTTTTGAGAAAAGAGTTCACAAAATCAACCTCATCCCAAGAAACATCATCCCAGTTCTGAAAGTGAATGGCATTGTAGTTTTTCTCCAAATGAGAGTCGAATCCTTCTGGAGCAGAGTCTATAATCTCCTTTAAAATCTCACCAGCCTCTTTAGACCAAGCAGTGGAGAACAGGGTGTAAGCTTTGCTATTGTGCTGTTCGTATGTAGCTCGTGACAACCGGACTGCGTTGTGCAAACAACAAATGATGAAAAAGTAGATGTGATCTTTAAACTGTTCATTGTGATTGACTTCCATTTCGAAAACGTTCTTCCATTTCTTATGAAAACGTTTGTGGGCATCACAAGCACGAAGTTTATGTGAAATCCCAGAGATGAGAGCAGAATGGTGCTGATGAAAATGTGCAAGTACAGTAGCATAAAGCAACCAAATGTTCGGATGAGAATTACGCATGGCCACAGACCTCTCTAAATTCTTAAAACCTGTTTCTACATTCCCTGATAAAAATTCAATGACAGACAAAGACATCCAGACATCAGAATCACCGTGACCGCATGTTTCTACTAGAAACTGGCAGTGTACCTTAGCTTTGTGAGGCAAACCAAGTTCCAGGTAACTTCTGCACAAAACATCATGGAATTGACACATAAGAGGTTTATTAAACTTGGCATTCATTGGGTCCGATAAGAAGTGAAGGGACAAGTTTATTGCTGTTTGGTATTCTTCCCGACCGTAATAATACATAACTTTAGAAGTGGAGAAATTACTCGTTATCTGAGGGGACAAGTCTGGAGGGGGATCGTCAAGAAAACCAAAGGGCTCTCTTTTCAAGGGAATATAACTTTCTTCTGGTCTCTTCTTCTCATTCTCATCTCCACTATCTGCTTCATTTTCTATCAAACAGAGACCATCAAATCCTTCCATCTGAGAAGTTTTGTTAAAAGTTTGACCTCTTAAATCAATATTCGAAATAGCCAAATGAATATTATGATCGATTTACTAATATATAAGAATAAAAGCTAGCAACAACGATTAAATACAAATATGTATTGTACACTGTACAGCACAATCTAATACATCAATAAATTTATACAATATAATTCAAGTAAAGACCCATTTACCCATGCAATTTGAATAAAAGTACACAACCCAAAAAATGTATTTTCACCCTGATCAACAACAAACCAAGAATAATGGTTCTAAGACAACTCTGCAAAGTAGCTTGAGTAAACAAATGAATGCACAAATTATAGCACCATTTGAAAACGTTAGCAAAAAAAGGTATGTACAATTTTCAGTGAAACCTTCATTTTTTACCCAGTCTTATAAGATTTCCCATACCACATTTTACAGATTTTACCTGACCATTGCCAATCATGTCATACAGTAAGAATTTAATTCCTAGTGAACATTGCTTAAGCTTCATATCAATCAATTCTTGCTCTAGAATTTCGTTAGATGGTCGATTTTGTAAAACCTTTACAATTCTTAATCTTCCTTGACTCAAACGCTCAATATAGTTGCCTGCACATGGGACTGAAAATTCATAAGTGGAATTGGAATTTAGCAACAAAAGTTTATCCTGAGTCAAACTCTTTATTGCATCGTCTGATAAACAGAATTTACCTTTTAAATCCACTTTAGAAAAGTAAATGACATCACAATGTTTCTTAAGAGCCTCTATAACTTTGGTAGATGCAATGTTATGAGTCAATAAATGTTGTTTGAGGACTGTTATATAATCACTGAAAAGCATTACATAGTCTACAGATGATGATCGAAATGGAAATCGCATTATCTTGTTGCTTTTTCTGAGCCCAGTAAGATCTTTATCTACTTGAGTTTTGCAACCCAGCTGACTGTACAGCATTGCCTTGGTTACAATGGGAGCAATTCCAGAGTTCAAACGCAAAGACGTCAAGATGAATTTAACGTTTTCCTCAATTTCTGATAACTCAAGAATGGCAGTGTCAAAATCATCGAAATCTTCATCGTTATCCTCCTTGGAATCAATGTGATGATCTATCTGAAATTGATTTACCATTTATTAATAACTTCTCAGAAAGGTTATAGTTTATAATGTACAAATAAGAAGTTGCAGTGCCAGTAGGACACATAAATTTCTATGGGATGCAACTATCCTCAGAAATAGTGAAACAAATTGTTTGTACATAATATGAAGTTACTAGTAACTCACTTTTGGTAACTTAGGTGTCCCTCTCAGGGCAGCCAATGTTAGTGGCTTGCGTTTGGACATGTTAGTTATATACTCTAATATAAGTAGTTTTCTGATGATCGGTTCATTTATTATATTTTATCTTTGCCACAAAATACCAGAAAGTTGCAGTTTGGGCCAAAATATTGATGAATATAGAAGATACACTGACCCAGTGGCGTAACGAAGGGCCCCGCTGCGCTGACCCCGCTGTGCAGGGGGGCACCGTCTTGGGGGGCGCCAAATCGTCGTTTGAATGTGGGACAATTTCGAAAACTTAACTAAAGTATTAGCAAAACTGCATGTTTTGCTCTAGATGCACACTTTTTTAGAGATTTTACCGGCGTATCCTCTAAAATCACCTAATTTGTTCAATTTTAGGGAGGGGCACCAAAAGGGGAGGGGGCGCCTTTTCGGCGGGGGGCGCCAACAGGCAACGTTACGCCACTGCACTGACCACGTTAATCGCTGTCACTGAGAGCCAGGAAAATTAACAAAAGTACAAAAAATAACATTGGAATAATGATAAGTATAAATCTATACAGATACATGATTATAACAATAACAGCCACTGACTGTCGGCAAAATATGTGTTTTGACGATTTAGATGCTATCTGATTGTGTTGGGGTGTTCAGAGGTATTAACTAAACTAGGACTTCACCTGGAATAAACATCTCCTACTGAACCCTAGAATAAATCCGGGTGAGATACTGGATAACATCGATGAGAGGAGCAAAAAGTTGTTTCCTCGCTATTCAAGCAGGAGCACAGACACTAAAGTAATGTCTCTCTTGCATGGCCATGACATCACCTTCACAGCATTCAAGGCAAGGGTTGCCAACAACTGCGACCCTCAGTGTCCGAATTTTCAGATGTTGGACAACAATTACCATCGAATCTTCTCTTGTCCACTGTACCGCTGTTCCTACAGAGAAACCATTCAAGAGCACTCCACTAATGACCAACCATGCTGGTCTATCTTAAGAGATGGTAGTGATGGCAGCATCACTGCCTTCCGATCTTTAGCACAGATCGCCATCGGTGAACTATCATAGAATTGATACTTATACTTATAGTACTCCTTCACCTCCATCCCCCTTCATGTCCTACATCTCCTTATGACATCACTCCCCCTTCAGCCTCTACTACTCCTTTACTACTACATCTACTGCCTCATCTTCTGGACATCATTATCTTCTAGTTTAGTTGAGAATTCTCAACACCCACTTCCAAGTCGAGTACTCTCGACCCACATAGTCCACATACCTTGCAAACTTACAGCAGGGTATTTGTAATGGTCTAAGTCCCTAATACACGCCAAAGATGGTTCCTCTATACTCAACCGTAGGAGAAGAGAATTAGGTGACTGTATTTTGTTCTAATGTTGATATTAATATAAGTATGTTCTAGTTGTTACTCCTTTTGTTTTAACGTTTTTATGGTACTCTCATTAAATTATTTCAATGCAGTCACTCAGATGATTTTTAAATCAGGACACTTAAATAAAGACACATACTCTGCCCACAATAAGGGGCCATAATTTTTAAATTATGTAACAGTATAGAATTTTTATTATTATTATTAACTAAACTAAAGATGAGGATGGCGATAGTAAGGATAGATAGTGATTTGTGAGGACTTAAGAACTTGATGATTATAGTGAAATTGGTATATATAAATACTGAGTGAGCAAGATTCTAAACTAAAGGATCACCAGAAAGTTTGTAGGTTTACAACCTACCAGGACGCGCGCCGAGTTGGACTCGTCGACGGTCCAATATATGGAACAGATATTTTAAGAGTATCACCCGTTAACAGAAAGTATGACAACGAACTACTGTAAGACAAAATATACCGGTTTTACTTTTGGTGGACCAATTTTGGTGATACAGAGTGTGGATGGTGAAGAGAAATCGAAATGTAGCGCTCGATTCGAGAATAGCGATTCATGATGAAAAAGTGCGCGGCGCGCTCAAATACGATACAACGACAATTTGAAAATGCTTGACAGTGATCACTAAACGTCATAATTCTTTCTTAATGCCATGCATATCTTGAATTTTAAAAACAGTTTAGCCACTTGAAATTACCAAAAAGCGTAAATTATAATTCTGTGAACTAAATATTATTGAATTTTAAATTTTGCCTAACTATGCAACGTCAAAACGCAAGGGCTTTATAAAATAAAACAAAATTTTTCATTAAAAAGTATATTGCTTGTGTGATGCTTAGTACTAAGAATGATAGCTTGGGCGGCGCGTCGAAGCGGCGAAGTCCTCCTGCAAATAATAAGCCGTTATTTTTCTATTAACAATGAAACTTGACCAGCAGCGCTGATCGCACTTTTTGTTAAAGCGGATAGCTTAGCTATTTTGAAAAGAAAGCGGCGCTGCTATCGCGTCGGCCGGCGGTAAAACTTGGTTAGGTAAATTAACTTTCGTACATGGTAATATTATATTATATAATTCATAATTGATACATTTGTTTGCCGATATCAGATCACGCCAAGGGAGCATTTTAACCCTGCATCGATTATGTACATCATTTAATGGGCCGCGCTCAGCCTGTCAATCATATCCGCCGAATCTCTATTGAACAAGGATACAAGGATACAAGGATACAAGGATACAAAAGTGATAATTATTTTATTGAATTCACAATAGTTATAATTCTGAAATAATTTAAGGTTACACAATTCTAGTTATTTACAGATGTGTAGGGATAAAATAGAAATGTTTTATAATACTATTTTTGAGGTCCTATAGCATTATGCATTGGCCAGTATTTGAGTGGAAATCTGGGCTCTTATAGTAGGCTGTAAAATTTTCGTTCACAGAGAGAATTGAATGGATTGCTCTTGCTGTGGCAGTAAATTTTGTAGGGTCTAGTGTTTTATCGGATAGCAAACCGGCTAGGTCAGTAATATTTTTGGGATGGAAGTTAAATTTTTCTCTAACTGAGGAGTAGAGTAAACAGTCAGTTAGAACATGAATTTCGTCCTCAATAGGCTTAAGCCCCTTGCTGAAAAAGCAAAAAGTGCACCATCGATGTTCTCTTGGTACTAGGGGGGTTTCGTAACGGCCCCTCTCAATGTAAAGATTGTGGCAACTAATACGAAACCTTGTTAAGCTTTTCCGAGCATCGGGGATCTTAACCACTCCTAAGTATGTTTCTGGTTCAAAATCATGTTTAATTTGATTGTAGAATTCTAATTTAGGTGAGGATGCCTTGGCAGATTTCCAGGTATCCACAAATTCTTCCCTCATGTTGTGACTGATTTGGGTAGAGAGCTTGGATTTTGAAGAGGATGAGTGGGGGAAGTTATATTTGGTGAGAAGATTAGAGATGTTGGTGTACCAAGGAAGGCCCAGCATAATCTGCTCGTGAAATGCAGCGGAGAGAAGTTCATTTTCAGTGCTTTCAAGGCGAGTATAGAAATCTATTGCAAGTTTGCAACATGATAGCCTGAAGTCCCCAGGTAAGTACATTTTGTAGGTTTACAACCTACCAGGACGCGCGCCGGGTTGGTCCAATATATGGAACAGATATTTTACGAGTTCACATACAACATAGCCATGTGCCTACGCGTACTGCGTGACGCGCTTGTTTCACAAGTAGGATATGATAGGATCTTTGCCGCCTCCGGCGGTCGCGCGCTACTGCAAGCGAGAGGGCTCTGGTTAGAGCAATTTTACGAGTATCACCTGTTAAAGTACAATATGTACATTAAACATGTGCATCGATTTTTAGAAAAATTTCAAATATATAAATATCTAGTGTAAAATAATTTTGTTTGGTTTTCTTAACTTGAGCGTCGCACATTGAAATAAGTGAAACAAATTTTTAGTGAAACAAATTTAAAATTTTACCCTTTATTTTACAATCAAACTATGATTCAATGAAAAGAAAAGTTTTATTTTACATTCCTTTAATCATAAATAAAATAAGAGCTTAAACCACGAATTAGTAAGCTAAAAGTTGGAGGACTTCGCCGCTTCGACGCGCCGCGCAATCTAGCAATCTAGCATTTCTTGCTTCTTGTAGGTTTACAACTTACTAGGACGCGCGCCGAGTTGGACTCGTCGACGGCCCTGTATATATTGAACAGATATTTTACGAGTATCACCCGTTAATCTTGCTTTGCATCTGTCGTCGATCGTTGCTCTGCTTCGCAGAGCAACGATCTCGACGGATTGACATCGTCAATCAAGCTAAAAGTAAACTGGAGGAAATATTTTTTGGTGATTTAAGAATCATGTTTTAGGAATATTCATTGACCTAAGCAAAGCTTTTGACACTATCGACCATTCAACACTTCTTATAAAATTAGAGGGATGTGGAGTGAGAGGAGTTGCAAATAACCTCATTAAAAGCTACTTGACAAACAGGCAACAATACACCGAAGTTGTAGGAGAAAAATCAGATACCCTATCTATCCAATTTGGTGTCCCACCGGGTTCAGTTCTTGGACCTCTCCTATTTCTTCTTTATATGAACGACATCACAAACAGTTCTAAACTAGGATCATTTGTTACCTTTGCTGATGATACCAATATATTTGTTGTCGGCAAAACAAAACGTGAGGCATATGAACGAGGAAATGAGCTTTTGTCATCATTGAAGTCTTATATGAGAGCGAATAAGTTACATATAAACATGTCCAAGTGCTGCTACATACACTTCAAACCCACCATGGCAGGTTCTAAGTCAGAGACTTTATCACACCCTGAAGTTGCATTAACTATAGACAACTTTCCAATCAAAAAGGTTTCATCCGCAAAATTTCTGGGTGTTATAATTGACGAGAACCTATCATGGGAAGATCACATCAAAGCACTTAAGCGAACTCTAAATCATTCCACATCCACTTTATGTAGACTTCGCTGCTCCCTTCCAGAATTTCTACACCAACAATTATATTATACCCTGTTCGAATCACATCTTTCCTACTGTATATCTGTATGGGGTGGGGCAGCGAAACAACGTATAAGCTCATTATTTACTGCTCAGAAGTACTGTCTCAGAGTACTATTTGGTGACAGGCTGGCGTACCTTGATAAGTTCAAGACTTGTGCACGTACTAGGCCCATAGGACACCAGAAACTTGACCAAAAATTTTTCATAAAAGAGCACACCAAACCGATATTTAAGCATAATAATATTCTATCTATACAAAATCTCTATACATACCACAGTTACCTCGAGCTCTACAAGATAATGAAATTCCGTGCTCCAATATCCCTACATGAGGGTTACACATGTTCCTCAAGGAAACCCTGTCTTCTAATCTGTCAGGCAGACCCACCTGACAATCACAACACTAGATCAACCAAAATTTTTAACATTTTAACCCCAAAGTTCAGAATGACTGACTTTACTACTAGTGTAATGTGCTTGCGAGGTAAGTTAAAACGTGCGCTATTAGCTAATCAACATAATCACGCCCTGCTTGATTGGACCGTCAAAGATTTTGACTGCACAAATGTTATTGTCCAAACATAACTGGCTGGTCACACACATCTCAATTAAAATTACGCTAGGCCACTGTTTTCCAAGTCTTGTCCTGTGAGTAAAGTATGTGTGAGAAAGTTTTAATAAAATCATTGTATATTTATTTTTGAATTTTAAAAATCTAATTTGAGAATGAAGGTTAAAGAAATTTTTAATTAGCACTGTATAGTTTAAGATATTTATAGCTTATTATAACAATTGATACAAAGGCCATAATCTTTCACCAGCTCTCCAATATCCACCTTGAAGCTGCATTTTATATCCTAAATATAAACTAAATCATGTTTTAGTGTAGACTTTTTGTCACAACAAGACTGCAACCTATAGTAACAATTATAAACAGAACCTCTAATGTCTGCTAACAATTTTTCTTCTAGTCCTAATCTGAGCCTTGTCTCTAAAAACTTAACTGAACTAGCGTTTCGGTGTGTGCAAAAGCTTCCAGGCACGCGCATTCCTTGCCCCGTTAGTTACCTGTCCTTCATAAACCAAACTAGCAGTCAGGACAAAAAGTCATACACCAAATCTGCCGTTTTCTGACAAAAGTGCTTAAGTAACATTTTGGAAATTTCGGGTTTTTTGGTCTAACTTTTGTTTTTGGGTCAAGAACTATCCCTGAGGACCATTGGATAGATTCGCCGACTTCCCGAAACCCCCTTTTTGGAACCCCCTAAAATGCAAAATATGGTCATTTTTCTGAGAAAAGTGCTTAAGTAACATTTTGGAAAACGGGTGCCGTTTATCTCAAAAACGGTGCCATTTCGGGAACTGAAAACGGTGGCATTGTTTTTTACGCCCAAAACTGGCCTAGTGACGGTAATTTGGTGATCGTGGGTCTTTTGGCCTGGGAGAAAACAATTTATGTCACTTAAGCACTTTTGTGAAAACGGGCTCGTTTTCTCACAAAAGTGCTTAAGTGCCATTATATGTTTAATTAAATGTTGATTCTGCCAACTGAAACTATATAATCGGTACTAACAAATCTAAATTTCCACGGCGGATCGATTGGTGATGGTTTAAAATTTCAGAAACGCTAGCTTCCCCGTCAAAATTGCCGATTTGTCAATGCAGAATGTTCCAAAATTAACTTCAAAATTTGCTTTAAAATGTTCATTCTGTAATCAGTTGAGACTGTAGATTTTTAAGCTTCCCTGGCCTAAGATAAGGCAAATCATCGATTGGCTTAGGTCTCCGAATCTAAAAATAATAAAAGCCTCTACAAAAAGCAATGTGTGTTGTATATTATAATAATATGATTGTTAGCGAATTGTCCACTATTCATTAACTTTCAATTATTGTGTATTATTGCATATCCAGATTTCCAACACATTAAATCTATATATTATGGGAGATAATTCACGAAACTATTACTGGGAGGAAAGATGAAAACGTGTCTTCGACATAGGTCAAAGCTTTTAGGAATTTTGCTGAAGGGAGAATTGGCGAAAGCCGGGAAATTATTTTTAGGCAGACAATTGTTCTGTAGTAGTGGAACAGCTATACTGAGGTAATTGGACTACTGCGGACCCTCTACCGGCCAAACCTTGTTAACAAAGCCGCAGTCAAGGTTCGGTGAACGGTAGTTAAAAGCACTTAAGGGACATAAGTCAAAATGGTAGAGCAACATTTTGTAGGGGACATCTTGAGAAATGAGTAGTAGGTAGAATGTAAGGTTGCTCCTTTATAAATCGACTTTTTCTCCGATAATAAATTGACATCAAGTCTTGAAAATTATTCGAGAAGAATCTCGAATAATTGAGTTGCAGCGTGCCACATGGCTATCTAAACCAGGCCTCCCAGCGAACCTTGAAAACCTTGAAAACCTGAAATTTTAAATCAAAAACCTTGAAAACCTTGGATTTTCACAAAAACGCTTGAAAACCTTGAATTTCAACTCAAAATTTACAAAAATTTCGCCTCCGACAGTTTTCTTGCTTAAAATCACAGCCTTGGCCCCCCCCCCCCCCAGTCCCTGTTATATTGTTATTGCAAAAAAAGTTCACCTGTCTTTTATTAGTTTTGAGAAAAAAAGAGAAAATTAACAAATTTTCGTACTGCAAACATACATATATTCGTCTTTAAAACCTTGAAAACCTTGAAAAGGGCTTGAAAACCAAGAAAACCACCTTGAAAACCTTGAATTTTAGGGAATTTTAGGCTGGGAAGCCTGATCTAAACTGCAAACCCTACCCATTGCTGAGCAAGGCCTTTATCTTCTCCGACAAGCGGGATCATCAATAATGAAGTCTGCTCGTCATCTTCTTACAGCGTTCGATGTCTGTGTGAAGGTAAAGTGGTGATATCCTCTGGATCAGGCAGAGGTCGAGTGTTATTACCTCAGTATGGCTGTTCCACTACTACAGTAATATTCCCGATAACACTCTAACTTCATTAGACAATTGTTCTGCTCAGAACAAATGCTGGACGCTATATGTTTGCTCATCAACAGCCCTATAAAGTAAAATAGGGCTTGACAAGATAAAAATCAAATATATCTGGAGCCAGGACATCAGATATACGTTCATGAGCCATAAATCGGAACTGCCTAACAGTTGGGGCAGCTACACAGGTATGAGGACTTTGTTCGTGCGGTGGAAAAGGTGGGTGCTGCTCACTGCTGCTGTTCCTATAGCCTGTTCGGACTTTCATCCGTGGCCTAGGTCATATGGTGTTTTTCCTGGAAATCACTTTTCTCTACGTTTCATGCTACCCTGATCATTATGAGCCGAAATCATTGTTATGATATCTGGCCAATCACCTTCCCAACTACTTACATTAGCATTTAACAGCCGGATACCGGATTCATTTCGAAACTTTATCACTGTCAGAGTGGAATTTGAATTTAAAAAATTGTCAAATTGTTATTATTTTAGATAAGAGGGTAAAAAATAAAATGTTAATTACGTAATCCCCCCCCCCCCCTCGTAATCAACCGTAATCATTTGGGAACCCCCTAGGCTGATTACGTTATATGTGAACGACCCCTAATCCCATACTATCACCAATTTCTAATCGTCAAAACAAGCGTCGAAATTCTGGATTACAAAACAACGTTTTATAAGGAATTGCAACTTTTCATTCCTGCTCGTTGCCATTATTTTTTAATCCCCCGGGGAGAAGGGAGTGTTTTCGTGTTCTTAAATCATCACCAATCAATTTGTCGTAAAATTTTAAGTTAGAATGATCGCAGGTAAAGTTCTCAATAATGTTGGTGTACTTAAGCACTTTTCTCAGAAAACGTAATTTTTAAACTTTTTATTTTAGCGTGTCCCAATATTACAACCAGTGTTTCGTCACAACAGTATTAGACTAATTTTTGGTCATGTTTTTGATGACCAGTGGTTTGAACGGGTCATTTTCATCAGAACATGGAGCTTTTGCCGATGTGGCTGTACTTAAGCACTTTTCTAAGAAAACGAAATTTCAAATTTTCTATTTCAGCGTGTCCCCTATTTACAACCAATGTTTCATCACAACAGTTTAAGGCTAATTTTTCGTTTTACTTTCGATGACCAATGGTTTGAACGGGTCATTTTCATCAGAACATGTAGTATTTGCCGATGTGACTGTACTTAAGCACTTTTCTAAGAAATTCAAACTATAATTTGAGATTTTGAGGCACTTTCCGAGAAATTAGGATGATGAAACCTTGTCAGAAGTCTCAAAAGTCGACAAAGTACCTTAGAAACATAGTGGGTGCAGTTTAAATTGGACAGTAGCTAGCCCAGAGCAATTACAGAATTGAAATCTTTAACCTCAATTTGCACAAAATGAACCTTGTGTTACTTAAGCACTTTTGTCAGAAAACGGCAGAAATGGGCATTATATTTTATGAATTGTTTTACATCTTTTTATTCTGTAAAAATGTGCTAAAATTAAATTTCTTGTTTCATTGAAAATTTCTTGTTTCATTGATTGTATATAATTATTTAAAAAACTTTATTTGGTTGTTCGTTTTTTATTAATTTGTTTGTTTGTTTGGGGACTGGTTTGTAAGCCAGCCAATGTTTACGAATATAATATTAATAACTTTATTACATAATTATAAATATATATCATAAATAAATCAAATCTGAAACACAAATTTGCACGCAGTCAATAAATTTATAGAAAAAAGAAAATGAAAATGAAAAAAAAAGGTTTATTGATAAAAACAAAATATGGAGCACTCTGTGCTTCCAACAGCCTTTCAGACTCGCGCTAAGTTTGTTAGGGACTGATTTAGGATATCGTAGATATTGCTATGCCATGTCATTAGTTTGGATATGTAGTGTTTGTGATTGTTGAAATCAATTAATTACGGTTTGTGCTGATAGGAAAATAGTGATAGTGGGGAATGTGGCAGTGTAAATATGGACCTGGAATTTAGGATGTGTGGCTTATCCATTAACATTAGTTGCCGCTAGTCTGTGATCAGTTTGTTCTGGTTTTTTTGTGTGCAAATATATATTCATAGTTTAATTTTGTAATATCATATAATATAGTACTTAATAATAACCATATGACTAATAACTGATTTACTAATTAACTAATTTACTAATTCACTAAACTGATATAATGACCGTTGTGTCCAGTAACTTTCAGACACGTTGTGACCTTCTTAGACCTGGAATATTATGTAATAAGAAACTGGGCCACGTGTCATCGTCATTTTCACTCTGCAGGTTCAAGAGCATGCGTTTTGTAGCCGATTTAAAAAGGTTTATGGAAAAAAGTGTGGGTAGGGTGCTTACATTTGCATTTACAGCATAAATTGAGAGTAAAGGTCCTTTGAAGAACATCGAAGATCTGAAATGTGTGGTGTTGTACTCGGCTAACCAGGATGCTGCAGTCACGTGATCTGAGTTTGCAGTGGGTGCATTTTCTGGGATAGTCATACAGATTTGTTGAGGGACTGAGCTGCGGAAATGTTTGATTCGGTGCATGAGAATTAGTGTGTTTTTTACAATAACACTGTGCACCGTGAGTATACCATTGTTATTGAAAAATTGTTTTGTGTGTTCTGGCAGTCGACCGTCTTTGTAAAAGTAATTAATGTGACCTGGCATTAAGATTATAATATTTATAAGCCTCCGTTTTGAAAGTTTTCAATTTTAATACATCCACATTTCTATTTAAGATTCAATTTTGTGTATAAATCAATAACTGGCCTCCAAAGCCGCGCACTTATATCCAAATTTTTAAAATAAATTACAATCTTACCTAAATTACTATTATATCATAATCTATCGTCAATTTTAAATATTTACAATGCAACATTTCATTGATCTATAAATAATAAATAAAATTGGCATACTATGTTATTTGACATTTGTCCTTGACTGCTAATTGAACTGTGAAAGGACATACAACACACCACTCAAAACATGTACAAAGCTGCTTCGAAAACCAAATATTTACTCCTCTACAAACATCTATGGACGGGAAATTCTGACTTGCTGACTTAAGGCAACTTCATGGTCTGAGTATCGATGCGCTGTCTCCATAGAACTCTAACCACCATAAGTCCAACCTTTTCTCCAGTTTGGTTGAAACCCATGTCAGCTCCTAAGCTATCAACATAAGTCATGGTTGATCTTCCCCTACTCTGCACCCAATGAATTGGTTCCCAAAGTAGCAATCGGTTTTCGATTAGCCCTGAGTACCGACATGCTAGTCGCATCCTGAGCTATTGGATCTTCATAGTTGCCCTCGGCAGGTTGCCATAGACTTCTTTGTTGGTTTTGCAATGATTCCAGTCTACATTTTGTGAAATCCTAAGCATTCTAGTGTTCTGTTATCTGTTAGCGTCCTTGTTTCAGAACCATCTCAGAGTATTGACTCCAAAGTAGCAACAAAGAGACGGATCTTTAGTCCTCTCTTAAGGTCAGACTTCCATGATATATACACAAAGATAGTCTGCTCATAATGTAGCTGATATCCACGACAGGCTCAATATTACAGCCATTGCCATACCAGCATCAAGTGACCATCTAACTACGGGGGGGGGGGGGGGGGGGGGGGGGCCAACCATATTAAAGTATATTAAAGTATATCCCCGGGTCAAAATCGGAAAAAATCCTACATTTTAATATACTTTAATATACCTACAATTAGAAGATTTATATTTTTCGTTAAGATTTACATGATGAACTATATTTTTCACTCAGATTCGCAAGATAAGCCTGTTTAAGGACTAGTACATGAATTTCCATCCAGATTGGTCAAAAATTGGCTGAGCTATGAGCTTAAAAAAATATGCCCATATTTGGGCATACGCTTTTGCCCAAATTGGCTTTTGCCCAAATTCGATAAAATTTCAATACTTTTTAATGAGACTAACTCTATGTGAAAGATATAACTCAGTGTTTGTTGAATATAGTGGATACTAAGTAAAAAGACCTCCATGAACAAAATTGGAAAAATTGCACATAATATCTCGGTTCGGAATACTAGCCAAAATGACTTCATTAAAATTGAAATAACTCCATCAGTTTTCAATATTTTTTCAAGACCTTTTTGGAATCGATTAAGAATTGCATTTCAAGCTTATTTTGGGCAACAATTTTTGATGTAGGCCTCCAAGGAGATAAGGATATATTAAAGTATATTAAAGTATATTAAAGTATATTAAAGTATATCCCCGGGTCAAAATCGGGAAAAATCCTACATTTTAATATACTTTAATATGGTTGGCCCCCCCCCCAACTACAGTGAATATTCAATAGACTGGCCAGTTTCTGCTTTTCTAGAAAGATCAATTTTTGACCGCTGCAGTATCATTTAAGATTTATTACATTGACAGTAATTGACACAGTGGTGTAATGTGTCATATTGGTGCACCCCTGTGCCCACAGGAGGATAAATCAGGGTTTGACTGTAACTAAATTTGCTCAATGCTGATTTTTTGTTGTTATAATAGATATTTTGGTTGATTGGTTGATTAACTTACTACTACTGTAGCAAGAAGTGACAAGATTTCCCCAGGCCATGCCTCATGTGAGTGATCTTGATTGATTCTTGCTCATCTTTTGGACACAGTCTTATTTTATCTTATTTTATCTTATTTTATCTTATTTTATCTTATTTTATCTTATTTTATCTTATTTTATCTTATTTTATCTTATTTTATCTTATTTTATCTTATTTTATCTTATTTTATCTTATTTTATCTTATTTTATCTTATTTTATCTTATTTTATCTTATTTTATCTTATTTTATCTTATTTTATCTTATTTTATCTTATTTTATCTTATTTTATCTTATTTTATCTTATTTTATCTTATTTTATCTTATTTTATCTTATTTTATCTTATTTTATCTTATTTTATCTTATTTTATCTTATTTTATCTTATTTTATCTTATTTTATCTTATTTTATCTTATTTTATCTTATTTTATCTTATTTTATCTTATTTTATCTTATTTTATCTTATTTTATCTTATTTTATCTTATTTTATCTTATTTTATCTTATTTTATCTTATTTTATCTTATTTTATCTTATTTTATCTTATTTTATCTTATTTTATCTTATTTCAAATCATGTTACTGCAAGATAAACTGTTAGTTTTAAGATCTGACTATTAAGAACTAATTGTAACACTTTTTAAACGTGAGCTGTTTTCAGGGTGTAGCAGACAAGCAGTATGAACAGTATCTTAGTCTTCTGTCTCAAAGAAATAGGTTTCCTTACACTTTTGCTTGCAACTTTTTTGAGAGCTTTATTTTTACCTTGTTTCACTTTTAGAGTTCTTAAGAAAATCAGGAGAAGCGTATTTTTTTTTGGTATTGATGAAAATTTAATCAAGCATTGATAAAAGTGATGATGGTTCATGAATTACTGTTAGCAAGCTTTATGCTTCTTCTCTCAAGTTACATTGTTCAATGATTGATGATAAATGTTAAATAGGTTTCTGCGAAAGCTGAAAGAAAAGCCTGCAGATCAAAAAGCTCTTGAGAGACGAGAGCAGGGCTTCACTCTTTATATGAATGGTGCTAACAACAACTCTGCAAAACCCACTAACTCTGTGAAAAGTATGCATGTTTTGCTTTTTTATTAATAATATGCCTTATCATAAATAAATACAGCATAAACTACAAGTTATTGAAATAATGAACAAAAATTCCTAAAGAATGTGACCAAGAGCAAGTGAATAGTAAATAAAAACTAGCTTACTTACTATGGAAACAATCTCTTTTGGTAATTACTGCGGCATAATATAAATTATCTGGTAACACAACATATTCGTTTAAATCGAGTTTTTGAGGCTTCCCTTGTATTTGGCTTATGATTATGCATAATTAAGAAATTCTTGATAATATTGGGTTAGATACCCCAATATTATCAAGAATTTATTATCATAAATCATAATGCTCCTTTCATCACCTCAACTAAATGTTAACACGTAGAGGCAATACAGCTGGTGATAACTGTTGTCCTGTCCGAAAGTCACAAAAGTAACCCATAGAAATCTACTCAAAATATTGAGTGATGTAAAAATTAGCTTTCTCTAGAATTTTCAAATCGATTGTTGTCCCCACATCCAAGTGTTATATTTCCTCCCAGATGCGTCTTTTTCTAAATTCTGTGGCCAATCCAGCTGCGCAGCGAGCAAGCTGTGGCAGGGGTCTGGGGGCACAGCCCCCAGCAGGGTCCAGGGGCGGAGCCCCTTGGCAAATTTTTGCGAAATAGGGTATTTTAGACGACATTTGGCATTAAAGAAATTTATAGGACTGCAATAAACTGGGATTGAAAAGAATCAAGTACTCACGTAAATTTGGTAACTTCACAACAGCAATCTGCATTCTCCAATCAGAATATTTCACTGTGTTCCAAAACTGACAGGATGTTCCTCTTTGATTTTTATACAATCGAAACATTTTCTTCAAAAATTTCCTCAATTAATTTGTCTTTATTCCAAAAAAATATTTCGAAATTTAGGAGTAACTTCTCAAAAATTTCCTCTTTTTCCTCCCGTTTTTTCCTCCCGAAAAAAAATTTCCTCCCAGGCTGCCTGGCAAGATGGCGTGTTTCTGGATGTGGGTTGTTGTCAGCTTGATTATAGTGATACTAAGTTCACTATCCGTAAAACACTAAAACAAGTTCGTCCGTCTTGTCTAATTTCCTCATATCCGAGTGCCGAATTCATTCATACAAGTGATTCAAGTGCTGCATATTAGTACCACAAGTGCTGCAATTGCGTTATTGGATTATCCGGTATTCTGCGTAGATGCAATTTAGACAAAGATGACGACAATGATCATAGCAGCGTTGCCCTGGCTACCGAATTATGCAACTATAATTTATCTGTATGGCTATTGTTATCATATCAATCCGATAGTTGACGACCATTATGACGTGTGCGTACTATTATATATCATAACCGAGTTAAGTAGAAGTAAAATTGAACATTGTTAATGTTGAACCCTTAAATAGGAGAGATTTAATTTACAGAGTGACACTTAATGGGACATTATTTGAAGTCTAATTTGTTTAGTTCCATTGACCATCGTGAAACTCAATAGTTAATTCTAATATCTATTAATTATTACACTGTGAATTTGTATTGATTCCTGTGAAAAAATGAAATTGAAAAAGTAACCTCATATATTTTACAGCACCAAGAAGGAGGGAGGAGCTGCCACAATCCAACCAATCTGTGTGAGTATCAGACTAAGAAACATGTTGTGAACTATATTATTACGTGTTCTGAAATTATTGGTTTCGGTTTTGTGCTCTGCTAATTATTTATAAGTGCAGGTCATCTTGTCATGATAATGATCCCTTCCACAAATGTCTTCTTCTTCTTCTGATTGGTCGACTCACAATACGTCCCCATATCTCCAACTCCTGCTGCTGGAGAGAGAGACTCCCAAACTATATACCACATATTCATATTTATCATATTAAATATCGGAAACATACTCCTGGAGTCTTGAAGCTCTGTTACCACCACCCCTGGTGCAACGGAGAGACAGGGACTTCCAGGGGTGGTCGTGGCCTGCTATGTGCAACTCGTAGGATATGCAGTGTTCCTGGTGGGTGTTACTTATAAATCTGGTTAACGGGATCGTCAAACAGTTGATACACAATTACCTGGGTGTTTAACTGGGAACTTTGTCTCTGGTCCTCGCTTATATCGAATCACACAGTATCCTGCAGTTCCTGAAAATGTCCCTATTTTTAAACCGTCCATGAATATAACATTGCCGAGTGCGAATTCTGGTTGATCCCGACCTGTAACGTTACTGAAAACCGCTCGGAGTTTATCGTTGTTTTGAATTTCCGATCCAAAACTGTGGTGGTCTAGATGTTGTCCGTGATTCTACATTTCAGGGCTGGTGTGTCTGAAATTAGTTTTTCTATTTTGTATTCGTGGGATTTTTAGTTCCCTGATCTGTTAAAATAGTAATTAGAATTCCAGTTTCCGTTAAGTTGCAACGTGTTAAATCCTGGGGTTACAAAAGACTGTTAGCCTGTGAGTGTGTTAAATCCTGGGGTTACACGAGACATGTTAGCCTGTGAGCGTGTTAAATCCTGGGGTACACGAGACATGTTAGCCTGTGAGCGTGTTAAATCCTGGGGTTACACGAGACATGTTAGCCTGTGAGCGTGTTGAATCCTGGGGTTACACGAGACATGTTAGCCTGTGAGCGTGTTAAATCCTGGGGTTACACAAGACTGTTAGCCTGTGAGCGTGTTAAATCCTGGGGTAAATTAATGTGGTTCTAGCGTATTTTGATATTTTGAAATAACCTAACGTTACAAACTAAAGTATTTAAAAGATTTACTGCATGTTTCAGTAAATCTACAGGTAGAAGTAACAGATTAAAGAAACATCTGTTATTGAACCTACCTATTGAACCTATTGATAGGTTTAGAAGTAGACATCTTCACGGCCATCACGCAAACTGCGGACCACCTCCTTGACTGCACCAGTCTATTATCGAGTTAGAGTTTCTGCACTGTATCCAGGAGTAGGGGGCTTGTCTGGAAGGGTGTCTAGGAAGTTTCCAAGAGATGTCTTGAAGCATGTCAAAGTCCTTTGAGTATTGACAATTTTGGGGAGAACATTCCAGAGTCTTCCAGCTCTCACTGCGAATGAGTGGTCGTAGGTGGAGTGTGCAGCAGCTGATGCTTTTGTTGTGAGAGAAGGGAGTATAACTTTAACTCCCAGTCTGGCATTCTCTCTGAACTGTACATCTAGGTCATTTGGACATATACCCTGGAGAACTTTCCACAGATGTATGATGGTGTAGCGTTCTCGGCGTCTTTGCAGTGATGCAAGTTTCAGTTCCTTCAGTCTATTCCAATAATCAGTGTCTCTGAGCCCTAGAATTCGTCTAGTGAACTGGCGTTGTATGCTCTCGATAGACTGGATATCATAGATCTTGTTTGGATTCCAAAGCGGGCAGCAGTACTCCACTCTGGACCTTATCAGGGATTTGTAGAGCTGGAGCATAACAGGTGTTGTCCTGTCTTTGAATACTCCAAGAACCCAAGATGCCATCTGACGTGCCTTGTCAACCATGATATTGATATGTGGTGTCCAGGAGTAATCATCGGACATGTTGACTCCTAGGTCACGCACTAATGGGCTTCTTTCTATGACTGATCCATTTGGAGTGGTGTAGTTTGTGATGTCACTCATAAATGGCAGCTCCTCTGAAAGTGATTTAGAGGCCGGTGTTCTATAGCAAACAAGTTCAAACTTGTTTTCGTGCAGTTTCATGTTGTTGTCCTCGGACCAACGTATGATTCTGTTTAGATCTTCTTGAAGAAGATTGCAGTCGTTTAAAGTCGATATTTTTCTGCCTATTCGGGTGTCATCGGCAAAACTGCTAAGTTTGGAATCTTTCACGTACTGATCTAGATCGTTGACGTAAAGAAGAAAGAGGATTGGACCAAGTACAGTCCCCTGTTGTACTCCACTGATAACCGGCATTGGCCTAGAATGTTTTCCATCAACAATGACCGTTTGAGTCCTATCAAGGAGGAATTGCTCAATCCATTTGTACAGATTACCTTGTATTCCATACGACTTAACCTTTTTAAGAAGTAGGGAATGATCCACCTTGTCGAAGGCTTTAGCATAATCAAGGTATATCACGTCTGTTTCGGAGCTGTCTAGGTAGTTGTTTAGGATGTAGTCCATGTGTTGTAATAACTGTGTAAGACAGCTTCTACCTTTCCGGAAGCCGTGTTGCTTCTTAGAGAATATGTGATTCGACTCCAAGTGCTCTACCATGTTCTTTCTTAGTACTCTCTCAAACACTTTTATCATATGGGAAGTTAAGGAGACAGGTCTATAATTTCCCGGGTCTGTTTTGTTTCCTTTTTTAAACACTGGTGTGATATATTGTTCCTTATAGACTGAAGGAACTTGACCATTTCTGAAGGAGTTCTCCCAAATGATCATCAGGGCTTCTGAAAGCGGTTGTTTGCAAGCTTTCAGTATCCTTGCTGTTTTTACTACCTTAATTTATACAAATCAAACATTATGTATTATGATATTGTTTGACGAGATATACTGTTTCAGGGAAAGACAAGCCAATAAATCTAGGAAAGGCTGGACTCACGTTAGTTATATTTTTGAATATTTTCGTATCCTCCTTTTTAAAGACGCCCGTGATATCTTGCAATACCGAAATATTTATAAAATTAACGAAAGAATATATTCGGAATTCAACACATTCTAACGATTAATAGAACTGTAAATTTCGGTAGGAATCTATTGACATAGCAACTGAGACAGGACGGAGTATTCATATCAGAGCCGATGGTAAGCACTCTCGTGAGAGATATTAAGAACTGTTCGAATTAAAAATATAATATAGTGCGGTTTCCAGATTTACAACTAAACAGATTGCATTATTAACCATTATCTGTATTTATTATTGCTTCTTCGAGAGGCAGTAGATAATTATTATCTGTTGATTTCATTTCAGAGCTGAGTTCATACGTAGCAGATGAGGATAAGGATGATGATGTAGAAATTGAGGTACTTTTTTATTGGAATGAAATATTGGCAACAAATACATATTTCATAGATCTTTCAAACTTTGAGGCAGGCCAATTAAATTCAACGATTCATTATTTTCTAATGCAGGCTAAATTGCTGCACACGCCACCCTCCACCGTGGGGTTTCAAACAAACGGTAGAGTCTGGTGAACTAGAATAGGGAAATTGTGTTAGAGTCTAATAAACTTAATTCAATCAACTGGTTCCTGAAAATGACATAGTTTTCAATCATAAAAAACTGCATACACTCCTAATATATGACCGCCTATGGCCTAATGCCTAATCTACTCTATTCTCATAGCGGTAATGATATGTATAATGGAAGAAAAACGGTAGATTCAGTTTGCATTAATGATTGAAATAAAAGGTTGCAATAACGTTAATAAATAATAACCATTATAATCATCTACATCGTCAAAAGGGTCTACTTTGCTTATAACTAGCAAAATTAGTTTATGAAAAGTTTTTATATTAGCGCTGTGTACGGTAAAATTGACGAGCGCGCCGCGCAATGCGTGCAGCGTGTTGTTTGATTTATCGCTTTGTTTTGATCCAAATTACCGTTGCAAACTTGATTAATCTTCCCGAGTAATGGCTAATGGGTTTTGACAGTCCAATAAATTTCAATCCAAGCATGGCAACGGATGTATGATCTGTTAATATGGCAGCTAATCCGCGATAATCATAAATGCATGACACTGACCGCCGACGATATATTTTCAGAGGGTTGCTGTTGCCTGTTAAAAGTTTACAAATAAATAAAACGCATCTTTGACAGATACAACTTTGTTTGGTGCATTTTAAAAGTCATTAATTGATGTTTGAAGGGCGGAAAGTATTCTATACTGTTATCAGTGCAGTCTGAAAACTTGATACAATTGATCCGACGAACTGCTGAGAGATCACAGTCTGTAGGCGCCCTAGGCTGTAGTTTATGTGGAATGTGACTTCATGAATCTTGGTGCTAAAATCCTTTGTTACAGGAACGAGCTGAGAAGGATTATTTGTCTGGTGCTTTAGTCGACTCAGATTCAGAAATAGAGGAGGAGGACGAGGAGTTCAATTTAACATTCACAATGTCCGATCTTAAGGTTTACTGTCTGTTATACTTATATGCTTTCAATTACTGACTAGTAGGCAAAATAGATAACAAATCAGTGGATGTAATTACAGAAAGTAACAATTAAAATGGTGCCGGTAATTTTCAAGTACGACGGATGGATCGAGAAAATAAATTGTTCCTCGTAAAATCTACCGAAAAGAGAGATACGATACTAAGAGTATCCAATTGTTTTATCACACCCGTCGTTTAGGTAAAGAATAAAGGGGAGGGAAAAAACTAAAATTCACATATTCTGTTTCAGAAAGTAAGAGAATCGTTGGAAAGATCAACAGACAAAGACATCTCTGAAAATGTTAGAAATCTTGATACTTTTCCGTTGAAACTAAATTTTTAATCGGCATTAATTCTTGTTTTGTTAAATGTCTTCTATAGAGATCTGATCTCACTTGATCACACAACAATCCACCAGGAGTATAGCTCAGAGGATCTTGCGTCTGAGGACAGCGAGATTGAAGAGGAACTGAATGTGTCCGATCAGAGCTTTGAGAGTGAGGAGGAGGAGGAAGTTCCGGTCTCCGAACCAAGGGTCAAATCTACAGACATATTTGTGCTAGAGTTCAACAAGCCCCGCAAAACAGTACGTCGTAGTCCTTATTTCCAAATTTCATCTATTTACCAACGATTTTCTTTGTTTTATATTGTTAATACCGATCTCTTTCAACAGTCGAAAATTCCCAATTCGTTAATTTTGCTCTTGTACCATAGTTCTGCTCCTGCTGTACCAATAATACCACATTTGCCTTTATTACAGGTGTGCGCTAGTCCCATAGTGAGAGGGAACAGGAATACTGTGGTCCCTAAAACAGCTCCCTCTGGGACAGTCTCTGTTCCTAGAATCAATCACGGAAGTGGTCTTATCAGAGATCTTTCTGAAACTCAACAGGTACGTTTTTATATTCCTGTTTTATTGCATAGTAATTAATTAGGAATAGATTCAGTAGGAAAGGTGTCGATGATCATGTTAGTCCATACGCTGATAAAAACATTCCAATTACTCAAATGATAATTGCAGGATAATGTAATGATAAACCAGTGTGTGAAGGACGCTATAGCCCGAGAGAACCGATCGCACAGTGTTGGTAGTATGCGACACAGCCCCCTGCACAGCCAACCTCCCACAACTTGTATTAACAGTTAGTGTTAATATCTTAGTTATATTATCTGGACGGGATGTTATGTACTCGAATATTAATGAATTTCCCCAGTTTTCTGATCACATTTTTAAAAGATTTTATTTTTTTGTTTCTTTGCAGCAGTTAAAATACATATGTTTTTACAGGTATTGATTATCTCCATTTCCAGATTTGAATGTTGGTATGTCTCATGGTGCAGCAGAGAAGAGGAAGCGAAAAGAACCTGCAAACGAATCCCTCACGAATGAGACACTGAACATCGTCACAAATAAAGTAAGTTTAAAAAAAGTTTTTAATGGGTACCAAATTTGAAAAGAAATGAAACAATATTGATTTGATTGATCATAGAAGTAGAACTAATAACGAGTGACATAAGATGAATATGCGATCGTAAATTTTGTCCATAATGCCTAATAAAGTAATTAAAATCCCCAAAACCAGTCATTTGACCCTTAAAACAAGCACTGAAAAGCGATGCTGAAATCAAACTTTTCGGAAAATAAATTTAACTATAAAATTGTACGATGTGATAAGCACAAATCCTCAATCTACAACTTTATTTTTAAGTCCGTGATGAGTCGTTATCTCAGTGATTAGGTAGAACACTCGCCCTGCACAGGCATTCTGGCTGACAGCAGCACAATCGGTGTCGTAATAGCACTGTTCACCGTCCAGGTAGCACCATTCTTCACAATCTGCACCGCAGAACGGTGCGAGTAAGTTGTTCGCGCACTTTCCATCGTTACAATTCCTCCAGCACGACCCCATCCAGCATCCGTAGGAGCAGCCGTGTTCACTGTCACACTCATAGGCATCACCGTAGGCACAATCTGTAATATAATTGATATGTAACTTATCCATTTTGTTCCGTAATGACACTGGGGGCAACCGGAGTTGTACGATTTATGAGGGAAAAGCTTGAGGTGCTAACTTGTATTATTTAGCCAGATGATGCTTTTTATACAAAGTTAACATGATAATAACACTAGGCTATTTCTTTAAATAATGCTTACTGAGATTAATAGAATGGTAACGTAACTCAGTTATAATTGAAAATTTTAACTCACCAGCAGCTTGACCCAAAGCAACGATGAGGCCAACAGAAAGGATAAAAAGCACAAATTTAGTCGCCATTATGAATAACAAATAATAATGATTATCTCCAATTGAACCTGCTTATAAAGCAGCATTTTAGTTGGTATTTTTTAAGCTGCACCTTAGAATGTCATAGGTTATAATTAGATAAAAATATTTATCTTAATTCTATTAATTTTGACTGTCGCCAGATTATCATTTTAGCAAATCATTTGCCTCATTTCAGTTCAGAAACGTGATTTCAGGTGAAAGGGCATACAAAATCGGCTGATCGACAATCTAATCTACAATTCGTCTTTTAAAATATCTTATTTTAAGCATATATTCTAATTACAATACGTAATTTCAGGTAAAGGAGATGAGTGCGAGAGAACAGAGAAGGTTGCTAAGAGTTCTAGAAAGACTCGACACTGCCACCCCCATAATGCAGAAGATAGGAACCCTGCAGACTTCAACCAGTTCGGAGGGGTCCACTAATCAATTAACGGGTTAGTTCCAACAACTTCTCATTGAGAGCTGATGAGCTGTCATTCTTCTGGTTAAGTTTTTGCCGTACGTCTGATAAAATCATTTTAAATGAATGACTTGCAGAGTTCTTTTAAATGAATGACTTGCAGAGGTTTCCATTTGCAGTTTGGCAAATGACCAGGATTGGCATCATTTCAAACTAAAGAAATTGTGAGTTTCATAAAGTCTAATTATTCTAAAATTCCAGATACGACAGTTTCACTGAAAAGGCATGATGTCAGTAAGTACACCCAATTGTCCACTTTTCGACAAAGAAAAAAAGTGTTTTCTGCGTTTTTGGGACTCATGACCGTCGACAGAGAATTTTTTGTTTTCAAAACTAGTACATGATTGTTAAAACATTAAAAAGTTGTTCATTTTGTTGATGCGACTTCAAACCATCAAATTACAGGTGCTTCAGTGTTAGGTACCAGGGTAGAACTGAGAATAGTGAGTAACTGGGGCCACGCAAGAAAAGTGGGTCTCACTCAAGTTACTTTCTTTGGGCCTCAAAAAGAAGTTGTAACTCCCTTTTCTGTTAAATCAGCAGGTGAAATTCCATGGTGTTAAATCTGTAGCCAGGGATTAGGGGACGTAACACATTTGAAGAACTATAATTTAAACTCTATTATTCTACAACTAATTCTAAATATTATCTAATTCCGACACTTTTCAAAAGTCTGTACAGGAGCAGTGGATCAGGCGTACGGGCGGAATATAGAGTGCCTGCTGGACGGACAGTCCCGTACAACTAAAGAGGAGCACATGTGGTCCTGTCCTTATCATTCCGGACAGAAACTGGTCCTTGTGTTCACACTTCCCTCTGATATGCCGGTATGTTGAGCTTTTAGCGAGGATATAGAGAGATAATAATATATAAAGATGAACATCTTGTTTATCTGCTTTTTGTATGTTTATCTGCTTGTGTTAAATCTCCTGACTAGTATTGTGACCAGTTTCATCACAAATACAATGATTATATGGGCCAAACATCTACTCTGGTTTTAATATCGATGTATCATGATGTATTATTACTCGGAACTGAGTAAAACTTATTGCAGCTAACATCGTGTCATGTGTGGAACTATAACAAACAGATATCAGAACTAAACGTTGGAGTTAAAGATGCGGAGTTGTATGTTGCTAAGCAACGTGTCTGGTCTGGTGAGCACTTGCCTGTTTAAAAAGAAAGAAAAAGAAACTTTCTTATTCACTTTATAACTTACATGTTACTGACCGTCAATCTTTCCACGGTTTATAGTTTGCAAGCTGCAACAGATTTCTGTCTACATAGCCCTCCAATCTCCATGGGATCCAAATCTAGGACTTGAGACTTCAAAAGGGGTCACTGTCAACTGAAAGCTCAAATTGACAACCCCAGAAGACGAAATTGAGAAATCTGTACTTTTATATTGTGGTAGAACAGCTGAGTTCGAAATTGCTAAATTGTGTAAAACCGTAACACTCGCCGTACCAGCTCTCGAGTTTAATGTTTACACAAATCTTTGGTAAACAGCTAGACTCTCGGGTACTGTTCCCACTATCCGGCAACAGACAATGTTCGTCTTGGATCTATGATCCAATACCTTTGTGCGACACTCAATTGTGTGATTTTGTTGCATCACGGCCCTGCTTAACCTGAGAAAAGGGCTTCTCCAATTAATCATATTGTGACAAATTGAATAAGTATGTCTTTAAACTTTTGAACATATCCACCGAATAACAAATTTTAACAGGATTCAAGTTGTAAAATAAAACACTACGATAATAGGTTTTGTTATTGTTAAATCAATCACTCATCTTCTACCATCACTATGTTAGTGCCTTCCACTTCCAGCTCATCATCACTTCCTAACACGTGTTGACGTGTTATCTTTCAAGCAATCCTTTCTTAGAATTTCAAATCCTCTAATATTTCTTTCGAGTCGAATGCGTTCTATTTTTACTGCTGATGCTATTCTCTAATCCACATACTGACTGAAATTTCATATGAAAAAATAGACCTTAAATCGCTCTTCCTTCGATTAAAAAATCACACAAATAAAGTGGGCACAAATTTACCGTCGGACTGTATTTATACATTACGATTTACGGGTTTTTAATAATCTTGCATTTCTTGTTGTGTGATTTTGAATCATTGACATTTAACTAATGTTAACTTCTATGAAAAAAGCAATCACTAGTCAAACCTTTTAAAGTACGTGTCCATAAGTGTGGTTTAAATTTCATGTAATAAGGTAGTTGTATAATATTTGAATTTCCTAGTATCTATGTACGAGAGTACGAGGTAAACATCTTTCTGCAATCTTCTTCCTACTTCTCAGAGCTATGTGAAAGCTCCATTTTCTCCGAATCAATGCTCCTCTTTCTCCGTACAATTGTTGGGTCGTCTGATCCTGTACCTGACATTTGTTAATTCTACTATCTTTCATAAGATTTCCTTCTTGGATGGGTCTCAGTAGTCCTGACATTTGTTTTTATTGTTTTTAATTAGTCGTTAAGCATTTATCACATATCAATCCACAATTAGTATTATGATTATCAATTATCTTTCGACAATCGCTAAAGATGAGAGTTGCTTCTTTCTAACATTTTTATTTAGACCGTGCTTTTTAAAACTTTCAGCGGGGCCAGGAGTAGAGAAAATTCTTGAATTTGAAACAGCATTTGATTATGCATTTTTAAAGAATTTCCGCGACTCCTCAAGCCTGTAACTTTTGGGGACTGTGAACTTTTCCCCTCCTTCGTAGCACAACGAAAACTGCCAAGATAGTTATCCAGTTTGTTACTTTGATAAGTTTCCCCAGTTCATGTTCATCTCTCCTGGTACTCAGTTTTTTGAGCCTCTGAATTTTATTCGTAACGTGACCTAGTCACATTTTGGACAATTTTAACCCCCCTCCGTAATCAGTTTTACACATAACTATTGTATACAAATTACACTAGCGTAATCATTTATAAACCCCCCTCCCTCAGTGATTACGTAATTTGTGAACGACCCCTTACTGCACTAACTACTCTGGTGTCTGAAATCCCTTAAAATCAAACGCATCACTATAGATATTCTGATTACATAATCACATTATAATATGTAGATATTCAGTATCTCAATATAAAACTACATCACAACAGAACACATGTTATTCAGAATCAGCATGAATCCTGATTCCTAATACCATGCTAAAATAAGACATCATTATATAGTTTGCTGTGGAAACACTTAGTTGGGTATAATAACGTGGTGTCATTTTCAAGTGTCTAAGTAACCTTCAGTCTATATATTTCTTGTTGAGTTGTTCATTGTCAGAACTCATATAATATACTAACATAACAAGTCGCGGCAGTGCCAGCTGCTACCACAAATTAATTGAGTCACTACTCAGTATGTAAATTGAAGAGTGTTATACAGCTGTTGTCAACTGTCTCGTTCTCGCGAATTTGCTCTTATTTTAATCTGAATTTGCTCTGATTTTAATCTGAATTTGCTCTTATTTTAATCAGACTTTGCTCTGATTTGCTCCAATTAAATTACTATCACCTAGTATAAATTCACAGTTTCCCAAAATGGAATCCCAAAAAGGACAGGAGTCTCAAAAAGAAAGACAAGTTTCCCAAATGGGATTCGCCGGTTGGCGGCCAACGTATCTCCGCAGATTCAACAACCCTACCATGTTTACCGCCATTTTCTCAGTGAGCAGTTTCTTTCTCATCGTCCCCTACGGAGTCCTGTTAGTTATCCTACCAACCTTGGAAAGGGTTTTTAACTTGAACTCTAAACAAACAGGACTAATTCTCATGTTCAACGACATATCAGGAGTTATTGCCTCGGTAGTCATGACAAACTGGTACAGTGCCAAAAAGATTCGGTGGATCGGGATTGGTAACTTACTGATAGTTGCTGGATATCTTTGCCCGGTGTGGACTACATTAGTTATTGAATATCCAGCACCTCAAACTGCTGAATCTCACAACATGTCCTCTTCACATAACCTGTTGTGTGAGGGTAGAGAGCAGGAGGGTAGGGACTGGGCTAACCGGAATCATAACTACTATTTCATGTTCCTGTTCGGATTCTTCTTGCAAGGTTTCGGAGCAAATGCCCCTCTAACGGCTGGTCTGACCTATCTGGACGAAATATTTCATCAAAAACATTTTGCTATTGCCTTATCGGTAGTCGCAGTGTTTTCATTTGTAGGATATCCATTCGGGTTGGCATTAGGATCTGAATTTATGGGCTGGCACGTGACATTGTCAATGCCTGAGGGGATGACTGTAGACAGTGCTGAGTTTGTTGGGGCTTGGTGGTTGGGAATTTTGATTCCCTCTGTCGTCGGATTTTTCCTTGCATTCATCGTTCTGCTTTATCCACAACAGATGCCGGCTGCAAACGTTGTTTTGGCATCAAAGATCAGACACGGGATCGCTACTCTGAAAGAGAAAGAAGAAGAACTCAATCAGTCCTTTGTTGAAGTGACAAGAAGGATGATACCGGACTTTCAGCGGTTACTGAGAAACCGAGCTCTCAACTATCTTGTCCTGGGAGAAGTGTTCTTCTCACTTCAAATTGGTTTGCAGGCTTACGAGCCTAAAATTTATGCCAAGTTGTTCAGATTAACAGATACCACAGTGGGCCCTATTCTGGGGATATTTCATGGTGGTGGCTTTATTTTAGGTATTATAATGGGAGGACTGTTGGTCAAAAGAAGGGATTGGAAGCCTAAAAGGCTGACTTTCATCTTCTTCACACTTTCGCTAGTATCCATACCTTTTCTATTCGGAGCGCTGTTGAACTGCCCTATGGACAAGCCTCCCATCGCTGTGGCGTGTAACTACTCTGATTGCAACTGCACGACTGAATTCTACGATCCAGTGTGTGATGATATCAGTGGTGTGACCTACTTCTCACCCTGCTTTGCTGGGTGTAACAGGGTGGTTCTCAATACTATTCACGATGAAATCAACCCAGTTTGGGGCTGGGGAAACTGTTCATGTGCAACCTCGGGGATAGTTCATCCTGGAGAATGCGGCAGTACCTGTTCGGAAACAATGGCAATATCTCTAGCCATAACCACCATCCAACAGGTCATCCAATATGCTGGTTTTGTGTCCCTGAATGTCGTATTTCAGCGAATTGTTGATGAGAGTGATCGGACAATCGCACAAGGATTGAGGCAGAGCGCTCGAAAGGCACTGGGTACCATCCCGTCGCCTCTACTTTTCGGCTGGATGATTGACCGATACTGTACCATCTGGAAGACATCTTCAGTAGACGGTTCTCGTGGAAACTGTTGGGTTTATGACACTGAAACCATGATAATTTGGTTGTGTGTAGTGCAAGTTGGGCTGCGACTTCTCAGCAGTTTGTTTTACTATCTCTGTTGGTCGAACTATCCCGCCGATTTGAAGGAAAATTCTGCGAAAAATCCTCTAATTCAGACAAACAAACGTGAATATTACTCATCAACGTGCTCAACATCAATGTGTGCTGAAGAAGAGTGAATGATTATCATATTCGACCAAACAAGAGATAGCTGAGCTAGCAAATTGGCATTGTATACAATATGCAAAGAGCTGCAGGCTATCTAAATGTTCAGAATTTGTTTATAAACAAATTTAATTTTAAGAAGTTCTATAAATATGATCACAATGAAAGCGTTGTCAGTAGCATACAATCTTTACTTAAGTTCTAAAGTGAGATTTATTTAATAATGTTTACTTTTCAACGCTTTATTAGCAATTAAATTATGTAGCGTTTTGATTTCAGTGAAATCTAATTGTGTAGCAGATTGATAATGATGATGTTATCGATTAGCAAATTAAAGACCAACGGTCGCAGGCATTGATCCTGCAAAGGACAAAGATGCAAACGAGTAACATCAGGAGTTTAGAAATGGTGTGACACACTATTGGTGTCAATGAATAATGAGTACTAATTACCTTAGAGATTATAAATTTACATTCCAAAAGGTAGTATAATGACAATTGTGTCACAACATTAATTCTCTACATTCTGAATCGGCAATTTCCAATTTTGCAAGTATGAGCTTATTATCTCTTAATTTTGGTAATGTCCACTCCCTCTTATCCGGGCAATGGGTCCGCCATGACACTATGCAGGTCGTGACTACAAAATTGAATGTAACTTCAACTTTGATGGTCATATTATCATGGTCAAATTATTTTGGTCGAGATCAATTCAATTAGTAGCAGCATGAAGCTTTATTCATTGAGATATATTGCTTTCGTAAAAACTTGGTTCGTCCAAATCATCATTTTTCTTCGCTTCCTCCTATCCTTAGTTAAAATCCATACATCATAAACACGATAAAGCAAACCGCACGTGCAGTTTAGATGTCAAAAGTCTGTTCATGATATGATAATGATACTGATAGTCTTTCTCATTGTTGAAATTATCTTTAACAGGTGAAATCGCGAAAGGGTGTGGGAATCAGGTGTTCGAATACGCTACTGTCATCAAACTTACTGAAGAAGATGAAGAGGAATTAATTTCTAAATCGTACGATCAAGTAGAGAAGTGTGTGTTAGAAAAAGGAGCTAACAAGAAAGTGAATGAAGCTAGGAGTGAGTCAGTGGAGATGAAACTGTGTGACAAACATGTCAACTTGGATGAACTAATAGTCGTTGGGTGAGTTAAACTATCTTTATCCCTCCCCTTACAACCCTTCAACCATTTAGGACTTAAATAGCAAATGAATGTAGCTTATTCTACAGAAATACTACAGGGTGGGCCAAAAGTCAGTACCCATACGTTGGCCTTAATAGCTCCGCCGTGTTTTATATTTGAGAGCTGTTGCTTTGCAGATGGCATACTGTACTTACTGGTTCGAGGATTCCGTCGTCAAAATTTGAAAATTCGAATATTTTAGACCACGCCCATTCAATATTAAAACACCTATATTGTTTTCTCTGAACATGCTGAACGCCTAATGTTTTCAGAGACGGTAGATTATCAAATGTTGCATATGATCTGAAAACATGAGGCAAAACGGAGTAGAAATGACGAAGTTATCAAGCATTTTCTGTATCTCGTTAACAAAATTGACTGGGTGATTATGTGACACCGTGACACGACACCTTAATTGGGCACCCTTAACAATTCCCATAATGTTTAACGGGGTAGTTAACGGGGTAACCTTATCACGTGATTAGGTAAACCAATCACCTGATCACACGTAATGAATAAACTCGTTATGCTTCATATCTCGGTAATCTGAGAAGCTACAGTTCTAATTCTTTCAGGACAAACGTAATTCGAATGGCCAAACACAATTCAATAACATTTAGCTTGATCCGACTATCCAAACTATAAAATAAATGTGAAAATGAACTTCCATTTGAAAAAAATGAACGCGAATATTTTTCGAGTTGACAAATTCCTCGAACCAGTGGTGGTACTAAGTCATACCAGAAAGAAGTATTTAAATTGGGCACTCAGTGACTCAGCTATAAAGTCCAACGTATGGGTACTGACTTTTGGCCCACCCTGTATATTTTCAGATGATCTTGAAGTTTTCAGAAAGCCTCTGAGAGCACTGAAAATTTCACTCCCTAATTTCGTTTTCGTGCATACTTCCTCAACAATCGATTCCTTGTTTTTATTAACACCCAATCCCCTTTTTTATTTTAGTCGGAGTTCCAATAGAAAAGACATGAACGTGATCTTAAACGGGGCTGTCAAGGTACCTTTTAACTATTTTACATTTTATCCTTTCCATATACCGAATTAAGATGATCTAAAAGTAAAATAGACTGAACGACGAACGTTTTCGTATTCTTAGTCAATTTGATTAAACAGACGAGATAGGAGTGACGCTACTTTCGTAAAAGAACACAGTGGTTATGAACGCAGAACGAACGCTGGCATTAACCCAATTTGTAATTATCCTTGTACGGTCTCGACTCTCATACTTATCCTTTTCGTAATGGGGTCTAATTTGGGGTAACTCTGTATAGTAAATCTGTTACCAAGGGTATAAGGAAGACATTTACCCTTTAACTTTTAATTTCTGAGCGTAACCTTTTATTGATCCTTGAGTTCTGCGTACTGTTACATTTTGTGCCATATAGCCATTTCTTCGTCATGAAAGAGTCTGGTAGTGAAAAGAAAATAGAAAAGGTAGGCTGATAGAAAGTCAAAGTGAAATGCTGATGACCGATTTTATTTTTAATGCAACCGCAAAGTTTTAAGTTTCACATTAGTTTGATTGCAGATGAAGTTAACGTCGGTCAATGCCACACCCCGGTGTCTACCCCTGGTTTCACGAAACCTACTGACCACTGGCAATCAAAAATTATCCGTTTTTAACAATCTTTCTATGACCTGACGTTTTTATTCCGGCAAATATTAAAAAGTTCATAATTATGTGAAAAATCTAAAGCTGATCGTGTGCACTGCTGAGTTAACTATAACAAGCAGTGATAAAACTTGCCAATAAAACTTGCTGACTGAGGTCACGTGACATTGAAGTCGGTCACATGATGAGTGTGACGTACAAGCTGTGTTAACAAATTGTAGCACGTATGAGCAATGCAAACAGTGCAAACACGCTATAATCTGATTTCCTAATCACAGTTTCTGTCTCCAACTTATTGAACTGTTGTTTGTTGCGTCATTTTGTTTCTAATGGTTCAGGTAATCTGAATTATTTCCCCGACTCTCCTTCCCGAAGTGAATCTTCCTTAGTGACACGTACCTTCTTTTATCAACGAAAAGAACCTTACCACTTTACCAAAAACGCAAAAAAGTCAAATACCAAACAAGTAAACCTCACGGAATGCCACTCCGCTGTCAGGAAGCGGAGACTGCGGTGACAGAGTTCTCGTTTGCCGGCCCCCCAGTACGGAGGACCCCAGTGGAGACGAGCAGGTCTCGTTCTTCCACCAGGAACTCAAGCAGGGACGGAAGGAGTGCTGGGGAGAACGGACGAGAGGCTGGAAATAGGGAGGCAACACCTACTTCTGTCAGCACTATTGCTTCCTTAGGTTCGCTGTTTCTACTTGAATTTTATAGCTGAAAGCCATTTTCTTTTAAATTATATTATTTTAGCTCAAAAATAATTTTTTGAGGCAAGAATTTATTTCCCAATCTATATCCAAGTAACGGACTCACTTTAGTATCCTGATATTGGAAGCGGATATAAGTATGCTGGAAACATCAACTCACTCTTCTCCGTCAGGGAAACCTCATGAGCCAGCGGATCCATCACTGTGGCTCACCAAAGCAGACCGTCCTAAATCCCGGGGTGCCTGGCTGGACGAGAACAAGAGAACAGGATCGGGCAGGCCCTCTAGTAAACAAGAGAGGTGTGAACCTTATCCTGCATCTAGAGGCAACTCCCCTGCTGTTACTATAACTGCAGCTGTACCGGGTGAGTGATTGTGTTTCTAAATTGTCTGATTATCAATTATGACATTTTTCAATGGTGGGGAGGAGGAAATTTTGCTGTTTTAATGTTGACGATCAAGACAATGCTTTTAAACGTTTGATAAGCATTTCTACACGATGTATTCTACTCTACACTAATTGTACATCTCATATCGATGCTTAACTACAAAATCGTATATTAATTGTTGTGAGCAGCTCAGCAGCTATCAAAAGGCTTTCACAACACGTGGCACGTGCTAATAGTGCGGTTATATCTGATTTTATGGTTACAATTTTTCAGCTGACGAGGGCCCTGTCGTGTCTCGTTCCCTCCAGAGAAACCAAACCCAACTACAGCAAACTCTCCTACGATCTCTAACTTTCGTGGATATGAAAGGGAGCGCCTTGGAACAGTCCCTGAACATCATCCACGAGTTCGACAAGTCTAACATAGGACGGTTTGTGGACATGCAATACAGTAGTTACTGCTCACTGCTTAATTCTTCGGAATATATTTTAGATATTATTTTATATTATCAGCGCCGTGTTGATGCGAGCTGTCCCTGTACTGCATCATAAAATTATTTAAATTATTTATTTTTATATATTTGTAGTTTGTGAATTGTACCTGGTTGTATTCTTAAGCAACGTTTTGTCAACGATTTTCTGCCTATAAATGTATGCATCGTTTGTACTAATAGTTATATACTGTATAAATATAATACTATACAGCTATAAACCGACTATACCGAGAATCTTTTAAACTTTAAATATGAAGAAATAAAAAAGTGTTTCTCCCTCCCTTACTGCAAGGAACTAAGCCGATCACTACAGTGATTTCAGGTTGGGTGTTGGTCAGGCAGATACTCTGGAGGAGTTCATGGCCCGCTCTCCTTCTCCGCAGAAGGAGATCTCCAAGACCGCAACTCCGGTTGCTGGAACTGAGCAGTGCGACTTTGTCATTCCTGAACTTCCTGAAGGTAACACTTCAAGCTCAAAGTGTATATCATGTATCTGAGGAAGCTCCTCAGTTTTCTGTTTATTCTGTTTAACTCTTTAAATTTAACTATTTATAATAATATCAGCTGTTAACTCTTTATGTTTGCCTGCTTTGTTTGAGAGTTGCGTAAAATTTAGTTGCAATAGTTTGTTTCGTTTTCACCCTATGTTCTCCACAGGAAGTGTGTTTGTTTCGTTTTCACCCTATGTTCTTCACAGGAAGTGTGTTTGTTTCGTTTTCACCCTATTTTCTTCACAGGAAGTGTGTTTGTTTCGTTTTCACCCTATGTTCTTCACAGGAAGTGTGTTTGTTTTGTTTTCACCCTATGTTCTTCGCAGGAAGTGTGTTTGTTTCGTTTTCACCCTATGTTCTTCACAGGAAGTGTGTTTGTTTCGTTTTCACCCTATGTTCTTCACAGGAAGTGTGTTTGTTTCGTTTTCACCCTATGTTCTCACAGGAAGTGTGTTTGTTTCGTTTTCACCCTATGTTCTTCACAGGAAGTGTGTTTGTTTCGTTTTCACCCTATGTTCTTCACAGGAAGTGTGTTTGTTTCGTTTTCACCCTATGTTCTTCACAGGAAGTGTGTTTGTTTTGTTTTCACCCTATGTTCTCCACAGGAAGTGTGTTTGTTTCGTTTTCACCCTATGTTCTTCACAGGAAGTGTGTTTGTTTCGTTTTCACCCTATGTTCTCCACAGGAAGTGTGTTTGTTTCGTTTTCACCCTATGTTCTCCACAGGAAGTGTGTTTGTTTCGTTTTCACCCTATGTTCTCCACAGGAAGTGTGTCTGTTTCGTTTTCACCCTATGTTCTCCACAGGAAGTGTGTCTGTTTCGTTTTCACCCTATGTTCTCCACAGGAAGTGTATTGGAGATAAAGATACATACCACTTGGGGGGACAAGCACTACGTGGGGTTAACAGGAATTGAACTGTTTAGCGACACCGGCTCTCCCGTCACCATCAATCATGTGAGTTTCAATCAATATTGCTTAGAATTTAATATGGCATATACTATAGAGTTACCGTCTTATCATTTGTTGAGATTTGTTCTATACCCGTCTCCAACCCTCCCAGGATATGCTTGAGACAGGACAGCCTATTTAAATCTATAATTTAACATCATTACATTCCCTACTTGAGCAAATAGCGATGAAACTAAACCCTCAGATAAAAGCAGACCCCGCGAATATAAACATACTACCGGGCTATTCAGACGATCCCAGAATTGTAGAGAACCTGCTGAACGGTGTGAACAGGACACGGGACGACTTTAACATGTGGCTGGCACCATTCGAGGCGGGCAAGGAGCATTCCATCACCGTCACCTTCAAGAGTAGCACCAGACTAGCACTGTTCCGACTCTGGAACTACAATAAATCTAGGTGGGTTCGCACTTCTGGGGTCGACAGAATTGTTCGTGTTAGAATATTTCGCTGAATTGATTAAATACAAATTAACATAATATCAGAATCCGGAATTGCATGTTTTCTTGGATGTACAGGCCAAACCAAGAAACCAAACGTAACACCCCACTTAAAGTTAGTTACATCATGTGACCAGCTGTAACACCCCAGGATCCACTCCTACCGAGGAGTACGAGACATCACGGTAACACTAGACAAAGTCACCGTCTTCCAAGGTGAAGTAGCAAGAGCATGTGGGGGCCTAGCTGGGGGTACCGAGGCGTACGGCGACACTATACTGTTTACTGAAAACGAGGATGTACTGGATATGGTGGCCGGGTTCGACCAGACTTACCAGGTATGTGTTATAGTTCGTTTGATTTGTTGTTGTTTGTGTGTTCAATATGGAGGTACGGGTAGCATTCTTAACTTGTCCTACAACTTACTCGTTAGCCTCAATTTGCTCTCGACTAAATGCTTCAAAAATGTTATTAATCGAAACTCAATTAGTTGAACTAAAGACATGTGAATTATAATATGCCTATTTTAAAAGTTCTTCTAAAGTTAAATTGATAAAAACGTGGTCCATCTCGTGCGAACTTTCCTAATGACCAGGGTCAAAACCCGATTTACCACTGCGTACTCACTACTCCAGTTCGACAAATATTTTCCCTCCATTTGCATTGTCAAAAATGCCAAAGTAGGGGTTGTATCCCAGTAACTGAATTAGCATACTCATGATCAGCCTATCAACTTTGATTGGTTCGAATTATTGGAATGTCAGGAACACGGCCGTTCAATTTAAATCTACTCACAGAACTGGAACTCTTTGTCTTTCATCCATTCTAATGAAATTTTAAGATGTTTTTATAATTTGGCTTTAATTGATATGAGAAAAATTTGAAGCCGCTCCCGTGAGACAACTCAGTGGTCGGAGTTTTCCAGTTGAACTCTTGAGAGGAAATCTGATAAGCAATTTTTTCTATCTTATGCAATGTATTATTGTGTCACTATAAATCAGTTGTCATTGACAAAACCTTTTGGGAGATAATTGGCTCTTTTTATTTATTTCCCTATGTTTGCATCGAACATTTTTTATTCTTGTTAAATGAATTGCAGAACTAGATTGGTATTTGGTTTCACTAAACATTTTCACATTTGATAAACTAAGAACAATATTAACATTCTTGAAACCAGCCATATTCAATATTATAAAGTTATAATTACCACATGCCCCATCATCGAAATAGATTGTTAACATCAACAGTAACTGCCCTTAACTTGAATCAACTATTATATCGTCCTTTCGGCCAAATCAGTCGAAATTCAGTCAAAATCGAAGAATCAAAAAACAAATAATTCTGATACCATACTCTATTGAGCTGAAATATAGCTGTACTTCAACTTGCTTTTTAAAGAATAAAGGGCGGCAAACACGATGGTGATGTTTACTTTCATCATAACTCAAGTGTTAGCTGTTTTTAAAGCTTAAATTGCCCATCGCGTCGTACAGGATGACATTTTAAATTTCATTCCTTACTTCGTGTATGTGGGGGTATTTAACTTTCATTCCTTACTTCGTGTACGTTGGGGTCCGGTGTACTTACCAATTGGGTAATTTTTTGTGTCGACAGCACCGTCAAGGGTCCTAGCAAAGGCAAACTGATTGGATAGTAAAATATAACATACTATTTACATTTTACATTCGTTTCCGGTACCTACTAAAGGTCTACTAACTCTAAGCACTAAGGTGTTATTTATATTAATGCTTTTTATACAAAGTTACAACAAAGTCTTGTAGTGTTGTAATTAGTTTAGAACTATATTGAATATTTAAAGCCAAAGACTTCAGTGAATGCTGAAGACGGATTTTACTTATTTTTTAAAATTGTGTTCTTATGGAAAACTTTTGTATTATTTTGTGTGCTATTTTCAAGGGTGAAACTGTAGCGACGATAGGGTGATATATCCATCTTTATACTTTTATATAATGACAACATTGCCCATTTTACTCACGTTCTACACAAAAATCCTGTCATTTCGTTCAATAATTCGTTGCAATTATGTCTCTATCGTCTCTAAAATGCATAATAGCTCCCACGTGCATGATTTTCTCACCCGACCGCGATTTTCGAAATACAGTAAGTGTGAAAACGATGTACACATTACACATGTATTTTGAAAGCTCCTGCTAACAAAAACTTTTGCATGATTTACGTGTTTCAAGAACCCTCTAGCATCCAGATACACTGTACACTGTACAGTGTGAGTATTACGTTTACACAATATTTTGCTTGGTCACACACACAGTCTAGCTTGCCTTGTACGAGATATATACAAGACATATATAAAACGAGATATATACAATCATATTAATACAATCATATTCATACCTGTTTAAGTGTTATCTTATATTGTCTTGAAGAGCTTAAAAGTTAGACACAGCTATCAATGAGGAAACGTACACTGTTGGCTGTTGACCAATGACCACGTTCGGGTGACTCATACAAAATCGCAAAGAGATAATAAACATGTACGCAGTGAATATTTTGAGTCAATTTTTCTGGAAGTATCATTATTAAGTTAAATTATGTAGATTTATAATATTAACCGATCACTCAAGAGAATGCGGAGTTATCATTAGTAGCGGCCGAAAGATTCATTGTGCAACGAGCATGTAGAGGCTTATGGCAAGAACACGACGGGAGTGTGATGTGGGTAGTGGCTGAAAATACTGGTAGGGATTTAATGATAATCATAGATAAACTCTCATGAATTGAATGAAATTAGAGATATAGCTGCATGCAACAGATGTTGGGAAAATCTTTTTCAAGGGTACAGTTTACCGCATTAAGGTATTTTTAAGAATCATTTTTGTCGGTAAGATCCTGTTTTATAATAATAATAATAGATAAAATTAAACGGCCTGTAGTTCGATGTTGGTTGAATAAGCACCAGAGAGCACGAGAAAATCAGGCAAACTTGTTGACAAGACAGTGCGTGCTATAGATTAGAATGCATTTAATAGAGAATAATGAGTTTTCGGAGCATACAGCATAGGCGGGCCGTATTTTGGTGCAGCACATACAGGGCTGGTAGAGGAATATATAAGGTCGGACGGACGGTCGAGAAGGAGATTGAGTTTTCCCGATTCGATAGAGCGTCATTGATGCCGGACTGTAAGGGAGCCTGAACTGGGAGAGAGAATTGGTGGTTTGTCCTATCGAAGGATAGTTGGTGGTCGGAACCTGTAACTCTGGTTGAGTTCTGGTTGGCCTAGAGAGGAATTGATAGTAGACATAATGGCATGGGTCATGGCGGTTTTAAGCTAGGAGTTTCAGCGTGAATATAGACAAGTATTGACGGCCGACTTTATATATAATAGTATGTCTGGCTAAAGTATGTGTATAGTGATTGTATTTCATGATGTGATATGTTATGGTAGGATAAGATCATTAGATAGGTGGGCGATTTTGGGCAATATAAGTCTGGTGAACTAGGAGTTAAAGCAGAAGGTTGTCGAATTATTCATTGTGTTGTTTTATAGTTTAATATCTTGTAACCATCGTTATTACTCTTGTTTTCGTTGTTCGTACCTTAAATTGATACAAATAATCTACGAATCTGGAGCAGATGGTGACTGCGTACAAACATGATGATAAAGAACGTGTGATAATTTAGTTCTATTGTTTCTCTTATTGTTTTCTAGTGCCTTAGTATAAGGAGCTATCATGCAAGGATTAATATTGGTCGTGCTTTACAAGGTAATAGAGCCAATTAATGCCTGGTGGGGGGGGGGGGGGGGGGGTCGGGGGTCGGGGAGGGCAAGCCTGGTCAACTCGGCGTCCTTTTAAACAAGCTCTACAAATGTAAGCTATTATACAGAGCGGTAACCGGTAGTTGTAACTAATTAATAGGTATAATTGAGCACGCTTATCGGCTTATTGCTCAATTATCTTCCGAATTGTCGCGAAATGTTTCAGAATGAATCGGTGATCCTGCAATCGCATCCACCAGTTCCCACAGTTGCAAAAGTGATAACAAAAGGCCACCGTTTACCTGGTCCTAATTAGTGAACTACAACTTACATATTCATACACAATTTACATATCCCTCCATCCCTCTCTACCTTCCTCCTCTGCTAGATTTCAATGTCCCCCATAAGCCCATAAAGCCATAAACATTAGTCATTAGAGTCAGTTTTATCAAGCTAGACCCACTTGTACTTACTAAGCTGTGCACAATGTCTTAATGATATTCTAGACAGTGGCCCCGTCTAAACCTTCCTTCCTTCGCTATTTTCCTCTAATCTCTCCCAAATTATTTTAGCCACCGTTTTTATATGAGAACAGTGCTCGTAATTCTCGAGTCTCTTACTACATAAAGACTACAGCGCCGAATTCTATGGTTAATAATTAGTCCCCTTTTACACAATATGTTATTAGCTTGTATTAACCACTTGTAGCCACTTGTAGCCACTTGTAGCCACTTGTAGCCACTTGTAGCCACTTGTAGCCACTTGTAGCCACTTGTAGCCACTTGTAGCCACTTGTAGCCACTTGTAGCCACTTGTAGCCACTTGTAGCCACTTGTAGCCACTTGTAGCCACTTGTAGCCACTTGTAGCCACTTGTAGCCACTTGTAGCCACTTGTAGCCACTTGTAGCCACTTGTAGCCACTTGTAGCCACTTGTAGCCACTTGTAGCCACTTGTAGCCACGTGTAGCCACTTGTAGCCACTTGTAGCCACTTGTAGCCACTTGTATTTGTAGTACAATAATTTCGACAAAAAGCATGACTTTCGTAGGAAAATATTCTTTTTTTAAAAGTAAAACCTCCCTATACTGCACCTTTACAATAAACCATACTCTAAGATGAGAAGTACGTACCGTACCCGCTTAAAGTACGTACGGTACGAGGTTTTTTATTAGTACGTACCGTACAACCACTTTAAAGGGGAACCGGACACGAGGGCGGAGAACACAAGGGCGGTACTTTCTTAAAAGGGCGGACACGAGGGCGAATCACATGAATCACTTTAACATGGACAAACGGGTTTTTTGATTTTCTCAACAGTGTGGTTGAGGTAAAGCTTAACTCGATGAATTGGATCTACTCCCGTGTAAATTTGAAACAAAACATAGTGATGTGACAAATAATCACCCAGATTTAAAGTTTAAACGAGCCAAACATTGAGAGATTTTAATATCTCAGCCAACTCAGCAGCAGATTTCGGGGTTTGGTAACGTGCTTAGACCAATCAAACACTGCCTAGATGTTCATGTGACAAACTTGGCATTAAAAATATCGCAGTCACTGACGCTACGGTTACCCGGGTTTAGATCAGGGGGGTACGTACCAAAACGGGTATATACTTCGGGTAGACGAATTTCACTGAGGTGTGTTCACTCAATTTCAAACCATCAATCCTCTCAGTTAAAACGACCATCATTTAGGACGGTTTTTCTTCCGCCTTCGTGTTCATACTAAAATGAATCATGTGATTCGCCCTCGTATCCACCCTTTTACCTTTAGGAAAGTAACGCCCTTGTTTCCTCCGCTCTTGCGTCCTATACTCCTTTAAACTACGAAATTTTGGTGCCCGTTTTTTACCTTATTTTTCTATTGTTGTAAAATTGGCAGGTATGTATGCAATTTTCAAACCACGATTTTGGTGCCAGTGAATGCTAAAGTCGAATTAAACAATTTTTAAGACAATAAATTAATTTGAATAACTGCAATTATACTCGATAGGAGTACGTACAGTCATACTATTCTAATGATAGAAATAAGAATGCGGCGACATAAGTTTAGGTGCCCGTAGCGCCATTTCAAGTGTTCCTGTTATTATTTTGTCACGAAAGTCGGACTTCCATCGAAAACCCATTTATCGTACTTTATAACCAATTTTATTAGTACGTACGATACAGCCATTTTAAAAAGTACGTACCGTACGAACGTCTCATCATAGACCATACTCATACCTCTCTCCCGCGATGCAAGATATTTAACTTTTCAGAGCTCACATCACCATTTGCGTTGGTATCCGTTTTCGCTTCCCCAGTATAGTGAAATTGTAAGCCTGCTTTTAAAAATGAAAATATTGGCGAAAGAGTCTTTTTTCATTTCATCTGACAATTCATATTATCATTCAATGATCAGTATATTATTATGTCGCCATGATTGAGTTATATTATATTTGTATATTATATATGTATATTCTCTCTCAATTTCCAATTTTAATTTTCGATCATGTGAATATCGGTTGAATATAGGAATATTAACTGTGATAGTATACACTATTTAAATATTGTGCATATCACAGTTAATAATCATAATCAAATAATATATTTTTCTTTTACTCGGTCGTAAGTAATTGTCTTTAGTATAATATTATTAGCTTAATAGTAACGAAGGAAGAACGTCATGGTTTACGGTCTCCAAGTCGGAGATAAGTCGCGATAATAGTGTTATCTATGAGCCTTCCAATCACAGACTCCAGTCACCCCAGTTCATGCATAATCTTTGATCTTAGCATTATGTAGGGATATTTCTCCGATATTGATACCATTGTTATTTGTTACCCTCTTCATTGCCACAATCTCATTGGTGCTCTTCATTAAGTCACCCAGCGTTGTTATCAGGACTTGGTGCCTGGTGGACGGTGCCTGGTGAGGTATTGTTATCACTTTTTGACTTAAGCAAAGCGTGTTTTGTTCTGCTATGATCCATCTTTGCCCGGGTCGTCGTTGGATATGTCAAATGACCACCACCACTAATAGTAATAAAAGTTTGGAGAAAAGAGACGACTTCATGACTTTGAGCTGGGGGAAGTAAGAGGGTATCAGAGGAAGTTTTACAGATTAAAACCATCTTCTAAGAAAGCAGTACTACGGATCAATTGCTATAATTGATAGTATTAGTTTAAGAGCAGCCAGGCTGACAAACGGCGCGGAAAAACGGTTAATCATGTGTCTTAGGTTGGGCGGAAATGTTGGTAAGTTGCTCGTCAGGTGCGTTGAGTTGATATTGAGCTAACTGGACCGTTGTTTGGCAGTGATACTGACAAGCTTTCTACTGAAACCATCATGCACCAGCACATTCTGTTGCAATTTCTCTTGAATCATGTGCTCGCAATATTGCCAGAACATGACTATACATTTTCCTCGATGTCGTATATTCCCTGTTCTGTAGTGTACTATAATTTGGGCTCTAATCATTTGTGATAACAATTTTGATTTGAGCAAACATTGGTAGCTATCGCATAAGGTGACTTATAATAGCTGTTATATGAAGTAAGTAATCCTACTGGATTGTGATTTCAAAATGTAAAAATCAGATTTAAATAATGAAAAGTTACTTACAATTTTAAAGGTTATCCATCGGGGTCTTTATCTTTCTTACGACGAATGACTATCACTAAACAATCGTTCAAGCGTCTCCAATTTGTAATTTGCAATATTATATTGTAAGCGACGTTGCGAATAAGCCCGATCGTAAATCCATTGCCGATGAGTCTAACCCCATTTAATCAGAATCTATATCAGATTTCATTCGTTGTTCCCAGTTCCCACAGGGGGTTCTTAATGAATTGCAACATTCACTCGAGTATTATGTTCATCCGATTAATTTCCAACTTATTAGATTTGGTCGTTCATTAATCTAGAGTACTCCATGTAGTAGACCGTAACATGGATATTGATATCATGGAATTTGACGTAGCTCTGCTGTTCATTTGTGGTACCCTTTACTTTTGGGGTTGAGTACAAAGAAGGCTATCCCCATGTAGATATTTAATTAAACCGTTAAGAAGGGTTAATTTGTGTAATGTGGTAAGCAGGTTACAGCAAGGTATTTACGCTAGAATCGCCGTTCTTACTATTTGGACAAGTTGCTCGTCAGATGCCAAACCAGTTGTTTGGCAGTGATCCAGACAAGCTTTCTACTAGACTGACACATCAGCGATTTATTTTCATTTGTCTCTCAAGTTTATAAAACTTAGTCTATTTATTAAACCCTTGTACTTGTGGCGAAGTAGTAGTAAAAGGGCGATTATACCGGCTCATACAAATTCAAATTTATAAGGGTGTTAACATTTTCTATCAATCAGTTCGTTGGGCATTGTGCTTCAAACCAATTTTAGTTACTATAACGTTAGTTAATAGATAGATTTAGTAAGTACACGGGGGGGGGGGGGGGGGCGGGGGGCAAAAGTCAGTACCCATACGTTGGGTCTTATACCACCGCCGTGTTTTATATTTGAGAGTTGTTGCTTTGCAGATGGCATACTGTGCCTACTTGTTCAAGGATTCTGTCACCAAAATTTGAAAATTCGATTTTTGGGGCCACACCCACTCAACATTGAATTGCTTATACTGGTGTTCGTCAACATGTTAGAGGCTCCATTGTAACATATTGCAATAGGTCATTTAATCCGCAATATAATCTGAAAAGATGGTACGAAACGGATTTAAAATGACGAAGTTATCAAGCAATTTGTTTATCTCGTAAGCAAAATTTATTGGGTACTCAATGATTACCCAATTACGACACCGTAATTGGGCTCTCTGCATGATTCCCGTAATGCGGATCTAGCCTCAACTCAATCACCTGATCACACGTAATGAACAAACTCGTTATGCTTCATATCTCAGTCATCTGAGAAGCTAGAACTCTCATTTTTTCAGGACAAACGTAATTCAAATGGCCAAACACCATTCAATAAAATTTGGCTCGATCCGACTATCCAAACTGTCTAATAAATGCGAAAATGAACCTTCCTTTGAAGAAAATGAACACGAATATTTTTCGATTTGACAAATTCTTCGAACCAGTGGTAGTAGTAAGTCATACCAAAAAGAATTATTTCAATTGGACACTCAGTGATTGGGCTATTAAGGCCAACGTATGGGTACTGATATTTGCCCCCCCCCCCCCCGTACTTGTAGTATGATAGATCAACTATAACGAAACGGTACAAAATTCTTGGTCCAGAGTTGAGAGACGCACGAACTAATACTATGACACAGCAAGAATGTATTGATTAGAGGGATGCTACAACAGGTGTCACGTATCTTCTCGCCCCTCTGTAGCCTGTTAGAATATTTCATTATAGAACTGCCCTTATAAAAAACACTACTTTTAGTGCAGTTAAGGCGACTTTTAATGCAGTTAATAGGTTACCAGAAGTCGCGTATGAACTCCACTTAGGTACTTACCTTAGGTACTTTAGGTTGGTTTGGCAGGGATTGCTTCTGGACAACAGTAACTAGTACGTCCTCCATTCATTCCTGGTTCAGATCTTTCTGTAGATTCCATTCCAGGAGTGAGTTGTTGGTGATGGCGGTGTATCCTTTGGTTGGCGGGGTATCGGGAAACGTCTCCAAAAATCGAGCAAGTAATACCTTGAAGGGTCCTAGAGCAGTTAAAATGTTCACTTGTCGTGGGAGGAGGTTCCATAGTCTCGCTGCATTCACTCCAAAGGAATTCTCGTAATGAGTGGCCACTGATCGTTGCGATTTGTTGTTCAGTGGTGGGACTATGGCTTTTATGCCATGACGAGCGTTTTCCTTGAATACCATGTTGATGTCATTTGGAGCAAGGTCGTTTGCCATCTTCCATGTATGGATCAGGATGTATCGCTCTCTCCGCCTCTGCAGGGAGAGCAGGTTCAGCTTCTTAAGACGGTCCCAATAGTCCAATTGCTGACAACCTATGATACGGCGAGTGTAGTTCCTCTGAACATTTTCGATTGCTTCTATATCGGTGATTTTGCTGGGGTTCCAGACCGGGCAACAGTATTCTAGCCTGCTCCTCACCATTGTTTTGAAAAGGGTGAGCATCAGGAAAGGTGATCTGTCACTGAAGACACTGAAAACCCACGATGCCATTTTCTTAGCAGTTTTCAGCATCTGATGGATATGGGGCGTCCATGAGCAGTCATTTGAGAGGAGTACTCCAAGGTCTCTGACTGTTTGCGTTGGTTCGATAATTTCCCCGTTTGTTGAGCTGTAGCTGTAGTCTTCGTTGGAGAAGGGAAGTTCTCTCAATAGCAGGGATTTATTCAGCTTGTAGTTGATAACTTCAAATTTGGTTTCGTTTAGCTGCATGTTATTTTGCAGGGCCCATTTGATGACATTAAACAGATCTTCTTGAAGCAAACACCTTGCTACTAAATCAGTAATTTTGCTTATAAGCTTCGTGTCATCAGCAAAGACCTTTCCAAGAGCAGTTAATAACGTGTCCAGTTGGTCATCTATATACAGAATAAACAAGATTGGACCTAACACAGTTCCCTGTGGGACACCACTTATCACAATCTGGAAGGACGACTTTTCTCCTTCGACGACCACTGTCTGCAGGCGATTCTTTAAGAACTCAGCAAGCCACTGTAGAGTTTTGCCCGTGATACCGTAGCGTTTGGCTTTAGCTAGAAGAATGTTGTGATCCACTTTGTCAAACGCCTTGGCGTAATCAAGGTATATAACATCCACTTCATCGCCACTATTGAGGGTCTTCAGAATATTGTCTACATGGTCCAAAAGTTGAGTGAGGCAACTCCTTTTTTTACGGAAACCATGTTGGTGCGGAGACAAAAAGCTGTTTAGTAACTTAGTAATGTTTTTTATGAGGGTAACATTTGATCTTAGAACTGAGTTTACTCAGGTTTCAGCCCAGGATAATTCGAAGACTTATCCTAGTTTGGAAGATTAAAAGTGCGACAATTTCTACTATTTTTTATGACATGGGTTGAAATGGCAACCACAGAATATTACTTTTCTTGTCAGTTTGACGAAAGCCTTACAGTTTTATAATGGCTTCCATTTCCAAGATACCTAGGCCTACTGCCTAGGTGTGCACTTTATTTCCAGTTTTAACAGGTTTTACAAATGTTTGATTCAAGACTTCGTGACTCCGTGCTTCCTCGTATTGACCTGTTGAATAGTTTGTTACTTGCTTAAGTATGATAGGTATCACTTTTCTATGCGATAAACGAGACTGCTACTGAACTACGGACCCTGATTCAAGTTCTTACTTGCACGATTTTTTGTGTTTTGATTATTCGAATTCTTATTTCAAGGTTTGTGATCGTTCACATATTAATTAGGTCAGATGTTTACTAATACAGAGTCCCTCCCCCATCTGTAATCATTTTTACAAATAACTATTGTAATGATGAAGCGAGTGCATAATATCTCAACCCCCTCCCCCTAGATTCAATTCATGTTTAATCCGAAAACAATATGATAAATTACATGTCTAATACTACTTAATGTCTTTTTGTTTGGACCGACATCAAGTACGTTTTTAATCCGAACACTGTTTTTGTTTGGATGACAAAAGAGATTGATTAATAATCTCTCGGCATTTTAAAAAGAACAATGATCATTTATACATATCACTTGCGGACAATAATAGAATAATGCGGAGGTTCTTAATTAGTTCTTTCCGTTTTTCGATTAATTTCTGTTGCTGTTTTCGGCAAAGTACTGTTTTGATTGCTGCACCGATTTAAAATTTTGCGAAATAAAAGGAATTTTCAATAAGTGTTCTTATTTTGGCTGCCAGACAGTTGCGCCCTTTCTCACCTACTCTAGATTAATCTAAATTCGCATTAGCCCAACCCCTTTATTTCCTTAATTTATTACTTCATAATCATTAATTTATGTCAAATTAAATGATAACACAAAATTCATTGTCTAGATATTATTTCATTAACTTATGTCAAATTTGTATTATACTCTTAAGTTGTAATGGCGGCTAGCTACGATTACTGCAAATCAGGGTTAGACTTAAATTGGTGGCTACGATATTACTACTTAATATTTTCTAGAAAATTGAATATATGCATAATAATAATATTACTTTTGTTAAGCTGAAACCATGTCCGCCCCCGATAACACCCTACCCTGGTTGGACAAAGTGTATGGTTCTCTCGAGACGCTGGCAATCCTTGTTGGGATAATCCTCAACTCTCTTGCTCTCCGTTATTTCTACAAACGGAAACACCAGCTCTCCAACCTCCTCTTCTTCTTCATTGCTGTGAACGATTTGCTCATCCTGACTACCTGCCTTCCTTCAGCCATATCCATGTTGAGTGACCGGAGGCCCATGCTCTTTGGTTATCGTGGAGTGTGTATTTTGGCGGGATTTCTGTTCAATATTGCTTCTAGAATGTCAGTGTTTCTTATTGCCCTCCTGGCGCTGGCTCGAGCAGTCAGTTTAGTCTTCCCTTTTAGAGTGGGCCAAAAGAAAACCTCTTACCTCTTACCACTGGGCATCTACCTGGTTCTGAACATCTTGTTGGCCAGTCTGCCCCTAATATTCAGCAGCAAGATGTACTACTACCTCCCCATGGGTGCTCAGTGTTCGTGGGGGATCAACGAGTTGAGTTTTGTGAATTACAACTACACCGCCACCTGGCATACTCTAACATACACCACAATTATAGTCCCCTGGTTCATACCTGCAGTCATCGTCCTCGTTTCCTGTGCTATTTCCCTGAACACCCTTAGAAAGAGTGGCAGGAAGATGCGCCTCATGTCCGCTTCGTATAAAAGCATTCCTGTGAAATACGATGCTGGGACCAGCATGAAATCAACGAAATCCAATACTACTAGGTCGACGAACCACGCTACGATGACTATCGTGATAGCCACAGCAGTTTATATTCTTTTCAACATGCCTTGCTGGATTTTCAACGTTGTCATTTTACTATCACTAAGAAACCAGGATATTAACAAATACTTCAGTTTGGTAGCAGGGGTTTATATAACTTACTTCATGGGAATACTCTCTGTTGCTCTGAATAGTGTCAGTAATTCCATTGTGTATTTCACAAGAATTGAGGTGTTACGTCAGGAGAACAAGGAGTTGTTTGAGGGCCTTGTGTTGTGGGTTAAGGAGAGGCTGGTTGACTGTCGGAGAACGGAACATCCTGTTTTGAAACCGAATGAAGATGTGAATTTTGGTGAACTAGTAATTACTCAAGTTCTCACAACCCTCTAATGATTTAATTAACTGTCGTTACTGGGACTAGTTGGTTTAAACATTTCCATCTTGGAGTAAGTGTTTGTGTATCATTCTTCAGAGTGCCCAAACATTTACTGCATATAAAGGTTAACGACCAACACTTAGATTGAACTTTATTCTTACTTTTTATGATACTACGGATTTATAATGTATACATTCATTTTTTATTATTTTTGTAATCCAAAAGTATGAATGGTGAGTTTTTCGTTTATTTGAATAACAAACTCTTGCGACAATAATGCTTTTCAAAGTGAACAAATACATAAATTACCAAAATATGAGGAGTATTTTGATTTGTATTTTAATTGAAGCTCTTAACTATAGAAAGAAGAGAATACATAACTTCCAATTTGTTGGGCATTGTTAACTATTTAAGCTATTTCATCATGAATATACAACAGTATCCGAAATCTATCACTGTAATTTCTGAAATATTCTTCGATCCACCCAGCACCCAGTCAGACCCACAAAACCATTTCAGTAGTGTTAAGGAATGTACCAATATTCCTCCATGGAATGCATCTATGAACATAATACGAATAACATTTTATGAAATGTTTAGTGAAAATGATCGCACAACAAAAAATGTACCAACCCATTTAAAGGGTAGCGATTAGAATTGGACCACTCTGTGAAGGTTTATACTCGTTGATTTTGGTTTTTCTGTTAGGATTAAGGTACAAACGGTTGTACTTGAGCCCTAACATTAACCGTAGGCCAAAACGTAACTCTAAACAGTCGAATTTGCGTCTGGCATGTCACGGGACCAAATCGGAATCAGCATCCAAAATACATCGAATTAGATTACTTTCAGACCCTCAGGGACCTTTCACAAGAAATTAACGTATACGCAGTGGTCTAGTTATTTTAATCGCACTCATTTGTAGGAATTGGGATTTCAAATCAAAATTACCAGGAAATGGTTTGCAATTCAGTTTTACTCGACCTTTTAAAAGCGATTGCTACAACGCCAAATTTCGACGGAGAAAATTTGGGTTGCCCGGGAAACTATCCTCTGATAATATGTAAAGGAGTAAAAGAGCAGGCGCTGCATAAACTTGAGACTTGAGGAGATCTAAATTAAATTATGCAAAATCCAAATAGAATAAAATGTAAAACACAAAAACCCTACTCTCCCCAGGGTGACATGGAGTTTGACAGCGAGGAAGAGTGGGAGGAAGCTTCCCAACACCCGCCTGCCTCGCCCACGTGCGAACAGGACTCCGGTGAACAGAACGCTAGACCCTTCACCACCGCTCGTGTGACGTCACGTGAGGCATCACGCAACACTTTGGGATCACGTGATTACGAGCTGGGCACTCAGACTGAGGAGCAGGAGTATTTGGAGGCGGCCAGGGATGAGATGATGGAGTGTATCTCCGACTCACCGCTACCTCGCGGCCAGGTGATCTTAATTTCTTCAATTCTGGCGCGGATTTAATTGTGTCTAAGTGTTCAATGCTAAGACAGAGAATTTATCTAAAAAGAGACTGACGCAAAAGTTTTTCCAATAAAGATCCAACAAACCAGGTTTTGAAATTAAATTTGATGGATACGTGTGGTGATCCGGACTACATTGGGTTGACTGGTATAGAACTGTTTGGAGCTGACGGGAACCTGGTTCAACTGACTGAGGATTCAGTTACCGGTATGTGGAATTCCTAATCAGTCACATTTCGCAACGTTGTTAAATAATGATTTTCATGTACACACAACACAATTGACCAAAATTTCTGTTCGATTTGCCGCGAGATTACATGATAAATCCACTCAGGACCGAGTCTGAACGATCTGGAGCACTGTAGTGGAGATTACAGAACCCCAGATAAGCTGATGACAGGATGCAACATAACAACAGACGATATCCAGATGTGGCTGGCTCCCTTTACTTCTGGAGAAAGTCACGTGCTCACTGTTACCTTACCTCAGTCTACTGAAATAACTGCGATCAAGGTTAGTTTTAGGATAGCTGTATTTTAACGCAAACGGTTTGTAGCTGGTAGTGGACTGGAGCTGAGGTTGTTTTTATAAATCAACATAAATATTAAATATATTAAACTGCAAAATTCAACATTCGCTCGCTAATTGACATGGAAGCTCATCTCTAATATCTTCCAACTCCAGATTTACAACTACAACAAGACATCAGAAGATACATACCGCGGAGTAAAGACTCTTAAGATGACACTAGACGATAAGCCGCTGTGTGGGGGGCAAACTGTCCATTTAAGACGAGCACCCGGCACTACTCACTATGACTTCGGACAGGTTGGTGCACTCTACCATTCTCCTGAATAGATCGTTATCTTATCTTGTGAACATCAGAATATTATTGATATGCTGTTATGTTTTCCTGATTCTAGATGTGATAAAGAACTAAAATAAGTGCTCCCCCTCCTCCAGCTCCTTCAACTAACACTCCTCCGCAGATAATAGATCTTTCTGAAAAACCAGAGTGGAACGAGCTTGACACGATAGTACACCTCTCCAAAGGAGACCCCATCAACATCCGGAAACTGATCCCAGACTACGAGATATCCCTACTTCCGGCCGGTTTTGTTTACCAGATTTACATCTACAGCTCGTTTGGTGATCCTTATTATGTGGGGCTCAATGGAATCGAGCTCTTTGATGAAGAAGGTTAGTTTGATTTATAATTACCTACAGATTTATTTCATTTTGTTTTACTCGGTACTCCACAGGATGACGGGCTACTATTTGTTTCCTATTCCCGATGCGGCAATCGCGGTAATATTACGAAAACTTATGAAGATCCAAATTAATTTCAGGACAATTACCATTACTTTTAACCAGGCTAAAACTAACACCCGGTCTATTCCAGGAGAGGAGATAGAACTGGCAACAGGCCAAGTGTCCGCAGTGCCAGACTCAGTTAACGTCCTCTACCAGGACCAGCAGATTATGAAGGGTGGTGACGTCAGAACTCCAGACAAGCTTATCAATCACGTGATAAATGATGACTCTGCTCGAAACAGCTGGCTCGCTCCAATTCTCCCTAATACCGTTAGTACATTTCATTTTAAGGAACTTTCCTATTATAATTACTTCGGAATTTTAACACGTTTTCACTATTAAAACGCTCGAGGAACTTCTACGGATATGGTGGATAAGGGTTATATAAATTATAATTACGTAAAACTCTGCCACTAGGACAGCAACTGGAGAAATTATTAACAGGGCCACTTTTAATTACAGGGAAACAGAGTATACATAGTGTTCGATTACCCAGTGACTGTGGCCATGATAAAACTCTACAACTATTCCAAAGCCCCCGCCAGAGGAGTCAAAGAATTTGGGGTTGGCATTTTTCTTTTGTGACACAAAAACTTAACGTTGTTAACATTTTATTATCTTTTTGGAATCCTTAGTAATATCTTACCCAACCCTGTTAAAATCTTGGACGTATAATTCTAATAATCCACAACCCTGGCACGAACCATTTACCCAGTAATTATTGATTATATTAAATTTTACCCACTAATTTACCCAAATATCTGCAGGTTTTAGTAGACGACCTGGTGGTGTACCACGGTTTACTGTCCCCTCACAACGGTAGTCACGAACCAGAGATAGTACTGTTTAGTGACAGAATAGCACCTAACTCCAACTCTCTTCTTACCAAGTAAATATGAGGACACATTCATTTTCACTTTCGGTTTGCTGTAAGATCTTGCTGTATCAGTATAAAATCAGATCTGTCAAATCATCGTTCTTCTTGACTCTTTTGAACTTTTTAACATGTTATATTTATCTCAGATCCTGCGGAGTAGAGCAGCAAGTAGAACTGACGAACAATAAAACAACAATGGGAAATGACAGGAACACTCCTTCAGTTTACGACTCCAATATCAGACCTTTCACTAGCCTTGTCAACCACTGAGACTCTGGTTTAAGACTGTTTACTAGCCTTGTCAACCACTGAGACTCTGGTTTAAGACTGTTTACAAGCCTTGTGGAGCAGTGAGACTCTGGTAATTAACTAGTCTCTAATGTAGTCGACCACAGAGACAGAAGTATCTCAGAATTGATGGAACTTGCGCAGTGGAGGAGCATGGGTTGAACTAAAATGGGAAAGTAGAAAATAAAGATTGGAAGATGCGACGACAGCTGGTTCTGCAAAGTATTTACAGTGATTTGGACTCAGAATTATTGTTCTTTAAATTTACTGTATTACTATTATTTGATCTTTTCATGAGTTTGAGAACTTACAAACAGTTTTTTTGGGTTGGAATAAAATATAAATCATATTATATTAACAGTTTCAGTGACACTAACTAAGAAACGAGATTCTTCAATTTTGTTGCTGTTAGATATCAGATCTTTGTTGTAATTATAGCTATTTCTCAATTTATGTGGGCTATAGTTTCATAGTCCTTCCTCAAAAAAATGTGTACATCAATCGTTTGGAACGCAAATATAAGTACATCGATTACGAAAATTGGATCAAAATCGTTTGGAATGGCACTAACACCTTTTCAACATTATACAGTATACACAACAAATCGATTAAAGTCATTACAAAAAAACAACAATCCGATCAAAATCTGAAAATTTATTAAAATCGGTAAAAACATTTGAACAAACAGAAAACTTTAATAAAAAACAAAGAGAACACCGTACACTATTGATACTTTTTATAGTTTTCAGAATAAAACTCACTGTCAATAATTGTCATTATAACTTTAAAGTATATATTAAAACCATAACTCGCCCACTGCCAGCGAAAATAGATATAGCTTAGTCAAAATTAAACATGATTTAAGGGTTCATGATCTTTAAAAAAAGTTAAAGAAGGGAGTCAACATCAAGACTTAAACCACTAGGATGAGATGACACTCATTGAAAGAGGGGGTCAATAAAGTCTTTACTTTTTGATGCTTCTGATTTTTTACCTTTTGTTCCCTTCTTTTCTTTCTTGCTCTGCTGAAAATTATGTGTTATTAATCGTAAATTATGGGAATAAAGCAGCATTCGTCATTTACAGTTAGTATGGTAGTTCTTTCTCGTGCTTGCACGCTAAAATTTCTTTTCGGTAGTTAATTTTTTTCGGTAAGTTGCCATAAATATCCCATAAAATGATCTTTTAAAGAACAAAATGAGGTGGCACACGCACACTAACCTTAGGTTTAGCCGGTATATCAGAGAACAAATCAAATTCATCACCAAACAGATCATCATCGAGAACTTTCTTGGGTTTACTCTTTGTTTTCCCTTGGTCCCGACTGGAAGACTTCGTTTTAGAGGGAGCAGAAAAGAGTGCATCCTCTTCGGACTTGCCCTCGTCTTTCGAAACAATTCCCTCGTCTGCAGTCTTTACAGTAACACGACTTTTGTTTGAAGGTTTGGACTTAGCGGGAGCCGAGAAGATATCGATGTCATCATCTTCAGTCTGCCCAAACGCTGGGATTGAAGTATTTATAGACTTAGGGAGAGCTGAAAAGATGTCGTCATCCTCAATTATATCCATGTTTCGTTTCGGAGGTTTGGACTTTGAAGGGGCACCAAAAATGTCATCATCCTTAATTATATCCATGTTTCGTTTCGGAGGTTTGGACTTTGAAGGGGCACCAAAAATGTCATCATCCTTAATTATATCCATGTTCTGTTTAGAAGATTTGGACTTAGAAGGGGCACCAAAAATGTCTTCATCCTCAGATTCTTCAAAGTCCATAATCGGAGGTATTTTAGGTTTGGAAGGAGCGCTGAAAATATCCTCATCTTCAAATATTCTGAAACAAAAGATAGTTGAACGACTAAATAATACTGCATATCTGTTTGTATGTTTCTTTAATAATAATAACTTAACTATATTAGTTGAACCGTGTGTTATCTTGAGTTTGGCAGAGAAAGTTGTAGTGAATAGATAATATAAAGAATAGATAATATAAAGAAATTGATAATAAAATACAATTATCAATCTTATGGAAGAGAAGGCTTGGGGCTGGGGAGTTTAGAGTAAATGCGAGACAGGAAGGTTGGGGATATCAGAGGGGCATCACAATTTCTTTATTGACGACCATTATCTTAAACAATAATCTCAGAATGTGTGTGTGTGTGTGTCTGTGTGTCTGTCTGCGTGTAATTTCCGAGCAGCTTAATCAAGAAAACGGTAAGAGTTATGGGACTGGTTTTTTCGGTAAAGTTTCGACAAAACTCTGTCGAAGCCAAATCATAAAGGATGTTTAAATCGGTCGGTGGTAAGTGGTTTAATTAATGGTTTTGTACCACAAACGTGACATAAAATGGCTCTCTTTTTTCTCCCTCCTCACTCTCTCTACCATTTCTGCATAATATGTTATAGCTGCATAAGTAGCGTTGGTACATGAATCATAGCCAGGTAAGCCAGGTAAGATTCGCTGTCGTGTAATACTAAAACTATAAGCTTATTAGGGGAGGGGGCACTCATTGGGGTCTGTCTGGACTGCAGAGAGAGTTCATACTTTCATACGACAATGTTATGCGTGTTTTAAAATATAATAAAGTAATAAGCGGGTGTGATGCGGAGTTAACAAGGGTTATTGTGGCCTTTACAAACACCTCCATACCATTCGTCCAAACCATTCTGTCTGGACTGCAGAGAGAGTTCATACTTTCATACGACAATGTTATGCGTGTTTTAAAATATAATAAAGTAATAAGCGGGTGTGATGCGGAGTTAACAAGGGTTATTGTGGCCTTTACAAACACCTCCATACCATTCGCAAATCAGACACAAGTGCTAGTGTCCTAATTGCGGTGACGGAGAGGAGACTGTCTCACACTTTCTCGGACAGTGCCCGGCTATTGCCCAAATAAGAGGTCAATATTTCCGGGACTACTACCTCTCCGCCAATGACATATTTGAAAACCAACACATCTCCACCATCGTCAACTTTGCAAACCATACTAAACGCTTAATGGTGCCAGAGGAGCTGGACAAGACTGGTGTAACTGGTAACATAGCGACTACTCACACGTCGTCTTAGTTCGCCTCTCTCTTCCACACCCAACCACCACTTAAGCGTTCATCTATGACACACCCCACAACACCTACCATCATCCTTGATTACACATTTTGATTCCACCGGCATCCTCCCACAGGACTGCCATACCCCAGAGGCCGGGTAGACAAAGCATCCATATGCTATCCTCTCGTGGACCACCCAGGCCCGGCCTCTCTTTAAAAAAAAGAATAAAATAAGGGTTAATTTCTAAAACGATTTAAGTAAAAATGGAAAGCAGTTCAAGACGGGAGTGATGAGGTGTAATTGTCGGTGTAAGGACCTTATGATCAGGGAATGTGGTGCTTAATAATGACTTAATTATCCACGAGAAAGAACTGATTATGCGATTGTGTTAAATACTATTGGATACGTGAGGGCACTCCGAATAGAATTGCTCACCTAATGCGGGTTTTGACTCAGCGGGTAAATACTCCTACCCTTTTTAATTGCGGCAGTGAAATCCCGGCCGAAGGCCGGGTTACACTAGTATGTTTATAACCTTATAACCTACCAAGACGCGCACTGAGTTGGACTCGTCGACGGTCCTGTAATATTTGAAACAAATATTTTACGAGTATCACCCGTTTAAAGACCACTACTGCTAGCGCTAGATTACACGACAAAGAAGTAAATCTCGAAACTGCTCAGACACCAGAATTTAGTGAAATAACTTGGCACCCACGTCCCACATGTAGATAAAGCACAATTCTACAACGATTCTGTGGATTCAAACTAAGTTTCAGCAAACATCAGGACATCAAGATCAGAGGATACCCGTCGTAGAAACTTCTAGAAGTCTCAGCTTATATTACTTAATAACGCCCATTTTACATAAATCACATCAGAATGTGACGAAATTCCACAATATCATAATATAATGCGGTTAGCTTTATTGTGACGCCTAGTGAGCTGTGTTTTGTTCTATTTTAGAAATTCAGATTATGATGTAACGTGTGGAGCGTTGCCCCCAATTGTATCGGTTGTTTGTACATTGTATCGATTTTTTGCATCAACCAACATTTTATTTCGATATTTGCATGCCAAAATTGATACTTAAAATCAACTATTTTTGTAAAACTGTAAGTGTAATGTCTTATAGAATATACCTTATCGGACCTTATTTGGACGGACATTACTTGAACGCTGGAGGCCCTAGCGTTCATCTTAATGTCCGTTCAAATAAAGTCCGTTCAATTAATGTCCGTCCAAGTTAAAGTCCGTTGAAATTTTTTTATTTCGAACTTTTTGTCCAGAATATGACAACTTTGAGAACTTTATTGTGCCGTAAGTTAACGATGGAAAGGTTCTCCTTTCCACAAACTTGTTCCAGCCTCTAGATATTACGGTAAATCGTGTTTCCAAGGACATTGTCCGACGTTGTTATAGTTCATATTACTCGGGGGCGGTAATGAAACAGTGCTAGGAAAGCTCCACGTGATGTTAAGGTTAACCTTAAGTTGTCTAAGATAAAACCACTTCACGCCGAATGGCTTGTAAAAGTTAACACTGAAATGCAGGACCGGAGTAGTTTGATAAAAAAGGTTTCCATAAACTTAAAGCTAGAAATCACTGATGCTTTAAGCATGGCCTATTTCATGCACGAAAACCCATTTGATGAAGATGATATGTGATATTAGACACTGATCATGTACACATATTTTAACATTTTTACTGCTCAATGATTGCTTTTCTTACTTACTGTATAAAAAATGGATTTAAAAATCATTTGCTGAAATTTAAAAAACGTCAAAAAATTGAAAAAATTCGGATTTTTGATGGTTTTGAATGCCTTCGAGCGTTCATATTAATGTCCGTTCATAATTTTGTCCGTTCATGTAATGTCCGTCCAAATAAGGTCCGATAAGGTAGATCACTTAACCATTACGACCAATCTCTACCACATTTTCAAAGTGTAACTAACAAGTTTAGTATCAGATAATGAAACAACGGTCTGGACTTAGAAAAAGGATTGAGGAAAGTATTGGCAGGCAGCTTCTGACGAAATATTGTCAGCGAGGAGATGGGACTTCAGGTGCATTCATGATGCCCCCAATACCGAACTGCAGATTTATAGATAAGCTTCCAGAAAATATTGATTTAGAGGGACAAACTGCAGCCGAGAAAAGAAATCAAGACGGATATGAGGCAGAGGTTAAAGTTTACAGGTGTTTGGAAAATGTAAACAGAAACGTCGTTGTTCTCCATCAAGTGCTTTACACTCATGATCAATACGCCGCTTTTCTTCTGAATCATAATTGCACTAAGAAAAATTGTAAACAGGTGGGTGATAAGAAGAATTGCAAGAAAGGATCGGAAGTGCACCCTTGCCATCAAACAGGGGCCAATATAGAGGGTGAGACAGATTTTGTGGTTATAGGAGATAACTTTGTTGCGGTGTTTGAGGTGAAAGGACTCTCAGTTACTAAGTATGAAACCTCATCAACCATTTCTGAGTCGAGTTCCAAGTGCAGCATTCGTAGAGACGGAATGCCACTACAAAGAAAAAACGCAGTAAAATTCGAGACATGCTGTGAGGACGCAGTCAGGCAGCGGAATAAGATGGTAGACCTCATCAAATTTATTGACCCATTGGTCATGGTGTACGATTTCACGATCTTCAGTAACATTTCTAAGGAAGAGGTGGACGAGCGGTACCGCTCAGATAAAACTCTCTTCTTCAGTGAAGATATAGATGATTTGAACCGGATGATTGAAGATTTTGAGACAAATTCACCAATAAATAAGGCAAGGAAATCTGCAAATAGACTTAAACACAGTCTTCTCGGATTGTGGTGTATCGATCAAGGTAACAACTGGAAGGACACATCATGTAGCTTGCCACAATGTATCATGGATACAAATGAAAAACTCCAAAGAGCGCTTGTCACACGGAAATCGGTCGATGAAGCAAAACCAAAGGAGAGCACTAGAAAGGGAAAAGGGAAAGAAAAGATCAAGAAGTATCCTGAAAATCAAGAAATGATCGAAGCACCTGATCTCTTCAAAAAGTTCTTAAAGATAAGCTGTTTAACGAATGAACAGCTAAATATATTTCACAGCGAGAAGAGATTTCTACGGGTGGATGGCCCTGCTGGATCAGGCAAAAGTGTAGTGATGTTGGGTAAAATAATCCACCTTGCACTTAAAACACCATCAGAAAATAGGATTCTTTTAATGATGGTAGGAAATGGAATGACTCCAGCGCGAGAGCACTGCCTCAAAGTTCTGAATAGTATCATGGACGATATAAAATGTATGGAGATTGATTACGATTATAGTGAAGAAGAGGGTGATATTAATCATTTTTTAGATGAAGCTCACAGATCGTTATTACTGCGTGACGATACAACTACGAGTAAAATTGTATTACTGGTAATCCGAAGATGCTTGGCCAAAAGTATAAAGACTTTTATTGCAAGATTTAACCACGTGTTTGTTGATGATCATCAAAATCTGCTTGATTGTATTCGCTGTGATATTTCACAAGCCAAAGGCTTGAATGATGGAAACATCATTTCTGAAGGATTGCTTCCTATTTTGAAGACGAGTGATAAAAACAAAACTGGTATCTGGATATTTTGTGATAAAGCACAATCGGTATTTGATGCGATTACCCCTCTCATGATTTATGATCTTCATATTGATCTCATTAATAGCCAATTTAATGCAGTCAGGGATGAATTCAGAAAATATTTCGTGAACTCAGAGAATTTAACAGTGGTTTTAAGAAACACGTACGAAATTTCGGCCGTATTATCGAAAATCAGAGAAACATCTAAAGGGAAATTCCTTCCAGTAAATTCGCTGCAACAAAAGAGTGGACATATTCTTCGGGGTCCTAAACCTGTCATCTATCTACTGAGGGATCATAGACCAGCAATCACAATGAAATATGTTCTGACCAAAGAACTTGAGAAATTGAAGGAATCTGACCCTTGCCTTGAAAACAAGGATATCTCAGTGCTATTCCATTTGACTGAAGATCCCATCAAATCCATGAAATTTACACTAAAAGCCATTTGCCCTGTAGTGGAGAGATGGAATTCCACCCAAGACACGATAGACGTGATCGCTACACAAAACTGTATGTCAGCAGAGTGGCCAGCCTCTATTTTCGTTTACAGATGCGAGAGACAAGATGAAAATATTGACTACAGTGTCGCTCTTCCATTTCTTTACACTGCTATCTCCAGGGCTAGGGTGTACTCTACAGTAATTATGTTTAATTATAAACCAAATGATTGTAGACATACAGATATATTCTTAGAGGAATTGAAAGAGTGTCGAGACATATGCAGGATAATTGAACACTAATTGAACACATACCAGATGAATCAACAATGTCACATAATGGTACATCAAAATCTATGCTGTACAGGTGTATACATACATATGCTATGTAATATGTATACACTTTTTTGCTACATTTACCAAAAAAGACAGGATGTTTTTAAATTTGCAATGAACGGCTAATTTTATGTCACATTCTACATTCGATTCCTTAAGTTACTCAAAGAATTCTTATATTATATTTTTCTTTAATCTTGCTAATCACATTCGATTCCTTAAGTTACTCAAAGAATTCTTATATTATATTTTTCTTTAATCTTGCTAATCACATTCGATTCCTTAAGTTACTCAAAGAATTTTTATATTGTATTCTTCTTTAATCTTGCCATTTTCAATTATTGAATGAATTATTTTATTATTATTTGACTCATAAAAGAAAGGTGTAACATTCATTCCGTTTGGATATCTGGACATTTTGAAATTGAAGTATTACATTACAACACTTCATCAAACTATAAAATAGTCGATCTGGCAACAAATCAAGATAAAAAGAAAATTCGAAAGGCTAATTTAAAAAACAGAAGAGTAAAAATAAGTTTACTGTTTCGTCTCGTCTGAACACAAATGCTTGCACACGAGTTTTATCTGAACATCTTGACTTTGTTCCCTAACCTCGCTCAGGCTGGATCTCTAATTAAGATGAATATTCTATATCATAATAGTTCTTGTCTTTGTACTGTTCACCTTTCTGTCTTATTGAATGGCTGAAGTAGACGCATTCGTCTTTATCACACTCCCAGTAGCAGATGAGCTAGGAAATGAGATGACAATCTGGACCTTTCTCTTTAGTCCATATATCAGGCTTCTAATACTCTTCATCCTCAAACAGTAGAGCCAGGGATGAAAGAAGAGGGAGAGAAAAGATAGGAGGGTTAGGTAGTAATGCTGCGTATAGTTCCATTCTTTGTGGATAGTATGAGCGGCCCAAGAGTATGCAAGAGGGAAATTGGTGAGAGCAAAGAATGATGAGATGACCAACACAGAAGTAAGGAGAGAGCCAGGTCGGAACTTGTTAGCAGTAGACAGAATAGAGATAGGTTGTAGTAGAGAGAGTTGCGGATATTCTGTCCCCAGTTCTTGTACACCAACCTTAGGTTTAGCCGGTATATCACAGAGAGATATAGAGTTCTAGAAAGCAAAATTCTACAACAATTTTGTGAACTTAACAAACATCAGCAATCAAGAGGATACTTGAATTTAAAGTCCGCCGTAGAAGCTTCTACTTCTAGAATTTTCAGCTTATATTTCTTAATAACGGACATTGAACAAAAATCACATCAGAATGTGACGAAATTACATAATATCTTATCTTAAATAATAATCTCAAGATGTGTGTTTGTGTATGCGCGGGCATGTGATTTCCGAGCGGCTTAATCAAGAAAACGGTGAGAGTTACAGGACTGATTTTTTCGGTATAGTTTCTACAAAACTCCGACGAAGCCAAATGATAAGATTTTTTCTCTCTTTTTCTCTCTCTCCCATTACAGCATTACTGCATAATTATCATGTAGCGATGGTACATGAATCATGATAAGGTTAGCTACAAAATTCACTGTTATGTAATACTATAAGCCCTATAAGCTTATTAAAGGGAGGGCACTCATTGTGGTATGTTTGGACTGTAGAGAGAGTTCCTACTTTCATACGACAATGTTATGCGTGTTTTCAAATATAATAGGCTGGTTTATACTGTGATAGTGAAGTCCCGGCTGTAGGCACGAGTTACACTAGTTGTAATATAATCCGGTTGACTTTATTGTGACGCATTATAGTGTAACTTGTACTTCTGTAGTACAAAACATGGACTATTTAAAGATTCTAATCACAACCGCTCTTACTCTCTTACCAGTTCCTGCTGAGTTGCAATTTTCGAATATTTGCATACGTAATTTGAGCGTTGCCACCAATTGTATCGGTTGTTTGCATCGAATTTTTGACATCAACTGACATTTTATTTCGATATTTGCATGCCAAAATTGATATTTAAAATCAACTATTTTTGTAAAACTGTAAGTGTAATGTCTTATAGATCACTATTACGACCATTCTCTAGTCTCTACCGCATTTTCAAAGTGTAGCTAACAAGTTTAGTATCAGATAATGAAACAACGGTCTGGACTTAGAAAAAGAATTGAGGAAAGTATCGGCAAGCAGCTTCTGACGAAATATTGTCAGCGAGGAGATGGGACTTCAGGTGCATTCATGATGCCCCCAATACCGAACTGCAGATTTATAGATAAACTTCCAGAAAATATTGAGTTAGAAAGACAAACTGCAGCCGACAAAAAACATCAAGACGGATATGAGGCAGAGGTTAAAGTTTACAGGTGTTTGGAAGATGTAAAAAGAAACGTCGTTGTTCTTCATCAAGTGCTTTACACTCATGATCAATACGCCGCTTTTCTTCCGGATCATAATTGCACTAAGAAAAATTGTAAACAGGTGGGTAACAAGAAGAAATGCAAGAAGGGATCGGAAGTGCACCCTTGCCATCAAACAGGGGCCAATTTAGAGGGCGAGACAGATTTTGTGGTTATAGGAGATAACTTTGTAGCGGTGTTTGAGGTGAAAGGACTCTCAGTTGCTAAGTATGATTCCTCAGCAACCATTTCTGAATCGAGTTCCAAGTGCAGCATTCGTAGAGACGGTATGCCACTACAAAGAAAAAACGCGGTAAAGTTCGAGGCATGCTGTGAGGACGCAGTCAGGCAGCGGAATAAGATGGTAGACCTCATCAAATCTATTGACCCATTGGTCATGCAGGTGTACGATTTCACGATCTTCAGTAACATAACTAAGAAAGAGGTGGACGAGCGGTACCTCTCAGATAAAACTCTCTTGTTTAGTGAAGATATAGATGATTTAAACCGGATGATTGAAGATTTTGAGACAAATTCACCGATAAATAAGGCAAGGAAATCTGCAAATAGACTGAAACACAGTCTTCTGGGATTGTGGTGTATCGACCAAGGTAACAACTGGAAGGACACATCATGTAGCTTGCCACAATGTATCATGGATACAAACGAAAAACTCCAAAGAGCGCTTGTCACACGGAAATCTGTCTATGAAGCAAAACCGAAGGAGAGCGCAAGAAAGGGAAGAGGGAAAGAAAAGATCAAGAAGTATCCTGAAAATCAAGAAATTATCGAAGCACCTGATCTCTTCAAAGATTTCCTAAAGATAAGCTGTTTAACGAATGAACAGCTAAATATATTTCACAGCGAGAAGAGATTTCTATGGGTGGAGGGCCCTGCTGGATCAGGCAAAAGTGTAGTGATGTTGGGTAAAATAATCCACCTTGCACTTACAACACCATCAGAAAATAGGATTCTTTTAATGATGGTTGGATCAAATGAACTGACTCAAGTGCGGAAGCGCTGCTTTGAAGTTCTGAACAGTATCATGGAAGATATAAAGTGTTTGGAGATTGATTACGATTATAGCGAAGAAGAGGGTGATATTAATTATTTTTTAGATGAAGCTCACAGATCGTTATTACTGCGTGACGATACAACTACGAGTAAAATTGTATTACTGGTAATCCGAAGATGCTTGGCCAAAAGTATAAAGACTTTTATTGCAAGATTTAACCACGTGTTTGTTGATGATCATCAAAATCTGCTTGATTGTATTCGCTGTGATATTTCACAAGCCAAAGGCTTGAATGATGGAAACATCATTTCTGAAGGATTGCTTCCTATTGTGAAGACGAGTGATAAAAACAAAACTGGCATCTGGATATTTTGTGATAAAGCACAGTCGTTGTTTGATGCGATTACTCCTCTCATGATTTCTGATCTTCATATTGATCTCATTAATAGCCAATTTAATGCAGTCAGGGATGAATTCAGAAAATGTTTCGTGAACTCAGAGAATTTAACAGTGGTTTTAAGAAACACGTACGAAATTTCGGCCGTATTATCGAAAATCAGAGAAACATCTAAAGGGAAATTCCTTCCAGTAAATTCGCTGCAACAAAAGAGTGGACATATCCTTCGGGGTCCTAAACCTGTCATCTATCTACTGAGGGATGATATACCAGAAGTCACAATGAAATCTGTTCTGACCAAAGAACTTGAGAAATTGAAGGAATCTGACCCTTGCCTTGAAAACAAGGATATCTCAGTGCTATTCCATTTGACTGAAGATCCCATCAAATCCATGAAATTTACACTAAAAGCCATTTGCCCTGTAGTGGAGAGATGGAATTCCACCCAAGACACGATAGACGTGATCGCTACACAAAACTGTATGTCAGCAGAGTGGCCAGCCTCTATTTTCGTTTACAGATGCGAGAGACAAGATGAAAATATTGACTACAGTCTCGCTCTTCCATTTCTTTACACTGCTATCTCCAGGGCTAGGGTGTACTCGACAGTAATTATGTTTAATTATAAACCAAATGATTGTAGACATACAGATAAATTCTTAGAGGAATTGAAAGAGTGTCGAGACATATGCAGGATAATTGAACACTAATTGAACACACACCAGATGAATCAACAATATGATATGGTACATCAAAATCTATGCTGTACAGGTGTAAACATGTATGTATACACTTTTTTGGTACATGTACCAAAAAAGTCAAGATTTTTTAAATTTGCAACGAATGGCTAATTTTATGTCACATTCTACATTCGATTCCTTAAGGGGGGGTTCACCCTGATTTTTTTGTGAAACTTGGTTTCGAGATAGCAGTTGACCAACAAACTACAACCGGTGACCGAACTTTTGAGGGGGTTCCCGACCCCAACCGCCAAACGGTGCCCGCGGGGCAGCCACGCCCATATTTGGTTCAAATTAGGCCCAATTTAGCCAAATACCCTGAACATGCCCAAAACCCAGATTTAATGTGCTTAACTTGTAGCTAGTGGTCTCCTGAATAAGTATATGAATTTTCATCAAGATTGGGCAAAAAATGACTGAGTTATGAGCCAAAAACCATATGACCATATTTGGGCATACGCACCAAATTTGATCGATTTTGGCCCATAAATTGGTCAAATATCAATATTTTTGAATGAAACCAACTTTATATGAAAGGTGAGCTTATACTACACATTCTCTATGATTATCAGCTCAGTATCTACCTAACTGTGGATTCTGTGAACAAAATCGTCCATATCTCATTTCGCAATATTTGCAAAACTGATTTCGCTCAAAACAATAGAACTCAATAGGGTTTCAATATTTTTACATGAAATTTTCAGAATCAACGTAGAATCGCATTTCGACCTTATCTCTTGTATTGAAATTTTAAGTTAGGCCTTTAAAAAAATTTGGCGGCCAAATTCCAAAATTTGCCAGGCATTTTTCAGAATTTGGCCGCCAAATTTTTTTAAAGGCCTAACTCAAAATTTCAATACAAGAGATAAGGTCGAAATGCGATTCTACGTTGATTCTGAAAATTTCATGTAAACATATTGAAACCCTATTGAGTTCTATTGTTTTGAGCGAAATCAGTTTTGCAAATATCGCGTACTGAGATATGGACGATTTTGTTCATTTTTTGTAATTATTTGAACACAGAATCCACAGTTAGGTAGATACTGAGCTGATAATCACAGAGAATGTGTAGTATAAGCTCACCTTTCATATAAAGTTGGTTTCATTCAAAAATATTGATATTTGACCAATTTATGGGCCAAAATCGATCAAATTTGGTGCGTATGCCCAAATATGGTCATATGGTTTTTGGCTCATAACTCAGTCATTTTTGCCCAATCTTGATGAAAATGCATATACTTGTTCAGGGGACCACTAGCTACAAGTAGAGCACATTAAATCTGGGTTTTGGGCATGTTCAGGGTATTTGGCTAAATTGGGCCTAGTTTAGACCAAATATGGGCGTGGCTGCCCCGCGGGCACCGTTTGGCGGTTGGGGTCGGGGACCCCCTCAAAAGTTCGGTCACCGGTTCTAGTTTGTTGGTCAACTGCTATCTCGAAACCAAGTTTCACAAAAAAATCAGGGTGAACCCCCCCTTAAGTTACTCAAAGAATTCTTATATTATATTCTTCCTTAAACTTTTCAATTATTGAATGAATTATTTTATTATTATTTGACTCATAAAAGAAAGGCGTAACATTCATTCCCTTTGGATGTACATTTTGAAATCAAAGTATTACATTACAACACTTCATCAAACTATGAAATATTCAAGCTGGCAACAAATCAAGATAGAAAAGAAAATTTTAAAAGCTAACTCACAAAACAGGAGAGACCTTTCTGTCATATTGAGTTATTCATATTGAATGGCTGACGTAGCCATATTCGCCCTTATCACACTCCCTGTAGCAGATGAGCTAGGAAATGAGATGACAATCTGGACCTTTCTCTTTAGTCCATATATCAGGCTTCTAATACTCTTCATCCTCAAACAGTAGAGCCAGGGATGAAAGAAGAGGGAGAGAAAAGATAGGAGGGTTAGGTAGAAATGCTGCGTATAATTCCATTCTTTGTGGAAAATATGAGCGGACCACGAATACGCAAGAGGGAAATTGGTGAGAGCAAAGAATGATGAGATGACCAACACGGCGAGGCCACTTTTCATCAGTTTCAATTTTTTCTCAAACATACGGACTTGTCTTCGAGTTCGGTTACCCGTAAAAGTCCTGTCAAACTGGAAAACCACCACTAAGATGGTTATGTTAGAGACCAGTGCGATGCTCCAGAAGGCGCCAACCATAGCACCCGTAATAACTTCATCTGCTGTTTTATATGTGCTTATCTCACTTGGCGTAACTAAGAAGCAATCCAGTGGAGTGCCATGAAGGAAGTCAGACTCAGAGTCCTGGTATTGTCTGCAATATATTGTGGCTTCTTTGTACATCCGTAGAACCTGAATCATTGAGGAAAATCCACGATTTTGTGGACTTATTAAACATCAGCAATCAAGAGGATACTTGAATTTAAAGTCCGCTGTAGAAGCTTCTACTTCTAGAATTTCCAGCTTATATTTCTTAATAACGGCCATTGAACATAAATCACATTAGAATGTGACGAAATTACATAATATCTTATCTTAAATAATAATCTCAAGATGTGTGTTTGTGTATGCGCGGGCATGTGATTTCCGAGCGGCTTAATCAAGAAAACGGTGAGAGTTACAGGACTGATTTTTTCGGTATAGTTTCTACAAAACTCTGACGAAGCCAAATGATCAGATTTTTTTCTCTCTTTTTCTCTCTCTCCTATTACAGCATTACTGCATATCATGTAGTGTTGGTACATGAATCATGATAAGGTTAGCCACAAGATTCACTGTTATGTAATACTATAAGCCCTATAAGCTTATTAGAGGGAGGGCACTCATTGTGGTATGTTTGGACTGTAGAGAGAGTTCCTACTTTCATACGACAATGTTATGCGTGTTTTCAAATATAATAGGCTGGTTTATACTGTGATAGTGAAGTCCCGACTGTAGGCACGACTAACACTAGTTGTAATATAATCCGGTTGACTTTATTGTGACGCATTATAGTGTAACTTGTACTTCTGTAGTACAAAACATGGACTATTTAAAGATTCTAATCACAACCGCTCTTACTCTCTTACCATTTCCAGCTGAGTTGCAATTATCGAATATTTGGATACGTAATATGAGTATGATTCCTCAGCAACCATTTCTGACTCGAGTTCCAAGTGCAGCATTCGTAGAGACGGTATGCCACTACAAAGAAAAAACGCGGTAAAGTTCGAGGCATGCTGTGAGGACGCAGTCAGGCAGCGGAATAAGATGGTAGACCTCATCAAATCTATTGACCCATTGGTCATGGTGTACGATTTCACGATTTTCAGTAACATTTCTAAGGAAGAGGTGGACGAGCGGTACCTCTCAGATAAAACTCTTTTGTTCAGTGAAGATATAGTTTATTTAAACCGGATGATTGAAGATTGTGAGACAAATTCACCGATAAATAAGGCAAGGAAATCTGCAAATAGACTGAAACAAAGTCTTCTGGGATTGTGGTGTATCGATCAAAGTAACAACTGGAAGGACACATCATGTAGCTTGCCACAATGTATCATGGATACAAACGAAAAACTCCAAAGAGCGCTTGTCACACGGAAATCGGTCGATGAAGCAAAACCAAAGGAGAGCGCAAGAAAGGGAAGAGGGAAAGAAAAGATCAAGAAGTATCCTGAAAATCAAGAAATTATCGAAGCACCTGATCTCTTCAAAGATTTCCTAAAGATAAGCTGTTTAACGAATGAACAGCTAAATATATTTCACAGCGAGAAGAGATTTCTATGGGTGGAGGGCCCTGCTGGATCAGGAAAAAGTGTAGTGATGTTGGGTAAAATAATCCACCTTGCACTAACAACACCATCAGAAAATAGGATTCTTTTAATGATGGTTGGATCAAATGAGCTGACTCAAGTGCGGAAGCGCTGCTTTGAAGTTCTGAACAGTATCAGGGAAGATATAAAGTGTATGGAGATTGATTACGATTATAGTGAAGAAGAGGGTGATATTAATTATTTTTTAGATGAAGCTCACAGATCGTTATTACTGCGTGACGATACAACTACGAGTAAAATTGTATTACTGGTAATCCGAAGATGCTTGGCCAAAAGTATAAAGACTTTTATTGCAAGATTTAACCACGTGTTTGTTGATGATCATCAAAATCTGCTTGATTGTATTCGCTGTGATATTTCACAAGCCAAAGGCTTGAATGATGGAAACATCATTTCTGAAGGATTGCTTCCTATTGTGAAGACGAGTGATAAAAACAAAACTGGCATCTGGATATTTTGTGATAAAGCACAGTCGTTGTTTGATGCGATTACCCCTCTCATGATTTCTGATCTTTATATTGATCTCATTAATAGCCAATTTAATGCAGTCAGGGATGAATTCAGAAAATGTTTCGTGAACTCAGAGAATTTAACAGTGGTTTTAAGAAACACGTACGAAATTTCGGCCGTATTATCGAAAATCAGAGAAACATCTAAAGGGAAATTCCTTCCAGTAAATTCGCTGCAACAAAAGAGTGGACATATTCTTCGGGGTCCTAAACCTATCATCTATCTACTGAGGGATCCTAGACCAGCAGTCGCAATGGAATATTTTCTGACCAAAGAACTTGAGAAATTGAAGGAATCTGACCCTTGCCTTGAAAACAAGGATATCTCAGTGCTATTCCATTTGACTGAAGATCCCATCAAATCCATGAAATTTACACTAAAAGCCATTTGCCCTGTAGTGGAGAGATGGAATTCCACCCAAGACACGATAGACGTGATCGCTACACAAAACTGTATGTCAGCAGAGTGGCCAGCCTCTATTTTCGTTTACAGATGCGAGAGACAAGATGAAAATATTGACTACAGTGTCGCTCTTCCATTTCTTTACACTGCTATCTCCAGGGCTAGGGTGTACTCTACAGTAATTATGTTTAATTATAAACCAAATGATTGTAGACATACAGATATATTCTTAGAGGAATTGAAAGAGTGTCGAGACATATGCAGGATAATTGAACACTAATTGAACACACACCAGATGAATCAACAATATAATATGGTACATCAAAATCTATGCTGTACAGGTGTATACTTGTATACATGTATGTATATACTTTTTTGGTACATGTACCAAAAAAGTCAAGATGTTTTTAAATTTGCAACGAATGGCTAATTTTATGTCACATTCTACATTCGATTCCTTAAGTTACTCAAAGAATTCTTATATTATATTCTTCCTTAAACTTTTCAATTATTGAATGAATTATTTTATTATTATTTGACTCTAAAAGAAAGGTGTAACATTCATTCCCTTTGGATGTACATTTTGAAATCAAAGTATTACATTACAACACTTCATAAAACTATGAAATATTCAAGCTGGCAACAAATCAAGATAAAAAGAAAATTTTAAAAGCTAACTCACAAAACAGGAGAGACCTTTCTGTCTTATTGAGTTATTCATATTGAATGGCTGAAGTAGCCACATTCGCCCTTATCACATTCCCTGTAGCAGATGAGCTAGGAAATGAGATGACAATCTGGACCTTTCTCTTTAGTCCATATATCAGGCTTTTAATACTCTTCATCCTCAAACAGTAGAGCCAGGGATGAAAGAAGAGGGAGAGAAAAGATAGGAGGGTTAGGTAGAAATGCTGCGTATAATTCCATTCTTTGTGGATTATATGAGCGGCCCACGAATACGAAAGAGGGAAATTGGTGAGAGCAAAGAATGATGAGATGACCAACACGGCGAGGCCACTTTTCATCAGTTTTAATTTTGTCTCAAACATACGGACTTGTCTTCGGGTTCGGTTCCCCGTGAAAGTCCTGTCAAACTGGAAAACCACCACTAAGATGGTTATGTTAGAGACCAGTGCGATGCCCCAGAAAGCGCCAACCATAGCACCCGTAATAACTTCATCTGCTGTTTTATATGTGCTAATCTCACTTGGCGTAACCAAGAAGCAATCCAGTGGAGTGCCATGAAGGAAGTCAGACTCAGAGTCCTGGTATTGTCTGCAATATATTGTGGCTTCTTTGTACATCCGTATAACCTGAATCATTGGAGCGATCCTGAGTAGAGGCAGAATGACAATAATCTCACAAGTAGCTTTTACTCTCCACTTGGTGGCTATCATCAGGTACTTCAGAGGACGGAGGATGTGGAAACACCTATCCGCGGAGATCACAGCTACTGTTATCACCCGAAGCATGTACAAATACTCGAAGAGCAGGAACCCTATAGTCTCCGAGTAGTAGACCATGGATTTGTTGTTCCGGAGCTGCTCCTCAAATGTTAGTCTGATACCTACTGGTGCTCCAAGGAGTAAGGAGAGAGCCAGGTCAGAACTTGTCAACAGTAGACAGAATAGAGATAGGTTGTAGTAGAGAGAGTTGCTGATTTGTCCCCAGTTCTTGCAGAGTAGTCCTATCAGAAGCCCATTGAAAAGGATGGAGATGACAGAGACTGACAGCAGGAAGTTGCCTGTTTTGTTCAAGTCTGACAGGGTTATAGAGTCTTTGTTCAAGTCTGACAGGGTTATAGGGTCGTTGTTCAAGTCTGACAGGGTTATAGGGTCGTTGTTCAAGCCTGACAGGGTTATAGGGTCGTTGTTCAAGTCTGACAGGGTTATAGGGTCGTTGTTCAAGTCTGACAGGATTATAGGGTCGTTAAAAACTTCAGTTGTGCTTGACAGGGGAGCAGTGTTCGTTTTTCCATCATTACCAGTAGTGTGGCAAATAGCAGTCAACAATGACAACGTTATCAACAAATAGTTCACCCTTTTCATCCCTGTCACATAAGGTTGTCTTTTATTAACTAATTAAATCGATTTCTTGAATGTTATTTTAAACCTTTTACTAAGGATATTTGGTTTTAAAATGAACAATCACATAGAGTTCGTCTACTTTTTCGGACATTATTTTCACGGCACTAATTTCAACACTGAGGTCCTCTAAACGAAAAGCATAAACATATTGCAAAAGTCCAAACGATACACGGAAATTAACTCCTTTGAAATATTAGATGGCTCACAATATTTAACGCTTAGTTATAATTATATGAGAGAGAGACGGTTTGAAAATACTTACGCAGGCATAATCACTGCATAATAGCTATGTGTAAAAGTCATTTCGGGTAGGGGAACGGGTCTAAAATGGCCAAAATCGAGCTAATATGTGAACGATTTCATTGCTGTTGACATTAGACCAGTCATCCAACAAGAACAGTAGAAATGAGTGATTTCCAGCCGCTTAACGCTTTAAGTAGACCGATCATGAATAGTACCCACTACGGAATAATATGTTCTATTGTATGAAAATAGAAGAGCATGTCTGTCTCCATGTTGCACCTCCTGCTTCTGTAGACAGGAAATCTGTGCATTACAAATGTCGCTAACTTTAGCCAATTTGAACGGTATTGTGGTATTTCCTTCCTTCAATTTGGTGAACAATGAATTTCCGGATTACGAGTAAAGCTGTCGAACAAACTTTTAGCGTCTAATAAGCTTACAACCCATGTTCAATGGTTTGCTAAAAGCAAAGCTATTCTACAAAATGAGCTTTCTTTGATTTATGAGCAATCATTGGCGACAGGCTGATGACACACTGATTAGTAGAAGGAGTGAGGCAGAGTTACTAAAGGTGAACTAAAGCAAGTTATCCCGAGATCATAGCACTTCAAGGGAGGGGTTCTTTTGTCTTTGGATGCGTTGGAGCTATTCGGCTAATCCAGGATTTTACCAGGTGGTTACGACTAGAAGTAGACAATTGTTTCAACAAATGCTGGTGGAATAAAGAGGCAACATTTAAGTGCGGCAAAATTTAGCGAATAGTGCGGCGAGTCTGGGCCTACCTGACGTCTTCAAAAATGGCTAAAAAAGTTGCTGACGTAATTTATGAAAATATAAATGCTCCCTATTTGCCAACAATTCTTCTGATAACCTCACCAATCCCTACTAGGCCTAACAACAAAAAAGCAAATATTAAGACTAAGAGATATGATTATTTTGACAGTCTGATAATGGTATAATGTGCTTCTAGTCAATAAAGACACCGTGATTGTTATAAAAAGGAGATGATGAAGCAAGTATTCAGGAACATAAGCATGACACAAAGAAGAATAGTCGGTGGGGATTGAGACCCACTTAAATCACCTTAACACAGTGCCCCTCAGTAATCCATCCTGTCACTCAAAGTTATCTCGCAGCATATAGATATATGATGATGTGATTTTCCTTAAGCTGTGACCCCCTATCAAGATTGCTGAGAAAGTGCGATGAGACTGGATTTTGGGCATTTGAAAGTGTGATTGTCACGTGTCACGGGGAGGGGGGCAACTTTTTGGCCTCATTCGGCATATCCTAGCCTGTTAAACTGTAATGTCGCTGCACGAAATATATAGTTTATCTGTGCACGGCCGCCCAAGGTACCTAGACACCTGGCGGCCGTGCACATAATTGTGATGATGGAAACCTGGAAGCCATTATCTTCCCCTGAGTGGTAGTGATTTAGTTGCAGTTTCACAACTTACTGAAGAATTCTCTTTGATATGTGAGATTTATCTCTAATTTATTGTTGCTTGAATGATTTTATTTTTTCTGTAATTTTTGAAATTATATAATCTAGCTGGTTTGAGGAACAACGCACCGCAAAGGTCATGAAATAATAGAAACTGCCAAATACCATCATTGCCACTCAGACCTTTTACGTCTGCAACAAAATGCCATATTATATAATAAAACTTTACTTAGTAAAGAATCACATCATGTGATTCTCCTTAAGCTGTGACTTGTAAGGGTACAATCCTTGCGTTGGAATCATTGCAATGTTTATCTAATCTGTCCTTTTACCCAAAATCATATCATCTGGATTCTCAAAATGGAATCATTGGTTTTAATTTTGCACGAATTGCTGCTCGGCTGTTCTATTTCATCAAAAATAGCTTATATTTAGAAAATATCGCTATGATTTGGCGGCAAGATTCTTTCCCCTCCTTCGGTTAATCAGGAGGGGAAAGCGGGATTTTCGGCTGAATTCGGTTTCGGCTTTAATATCCAGTTACAGTCCGGTTTAAAAGCTTCATAAAAATAGTGCGAATCCGCAGTCTGCACCTGCCACACTTATATGTTGCCTCTGGACTACTAACGTATCCATCAGTTGTTATGAATTACCATATTATGTTCGGCTCAACATAACGAATTGGCACTGAAAGTAGTGTATTGGGGGTATAGTAGTAGAGGAGGGTATGGTAGTGTCGGGAGAGGTGGGAGTTAAGAAATACTAAAAAAAGGGGTAGAGGAAAATGTGCATTCAATTGCTATATGCTCTGTAACTCACGGTTTTTGAAAATCTTTGCTGGATTTTGTATCGTCTAATTTAGGAGAAGGTACACAAGGTAGGCTAGCATTAGCTGGTGATGGCTGACTATCAGTAACGGGTGATGGCTCACTATCAGGTGATGGTGATGGCTGGGGTGCAGCAGATACATCAGTCTTATTTACAGCACGTCTGGGTGGTCTTCTCCCACCTCGTTTTATACGACCCTTAAATAAACAAGTGTTACGGGCTACGGTCATATCAGATGAGACGTAAACAAGACAAACATTAATTCAATGAATAGTATCCACGCTGTAAAATAGAAAACGATTCCACCAGGTCTTAGTCACAGCGGGCTTACTTTGGTAATTGATGATAATACTTTCGGGGCTTGAGTTTCACTATTCACAGTTTCTTGGTCTCCAATATGTTTCTCCTCTGGTACGCTGAGAGTAGGTATTGTTACCAAGATTTTAAATGTGGATACACAAATACTTTCCAAGCTACCAAAGAAGCAGATAGTCATATGATCACGTTGATTGATTGAGCCTAGGACAGAGGAAATACAAGACGACTTCTTCACAGGCGAATATAATGACGAAGAAAGAGGACTACAAAATGCCTGAAGCGGGAAATTTACCTTTCTGAGGGTGCTGATTTTTCTGTCTGTTTGGACACCGGTGGTCTTGAGCCCCCCATTAACATAGCAGGGTTAAACTTAAGGTTATTTTGAAGTTTGGCAATGTTTGAGTTCGGCACAGCCTTTGTTTTTGGAGTTCTAGGACCGGAGTCTGCTTCAGTCGAGGGATCAGTCTGTGGTTCAACCCGTGGTATTTGTTCGTCAGATAAAACAGACTGGGAGCTTGGCTTCTCTCGACTTGAGAAAATATCCCCATCCTCATCGTCGCTGTCACCAAATAGATCGTCAAACTTGGCAGCTCGTGCTTCAACTTCTTTGGCCAGGGATTTAACATCATCAGTGCCTTGTGTCTTCTCATTTTTTAGCTTCGGAGCTGGCTCAGCGACAAGATCAGGGCCACGAGGTTTTTCAGTGGTCTTCGGAAGTTCTTTTTCCTGAGTAGAGAATATGTCTTCTTCATCACTGTCACCAAAAAGATCATCAAACTTAGCAGCTTTTGCTTTTAGTTTATTATCAGGAATCTCATTCACATTAACATCCTTGTTTTTTTCTGTGTCTTCAACATTTACAGCTTCATTTTTCTTCTTTGGACGTGGGCCTCCCATCAGCATTGCGGGATTAAAATTCAAGTTATTCTGAAGTTTTGCGATGTTAGACTTTGGAGCCATCTTCGCCTCTTGAGAACTAGATCCAAGGTCTAGATCGGAGGACACCTTATCCGGTGACTGAGCTTTAGAAACTTTATCATCAGTCACAGCAATATTACCATTTGTCTCTACGGGCTTGACAGTGTCCTGGGTTGAGAAAATATCTTCCTCGTCGCTATCTCCAAACAGATCATCAAATTTAACAGCTCTAGTTTTAATCTTATCCACCGAAGCGTCAATAACATTTTCTGTTTTCTGCTTTAAAGTTTCTGGGTCAGGAGTTGGGAAAGGAGTAGTCTCAGGAAAGGAGACTGCACTCTGAAGGTTGTCTGTATTTTGTGGGGGCTTGATCGGTTTAGAAGAGAACATGTCACCATCGTCTTCATCGCTGTCACCAAACAGGTCATCGAACTTTGCAGCTCGTGCCTGTAGTTTATTAGGGGGAGCTGGTTTCTCAGTATTATCTTTGATAGTCTGTGCTTTTTCTTTTGGAGAAGGGTCTTTGGGGATTGCTTCAACTTTATGAGATGTTTTATGTTCTACAGGCGCCTCAACTTTCTTGCTCACAGTTTTTGGGACCACTTTGTCTGGAGTCGAAAAGATATCCTCATCATTATCATCCTCATCACTATCACCGAAGAGATCATCAAATCTAGCTGCTCGAGCCTTTATCTTATCAACAGGAGCTTTAATGACTTTAGTCTCCCTCGTTTTACGGACGTTTTCCAGTGGAGCCTCTTCTATGGAAGGCTCACTAGCGTCTTCAACTGTGTCACTGTGAGATGTAGAATCCGGCTTGACGACCGAGTTAGTCGGTTTATCAGCGGTTTTCGGTTCTTGAGATGAGAAAATATCTTCACTCTCATCATCAGTGTCACCGAAAAGGTCATCAAACTTTCCAGCTTGAGCTTTTGTTTTTGCTGGAGATTTCTGTGCTTGATCCTTTGCGACTATATCTTCTTTCTTTTCAGAAACTGCAACATCCTTAACCACTTTCTTGGGAGACGAGGTAATGCCAAAAGACATGTCATCTTCATCATCGCTGTCACCAAACAGATCATCGAATTTTTCAGCCCGAGCCGTTGTTTTATTAACAGGTGGTTTTAGATTATTTTTCGAATCTTCGCTACTAGATTTATCAGGATTAGGAACAGTCTTCGCCTGCTTGGCTGAAGGCGGAGAGCTCTTATCAACTCCACTACTTTCATCATCGCTGGAACCAAACAACCGGTCAAAGCTATCTACTTTCTTAGCTTTATCTTTCTTCACACTAGCCTCTCCACTCTTACTGGCTGTGTTAGCAGAATCTTTCTCGACTTCAGCTACCTTCTTAGTCGGAGTCGGCAGAACTTTGATGGTTCCAAATAGACCTCCATCCGTGTCTTCGTCGTCGGACGAGTCGAACAAACCCTTTCCTCCACTCTTTTGTAAAGGTTTAGCCACAGAAGGTTGGGGCAGTACTTTTTTCTTATTATCTGGAACAGAAAGAATATCTTCATCACTCTCGTTAGAATCAAACAAATTGAAGTCAGCAACTTTTGACTTGCTTTGCTGAGGTTTGGACACAGCTTGTGTTTTCTTGGTTGTCTTAACCACCTCTTCCTCCTCTTCTTCTTCATCGCTGAAATCGAACAAGGAACTCGATTTGGCAGCGAAAGATTTAGAGGCAGGCTGCTTCTTTGCGGTAGAAACTGATGCTTTCTTTTCACTTTTAGAGGCAACGACGGAAGTTTCTTCTTTTTCTTCTTGTATGTTCTGAAAATAAATTGGCTCTGTTAATATTGTAACTATTATTATTGTATACCAATAACTTTTAAATTAAACTTGGAAATAATAAAGTTCCTCTTAGTTACGTCAACAAAAAAGTACCTTTGTAGCGAACAAGTCATCAGAATCACTATCATCAGAATCATTAAATAAAGAGCCGAGATTTTTAGCTTGCTTTACATTTGCAGTTCCAGCTGCAGGACGCCTGAAGTGAAAAGTATATTGCAGTGATTAAAGATACGATCTTATAAACTCGTGGCAAAAACCTCGCCGAACCTCCATGGCGGTGTGGGGTGGGTGGCTCGAACGGGAGGTGCATGGGTGTTTCTAACCTATGCAAAGGAAGGGACTAGCCATCTCTACAACAAGGAAAGGCTCTAATAGCCTCTACTAACCTTAGAACCGCAGCATAACCGCTTTTCCCACAGGCAAATAACACCTTCCGCAGGAAACTAACACGCTCACAGGCCCCCACATGACGTGTAACCCCAGGATTTGGTTTTGGATCAGACACTGAAAACAACGATAGAGGAGCGGTCTACACGCTCACAGGCTACCATGTCTCGTGTAACCCCAGGATTTGACACGTTCACAGGCTACCATGTCTCGTGTAACCTTAGGATTTAAACACGCTCACAGGCTACCACGTCTCGTGTAACCCTAGGACTCTAACACTTAACAGACTCTAACACGCTCACAGGCTTTCACGCCTCGTGTACCCCAGGATTGGTTTTGGATCGGACACTGAAAACAACGATAGAGGAGCGGTCTACACGCTCACAGGCTACCATGTCTCGTGTAACCCCAGGATTTGACACGTTCACAGGCTACCATGTCTCGTGTAACCCCAGTAATTGGTTTTGGATCGGACACTCAAAACAACGATAGAGGAGCGGTCTACACGCTCAAAGACTACCACGTCTCGTGTAACCCCAGGAATTAACACGCTCACAGGCTACCCGGTCTCGTGTAATCTTAGGATTTAACACGCTCACAGGCTACCACGTCTCGTATAACCCTAGGACTCTAACACTTAACAGACTCTAACACGCTCACAGGCTTCCACGTCTCGTGTACCCTAGGATTTGGTTTTGGATCGGACACTCAAAACAACGATAGAGGAGCGGACTGCACGCTCACAGGCTACCATGTCTCGTGTAACCCCAGGATTTTACACGTCCAAAGGCTACCACGCCTCGTGTACTTAGGATTTGGTTTTGGATCGGACACTCAAAACAACGATAGAGGAGCGGTCTACACGCTCACAGGCTACCATGTCTCGTGCGTAACCCTAGGATTTAACACGCTCACAGGCTACGACGTCTCGTGTAGCCCTAGGACTCTAACACTTAACAGACTCTAACACGCTCACAGGCTTCCACGTCTCGTGTACCCTAGGATTTGGTTTTGGATCGGACACTCAAAACAAAGATAGAGGAGTGGTCTACAATGACGTTACAGGAACATTGCATACTCCTACGAGTTGCATGTAGCAGGCCATGACCGTCATCGTTAACCCGTAAGGGGTTGCACCAGGGGCGGTGGTAACAGAACTTCAAGACTCTCGGAGTCTGTTGTCGATATCTATGTATAATATAATTATGGTATATAACTTGGGAGTCTCTCTCTCTAGCAGCAGGAGTTGGAGAATGGGGACGCGTTGTGAAAGCCACCGCAAGGAAGGCTTACAGTCGACGCCGACCAATCAAAAGATAAACTCGTGGCCTATGAAAACTTGCAGAATAAGGTGTCAATTACATTGTCCACTCTCACGTACCTTGCTTCAGCGACATTCTCCTCAGAAGGAGCTTCAGCTTCATCCTGATCAGAATCCTCATCTTCCAAAACTTTAATAGCTCCTCCTTCGAATACAGTCCGTCCTCCGAACATTGAAATGGCTCCTTTTGGAACTCCCTTAGGTGTTTTATTAGATCTGGTAGACAGAACTGAAGGACTTCTCTCTTCTCTTGTTGCTGGTCCGGGAGTTACTTCCGGGATGGGACTGGGTTTAGCGACAGGAAGAGGGCTCTTATCCTCCTCCGAGTCTTCATCGTCAGTACTATCGAAGATAGAATCTAGGGAAACAATTATCATTACCAATGATTTTAATTTAAACAGAAATTAAAATACTTCCAATTTCAGAGATTTCATGAAATGTGACGACATGCTGTTAGATAAGGATTACCGAAGACTTTAGCCCGAGTGGGTTTAGTTTCAGGGAACATTTCCTCATCAGAGGATTCCTCGGTAGCAACATTCCGTGTCGGACCCTTTCGTGGCAATCCGTCAGCAGTGGGCACGCGAGCGGGTTCTTCTCCTTCTGATTCTTCTTCTGACATTTCGTCTGAACCAAGATCCAGATTATCGGTCTGAAAGAGTAAGGAGTTGAGCTACATATCATATAATCCTAAGCGCATGGATAAAATCTGCTAGAATCACTTGGATCTGGAAACTGTCATAGCTTATAATGTGCAAGTGTTTTAAACGAACTTTGATCACTGTTTCTCCTTCATCTTCATCCTCTTCTTCCTCCTCCTCCTCTTCCTCTTCTTCATCTTCAGATTTGTTCGATTCCTCATCAGACTGGTAGAGTAGCGTTATTCCAACAGACTCATCGGTACAATATTCTGAGGATCCTATCAGATAGGGCAGTGTCCGGTGCAAGTAGGGATCGTTTGGTTCGATCACTATTTCTCCTTCTTCTTCAACCTCTTCCACTGAAATTTCAAGAGTTACTAGAAAGCCCGGACTTAGGTTCTGCATAACGTGAACAGTAAACATTGATGAGTTCTGTTTTTGTGTTTATATAATCCCATAAACAATAAACATCTGATAAAGAAGAATTAATGTTTGTTCATGTGATATGACCTAAATTCCAAAGATCTATCTACATTCACGCGCGTGTTGCGCGTCTGTACACTGATTTTGTTCATTGCGGCGGACATGTTTAGTATGTCCAACATTCTAATTCATTGCCACAAACTGTCACAAAACATGCTAGCTACTTAAACTCTGCAGCTTAAAGCTTTTCAAATATATTTTGATCCCGTAATCCTTTGGCATGTATGATTGACATAAAACACGCATAGTAATAACATGACTTCAAATGTGGCAAAATATTTTCGGATAGCAAACCGGTGTCATCAGGCGAGTTGGTCGAGTAACCATGTACAATGTATGCTGCATCCAGTACAGTAAGACCGTACTCCACACTGGTTTTAATTCTAGCTCCTATCACATCTGATGTGTCTTCCTGTGAAAAACAAGAGTTGTAACAAGAATACAGTGGTTGCAACTTGCAGCCAGGGTTTCCTCTTATTGTTCACTTAAGGGAGCGTGTGTAAAACTTTTTGATAGGTATTGTAAACTTTTTTCGTCGGGATATTTCACAATCATGAGTCAAAATAAGATTCACGGTAACGGTTACCATGGTCACCGTAACCATGGTTACAGTTGAACTCACCGCTACGACATCTGGAAGTATGTCGGATCCTCCTTCATTTGTTTCGTCATCCTCGTAAACTCTCTGAGAATAAGTCATCGATTACTGTATCAACTTAAAGTTGCAGTGAAAACTTAATAAAGCGATCATGACAACAAAACTATATTCAGTAAATACTTGGAATGGATTTATCTCCGGAGTATTTACCCATCACGTGATCAACAAGGATGGTCGTATTGTTAGTTTCTAAATTTATGTAGAGTACTGCTTGCTATCAGTGGCGTAACGTTACCATTCCCCACTCCCTGTGATGACCCCTGGGCGCCCTTTGTTACGCCACTGCTTGCTATTCTTTAACACATAATGTTACGATGCAAAAACTAAATTTACGTTTGTAAACTTACCGACTCAATGAACTGAGCGTTGGAAAGCATGTTGAACTCATTGAAAGTGTTGTTTACTTTTGTAGAAACCTCCTGCAAAATAACTGTAAAATGTCAGTGAACTGTAAAATATTCTAAAAACCATCCCAAACTTTCGTAGTTGTACACTGTACAGAAACTATTATCCATACCACTATTATACCTCTGAGAAAGTAATTAGCTCCTCAAGAGCCCGGCTACTAGTGTTGAGGTTAGACATGAGATTATCAGAGAAGGTGTGTAGCAGGTGAAGCATGTTGACATCAGAGGAGAGAGTCCAGCTGTTACCATCACCCTCAATATCACCTATCTTCCAGACTGAGCTATCCACTTCATTAACAGTCATCTCCTCCTATCAGTCGTGAACAAGGTTTTAATTAATTTTATTGTTATCTGCACGATCTGATCATCTTAGATATTATTTACATAATTTGATTAGTAGATTTATACGTTACATTACTGAGATAATTTTAAAATGTCGAGGGGTGATTAATTGATCATAGTCATTTTCGACATGTTTATGGACTTCTTAGATTTAAAATGGAAAAACTGTCAAATACTTCTAAGTTTTAGAATAAATGATGAACACAAAGTTATCTGGTGTTGCCCTATCTCCCACTTCCAACTTATTTTAGCTCACGGCTCGTCAAATTACATTCACAGTTTATCTTGACTTCTCATATTACAACAATATAATAACCCCAAGTAAGAATAACTAGCGTTACTTCGGCAGGCTCAAATCTTAAAATAAGACAATATACTGAATATTAGCTTCAAACAATATAAAAGAATCGTTCTTCCCTAAAAACGGTTTTCATAATTAAGATAATAATAATAATTGTAAATTGAATTTCTCAACAATATTCAAAATATCAAAATAAACAATATTATTGAACCGTTCAAAAAACATGTTTTCCCAAAATATTTCATCCCTAAAATAATAAACATCACCCTCTCGCATCGCATGCAGGATAATTTATTTAAAAAAGCAATAATATTTGATAACATCCATCAAGAATTAGGTACACATTTCAATTTCAAAATTGATAAATAACTTAAAAGGGTCACTGACTATAATAAAGTAACTACATTCTGTTACTCTTCAGATGGTAAAATGTACACAAAATTATACCTACAAGCAGCAACTGCAGACACCACCGTTATGTGCTTTGATGCAACAAATCTTTCACTGATAAGGGTCACTGTGAAAATACCGACTTAAGAGAACACTTTGAGGGCTTTGGTCAAAATTCTTTCAATGCCAGTAGTTTTCTCCATCCAATCGACTGGAATGCCATCAATACCATACATAGCACCAGACATTGCACCAGCAAACACACTCCTAGAGCAGTTACATCCTCCTGCTCGGATCGTTTTTCTGATACTCTCTGGGTAAGATTTAGAAGTAAGAACAGTGTGGATCGCACCTTGGAATGAACCTGGGTTGTAACATGGGCTCCCAAATACGTAGTTCACAGCGCGGGTGTGGTCCATTCCATTTTTGATGACCTCTTCAATATCACTGATACTGCGGTAGACCTCCGGGTGTTCTGATTCTATCTCAGATTTTATGTCAAGGATGTTGTATTCAGATCCAGATTCAATAAGATGACCCACTATTTTTGAAGCTACTACTCCATGTGTAACAGCTGTGGGCCAGGTTGAATAAGTTTTAATCACATCCAAGGTAATCTCGTCAAAAGCCTCAGTGCCATAATATTTACAAACAAAAGGTATGTTTGCACAGAAGCCATCAGTTTCTTTTATCTTTGAACCACCAAATGGCTTCGAGCCCATTCCATTTTTATAGTTGTCTAAGAATTCCACAATTGACCCATGGAACCATTTGCCTATGACTGGTCCATCTATTGCCCCTCGTCTTCGCTTTGCCATGTAGTCTTGCCTGGCCTCCATATCGTAGTTAGGATTACCAGGCCCAAAGTTCTTAACCAGAGCATCACAGATCATTTTGTAATTATAGGCAGAGCTTTTAAAATTAGTAAGAGCATCCAAACTTGATTCAGCTGTATCCCAGTAGCAGCTTGTTTCCCCAGTGGGAAGAGTGTAAAATGGTGACATGCTCTTTGGAAAAAACTCAGGAGAGTCCCAAGTGTTCTTGATGTAAGATTGGAGAGCGGTATTATCATATACCCAGTGGAGTGGCCTCGAAGCAGCATCACCAACTGCAGCACCAACGATGACAGCTATCTTACGCTGGGTGACTGTGTCAAGCTTCCTTACAGCTTCTAGCAAGGACGTAAGAGCCATGATACTGGAGAAGAAAATAATTACGGATATGGAAATTAAAATGAAGTAACACAAACCAGAGGTATTCCTTATACAAAAAGTGAAAAACGGTTTAAAATAAACTTGAAGTTTCTATTCATGCAAAAGAGATCATGATAAGTGTTCAAAACTGTTCAAACTACTTCCATTTTGTTCTATTCCCCATTCCTGGGGTATAAATTCCAGTTGTGGCCAATTAATGAGTTCACTGAGGATGGCACATGATACGATTGAGATACCCAAAGTTTAGATAAACGGAAAATCATCAAAATATAAAAAGAGATTTTGGAAGATTTTTGAAGAGAAGCTTTTCTGCTGTCCCTTTGACCAAAATTTCGCGGCCTTGACTGAATTTTTGACCAGTAACCAATCAGTGAGGTTGGTTAGAGTGACACAAGTCACCATCAAGGTACTGGAAGCAGTACATCCGGAGAAAACTTTGATGCAATGAAAATTTATGTCCTACCAGTAGGACATTTTCAAATTTTAGCTTTTCATGACCCAAATTTCACTGTTTTCACCGATTTTTTTTTGAATGACCATCTTATAAGGTCACTGAGGATAGCACAAGATACGATTGAGGTACTCAAAGTTCTATTCCCACAGAAAGCTTAACAAAACGGAAAATCATCAGAATATAAAAAGAGATTTTTTGAAGAGGAGCTTTTTTGCCGTCCCCTTGACCAACATTTCGCGGTTTTGACTGAATTTTTGACCAGTGACCAATCAGTGAGGTCAGTATTATAGTGCACAAGTCGCCATCAAGGTACTGGAAGCAGTATACCCAGTGGCGTAACGTTGCCTGTTGACGCCCCCACCCCCCCCCCCCCCCCCCCCCCCCCCTGCCGAAGATGCACCCCCTGTTGGCGCCCCTTCCCCTTTTGGTTCCCCTCCCTAAAATTAAACAAATTAGGTGATCTTGAAGGATACGCCGGTAAAATAGGCAGTTTTGCTCTAGTACCTCAGTTAAGTTTTTCAAAATTGTCCCACATTCAAACGACGATTTTGCCCGCGGGGCCCTTCGTTACGCCACAGCCGCGACCCAAATATAACTGTTTTTACTAAAGTTTTCTTGAATGACCATCTTACAAGGTCACTGAGGATGGCACTAGATACGATTGAGGTACTTTTCTTCTAGATAAACGGACAATCATCAGAATATAAATAGACATTTTTGAAGATTTTTGAAAAGAAGCTTTTTTGCCGTCCTTTTAATATAACCGAAACTTTACGGTTTTTTTATTCACGATGTCAATCCTTCGCAGCTCGGTGAGGCACAGTATGGTGCATCTCGCCGATCTACCGAAGGCAGAGGTGGTTGCAAGAAGAATTATTTGATGCGCGGCGCGACTTAGTAAGTAGTGCATCGCGCTACAACGGTTTTTGCTGATTTTTGACGAGTGACCAATCAGTTAGGTCGATGAGAGTGACACAAGTCGCCATCAAGGTACTAGTTGTATCACGTGGTGACCCCCACGGTGTCTTCGACGATACAGGGGGATCGGGAGCCGCGCACTTCGTGCGCGGTGGGTCATACAACGTATGACAACTATTTTGTATTTACCAGGTTCAAATTTCAACTTTCCGCAACCCAAATTGCAAATTTCACTTGACTGAATTTTTCTTGAATGACCAATTTAGAAAATCATTTAGGATGGCACAATTGAGGTATTTAATTTTTTCCCAAAGAAAGCTTTAAATAAACAGAAAATCATCAAAATATAATTTAATGAGATTTTGGAAGATTTTTGAAAAAAAGTTTTTTTGCCGTCCCCTTGACTTTGGTAAGGATTAACATCTCAACCTTGACCAAAATTTCGCGGTTTTGACTGCAAATTTTTGACCAGTGACCGATTTGTACCACGTCGTGACCCCCATCGTCGTTTCACTATAAAGTTTTTGATTCACGATGTCAATCCTTCGCATCTCGCCAATCTGCATACGTGTGGTTGCGAGAAGAATTATTTGTTATTTGATGCGCGGCGCGACCCAGTAGTGCATCGCGCTACAAATAGAGTTTCTACAATACAGGGGGAGCCGCGCACTCGTGCGCCACGGGTCATACAACGTATGACAACAACCGATTAGTAAGATTGTTGAGAGTGACACAAGTTGCAATCAAAATACTGGAAGCAGTATACCCGGAAAAAAAACTTTAGCTTTAATGCAATACAAATTTTGAAAAAGCTTAATGACAAATAATGGGTGGTCATGGTATGGTACTCGTTAAATATTTTTTCTTGCGGTCGCTGGTCAAAAAAGTTGATGATACTGTTGCAGCGCGCAAAACCTAACAAAAGCAAAAGTAAGTAAATAAAATAAGTTATCAGTTATATTAAGACGCAATGAAACTATCAGACCACAATGTATGGGGATCGGACTTGCCACCCCATGGCAACATTAAATACATCAATTATATAACTCTGTTACATCGTTTCCTCAAATTAGTTGTTATATAGTATATATAGTAGTGTTGATAGTATAAAAAAGGATCCAAAATATAAGGCTCATCACACTCAATATATTTCATATATTTTGATCGGCCATTGTTTTGTATTGTGGGTTTACAAGTTTTTACAAGTTTTCAAGTCATCTCATATTGTTTGAAAATTGACATTTAGCCTCGTCCCTCGACTATCAATCTACATTGTAAAAATTTGGAAAATGAATTAGAATGAATTTTCAATTTTCAATTTTTCAAATAACTGGTAAAATAACATGTTTGTCAAATTCTATATCTTTCCACTTCCAGTAACTGTACAAATGATTTTAGATAACGTTCACCATACTCATATTGCGTACGATCTTTACTCTAATTCCAGTTAGGCCTGTTACATTCAACCCCTTTAATCCACCCATTCCCAAAGTATCACGTAAATTGATGATTTTATCTTCTACATTATATATAAGTAGAAAGCCTGTGGTAACAGGTAAGGGAGGAAGCTAGGGCAGTATCCAGATAGCCCGACCCCTGTTCGCGAACAGGTGTTCCTGAATAGTTGATTGGTTACCAGATCATATGACTGCATGTCAATCATGAAATGTTATGAAATTGAATGGTATGTACGGTATCTTGGATGCAATTCGTTACGACTAGCAAAATTTGCCATTAATTGTAGTGTAGTATATTGCTCAATGAAATAAATGATTACGATTTAAATGTGGTATGTAAGTCGTTTGTTTTTGGTGGAGTATTATCAGTTGCCATCATCAACAACAACAACAACAACAATTTTTATCGTCAGTTACTGTTCTGCAGTAATCTCTTTCAATCAATTTTTATTGTATATTGGAGTATTCAGATTGTTTGTATATTTGGAGTCTATAGAATTTCTATAGAATTTTTATCTTTTTATAGAATTTTTAATATTTTAGGGAATTTCATTTTTATTATCCTGATTTTTACATTTGATAGGCTGATGAGTTTCATACTGTGATTTCTTGCAGTTTTTATACTGGGGTGGGAGATAAGTGCAAGTATTATGGAATACTCGTGTATCTGTACACATATGGTACACACTTAAGCACTTCACTCCAAGGGTAGTCTAAATATTGCATATTTCTTGCAGTCATCATCCTTTCCTCAAGTCCTCTGTTAGAAAACCTGCTAAGCCTGCTTGTTAGGTGCATCTGCCTTATTTAGTCACGATTTTATTTACAGTTTTAAAGTCTGTTTTCTGAACAGTTTCAGGCAAAGATGCACACTCTCGTTAACTTAAGTATCATTTACAGCTGAGCATAAGGGTTAAATTTAAATTATTTAACCTTTTGGTGCTGTATAAAAATAACATTAATTCATTATTATATTATTATTATTCCAATTCCTGACATGGTAGTGATGGTACTCTTCTGTCCACTAAACGAAATTAATGGACCCACGACCATAGTTGTTGTTCAAGAAGAAGTTGATGATAGAAATGATTGATGCAGTCTGATAATAGTTATTCTTTATATATATTGCATGATGTGAACTGATCTCGTAAGGTTGCTTAATCGTTTAATAAGCCTTGACACCGCTGATTGAAATTTTCGTGCCATAATGTGAACCAACCGTGCCTGCGATGATGTGAACCCTGCTTGATTCAGTGTAGTTATTATGCAGTCATATGATCTGGTAACCATCATGTCATAAGTTGTTCACGAACAGGTGTTCGCAAACAACTGTTCACAAACACCTGTTCGCAAACAACTATTCGCAAACAGGGGTTGGGCTATCTGGATACTGCCGTAGCTAGTAGTATTCTTTGAAATAAAGTCTTACTCACACACAAAAATATCCATCCCAACCGAAGATACAGCCGATTCAAATGTAAAACACTTTAAATACAATGTAATTATCACAAAACCGATAAAAACAACGTTAAACAACCATTGCATGTGCAAGTGTCCATTCAACAACCTTCTGGCATGGGGGGGGGGGGGGGGGGGGTCTTCTATACTTTTTTACACCATACATATAAAAAGGCAAAAGTGTTGTGTAAAAAAGTGTAGTGTAAAATAGCCTAAAATAGTCTAAAAAAGCCTTAAAAAGTGTAAAAAAAGCGATATTTTTTCCTCACCAAAGGTATGTTTTACCTTTGAAAATGTACTATGTGAAGACTGATTGGAAAATAAAAGGATAAAAGAAGATTTTTAGAAAATAATTTTGTTAAGTGTAATTAAAAGACATGTAAAAAGTGTAAAAAAGTGTAAAATAGTGTAAAAAAGTGTACCTTTTTTACCTCACTTTTTACTACACCATACACCAAAAAAGGCAAAAGTGCAGTGTAAAATAGTGTAAAAAAGTGTAGTTAACCCCCTCCCACCTTCTGCTTTTTACCTAATTTGCACATGGGCGGTCGTACATACAGACAGACAAAAAGATTCTTTCGAATTATAATTACTAGCAGGAACCCATATAACCCTAAAATGGTGTCAAGACTCAAGAGACTAAAATAATTATTACCTATTTAATTCACGTAATAATCACACAACCGATCAAAATGTCTTTACAACAATCATTGCAGATGCATGTGCGCTTTCCATCCTTGTTGCTATGCAACCTTTTGCTTTTCATCTAATTTGCACATGGGCTGTCCTATGTATACAGACATAATCTTTCCAATTATAATATAGATGGAAGCAGTTGCTGAATTTGATTTTGACGGGAGAGCTGACGACGAAATTTCATTTCAGATCGGAACTTTGCTTTTGGTAAGTGGTTTTTATTATTCTAACTTCGATTTAAAGTGCTTTGGTTAAATCATTCTAACTTTGGTTCAAAGTGATGTGGTTTAAAGTACTGAAACTGTACCTTTAACTGATAACTATTAACACAGATTTATAATGTAACTAATTGTAATAATAGTAACATTGTGCTCCCCTAGATAACTGACACGGCTCATGATGAGAACTGGTTTAAAGCAACACTGCACGGACAAGAAGGATACATCCCTAAAAACTATGTCAAGTTTACTTTGCCATGGTTAGCAACAGAATGTTTTGTATTTGCCTGATATTTACTTATTGGTTTATTGTTTTGCTCAGTTGGTTTATTGATTGTGTTGATGCAATGTGTTGTGTCACATTTTTGGTACGCCTACACCCTACATGCAGATTGCAGAAATGTACCAGATATGGAATATTTTAATCTTCATTAATAAATCATGCTTACTTTCATTGCCACTAATGCTCACAGTCCACGAAATCTTCACAATCTTATCATGTCTTGTTTCAGCTGGTTTTGGAGGCATGTAAGTCGAGGGGAAGCAGAGAAACTATTAACAGGCAAGGGAACACAAGCTGGAGCCTTCTGTGTCAGGCGGAGCGAGAGTGTGCAAGGTTTGGAAAATAACTTTTTTATTCAATCTTTCATTTATACATTCTGACACTTTTTTGAAATTTATCACATCCGCTAGGCTAAATGTATGTAGAATGCGGATTATTATTTCGTTCAAGGTCAAGTAGAATCACAAGATAAAGACCAGACCCTGAAATTAATTAGCCTCTGAAACCGGATACCAATCTGAGGAATGCCAGACAAGATAATATTATAACTTAGCTGCCAATTGAGGATAAATTGCTGAATCTCATCAATCCAAGAGAGCATAGTAAGTCATTGACACTGGCCGGGGTGAACACCTACAATAACCGCCTAGTGTGTAAACAGTGTATTACACATGCACTGTCTACCAATAAATCAACACCTTTCACTTGTCTTGTATCTGGCCATATAATGTCACGTGTGCAGTGTCACGTGTACACTGTACTACCACATTATATCATATTATATCATTATACCACATTATATTCACTGTTTTACTTTACACAGACTGTATGTGTCCGGTATCATAGTGATTGTAGCTGAGTAGGTACAGTAGGGAGCACAATGTATAGCAACTGTAGTGATTGTAGCTGAGTAGGTACAGTAGGGAGCACAATGTATAGAAACTGTAGTGATTGTAGCTGAGTAGGTACAGTAGGGAGCACAATGTATAGAAACTGTAGTGATTGTAGCTGAGTAGGTACAGTGTATAGCAACTGGGGATGGTCTTTCATTTAACTGCTGGAATGATTTCTATTTTGGCCGTAGAAAAAAATTTGAAAGTGTTGAAATAATTTTCGCCATTTAGATGAGTAAGTACTTGAAAATGTAAATTTTATCATTTTTACGTTTTATTATTTTCGCCATCAAGCCCACGTATAACTTAGTGCTTTAGTGGGTGGAGAAATTGATAAAAATTATAATTTACACTGTGCAGACTGACTACTCATAGAAAGTTGAAAAAGTTGAGTTCTTTTTAACTTCTATCTATCAATATTTATTAAGATTACGCGTTAATATAAATAATTCTGTTCATAAGTTGACATGTTAATACATTGTTAGAGGACCGGGTTTTATTTTGTAAATAATCTTGTAAATCACGAGACAAATTTATTAAAATTTCGAATGAAGTCTTGCATGTTTGAATTAAAAAACAAAAATCAACGATCGGCAGATCAATTGATCAAATCTGGTTTTATTAGTTGTACTGTATACCTACAGTCTACACAGGTACACCTGTAACCCGTCTACTTATGAAATGAGAGTACTGCAAACGGTACCTACTATACGATGCGTACCAAGTTTATTGTAACTACATGTACGTATCAATAAGGCATTTGGTGATACTAAAGTTCTGAGATTTCATCACTTTCTTTGTTTGAACTTTGAAGTACAGTGGAGTATTACAGACTCCACTGTAACCATGGTTATCGTGATCTAATCTAGCAATTATCTACCAACCGTATTACAAATTATAAATACTGCCTGTTTTTGATAAAAAGGCTCAGTCAACTTCGATTATGTCATAATGTTTTTATTTTTAGTAAGAGGTGATTTTATCTCTGAAATATAGCTTTATAAACGATCACGTGGAAATACAGAATATACATTATATAATATATAATATTACACACCGAACTTGAAAGTTTAAAGATGGGTGATCAGATTAGAATTGTATTCCGTGCTTTGTAATGTGCATCATAGTAGCTACAGCCAATAGTACTACAAGACAACTATTAAAGAAATCAGCAAGAAGTCATTTTATCAGAATTGAAATTGCTCGAGAAAATGTTTTTAGTGACAGTGACTAGAAATAAATTGAACATAATCATTTTGTTATCAGTTTACTCGACATTACAATAATTTAATAATTTCGAGTAAACTGATAACTCCTAAGCTAACTTATTATATTATATAATAAGTTAGGACTTAGGAGTTACACAGTGCTCCTTTATCAAATAAATAAGTTAGGAGTTATATATATGAGGTGGTATTGTTAGGAGACAAAGAAGCAGCATAAAATAGTCTGATCTGATATTGAGTAGGCGCTATTCCTGTTTACATGTTCAGTAAAATATGTTCTTCCGTATTGTACACATGTTACTCTTAGAGAGCAAGTCTGTTCTCACTCGTATCCTGTTTATAGTTGCTCAAGGTAGGATTTCCAGTCTTGAAATGAAGTACGATAATTACACAAAATATGGCATTCATGACAAAGCTGAAAGATATGTTCTCTCTGGATACATGTTCCTAATTTTCCTATCGTCCCTGATAGGAGACACCCTCATTCTCATCGGCTCTATGAGGTATAACGCTATAAAGCTTCACAAGATCATGGTGGTATTCATCCAGTACATTGCTGTCTCTGATTTGGTTTGCTCCATTTTCAGAGTCCTGCCTGGTGCAGTTTCACTTGTAGCTAATGATTGGATCTTTGGTGACTTTCTCTGTTCTGCAGCATTCATTGTGATGCTCATCTTTGCAGGAACAGGGGTTCTTCTTGTGAGTGCACTTACATTTGCCAAGTTTATGATTGTGAAATATCCATTTAGAGCCGTCAATTTCTCAAAGAAACGTGGTCATCTGGCAACACTGGGGATGTTTGCATTCTGGTGCTGCTTTGGAGTGATTTGTATTGTTGATGAAAAAGGTATTTACTTCAGCTACATGAGCTACAATTGCGATTTATGTCACTCCCTTGGCCTTAATTCTGAAGTTTATTCTGTCGCTAGAGTAGCTGCTGGAGCAATAGCTCTCATTTCTACAACAATAACCATCGTTAACAGTGCAATGCTGCTATATCTTGCAAAGAAAGTTGCTGATAGACGAACAGGGGGACTCCAGTGGCAGGGGGTCAGAACGGTGCTTCTCACTGTTGCAGCCTATGCCATAGCAACTGTCCCGTTAGCAGTTCACCTAATAGAATTACCAGGAACCCAGCCACAGACTACTGCCAGTTTTCATTACGAATTCGAGAGATTTGCACAGTTCATAGTTTGTCTGAACATCTTTTCCAACTTCTACATCTACACAATCAGTCTGACCAGTTTTCGGGAATTCCTGAAGTCCAGGATCAGAGTGGTAGCTGTTTACATCGTGAGATGTATTGTTCCCAACGGAGATCAGCCTACAGCTCATCGGGGGACGGAGCGACAAAGACTTCTGCCTTGATCTGACTTTCTCTTATTTTGCGCACTCATTGTAGAAACTGCTCAGAACGTTTTGGACAATTAATTGAAATATAAACATTACAGTTAAAGACTTCTTTTTCTTTGTAACTGCATAATCTATTCATTATCTTAAATATCTGATTTCATTTGATTGAGTAGATTGCTATGTTAGTGTTACTAGAACTAACTAAATTTATGAGAATTAGTGTATGTTATAAACGCCTTTTTTATACCTGTTCTAGGTGGCTCCAAAGATCTACAATCGTCTGCCTGATACCATTTCATAGGCTCAATCACTTGAATCTTTTAAAGTTATGCTTAAAACTTTCCAGTTTAAACTGTACCTTCATGAACTTGAAAAACTTTATCGATCATTTATTTTGGTCATATTTGGTGTTAGATCTTTAAATATAAGTATCATTTTCTGTCATTAGAATTTTCAAGCACACGTTACAGTCCTTTTCTATTATTCAGGTACTTTTCTGGGATGTTTAGATTAAACACTGCTGAGTTTAGGTTTTATCTTAATAGTGGTGTTATTAAACTTCAATTTATTATTATTATTAGGTTGTTTTTTTTCGCTCGAATTAAAACAATATTTCTCATCGTTTGAGGTAAATGATCTATAACTTGTGTTGTTATTTCAGTTGATTGGCATAATGAAAGCCATTATAATTTTACCCTAACATATCGGCTAACCTTGCATATGGATATAACATAAGTGAATCAGTATTTGATTATTAATAAACATACCAATTACCAATATGTATAATCTTTTACGCTTATTAATCTCAATTGTTGTGTTTTATTACTCAAATCGAAAACACAGACACAGACACAGACACAGACACAGACACAGACACAGACACAGACACAGACACAGACACAGACACAGACACAGACACAGACACAGACACAGACACAGACACAAACACAAACACAAACACAAACACAAACACAAACACAAACACAAACACAAACACAAACACCGATGGATTGCTAATCAGTTCAAAAAGCGTATTTATCTTATCTCGTTAATGTTGAATTACAGTTTCACTGTGAGATTATTCGACATGACGATGTAATAATCCCGTTAATACACTCCACAGGCTTATTCAGAAAAATGAAAGATGTCTGAAAATTGTTACAAATATGGATAGAAATGCTTTGTTTTCAATTTGGACTCTCTGTAGAAATGTTAAATGCAATTTTTTTAAGTCGATGAAAACCTACATGTCTCTGACATTCTATAAGATCCCATTCGATTCTAAAATCGGACAACCATAATAAATTAGATTTGTAGATCGAAAAATGTAAGTTTAAAATGTTTTTAATATGTTCAGAGTCACCTAGCTCATTTCTTCATTTCTTAGGTCAAGATATGCTATTTTGTGTATCACGACTAATCAAGTGTATCATTTTCGATATTTATGACTTTATGAAAGATTTATCCCATTACAGCTGATATTCATTTGAGCATCTCAAATCTCAGAGCCATGAAACGCACTTAAACGAATTAGATTTGTAATAATATTTAAAAGTTATAAAAGGTCAATACAATGAACTCTTCTTCTTTGGAATGCATTTCTCTCAATTCCAAGGACATTCCCATCTGAACATGCACTCATATATGCTTCCAATGATGTCGAGAGTCATGGCCGCGAACTGTCCACCAGCGAACTTCAAGTTTAAGGAAGATTCAATGCTTCCCATGTTGATCTTCAGACCATCATCATCTTCCTCACAATGCAGTTCATCATCGCAATGATATGTACAGTCACAAATACCATTACATACGGATCTGAAAGGTATCAAATAGCCGCCGGTGTCGCATTCGTACTCACCCTCACCCTCACCCTCACCCTCACCCTCACCCTCACCCTCACCCTCACCCTCACCCTCACCCTCACCCTCACCCTCACCCTCACCCTCACCCTCACCCTCACCCTCACCCTCACCCTCACCCTCACCCTCACCCTCACCCTCACCATCACCCTCACCCTCACCATCACCCTCACCCTCACCCTCACCCTCACCCTCATCCTCACCCTCACCCTCACCCTCACCCTCACCCTCACCCTCACCCTCACCCTCACCCTCACCCTCACCTTCGCAATTCATTTCATCCTGGCAGGTATAAACACAGTCACAATCACCGTCACATATGTAGCTAGAAGGTATCTGATAGAAGTTTGGATAGCAGTACCAATCTCCTTCTCCTTCTTCGGCACCTTCTCCTTCTGCGGCACCTTCTCCTTCTGCGGCACCTTCTCCTTCTGCGGCACCTTCTCCTTCTGCTGCACCTTCTCCTTCTGCTGCACCTTCTCCTTCTGCAGCACCTTCTCCTTCTGCGGCACCTTCTCCTTCTGCGGCACCTTCTCCTTCTGCGGCACCTTCTCCTTCTGCTGCACCTTCTCCTTCTGCGGCACCTTCTCCTTCTGCTGCACCTTCTCCTTCTGCGGCACCTTCTCCTTCTGCGGCACCTTCTCCTTCTGCGGCACCTTCTCCTTCTGCGGCACCTTCTCCTTCTGCGGCACCTTCTCCTTCTGCGGCACCTTCTCCTTCTGCAGCACCAGCTCCTTCTGCAGCACCAGCTCCTTCTGCAGCACCAGCTCCTTCTGCAGCACCAGCATTTCCTCCATAAGCTTCTTCTGCCTCACCCTGCAATAACATTAATGTGCGTTAAATAACATTCAGGTGTTTACAGTCTGTCTGTTTAATACAAGGCATGTTTTGGTGACACTTTACAGATTAATTGAATTAATTAATTAATGGGTTAATTAACATGACAAAATATAATCGTCTTTACCTGTGCCAGCACAACTGCACCCAATACGATAAGTGTTAGTTGAAAAGCCCTCATGTTTAGCGTAATATTACTAGAAACGAAGCAGAAACTCAAAGTTTGATTAGATTCAAGGTTAGTTCTGATGGTTATTTATACTTCAGTAATTATTGTGCAAACTACTAATTAGTTTTTATTGTTTTGAGTTAATTGGTATCGCTCCCATGCACTTCAAGACTAATTCTATAAAGACTAATTCTGTTAGCCAATGGGGAATAGAAATGAATAGTTTTAAGAATAGATTATATTGTATAGACAACTAAGGTCTCACTTAATTCTAAAAAAGTTTGCCTAGTTTTTTCCTTTCCAGAATAGACGCATTTGACGAGTTTTTCAAAATATTTGCACTATATTTAAAAATCCTTTGTCCAATCACCCATATCACTAGTCCCACACTAGTAGTCACGTGTCCCACAGCATTGATCAAGGTCTGTTCAGCACAACATCGTCATGACACACGTGCTTTCTTCTCGTTAATTATTTACAGATAATATATAAGTCTGAGTTACCTGGTAGGTCTGAGTTGTAAAGAAACTCCAAAGTTCTTGTTCTGTTTTCCTGCCATTTTATTTCCTGGCTTTTTTGACGAGCTATTTTAAAACTTCTTTGTCCGATTAGTCGTATCAGTAGTCCCATTGAAACGCCCACTTCTTTGTTACCCTGCTTCCTTCTGCTCATCGCCACCAAAAAGCACGTGCTTTTCTGGTTATTGCACACAGAATACAGAGGGTTGCACTACGATCCAACAAGAACACAGATAGTTACAAAGTGTGTTGAACTTTGAATAACTGAATAAGATGGTTTTACAGGGTTTCTGAGTCGGATCATAAGAGACTTACATACCACCATACTTACATACCACCATACTTACATACCACCATACTTACATACCACCATACTTACATACCACCATACTTACATACCACTTACATACCACTTACATACCACTTACATACCACTATACTTACATTCCACCATACTTACATACCACCATACTTACATACCACCATGCTTACATACCACCATACTTACATACCACTTACATACCACTTAAATACCACCATACTTACATACCACCATACTTACATACCACCATACTTACATACCACCATACTTACATACCACTTACATACCACTTACATACCACTTACATACCACCATACTTACATACCACCATACTTACATACCACCATACTTACATACCACCATACTTACATACCACTTACATACCACTTACATACCACCATGCTTACATACCACCATGCTTACATACCACTTACATACCACTTACATACCACCATACTTACATACCACCATACTTACATACCACCATGCTTACATACCACCATGCTTACATACTAGGCGGTCCAACTATTCGATGATCCAGTAGAGGAATCTACTAATTCTCCAAAATTATTCTACCAGATTTTTTAATCAACAATCGATATGGCTCTGGAAAATGTCGACCACATTATAAACTGGTCAGTAATTTTACTTTGAATGGAATCAAAAATTCTTAGACGATGAGTTTTCAAATACGGAGTTATCTACAGTTCAAGTCGGACTTTGCAAAAAACTCAGTGTTGAGTATGTGAATCTCTACAGTTCATAATAATTTAAATGTTACTAATCTTAAAAGTGTAATATGTAAAGTTGTAACATTCCTCCGATGAAGGGACAATTATTTAATCATCTAGAATGTTCAATCACAATTGTTCATTGATGAAATGTTTGAATTAACCAGTAAACATCTCAGCGCAAAATTTTGTAAAGCTTGTAAAGTTTCTGCCCTTTGCTAAAAAGGAAGGGCCGTTCCTTCGTAACCACAAACACAACCGTGGTAGCTGCTCACCTAGTAACCACATTCCACAGCCGTGGTAGCTGCTCACCTAGTAACCACATTCCACAGCCGTGGTAACTGCTCACCTAGTAACCAAGGTTACCTCTACAAACGTTACCGGAAATCTTTAAACCCCCCTAATCGTACACCACAAAAAGCGCACATTGTTTGTGTCTTACTGTAACAATTAGCCCTATATAATATCATGATTTGTAAATCTACTGCTTTTTGTATTAAAGTTAAATTCGTTTTATGTGCGTTATGTGTAGCCCCCAGCAATAAACGAGTAACCACAAGAAAAGTTATACACTAACCAACTCTTTAAGTGTACGGAATGAAAATGTTATGTAAATACATTGAAATTAGAAGTTACTTAGCAATCCCCAACATTTCCCCCGCCTCCTCCCTGTTAATTAGGCTTGGGAGAGTAATTTAATGAGTATTGCTAAGAAGTAACTACTTGATAGAAACCTGAATAAGTGTCGAATGAAGGAAGCATGGTGGTGTTGATCGATTATATTCAATATTTAAATCTGAGTTGTAGGATGAATAGTGAATTTAAAGAAGTGATCTCAGGATTGTTGTGATGTAAACAATAAATCACATTTATGATTTCAGGAGCATACTCTCTGTCAGTGAAAAGCTCCCGAGATATTGTACAACACTTCAAAATACTTCCGGACAAAGAGGGACTATATTACATCTGGTTAGTCACGTGGTATATGGTTATGTAACGTTGTGTGACGTCATATCACATGGTGTGACGTCATATCACGTGTTGTGACGTCATATCACGTGTCGTGACGTCATATCTATATCACGTGTTGTGACGTCATATCACGTGTTGTAACGTCATGTCACGTGGTGTGATGTCATATCACGTGTTGTGACGTCATATCAAGTGTTGTGACGTCATATCACGTGTTGTGACGTCATATCACGTGTTGTGACGTCATGTCACGTGTTGTGACGTCATGTCACGCTGTGTGACGTCATGTCACGTTGTGTGAAGTCATGTCACGTTGTGTGACGTCATGTCACGCTGTGTGACGTCATATCACGTTGTGTGAAGTCATGTCAAGTGTTGTGACGTCATGTCAAATACCTATTATAGGTGGCACCATTTGAGACTCCATCCAAGAAATATGAGCACATTAAGAAAATAAATATTCAAAATTTTTCTTCCTTCTACAATTCTTCCTTCTACCGTTACATAATTACATAATAATAATTATATTTTATGTTCCTTCCTGATACCACTTTACATACCTTCCTGACATCACCTCACAGACTAGAGGACGACCCTGCAATACTGTGTAATCCATTACCAATCTAATTATCAGGTTAAAGAAGTTTAAATCACTGGATGCTCTCGTTGATTACTACAAGGCACATTCCATAACGACCAAGTCCCCGCTTTTCCTTAAAGATCCACCTCACAGAGTGAGTTGTTCGAGCATTTTAAAGATTTTCTATTTAATGATGAAATGTTTTTAATTTTCGTTTACGGCGAAGCAATCTGTAATAAAATATTACTGATATTCCAGTAATGGAATGCTGATATAATAAATGCTGCTGTAAATTTACTCGGTACAAACGAGTGAAATAACCAAACTGGAGCAAACTGTAAAATAAGTCGCTTTGTTAATTTGCTTAACGGAAAGCGCGAAGCTGTAAAAGGTTGATACAAGTGCGCAAACATGTGTCTTGTAACGCGCAGCAAGACAGCGCGCGCGTTCGATATACCAATAATTTATTAAATTCCTATTTAAATATTAAATTACATGGTCGCATCTTGATCCGACTTCCTTTAATAAGCCTACCTCCGTATTTACACTTTTCTGGTCAGATGACGGGCTTAAAATTCCACTAAACAATGTATGTTCATTTGTCAGTTGTAAACGTAAAACTGACAACACACCGTATATGTCATATGTTAGAAACCGAATTTCCATAAAATCCCTGATCCCTATCGAATTCTCATAGCATTACATTTTACATTGGTCTAAGATTTATTATCGATACTGAAAAACTTTCAGATAAAACGGTGTAAAGTGTTATTTGACTTCAGTCCAGAGGAGGGGGGTGAACTGATGCTGAAGAAAGGTCAAGAGGTGCACATTCTTGAAGACAGTGATCCAAACTGGTGGAGGGGGAGTTCAAACGGGAAAACGGGAATATTTCCCGCCAACTATGTTACCACTGTTGAATGAACTTTCCTATTAAACATATTGAATAAGATAACAAATTTAACAGACTGAAAATCACAGAGTTGTTTATACTGAACGGACTCACAGCCAGTTGACACAGCCATTATAAATGTACTTGTCTTAACTTAACAAAATTAACGATTGTATAGTACTCAAGAAAGGGTTGCAAGTGAATTGACGTCGTTTCATGCTCATTGTACCTTTGTACGTATGTAAGATAAAAGAGTGATGCGTGTCTAAGATTTGTTAGTCTTCTGAAGGGAATTTGTAGGCAGCTTAAGCAGCATTTTTAATATTGGTAATATTTCAGATAAATTATTTGTATACGAGTGCACGTTTAAAGTATACGCGTCTTGTACCATTATTTCTACTTTTTACATATTTAAGAGCAAGAATTTCAATACTGTTATTTTATAACTTTTATACTGAGAATGTTGAAGTTTGCTCAAATCAACTGGTTTATTGCGGCTGTTCCTTATTAACTTGAAGTTGATGAGATTGGAGATTGAGCTCGATTATTCGTTACTGGTAATTCGATCTATTATAAGTATACTAATAAATTTTATACTATTATTATAACAATATGACATTGCTGTAAATACGTAACTGTTTTACAAGAGAAATATTTAAGTCACCAAAAGTTATTTAAACGATATTGACATATTTTTGTACCATACAAACATTACATCTTAAATAATTATTATTTCGTCGTATTTCTGTTGTTTATGATTGGTTGCCGGCCTTCTACAAGTTCACGTAATAATTACACACACAAAAAACATACAATATAGCTAAATGTTGGCTACGCTATGACTTTTAAAAAGAGAGGTACGTCAGTAGGTTGTTCCATCTCGCCTCAGTATATCTTCTTCCCATGAATAGACGAAAAATAAACTGAACAGAGACTGGCAGCACTACCAGTTATCCATGGTGCTTTGGCCTTTATTAAGATTCATATCAGCAGATCATCTGATAATATGATGAAACAAAGCTTCTATAGGTTTATGTTCTGAATTCTGAAAGACTAGCAAATAGTTCACAGACTAGAAACTCGCGACGCCTGGTCAGGTCATCTCCAATCTTGCTCAAACATGAAATCTTAAAGTTATTGTTAACGTAAACAAACAGAGGACAAAGCTGAAAAACAATGTTTCTTGTTCATTTATTAAAAGGAGGTAGCTGTTCATGTTTCTTGTTCATTTATTTAAAGTAGGTAGCTGTTCATGTTTCAGTAAATTTGTCGAAGAGGTGGTGTAGTATAAATCAGATTATACATTATACGAATGATAAAGTGAGTCATGTGCGAGATTAGACATATTCTGTTTTGAATTTAAAGGAGATTCTTCACAAAGTAAAACGTTCGAGTGTTCTTGTTCAAAGCAATTATATCAATATAGGAAGTATAACAAATTTTAGCAAAATTACATCATTCAAAGTCATCAAATCAACATATATCTTAACAATCTCAGATCTCTTCTTATTAAAAATTAAGCTAAGAAGATGCTATCAGTATCACGATGGTAGATGTAAACGCCAATAAAAAATCTAGCAGCATCATTTGAAAAGTAACGACACAAAAAATCACAATCTATATTATTCCATCTGTTTATCAATGAGTTGGTTGCACATTCTCAGTTTGATATTCTCAGCTACATTTGACAATCCCTTAAATCAGTCAACGAATTTCTCTTAATAAAACTGCCAGGCCACTGATCTCAGGATCGATTAACCGATAATCAATTAATACCAGTTTTAATATAAGTATGGCCATTCGAATTTCCACTCTATTCTTCACGATAAACTCCAAATATAGAGGACGATGATCTTTTCAAACATTTTTCACACAAGTACTCAATGTTCATGGCCACTAAAACATTCTAAACTGCCCACTGGCAGTCACTGAAATTCGTACGTTTTGGGCGAGTCTCAATGTTCGATTAAAGGGGGGACCCTATCATGACACACTTGTCACGACACAGATCTTAAAGTCTGTGTCAGTGGTCTACAGCCGACCATATTCTGAGGGGGAAGACAATGTTTGTAGGTTCTGAGTTTTGGACGGAGTGCCAGGGTGTTATGTGGACTCTGAAGAAGGTATATGGGTTAAAGTTGTATAATTTTAACATTATTCGCCATCGGGGTAACCATTCACCAAGCACGACTGACGACATGTTCTATAGTTTTGGTTAAAATTTACAGAAAGTAGTCATTTTAAAAACGGAAGGGAGGGAGTCGAAATAAAAAACCGTATTTTATATATTTTGTTACTTACTTTTTAATATGGGTGTACTTGTAATGGTCTATGACGATATCGAAGGTAGACTCTGACTCTATGTTCATGCTTGCAATCTGGTACTCTTTAATCTCTTCTGATGGGAGGAATTCCATACCCTGCGAGAATGATTTACAGCAATAGAACAAGTGGCTCATGGAAGAATCTGTATGAAAAACTGATAATTGATCACACCAATCAATGACACGTGACAACATGACCATATAAGGGCACCACGTGTTCAGTAAGAATCAACATGATACAGGAAGGAAAAGAGACAACATACCTTGTTTTTGCTCTTGCTGATAGCCTCAATAACAGTGAGACTAAGTGAGCTTGACTGAGGGTCAGGGGGCCGGTTGGTGAGGTCAGGTCGGGGTACGTTAGCAGCCACTATCGACCAGTAGGTACCTCCAGTTGGAAGTGGACTCGAACAACCGCCAGACTGCTGAGGGTGGTTTGTTGTTCAAATGGTGATATTATGAGGAATGTGATTAACTGGAAGTGAAATAGAAAGCGAAAAATAGAATAAAGATGGGTTAATTTAATGTTTTCTTCTCTTACCAGTTCCAACTTGAGGTGCAATTCTGGTGGTACAAACGAAAGGTCTGCTGAGGAAAGCTTCAAATCTTTTGTCTTGACAGATTTCCTTCGCTCTGAAACGATAACACCAATAATTTCTCTTATCTGCAATTCTAAATCCTCACATTATCACCAAAAATCTCGTTTAATTGAACAAAAAACCTCGTTATTGAACAAAAATCAATTTAAATTTAATTTCTATGAGTTTTCCTTACTTTTCTTCTGGGCGAGGATGGCAGGAAGATCATGAACAGAAGCAGGGAACCCTACCTCCAACCACTGCGTCATAGTCAGAGCAGTGTAACTCACTTCATTCTTCCACAACTCCACCCTATACACTGACAAATGGTAAGGGGTATGGGCGTGGAGCAGGTAACTGTTTATACTACTCCGCAGGATGAGAGCCGGGTCCTTGGTTGTCTTCTCAAATTCCTGGGAGTCCGGGCAGGGTTTGATGGAGGGCAGGATTCGGAGGACAGTGTGTACGGGGTAAAATAGACGCTGAGCGTACATGGGGTCCATGTGACAGAGGTAGTCTGAGAGATTGTACTCTGATTTTATGTAGATCTTGTACTGACTGATTTCTATGTTTTTGTGAGGCACCGTGTGTGTCCTTAGTGGAACATAATAAAACTCTAGGTCTAATTTCCCGCATTTTTTGGTTGACTGGGACAACATTTCGCTGTAGGACGTAGCCATGGCAGCAACAGTTCGATCACTCCCAACAAGTGCGATTTTAACCTTGTCGTGAGGTTTGCCACATCTGAGACACAGATTCTCCTGCTCCTGGTCGGAGTTGAAGGAGGTTTTGTTGGCCTGGACCCAGTTACAGACGAGCTGAGAGACGGTGAGGACCCGGTCGTCTCCCGTCCAGCTGGTGGGGCGTTTTGTGGAGGGGGTGGAGTATACGGAGCTGGAGGACTTGGAGCTGGAGAGAGAGGACCGGGAGTGGAACATGGAGAACTGCTGCTGCTGAAAGTGAGGTCGGTTAGTGTTTGTTTGAGAATGTAAATCACAATTTTTATGGAAGCGCTAGTCTACAAAAGCATTTAATGAAGAAGAAAATATTACAATTTTGAATATTCAACAAACTTTTCTCATGAGATCCTCAGCATCAATATCGGAGATGAGGCTAGGCGACAGGACAGGCGTCTCCTCCCTCTCAGACAGAGCATCCAGATCTAGAGAACTACCGAACCCTGTGTCCTGAAACAATGAGTCGTCCTGATTATCTCACTTCAAAGGAGTGTTTGCGGAGAGAAATGTAAGGTTTGAAATATTGGGAATTGGGGTATTTACCTCGCTCTCTGCGCTGTCTCTGTTGCTTTTGAACTTCATCAGGTTGGAGGATATGGTTTCTTCGTTTATGGTGTCTTCAAGGTCGTTTTCTGGTTCAAGAAATTCCTGAAAACCGTCCAACAAGTTACTGATCTGGACCGAGATGCTATCAGCTGATATCTCCTTATTATCCGATACTTGGCTCTGTAAATCTGTAGTTTCACTGGCGTTACTCTCGCTCCGACTGCACCGTCCGTTTAGGAACGCGTAGGATGAGCTCATACTCTGGACCTCGTAGGAGAGCATACTGCCTACAGAGTCACATGGGTTTAGGTAGGGTCTGTTACGTCTGGAGGTGTGGAGGACTTTGTCTCGTACACTGTGGGGGATGAGGTGTTAATGAGGGTGTTACTGGTGGTGTTACTGGAGGTGTTAATAAGGGCTACTGATAGAGTGCTAATGAAATAAACTCTCGCGCTAAAAAACACCAGGAAATAACGATGAGAGTAAAGTATTGCTCAAACCTGTAGATGATGTTCTCGAGGGCTCTACTAGCGTGTATAGGGATACTACTGTCGAATGCTAGGAACTGCATGTAGGTACAGGGAGCTTGGTACAGGTCTGAGGGTAAAAGGAGAGTCAGTTAACCTGGCCTAACAATAATAACAATCGAGTTAAAATTTACTCAGAATTTAATGTAGGATGCTTGGAGATTATTTTATATAAGTTTAGAGTAAGTTAAAACTTGGTCCCACCTTTAGTGACAGGCGCCTCACTGATCACATGGTGAAATACACTGAAAAGTGTCTCATCAAGAGTCTTCCTCGCTAATTCCACGTCTTCCTCTCTGGCAAACTGCTGCTGGATATCGTACACCAGACTCGATACAAGGTTTAGATCGTCGAAGTTTAGCCCCTGATAAAAATCATGATTGTAGTTAACTGCAGAACACTAGAAAGTATGTACAGTACTGAAAATGCATGCAATAAAAACCGCTTCAATTATAATTAACACGTTTTACATTTGCACAAGCCTACCTGCAGGGCCTGTTTGAGATAAGAGATCTTATTCTGACCGAGACCAGTGCAGCTGTGAACGAGAAAAGCGCGCAGAACCTGTTCCTGATTAACGGGGGCTGCTAACTGGATCTGTTCGTGGAACTGACACGAGTTATCCACGGAGGTGTCCAGGGTAAAATATACGTGCTCGTTCCTGGCGGAGAGGGGTCAAATTTAGTTTAATATTTTGTATTGTCCAAGAAACCCGAATATTCCACGCGGAGTTCTGTGTAACGTCTATGACATTTCCACGTGGAATGGTCGGTTTTCCTGGACATTGTTAATATACTTTGATAGATCCACGGTTTTTAAGTTTCTCGAGTGACAAATTTTGCCCTTAACTAAATTTACAAACGCTTCACATTAAGTTTAACAGTCCGGAAATTCCTTCGAGTTTTATATATTTTTCACAAGTGATAGGTTAAACTATTGATTTAATTTCCAACAATTTCACACTAAATAACAAGAGTTTAGTAAAAACAAGTCCCACTGTATTTCCTCACCTCTTTAGAGACAGATGATTGCTGGCCAGGAGATGTTCCCTGAAAGCAGTGCCAGGCACCCTCATCTCAACAAACAGCAAGTCTAGCAGGTGCAGAGCCATCTGACTGTGCGGAGCTGGCCACAACACGAACCCTGCAGATCAAATGTGACTTTTAGTTAGATTTACATCCTCTCTCTTGGAAAAGAGTACACGAAATGAACAACTATGGTAATGACCGAATAGATGATGAACCGATGTGGTATATATATAAGGCCTCCCATGGCCAGTCAGCCCAGCTCTCGTAAATCAATCATTTAGTTGGGTACATGTGTTTAGATTGCCGTCAAACATGATCAAAGTGAAACGTCAACTTTAGAGTCCCAGCACAAGGTAGTTGCTCACAAATACGACTCTATCTTCTTGTAGATAAAACACATAACTTACCTAGAACAGCGTTGTAAGCTGAGGAGAGGAGAGATTCTGGCACGTGAGGTACGAGGGCTAGTGCGTCAGTGAAAATACTGATTAAAGAAGAAACCACTGCTGGATCATCGACCTGAACAGAGATAGGATTAGTGGGCATTTACTTCAACTGCTGGCTTCATCGTTACATCATGTACGTGGATTTTATATTATATCGTCATATAATAATAATGAAGTCAACAAATGGGTGTTAATGTGCATGTGTTAGCTGCTACTTTTATGGTAGAAAACATGAAATATCCCTCAATAATATGCACGGACGTCGGACATCACATATTTCTGATAACAAAAAACCCCAAAAGTTAAAGAATGTCTGCCGGAAAGACGGGGTATAGATAAGAACTATCTACTTTACTACTAGAGTAAAGAGGAATAGCCCATTGAAATATGTAACCTGACTATCTTAGGTTTCACAGTCTACAGTACACACTGTATACCATGGTATAGCGTGCAGATCTAACACAAGGGTGCACGTGCTATTAGATTATTACGCAATAGAGTTGTACATCTCTATACTCATACTACACACCCTCATATCTACATACCTGCTAGATGTAATGCAGATATCATTTACTCAACTATGGGAACTGCCAGTATGGCAAGACGAAGGAGGATAAGCCGGGCTACACACCGTGAAAGATTTCCTACAAACATACCCACCCTGGTCCTGGTTGTACCCACCCTGGCCCTACTTGTACACACCCTGGTCTTACTTGTACGTACCCTGGCTAGTTGCTGTACTATGAAGATGAGTACTGTGATCCCGTCCTCCTGGGAGCTGGCTATTCTGTGACACAGATAGGGGTAGTGTAGTGACTCACACGCTGCAGGGAACCAGTGGTTACTATTCAGTAGTTAGATAGAGTATTAATCTACATCACCCGGGTCCGATAATAGAAAATAGGTTCAGATTTCAGCGAAAACCATTATATTTAAATTCCGGCGCATCGCAGAATCAAACAGGGAAATACTTATACTTTTTATAGCGGCGACAAGTTCACATTTTAATTATAGCAACGGTTCTAAACAGTTTGTTTTAACTAAATAGTCACTCCAAAAACACTGTCCGAACTTGATTCTATTTATAGAAAAGGAGTCGCCACGGCATAAACCGGTGTATATTTAGCCTTGACGACATAAAACCAGTCTACATTAACCTTAACTGTTACTATTTAAAGTGAGTTTGCTTTGACGGTGATTATTTACCTGCGTTGGTGTTGATGTTAAAGGGGGGTGGAGGTTTGCCCACGTTTCCATATTTACTGTTCCTACAGCACCATCCCACTAGATTCCTGACATCCAGGAACTTGTGGGTGTCTTTTAAACCGTTCACCGTGCTCATTGCACGCAACACCTGCAATTATTAATTGTCAATTAACTGATATTATAATGGATAAATGTGTGATTAATGGGTTGGTAAATAAAACTGGAGCACCATCCTTTTGCTGGCGAAACAATAAATTTGTAAATATAGCATCCGCGGCAAAATGGCTTCTTCTGGTCTTTGAAGTAGCGCCCTTTATTTAATGGCGCTATCTGTTGGCATTGAATAGATTTCTACAGAAATCTTGATGATTAAGGCAAACAGCAAATAATATTGATAATGATAAGACGTTAACATCAAGTTCACTCGTATGATAGATCCTTAATATTCACTGCACTACATAAGTACATAGTGCATATCACTCGAATATAGAGCATATCATTCAAACATAGTGCATATTTAAACATGTTTTAAGATTTTAATATTTCTTACATCCTGTTCAGTCTGATCACAGTAGTCGGGATGAGAAAAGGGGGCAGGAGCCAGCCCTCTCCTCGGGGGGAGGTAATGCACCATCTCTCACACTATCAGACGGTAATATTTAGATCTTACTAACTCTCTCGGAGGTTAAAGATAACTAAGAGGAATAGCAAACTAAAGGAACTGTTAAAAGATAACACTGCCATTAATTAGCTTACTTTTATCAAGCAGTGTGATATATGCAAATAAGGTAACGTTATCATAGTTCTGTCATAGAGCTGAAGATATAGAAATACACTGCCACACAGTTCACAGTACATACAGTACACACAATACACACAGTACATACAATACATACAGTACACACAGTACACACTGCCACACAGTTCACAGTACATACAGTACACACAATACACACAGTACATACAATACATACAGTACACACAATACACACAGTACACACTGCCACACAGTACACACAAATAATACCATAAGCAATGAATTGTGACGTTATTAGTGGAGTTACTATTATTATCTGGAAGGCAGCGAAGCTGAGTGAAGAAGTTGTAGGTGAAGTTAAATCAGGGTTACTAAGTAACCCAGTTACTAAGTAACCCAGTTACTTGTATTTTGTAAGATTTCACCGTGAGAGGGTGGAGTATGTGGGTGAGTTCATCATAGAACTTTGAGAGATATATCTAGGTACAAGAACTACAGTGTAGGCGCCATGATCCGTAAGCGATTTCTACAGAAGGATGACTGTCCAGAAGCTCCTCAATCTCTTAAACTTTCCCGGGTGGGTGCGGTGACTTGGAGGACGTTGTCCTGCGCGTGCCGCCGTGCGTTTTATGCGAACAGCGCCACAAGTTGTTAACTTTGAGGGTGGAAAACGTCCATAAAGTGGAGAAAAACATTTTTAAATTCAACTGTCAACCTTTTCCGCGGTATGATTTTAATGCAGTAGATCATGTCGTCAGGTATATACTTATAAAAAGAGAAAAACGTCCAATACAAACGACAATAATAACTATTGATTCTAGATGATCTAAAAACCCCGATCACAAACGAAGTCATACACATAACCGTTATAACTAATCATATTCGAACAATTTCCATCTGAATACACCCTTCACACTTCACTCCTCCACAAAATAGTCTGCTTCGTATCACTTTTTGTGGTTTCCTTTCTACTGTCCAATGCAGAGATAATTGACAGAAAGCTTTATAAATAGACAGAATAGTCTGCTGTTAGAACGCCTTCATGATCAGTAACCTCAGTCGAGTTTAACATCCACTAGATCTGGTCACTGCTGAGTGCTGGGGGAGGTGGGCCGTATTTGTTTTGACACATGACAGCAATTCTGGGTTTGATTGGTAGACGGTAGAAGCTGATTGGTTAATCAATACCACGTGTCAAATAGAATACACCTCACCGACAGTATCTACTAAACCTCTACTTGGTACTGCACTTAACTCTAGCCGTACAAGTAAATTGTAACAAGTGTAGCGATAAGGTGACAGCTAATAGCTATCCTTACATGATCAGTGACTGTAACCAAAAGCCATAAGTTATTCAATAACGATCGTACGGGTGTGATTCAATGTTATCCGGTACATGAGCCACAACCCCAACAGTAAGTACGGGTCCGTTAGCAGGAGACGCTATCCAGATTCCAGGGCGCAGGCCTACTCATCTGCATTTAGATTGGCCATCCATTTGCATTTAGATTGTAGTTCTAAAGAGCAGCTAACATATTGCTCATTGTCTGCAGAGCCCAGTGCAGAGCAGCAAATGTAACATTATAAAACTAGATATCACTCCTCACAGCACAACTGCACAAGAGCTGTGACGAGAAGGTAATAACAGAGAAGAAACCATTACAGGACGCCTAACAAGCAACACCCCGGACAGACACACCAATTACGATCCAATTAGTGGCTAATTATCTGCTCATTAAACCTGTTAGTTTAATCAATTAGCCCTTATAATAATTGTCACGTCAGTCTACGCAGGAGATTGTGGAGGTGGTTCAGATCATTACGAGGATCTGATGTAACCATGATAGCCGATATAACACGTGAAATTAAGAGTGTGATTTAACAGGCTAATCAATACTAATTTGTGTTGATCAATTAATCAACAGTTATTAGTGAATAATTTGACATAATTATTGGAGCTCTTGGAGATCTTCAATCGAGTGGACTTTGTTGGTAGGAATAGGATAGCTTAGGCAAACCATCTAAAAATCACAACACTTTTCAGGTTTTTCTGGGGACTGAGCAATTTTCCGCTTCATAATAAAGTAATATAAAGTAATAATGCCATATCCAAATCTAAACCGTGTTACAAGGTTACTTTCAAATCTTTGCAACTCGAAAAATAATCTACCTTGAAATTTACATGTGTCTTACTCTGCACTGGTCCCATATAAAATGTACAATAACAAAAAATAATTCATCAAATGCTAACTGGCGCTGAGGGGAGTGATCTTCAAAAGGGTACGGTCTATGGAAGTCTAGCAACTGTTGGTATTTAAAGAATTTGTCATATAATTGCTGATTGTTTATCCACTACCTGACGTACGTTTTGAGTGATTCCTCAAGTCTCCTCTGATATAAAATTATTCAACAAGGGCTTTGGGCAAGTAGAAACAATAATAGCGTTTGGAAATAAATCTACAGTTTCCAATGTTCAAAAGAGTCATTGAACTGAAATCCATGGATCACATCATTGGGTGATCTGATCTCTGATGGAGCCCGATAGTCTAGATGGTCGCTCACTGTGATCATCACTATTATACTCGGGTATAAGATCATTAACTGCGTGATTGCTTCACTAGTTCACTGTGGTGTCACACGATAAGGTAAATGCTAATCAGACTATATACTGGACAAGATACACAGGCTGTTATAATAGCTCTCTTAGACCACTAAATGTAATATTTAAGAAGCATTGAAAGATAAACCGGTTTGAAATATCTGGAGATAATAATTAGTATAGAGATTAATGTAAAAAGGTGATAAAATTGTAGTCAGAATGTCTCGGCTTTTTTGAATCGCTGATAACTGTGGGCTTGGACGGAAAGGAGGTTTCTTACAAATGTTGGATCATTACAAATCTATTCGAAACTCGAGAACTACAGAATCTGTGTGCGAGCAATAGAGTTCGTTGCAGATTGAGATGGAAGTTTTTAAAATAATTTCAGAATAAAATATTAATTACTGAATTGGGGTTAATGTTTAGATAAGAAACTGTGTGTATAATAGTCATTTCGAAACTTGTTAACTGTTTATCTAATCGTTAAGATAAGAGAGGAAATAAAATAGTAGCACTTCCTGGATTACCTTTCTTCAAATCTCTCTTTTTAAACAAAGACAACTGATACATTGAGTTACGTTACCGTGTGGTTACCAAAATTGTCTGCAGCACTATAAAAGTTATTATATTTATCATTGCAGTGCGAGAATAAGTGACTGATTAGATAACACTATGAACAGAGTCTCTAGCTTTTGAGACCTGATAATGTCTAATATCAATGATGCTCAGGCTATTCGTCCAAGAGAATACGAACTCTAACTTAGCAACAAATTTGCAAACCGATTTTCTTAAAATAACTCCACTCCGTAACATTTCAAAGTATGTCTAGCACATAATTGAATACAGGTTCAAATACGTATAGGTAATAACAAGCATCGTTAATAAAATAGACTGTGAGAACTTGAGCAGCTTACTTTTATCTTTGGTCCGCAGCGTCACAATTCGTTTAGCTATCTACAGGCTTCCTTTTCACAGTAACTTTCTCCGTTAGGATAGAAAATACCAACAAGTCTGAGACCAGTATTTCTAAAGTACAGAGCTGACAACACGACCCTCAAGTATAGACAAATAGCTCGATTGAGTTTACGCTTAAACTGTGTATACTACTGCATATAAAAGAGGTTGGCGGTCGAAAGCAGAAATGCTCACCTACCCCAAATCGTATGATCACGGAGTTTATTAATCAAACCGTCTTCTACAGAATCTACACTCGTGTAGTATGCTAAAAGCCCTTATGCATACATGTCACATAATGAGCAAGGTGGTATGAAACACGCACATTCACCTCACCAGGGGAAAGATGAAGAACAATGTGGCTCAAGAGACAAAAGAAAGTGCTAAAGTGTTCACGGTGGACCGTGGATTACATAGCGGGTTTTATAGCTCTGGTTTAATCGAGAAATAAAACTTTCCTTGTGTTTGATTTGGTTACGATAATATATCAGTGTAAAATGGAAATGACCCACAAAAAAGGTATTCTTTACTTTAAACATTACACTCTCTAGGATCAGGATCAATGTAGCACGAGATACTGAGGACAGTGATTTACGGTGGCTCTCACTGGTTAGGTGAATAAATTTAACTTTCCTTGTGTTTCATTAGATCTATAGATGTGTAAAATAGAAAGTAACCCACCAGAAAGGTATTAGCGATGGTGGACTCTGCCAGTGGCAGGACCCTTTTAATCTTCTCCATGAACCCAGGCTCGGGTCCCTCTTTCATCTTGTCTCCCTCCTTGTCTTTCATAATTCATACAAACACAATATCACAAAACATACAAAATATAACTCAGCACGAAGTGTGTGTGAGAGAGCGAGAGAGAAACCTAATCAGTATCAGTAGATAAGGGAGAGTGCAGGGAAAGAGCGAGGGAAAGTTCACGGGGTGTGTTGTTGCCATGGTCACGTGCTCGGAAATGTGAGTCACGTGGGCAGAAGCACGGACGAACAAGTGGACACCTGGCATGTTGAGCTGGGTGTTTGGTCAGGAGAGTAGGAACACCACTGTGGTAGGGACTCTGGTTCATGCTTACTTACATTACTTATATAGTACTTATACAGGGTTTATATAGTGCAGTGAAGCCTAAAATAGACGTATAGACAATAGAAGGGAGATGGAGTGTCTTGTAGCGGAAATCACCCGTGCGGGGATGATCTGCTATCAGGACACACCTTAATTTAGTGACATATTCATTATTCTACCGATCTTTTTCAATTCAAATATATTGGATATATCACTAGCATACACACGACCATACAGATACAGCAATAGCAGCAAATCTGGGGAAACTTTGAAATACACCACTTTGAAGCATTTGACCACCCCTTAAAAATCACAAATTATGAATTCTAGTAATCTGAATATTTACATAGGTCCAAAAATGTCATAGCTTCGTGATAGTGCAACGAAATAAATCCCAGAACATTTTGGTGCTGAGTTAGGTGGTTAAGTAGTCGAAATATGACTGATTTGTTAGTGGACATTTTTTTGTACTTCTAACACTCAAACCCTTACTACACTGAAGATATGAGTGTTACAGTTAAAATTTATGGTCATTATTGAACAGAAACGGTTCATCGACACATAGTTGAAGAAAGAAATTAAAAAGGTTAATAAATGTGGTCTGTGAAGTGGTTTATATGTGTTTATGTTACAGTGTATGCGTGCGCGCGCGCGCGCGTACTTAACCATCTGTAGGCCAACATTTTTAGTTTATGCTTAATTTCTTTATATATTATGTCACCACTAGAGTGCCCAATACTTTTAGTGAAGGTTTAATGTAAAATGGTTAACCACCAACTGTGGTATATCAAAAAACCCCAAAAGTGTATGCGTGCGCGCGCGCGCGTACTTAACCACCTGGAATGGCACAGCATTGAGATATCACCATAATTCCAAAAGCAGAGTACACCATACAGGTGCCCAAAACTTTTGGCTATGGTCCCAATACCATAAAACCTTAGATGTGGCCATAATGTGGTTAAAACATGTTGATTTTGGACCTTCGGTCAACAGAAGCCATCACAAATTAACCATTATTCAGCACAATCTGACCTTTTGGTGCCTTATTTTGTTTTGATATTTGATTATGAGAGATAGCTGAAGGATAATAAGTGATTTTAAAGATAATGCAACAAAATGTGTGGCCGTATGGCGGTTAAAACGACCAAAAACACTGATTTTGGTCAATTTTAGACCTTTATTAACCATGATGGACGCAACATAGGACTCAGCAATGTTTCTGGTCATATAAATGAGCAGGTAGTTATATCTAGATAATGTAGCATGGCCAGCTATAGCTTTACAAAGCTAATATGTGCTCTAAAAATGGTTAATTAGTGCAAATATAGGGTATTTTCGAGACATTTTAACCACCTTAGCTGCACATTGATCGGAATGCATGAACTTGGGGTCAATTATGCATTTGCAAACAAATATACACTCATTTGGATAGCAAACCATTATCTGAAGTTCATATTGTGGTTAATTTTCACTTTAATAGATGCCTTGTTCAACAGCCTAGCAAGTAATATAGCCCTTTTAACCACTTTTATGACAACATTTCTTGATAACTTTTATCAAGACCCTTCAAATGTCCTTTGTTGACCATAAAATGTTGACTAAAATCATTAATAATGTTTTGATTGGTGGTTAACAACAAATTTTGACATTTTAACCATCTTTTTAGCACTTTTTACGAATATTAACCACCTCAAATCAACCATACTATTAAATTGCACATTTGTGATAAAAAATTATCATCCATGCATAAATGAACAACCACCACTATACATCTATAATCAGAGCAATATTTATAGCTCACCGTTCATCTTCAATTTAACCACCATTAGGACCACAAAATGCCCCCCATGAGGGTTGAAAACTTTTGTGATAGTTGCACCATGATATGATCTCAATATAATGACTACTCAGTTCATAATATCATATCTCAAAATGGTGGTTAACCCTAAAACTGGTATTTTAACCACCATAGTGGCCACATAGATGACCCATTAACCACAATTATTCAACATAACCGTACTGCAGTGTTTTGTGCACCAGAAAAACATCACTCCAACATTGAGATTAACCACAATGAGCTGCAACATAATGTTGAAGTCAACATACTCAAATTGTGTGAAAAAAGTCAATGTCCACCAAGTTTCCCCAGATTTGCTGCTATTGCTGGATAGAGTATATTACTGCTGTATAACTAAAGTAAGAATAACTCCATTACTCGATCGTATTTATGAAGCTGTGTTTCGAAAAGCAGAGCCAGGGCACAGGATATTAAAACTCTTTTAAAAAATATGTTTTTTTCTTCTTAGAAATGTTTGTACTTATAATAAGAGATAAGAGGGTTTTAACTGTTCAGTTTAAAGTGTTATCTGAAGCATAAAAATTACCAATAATGAATGCGGCAATTTCGGCACGTCTTCTGGTATTAAATTTACACCTGTTACAGTTACATTAAATTTGAATGATTGAATGATAGGATGGTTTGGAACTGATGTAATGTGGTACAAGGGCAGCAGAAAACCAGACAGATAGGATGATCCATAGGTCTTCATCCTAGAACCTAACTATATGTACTAATGTAAGACGTACAGTTACAAATTGATTCTCGAACAAACCTAGACCAAAGATACGAGACAGGCGAGTAATACTCACCTGTCTCATATCACACGGAGTATCTCTCAAAACCGAGACTAAAAAGCATTACAAAAACTTAGTGACTTCATAAAGACGAGAGACAGTGTTTGGGTAATCGAGCCGGAGTCCGGACAGAAGTAACTTGAAGTTTAGCAGATAACTGGACTGTACATGAGAACCCTACGTAACCAACATGTCAAAGTAATAAATCAAACGAAATGTCAGTCTTTGTCAGTTGAAAAAAACAGAGAATTCCAAATAGAAGACGATCACGGGATACTAAATGGAAAAGATAAAAGAGGCGCGTTCAAATTCGAGAAAGCAAGGTCTGATATTACAGAAAATACGCACGCAATACATTAAAACTCAATTAAAATTTCAAAAGGTAATTAGAAGGCGAGCTTTAAAAAGGTAGCCTGTTTAGTATAAGCTTAGCACCGTGTGAAGTTATGTTTCAACACCCTCTCAGACTCCCTGACTACACCCCCGCAGCTCGGTTGTGAAACTACCAAGGATCTGTACATATCTGAACAAAATAAACGTCTATAAACATTTGTGAACGCTTATAAACTTGACATTTAGGGGTGTTGTAAAACTGGGATGGAGCTCTGTAACGCGTGCAGTAAAGCCTGGTAAGTTGGACTTGTAACTGAATCTCATGCAGACTGTAAACTATGACGAGAGCCAGATGTTAGGACAGATAAATTAGTTCTGAAACTGCTGCAGGTTTCCCCCGGGCATCACAACAGGTTTGTCCCAAGAACTGAATCTGTAAGCAGGGTTGTGCGGGGGTGCACCTTACTAAACTGGGTAATACTGCTGTCAGAATCAGAGTAATGATCTGTAAACTTGTGCACTAGTGCATCATGCACTGGTACAGATGCGGACATTTTGCAACAATGTTACAATCTGACACTATAAAAGGTGAACACACGCCTTCGCTGTATATCAAGCTACATATTATGTTAATAAAGCATCAAAATGAGTGAAAAATTAATTAGATTAAATTATTGATAATTTAATTAACACTATCCTAACTTTTAGATTAATATAAAATATGACATGTAATCAATGAACAAAGCAATCTGTAATCTGTGTATTTCTGTACTTTGGCAAGGATTCACAGTACAAGTAACTAACTAATAACTAATATCGGCAGAAAAGAACCACTAAAGTTCACAAGCCTCTCTTCTAGCTGTATAGGAGGGAGTTCTCTGTTGCCAGGGAAGAATCACGTGAAGCTTTAACGAGCCCAAATACACTGGTTCCTCCAACATATCAGCTCCACTACCACCCGAAGAAACTGTCACGTGATACACAAAAACAGTCACGTGGGCGCCGTGCGGCGCGCTGGTTGGCGAGTTGCCAAGCCACGTGACCGCAGGACTTAAGGGTCGGAGGAAGAAAATGGTAAAATGTGAAGGCTGTGTCACGTGATGTTCACAGGACAATTTCATTGGACAGTACATACTTATCTGTCTTGCAACTGGTTAACAAGATCAACCGGGAAATTTGTACCTTTGTTTCATCTTAATTTACCAAAATCCCTTTAAAATACTATGAAGGGGCTAGGAAATACACGGTATAATTTATCAATAAAGTAAATCACTTGTTGGATGTTAAAGAGAAACGTCAATTGTTTGAACTATTTTAATTAATATTCACGTGCCCTAATTGCTAATACTAATTAAGTAATCCAGAAGGTTCTATAGCCTAAACTTGTAGACTGTAGTAGAACTCATGTCATTTATCAATATTTTCAGCAATTCCGTAAATCTCTATCAATCAACAAAAACATTCCTGAAAGTTCTGACAAATGCAGATTGCTTGAGTACCATAAGTAAAATAAAGATATCTTATTTTATTCGTGTTTCTTGTTGACGGTATAATTTTTATCTCTCGATACAATTTAAAGAGTCACCAGTCATTAGATCAGCTTTACGGGGTTCACGTGACTCATAAAGAGGAAGAGTTTCTCAGAAGCAAGCTTCCAATTTCTTTCACTTTGTCATAGTAGGCTATTTGGCAGTATCAAAGAAGCCGGACTAAAGTTCCGCGAGAGTTCGGCGGAAGTACTGTGGTATTTCCGTGGAACCTCCACGTGGAATCTCCTTGGAGACTGACTATCTACTTGGAGACTTCTTATCTCCTTGGAGACTGACTATCTTATCTTTAGAGCTGAAGTTATAACGGCACATGATCCTCAACGTTTGCTGTTTTTTCGGTTGACGACGGAGAGATAAATTGAGACAAGATATACAGGGTAATATAACGTTTTCGCCAATAATTTCCTTCCTTCGTCAGATACAAAGTTGAACGAGTTATAAGATGGGACTGGAAAAATGAACAATATGAAAATCAGGACTCTTGCTAGCACTTAGATCTGATAACAAAGTAACAAGGTCAAAAAACATTTAAACTTTTAAAAGCATGCAAAGTAAAAACATAGTACTCACTCGCTTTTCGCACTCAGTAGCTGTATTGACTCGAGCTGAAAATGGGTTGAATTAGTTACCAGACAATTCCTGCTGGAGACAACGTTGGAGAGACGTTTCTGTCGTCGGTAAAATTGAAATCACGTCATCGTTTTACAGCTCTATATTTAGAGGTTTTTAGAGGTGGAATCTTGGTGAATTGTACTGTAATTCTTTTGGTTGCAGTAAAGTCTGTCTACAAAAAGTGGCTGTAAGTCACAGTACATGTATTGTGTAATTTCATATCTGGTGTGTTCGTATCACTCAGTCCGCACTGGTGTCCGTAAAGTCTGATTGAAATTCTGAGTGTAAATCTCAAAATCTGTCTGTTCGTTTTAAGTCACTTCTTCAGACAGCGAGTTCTCGTGATGGTGCTAATGGTCGGATAAATACGATGTTTGTCTGTGAGTTTGTCTGTCAACGTGTTCAGTGTAAGTCTTTAAGTTGAATCTTTATGTAAGTACGTCAGTAAGTCGGTATGTCTGTATGTTTTTATGTCTGTATATCAGTCAGTGTATGTTTCAGTAAGTACATTGTACTATGTATCACTCACTCTGCACAGAGACAGAGTGACGGCTCATAACATCCTCTCTTCGTATAGGCTCCTGTACCACCATCACCCAGCTACTACTGGTGGATTCGTGTAGTGTTATAGAGCTACTATTACTACACGTACAGGTTTAAAAGTGGTACTGATGTTTAGTGTTAACACTACCGCCCTAACAAAGTAACAAACCAAGTGCTGATAAAATAACACGTGCTGATAAAATAACACGTGCTGATAACACCAGAGATAATGATAAAGGAAAGTCAACTGTATGTTAAACTGGGAATGAGCGAGACATTTCCTCGATCAAGTTTAACATATTACTGGTAAACTTATAGTCCGATGAGATAATGACTAATGAAGAGTCTTTCGGAGTCACGTCCGGGCAAAATTCAAACCATGAAAACGAGTACAAGGAAATCTAGCCCCTATAACTATAGGATGAAGGCTATAGCATTAATACTTTGATGAAGTTAATGTGTCTGAGAGATCTTACACTGGCGTATAAATAAGTTCCATAAGTTTAATGATTCAGTACCGCCCCCGTTGGCTGATAAGGCTGTCATCGCTCCAGTATAAGTCTAGTTAATACGATCGGAATGATAAATCAGCAATCCGTACGGCAGAAAACTAGAAGATCGAAAAAATTACGTAAGCAAACTGAACGATAAAACGAGTAGGGTTAAAAACATCGAGCAAAGACTATTAAAACGCCAGTTAAACATGAAAGTGTTGGCAGATAGGATGGAGCCATCGCGCGGCTTTGTTAAACTGCACGTGCTTTGACAGTACCACACGTGCCAGGGTGCCAACTGTAACGGACCACACTGTACCAACACAGTTGCAGACAACTAGCGCTTTTACGAGAGCTTGTAGCGCATCACACCTAACAGCAATCATAAATAAGCATGCTGAGCTGAGTACTTTATTAAAGCTAAGACAATGTGTATTTTTATATTATTCGTATGTATAACAAAGCAACAAATACATTAATATTCGAGCAGTTTCCTGCACGAGTAACTCACAATCAATGGCCTGCAGTGTTACGTCACTATCCTCTAATAATGGCGTCACAAAGTGCTCACTGGTCACGAGGAACAAGGAAATGATGGCATGTCAAACTTCACTCCAGGTACCCGGCCAGCGATAAGGGCTAAGATACCGTACAAAAAGCGCCGAATTAAGAGGCAAAGACAGTATAAGGGGCCGAGAAGATCGGGCATTAGCAATCACAGAGCTGCGTCATTTACCAGTTTAGTACATTCAGGCTGTAAGACACAGTATCGATATAATATAATGATGTTATAGGCTCAGTCACGGCTTTATTTACTGAGACATATAAGCTGAGGATGAGTAGGGATATTTGAACACGAAAGAGAAAAGTAAGCCTAGTTGTGTGTACAGCCAGTGTAATGTGACTGAACACACTACACAGTGAAAATCTAAAATCATCAAATTCTACGGCGACTCACAGTGAAAATATCATACATTATAGCATGATTAGATCTTACATGAAATATATTACTAGACTGGACTAAACTTCCACGTACAGGCTAAACGCCCGGTAGTATACCGGTAGTAAAGGGAATTAATAAATTGATTTATTCAATATTACTACATTATATAATATATGGACTGTTTATCATGATCAGAGTCTATCACGTAGATGATTGAAGTCTCCGCATTTCTGAGGGGGATGGCGGCAGATTTTTATGATACCAATCAACTTCAATCATGAACTCGGCCTCTTATCAATAGTGTTAAAACCATATTGTTTAATTTGAGTGACTGTGTCGCTGCAGTTTGTATACAGTACGTGCTGGCAGTAAATAATGTGTCCTGGCATGCTTAAGCGACTCTTGTAATAGCAACAAATCAAAGGAAACGATTAAATAATATTATTATGAGACTTTTTGGAGGTTTGCCTCTAAGCCTACATATTAATCACATCTGAAATGATGTATCCTTTTATTCCTTATTATACCTATTTTTATTAGTACAAAGTTTTTATTAGTACAAAGTGACAAAGGAGTCATTTAGTTGAGGGATCTGAATACTGTAGGAAATTAAAGGGAATGCAACTTTCCATTTAGTTTAATTTAATTATACAGCGGTTGCGACAATTTTTGCAAACTATGTTTTCATTGCATTATGTTACTGTTAGCAAATAGCAATACAACGTCAGGTTGGATCTGATCTCGTCTTCGCAAGACGGAATGCAGCAGCTTTATTGTTGCTTAAACTGTCGATGTGGTGGAAATTTAATTTCCTTGCAAATAATAATGGGGTATATTCAACATTATCTTAGCCGATCTAAACCGTGGCTTCATAAGATAGTGATATAAGTTTAGTGATAGTCTTATTTCCCGATGAAATGCTAAAATACTAACATATGTAGTATGCCCGATTCAAATAAAGAAATAACTACCATACAAACGAGAAGACGTGTAGGTCTAATTGATATATTACTTTTCGCTATTATGTAAGACGCACTATCATTGGGCGCTTCGTTCTTAGGTATTGACTATCTCTACATAATGAAATAGGACTCAAAGTAAAAGTAACAGTTAATAAAACTTGAATTTGAATTAATTAAAACTGTCAATAACATGAATCAGTTTCATCAGTCATTTATTCATAATTCTAAAAAATGTGAACGATGCATTCTTTTTTGAGTCATAATGGGTTATTTGATACACGTAAACATTTAATGCTAATTCAAAACAACTAATTTGCTAGAGTGCTAGACCTACCAACACGTTACTAACCAGCAGACTACCAGCAGACTACCATTCGACTTGTTTCACAAGTTTTAGCAATGCGAAAATTTCTAAACTTGCTTATCTCTAAAAGGAAATTTACATCTGAGACAAAATTTTTGAATCTAAAATTGAAAGGTTGGACACCGGTAAAATGGCGACCGGGAAAATGTGGTGGGTTTTGAGCAATTTCGCCATATTTTCTTTGCAGACTTTGTAACATGAATAACAATCAAGTTACAAACTCTACTGAAAAGCTTTCCACTGCTCTCATAAATTGAAAACTCTCGAGTCATGAACTCGAGAAGACGCAAAATCAGGTTGCAAACTATCAATACTAGAAGAAGAACGGGAAGTCTGACGTTTAAAATGAACACTAACAGTTCATGACGTGGTAAAGTGGTTAACGAACTATATAACAACCGTAAACATGTTCAGTATCGGTAATTGGTTGTTCATGAGCCTTGACTGCAATAAGAAATTTTAAATAAGAAATGGTCATCTACCCAGTGTGGTATAGAACGCGGAAACTGCTAGGTGAGTAGGTCTCACAACTAACGACTGAAAATATCCAACTCATCGACTCAAAATATGTCAATTGCCAACTCATCGACAAAAAATGTTCCATCTCATCGACTCAAATGTACCTACACGAATATTTTTAAATATATGCGTTAAAACCAATTCAGATACTCAAAAAAGCTCTCATTTCCGACTTTTTGATTTCGTTCCCAAAGTATGCGACCGACAAGAATTATTTTAAAACATGCGGAAAATTCCGTATATGAAATTATGAGGTATCGCATTGCGCGAAAAGTATGGTTTTCATGGTAACCAATGTAGTTGTCATGGTTGAGAGTGGGTCTGTTATGGTTATTGGTTACCAGTGTTAATGTCAAACCAGTTTAATTGTCAAGGCTAAGGGTTCCGTTAACGAACTACCGAGTTTATAAATGAAATATAAGCATAGATAAATTGTAGTCAGTTCTCATGAAAATAAGACACCATAATTAAGAAAAGAGCTGTGTAACAGTGTCGATAAAATCAGAACGTAAAGAAATAAATTCGATCATAGACCGATAACCGATTGAATAATATTTTCGGTTAATTAAAAACCTATTTTGGTATAAAATCAAATCATCACTATTATAAATTGAAATTCAACGCTAAGAAATCATAAACTCACCAGCTTGCCATTGCATAAACAAGTTCTTAGCTTCAGTAGCACCCGGTTGTATCGGATGAAACAGTAATACGTAATACTGGGTGAGAACAATACACTGCTGCAAGGCATGTGCAACTACCTGAAAGAGTTATACAGTGAAAGTGAAGAGTTCTACAGTTAGAGTGTTATATTATGCAGTGTGGTTGATGTAGACAGCATTAATGCGGCCCTCATTGCGAGCTGTTCAGCTGTACAACTACTGTTCAGTCACATGAGTGTGAGACTTTCAATCCTAATTCTAACATTATGTATTACAGCTTTTCATCTAGAAGTAAAACAAATTATTCGTATTATGGAGCGAGGGTGTGGGCTGTGGACTAGATCTAAACCTGGCTAAAACTTTAAGCGTTCCCATTCCATTTGCACATAATACTCAATACTCAATAAACGTATTTAATTAATTGTTGTGAAAATGATTTGAATTACTTTGCACGTTTATTAGATTAACTGGAAAAAAGCCAAGACATTTAATAGGGATTAGGAAGGCATAATGTTGATCAATTAACTTATTTGCGAAAACAACTTTATCAGTAAAATAAATAATAAAAACGGACCAACAATTATTTTCGTCTGGCAAAATTCACGAGACATTTAATTGGACAATTCGTAAGATTGGGCACAGAAACAAAATTCCGACAGATAAATTCAGAACAAAGGATACCGCAATCCTAGACAGTATGTGAACCACTGAAGGGCGTAGGAACCGACCGTGAAAACGGTAACCCTAAAACTATTGTAACCCTAGAACTACTCAGTAATGAGTAAATATAGACAGCGGCAAACTATCTGCTTAGATAACGGACAAGAAACTGTTATACCAGCTACTGTTATCTTCACATATTTCGTGTCATTTCTTGCCATACATATTTCTTGCAGCTAGACTGTCTGTCAAGATCAGACACTAGACAGTGTGCTTCTACATTAGATGTCGAGACTGCCCAAAACACAGAACGGTTTAATTGCACGGACATCTCAAAGATCACGTGGTTCCTGTGATAAGTTCTACAGAATGCTTCTTCCTGGAAAATTAGTCGCGGAAGAAAAAAAAATACGACAAATTTCCAAAAAACAATATTCTCTGACATTGAAACTTTTAAAAAGTCTTCTCTTTACTCGTAATTTCTTGCTGGGCATTTTTAACATATTTTCTGTTAAATAACTATAAAGCCGTTGTCACAGTTAAATCTACAAATGTATTAATGAACATTATTCTTATCACTAAAACGTCGTGTATTTCCTCAATTGTTTAGCTAAAAGATAACCTAATAAATCCCATCCAGCTGATAGCAAAATCGTCCTAACTCTGGGTACAATAGATAACAGAATCTCTAACAAGTTACTGTTGTATTTACCTGCTGGTCTGTAGTGAGTTTAGGGACTTGCTTAGCCCAATACTCATACGGGTATAACTGTAACTCTTTCAGGACTGATTCGAGAGGTCGCATTCCTGAAAGATACATCGATTTAAGATTATTGGGTTTAAACCAGATTGGTTCTATGTCTGTTTAATCTGTTGTAATTTTGTTATGATAGTCATTTTGTTATGATGGTAAATGCAAAAATTAGACTGCAATTAATCTTGTCTACGATGATGAAATCGCAAGCGATATTTCCTGCGCGCGCAAACATGTGGTAGTTGCACATTAATGAGTAATGTGCTCCTTCAACTTTTATATCTAACCATCAAGCCGCGCCTTCCATCAAGTTGTTTCTAATGACTGGTTCGCGGGTCTTTTTGGTTGGATGGACGGTAAATATGTGGACACACATCTAGAGTATCTAGGGTACATGGTGACTAATTTCAGTCATCACCTCTCATGAGGATTCAGACATGGTGGCAGACTGGCAGAGTTCTGTGATCTGGCAGAGCAGCTAAGATAAGTAAAGAGTTACTATTGAAGGTTGGCAACGATGGTCATAATCATCACGAGAAACTTTCAGTTTGCCGTAATCATTAGTTGTATTGTTAAGCTAACTTTAATTACAAATGTTAAATTACTCTGCATAGTAAGACAAAACAGGTGAGTTACTATTGTTTACTAACCAACTCAGCTACATCTCAAGTAAATTGTACAATACAAAGACTTAAAGATATAACGCGATCCATGAAACCACTCTGTAAATTCAAAAATATATGATTTGTTATTTATAACTTTTTCTTGTGAGTATCATGAAGATTGAAGATAGTTAATGATTAATTATAATCTAACTGCTGCAGTTAAGTGTCCTTTGTTGTAGATGAGATAAGCGTGTATTTTTGTTCAGTAACGAACTCCCGACCATGCCTACTAAAAACCTAAATAGAAAATATAGCCTACCAAGTAACTAAGTAAAGCAGGATGTTAAACTTCTCCGTCATCGATTTATCCTCAATTCTTCAATTATCGTCTTAAATAAAACTATTTTGATACTATCCAAGCTGGCGTTTCCTTGTATCTACGCAAGTAAGTACAATGTAATGGTAGATCTGAACATTTTCTTACCATCACAGGGAACTCCCAGACATCTCATGAGATCCCGGAGACTTGGTGTGTACTCTGCTAGTTACTTAATTACTCTGCTAATTACTTAATGAGTTAATCACCCGACAGGTGTTAACTGATTAAGCCATTATCCCAGCCGTGCTTCTCACAGGGTTTGGCATAAACACCTCGTCTGCCAACATGACACACCAATTGTAAAGTGGGGGAGATGTTGCACGTACTAATAACAGAGGATGCTGTAGAGTGTAGAGTTTGAAAGCACTTACTTTTTATAATTTCTAACGTAACCATTCGGACCAAAAGCAGATTTTATTGGTGCTTGTTTATTGTGTATTACTGCTGATCCTCAAAGTGGTTATGTAGAAACTTAGCATGTACTTAATAGAAGAAACAGGCTTCTACTAAGTAAACATTTATGGATAATGTACATACTAAAAATGTATTAATGTATTTCCAATCGCCATTAACCAATCTGTGGTGGTAATAGATTGAGGGGACATTGTTCTGCCAGTTCGAGTATGTGATGGTGAGTAAATAATGAGCTAGGAGTTGTTGTCAGGTACCACTGTGTCTCAATACTCGACCACATTGAATAATTGAACACTTACTCTTGAACTGTTAAACTTTCTTACACACTAAAATATATGTACATGAAATGTTACCAGAACTACCTCTAGAGAACTAGCTGAAGTGTGTAGGAATGTGTCTATGTTACCATGACGACTACTCTAGTTACCACGACAACCAAACTGGTTACCATGACAACTAGACTTGTAACCATGGCTACTGTACTGGTAACTATCTACAGAGACGTCTATAGTGATTGCCTATATAGATCAGTTACTATGGTAACTATCAACCTGTCTTCAGTCACCATGGTAACCACCATATAATAAGTCTAGACTACAGCTACACCATGACGACCTAGTAATTTAAACTGTTAAAGTACCAGGTGTTTGCACCCTGCAAAACAGTGTGTAAAGTGTACAATGTACTGGGACAAAGCATATCTTCTGTCTTAATCAATCTTAAAGGTTTGTTGAATGATTTAAAGAATGTTTAGGAGGTAAATTTTAACAAAAGTTTTCTCCCCTTCTAAGTTTTATCTCACAGTACACAGTACACAGTACACAGGGGAGGTGTAGAGGGGAGTCAAGGAGGAGTAGATGTGTCGACCAGTAGTCACATTAACGATAATTAGAGTCAGATATCAGCAGTACGTGTAGTGTGTAGTGTACACTGCCTCCCTAGTGTCAGTTCCCTGATAACAAGGTCGTGTGATCCTTGTGGTCAGGTAGTGTGACACTTCCTCCGCACATTACCGCATATTACCGCACATTACCGCACATTACCGCACATTATTCAACCTATTATTAGTGTTATTGGACTGTGACCTGGTTATTATAGGGCAGGTTTGCTTCCTCATACATGATACGGTATAAAGTATAAACAGGTGTGAGGGACAAGTTTACGAGCTGTGGATTGTACAGTGTTATAACAAGAATGTAATTAACATGACCAAAGATTAATAACAGTATTACTTCAGGGTTATTTTAAAATATTACTTCATAATTTATGTACGTCATGAGTGTGAGGTTTGTCAACTAATTTGTTAATTTGATACGGGACATCACATGTTGGCGCATTTAAACCCGGGTACTCGATACTAACGCTGCCGTTAAAACATAATCTCCCGATTAAAGGTCATATAATAGTGATTTAGAAACCTGTGTTTAATCAAAAATGGAGTCGAAATCGCTAATCTAACTCATTCCAATGCATTCTAAGATGTAGAGTGGATTCCACAACACAATCCCTAGCTCAATTAATTTCATAGACAGCTCTTGATATTTTCTTGGGTTAAATTACATTATATCATGGTATATACTGTAGCCAAGACGCCAGTAAAATACTTTGTTAAACTTAATGGTTATTACCTCCAGACTAAAGCTCTATACTAAGCACTGATTGGTGGTCTCAATAAGCAAGATAAGGAAATACTGGAATGTCACGGAGAAGAGTACCTCTCCACAAACCCGAACCCAATTAATTTCAGCTCTTTTAGTCTGTAAGATTACACCACATTAAGTCAAGATACCAATAAAATACTTGGATATTCAATCCAATTTCCAGACTAGATCTTCAAACTTAGCACTGCTTGGACTGCTTGGTGGTCCAGATAAGAAGATACTTGAATGCCATTCATCAGAGGCAGAGATCCTGCTTAATAATGCGCAATTACCCAGTACTCGGTAAATGATTTACTAATGACACACTAATTGACTAGCTCCAAGTAATTAGCATTTTGTGGAGGTCAGTATACTATAATATTATACATTGTACTAAAAGAGGTATGTGATCTACATCGGGCGTGTCAAGTGACTGATATCTGATTAACACGTGACTGTTATCTGATTAACACGTGGCTGGTTAGAAATAGACGCGTGACTGTGTCTGGTATAGGATAGACTCAGTGTTGTATCGTTAAACTGTCAGGATCCCACTAGCTCTAAAACAAGTATCGAGTACTCTAAAACTAATATCAAGTTATATGACACACCTCAAATATCACCACATCAGTATTTCCTATCAAAGAGTTTTCCTGTCAGCCTGTGAATATCACATCGGCTCAGAACCTGTTAGAGCTAAAATCCTGACCCCACAATTAGTGTACTTATTATCGGGTGTCTAACTCTAACTATACCCATATTATCAGGCTATTAGTGTAACCCGCTATTAGTAGTCTCCTCTGTTATTATAACTATAACTCCAGCTCTAAACAGTGTTAACAAAGAGAAGAGGAGAAGGAGGCTAAAGTAACCTAAAGTAAGTAGGCTAGAAAGAGATAAAGAGGAGGGGAGATAAGGAGGCTAAAGTAACCTAAAGTAAGTAGGCTAGAAAGAGATAAAGAGGAGAGGAGAAGGAGAATAAAGTAACCTAAAGTAAGTAGGCTAGAAAGAGATAAAGAGGAGGGGAGATAAGGAGGCTAAAGTAACCTAAAGCAAGTAGGCTAGAAAGAGATAAAGAGGAGAGGAGAAGGAGAATAAAGTAACCTAAAGTAAGTAGGCTAGAAAGAGATAAAGAGGAGGGGAGATAAGGAGGCTAAAGTAACCTAAAGTAAGTAGGCTAGAAAGAGATAAAGAGGAGAGGAGAAGGAGAATAAAGTAACCTAAAGTAAGTAGGCTAGAAAGAGATAAAGAGGAGGGGAGAAGGAGGCTAAAGTAACCTAAAGTAAGTAGGCTAGAAAGAGATAAAGAGGAGAGGAGAAGGAGAATAAAGTAACCTAAAGTAAGTAGGCTAGAAAGAGATAAAGAGGAGAGGAGAAGGAGAATAAAGTAACCTAAAGTAAGTAGGCTAGAAAGAGATAAAGAGGAGGGGAGAAGGAGGCTAAAGTAACCTAAAGTAAGTAGGCTAGAAAGAGATAAAGAGGAGGGGAGAAGGAGGCTAAAGTAACCTAAAGTAAGTAGGCTAGAAAGAGATAAAGAGGAGAGGAGAAGGAGAATAAAGTAACCTAAAGTAAGTAGGCTAGAAAGAGATAAAGAGGAGAGGAGAAGGAGGCTAAAGTAACCTAAAGTAAGTAGGCTAGAAAGAGATAAAGAGGAGAGGAGAAGGAGGCTAAAGTAACCTAAAGTAAGTAGGCTAGAAAGAGAGAGAGAGGAGAGGAGAAGGAGGCTAGAAGAGGAGGAGAGAAGAAGAGGAGGAGATAATATTTGGAACAACACAATAGTAGTACAATGCCTTGTTTACTACATATACACGTGCCTGCTATACTGTCTTTCATACGCTCTTCTTTCACACTGGGTTTACATGTACAATAACCCCGCTAATTATGTGGAATATAGCGGCAATTTTATTGGTGTATAACTTAATTATTATCTTGAGCAGCAGCTAAGTCGTAATTCGGGAATTCTAAAAGTAAATACATCTAATCTGATTTTCAGCGGTAGGAACCAGTAACCACATCTATGCCCAGCAGCCCTGCGTTGACTACTGCTCCGACCAGCTGGAATAACTAGTAGCAAATAGTCTTAAGGTCACAGTACCTTTATTCACAGTATTTGTCAGGATAGATGTAGAATCAAATGCACTCTTGCACAGATTGACTGGGTTAGAGTTCAGATCGGTACATTAGGCACTCAACTCAACTGTGCACTCTGTATATTATTGTACAAGGAAATAGTAAATGGGGAATTTAACAGGATATGAGATTGTGGCACAATGTACCACTATCACTACCAATATGTATGTTAGTGTACAAACTTGTCCGTGAAATATACTTATATACTATACCGATCATATTCCCTAGTTCCTAATACATAATGTATGAGCATTGGGAGGGGTAGAGCGGGGTCCCGGTCAACTTGCACTGATCTGCACCCCCAATATCCAGTGAGGTGTGCAAACTGCAGGATATAGTGAGGTGTGCAAACTGCAGAACGTAATGTGTTAGAGCTCGCTACAAGTCACAACCTCCACAATGAGGTATTATATGTATATCTCAGGGTAATGTCATGGATGTGGGCTCCATATTCATGACATTGTTCCGTGAAATGTACCCCACAATAATCAGCGTCCAGCGACAGTGAGGGTAGTTTCGTCAGTGTCAGACTTGTGGTATTACTAAACTGACTATTGTAGTAGTGACCAGAGTGTAGTTAACAGTGTACTATTATTAGAGGTAGGTGTAATGATAGTAACGTTATGCTGACCACTAAATACTATCGTAACTATTAGTAGAGGTAAGTGTAATGATAGTAACGTTATGCTGACCACTAAATACTATCGTAACTATTAGTAGAGGTAAGTGTAATGATAGTAACGTTATGCTGACCACTAAATACTATCGTAACTATTAGTAGAGGTAAGTGTAATGATAGTAACGTTATGCTGACCACTAAATACTATCGTAACTATTAGTAGAGGTAGGTGTAATGATAGTAACTTTATGCTGACCACTAAATACTATCGTAACTATTAGTAGAGGTAAGTGTAATGATAGTAACTTTATGCTGACCACTAAATACTATCGTAACTATTAGTAGAGGTAAGTGTAATGATAGTAACGTTATGCTGACCACTAAATACTATCGTAACTATTAGTAGAGGTAGGTGTAATGATAGTAACGTTATGCTGACCACTAAATACTATCGTAACTATTAGTAGAGGTAAGTGTAATGATAGTAACGTTATGCTGACCACTAAATACTATCGTAACTATTAGTAGAGGTAAGTGTAATGATAGTAACGTTATGCTGACCACTAAATACTATCGTAACTATTAGTAGAGGTAGGTGTAATGATAGTAACGTTATGCTGACCACTAAATACTATCGTAACTATTAGTAGAGGTAGGTGTAATGATAGTAACGTTATGCTGACCACTAAATACTATCGTAACTATCACCTCCCAGGGCGATGAAGAGGAGGAATGTAGCATATCAACAGCAATCAAAATAGATGCTGCATTATTAGAGCATACAGCATGTTATAGAGCAATGCTTGTAGAGGTGTAAGTGATGATAGATAGGCATTTATAAGAGTTATGACACTGTTTTAATGGTTATCAGTGAACTGTAAACAGTAGGTATAACTGACAGAGCCTTAGTTTTGAGTAATGACAAACCACTGGAGGAACGCTTGCAGAGGTGTAACTGACAGTGGTTATTGTGAGGCAGTGTCTGTACTGTGAACAGTATAATACAAATACTAAACAGTGTTACAGATATCAGTGGTAAAGCGTGCAACTGGTTACTAACTCTAAATATGCAGTGTTACAGATATCAGTGGTAAAGCGTGCAACTGGTTACTAACTCTAAATATGCAGTGTTACAGATATCAGTGGTAGAGCGTGCAACTGGTTACTAATTCTAAATATGCAGTTTTACAGATATGACTAACTGTAGTGACTAATGATATATCGCGTAGTAACTCTAGTGATATTGTTAGTTACATAACTAGTTATATAGTGCTTTCAGAGGTAAACTCAACTATTACTGCACGTTATTAGCCCCCAATCATGATCATTTTTTCTTGAACTGGACTAAATCTAGAACACATCATTACTGTTTAATTATAAATTTTCACTTTTAGACTATTTCAGTTCTAACACGGGCTCAGTTTTACAAAGCAGTAGTAAGAATGTTTTAAAGATAATGAAGATAATCACAGGAATGTGTACGTTTTCAGAATCCCTCTAAACAAGGTCTAAAAGACCCTGTTTAAACTTCTGCTGGGAACTAAACCTAGAAGGAAACATTATGGGAGTAGGAGGGAAGCAATAAAGGAATCAGCATCATTATTCGTGAAATGAAGTTACTCTACAAGTACGACATATCATTACTATTCAATGGACATTTTATGACCTATACTGCTTCCCATTTGAGAATCAGCACGGAACAAGTCTAACATACTCTGTTCTGCGTCTAGCATCCTGTTTTGAGTCTAAAGATCCTGTTTAAAACTACTGCTGGTATTGCTGCTGGTAAACCGTAATAAAGGGAGGCAGTGAGGGAAGCAGTTTGAAATAGTCTGTTCAGAGTCTACCAACAGAAGCTCACTGTAACATAACACAGACTCGCTACTATAACACGAGATATGATTCTTAAACCGAGAGAAGCAGTTAAAGAGAACTGATATTATGATTGATAGAAGATAAGCAGACTGTTTTAAACCCAGTAACTGTTGACATTACCGGCCACTTATTAAACCCAGTAAGACTCCACTAAACGTGGGGTATATTGACGGTGTTGGTGGTGGAGATCACTTGTGGGGTCTCAGTGCACGTGTGGGGTTGAGTAGTTTCATAATGATAACTTTCTGACTAGTTCCAGTGTGAACTATTCATTATTTTTGCGGGTGAAATTACGAGGATATGAAAACAGGGATCTGTCCTTGTTTGCATGTTTTCGGGTGCGAATTAATTTGAAAGCTCTGGGGTGATATTTCCAAAAGAAGATGTTAAAAAGAAACTTTAAATTATATAAAGATTAAAGTTATACTTTTAGAAATGGTTAAGGTTGGCCTGAAAACAACAACATTTAAAGGTTTGTCGCAGAAATATTGTTATCAGTTCTACAGTTTAAAAGTTTACACTGTCAACAAACGAGATAAGGCTCTTCATTATATTTTGCAGGTACGAAGAAATCAGCAAGTCGACATGTTATCACATTTCACCTGGTAATTGGTAAACCAGTACACAGAAAAAGAATTAGTTTATAAATAAATTACTGTACAGAAACCGTAGAGTTTTTACAAGTGTGTGAGTACGGTGTATGTATGTGAAAAGGAGCGTGAGAAGTAATTTTAATCTAGCCCATCTTAGTCGACCTCATCACAGTCATTGAGAGGATCCTCACAATAGAAAGTTACATCACGGTAAATGTATCGTCTATGTGACTATAATTCTAGTCCGACAGTCTGTTATAACTCTGTATATATATTATATACTAATCATTTCACTTCATTTCGTTTCAACTTATGGAGGCTCGTTTCTTTAATTATCACCAAAGTAGTGAGGAAGAGAAGCTTATGGTCTAGCTAGAGAGTACGTGGTCGGAAGGAAATTCCTCACTATTCAGAACAGATAAGAGAGCTGCAGAAGAGATAAGAGAGCTGCAGAAGAGATAAGAGAGCTGCAGAAGAAATAAGAGAGCTGCAGAAGAGATAAGAGAGCTGCAGAACAGATAAGAGAGCTGCAGAAGAGATAAGAGAGCTGCAGAACAGATAAGAGAGCTGCAGAAGAGATAAGAGAGCTGCAGAACAGATAAGAGAGCTGCATAAGAGATAAGAGAGCTGCAAAACAGATAAGAGAGCTGCAGAAGAAATAAGAGAGCTGCAGAAGAGATGAGAGAGTTTGATAAGAGATGAGAGAGTTGTAGAAGAGATAAGAGAGCTGCAGAAGATATAAGAGAGCTGCAGAAGAGATAAGAGAGCTGCAGAAGAGATAAGAGAGATGCAGAATGCAGACTACTGCAAGCTATTTAGTAGCGCAGACTCTGTAGAGTTTCTCTAGACACACATTTATCTGTAACTTAACAATACACCTGCTCACCTGACGACTGATAGATTTTAGGCGGCGTCTTAAAACCTTTACAAAAGACCAAAGTTAGTGTAACGCAGTAACCGTACAAGTGTAAGACCTCAGACTCTTGTACTTTTGTAGAGGAGACCGGAAAATAAGAAGAGATAAATTTGACGTAACATGTACTTTTTGTAGTAGTCGATAATTACAACTTGTTCACTGAATTGTAACATTATTAGGACACAAAGGAGCTTGGTGCTACTCAAAATGGGCGATTTAAGGACCTTATTATTATAACTTTCAGTAATCTTTCCGCTGGCTCAAACGTTCTGGTGATGGCTTTCAGCCCTGGTTACTTTCTACTTGCCGGCAGCCTTTTTGCCGGCAACAAAGTTTCAAGTCCTAGTTCTCCATGTCCAGAAAAAGGGTGCAATATCTAACGTAAGCAAGCGAGCAAGACTACAGTTCTGTTGGCAAAGTTCCACTAAACACATAAAGATGTACAGAACAGTGAACACAGAACACACGTGTTATACATAACACACCCTGACCACCTGCCAATCTACCCAATCTATACTCTTATTAGCACACTACAGAGAGTGTGTAGCCTTTACACGCATACTCCGTGTGGAAATCCAGTGTGGGACCCAGGGGAGAGAGAGAGAATAGCACGCAGCCCCCATGTGTATTGTAACGTGTGTATTATACTGTGTATACATTATTAATGTATATTATTTATACGGAATTAATTAGGCTAATTGGACTAATAACTTGAGTAAAGGTACCTACTTTGTCTCTCTACCATGATTAGGCGGTCGTCATGAGACGATTTAATATTAGTTCTCAAGAGCTTCCAGAGAATTAACAAATCCATGTCTTGTGTGTGGATCATACTTAAATATGGATCTCGTACTGCACTATTATAGCACTTATCAGATTTGAACGCTTTCCAGCACATGTAATTGACACTAAAAATAAACTTCCATGATGGAAATAAAGGGCCCGTGAGGCTGAAACTAGTAACTAGTAACTTTGTAACACTCCGCTTCAAGACCTGGGGTCTAGTGTGACTAGTGAGAATGTAAGGGACAATGGTAAAACTGGTGATCATAACACCTCACGGCATACAACTACTACTACTATGTCGGAGCTAAGTCCGATCTACGCCAGAAAACCCCCTCCATATATCCCTGTCCCGCATCAGGGTTCGCAGTTCCTCTTTAGAGTTTGTCCCAACTTCCTTCAGTAACATAGACAAGTAGCTTTGTCTTGGTCGGCCTTGCTGTGCTCTACCGTGCGTAGGTTCCCATAAGACTAAATCACTGGCAAGTAGCTCAGGATGTCGGATGCAGTGTCCCGCATTTTTAATCTCCTGCTTCGTAACTTGTTTGACAGCCTTGGGAGGCTACATACAAAGTTATATTGCTGACCTTGTCCTTCCATGAGATACCCAGCACCATACGCAACATCTTTGTGTATGTCCCGTCCAAACTTTCTCTTGAGCCTTTGTCAGTGTCCAGGTTTCTGATCCGTAGAGCAGTACTGATTCACAAGCCGCTATGAACAATCTAATCTTTAGGCTCTTTGAGAGTTTGGATTTCCAGATATCCTTCAGTCTATGTAGGGCACCCCCACGCTTTTCCCTTTCTAACCCTTATCTCCCTATCTGTGCTCTCAATCCAGGAGCCTAAGTAGATGAAATCATCTACATTTTCTATGCTTCCCCGGATCGACTTTGTAGGTCGCTAGATCGATCCTCCATATTCAGTGTCATGACCTTGGTCTTGCCTTCGTTTATGTGTAGTCCCACGCTTGCTGCCGCCGATTCTACTCTGAGCAGGAACTCGTTAGCCTTGTCCATGTCCTCAGATATAAGTGCTATATCATCTGCAAAGTCCACATCGGTGATGATCTTGGGCCCCACTCTTCTGCTTTTTCTACGTTCGAGGGTGAGTCCAGTCGCTCCCGCATCATCGCCTATGGCTTGCCTCATACAGTAGTCGATGACTATTGCAAAGAGGTAAGGTGCTAAGGTATCACCCTGTAACACACCTGCAAGTATCTCGAACAATTCAGTTCTCCGTCTGGAGTTAGGACTTTGGCCATTGTCTTCTCGTACATGAGCCGTATAAGCTGCACGATTTTGACTGGAATGCCGTAAGCTTCTAGAATCTTTAGCATTTTCCCACGATGTACACTGTCGAAAGCCTTCTTAAAGTCTATAAATGTCAGAACAGCTGGCAGTTTCCGACTCTTGACACCCTCTATAAGACGTCCTCAGTACCAATATCTGTTGAGTTGTTGACCTTCCTGGTCTGAATCCATTCTGGTTTTCTACGCAGAATTGTCTCGATTTCTGGCTTCAACCGGTTTAGAAACCATCTTGTTTAGAGACTTGGCAACTAGGGATGACAAGCTTATTCCCCGATAGTTCATTGGTTCGCTAAGGTCGCCCTTCTTTGGAATTGGTATGATGTTGGCAGTTGACCATTGGTCTGGTTTTCTCACCTTTCAATAGAGCATTGTTACAGAAGTCTAAGACAATTTGATCAAGGTCGCATCGTTTTAAGACTTCTGGGGCTATGTTGTCGTCACCTCATGCTTTCTCTTCCTTACTGTACTTTGCTTTCCTGTACTCATCCAACGTGAACGGTTCTGTCCGATATTCAGAGTGGGTGGACTGGAATCATATCCTCTTCCGCTTCTCTACCGTCGGTGTGAGCCGAGAAGAGTAGCCAAAATAGTCCTTCCATTTCTGAAACCCTTTCCGTTGGTGAGTTCCCTTGATTTTGCCATATATGAGGAGCTTTAACCTGATGATCTTGTTGATCATGGTCCAGCTTTTTTAGCATGTCTGCCCTGCCAACTTGCTTTCCTCCCAGTCCCGGACCCTGCCCCTCCCGCAGTGCACTTGGCTGCTTGATAAGCATCGCCTAGCTCTGTTTGCCCTCTTGACTCTATTCGGTTGTCATCTGTCATCTGAGTGGTATTTTATGCTACACATTCCCTCAGCTTCACCTGGCAATCTCAAACACTTCCTTGGAGTCGCTGAGATATTTACACATTTCTTTTTCTCCTTTCAGGTAGTAAAGGTCGAGAAGTGTCCTATTCGCACAAAAAGCATTGGTACCTTTTCCTGTTGCCAGTCCGGATCATCCTTTTCAAGTATGGAAAAGCGTTTGTTAACTTCCACTGTGTACCTCTCTGAAGAGCGATATCAGTTTTAAGGTTAGACCAGGAGTCCAGTTTCCTGATGATGATACATGCGCCATTGAGGTCTCCTACAACCGAATAGTTTAAGTTGTTGGCTGTAATCTGGTCGATGGCTCCACCAAGGCTGTCGTAGTAGTTTTCTGCTTCGTCGACAGACGCCCCCTCGTCGGGCAATAACTCACAATAACAGTTGTGACCGGGTCCCTGCAAAGCTAGGCTACCATCCCGTCCTCCTTTCATGTAGTATACAACTACTCATGAGTTAATACTGTATTTATGTCCAAGACAATACCAACCCCCACCACAGGCCCCCCATTGCTGGTTCTCCATGCGAAGTTGTTATGAGGTGAGGAGCTTCAAGACTTGATACTCGATTCAGTGCTATGTACTACTACCCGAATGCTCCTGAATGCCCAAATTTACCCACTATACCCGCGTTGTGGGGGGGGGGCATACACCCACTCATCCCCTCTTGTATTGTTTCACATATTGTTTCGTACATTAAGAGTTCCTACAAGAATTTCCTTCTGGCCACAGTAGTAGTAGGGTATACTCTTGTGTGTGGGGGTTGCGTACGTCTCAGTTGGAAAAGGCGATGGGAGCAGGGAAGCCTAGTGGGTGAGTCGCCGCGCCGGTTCTCGTAGAGAATTAAGGTGTGTGCCCGAGGTAAATACCCCACACACCATGGTTGATCTACGGCGGCGCCCGGCCAATAGGCAGGTCCTATTGACTCGTTGTTTTTCCAGACTTGTATAACCCGCATCATAGTACATCAAGCGAACAACCATCCCCTGTCGCTAGGGCCGTTACTGCAGACAGCCTCACGTCTAGAACAATTGATCATTTGTTCGCTCCTGATCCTAGAGACATCCTTGTCCTCGTTACTTGTCACATGCACTTTTTTAAAGAGGAACTGTATAGTGATTATACAGAAAGAAAATCTGTAGTCTGATTTTCAAAGGCGACTGATAATATGTTGCGGACAGCCACACAAACATATGACAACCAAAACCATAATCCAACATTCCCAATGCACCTTTATAGTTTAGAGTTGCTGAGCACTAATCCCAAATCCCAACTGCCAATATATTGCCAAAACGTTTTCTTGTCCAACAGAAATGCCAACTATAGTTAGTAGTGTTATACACTGTGCCTCAAATTAATTTGATCAAAAGCCGAGGATGTGTGGGATGTAGGCCGGTATATGTAGTGGTAGTGCTGACACCTAACTAGGACTGAGTGTGTAGGACGGTAGAAGCAAGTGTGGTAGTGAGGGATGTGGTATGGTATGCCGGTTATATGTAGTGTAGTGCTGACACCTAACTAGACTGAGTGGCAGAAGGACGTAGATTGCAAGTGTGGAAGTAGGAGTGGGATGGTATGCCGGTAATATGTAGTGTAGTGCTGACACCTAACAAGGACTGGATGCAGTAGGACGTAGAATGCAAGTGTGGAAGTGAGGATGTGTGGGATGGTAGGCCGGTATATGTAGTGGTAGTGGCTGACACCAACTAGGGACAGAGTGCCAGTAGACGGTAAGAATGCAAGTTCATACTAACTGAAATAAACAATAGCTTTAATCATCTGATTTATCACTCTTTCTCTGGCTAACTGGCCAAGTAAACATACTCTAACCCATACTCCTAAACATACCCTATGGCTGAGTTGTAGAGAGTATCAAAAGTAACATGTGTTTAAGAATAGACCACTAAAGACAATAGAAACAATGGTATTGAAGTATTAAATATTGTAGAGTATATTGTACTGAAATACCAGGATGCTAATATTCCTAACATTATTGGGAGCTGTTTTGATTTAATTGCTCCCAGACATCAGTGTGATTGCTATATGTCTCGCCCTTAATATTATATAAAGTACTTATATTTCCCCGTATAACCTGTACCCAGAAGATTTGATATGTACAAAGAGGGATAGTTAAGCTCACGTGACTCGAATGATCACGTGACTCGAATGATCCATCGGACAAGGCATTAACGTCAACCTCCACACTGATTGTGATCTTCATATCTCCTTGTACATTAACAGCGTCACAACTCCTTAAGAGATTGCTGAAGAAACTTAAAAGATAGTATACTGTTTATATACTCTGTATATAACTGCTACATCGTACAGCTGTGAAAGCCTGAGAAGAACAGAGGCAGCTCAAAATATGGTACGAGTTAAAGATTTGATGTGAAAACGCACAAAATACTCTACACACCTACCTAGTCCGTAGAGTACAACATCAAACTGTCAAGATTTTAAAACACAACTATTTGCCTGATTAGATTCCTCATATTCTGTTAGTATAACTCAGCAATGCATGGCCAGTAATTAAACTTTTTCTTTCTCCCTCCACGTGACTGTGTAGAGAGAAGCTGAATATTATAACTATATTGTAGCAATATCAACAGAAAAGAAGAGAACTATTTGAGCTGTATGCCAGTCCAGTCTGGAATCCAATAGTGTTTAGTACTCTCATCATCCTCTCTCTCTCTCTCCTCGCCCTCGCTCTCTTCTCTCTCTCTCTCTCTCATCTCTCTCTCTCTCTACATACAAGTCAGGTGGTTATCAGGAGAACTCAATGCTGGGTGTTATTATTCGGATCAAACAACATATTCTCTACCATCTCTCGTTATTCTCAATGTAACCCAGTTTAAGCAGGGAAGTATCCGACTCAGCAGCTCCTCTCCATTGATCTGGTTGTATGGTTGTATGGTTTTACTGGAGATCTGGTGTATTAGTATGGCTGATAAAGCTGTTAAATTCTTTGATCAGCAGCGACACAAACAAGAAGTTTCGTATCAACTACCAGTTGACATGACGTGATGAAATACCGTTGTTATTGGTGCTATCATTTCACTGAGATTATACATCATTTGTTATCCATTACTCAACACCTCTTACACCAGTAGTGGAACACGAACAGTCAGAGCCTTGACAAGGTTACAGTGTTGGTGCGAAGCAGACAGTATTAGTAAATTCATGGTTTGCTGGCTAACACCACCAGGGATCAAGGGCTTGACACTCATCCAGGAAACGGAGATCGTCACGTGATACCGATTATACCTTATTGGGAGTAAACGTGATGTACTTAAACAGTACCCTCCACGGATCTGCACCTGTGGAGACGGAAATACACCAGCAAAACCAGGGAGGTGATAGAACCACCACCTACTTGAACAGTTATTTAGAGTGAAGTACATGTGATTATCAGGTGACTAACAGCACTGCTGGTGACCAACTTAATGAGTTTGTAATGGAATGATAACAGTTTTAACTTTGCACATAACCGTGACTAGTTTCTAATGAGATCGTCTGCTTGTCCAATTATCATTTACTCTGAAAATATCAAAATTCATATAAACAATTTCCTACCAATGTTCATACCTAGTGATATTATAGAAATACTAGTGTAACCCGGCCTTCGCCGGAATACACTGCCGCAGTTAAAAAAGGTAGGAGTAATTACCCCGCTGAGACAAAACCCGCATTAGGTGAGCAATTCCTATTCGGATCCCTCACGTATCCATTATAATCTGTACCACGACTATACACCTCAACACTACTCCCGTCTAAAACCGTTTAAATCGTTTAGAAATAAACCCTTATTAACTCCGCACCACACCCGCCTTAAATTTGAAAACATGCATAAACATTGTCTTATGAAATTAAACAAACACCGACCGCTAAGAGTGCCTCCCCCCCCCCCCCCCCATATTAAACTTATAGTATAATATGCATAAGACATTGTCGTTATGAAAAGTATGAAACTCTCTCTACAGATTAAACAGACCACAATCACAGTGCCCAAGTACACTCCTAATATTCACATGCGGACGAACCTACTACCATCGCTAAACAAGAGAGCGAATAGGAAGAAAAAGTGTGCCCATTTTAGGGCTCACTCGGATAATGTTGCATTAAAAGTACAAAAACCACAATTAAGGCCACTTCCCACCGCCGATTTTTATTAAAATTTGCTTTTTGCTTCGTCAGAGTTATGTCGGCACTATACCGAAAAAACAGTCCCATAACACTTACCGTTTATTTTGTATAACCGTTCGGAATTTCATACATAACACACACACACACACACACGATTCTTGGTATTATTAAGGTGATGAGTGCCATCAAATAAAATAACAAAGAAATTACATAGATAATATCAGTTGTTCAATGTTGCAAACAGTGCTATATATTTCCTAATGTGGACACAAGATATTTCCACTTACCCAGCTGCACTAATGGGGTATTTTCCCACATAACTGCCAAAATTGAGAACCTCAATGGAAAACCAGATCGTGGGCTGAATGTTCCAGAAACCCACTGTTGTCCAAAAACTTTGACATGGCAATAGCATACTGGAGTCTCATCTGGGGTTTGCTTCCGGCATGTTTGCCTATAATAGCAGTGTTTTTTAGAAATTTACATGGATTTCGGGTTGAACCAACATATAAAAGTTAGGATCATTGAGGAACCTTTACTTACAGAATTTGAAGAGCAAATGTTGATTAATGGTTTATGGTGAAAGTAAATACACATCAACTATTAGTAGAGGCTCTTATACGTGCAACAATTTGAGTTATCTGCTACAGGTTTGGCGACTTAATACACTTGAAAATAAGAATAGGCACTTATCAGTCTCACAAATTTTTTTAGTTTACACACATGTGATAGAGCTGCTGGAGACAAATAACGGATCCAAAAGTCTGACCTCATTGTTGAGATATTACGCCGCCAAATTTTGAGGTTTTAACCTGTATTAACTATAAAACTGGATTTTTTTTTTTTTTTGGGTTTTTCTTTAAACAGCTCTAACTTTTTTGACCTACAATTCTTTATTTGAGGAAAAACAGCCACACCTGATCTTAGGTTTGGTAAAGTGTTCTTTGGATTTTTAAAAGGATATGGGAACAGAATGAATGAAAGCAATCAGCCATTAATGTGGTCCATTGCTGCTAGGAGTACCAACTTTACTTGTTCATAGCTTTGAAACTATTAATACCATATGATGCAATGTGAACCTACAGTAATTTCAAGTTATACAATTGATCCCATATTATTAGCGACCAGAGAAACTCCCCAGTGAGACCTCCCTCAAACTACAATAAATTAATACTTTCAGTATCGTCCAAAAAAAATGTAATAGATTGAGTGGTGTAATTACTTAAAAAACTATATTCAAATGATAATTCTATCCGGCAAGAACATCAAAACTTTCATAATACAGATCAATCTAAAAATTGCTCAAGATTCCAAATTAGAAAGAATTATTTGGGTGAACCTTCCAATCAGACCTGGAAATTAACCAATATTTTTAATGTATTGAATTAAGTCGATTTAGTGATACGTAATTATAAAGATAATTTTAATCATGCCTACCATGGCCAGTTCTTAGGTCATTAAAAAGTTTTTGAATGGTTGGTGCCATCTATTAATATAAAAATTAGGATGTAATGGTCCCAGTATACAGTGCCCTCTGGCCCCAGACCGTCAAATTATTGGTTTTGATAATGCTTATGCTTAAATAGGTCAATACTCCATTGAATATCTTAACAGGGTGATACTCGTAAAAAATCTGTTCCATAATATTTGGACCGTCGACTAGTCCAACGCTGCGCGCCGTCTGGTAGGTTGTAAACCTACAATTGAATATCAAAATAAACCTAAATAAATTTCGCTCTAACTAAAGCGCTCGCCCCAAATTTTAAGAAACATTTTACTGGGCCGCCTCAACCTTTACCTGTTATTCCCGCCGAATCTCTAATGTTTTAATGAACATGATATGCCTGAGTCCCCAGGTAAGAAAATTTCTTGGAAAAGGAAGGCCAATCGGATTTTAAAATTACTGGGCCGCGCTTACCGCCGCTCAGCCTGTCATTCCGCCGAATCTTCCTTCTATTGATCGTTTAAATTATGAACATAATAGCCTAGGTCCCCAGGTAAGTGTGACATTGATTCTAAATTAGTGTATTTTTGGACGCCTGATTCCGAATCACCCCACATGACGTAGGTAAAAAGCTTCCACTGAGAGTTTTTATGGGCAAAAAACCGTTTTGGTCACTGACAAGCTCGGCCGCGCTAAAATCACTCTACAGTCGATTCTTTCCATTTTCAACCACTTTTAGTTTCGCATGATAAGCACATGTTATACCGCTCGCGCGTTACGTGTCATCATATTTTGATCCCGATTTCCTTACTTGGTTTCAAACTTGCTTTGTCGAGTTTTTCGGTCAATAATCAATTATCACCTGATTCATCATTGCCACTTGTGTAATACCTTGAAATCCCGATTAGTTGAATGATTAGGTTTTAAAATTGTGACATCGCATGAGAAGGACTGTTTGTCAGAATGTAGAATGATACCAGAGCCCCTTCAGAAGTTAAAATTGTTTTTAATTACAGGTTCAATCAGCATGGGACAAGTGCAGTATCAACCCCACTATAGGTAAACGACTACAAGTGTTCATTTATGACACAGTAATACAATAAAACAACAATTAACTTAAGAGTTTGCAATTTGACTTGATTATACAATAGCATGCGATAGTTTATTAAAAAAACTTCGAAGTGCTTTTACTTGATAACAATAACATTTTTAAAGCACGGTTTGTAATTAAAGGCAAGCATATCGTCTGTACTGATGTAAAGGATTTTTGTTCTCAGTTTCTATGAAATTGTCCCATGTACATATTTTTACCTCGTTCACCCTTCCACTCATGCATCAAGGCTGATTCTTCACCTCACACATACAGCGCCTTCAATTAGTCACCACCTGGAACTTTATCCTATATAATTATAATCACGAGTCATCGCCCCCATCATCCCTTATAGTCGAAGACGATAACATATCCATATTGTATAATTTCTGCAAAATAAAAACATGATTAATTACTTTATATGTTTTGACCAACTCCCCTATCCCCTTCCTAGATTATCAAGTTTTCTCAATTTTTTGCTACTTTCAAAAGTTTCCAAAGAAGCTTGAACCCCCATAATATCTCTGGACAGTATAATATGCGTCCGGTGAACGAATCAATTCTCTCTCAAATTATATGTGTTCACTGTTCACTGTTCACAGTTTATTTGAGCGAAAAGTTTCTACTATCAGCTAATTTAATTTAATTACTAACTTGTTTTATTTAACCATCCCCAGTTTGGCTATGAAAATAATTGATATCACCAAATAAAATTAGCCCACGTTTAAATTTCACCGTTTAATAAGTACAAAAAATGCATACTCACATTCCTACTCCAGTGCACACTATGTATAATAACTGTTGCCAATAAACATTTCAATGAGTTAGCTTTAATTACAATTAATAAACTATGTGCAATGTATAATATTATAATAGATAATACTATAAAATTTAGATAGCTTTATAACTACATGTTTCCAGGTAAAATGGGGTGGTCGACAATTAACCCTGACCCTGACCCTGACCCTGACCCTGACCCTGACCCTGACCCGAACCCTACCCTGACCCGACGCCTGGCCCGGACCGTGACCCTGACACCGGACCCTGACCCTGACCCCTGAACCTGACCCTGACCCTGAACCTGACCCTGACCCTGACCCTGACCCTGACTGACCCTGACCCTGACCCTGACCCTGACCCTGACCCGGACCCTGACCCTGACCCCTGACCCTGACCCTGACCCCCGACACTGACCCTGACACTGACCCTGACCCTGACCCTGACCTGACCCTGACCCTGACACTGACCCTGACCCTGACACCTGACCCTGACCCTGACCCTGACCCTGACCGTTACCCTGACCCAGACCCTGACCCTGACCCTGACCCTGACCCTGACCCTGACCCGGACCCTGACCCTGACCCTGACCCTGATCCTGATCCAGATCCTGATCTGACCCTGACTTTAAAGTTTCCAGATAGTGCCCATATTTTCAAATATTCCCAGAAATTCTACTAATTTTTTGGAGATAAATGTAAAATTAGTAGAATGTCAACCACTTTTTTCGTGATAGCCCTTCTACATTATTCACAAATAATCTACAAATATCTACTTGGCTCCCCCCCCCCCCCCCCCAGATAGTTACATGGCTATAAGACGATTAATCGAGCCAGTTTGGGCGAATTTATTATGTGCCAAACTTGAGATATGACTTCAAACACATTAAAAATATCTCAAATTGGCAGTTTTGGTACATATTTACGAAAGTCGGATTATCTCACGATCTTACTGATAGAATTTTTAAAAACTTTTCCAAATAGTTACTGGCTATAAGACAGACAATATGAGCAAGTTTGAGCGAATTTTCTATATGCCAAATTTGAGATATAACTTCAAACACAAGAAATATCCTCAAATTGGTGCGTTCTAGCGGAACCGCGGGCATATATTTTGAGATCTAACTGAAAGAATTTGTTAAAACTTTCCAGATATTTACATTTATAAAACGATTAATAATCTGATCAAGTTTTGTGCGAATTTTTATGAGCCAAACTTGAGATATGACTCAAACAACATTAAAATAATCTCAAATTGGCGGTTTTTGGTTTTACAAGGGAAATATTTGACGAAAGTCGATTACTCAAGATTCTAACTGATAGAAGTTCTTTAAACGTTCCAGATATTACATGGCTATAAGACATTAATCTGAGCAAGTTTGGGCGAATTTTTTTATGTGCACACTATAACTGTTGCCAAAAAACATCAATGACTTGCTTTAATTACCATTATAAACGATGTTGCAATGTATAAATAAAGATAGCTTATTGACCACATATGTTTCCATGTATATTCATAGTCATGACTAGACAGTGTTATTTGAAAAATTAACAAGAATAAAATGGCGTCTGGACTTGGGACCAGCTCCGAGAACAGTTCATTAATGCGCCCTCTGAAAACCATTCTGCTAGCTAAAAAATGATATTGTTTTAGGTAAAACGTACTGAAAATTAAAATTAAGATCAAAACATTGAAAACGAACTAACAAAAAGAATGACACGTCATGCTAAAATACATAGTCCGAAGTAAGATTAATCCCAGAATAATTTTTAGGCAACCTTCAGACACGTTTTCAAACACAATCCAACTGCTACAGACAACTTGCTGCAAGAACTATTTCTTCTCAGATGTAATGAACGAATTTAATAGGGTCCTTGTGCATTTTGTCGTACCATACAGATATGGAAGCTTTCTATTCTCTGACTTGATTTTAATTCCAAGAGACTTGAGGAAGTCTGCTGTCTGAGAATGATTTCCCGGGATCTCGTTAAGGTGATATCCTCAACATATTATTAGTGTACTGAACTACCATGTAATTGTTACTTTAGGTTGACTCATCTTTGACCAAACGTATTTAACATCGATACAATTAGTATAATGTAAACAAACAAAACCCCGATTACCACGAACCTCCCCCGATTTACCGCGATGTTTCCTTCCCCCAATCTCCGCGGTAAAACGGGGTTTACTGATATTTAAAAAGTTTCGCTTCCCGCAATAATTTCCGTTCACAAATTAGGTGGGATCAGATTCATACAATCAAATTCTGCATAAATGTATATATTGATATTGTATAAATCATCTATAGAATAAATAAACGGGTGTACTCATCAATTAATTTGTTCAAACACGTACTTTATTTATCTCCTTATTATATTTGAAATCCGAATTGAATATTATTTATGAGAGTCAAATTTCTGTTGATCCCACGTTGATTACGTTGTTGTCACATTGAAACGTTGAATAATTCCTTGCCCCTTCATTTTATTTTTCATAAATATCTTATCATAAATATCTTATCAGAGCAAAAAAAACATCTGGCTGTCCAAAGAACCCCCTAACAGGGCCAGGAACACACAACCAGTGAGAGCAGGAAATACAACAAGCAATTGGCGTAACAACAAAAAGAACTAGAGGGATAGAACATGTTACCACTTTCCTGCAAAGAAGAAGAAAAAAAAACATTCCCCCCACTCACTGCAGGCAGATTAAAAATCTTATTGTATAACTATATTTTTGAGACCTCATGTGGCGTGGTTTTCTGCTTTTTATTACTTATAAACTAAAGATTCTGCAGTCTTAACTCTTATACTTTTCAAAAGTAAAAATAATTGACTTCGTAAAATTGTAATATCCGACTCGCTATAAGGTTTAAAACCTGAGTGATTGTTGTTGTAAAGTGCTAAGTATTTTTCTTTCTTAAATGGCTATATAAAAAGCTTGTTATAATTAGCCGAGTTAACAGTCTGAAACACCTTATGATAGAGCGCACAAATATAAGCACTGTTATGAACAGTCAACTAATAGCCATTTAAACGGCCGTGATTCATGTCTTTACGATAATACATAATAGCCGTCTCAGCTTTTTTAGCCGGTAATAATTATTACCGGCTTACTCAGTGGAGATTTAATATTTCTCATCGTTTTGTCGTTTTAGAACTAGAATAGTGCTCAAAGCTGGCTTTGTGGTAAGTTTGTGAGTTGAAAAGGTTTTTAAATGTAGAGGGAGCTCTTAGATTTATAATTGCATCATTAAGTCGTTTCAGAACCCAGAAATACTGCGCAAACTGTTTTGTGGTTTAAGGTTTGTAGTTGGAAAGTGTTTTTTTAATGTAGAGTACTGGGAGCTCTGATGATATATTATTCGCATCTTTAGTCCGTCTCATAACCTAGAAATAGTGCTCAGAAAAGCTGTTTTGTGGTTAAGTTTTGTAGTTGGAAAGTGGTTTTTAAAGTAGAGTACTGGGAGATCTGAGGGATTTATTTTTCGCATCAATTTTAGCCGTCTCATAACCTAGAAATAGTGCTCAGAGCTGGGTTTGTGGTTAGTTTTGAGTTGGTAAGTGTTTTTTATAAATGTAGAGTACTGGGAGCTCTAAGGATTTATAATTGCATCATTTAGCCGTCTCATAACCTAAAATAGGCTCAAGCTGGTTTTGTGGTTAAGTTTGTAGTTGGAAAGGGTTTTTTAATGTAATACTGGAGATCTGAGGATTATATTCGCATCATTTAGCCGTCTCATAACCTAGAAATAGTGCTCAGAGCTGGTTTAGTGGTTCAGTTTTGTAGTTGGAAATGTTTTTTTAATGTCTTGGCAGTGTTTTATAACCCCGACCATGGCTGCACAACAGTCCTCCCTTAAGAACACTTCCCACTGTTAATACAAATTAATCATTTACGATCGTGTTTTCTACCAATCTGCCTAATAAATTCGTTCATGAATTCATACACTGAAAAAAAAATAGTGTAACTGTATTATTAGTGCCGTTACCTTTGCTTAGCAATTTAAAGCTGAACATGCGGACTTATTTGTGCCATGATGTTTTAGTTGCCCAAATTTCGGTAACAAATTAGGACTTGATTTGAGTTACTGCACGCGCGATTTTTTATTTGGAAAACATTTAAATGTTAGTGTATAGAGATCTGCGCCCGTTATCAGGTTAACCAATAAATCACGGCGTTTTCGTCACGTGACAGTCGATAGTAGAGTGATAATATCATCCTTGACAAGCTAGAACCATGATTTCAATTGTTTTAATACTGGCCGAGCTCCCTGACAATCCGTCGAATCTTTATGTTTAAGAACATAATACCTAGAGGTCCCCAGGTAATGACAATATGCCAATACAAGGACTCGTATTATGCTGCATTTTCTTCCGTTAGTTAACCACATTGCATTTAATTTTTAAAAAAAAATTAAAACACATTTGTTTTCTGTTTTTGTTCATCAGTTATCATTACCTTCAACAATTTGTAGTGCGATGCACTACTTGGCTGTGCGCCGCGCATTTTCTCACAACCACATGCAGATCGACTCGAAATGCGAAGGATTGACATTGTGAATCAATTTGAACAATTAAACGCCCACGTACAAAAATAGAGCTTTCGATTTCTTATCTGCGGATCGTGTTTATTCTTTACGGGTGATAATCGTAAAATATTTGATTCAAGACCGTCCACGAGTTCAATCGGCCGCTTCTGGATCTGGTATGGTAAAAACCTACCGTACTCGGGATTATTACGAACGGGGTTTATAACGACCGGTTAAAAAATGGTTCGGGTGAAAAAATATGGCGAAATTGCGCAAAACCCACCACATTTTCCTCGGTCGCCATTTTACCGGTGTCCAACCTTTTCAAATTTTAGATTCAAAAATTTTTTGTCCTCAGATGTAAATTTCCCTTATTAAGAAATAAGCAAGCTTAGAATTTTCGCATTGCTAGTAACGTTTTGGTATCTAGCACTCTAGAATAGTCGTTGTTTTGAATTAGCATTAAATGTTTACGTGTATCAAATAACCATTATGACTCAATTTTGTAGAAAATACTCGAAAGAATCATCGTCACATTGTTAATAATTAATGAATAAATGACATGAAGACTGATTTATATTATTGACATTTTAATTAATTCAAGTTTAATTTAACGGTTACTTTTAACTTGAGTCCTATTTCATTATGTAGAGATAGTCCATACCTGAGAAATTAAAATTTTGGCCTATTTAAATCAACTTGACAATAAGGATCTATGACAAGATGGCACAAAGGTGAATTTTTGCAATTTTAGCCAAATGAATCGAAAAAAACCTACAACAATGCCCAATAGCTCTTTAGTGAATATAAGGAACAACGATTAAAATATGGAGCACACCATAAACCCCTTGGGAACACTGAAACCTGAGTCGGCGTTTATTAATGCCGTGAAAATGTGGTTCGCGGAAAAATATGGCGAAATTACCGTAAACCCCGCTACTTATCCCGTCATAATAATCCCCAGTAAGTAACAAGGTTAATGCAATTGCAATAGTGGAATCTGGACAAGTTTTAAACTTTTACTTTAACGAGTCCTTGAACCTGTCGATGGTGCACTGGCCTTTTGGGCTTCCACCCTTCAGCTTCTGTCGGTTAAAATTAAAATTAATCTTACATAAGCATAATCGACGCGCGGCTTTCAATGGTTAAGTCTGTAATAAAGATCAAAATTTCAAATTGTGGTCATCCTTCTATAAAATTTGTATTTCTATAATAACAGGTTGTTGTTTTTTTATTAATTTATATTGTTACAAAGTTATATTGAGAATTTTTATACAGTATCTATAAGCTGGGGGGGGGCCAATTAAATTATTGAACGGTCACATATATATGCGGTTTTAAGAATTATATAAGACTTTGAACGAACTTATTTATTGCGAAATTAAAGATTGCTAGTATTTTATGTATTTGTTTTCAATTCCTGCACGTTTAGGCAGTTGCTCTTGTGACCAAGTTTTAGAGTTATATATATATATAAATAATAACTAAGGTACCATATAATTGCTTCATTGTACTTATTGTTTTCAATTAAAATAATAGAAATAAAAACTTACTCAATACAGATAATAACATACATTTAGTTGATAAAGTAAAAGACACTGCGGCCAAATTTACACGTCTTTTGCTCAATATGATTTTGATCTTTTATGTCTATTTTTGCACTTTTTTTTTGTATTAAAATTGATGATTGTTAAAATTACCAATTATTTATCGTAGTGTATCCCATGAATCGTAGTTTTGATCTAGTCAAGATGTATATTGCTAAAATTTGTTAGATCCTTCAATTGATATAACAGTAACAGTTCAAATCGGGAAATAAATGTCATTTGGCAGAAGGGGATGGACTACAGGAGCAAGTGCTGTATCTTTGGGATCGTACGTCATTCTGTAATGTTGGTTACTAAATTTTTTTGTACACCTTTAGAATATCATAATATTTGTATTTAATCTGCACATGTCTTTTACTTTTGGGATTGATTGTTATCACAGTTTTAATTGAATTGACCATAGTTAGAGGAATTTTGTGCTTTGTGAATGAGAATTAAACATTATTAGTGATTGGAACCAGCTTGGTTTACTGTTAAGTTTACCCAAGAAATTTTATACATACAATAATAATAAAATAATTATATACCTAAATCCGCTAATAAGATGTCTTTAAGTATTGAATAACGGCGCTGCTTTTTTGTTAGATAAATGCAATGCCTAGCTACCAACTCTTGCACGAAATATAAGCTTTAAAACAGTCAGAAGACTATCCAGTCCTGTATAGAAAGTTTTAAAAGCCTAGTAGGCACCCGCTTAGCACTAACAAAACTTTCACACAACACTGAAAAACAAGCATTATCACACATGAACGATAAATACACACAATTGCGACTACAAGCTGAATATCTGTCCCTCCCTTAATGGTAACTTTTGTCCGGCTCCGGCTAAAGCTTTAGGCTTCTCATGCGGCAATCAGCTCCTTTCGGGCTTCCCGACCCTCTGCTCCATTGATCTGTCAGGGTCTCAAAAACACAGTCGTAAACTTGGCTTGTTGTCCCAATTTCCGAGCGTTTGCTAAGACTTGATGTACGATCAAGGCTGGTCAGGCAACTTTCACTGGGCGAGTACAGTAGAAGTTTTCTTCTTCCGAGTCGCACTACTTCCACCTTCGGTTTTCTCTCTGCCTATTTCCTCAAAACCTTACGCCGATTCTTACCTCAAACTCTTCTGCTCCTCCTCGGCAAACCGAAAACAAGAAGATTTCGACTAACTGTCCTCTTCTGCGACTACGGGGCTTCACAAAACATTTTTTAAGGGCTTCTGGGCTCTATTATTAAAGTAACATTTTTTTTTTAATCAATAAACTTTCAATTGTTACACTAAAATACATCATTTTATTTCAAAGAAAATATCGCCGAATGAACTTACACGCCTTGATAAGTGACCGAGTGTAAACAAAATAAGGGACACCGAAACACCAGTTGACCATTAAACTGATCATAGCAATTACATCGGGCCCTAAAAGCTCTATAAGTGAGTATAATGCTGCAACCAAGGCATGCTAGGGTTTATTCCATTGAACTAATAAGGTTACAACAGCCTAAAAATATAATATAAAAATAACATTGTATCATAAATCATAATTATAAACACACTTTATTTAACATATTTATTAATTATACTTTTTATCATTTATATTAGACAATAAAGTTACCTTAAGGTAAATGTTAACTGTCAGAAGGATGTATATGGTCTTTAGACACTGTCCCAGAGTACTTAATTAAAACCTAAACTCAACCAATGTTTGCAAAAACCTTCATGATTGTTGCAATTTAAGCTGTCAAACCAACAACGCTCCGGTTTAATATCTTTTAATTTAATCAATGTTTGTATGGGCAGGTTGATAAATATGATTAGGAAATGGACGAAACCAACATTGTATGGATCAGGTGCTTTTAGGCATTTTCTCGAGAGTCAGGTTGCCTATTACAGTACTTTTATTATCTTTTTGCCTAATCAAGTCAATCACTTGCACTTGCCACTGAGCTACATTATCTTTGAATATAATTAATATGATCAATCTTTGTTATAAAGAACCACTAACCTGCTCTACAAACATCCACTACTCCTCAAAACGACCACCCACCATTGCTGAATAAACTTTGTGATTATGGCCCATTGTATGGGTTTATACTTTATATTTCTAAGATGAGTCTTTGCAGAAGTAAGCTGGTTCAAGAGAAGTATTGCCCACCCCTGATTTGTTTGAATCCAGCCATGCAGTTTTACGTCCGAACAAAATACGAGAAGCCTCCACCTATTCAAATTGTCAAAGAAACACTTAAATTGTCTGATGGCGGTATTGTTGCTTTTGATCATTTCGCTAACAGCAAAGGTAAGTTTCTTGTAAGCAAAGAAAACATTAGAATAAAGATAGTTTTTATGTAATGCCAATCCTTTAGTTCATAGAATTATTGCATTATCTTCAGTAAATAATTTTTTGTCTCAGTTTTTATTATATCTAAAACTTCATCCAGGGTCTAAAGATAAGGATGATTACATTGTTGTTATTTCTCCTGGTCTGCGTGAAACAACCCATTCTGTGAAAATACTCACTTTGGCAAATTCCTTGTTGGTAAATGGATTTCCTAACGTCTTTGTTCTAAATTCCAGAGCCTCTTGTTCGGTAAGTCATGTAAAAGTGCTGTCTTAATGGCAGATGAGGATGAAAACATTTTTTTGATGTTACCACCAGCTGCACTGCATTTAATTGATTCAGCAATGTTGGGAGTTTCCAGTCGATTTTATAGTTAGGTGAGCTTTAAATAGTTTGTAAGTTATGTTAAAGTGTTTCTTTTCAAGTTGTAATGGCTAATCTTGCAGATACCAATGACGAGTAAAATGATGACTTTTGCATGGGGAGATGGCAAATCATTTGAATGAAAGTGTTGAAAACTTAGAATCAAGGTTCCCTGGAAAGAAAATAATACTTGTGGGTGCCTGCCTAGGCGCTATGAGTACAATCGATTACCTCAGCACTGAAGAAGCTAATCGTCCTTCGATAGGTATCGATATGTTTTTAAAATTTGTTTGTTGTTACAGTATCATGTTCATAGTTTTCAAAATTTCTTTCTATAATTAGTTTGACATTAATTTTCTCAATTTTCTTAATTTTCTACTATAATTTTACTATAATAATACTACTATTTTCTACTATATTGGAATAGCAAACAAAACTTAAGTTTTAATTCTTATTTCATCAGCGGGAGCTGTGCTCCATTCCTGCAATTGGGAGCTTAAAGCTGATGCCATGAAATGTTCATCTGGCATCAATTATCAATTATTCAATAAAGGACTGGTTATAGACACACTTCATCGAATTGAGAAATCATATACTGAGGAAGAGGTAGGCTATCTGATATCACATTGCTAACTACAGTAAATTATTCCCAGATAATCAAATGTCACCCAAGTTTGGTAAATAAGGTAATAAATTATAAAGGGTTTGCACTATAATTAAATTTAATTGAAATTGAACTGCGTTCCAATCATCAATAAATAGTTTAATTTTAGAGAGAATTAAAAGAAGAGTGGTATCAAGAGAAGGGCATTGACATGGAATATTTGAGGAAGTCTAAAAGTATATGGGATATCGAAGAGCGTTTTGTGGCACCCCTGATAGGAGTGTCCGGTGCAGACGAATATTATCAAAAGTAAGTTTCAGTTAAACAATTTCTCTTCGAACACACTACTATTTTCAATCGTAAATTACAGTCTTAGCAATATGAAGGCCTCATCAAATCAAAGTTTTACAACTTTGAGCTTTAATTTGATAGTGCAACTCTAAATGTATCCCTTGAAGTTGACTTAATATTGAAACTTTAAGGGTATCCCCAGTAAACAAGTGTCACAAAGTAAAGAAACCAGTGGTAGTGATAAACTCACGTGACGATTTCATGGCCCCTTTTGATCACTATAAGCTACCAGATTTCGTGAAGAACCCAAATCTTGTGCTCTGGAGCACCGCTGCTGGAGGTCACGTGTGTTTTGTGGACGGTTGTTTCCTGTAACAAACTATCTGGATAAAGCAGTGCCCGAGTGTGCAAAATTAATGTGTGACTTTGTTGAGGAGGGTGATGATGCGGATAAGTAAGAGCTCCTCAGTTTTCCCCTTTTCGGGAGACAGTGCACCTATTTTGTGTGGAGCTAGACACCCGGTGACCACAGAAGATGGAAAAACACTCGAATACAGGCCTTTTATACATGAAATTTAGGATTTTTAGGCGTGACACGATTGAATTTGTGTATTTTACTAGTTTAAACTTAAACTTTATAAGTTTGTGATTGATTGAAGGATGAAGCACTACTTACCTTGATTTGTAATTTATGCTTCCTTTTTATCTGCATGGTCTGCAAAGAATAATGTGTCAGTATTATCCTAATATAATATAAATGTTAAAGTTTTTATAATTATTTGTATATGGGCAATTCCACCGTGACGACACCACGATTTTGCTGTTTTTTAAAGTTCAAACGAATGTTGTTACTCGAGATTTGTTTTATATTTTATCAGCTCAACTGTTTAATAAGTCCAAATTTAACCTATCTACAGGTTGTGTGAAAATTTTCAGACCCCTACCTTATTACTTTCTGAATACCACCCCTGTGACGGACGTGACGTAAATATGCACACTTTTTTTTGGGTGTCTACTCAGATGTACCTCAAATATATCCTCAAAAAGTATCTATGTATCTAATTTGCGAACAGATGAGAGAATTAACATGGATTAGAAGAAGGTTTAGGAGTTCTGAATGGCCATTTCTAGAGTGCTCAATTTTTTTGTATGCGTGCGCCATTTTCAAATTGTGACAGACGTGACTGTTACGGACACACACTTTTTTTTTCAATTTTTCTAAATCTTCCACATGACACTTTTATCCTTGTTCAGTGACATCCTACTCTGTATTCATTCCAATTTTAGGCCTCAAATACCCCCAAGAGGTCTGCAACAGCCAAAAACGTCCATTTTGGGTATAAAATATTATTAAACATACTCTAGGGTATCAGTCTAGGGACATAATCATTTATTTCTCTACTTAAACAAATTTATAACTCGGTAAAAACAATTCATCACTGTTTCTACGCATCAAACTGATGAGCCCATCACCTAAAAGTTTCAGTTTACTTAGTGTTTTAAAATGTGGAAGATTTGAATTTTTACCTTCAAAATTGCGAAAATAGGGTTAAGTCCATTTTTTTGTCCTTTAAACCTCTGAAAAAGTTGTACGCAAATAAAATGGTAAAAAAAATCATAAAATTACATTATTGACTTGCATATGATTGTTATTTGATAGTCTAGTCACATGGTCAAAACAATCCAACCTTATTTGACTTCTATTTGTCTTGGTTTTTAGTCAAAATAATAGGAAAATATGGATAAAAAATGGGCTAAAGTGAAGCCGTATGCCCATATATGGCATATAACAAAATTATATCATAACACGGTCATTTTTCCTGTCCAATTTTGATTTGACGACCATACGTTTGTTAGGACGCTCGCCTCAGCTTTAAGAAAAATGCCTTTAAAGTCTGTTTAAAGATTTTTTTGGAGCATTTTCCAAAAAAATTGACGGACGGACAAGTTGGGACCCCCCTTACAAAATTTTTTTCTTAATAAGATACAAGCTATAATTTCTACGGTACTTCCCTTACCTCTAAGAACATGGTTAACAGTGGTTTTTGATATAAATAGCCACTAAGTGGCTCTGAAGAAAACTTTTTTGCTTAATTTTTGTGACAGACGTGACACCATCTTTGTGGAATTTTTTAGAAAAAGTATTTTGATTAACGTATTGAAACTTTGCAATATGCTCTCATCTTATGGCATATGCCTAAGTGTATGGAATTTCATAGAGAAATATGCTGCATCCCCAAACTATGGCCCCTTTTGAAATTTGAACGATTTTATTCATCCGAGTAGTGTTCCTTGAATGAGAAAAATCAAAAGTTAACGCAATATGAAAACAAAAAACTTTTTTGACTTGTAAGGTTAAGAGTCTAATGAACTATATTAAACCAAAATTAGGTGCTTATCATAACATTTTCATTTTCACCAAGTGGAACCTTACCGTGAATTGCCCAAATTACTTCATTTATAAGAATATAATTTTGCAGTATAAATATTGAGAAAAATTTGTGAATGCTTTTAGTTGATTTTTCGTGTTGATTGACGGCTTCAGCCTCAATTGGGGTAGGATTAACTAAATTTATTATCATTTCCGTTGATTTATTCACTTTGATATTCTCACTTTGGAACATTGTGATAATTTACTATTAAATGACCAGATAATATTGAAAGGATAGAATTGATTAAAAAACAAAGATATAGTAAAAAAACAGGTCCATTTTCCCGATCCCTCAACACAAAAATCTCATTATTTGCATTCAAAAATTTAAAGAAATCTTTCTATAGTACTTGATAATACTTAAACATAATAATATTGTTATTCTATTTTATAGAAATGACGTATGACAATGTAGCCAGTCGATGTAGTTGTTGACGAGATGTTACGGATATGGCAAACATCATCAACCAAGCAGGTAATCTACTTACACTCTCTTCTGCTTTGTTTTTTATCTAAGACTCTGTTTCGTGCTTTGTTTCCGGCCGATCATGTGCTTTGTGGATGTCAGTATGGTGAAGGTTTGCCTTGCCAACGAAATTCGGTTCTGTCCTTGGTGGAATGTAAATAGACGACTAATGGTGGATGATTACATGTCCAGTGAATGTAACGGCATTGGTGGTTTTTGTTATGATTTGTTTGGTTACCTTTTAAATTTTTCCTCTCACATATTACCACGACCACAGTTGCAGTGCAATCTAGTGAAAAACCCACATTTTGGCGTTTAATGAAGAAGTACCCTGTTGCCATAATCAACTTGATATGATTCTCATATCACAAATCACAATGTCTGCGATGTACTTCTATTTTAAGCCTTATTAAACGATTACCACATAATTACTGCTTAGTAACATAAATTACATAATTACACAAAACAAAATAAAAAGCACAACGTCAACCATTTTATGACGTCCACAAAGTAAGGTCACAGTAAAATGTAACTAACTTTCAGACGCGGATCGCGTGTTTACGGATAATAGAGTCACTAGTTTGCATCAGGTTTCCGAACATATTACAACTTGAGTTTAGATAGACCATGGATTGCTCAAAGTCAGCTTTTCTATCAGTATCTCGACTATCACGACCTTCAGAAGATATCGGAGCTGACCTTGATTCGGTATGAGATTGAGCTTGCCTGCTCTTGCAGAAGTTCTATGATTCCAGTCGATAGTGCTTTAGCTCATTATGATTTTATTGTCTACAGAAAAATTTAAAACATATTTCATTTCGTTTTTTTTTTTAACGATTTAGGTACAGATTTATCAGATTAATTGTACGTTTAGCCTTACTACATACAACAGTAGTTTTTCTTTAAATTAATAAATCACAAACTAAATGACCCAGGGCCGGGATAATAGAAGAGTTTGTCAGACCGTTCAGAACTGAAATATCAGAACTCCGACATGGAGATAGAGGATGCCCATCATCACACAGACCAATTGCAACCTTGGTTTGGTGAAAAATATTTTAGCATTCTTTCCGTGCTCCGAATAGACTTTTCCTTACAGTGGAAAAATTTGGTAACGAAACTTCGAGTTTGATGGCATTTGGACAATAAAAAATTAGCGCAAAATTTTTCTTGAGAAACATAAATACAGGTTTGGCTTGGTAATTGATCAGTGGAAAACAATCTACCTACCCGGAAACAGTTGTTAATCAGTTTGACATCTTTCAAACCACATGTTTCGTCCGAATAGTTATCGGAATCATCATGATTCGCTGCCATTGATCAGATTTCCTGGAAGCCCGCCCAAATTTTTCGTGCATATTTCGTTACAATGATTTGGCATTTTCAGAACACTCTGAAGTACAGCTAAAGTTTGAAAGCGTTATTTGTGCCAATATCAAATAACATAGTGTCCCCGCACGTCCGCCAACTCTTATCGCCTCTTAATATATAATCTAAACAAAACAACATTTTTGGACATTGTAGTTATGTTTGCAGGTGATGAGGAGAGGATGTTGGCAGGAGACCCAACCCTGGTTAAACTCTCCCTCCTACCACTTTGAGACGGGCGAGAGTCATTACCTCTCCAGAGAGACGAAACTCTGATAATATATATTTAAGGCAACCAGGATCTAGTAATAACTGAAGAGAAAAGTCAGGTATTGTTCATAAATTCTAAAATATATCATTTAAAGTTAAATTGTTGTATAGTTGTTACATCGTTTTACATTATATTAAATTAAAAATTGCACTAATAAAAAGCCTAAAATAACGAGTATCAATTTTGCTACCAAAATAATTATATCACTCAAGCAAAATGCTGCATCTGCTAGTCCATCTGAAATCAAATTTGGCCACTCAAACAGATACCCTTTTTGCTTTATACGGAGCATTCGTGATGAAGTCTCCAGTTCGTGGATCCTCATATCTTTGATTTACCACAGCCTGTAGTTCCTCGGCGACGCCCTCACAGAAGTCACATACTTTTCCATACTGTCCGTCAGCAAGTTTTTGTTATGACTACTTACACTAGTCTTGTTTCGTCAATCTCGTAGTTTCCAACGGCTGATCACATTAATACTACTTTTTTCAAGTTGAGATAACTTCCATAGAAAGGTCCCTGTTCTCGTAAAAGCCCTTCGCTAAGAGCGGAAGTTTCTAACCCTTGAGCCTAGTCTTTTGATTGAAATTCTCTAAGTTGACAGACCTCTCGTGATACAAGGCTACTTGCTCCTCCAAGATCGAATTTTCGTCTGCCATAGACTGGAGTATTGATCATTTTGAGATTTTCTCCGCTATGTGAAAGTTACTTCTAAGCCCATTTCCGTCATCTTGCAGACAAATCGTGTGTTATCCTGTTCCATGAGTTCTATATGTCGGTTGAGTTCATTGGATCTGCAGGATTCTGTTTTTTCGATTCTTCGAACCTTCTGTCCGTAAATTTCTATTAATCGATCAACCAGTCATCTGTTGCTTTTCTATCGAACCTAAAGCCTTCTTTTTTCGAGTTGGTCTAGTTTTTGGTTGAACACCTTCGATCTTTTTAAAAACGAGCTCAAGTGCTTGGCTTCCAGTTCGTTTTGTGTGGGTTTGTTGGTGATGCAACTTGTCGCTGCTGCGTTAGATAAGTCCGTAGTTTATATATTTGTTTTGTGCCAGCTTGATATTTTCTGCCGAGCTTAGACTTGAACTCTTGTGCCTTCCTGTGGACGACTTTCGAAAGGCGATCAACCTTTTTAGCATTGATTTGCAAGCAACGTGGTTAAGTTTGCCTTGTGCTTCCTTGCAAGCAAGGAGAAGTGGGGACGTTTGATGGGGTTATGATTCTGAGAGTAACGGTAGAGGGGTTCTGGCTGTCACCTGATGGTTTGATACTCAGCAACCCACTGTCCATCATCGTCACGGCCGGACTGGTAGCGAATTGGAGCACTTTTGGGAGTTGAATTCAGGAGTGTGTTTGCGATTTAATGAGTTATTAATCGAATTTGTTTGTTTCAAGTTCGGCTCTGCACTGAGCCTCTAGCGCTTCAAATGAATCAACGGGCACTGGTGCAAATGATCGATCCTAGCTGCTATGCTATCTCTTAATGTGAATGAGAAACCACTTCACCGCCAATTTTTTTAACTTGGCGCGAGTTTGAGGTTTCATGGGATTCTTTTTTTATCATCGCGTTGCATTGTGCCACTAGCGCTTCGAATGAATCATCTGCTCGGATGCAAATGATAATCTTTGTTGCCAAACTTTTTCTTTGTGATATGATTCCGTTCGATCCGGAATTTTTTTATTTGGAGCCATACTATTTGGGCCGCATGACGTTCGGGTCGCATGCTTTTTCGGCTGAAAATGCTATTACTTTTTGGCCGCATGCAAATTTTGGCCGCTTGAAACTTTGCCGCATGACTTGAATCATTTTTTTTTTAGAGGGTTTTTTCCCCCTCAGCAGTAGCACTACCAGTGGTACCAGCAAAATGGCCCCTTCCGGATCTTTTTGGCGTAGTAAGCTGGGAATTGGCACATTAGGATCCTTAAAGTACTTGCTCTGTAATGTAAGGTCAGGCCTACACGTTTTATTCATAATTTCAGTTAGTACATTTGTTTTCCCAATTTCCCTTTTAGATGGACATGGAATGAGTTGGCTTTCTGACCTTGGGCCATTAGGTCGTGCAGCATAATTGATGGACGTGCTGTTTTTGAATCATCATCAGCTTTTTCCCCCCCTCGATCGTAAGTTATATTTGGATTTGAAAAAGCCGCCATGAAATTGAAATTGTCTTTACTTGCGATTTTTGAGCTTTTCTTTAGACCAGCGCTTAGATTCCTCGAAAACCATAGGAATATGTCCGCCCCCGTACGAATTGACCCAACTTCTTAAAAATCAGGGCTATAATCACTGGAAAACCCATTTTCGTTGCGGGCCTTTTTACCGGTCGAAAAAAAATCTATTTATCAAAAAAATGACTCACTGGTGATCATGCACCCTGAACGTAATTCGTAACGTGGAATATCCGAATTATTATTATTAATAAACAGGGGCATTTTAGATTAGAAATTAAGATAAAATACCCGATATTATGGTAATTTAATCGAATCAAAAACGTTTAAAGAAACTAGATTTAAAACTTTTACTACATCATGCCTTGAATTTGAAGCGGAACAAGTTCTTGCAAAACAGTATCATTAAACGGGCACATGTCCAAAGAGCGAGAAATTGACAACGAAAACTAAAACGCACCCTTTATCAAAGATAAATTTTCGTTTGCTTACAATAACAATATTATTCATTAGTTACGTTTCTACAAAAAAAACTAAGTTTGACTTTATCTTCCTGTAAGCGAAATTCAATAGTGGGAAAAGATGATAAATCAACGCCCTAAAACTCTTCTGCCTCCCTTTATCAAATCAATTTTTTTTAACAACATGCAATCTATCTACTACAGCTTATTTTGTCGATGAGATAGAAATCGAGTTTTGCCCACTGTATAAAGATTTCAACCTTCAAAATGTTACGGCATAAAAAATGGAAGTCAACGACGTAACATATTGCTCCTTTATCAAAAAAACCTCAAGTTAAATAACGCCATCTATTTTCAGCATCAAAAAGAGAAACGATAAGCCTGGACAGGACACCGGGGAGAGTCGCTAGGATTTGATGTGTGTGGGACTGACAGTGATGGTCCCTGTCCGAGTTTTTTCGTTCGAAAATAAAACCTGGCGGTCTCGCTGACAGGTTAGAATTACCAGGATTGTTTTTTAAATGAGTTATCTCACAAAACGAGGTCAACACCTCGATTAACTCATTAAGCAACAATGACATGCTACTTATCATGTCCATAATTCCAAACTCTCAACTGGTATCAGTTTTTTGATAATAGAATATACTTTCCTTAATTCCTTATCCCCTTTTTCTATTTTAATACTCAGTAAGGAAAGTGTTACAATTGCACAGAATATTTTTAAAGCTTAATAAAATATTTTGACAGGGAATGGAAGAATTGGTTGAGAGAGATGGAAGATTTGCCGGCAAATAAACGGGGAAGTCAATTCTCGATAATGAGGGGGGACCTGAGGCTTTTCAACAGGTCAGAATAATTCACTCAGGAATTTGCCTCGCATGAGATTTTGTACCAGTTGTGTCTAAAACCATATTACCATAAACTCAAGTTATTATGAGCCAGGGGGGTGCATGTCAAAATATTGGGGGTAATTTTTATAAAAGCAAAAAAAATTTTTTATCCTCCCCCCTCATGACCTTTGTTCTTGCCGTTCGTTATGTGTAGTCCCCACGCTGCTGCCGAGCCGATTCTACACTTACAGAACGTCGTTAGACCTTTGTCCCTGTCCACAGAATAAGTGCTATATCATCTGCAAAGGTCCACATCGTGATGATCAGCCCCACTCTTCTGCTTTTCTACGTTCGAGGGTGAGTCCAAGTCGCTTCCGCATCATCGCCTATAGTCTTGCCTCATACAAGTAATCGATGACTATTGTCAAGAGTAAGAGGCTAAGGTATCACCCAGTAAAACACCAGCAAGTATCATCGAAACAATTCAGTTTCTCCGTCCTGGATTAGGACTTTTGGCCATTGTACTTCTCGTACATAGAGCCGTAAAAGCTGCACGATTTTGACTGAATGCCGTAAGCTTCTAGAATCTTGTAGCCATTTCCCCGATGTCACTGCGACAGCTTCTAAAGTCTATAATTGTCAAACTGCTGGCAGTTTTCCGACTCATGACACCCTCTAATAAGACTCACAGTACAATATCTGTTGAGGTTTGTTTTGACCTTCCTTGGTCAGAATCCATTCTGGATTCTACGCAGAATTGTCTCGATTGCCGGCAGTCAACCGTTTAGAACCATCTTGTTTAGAGACTTGGCAACTAGGATGACAAGCTTATTCCCCGATAGTTCATTGGTTCGCTAAGGTCGCCCTTCATGGAATTGGTATGATGTTTGGCATGACCATTGGTCTGTTTCTCACCTTACATAGAGCATTGTTACAGAAAGTCTAAAGACAAATATTTTTTTGAATCAAGGTCGCACTCGTTTTAGACTACTGGGGCTATGTCGTCGACAACCCCATTGCCTTTCCCCTTCCTTTTATAGCTGGACTTTGCTTTTCCCTGTAACTTCATCCAACGTAAACGGTTACTGTTCCGATATTCCAGAGTGGTGGACTGGAACAACATCCTCTTCCGCGTTTCTCTCCCGTCAGGTGGTGAGCCCGAGAAGATACAAAATTGTCCTTCCATTTCTGAAACCCTTTCCCGTTTGGTGATTTCCCTTGATTTTGCAGTATATGATGAGATCTTTACGCTGTGATCTTGTTGATCCCATGGTCAGCTTTTAGCATTCTGCCCTGCCAACTTGCTTCCTCCAGTTCCCGGAACCTGCCCCTCCAGCATGTGCTCTTCTGCTGCTATGATAATCAACGCCTAGCTTCTGTTTGCCCTCTTGAACACTATTCGTTGTCTTCTGTACATCTGAGTGGTATTTATGCTACATTCCCTCAGCTTCAGCCTGGCAATCTTCACACTTGAGTCGCTGAATTTAACATCTTTCTTTTTCTCCTCCTTTTCAGTAGTAAAAGTCGAGAATTGTCCCTACTACCACTGAACTAACATTTATCAGGTTTATGGCGCCACTACCACTACCTAACATTAACAGGTTACCGCCACTACCACTGAACTACCTTTTTATCAGTTACACGCCACTACCACTGAACTACCGATATATCAGTTACACGCCACTAACCAATGAACTTAACATTTATCAGTGTATGCGCACTACCACTGAACTATCATTTATCAGGAATGCGCCACTACCACTGAACTACCATTTATCAGGTACGCGCCACAGGCCACACCACTGAACTAACATTTTATCAGGTATGCTCCACTACCACTGAACTAACATTTATTAGGTAGCTCCACACCACTGAACTAACATTTATCAGTTATGCGCCACACCAACTGAACTAACATTTATCAGGTTACGCCCACTACCACTGCAGAACTAACACACTTAATCAGGTTTACGCGCACTCTATCTCACTTGAACTAAACCTATTCATCAGCCGTTATTGCGCGCCACTATCCACATGAACTCACAATTACAGTTACGCACCACTACCACTGAACTATCATTTATCAGGTTATGCGCCACTACACACTGAACAAACATTTATCAGGTTATGCGCCACTACCCACTGAACTAACATTTATCATGTTACCGGCCACTACCACTGAACTAACATTATTCAGGTACGCGCCACTACCACTGAACTAACATTATCATTATGCGCCACTACCACTGGAACTAACAATTTAACAGAGTTATGCCCACTACCAACTGAACTAACATTATCAGGTTACGCCCACTACCACTGAACTAACATTTATCAGTTATAGCGCGACACTACCTACTTGAACTAACCATTATCAGGTTATGCGTCACTACACTGCACACCATTAACAGGTTATGCGCCACTAACTCTGAAATCCATTTATCAGGTTATCTGCCACTACACCTACAACTACTATGTCGAGAGAGCTGAGTCCGATCTACGCCAGAAAACCCCACTCCCATATATCCCTGTCCCGCATCAGAGGTTCGCAGTTCCTCTTAAGCTTGTCCCAACTTCCTTCAGTAACACTAGACAAGTAGCTTTGGTCAGTCGGCCCTTGCTGCGCTTCTACCCGAGTGCGTAGTTCCCATAAGACTAAAATCACTGCAAAGATATGCTCAGAGATTCGGATGCAGTGTCCCCCGACCATATTATCTCCTGCTTCTAACTTGTTTGACAGCCTTGGAGGCAAACCATACATACCAAAGTTATATTGCTGACCTGTCCTTCCCAGAGATACCCAGCACCATACCAACATCTTTGTGTAATGGCCCTCCAAACTTTTCTCTTGAGCCTTTGTCAGTGTCCAAGTTTTCTGATCGTGAAGCAGTACTATTCACAACCGCTATGAACAAACTAATCTTTAGGCCTTTGGAGTTAGGGGATTACCAGATTCCGTTCAGTCTATATGTAGGCACCCACGCTTTTCCCTTTCTAACCCTTATCTCCCTATCTGTGCTCTCAATCCAGGAGCCTAAGTAGCTGAAATCATCTAACATTTTCTATGGCTTCCCCGGAACGACTTTGTAGGTCGCTAATCGATCACCAATATTCAGTGTCCATGACCTTGTCTAGGCTTCGTTTTATGTGTAGTCCCACCTTGCTGCCGCCGATTCTACTCTGAGCTGGAACTCGTATAGCCTTTCCATGACCTTCAAATAAGTAGCTATATCATCTTCAAAGACCACATCGGTGATGATCTAGGGCCCCACTCTTCTCTTTTTCTACTTTCGAGGGTGAGTCCAAGTCGCTCCCATCATCGCCTATGGCTTATGCCTCATACAGTAGTCGAGACAATTGCAAAGAGGTAAGGATGCTAAGGTATCTCCAGGTAACACCACCTGCAAGTATCGTCGAACAATTCAGTTTCTCCGTCCTGGCGTTAGGACTATGGCCTTGTCCCATCTCTCGTACATGAGCCGATAAGCGCACGATTTGACTGAATGCCGTAAGCTTCTAGAATCTTTAGCATTTCCCACGATGTACACTGTCGAAAGCCTCTTAAAGTCTATAAATGTCAGAACCGCGCTAGGGCAGATTCCGACTCTTGACACCCTCTATAAGACGTCTCAGAGCCAATACTGTGAGTTGTTGACCATCCAGTCTGAATCCATTCTGTTTCTCGCAGAATTTTTCGATTCCTGTCTTCAAACGGTTTAGAACCATCTTGTTTAGAGACTTGGCTAACTAGGGAAACAAGCTTATTCACCGAAAGTTTCATTTGGTTCGCTACGAGGTCGCCCTTCTATGTAATTGGTATGATGTTGGTCAGTTGACCATTGGTCGGTTTCTCACCTTTCAATCTAGCATAGTTACAAAGTCTAAGACAATTTGATCAAGGTCGCATCGTTTTAAAGACTTCTGTGGCTATTTGCTCACCCCATGCTTTCCCTTCCTTTTGCTGGACTTTGCATTTTTTTTCCTGTACTCATCCAACGTAAACGGTTCTGTTCCGACATTCAGAGTGGGTGTACTGATCAATATCCTCTCACGCGTTCTCTAACGTCGTGGTGAGCCGAGAAGAGGTAGCAAAATAGTCCATCCATTTCTGAAACCTTCCGTTGGTGAGTTTCCCTTGATTTTGCCATAATAATATGGGCTTCTACTGTGATCTTGTTGATCAAGGTCCAGCTTTTAGCATGTCTTGCCTGCCAACCATTGCTTCCTTGGCCTTCTCCAGTTCCCGACCTGCCCTCCAGCAAGTGCACTTTGGCTGCTTGATAAGCATCGCCTAGCTTCTGTTTGCCCCTCTTTGAACAGCTATAACGGTTGTTCTTCTGTAGCATCCTGAGTGGTATTTATGCTACATTCCCGCACTTCAGCTGGCAATCTCAACACTTGGAGTCGCTGAGATTTTACATCTTTTCTTTTCTCCTTTTCAGGTAGTAAAAGTCCGAGAAGTTGTCCAACTACCACTGAACTAACATGTATCAGGTTAGCGCCACTACACTGAACTAACATTTATCAGGTTACGCGCCACTACCCCTATGAACTACCATTTTATCAGGTTACACCCACTACCACTGACCTACCAATATATAGGTACACGCCCCTTACCAACAGCTGAAACTACACATTATCAGGTTATCGCCACTACCACTGAACTAACATTTATACAGGTTATGCGCCACTACCACGAACTCACCATTTATCAGTTACGCCCACAGCCACTACCACTGAACTAACATTTATCAGTTAAGCGCCACTACCACGAACTAACATTTATCATGTTATGCGCCACTACCACTGAACTAACATTAATCAGTTAGCGCCCTACCACCAGAACTAACATTTATTCAGGTCTTACGCGCCACTACCACAACAACTAACATTAATCAGTTACGCGCCACTACCACTGGACCACTGAACTAACATTCAGCAGGTAGCGCCACTACCACTGAACTAACATTTTATCAGGTTACGCAACCCCTAGCCACTGACTTAACATTTAACAGGCGTTATCCCACCTACCGACTGAACTAACATTTATCAGGTTAAGCGCCACTACCACTGAACATAACATTTATCAGGTTACGCCGCCACTGACCACGAACTATCATTTATCAGGTTTACGCAGCCACTACCACTGAACTAACATTTATCAGTTAGCGCCACTACCACTGAACTAACATTTATATCAGGTTAATGCGCCACAACCACTGAACTAACATTTATCAGTTTACGCGCCACTCACTGAACTAACATTTATCAGTTACATGCACACAACCACTAACTAACATTATATCAGGTATAGGCGATCACTACCACTGAACTACCATTTATCAGTTATTCGCCACAACCTCTTAACTACCAATTATCAGGTATCTGCCACTAACCACTACTACTAACTAAGTCGATCTAAGTCCGATCTACGCCAGAAAACCCCCACCATATATCCCTGTCCCGCATCTGGGTTCGCATTTCCTCGTTTATAGAGTTTTGTCCCACCCTTCCTTCAGTAACAAAGACAAGTAGCTTAGTCTTGGTCGCCTTGCTTGCCACTACACGTGCGTAGTTCCATAAGAACTGAAAACCCCTGGCAAGTGACTGGCAGCGATGTCTCAGGATGCAGTGTCCCTCCGACATTTAAATCTCCTGCTCCGTAACTGTTTGACAGCCTTGGAGGCTAACATACAAGCTTATATTGCTCGGACCTTGTCCTTCCATGAGATACCCACCACCATACGCAACATCTTTGTGTATTCCCGTCCAAACTTTTCTCTTGACTTGACAGTGCCCAGGTTTTTCTTGATCGTAGAGCTACAAGCATTTCACACGCCGCTAATGAACATTCTAATCTTTAGGCACTTTGCGAGAGTTTTGCGGATTTCCCAGATATCCTTCATCTATGTAGGGCACCCCACGCTTATACCCTTACTCTAAGACCCTTTATCTCCCTAGCTGTGCTCTTTCAATCTAAGACCTCAAGTAATGAAATCATCCTACCTTCTATCATGGCTTATCCCGCCAGATCGATTTGACAGGCCACTCCCCCCCCCTCCCCCCCCCCCCCCCCCTTTGTATGTGAAAGTCTCGCCTAGATCGATCCTGCCAATCCAAAATTCAGTGTCATGACCTTGTCTTGCTATCGTTTCTGTGTTAGATCCCCCAGAGCTTGCTCCGCCGATTCTACGCTGAGGCAGGAACTGTTAGCCTTGTTCCATGTCCTCAATAAAAGTGCTATATCATCTGCAAAGTCCACATCGGTGATGATCTGGCCCCACACATCTGCTTTTTCTACGTTTCGAGGGTGAGTCCAATCGTCGCTCCGCATCATCGCCTAGGCTTGCCTCATACAGTAGTTCGATGACTATTGCAAGAGGTAAGTGCTAATGTATCACCCTGTAACACACCTGCAAGTATCTACGAACAATTCATTTCTCCGTCTGAGTTAGTGACTTTGGCCATAGTCTTTCTCGTACAAGACCGTATAAGCAGCACGATTTTGACTGGAATGCCGTAAGCCTTCTAGAATCTTTAGCATATCCCACGATGTACAATGTCGAAAGCTTCTTAAAGTCTATAAATGTCAGTACCAGCTGTGCAGTTTCCAGACCTGACACCCTTCTTAAGACGTCTCAGTACCAATATCCTGTTGAGTTGTTGACCTTCCTGGTCTGAATCCATATCTGGTTTTCTACGCAGAATTGTCTCGATTTCTGGCTTCAACCGTTTAGAACCATCTTGTTTAGAGACTTGGCAACTAGGGAAGACAAGCTTATTCCCCATAGTTCATGGTTCGCTAAGGTCGCCCCTTCTTTGGAATTGGTATGATGTTGGCAGTTTGACCATTGGTCTGTTCCTCACCTTTCAATAGAGCATTGGTAACAGAAGTCTAAGACAATTTTATCAGGGCGCATCGTTTAAAGACTTCTGGTCGATGTTGTTCTCACCCCATTCTTTCCCCTTCCTTTAATGCTGACTTTGTCTTTCCTGAAACACAAGCCAACGATAAACGGTCTGTTCCGATATACAGAGGTGGGTGGACCTGGATCAATATCCTCTTCCGCGTTCTCTAACCGTCCCGTGGTGACCGAGAAGAGTAGCAAAATTAGTCCTTCCATTTCTGAACCCTTTCCGTTGGTGAGTTCCTTGATTTTCCAGTATATGATGAGTCTTTACCTGTGATCTGTTGATCATGGTCCCAGCATTTAGCATGTCTGCCCTGCCACCTTGCTTCCTCAGTCCCGGACCTCCCCTCCAGCAGGCTCTTTGGCTCTATGTTAAGCATCGCTACTTCTGTTTGCCCTCTTAACACATTTTCGGTTGTTCATCTTAAGCATCTGAGTGGTATTTATCTACATTCCCTCACTTCAGCCTGCAATCTCAACACTTGGTCGCTGAATTTTACATCTTTTCTTTTTCTCATTTTCAGGTATAAAATCGAAGAAGTTGTCCTACTACCACTGAACTAACTTATATCAGTATGCGCCACTAAACCACTGAACTAACATTAATCAGGTTACGCGCCACTTTATACCACTGAACAACACATTTTATCCAGTTACACCCACTACCACTGAACTACCAATTATCAGGTTACACGCCACGACCACAGAACTAACATTTATCAGGTTTTATTGCGCCACTACCACTGAACTAACACATTTATCAGGTTATCGCCACTACCACTGAACTACCATTCATCAGTTACGCGCTACCACAGGCCACTACCACAGAACTAACATTTATTCAGGTTATGCGCCACTACCACTGAACTAACATTTATCAGGTTACGATGGCGCCACTACACTGAACTAACTTTATCTCAGGTTTATGCGCCACTACCACTTGAACTAACATATATCAGTTACTCGCCCCTAAACCCCACTAACTAACATTAATCAGGTTACGCAGCCACTCCAACTGAACAAACATTTATCAGGTTATGGCGCCACTACCACTGAGAACTACCATTATCAGTTACGTACGCACCACTACCACGGAACTCACTAATTTATCAGGTTTTATGCGCCACTACAACCAGAACTAACATTCTATCAGGTTATGCCCACAACCACTGAACTAACATTTATCAGGATTACAGCGCCACTACCACTGAACTAACATTTATCAGGTTTAACGCGCCACTACCACTGAACTAACATTTATCAGTTATGAGCGCCCACCACAGAACTAACATCTTATTCATATGCGCCACCTACACGAACTAACATTTATCAGGTTACGGGCCACTCACCACTGAACTAACATTACAGGTTTATGCGACACAACCACTTTAACTAACATATTATCATGTTATGCGTCCACTACCACTGAACTACCATTTATCAGGTTTATGCGCCACTCCTCTGACTACCATTTATCAGGTATCGGCCACATACACAACTACTACCTAATGGCTGTAGCTAACCCGCGAATCTATCACGTAACCAGAAACACCCCCTCCATATATCCCTGTCCATCGCTAACAGAGGGAGATACGTGCTAGTTCCTACTTTAGTGCTTGTCCCCAACTTACCTCAGTAACATAGACAAGTAGCTTGCTTGGTCGCCTTGCTGTGCTCTACCTGCGTAGTTCCCCATAAGAACTAAATCACTGGCAAGTACTCAGGATTCGGATGCAGGTGTCCCTCCATATTTACTCTCCTGCCTTCGTAACGTGTTTGAAACAGCCTTGGAAGGCCTACCATACAAAGTTATAATTGCTGACCCTTGTCCTTTCCTGAATACCCAGCACCATACGCAACATCTTGTGTATGACCCGTCCACCTTTTCTCTTGAGAGCCTTTGTTCAAGACCAGTTTTCTGATCCGTAGAGCATACTGATTCACAAGAAGCCGCTAAAACAATCTAACTTTTAGGCTCTGTTGAGAGTTTGTATCCAGATATCCTTCAGTCTATGTAGGGCACCCCACCTTTTTTCCTTTCTAACCCTTATCTCCCTATCTGTGCTCTCAATCCAGGAGCCTAAGTAGATAAAATCCATCTACATTTTCTATGGCTTCCGATCGACTTTGTAGGTCGCTAGATCGATCCTCCATATTCCTGTCCATGAACCGGGTCTTGCCTTCGTTTATGTCATCCGACGCTTGCTAGCGCCGATTCAACTCTGATCAGGAACTCGTTGCCTTGGTCCATGTCCTCAGAATATAAGTGCATATCATCTGCAAAGCCACATCGGTGATGATCTGGGCCCCACTTCTTCTGCTTTTTCAACGTTCGAGGTGAGTCCAAGTCGCTCCGCATCAACGCCTATGGATGCCTCATACAGTAGTTCGATGGACTATTGCAGAAGAGGTACGTGCTAAGGTATCACCCTGAACACACCTGCAAGTATCTCGAACCATTCATTTCCTCCTCTGGAGTTAGGACTTTGGCCATTGTTCTTCTTCTACAATGACCTAAAGCTGCACGAGATTTTGACTGGAATGCCGTAAGCTTCTAGAATCTTTAGCATTTTCCCCCCAAGTACACTGTCGAAAGCCTTCTAAAGTCTATAAAAGTCAGAGACAGCTGGCAGTTTCCGACTCATGACACCTCTCTATAAGGACGTCCTCAGTACCAATAACTTTGATAGACACGATTGTTGAACACTTCCTGGTCTGAATCCATTCTGGTTCTACGCAAAATTGTCTCGATTTCTGGCTTCAACCGGTTTAGAACCATCTATTGTTTAGAGACTTGGCAACAAGCGGGAAGACAAGATCTAATCCCCGATATTCATTGGTTCGCAAGTCGCCCTTCTTAGATGGTAAGTGTAGGCAGTTTGGACCAATGGTCTGGTTTCACACCTTTTCAATAAGCATTGTTACAAATCTAGACAATTTGATCAAGGTCGCATCGTTTTAAGACTTCTGGGGCTATGTTACGTCCACCCCCATGCTTACCCTTCTTTTTTTTTTTTTTTTTAACAAAAAAGGCCCCCCCCCGTCTTTGCTTTCCGTACTCTCCAACGTAAACGTTCTGTTCCGATATTCAGAGGTGGGTGGACTGGATTCCAATATCCTCTTAACCGCGTCTCTACCGTCGGTGGTGGACGAGAAGGAGTAGCAAAATAGTCCTTCCCATTTCTGAACCTTTCCGTTGGTGAGTTTCCCTTGATTTTGCCAGTATATTGATGGAGCTTTACCTGTGATCTTGATGAACTGTCTCAGCTTTTAGCATGTCTCCTGCACTTGCTTCCTCCAGTCCCGGACCTGCCCCTCAGCTGGTGCTCTTTGGCGCTTGATAAGCATCGGCCTAGCTTCTTATTGCCCTCTGAACAGCTATTCGGCTGTCTTCTGTAGCATCTGAGTGGTATGTTAATGCTACTTCCCTCAGCTTCAGTCCTGGCAATCTCAACACTTGTAGGTCGCTGAGATTTTACAATCTTTTCTTTTTCCTCCTTTTCAGGTAGTAAACCGAATCGAGAAGTTGTCCTACTACCACTGAACAACAATTATCAGTTTTGCGCACTACCACTGAGAACTAACATGTTATCAGGTTACGCGCCACTACCACTGAACACCATTTATCTGATAAACAAAACGGCCACTACCACTGAACAAAAACCATATATCTATGTACACTCCACTAACCACTGACTAACATTTTATCAGGTTATGCGCCACTACCACTGAACTAACATTTATCAGGTTATCGCCACTACCACTGAACTACCATATATCAGGTTACGCCACAGCCACTAGCACTGGACTAACATTAATCAGTTTTTGCGCCACAACCACTGAAAAGCAAACATTTATCAGGTTTTGCGATGCGCCACTACCACTGAACTAACATTTAACAGGTTATGCGCCACTACCACTGACTCAACATGTAATCAGGTAACGACGCGCCACTACCAATGAACTAAATTAATCATGTTACGCGCCACTACCACTGAACTAACATTTACAGTGTTAAGCGCACTACCACTGAACTAACATTTATCTAGGTTACGCACCACTCCCACTGAACTAACATTTCTCAGGTTCTGCGCCACTACCACTGAACAACCTTTATCAGTTATGCGCCACACCACTGAACTACATTTATCAGGTACGCGCCACTACCAACTGAACTAACATTTATCAAGTTACGCAGCCACTACACTGAACTAAACCCAATTTATCAGGTTATTCGCCACTACACTGACAAACATTTATCAGGTTTTGCGCCACTCCACGAAACTAACAAATACAGGTTAACGCGCCACTACCACTAACTAACATTTTATCAGTTATGCGACACTACCACTGAACTAACATCTATCAGGTTTATGCTTCTCTACCTGAACTAACCATTTTATCAGGTTATGCGCCACTACCTCTGACACCATTTATCAGTTATCAGCCACTACCACTACTACTACGAGTCGGAGCTAAGTCCGATCTACCAGAAAACCCCCCTCCATAAATCCCTGACCCGCATCGGGGTTTCGCAGTTCTCTTTAGAGTATGTCCCCCAACTTCTTCAGTAACATAGACAAGTAGCTCTGTCTTGTTCGCCTTTGCTTGTCTCTACGTGCGTAGGTTTCCCATAAGAACTAATCACTGGTCAAGTAGCTCAGATGCGGATGCATGTTCCCCCCATTTTTAATCTCCTGCTTCGTAACTTGTTTGACAGCCTTGGAGGCTACCAAACAAAGTTATATCTGACCTAGTCCTTCCTGAGATACCCCAACATACGCAAGAACATCTATGTGTATGTCCCCGTCCAAACTTTTCTCTTGAGCTTTGGTCAGTGTCCAGTTCTGAACCGTAGAGCAGTACTGATTCACTAAGCCGCTTAATGAACAATCTAATCTTTTAGCTCTTTGAGAGTTTGGATTCTCCAGATAACCTTCAGTCTATGTAGGGCACCCCCACGCTTTTTCCGCATTTCTAAACCCCTTAACTCCCTATCGTGCTCTCCAATCATGAGCCTAAGTAGAATGAATCATCTACATTTTCTATGGCTTCCCCGGATCGACTTTGTTGGACGCTAGATCGATCCTCCATATCATGTGTCATGACCTTGGTCTTGCCTCGTTTATGTGTAGTCCCACGCTTGCAGCCGCCGATTCCTACTCTGAGCAGGACTCCCGTTAGCCTTGTCCATGTCCTCAGATATAAGTGCTATATCATCTGCAAAGTCCACATCGTGATGATCATGGGCCCCCACTCATCTGCTATTTCTACGTTCGAGAGTCCAAGTCGCTCCCGCTCATCGCCTATGGCTTCCTCATACAGTAGTCGATGACTATTCAAAAGGTAAGGTGCTAAGTATCACCCTGTAACACACCTGCAAGTATCTCGAACAATTCAGTTTCTCCGTCCGGAGTTAGACTTTGGCCATTGTCTTCCTATTACAAGAGCCGTATAAGCTGCACGATATTGACTGGATTCCGTAAGCTTCTAGAAATCTTTAGCAATTTCCACGATTACACTGTCGCAAGCCTTTCTTAACAGTCTATAAACATGTCAATCTAGCTGCAGTTTCTCCGACTCTTGACACCCTCTATAAGACTCCAGTACCTATATCTGTTGAGTTGTTGACCTTCCGTCTGAATCCATTCTGTTTTCGATCTACGCAGAATCGTCTCGCTTTCTTGGCTTCAAAACCGGTTAGAACCATCTTGTTTAGAGACTTGAGGCAACTAGGATGACAAGCTATTCCCACGATAGTTCATTTGGTTCGCTAAAGGTCGCCTTCTTTGAATTGGATAGATGTTAGGCAGTTGACACCCTGGCAGGTTTCTCACATTTCTTCAACTAGAGCATTGTTACAGAAGTCCGAACAATTTGACTCAAGATCGCATCGTTTAAGACTCTGGGGCTATGTTGTCGTCACCGCCATGCTTTCCCTCCTTTATGCGGACTTTGCTTTCCCTGTACTCATCCAACGTAAACGGTCGTTTCGATAATTCAGAGCTGGGGTGTGTACTGATCAATATCCTCTTCCGCGTTCACTACCGTCGATGGGAGCCGAAGATTACAAAATAGCCTTCCATTTCTGAACCCTTCCGTTGGTGAGTTTTCCCTTGATTTTGCCCGTATATGATGAAGCTTTCCCTGTGATCTGTTGAGCAAGTCCAGCTTTACATGTCTGCCCTGCCAACATGCTCGCCTCCAGTCCCGACCTGACCCTTCCAGCAGGTGCTCTTTGGGCTGCTTGATAATCATCGCCAACTTCTGTTTGCCCTCTTGAACAGTCTATTCGGTTGTCTTCTGTAGCATCTGAGGGGTATTTTAAGCTACAATCCCTCGAGCTTCAGCCTGGCAATCTCAACACTTGGATTCGCTGAGATATTTTAACATCTTTTCTTTTCTCCTTTTCAGGTAGTAAAAGTCGAGAAGTTGATCCTAACTACCACTGAACCTAACATTTAGCAGTTATGCGCCACTACCATCTGACTAACATTTATCAGGTTACCGCCACTACCACTGAACTACCATTTATCAGGTACACCCACTACCACTGACTACCATTTATCAGTTACAAACGCCACTACCACTTGAACTATATCATTTATTCAGTTATTGCGCCAATATAAACCACTGAACTAACATTTATCAGGTTATCGCCACTACCACTGAACTACCATTTATCAGGTTACTGCGCCACAGCCACTACCACTGAACTACCATTCATCAGTTAGCGCCACTGACCACTGAACTAACAATTATCAGTTATCGCCACTACCACGAACTAACATTTATCAGGTTATGCCACTACACAGGAACTAACATTTATCAGTTACGCGCCCACTACAATGAACTAACATTAATCAGGTACGCGTCCACTTCCAACTGAACTAACATTAATCAGGTTAGTCGCCACTACCACAGAACTAAACATTATCAGTGTTAAGCACCACTACCACTGAACTAACAATTATCATGTTATGCGGCCCACAACCACTGAACAAACATTTATCAGGTTATGCGCCCACTACCACTGAACTAACATTTATCAGGTTACGCGCCACTACCCCTGAACTAACATTATCAGGTTACCGCCACAACCACTGAGAACTAACATTAATCAGGTTATGCGCCACTACCAACTGAGACTAAACATTAATCAGGTTATGCGCCACTACCACTGAACTAACATTTATCAGGTACGCGCCACTACACTGAACTAACATTTATCAGGTATGCGACACTACCCACTGAACTAACATTTAACAGGTTATGCTCACTACCACTGAACTCCATTAATCAGTTATGCCGACCACTCAACTCTGAACTACCATTTATCAGGTTATCGGCCACTACCACAACTACTACTAAGTCGGAGCTAATCCCGATCTACGCAGAAAACCCCCTCCATATAACCCTGTCCCGCATCAAGGTTCGCATTCTCTTTAGAGTTTGTCCCAACTTCCTACAGTCACATGACAAGTACCCTCCCCCGCTTAGTCTGTCGGCCTAGCTGTGCCTCTACCGTGCGTAGGGTCCCATAAGACATAAATCACTGCAATAGCTCAGGAGTCGGATGCAAGTGTCCCGCCATTTTTAATCTCACTGCTTCGGAAACTTGTTTGACACCTGGAGGCTACCATCCAAAGTTAAATTGCTGACCAATTCATCTTTCATGAGATACCCAGCACCATACGCGCAACAACTTTGTGTAAGTCCGTCCAAACTTTTCTTCTTGACCTTTGTCAGTGTCCAGGAGTTCTGATCCGTAGAGCAGTACTGAACACAAAGCCGCTATGAACTATCTAAACTTAGTAGCTCTTTGAGAGTTTGGATCTCCCAGAATACCTTCAGTCTATGGTAGGGCACCCCACGCCCATTTCCCTTTCTACCCCTAGCTACTCCCTATCTGTGCTCTCAAAACCAGAGCCTAGTGTAGGATGAAATCATCTACATTTCTGAATGGCTTCCCCGATCGACTTTGGTAGTCGCTAGATCAGATCCTCCATATTCAGTTGTCATGACCTTGGACTTGCCTTCGTTATGTGTAGTCCCACCTTGCTGCCGCGATTCTATACTCTGAGCAGGAACTCGTTAGCTGTCCATGTCCTACAGATATAAGTCTATATCATCTGCAAAAGTCCCACAATCGGTGATGATCTTGGGCCCCACTCTTCTTTCTTTTTCTACTTTCGAGGGAGAGTCCAAGTCCTCCGCATCATCGCCTATGGCTTTCCTCATACAAAAGTCGAATGACTATTGCAAAGATGGTAAGGTGCCTAAGGTAATCACCCCTGTAACACCAACACCTGCAGTATACTCGAACAATTCAGTTTCTTCCGCTGAGTTTAGACTATGGCCATTGTCTATCTCGTACATGAGCCGTATAAGCCTGCACGAATTTTGACTGGAATGCCGTAAGCTTCTAGAAATCTTTAGCATTTCCCCACGATTGTACACTGTCGAAAGCCTTCTTAAAGACTATAAAATTCAAACAGCTGGCAGTTTCCGACTCGTGACATCCTCTATAAGACCTCGCAGTACCTATATCTGTTGAGTTGTTACCTCCTGGTCTGAAACCATTCTGAGGTTTCTACTACCAGAATTGTCCTCGAATTCTGGCTTCAACCGGTTTAGAACCACATGTTTAGAACTGGGCAACTAGGGATGACAAGCTTATACCGCCGATAGTTTCACTGGTTCGCTAAGTCGCCCTTCTTTGGGAATTGGTATGAAGTTGGCATTTGACCATTGATCTGGTTCTCACCTTTCAATAAACATTGTTAACAAGAAGTCTAAGGACAATTTGATCCAAGTCGCATCGTTTAAGACTTCTGGGGCTATGTTTGTCGACACCCCATGCTTTCCCTCTTATGCTGGACATCTTGCTTTCCTGTACTCATCCAACGTAAACGGTTCTGTTCCGATAATCAGAGGTGGTGGACTGGATCATAACCTCTTCCGCGTACTCTACCGTCGGTGGTGAGCCGAGAAGAGTAGCAAAATATCCCTTCCATTTCTGACCCTTTCCGTGGTGAGTTCCCTTTGATTTGCCAGTATTATGATGGAGCTTTACCTGTGATTTGTTGATCATGGTCCACATTTAAGCATGTCTGCCCTGCCAACTTGCTTCCCTCGCAGTTCCCGACCTGCCCCTCCAGCAGGTGCTCTTTGGCTGCTTGATAAGCATCGCCTACTTCTGTTGCCACTCTGAACAGCTATTCGGTTATGTCTTCAGTAGCATCTGAGTGGTATTTTATGCTACAATTCCCTCACATTACACCTGGCAATCTCACACTTGCGAGTCGCTGATATTTTAATCATCTTTTCTTTTTTCTCCTTTTTCAGGTAGTAAAAGTTCGAAGAAGATTGTCCTACTACCACTGAACTAACATTTATCAGGTTATGCGCCACTACCACTGAACTAACATTTATCAGGTTACGCGCCACTAACCACTGAACTAACCATTTAATCAGTTACACGCCACTACCACTGAACTAACCATTTATCAGATACACGCCACTACCACTTGCAACTAACATTTTATCAGGGTTATGCGCCACTACCACTGAACTAACCTTTATCAGGTTTATGCGCACTACCACGAACTACCAATTTTCAGGTTTCGCGGCCACAGCCACTACCACGAACTAACATTTATCGTTATTGCGCCACTACCATCGAACTAACATTTATCATGTTATGCGACCACTACCAATGAACTAACATTTATCAGGTTATCGCCACTACCAACAGAACTAACATTTATCAGGTTACCGCCACTACCACTGAACTAACATTAATCAGGTACGCGCCACTAACCACTGAACTACTAACATTTAATCAGGTATGCGCACTACCACGATCTTACATTTATCAGGTTACCACACACTACCACTGAACTAACATATCAAGTTAAGCCCACTAACGACCACTGATCATAACAATTAATCATGTTATGCGCCACTACCGACAGACTAACATTTATCAGGTTACGCGCCACTACCACTGAACTAACATTTATCAGGTTTACGCAGCCACAACCACTAAACTAACTTTTATCAGTTTATGCACCACTACCACTGATCTAACATTTATCCGGTTATGCGCCACTACAACTGAACTAACATTTAATCAGGTTACGCGCCACAACCACTGAACTAACCATTTTTCCAGGTAAGCGACACTAACCACTGAACTAACAATTAATCAGGTTATGCGTCCACTACTACCACTGAACTACCATTTATCAGGATATGCGCCACTACCTCAGAACGACCATTTATCAGGATATCTGCCATAACACTACTACAACTATGTAGGAGCAAATCCCGATCACGCCAGAAAACCCCCTCCATATATCCCGTCCCGCATCGGGTTCGCAGTTCCTCTTTGGAGTTTGTTTCCCAACTTCCTCAGTTAACATAGACAATAGCTTGTCTTTGTCGCCTTGCTCGTGCTCTACCGTGCGTAGGTTCCCATAAAAACTAAAATCACTGGCAAGTAAGCTTCAGATGTCGATGCAGTGTCCGCCATTTTTTATAATCTCCTGCTTTCGTACTTTTTCTGACACCTTTGGAGGCAACCATACCATAAGGTATATATTGCTGACCTAGTCCTTCCATGAGATACCCATCACCCAAACCAACATCTTGTGTAATCCCGTCCAAACTTATTCTCTAGAAGCCTTTTGTCAGGTGTCCCCCAGGTTTCTGAACCGTAAGCAGACAGATTCACAAGCCGCTAACAAAAAAAAAAAAAAAAAAAAAAAAAAAAATGAACAAGCTAATCTTAAGGCTCTTTTGAGAGTTTGATTTCCAGATATCCTTCAGTCTAAGTAGGAGGGCAAACCCCACGCCATTTCCTTTACTAACATCCTTACAAGCTCCCTATCTGTGCTCTCAATTCCAGGGAGCCTAAGTAGATAAATCAATCAACATTTTCTTATGGCTTCCCCTTGATCGACTTTTTAGGTCGCTAGATCGATCCTCCATATTCAGTGTCATGACCTTGTCTTAGCCTTCGATTATGAGTAGTCCCTTAGGGGGGGGGGGGAGCGCTTCTGCGCGATTCTACTCAGAGCAGGAACTCGTTACCTTGACCAAGTCCTCAGATAAAGTGCCTAAATCATCTGCAAAGTCCCATCGAGTTGATGAATCTTTGGCCCCACTCTTCAGCTTTTCTACTTCGAGGTGAGTCCAAGTCTGCTCACGCATCATCGCCTATGGCTTGCCTCATACAGTAGTCGAGACTAATTGCAAAGAGGTAAGGTGCAAAGGTATCACCCTGTACACACCTGCAAGTATCTCGAACAATACATTTCTCCGTCAGGAGTTAGGACTTTGGCCATTGCTACTCTACAGAGCCGAATAAGCTAGCACGATTTTGACCTGGAATGCCGTACGCTTCTAGAATCTTTAGCCATTTTCCCACCGAGTACACTGTCGAAAAAGCCGTCTTAAAGTCTATAAATGTCAGAACACTGCAGAGTTATCCGACTCATGACACCCTCCATAAGACTGTCTCAGTACAATATCTGTTGAGTTTTTGACCTTCCTGACCTGAATCGATTCTGGTTTCTACCAGAATTGTCTCGATTTCTGGCTTCAAACCGGTTAGAACGCCCTTGTTTAGAGACTTGGCAACTAGAGGGATGACAAGCTTATTCCCCGAAGTTCATTGGTTCGCTAAGTCGACCCTCTTTGAATTGGTATGGATGTTGGCAGTTGACCATTGGTCTGGTTTTCTCACCTTTCTATAGAGCATTGTTTACAGCAGAAAGTCTAAGACAATTTGGATCAAGTCGCATCGTATAAGACTTCGGGGGCTATGTTGTCGACACCCCCATGCTTTCCCCTTCCTTTATGCTGGACTTTGCTTTTCTTGACTCATTACCAAAACGAAAACGTTCTGTTCCGATATTCATGAGGTGGTGGACTGGATCAATATCCTCTTCCGGTTCCTACCGTCGGTGGTGAGCCGAGAAGAGTAGCAAAATAGTCCTTCCATTTCTGAACCCTTTCCTTGTAGATTTCCCTGGATTTTCCAGTATATGATGGAGCTTTACCTGTATCTTGTGATCATGGTCCAGCCTTTTACATTGTCTGCCCTGCCAACTTGCTTCCTCCAGTCCCGGACCTGCCCCTCCAGCAGGTGCTCTTTTGGCTGCTTGAAAAGCATCCCTAGCTTTCTGTTTGCCCTCATGACGGCTATTTCGTTGTCTTCTGTAGCATCCTGAGTGGTATTTTATGCTACATTCCCTCAGCTTCAGCCTGGCAATCTCAACACTTGGGAGTCGCTGAGATTTACCTCTTTCTTTTCTCCATTTTCAGTAGTAAAAACGTTCGAGAAGTTGTCCTACTACCACTGAAACTATACATTTATCAGGGTTGCGCCCACTACACTGAACTAACATTTATCAGTTACGCGCCACTACCACTGACACCAATATTCAGGTTACAACACGTCCACTACCACTGAACTACCATTGTATCAGGTTACACGCCACAACCACTTGAACTAACATTTTCAGGTTATGCGCCACTACCACAGACTAACATTTATCAGTTATTGCGCCACTACACTGATCTACCATTTATCAGGTTACGCGCCACAGCCACTACCACTGAACTAACATTTATCAGTTATGCGCCACTACCACTGAACTAACATTTAACAGTTATGCGCCACGAATCCCACTGAACTAACATTTATCAGGTTATGCGCCACTACCACTGAGAACTCACAATTAATCAGGTTACGCCGCCACACCACTGAACTAACATTAATCAGGTTACGCGCCACTACCACTGAACTAACATTATCAGGTTATGCGCCACTACCACCTGAACTAACATTTATCAGTTACGCTTACCACTAACCACTGACTAACATTATCAGGTTTATGCGGCCACTACCCTACGGGAACTAACATTTATCAGGTTTATGCTCCACTACAACAGAACTAACATTTAATCAGGTTACGCGCCACTAAACCACTGAACAAACATTTATCAGATACTCGCCACTACCACTGAACTAACATTTCTCAGGTTATCCCCTACCACTGAACTAACATTTATCAGGTATGCGCCACTACACTGTACTAACATTTAATCAGTTTACGCGCCACTACCTACTGAACTAACATTTATCAGGTTATGCGCACTACCACTGACTAACATTTATCATTTATGCGTCACTACCACTGTACACCATTTATCAGTATGCAGCCAACTACCTTCTGAACTACATTATCAGTTATCTGCCACGACCACTACTACTACTATGTCGGAGCTAAGTCCGATCTACGCCAGAAAACCCCCTCCATATATCCCTGTCCCGCCATCAGGGTTCGCAATTCCCTCTTTAGAGTTTGTCCAACTTCATCATAACATAGACAAAGTATCTTTGGTCTTGGTCGGGCCTGCTGAGCTCAACCGTGGCGAGGTTCCCTAAGACTAAATCACGTGGCATAGTAGCTCAGGATGTCGGATGCAGTGTCCCGCCAGTTTTAATCTCCTCTTCGTAACTTGTTTAGCCAGCCTTGGGAGCTACCATACAAAGTTATATTGCTGACCTTGTCCTCCATGAGATACCCAGCACCATAACCACATCTTTTGTGTATGTCCGTCCAACTTCTTTCTCCTCTGAGCCTTTGTCAGTGGTCCGGTTTTCTGATCCGAAAGCATACGATTCACAAGCCGCTATGAACATCTAATCTTTAGCTCTTGAAGTTTGGATTTCCAGATACCTTCCAGTCTATTATGGCACCCCTCGCTTTATCCATTCTAACCCTTATCTCCCTATTCTGTGCTCTCAATCCCAGGAGCCTAAGAAGATGAAATCATCTACATTTTCTATGGCATCCCGGATCGACTTGTAGGTCGCTAGAATCGATCCACCAAATTCAGTGTCATAGAACCTTGGTCTTGCCTCGTTATGTGTAGTCACGCTTGCTGCCGCCGATTCACTCTGAGCAGGTAACTCGTTAGCCTTGTCAAGTCCATCAGAATAAGTTACTATTCACTCCGCAAAAGTCCCACATCGGTGAAGAGCATGGCCCACTCTTCAGCCAGTTTTCTACTAATCCGAGGGTGAAGTCCAAGACGCTCCGCATCATCGCCTATGCTTGCCTCATACATTATCGATGACAATTGCAAGAGGTAAGGGTGCTAAGTATCACCCTGTAAACACCTGCAAGTATCTCGAACAATTCAGTTTCCTTACCTCGCGTCTGAGTTTAGGACTTTGCCATTGTCCTCTCGTACATGAGCCGTATAAAGCTGCAACGATTTGACTGGAATGCCGAAAGCTTCTAGAATCTTAGCATTTTCCCACGATGTATAACACTGTCGAAAGCCTTCTTAAAGTCTATAGAAGTCAGGAACAGCTGGCAGTTTCCCGACTCTTGACACCTCTCTATAAGACGTCTCAGTACCAATATCTGTTGATTGTTACCTCCTGGTCTGAACCATTCGTTCTACGCAGAATTGTCTCGATTTCTGGCTTCAACGTTTTAGAACCATCTTTTTTAGAGACTTGGCAACTAGTTGATGACAAGCTAATTCCCGATAGGTCATTGGTTCCGCTAAAGTCGCCCTTCTTTGAAGTGGTAGATGTAGGCAAGTTGACCAATGGTCAGGTTTTCTCACAATTCAATAGAGCATTGTACAGAAGTCCTAAGACAATTTGATCAAGGTCGCATCGTTTTAAGAACTTCGGGGCTATTTGTCGTCACCCATTGCTTTCCCCTTCCTTTAATGCCGACTTTGACGCTTTCCTGTACTCAATGCCAACGTAAACGTTCTGTTTCCGATATTCAGAGTGCGTGGACTGGATCAATATCCTCTTCACGCGTTCTCTACCGTCGTTTTGAGCCAGAAGAGTATGCAAAATAGTCTTCCATTTCTGAACCCTTTCCGTTGTGAGTAGTACCTTGATTTTGCAGAATATGATGGAGCTTTACCTTGATCTTGTTGATCAATGGTCCACTCTTTTAAGCATGTCAGCCCTCCAACATTGCTTCCCTCCAGTTCCCGGACCATGCCCCTCCAGCAGGAGTGCACATTGCTGTCTTGATTAAGCATCGCCTAGCTCTGTTTGCCCTCGTGAACACCATTCGGTTGTCTCCCTTCTGTACATTCTGAGTGAGTATTTTATAGCTACATTCCTCGCTTCAGCCTGGCAATCTCACACTTGGAGTCCCTGAGATTTTTACATCTTTTCTTTTTCTCCTTTTCCAGGTAGTAAAATGCGAGAAGTAGAGCCTACCTACGCAACTGAACTAACATTTATCAGGTATGCGCCACTACCTACTGAACTAACATTTATCAGTTACGACGCGCCCCACTACCACTGGAACTACCATTATCATACACGCCACTACCACTGAACTAACCCATTTATCAGGTACAAACGGCCACTACCACTGACTAACATTTATCAGGTTATGCCCACTACCACTGAAACTAACATATATCAGGTTATGCGCCACTACCTACATGAACTACCATTTATGCAATTACGCGCCACAGCCACTACCACTGAACTAACATTTATCATGTTATGCGCCTCTACCACTCTGAACTAACATTTATCAGGTTTAGCGCCACTACCACAGACTAACATTATCAGGTTATCGCACTACCACGAACTAACATTTATCAGTTTACGCGGCCAATACCACTGAACTACCATTAATCATTACGCGCCCTACCACTTAACTAACCTATTATCAGGTTATGCGCCACACCAACTGAACTAACCATTTATCAGGTTACGCACCACTACCAAACAGAACTAACATTTATCAGGTTATGCCCACTACCACAGAACAAACATTTAGTCAGGTATGCGCCACACCACTGAATCTAAACATTTTATCATGGTTACGCGCCAACTACCACTGAACTAACAAGTATCAGGTTACGCGCCAACTACCACTGAACTAACATTCCAGTTTATGCCGCCACTTACCACTAGAACAAACATTTATCAGGTTATGCGCCAACTACCACAGACTAACATTTATCAGGTACGACGGCACTACCACTGAACTAACATTTTATCAGGTTATGCGACATACCACTGAACTAACATTTTATCAGGTTATGCGTCCACTCCACTTGAAACTACCATTTATCAGGTTTATGCGCCACAACCTCTGACTACCTTATCCAGTTGATCTGCCACGACCACTACTACTACTATGTCGGACTAAGTCCGAACTACGCCAGAAAACCCCCCCATATATCCCTGTCCCTCATCAAGTTTTCGCAGTACCTCTTTAGAGTTTTGTCCAACTTCTTCATAACATAGACAAGTAGCTTTGTCTTGGTCGGCCTTGCTGGTTCTCCACCGTTGCGTAGGTTCCCATAAGACTAAGCTATCGCCTGGAGCAAGTAAGCTCAGGATGTCGATGCAGTGTCCCGCCATTTTTAAACCCTGCTTCGTAACTCTCTTGTTATGACAGCGCATGGAGCTACCATACAAAGTTATATTGCTGACCTTGTCCTTCCATGAGATACCCCAGCAACCATACGCAACATCTTTGTGTATGTCCCGTCCAAACTTTTCATCTGAGGCCTTTGTCAGTGTCCATGTTTCTGATCCGTAGAGCAGTACAGATTCCACATGCCAGCTATGAACAATCTAAATCTTTTGGCTCTTTGAGAGTTTGGATTCCCAGAATATCCTTCATCTATGTAGGGCAACCCCACTTTTTTTTCCCTATCCTAACCCTATCTCCCTATCTGTTGCTCTCAATCAAGAGCCTACGAACGCATGTAATAACATCTACATTTTCTAATGGCTTCCCCCGATCGACTTTGTAGGTCGCTAGATCATCCTCCATATACAGTGTCTTGACCTTTGGTCTTGCCTTCGTTAATTGTACGTCCCACCTTGCTGCCGCCGATTCTACTCTGCGAGCAGGAACTCGTTACCTTGTCCATGTCCTCAATCTATAAGTGATATATCATCAGCAAAGTCCACATCGGTGATGATCTTGGGGCCCCACTCTTCTACGCTTTTCCTACGTTCGAGGGGAGTTCAAGTCGCACCGCATCATCGGCCTATGGCTTGCCTCGATACAGTAGTCGAAGACTATTGCAAAGAGGTAAGGTGCTAAGGTTCACCCAGTAACACATCCTCAAGAACTCGAACAATTCAGTTTCTCCGTCTGTGATTAGGCTTTGGGCCATTGGTCCTTCTCGTACATTAGCCTATAAGCAGCGACATTTTGACTGGAATATGCCGTAAGCTTCTAGAATCTTTAGCATTTTCCCACGATGTATCACGTCAAAGCCTTCTTAAAGTCTATAAATGTCAGAACACTGGCAGTTTCCGACTCTTGACACCCTCTATAAGACGTCTCAGTACCAATATCTGTTAGATTTGTTTGACCTTCCTGTCCCTGAATCCATTCTGGTTTCTACGCAGAATTGGAGTCGCGATTTCTTTCATGCGGCTTCAACTGGGTTTTTTAGTGAACCATCTTGTATAAGACTTTCTGGCAACTAGGGAATGACAAGCTCTATTCCCGATAGCTCATTGGTTCCTAAGGCGGCCCTTCTTTGGAATTGGTATGATTTGGGCAGTTGAACCATTGGTCTGTTTCTCAACTTTCAATAGAGCATTGGTATACCATGCGAAGTCTAAGAACAATTTGATCCAAGGTCCATCGTTTGAAGACTTCTGGGGCTAAGTTGTCGTCAACCCCCAGCTTTTCCCTTCCTTTAAGCTGGACTTTGCTATTCCTGTACTCATCCAACGTAAACTGTTCTGTTTCCGATATTCCAAGGTGGGTGGACTGGATCAATATCCTCTCCGCGTTCTCTACCGTCGGTGTGAGGCGAGAAGAGGTAGCGAAAATAGAGCCCTTCCATTCTGAAACCCTTTCCGTTGGTGAGTTTCCCGTGGAATTTTGCCAGTATATGATGGAGCATTACCTGTGATCTTGTTGAATCATTGTCCAGCTTTTAGCATGACTGCCCTGCCAACTTGCTCCTCACCAGTTTCCCGGACCTGCCCCTCCAGCAGTGCTCTTGCTGCATACATAATCATCGAGCCTAGCTTTCTGTTTGCCCTCTTGAACAGCAATTCGTGTCTTCTGTAGCATCTGAGTGGTATTTTATGCTACCATTCCCTCAGCTTCACCTGCAATCTCAACACTTGAGTCGCTGATATTTACATCTTTTCTTTTCTCCTTTTCATGGAGTAAAAAGTACGAGAAGTTGTCCTACTACCACGACCTAACCAATTCTATCAGGTATGCGCCCTACCCACACTAACATTTACAGTTACGCGCCACAACACTGAACTATCGTACCATTTATCAGGATACACGCCACTACCACTAGAACTACCTTTTATCAGGTACACGCCACTACCACTGAACAAACATTTATCAGGTTATGGTATGCGCCACTACCACTGAACAACATTTATCAGGTTATGCCCACTACCCATCTGAACTACCATTTTCAGGTACGCGCCACAGGCCACAAACAACTGAACTAACTTTATCAGTTATGCGCCACTACCACAGAACAAACATTTATCAAGGTTAATGCGCCACTACCACTGGAACTAACAATTCTCAGGTATGCGCCACTACCACTGACCAACATTTATCAGGTTACTCGCCACTACCACTGAACAACAATAATCAGGTTACGCGCCACTACCACTGAACTAAACTACTCATGTAATGGCGCCACTACCACTGAACTATCATATATCAGGATTACGCACCACTACCACTGAACTAACATTTATCAGGTTATGCGCCACTACCACTGAACCTAACATTATCAGGTTATGCGCCCCTACCACTGAACTAACATTTATCAGGTTACCGCCACTACCATGAAACTAACATTTAAACAGGTTACGGCGCCACTACCACTGAACTAACATTATCAGGTTATGGCGCCACTACCACTGAACTAACATTATCAGGTTAAGCCCACTACCACAGACAAACATTTTATCAGTTACCGCCTACTACCACGAATAACATTTTTATCATGTATGCACACTACCACTGAACTAACATTTATCAGGTTATGCGTCACTACCACTGAACTACATTTATCAGGTTATGCGCCACTACCTCAGACTACCATTTATCAGGTTATCTGCCACTACCACTAACTACTACTATGTCGGAGCTTAAGTCCAGATCTAACGACCAGAAAACCCCCTCCATATATCCCTGACCGCATCAGGTTCCTAGTTCCCTCTTAAGTTGTCCCAACTATCCATCAGTAACATAGACAAGTAGCTTGTCTTGGTCGGCCTTGCTGGGCTTCTTACCGTGCGAAGGTACCCATAAGACTAAATCACTGGCAAGTAGCTCAGATGCGGAATGCAGGTGTCCCGCCTTTAATCTCCTGCTATCGTAACTTGTTTGGACACTGGGAGGCTACATACAAAGTTTTATATTGCTGACCTTGTCCCTTCATGAGATACCCAGCACCATCGCAACACTTTTTGTGTATGTCCCGTCCCAAACTTTCTCTTGAGCCTTTGTCAGTGTCCAGGTTTCTGATCCCGTAAGCAGTAAACTGATTCACAAGCCGCTATAACAATCTAATCTTTTAAGGGCTCTTTTGAAGTTGGATTTCCGCAGATAATCATCCTCAGATCTATGTAGGCACCCCACGCTTTTCCCTTTCTAACCCTTATCTCCCTATCTTGCTCTCAATCCAGGAGCCTAAGTAGATGAAATCATCTACATTTTCTAGGCGTCCCCGGATCGACTTTGTAGGTCGCTAGAACATCCTCCATATTCAGTGCATGAACCTTGGTCTTGCCTCGTTTTAATGTGTAGTCCCACGCTTATGCGCTGCCCGCCGATCTACTCTGAGCAGAACTCGTTAGCCTTGTCCATGTCACCAGATATAAGTGCTAATCATCTGCAAATTCCCCATTCGGAGATGATCCTTGGGACCCACTCTTCTGCTTTTTCACTTCGAGGGTGAGTCCAATTCGCTCACGCATCAATCGCCGATGCTTGCCTCATACAGTAGTCGATGACTATTCAAGAGGTAAGGTCTAAGTATCACCTGAACACACCTGCAAGTATCTCGAACAATTCAGTTTCTCCGTTGAGTTAGACTTTTGGCCATTGTCTTCTCGTACATGAGCCGTATAAGCTGCACGATATTGACTGGAATGCCGTACAAGCTTCTAGAAACTTTAGCATTTTCCCACGATGTACACTGTCGAAAGCTTCTTAAAGTCTATAAATGTCAGAACAGCTGGCAGTTTCCTGAACTCTTAGACACCCTCTATAAGACGTCTCAGTACCAATACTGTTGAGTTGTTTACCTTCTGGTCTGAATCCATTCTGGTTTCTCTATCTACGCAGAATTGTCTCGTTTCCTGGCTTCACCGGTTTAGAACCATCTTGTTTTATGAAGACTTGGCAACTAGGGATGGACAAGCTTATCCCGATAGTTCATTGTTTCTGCTAAGGTCCCCTTCTTTGGAATTGGTATGATGTTGCAGTTGACATAGGTCTGGTTATCTCACCTTCAATAGAGCATTGTACAGAAGTCTAAGACAATTTGATCAAGGTCGCATCGATATTAAGACTTCGGTGGCTATGGTTGTCGTCACCCCATTCTTTTCCACTTCCTTCATTCTGGACTTGCTTTCTCTTTACTCATCCAACGTAAACGGTTCTGTTCCGATATTCAGAGGTGGGGTGGGACTGGATCATAATCCTCTTCGCGTTCACTACCGTCGTTGTTGAGCCGAGAAGAGTAGCAAATAGTCCTTCCATTACAGAACCCTTTCCGTTGGTGAGTTTTCCCTTGATTATGCCAGTCATATGTAAGGAGCTTTAACTGTGAACTGTTGATCATGGGCCAGCTTTTTAGCATGTCTGCCCTCCAACTTGCTCCTCCAGTTCCCGACCTGCCCCTCAGTCAAGTGCTCTTTGGCTGCTTATAATCATCGCCTACTCTGTTTGCCCTCTTGAACAGCTATTTCGTTTTCTTCTGTAGCATCTGAGTGTATTTTATCTACATTCCCTCAGCTTCACTGAATCTCAACACTGGAGTCGCTGAGATTTTACATCTTCTTTCCTCCTTTTCAGGTAGTAAAAGTCGAGAATTGGTCACCTCTACCACTGAACTAACATTTACAGGTATGCGCCACTACCACTGAACTAACATTTATCAGGTTACACGTCGCCACTACCACTGAACGACCATTTATCAGGTTACAACGCCACTACACTGAACTACCATTTATCAGGTACACGCCGACTACCACTGAACTAACATTTATCAGTAAGCGCCACAACACTGTAACAAACATTTATCAGGTTAATGCGCCACTACCACTGAACTAACCATTTATCAGTTACGCCCAACAGGCCACTACCACGGAACTAACATTTATTCAGGTTATGCGCCACTACCACTGAACTAAACCATTTATCAGTCTATGCGCCACTACCGACTGAACTAACATTTATCAGGTTATGGCGCCACTACACTGAACAAACATTATCAGGTTACCACGCGCCACACCACTGAACATTGACATTAATCAGGTTACCGCCACTACCACTGAACTAACATTATCAGGTTATCGCGCCACTACCACTGAACTAACATTTATCAGGTTACGCACCACTACCCTGAACTAACATTATACAGGTTATGGCGCCACTACCACTGAACTAACATTTATCAGGTTACTGCCCATCAACCACCTGAACTAACATTTATCGGTTACCGCCACTACACTGCACTAACATTTATCAGTACGCGCCACTACCAACTTGAACACTAACATTATCCATGTTATGCCGCCACTACCCCGAACAAAACATTTTCAGGTTATGCGCCACAACCACTGAACTAACTTGTATATCGGTTACGCGCGCCACTACCACTGAAGCTAACCATTTATCAGTTTAGTGCGACACTTACCATCTGAACTAACATTTTATCAGGTTATGCGTCACTACCACTGAACTACCATTTATCAGTTTATGCGCCACTACCTCTGAACTATACCATTTCATCAGTTTATCTGCCACTACCACACTACAACTATGTCCGGATCTAAGTCCGATCTACGCCAGAAAACCCCTCCATATATCCATGTCCCGCATCGGGTTTCGCAGTTCCCTCTTTAGAGTTTGTCCAACTTCCTTCAGTAACATATACAAGTAGCTTTGTCTGGTCGGGCCTTGGCTATGCTCTACGTGCGTAGGTTCCCATAAGACTAAATCACTGGCAAGTACTCAGAGGATGTCGGAAGCAGTGTACCCGCCATTTTTAATCTCCTGCATCGTAACTTGTTGACAAGCCTTGGGAGGCTACCATAACAAAGGTTCGTATTGCTGACCTTTGTCCTTCCATGAGATACCCCGTCACATACGCAACATCTTTGAGTGTATGTCCCTCCAAACTTTTTCTCTTGAGCCTTTGTCAGTGTCCAGGTATCAGATCCGTAGAAGCAGTACTGAGTCACAACCCTATGAACATCTATCTTTTAGGCTCTTTGAGAGTTTTTGGATTTCCAGATATCCTTCAGTCCTATGTAGGCACCCCACACGCTTTTCCCTTTCTAACCCTTATCTCCTATCTGTCTCGCAATCCAGTGAGCCTAAGTAGAATGAAATCATCTACATTTTCTATGCTTCCCCGGATCGACTTTAGTATTCCTAGAACGATCCTCCATATTCAGTGTCCGCACCCTTGTCTTGCCTTCGTTTTATGTGTAAAGTCCACGCTTGCTCTTGCTGCCGCCGATCTACTCAGAGCAGGAACTCGTTACCCTTTCCATGTCCTCAGATATAAGTCTATATGCATCTCAAAGTCCACATCGGTGATGATCTTGGCCCCACTCTTCTGCTTTTTCTACGTTCGAGGGTGATCCAAGTCGCTCCGCATCATCGCCTATGGTGCCTTCATACAGTAGTCGATGACAATTGCAAAAGGTAAGGTGCTAAGGTAACACTCCGTAACACAACTGCAAGTATCTCGAACATTCAGTTTCTTTCTCCGTCGGAGTTAGGACCTTGGCCATTGTCTTCTCGTAACAGAGCCGTAAAGCTGCACGATTTTTGACTGGAATGCCGTAAGCTTCTAGAAATCTTTAAGCATTTATCCACGATGATACACTGTCGAAAGCCTCTTAAATCCTATAAATTCAGAACAGCTGCATTTTCCGACTCTTGACAACCCCTCTATAAACGTCTCAGCCAATAATCTTTGAGATTTGTTGACCTTCCTGGTCTGAATCCATCTGGTTTCTACGCAGTAATTTGTCACGATTTCTGGCTTCAACCGTTTTAGAACCATCTTGTTAGAGACTGGCAACTAGATGACAAGCTATTCCCGATATTCATTAGGTTCGCTAAGGTCGCCTTCTTTGGAATGGTATGATGTTGGCAGTTGACCATTGGTCTGGATTTCCTACACCTTTCAATAAGCATTGTTAAAGAAGTCTAGAACAATCTGACAAGGTCGCATCGTTTTAAGACTTCTGGGCTATGTTGTCGTCACCCCATCTTTCCCTTCCTTATGCTGACGTGCTTTCCCTGTACTCATTCCAACGTAAACGGTTCTGTTCTCGATATTACAGAGGTGTGACTGGAATCAATATCCTTCTTCCGCGTCTCACCGTCGTGGGTGACCGAGAAGAGTAGCAAAATAGTCTGTCCATTACTGAACCCTTATCCGTTGTGATTTCCCTTGAATTGCCAGTATATGATGGAGCTTTACCTGTGATCCTGTTGATCATGTCCAGCTTTAGCATGTCTGCCCCTGCCAATCTTGCTTCCTCCAGTTCCCGACCTGCCCCTCCAGCGTGCTCTTTGCTGCTTGATAAGCATCGCCTACTTCCTGTTTGCCCTCTTGACATCTATTCGTTGCTTCTTAGCGATCTGAGTGGTATTTTATGCTACATTCCCTCAGCTTCAGCCTGGCAATCTCAACACTGTGGAGCGCTGAGATTTTACATCTTTTCTTTTCTCCTTTCAGGTAGTAACAGTCGAAAGTTTGTCCTACCTACCACTGAACTAACATTTATACAGTTATGGCCGCCACTACCACTGAATAACATTTATCGTTTACGCGCCACGACCACTTGAACTACCATTATATCAGGTTACAACGCCACTACCACAGAACTACCCTTTATCAGTTACACGCCACTACCACGGAACTAACATATATCAGGTTATGCGCCACTACCACTGAACTAACATTTATCAGTTAAGCGCCACTACCACTGAACTACCATTTATCAGGTTACCGCCACAGGCCCTACCACGAACTAAACATTTATCATTGATATGCGCCACTAAACTGAACTAATTTATCATGTTATGCGCACTACCACTGAACTAACATTTATCAGGTACTGCTCCACTACCACTGAACAACATTTAACAGGTTACGCGCCACTACCACTGAACTAACATTAATCAGTTACGCGCCACTACACTGAACTAACATTTATCAGGTTATGCCACTACCACTGAACTAACATTTATTCAGGATTTACGCACCACACCATGAACTAACATTACATGGTTATGGCGTCACACACTACCACAGCGAACATAACATTTTTCAGGTAATCCCACTACCACTGAAACTAACATTTATCAGTTACCGCCACTACCTACTGAACTAACATTTATCATGTATACGCGCCACTACCACTGAACAACATTTATCAGGTTAATGCGCCACTACCTACTGAACTACCATTTATCAGCGTTAGCGCCTCTACCACTGAACTAACATTTAACAAGGTTACAGCGCACACTACCACGAACTAACATTTATCAGGCTATGCGACACTACCACTGACTAACAGTTTATCTAGGTTAATGCGTCCCAACTACCACTGACTACCATTTATCAGCGAGTTATGCGCCACTACCTCTTGAACTACTCATTTATCATGGTATCTGCACTACCACTACTACTACTATGTCGGAGCTAAGTCCAGATCTACGGCCAGAAAACCCCCTCCATATATCTCCCTGTCCCGCAGTCAGGGTTCGCATTCCTCTTTACGAAGGTTTGTCCCCACTTCCTCAGTAACATAGACAAGTAGCTTTGTCCCCCCCCCCCTTGTCCGGCCTTGCTGTGCTCTACGTGCGTAGTATCATAATACTAAATCACTGGCAAGTAGCTCAGGATGTCGTATGCAGTGTCCCGCCATTTTTAATCTCCTGCTTCGAACTTGTTTGACGAGCCTTGGAGGACCATACAAAGTATATTGCTGACCTGCCATCCATGAGATACCCAGCACCATAACGCAACATCTTTGTGTATGTCCCGTCCAAACATTTCTCTTGACCTTTGGTCAGTGTCCAGGTTTCTGATACCTTAGAGCAGTACTGAAACACAAGCCGCTATAACAATCTAATCTTTTAGGCTCTTTGAAGTTTGAATTTTCCAGATATCTTCATCTATGTAGGGCACCCCACGCTTTTTCCCATTCTAACCCTTATCCCCCTATCTATGCTCTCAAACCAGAGCCTAATAGATGAAATCATCTACATTTTCTATGGCTTCCCCGGATCGACTTGTAGGTCGCAGATCGCATCGCTCATAATCATGGTCATGACCTTGTCTGCTTCGTTTATGTGTAGTCCCCACGCTTGCTGCCGCCGATTCTACTCTGAGCAGGAACTCGTTAGCCTTGTCCATGTCCTCAGACATAAGTGCTATATCATCAGCAAAGTCCACATCGGTGATGATCTTGGCCCCACTCTTCTTGCATTTTTTCTACGTTCGAGGTGAGTCCCAAGTCGCTCCGCATCAACGCCTACGCTTGGCCTCATACCAGTAGTCGATGACTATGCAAAGAGGTAAGGTTGCTAAGGTATCACCCTGTAACACACCTGCAAGTATCTCGAACAATTCATATTCAACAGTCTGGATTAGGAGCTTGGCCATATGTCTTCTCGTACATGAGCCGTATAAGCTGCACGATTTTGACTGGAATTGGCCTAAGCTATCTAGAATCTTTAGCATTTTCCCACGATGTCACTGGTCGAAAGCCTTCTTAAAGTCTATAAATGTCAGAGACAGCTGCATTTTACCGACCTTGACACCCTTATAGAGACGTCTCAGTACCATAGTCTGTTGATTTTTGACCTCCGGTCTAATCCATTCTGGTTTCTACGCAGAATTGTCTCGCTTTCTGGCTTTCAACCGTTTAGAACCATCTTTTTTTAGAGACTTTGCAACGGAAGACAAGCTTATTCCCCGATAGTTCATTGGTTCGCTTAAGGTCCGCCCTTCCTATGGATTGGTATATGATTTGCAGTTGACCATTGGTCTGTTTTCACACCTTTCAATAGAGCATTGCTACAGAAGTCTTAGACAATTTGATCAAGGTCGCATCGTTTTTAAGACTTCTGGCTATGATTGTCGTCACCCCATGCTTCACTTCCCTTTATGCTGACTTTGCTTTCCGTGTACTCATCCAAACGAAACGGTTCAGTTCCGATATTCAGAGGTAGGTGGGACTGGATCAATATCCTCTTCCGCGTTCTCTAAACCGTCGGTGGTGAGCCGAGAAGAGGTAGCAAAATAGTCCTTCCATTTCTGAACCCTTTCCGTTGAGTGATTTCCCTGATTTTGCAGTATATGATGGAGCTTTACCTAAGAGCTTGTGTGTATCATGGTCCAGCCTTTGTAGCATGTCTGCCCTGCCAACATTTCTGCTTCCTACCATTTTCCCGGACCTGCCCCTCCATCAGGTGCACTTTTTGGCTGCTTTGATAAACATCGCCTAGCTTCTGTTTGGCCTCTCTTAGAAGCAGCAATTCGGTTAGTCTCTGTAGCATCTGAGTGGTATTTTATGCTACATTCCCTCACTTCAGCCTGGCAAATCTCAACACTTGAGTCGCTGAGAATTTACATCTTTTCTATTTTCTCCTTTTCAGGTAGTAAAAGTCGAGAAGTTGGCCTACTACCACGAACTAACATTTATCAGGTTAGCTCCCACAACCACTGTACTAACATTTATCAGTTACCACCACTAACACTGAACTACCCATTTATCGGTACACGCCACAACCCACAGAACTACCATATTATCAGTTACACGCCACAACCACTGAACTAACATTTTATAAGGGTTTTTATGCTCACTACCACTGAACTAACAATTATCAGTTTATGCGCCACTATACCACTGAACTACCATTTATCAGTTTACGCGCCCACAGCCACTACCACTGAACTAACATTTATCAGGTTTAGCGCCACTACCACTGAACTAACATTTATCAGGTTAAGCGCCACTACCACTGAACTAACATTTATCCAGTTATGCGCCACTACCTATCTGAACAAACATTATCAGGTTTATCGCGCCACTAACCACTGAACTAACCTTAATCAGGTTACGCGCCACCTACCACTGAACGAACATTTATCAGTTATGCGCCACTACCCACTTGAACTAACAATTACAGTTTTTACGCACCACTAACCACTGAAACTAACATTTACATCAGGTTATGCGCCACTACCACTAACTAACATTTGATCAGGTTATGCGCCACTACCACTGAACTAACATTATATCATGTTTACGCCCCACTACCACTGAACTAACATTTATCAGGAAATACGCCACTACCACTGAACTAACATTTAGCAGGGTTATTGCGCCACTACCACACTACATTAATCAGGTTATGCGCCACTACCAACTTGAACTAACATTTAGCAGGTTACCGCCACTACCACTGAACTAACATTTATCAGTTATGCGACACTACACAGTAACGAACATTTCTATCAGTAAATGCTTTCACAAACACTGAACTACCATTTATCGAGGTTTATGCGCCACTACCTCTGAACTACCATTTATCAGTTATCTGCCACTACACTACTACATACTATGTCGAGCTTAAGTCCGATCGACGCCAGAAAACCCCCATCCATATATCCCTGTCCCCATCAGGGTTCAGCAGTTCCTCTTTAGAGTATGTCCCAACTTCCTTCAGTATCAATAAGACAAGTAGTCTTTGTCTGTCGGTCCTTGCTGTGCACTACCGTGCGTAGGTTCCCATAAGACTAATTCACTGGCAAGTAGCACATGGAGGTCCGGACTGCAGTTCCCGCCATTATTTAAATCTCCTCTTTCGTAACTTGTTTGACAGCCTGGAGGCTACCATACAAAGTTATATTGCATGACCTTGTCCTTCCATGAGATACCCGAGCACCATACCAACATCTTTGTGTATGTCCCGCCAAACTTTTCATCTTGAGCTTTGTCAGTGTCCAGGTTACTGATCCGTAAGCAGTACTGATTCACAAAGCCGCTATGAACAATCTATCTTAGGCTCTTTGAAGAGTCTGGATTTCCAGATATCCTTCATCATATGTAGGGCACCCCTATCGCCTTTCCCTTTCTAACCCTTATCTCCCTATCTGCCTCAATCCAGGAGCCTAAGTGATGAAATCATCTACATTTTCTACGGCTTCCCCGGATCGACTTGTAGGTTCCTAGATCGATCCTCCATATCAGAGTCATGACCCTTGGTCTTGCTACGTTTTATGTGTAGTCCCACGCTTGCATGCCGCCGATTCCTACTCGGAGCAGGAACTCGGTTTAGCCTTTCCATGCCTCAGATATGAAGTGCTAGATCCATCTGCAAAGTCCACAACGGTGATGATCATGGCCCACTCTCCATGCTTTTCTACTTCGAGGGAGTCCAAGTCGCACCGCATCATCGCCTATGGCTTGCCTCATACAGTATTCGATGACAATAGCAAGAGGTAAGGTGCTAAGGTATCACCCTGTAACTCACCTGCAAGTATCTCGAACAATTCATGTTTCACCTGTCCGGAGTATAGGAGCTTTTGGCCACTTGTCTTCTCGTACATGACCCGTATAATCTGCATCGATTTTGACCTGAATGCCTGTAATGCCATCTAGAATCTTATAGCAATATTTTCCCCCACGAAGTAACCACTGCCAAGTCCGAAAGCCTTCATATAGTCAATAAATTCAGAACAGCTGGCAGTTTTACCGACTCCTGATGAACAACCCTACTATAAGACGTCACAGTACCAATAACTGTTTGAGTTGTTGACCTTCCAGTGTCTGTAATCCATTCTGGTTTCTACGCAGAATTGTCCTCGATTTCTGGAGCTTCAAACGGTTTAGTAACCATCTTGATTAGAACTTGGCACTCAGGATGACAGCTTATTCCCCGATAGTTGCATTGGTCGTTCGCAAGGTCCGCCCTCTTGGAATTGGTATGATGTTGGCAGTTGACCATTGGTCGCTTCTGGTTCTTTCACCTTTCAATAGAGCATTGTTACAGAAGATCTAAGACAATTTGATCAAGTGTCGCATCGTTTTATATAAAGACATCTGGGCAATGTTGTCGTCACCCCCTGCTTTCCCTCCTTTAAGCTGGACTTTGCTTTCCTGTACACATCCAACGTAAATCGGTTCTTTCCGATATTCAGAGCGTGGGTGGACATGATCAATAATCCTCTTCCGCTTCTCTACGGCGGTGGTGAAGCCCACAAGAGTACAAAATAGTCCTTCCATTTCTGAACCCTTCCGTTGGTGAGTTCCCTTGATTTTGCCAGTAATATGGAGCTTTACCTGTGATCTTGGTTGTCATGGGCCAGCTTTTAAGCATGTCTGCCTCTGCCAACTTGCTTCCTCATATTCCGACCTGCCCCACCAGCAGGTGCTCTTGGCTGCTTGATAAACATTCGCCTAGCTCTGTTTGCCCTCTTGAACAGCCCTATTCGGTTGTCTCTGTAGCAATCTGAGTGGTATTTTATGCTACACATCCCTCAGCTCAGCCTGGCAATCTCAACACTTGGAGTCGCTGAGATTTTACATCTTTTCTTTTCTCCTTTCAGGTAGTAAAAGTCGATAAGTTGTCCCTACCTACCACTGAACTAACATTTATCAGGTTAGCGCCACTACCACTGAACTAACATCTATCAGTTACGCGCCACTACCACTGAGACCTACCATGTATCAGGTTACACCCACTACACTGAACTACCATTTATCAGGTTACACGCCACTACCAACTGGAACTAACATTTATCAGGTTAGCGCCACTACCACTGAACAACATTTATCAGGTTATGCGCCACTACCAACAGAACTACCATTTATCAGGTAACGCGTCCACGAGGGCACTACCACTTGAACAAACATTTATCCAGGTTATGCGCCACTACCACTGACTAACATTTATCAGTAATAGCGCACTAACCACTGAACTAACATTTATCAGGTTAATGGCGCCACACCCACTGAACTAACATTTATCAGGTTACAGCGCCACTACCACTGATACATAACATTAATCAGGTTACGGGCCGCTTCCACCACTGAACTAACATTTATCAGGTTTTTTTTTTTTTTTTTTTTTATTTTTTTTTTTTTTTTTTTTTTTTTTTTTTTTTTTTTTTTTTTTTTTTTTTTTTTTTTTTTTTTTTTTTTTTTTTTTTTTTATATTTTTTTTTTTTCTTTTTTTTTTTTTTTTTTTTTTTTTTTTTTTTTTTTTTTTTTTTTTTGTTTTTTTTTTTTTTTTTTTTTTTTTTTTTTCTTTTTTATTTTTTTTTCTTTTTTTTTTTATTTTTTTTTTTTTTTTTTTTTTTTTTTTATTTTTTTTTTTTTTATTTTTTTTTTTTTTGTTTTTTATTTTTAAATTAGTTTATAATAATTATGCGCCACTACCACTGAACTAACATTTATCCAGTACGCACCACTAACCACTGAACTAACATTTATCAGGTTATGCTCCACTACCACGAACTAACATTTATCAGGGTATGCGCCACTACCACTGACAAACATTTATCAGGGTACGCGCCACTACCACTGAACTCAACATTTATCAGGTTACGCGCCACTACCACATAACTACATTTATCAGGTTATGCGCCACTACGCACTTAACTAACATTTATCCAGGTATATGCCCACTACCACTGAAACTAACCTTTATCAGTAACTCAGCCACTACCACTGAACTAACATTTACAGTTATGGCACCCACCACTGACTAACATTTATCATTATTCTTCATTAACCACTGAACTACATTTATCAGGTTTATGCGCCACTACCTCTGAACTACATTTATCAGGTTATCTGCCGACTACCACTACTACTACTAAGTCGAGCAAAGTCCGATCTATACGCCAGAAAAACCCCCGCCATATATCCCTGCCCGCATCAAGGGTTTTTCCCATTCCTCTTTAGAGTTTTGTCCAACTTCCTTCATGTAACATAGAAAGTATCTTTGTCTTGGTCGGCCATGCTGTCCTACCGTCGTTAGTTCCCATAAACTAAATCACTGGCAAGTACTCAAGGATGTCCGATCAGTGGCCCGCCATTTTTAATCTCCTAGCTTCGTAACTTGTTTGACAGCCTTGGGAGCTACCATACAAAGTTATATTGCTGACCTTGTCCCTTCCATAGATACCCACACCATACCAACATCTTGTGTAAGTCCCGATCCAAACTTTTCTCTTGAGCCGATGTCAGTGTCCTCAGTTTCCTGATCCGTAGAGCATACTTGATTCACAGCCGCTATGAACAATCTAATCTTTAGCGCACTTTGAGATTGATTTCCAGATATCCTCATCTAATGTAGGCACCCCACGCTTTTCCCTTCTAACCTTATCTCCCTATCTGTGCTCTCAATCCTGAGCCTAATAGAATGCAATCATCTACATTTTCTAATGGCTTCCCCGATACGACTTTGTAGACTGCTAGATCGAGCCTCCATATTCAGTGTCATACCTTGGTCTTGAGCCCTTCGTTTATGTTAGTCCCAACGCTTGCTGCCGCCGATTCTACTCTAGCAGAATCTCGTTAGCCTTGTCCATGTCCTCAGATATAAGTGCTTATATCAGTCTTCAAAGACACATCGTGATGATCTTGCCCCACTCTTCTGCTTTTTCTACGTCGAGGGTAGTCAATCGCTCCCATCATCGCCTATGCTTCCTCATACAGTAGTCGAATGACTATTGCAAAAGTAATGTGCTAAGGTATCACCCTGTAACACACCCTCAAGTTCTCGAACATTTCAAGTTTTCTCCGTCTGGAGTTAGGACTTTGGCCATTGTCCTTCGTCGTAAATTAGATCGTATAAGCTGCACGATTTGACTGAATGCCGTAAGCTCTAGAAATCTTTTGAGCATTTTCCCACGATGTACACTGTCGAAAAGCCTTCTTAAAGTCTATAAAATGTCAGTGAACATTCAGCTGCAGTTTTCCAGACTCTTGACACCCTCTATAAGACGTCCCTCAAACCAATATCTGTTGAGTTGTTGACCTCCTGTCTGAAACCATATCTGTTTCTACGCAGAACATCATAACGTCTCGATTTCGTGCTTCAACCGTTTAAGAAACCATCTTTGTTTATAGACTTGGCAACTAAGGATGACAAGCTAATTCTATTTCCCCGATAGTTCATTGTTTCGCTAAGTCGCCCTCTTTGGGAATTGAGGAGTAATGAATGTTTGCCCAAAGGTTTGACCATTGGTCCTGGATTTCCTCCACCTTTTCAATAGGCAATTGTGTTAAGAAGTCTAAGACAATTTGATCAAGGTCCGCATCGTTATTAAGACTTCTGGGCTATGTTTAGTCGTCACCCATGCTTCCCTCCTTATGCTGACTTTGCTTTCCTGTACTCATCCAACGTAAACTTCAGTTCCGATATTCAAGGTGGGGACTGATCATATCCTCTTACCGAGCGTTCTCATACGTCGGTTGTGAAGCCGGAAAGTAGCAAAATAGTCCTTCCATTTCTGACTTTCCGAGTTGTGTGATTTCCCTGATGTTGCCAGTATATGATGGATGCTTTATACCTGTATCTTTGTTGATCATTGGTCCAGCTTTTTAGCAAGTCTGCCTGCCAACTGCTTCCTCCAGTTCCCCGGACCTGCCCCTCCAGCCGTCTCTTTGGCTGATTGATAAGCAACGCCTAGCTTTTCTTGTTTGTCCCTCCTGAAACACTATTCTGTTGTCTTCAGTAGCATCTGAGTGGTATATTAAAGCTACATTCCCTCAGCTTCAACCTGCAATCTCAAACACTGTTTGAGTTCGCTGAGATTTTACCAACTTTTTCTTTTCCTCCTTTTCAGGTAGGTAAAAGTCGAGAAGTTTGTCCTATAACCACATGAACTAACAATTATCAGGTTATGCGCCACTACCACTGAACTAACATTTTATCAGGTTACCGGGCGCGCCACTACCACTGAACTACCATTTATCAGGTTACACGCCACTACCACTGGACTACATTATATCCAGTTACAACGCCACTACCCACTGCGAACTACCGATTTATCAGCTTAGCGGGCCACGTACCACGAACTAAACATTTATCAGGTTATGCGCCACCAACCACTGAACTACCATTATCAGGTTACGCGCCACAGGCCACTACACTGGAACTAACATTATCAGTTATGCGCCACTACCACTGCACTAACATTTATGCAGTTTTTCGCCACTACAACAGAACTAACATTTATCAGGTATATGCCCACTCACCCCTGCACTAACTATTTATCAGGTTACGCGCACTAACACTGAACTAACATTAAACAGGTTAACGCGCCACTACCACTGAACAAACATTTATCAGGTTATGCGCAACTACCACTGAACTTACATTTATCAGGTTACGCACCACTACCACTGAACTAACATTGATCAGTTATGCGCCACTAACCACTGAACTAGACATTTACAGGTCTGCGCCACAACCACTGAACTAACATTTATCAGGTTACGCGCCACTACCACTGAACATACATTTACAGGTTACCGCCACTACCACTGAACGAACATTTATCAGTTTGATGCGCCACACCACGAACTAACATTTATCAGTTAGAGCGTCCACTACCACTGAACTAACATTATCAGGGTTACGGCCGCCACAGACCACTGAACTAACATTTTATCAGGTTATGCCAACACTACCACTTCTACTGGAAGCTAACATTATCATGTCCAGAGTTATAGCGTCACACCACTGAGAACTACCATTTATCAAGTTATGGCGACCACTACCTCTGACTACCATTTATCAGTTTATCTGCCACTACCACAACTGACTACCATGGTCGAAGCAAGTCCGATCTAACGCAGAAAACCCCCTCCATGATATCCCTGTCCCGCATCAGGGTTCGCAGTTCCACTTTAGAGTTTGTCCCAACATCCTTCATAACATAGACAAGTAGCTTGGTCTTGTCGGCCTGCTTGCTCTACGCGTAGGTTCCCATAAACTAAATCACGGCAAGTACTCAGAGGTCGGATGCAGTGTCCCCCATTTTTAATCTCCTGCTCGTAACTTGTTGACAGCCTGGGACGGGTCACCATACAAGATTTATATTGCTGGAACCATTGTCCTTCCATGAATACCCAACACGCATACGCAACATCTTTGTATGTATGTCCCTCCAAACTTTTTCTTCATGTGACCTTTGTCATGTCCAGGTTTTCTGATCCGTAAGCATACTGATTCACTAAGCCGCTATGACAATCTAATCTTTAGGCTCTTAGAGTTTGGATTTCCAGATATCCATCAGTCTATGAGGCACACCCACCTTTTCTCCCTTTCTAACCCTTATCTCCCTATCATGTCTTCTCAATTCCGGAGCCCTAATAGATGAAATCATCTACATTACTATGGCTTACCCCGGATCGACTTGTAGGACGCAGATCGATCCTCCATATTTCATGTCAGGACCTTGGTCTTGCCTTCGTTTTATGTGTAGTCCCACGCTTGCTGCCGCCGATTCTACTCTGAGCAGGAACTCCCCACCCCGTTAGCCTTGTCCCCCTGTCCTCAGATATAATGCTATATCATCTGCAAAGTCCACATCGGTGATGAAACTACTTGGCCCCACCTTCTGCTTTTTCTACGTTCGAGGGTGAGTCCAAGTCGCTCGCATCAATTCGCCTATGGCTTTGCCACAATACGAAGTCGATGACAATTGCAAAGAAAGGTAAAGGTAGTAGCTAAGTATCACCCTTAACAGCACCTGCAAGATATATTCGAACAATTCAGTTTCACCGTCTGGCGTTAGGACTTTTTGGCCATTGTCTTCTCGTACATGAGACCGTATAACTGCACGATTTTGACTGGAATGCCGTAACTTCTAGAATCGTTAGCTTTTCCACGATGGTACACTTCGAAAGCCTCTTAAAGTCATATATGGTCAAACACTGCAGTTTTCCGTACTTGACCCCTCATAAGACGTCTCAGTACAATATCTGTTTGAGTTGTTGACCTTCCTGGTCTGAATCCATTCTGGTTTCTACGCAGAATTGGTCCTCGATTTCTGGCTTCAACCGGTTTTAGACCCATCCCTGTTCAGAGACTTGGCAACTAGGGATGACAACTTATTCCCCGTAGTTCATTGGTTCGCTAAGGACGCCCTTCGTTTGGAATTGGTATGATGTATGGCAGTTGACCATTGGACTGCGTTTCTCACACCTTATCAATAGAGCATGTTACAGAAGTCTAAGACAATATGATCAAGGTCGCATCGTTATTCTAAGACTTCTGGCTATGTAGTCGTCAACCCCATGCTTTCCCTTCCTTTATCTGGACTTCTTGCTTTCCTGTACTCATCCAACTAAACTGTTCTGTTCCGATTATTCAAGGTGGTTGGACTGGATCAATATCCTCTTCTTGCCGCGTTCTCTACCGTCGTTGTGGCCGAGAAGAGTAGCAAAATATCCTTTCCATTTCTGAACCCATTCCGTTTGGGATTTTCCCTTGATTTTGCATAAAATGATCGAGCTTTACCTGTGATCCTTGTGATCATGTCCAGCTGTTAGCATGTCTGGTGCCCTGCCAACTTGCTTCCCTCCAGTTCCCGACCTGCCCCTCCAGCAGTGCTCTATGCTCTTGATAAGCAACGCCTAGCTTCTTTTGCCCTCTAGAACACTTTCGTTGAGTCTTTCGTAGCACTGAGTGGTATTCTTAGCTACATTCCTCATCTATCACCTCGGCAATCTCAACACCTTGGATCGCTGAGAATTTTACATCTTTCTTTTTTCCTCCTATTCCAGGTTAATGAAAAAGAGTCGAGAAGTTCGTCCTACCTAACCACTGAAACTAACATTTAATCAGTTATGCAGCACACTACCACGGACTAACAATATACTGTTACCGCCACTACCACTGAACACCATTTATCAGGTTACACGCCACTACCACTGAACTACCAAGTTATTCAGGTTCCACGCCACTACCACAGAACTAACTATTTTATCAGTTTATGCCCACTACCACAGAACTACACAATTTATCAGTTAAAGCGCACTACCACTGAACCAACCATATCTTCATCAGGTTACGCGCCGACAGGCCCCCCCCCCCCCCCCCCCCACTACCACTGAACTAACATTTCTCAGGTATGCGCCGCACTACCACTGAACTACCCTTTCTCAGGTTATGCGCCACTACCAACAGAAGCTAACATTTTATCAGGTTATGCGACCACTAACACTGAACTAACATTTATCAGGTTACGCGCCACTACCACTGAAACTAAATCATTAATCAGGTTACGCGCACTACCACTGAACTAACATTTATCAGTTATGCCCAGCTACCACTGAACTAACATTATCAGTTAACGCAACCACTACCACAGAACTAACATTATCAGTTTATGCGCCACTACCACTGAACAACATTTATCAGGTTATGCGCCACTACCACTGAACAAACATTTATCAGGTTACGCCCACTACCCTGATCTAACAATATCAGTTTACGTCCGCCACACCACTGAACTAACATTTATCAGGTTGCGCCACTACCACTGAACTAAATCATTTATCAGGTTATGCGCCACTACCCTGAACTAACAGTTATCAGGTTACGTACGCGCCACTACCACTGAATCTAACATATCAGTGTAAGCACCTACCACTGAACTAACATTATCAGGTAATCGTCACTACCACGTGAACCTACCATTTATAGGTATGCGCCACTACCTCTGAACTACCATTTATCAGGTTATCTGTCTGCACTACCACTACTACTACTATGTCGGAGCTAGTCCGATCAACGCAGAAAACCCCCACCATATAACACCTGTCCCGCATCAGGGTTCCCAGTTCCTCCTTAGAGTTTGATCCCAACTTCCTTACATACCATAGACAAGTACTTTGTCTTGGTCGGCCATGCTGTGCTCTACCGTGCGTAGTTCCCATAAGACTAAATCACTGGCAGTAGCTCAGGATGTCGGATGCAGTGTCCCGCCATTTTTCAATCTCCTGCTTCGTAAACTTGTTTGACAGCTTGGGAGCTACCATACAACAGTTAAATTCTGACCTTGATCCTTCATGAAGATACCCAGTCACCATAAACTCAACAACTTTGTGTTATGTCCCGTCCAAACATTCCTGACATTGTCATGTCCAGGTTTCTGACCGTAGCGCATTACAGATTTCACATGCCGCTATGAACAATCTAATCTTTTGAGCCTTGAGATTTTGATTCCAGATAACCATTCATCTATTAGGGCACCCCAACGCTTTTTCCCTTTCAACCCTTAACTCCCTATCTGGTGCTCTCATCCAGGAGCCTAAGTAGAATGAAATCATCTACATATTCCTATGCGCTTATCCCCGTCGCCATTTAGACCGCTAGATCGATCCTCCAATTATACAGTGTCATGACCTTGGTCATTGCTTCGTTTTATGTGTAGTCCCACACCTCTTGCTGCCCGCCGATTCACTCTAGCAGGAACTCGTTAGCCTTCCATGTCCTCAATATAATGCTATATCATCCAGCAAAGTCCACAACGGTGATGAACTGGGCCCCACTCTTCAGACATTTTATCTACGTTCGAGGGTGGTCAATCGCTCCGCAACATCGCCATGGCTTGCCTCATAACAGTAGACGATGACTAATGCAAAGAGTAAGTGCTAAGGTTCACCCTTAACCACCTGCAAGTATCTTCGAACAATTCAAGTTTCTCCCGTCTGGAGTTAGGACTATTGGGCCATTGTCTTCTCGACCATGACCGTATAACCTGCACACCGAATTTTGACTGGAATGCCAGTAAGCCATCTAGAAATCTGTTTAGCATCTTCCCACGATGTACACTGTCGAATGCCTTCTTAAACGTCTATCTAAATGTCAGAACAGCTGGCAGTTTCCGACTCTTGACACCCTCATAGAGACGCCTCAGTACCAATACAGTTTGAGTTGTTGACCTTCCTGGTCTGAATCCATTCTGGTATTTCTACGCAAATTGTCTCGATTTCCGCTTCAACCGTTCCGAACCATCTTGTTTAGTGAGACTTGGCAACTATGATGACAACTTATTCCCCGTTTAGTTTCATTTGTTTTCGCTAAGGTCGGCCCTCTTTGGAATTGTAAGAATGTTGGCAGTGCCATAGGTCTGGTTTCTCACCTGTCAATAGAGCATTGTTACAGAAGCTCAAGACAATTTGATCAAGGTCGCATCGTTTTAAGACTTCTGGGGCTACGTTTGTCGTGATCACCTCCAGATGCTTTCCCTTCCTTAATGCGGACTTGCATTCCGTACTCATCCAACGTAAAACGTCTGTCCGATATTCAGAGGTGGGGTGGACTGGAATCAATATCCTCTTTCCGCGTTCTCTAACCTCCGGTGGTGAGCCCGAGAAGAGTAGCAAAATAGTCCTTCCATTTCCTGAACCCTTTCCGTTGGTGATTTCCAGTTATTTATGCAGTATATGATGGAGCCTTACCTGTGATCTAGTAGATTCATTTCCAGCTTTTAGCATGTCTGCCCTGCCAACTGCTTCCTCCAGTTCCCGGACCTGCCCCTCCAGCAGGGGCTCTTTGGCTGCTTGAACAAGCATCGCCTTAGCTTCGTCTGTTTGACCCTCTGAACAGCTAATCGGTTGTACTTCTGTAGCAACTAGTGGGTATTTATCTACAATTCCTCAGCTTCAGCCTGGCATCTCAACACTTGGAGTCGCGTGAGATTTTACATCTTTTCTTTTACTCCTTTTCAGTAGTAAAGTCGAGAAGTTGTCCTACTACCACTGAACTAACATTTATCAGTTATGCGCCACAACCACTGAACTAACATTTAACAGGTTACGCGCCCACAACCACTGAACTACCATTTACAGGTTGACAACTCCACTACCACAACTGAGAACTCCATTTAATCCAGTTACATCGCCACTACACACTGAACTAACATTTATCAGGTATGCCCACTACCACTGAACTAACATTTTTATCATTAACGCACAACCCAACTGAGCCTTACCATTAGTATCAGTTACGCGCCACAAGTCCAACTAACCACTGAACAAACACATTTAACAGGTTATGCGCCAACTACCACAGAACACTAACATTTATCAGTTATCCCACTACCACTGAAACTAACATTTATCAGGTTATGCGCCACTACCACTGACTAACATTAACAGGTTACGCCCACTACCACTGAACTAAATTAATCAGGTTTACGCCACACTACACTGACTAACATTTTATCAGTATGCGCCAACTAACCACTGAACAACATTTATCAGTTTCGAAGCACCACTACCACTGAACTAACATAATCAGGTTATAGCGCCACTACCACTGAACTAACCCTTCTATCAGTTCATCGCCGACTACCACTGGAACTAACATTATCGTTGGTTAAGCGCGCCACGACCACTGAACTAACAGTTTATCAGGTTACGCGCCACTACCCCTGAACTAACCATATTATCAGGTTAACGTACCAACTACACTGAACATAACAATTATCAGGTTTAAGCCGCCACTACCACTGAACTAAACATTTATCAGTTACGCTGCACGCGCCACTACACTGACTACATTTATCATGGTTAATGCGACACTACCACTGAACTAACATTTATCAGTTATGCGACACTACCACTGAACTACCATTTATCAAGGTATGCGCCACTACCTCTGAAACATACCATTTAACAGTTTATCTGGCCCACTACACAATAACTAACTTACATATGTCGAGCATAAGTCCGATCTACGCAGAAAACCCACTCCATATAGTCCCTGTCCCCGCATCAGGGTTCGCATTCCTCTTTAGAGTTTGTCCCAACTTCCTTCAGTAACATAGACTAAGTCTTTGTCTTGGTCGGCCTTGCTGTGCTCTACCGATCGTAGAGTTCCCGATATAAGACTAAATCACTGGCAATTACACAGATTCGGATGCAGTGTCCCCCCATTTTTAATCTCCTAAGCTTCGTAACTTGTTTGACAGCCTTGGGAGGCTACCATACAAAGTTATATAGCTGGACCATGTCCTTCCATGAGAACCCAGCACCATACGCAACGTAACATCTTTGTGTATGTCCCTCAAAACTTTTCTCTGATCCTTTGTCATTGTCCAGGTTTCTGATCCGTAAGAGTACTGATCCACAAGCCGCTAAACAATCAAATCTTTAGGCTCTTTGAAGAGTTTGGATTGCCAGATATCCTTCAGTCTAGTAGGGGCACCCCACGCTTTTCCCCTTTCTAACCCTTATCCCCTAACTGTGCTCTCAATCCATGAGCCTAATAGATGAAATCATCTACATTTTGTATGGCTTCCCCGGATCGACTTTTGTATCGCTAGATCGATCCTCCTATTCAGTTGTCATGACCTTGTCTTGCCTTCGATTTATGTTGTAGTCCACGGCTATGCCAGCCGCCGATACTACTCGAGCAGTACACGTTACCTTGTCATGTCCCTCAGATATAATGCTATATCTTCTGCAAAGTCCACATCGTGAAATCTTGGGCCCCACTCTTCCTGCTTTCTACGTTTCGAGTGAGTCCCAATCGCCTCGCATCATCGCCTATTGCTTGCCTCATACAGTAGTTCGATTACTATTTCAAATAGGTAAGGTGCAAAGGTATCACCTGTAACACACACTGCAAGTATATCGAACAAATCAGTTTCACTCCTCCGTCTGAGTTTAGGACTTTAGGCCAATGTCTTCTCGAACATGAGCCGTATAACTTGCACGATATTAGACTGGAATGCCGTAAGCTTCTAGAATCTTAAGCAATTTCCCACGATGTACACTGTCGAAACCCTTCTTAAAGTCTATAAATGTCAGAACAGTCTGGCAGTTATTCCGACCTCTTGACAACCCTCTATAAGACGTCCAGTACCAATATCTGTTAGTTGTTTGACGCTCCTGGTCTGAATCCATACTGGTTTCTACGCAGAATTGTCTCGAATTCTGACTTCAACCGGTATTTAGAAACCTACTTGTTTAGAGAACTTGGCACCTAGGGATGACCAAAGCATTATCCTCCGTAGTCATTTGGTTTCGCTAAGGTCCCCTTCTTTGGAATTGGTATGATGTTGGAGTTGACCATTGGTCAGGTTTCTCACCTTTCAATAGAGCATTGTTACAGAAGGTCTAAGACAATTTGATCAAGGTCGCATCGATTTTAAGACTTCTGGTGCTATGTTGTCGTTCACCCCATGCTTCCCTTCTTTATGCGGAATTTGCTTTCCGTACTCATCCAACGTAAACGGTTTCTGTTCCGATATTCGAGGGGGTGGACTGAATCAATATCCCTCTTCCGCTTCTCTAAACCGCGGTGGTGAGCCGAGAAAGAAACAAATAGTCCCTTCTCCATTTCTGAACCCTTTCCGTTGGTCGAGTTTCCTTGATTATGCCATTAATGATGGAGCATTACCTGTGATCTTGTTGATCATGGTCCAGCTATAGCATGTCTGCGCCTGCCAACTTTGCTTCCTCCAGTTCCCGGACCGCCCCTCCAGCAGGTGCTCTTGCTGCTTGATAGACGTCACGCCTAAGCATCTGTTTTGCCCTCTTGAACAGCAAATTTCGTTGTCTAACTGTAGCATCTGAAGTGGTATTTATGCTACATTCCTCAGCTTTCAGCCTGGCAATCTCAACACACTGGAGTTCGCTGAGATTTGTACATCTTTTCTTTTTTCTCCTCCTTTTCAGGTAGAAAAAGTCGAGAGTTGTCCTACTAATCCACTGAACAACATTTTATCAGTTATGCGCACTACCACTGAACTAACATTTAATCAGGTGACGGCGCCACTACCACTGAACTACATTTTATCTGTTACAACACGCCCAATACCACTGAACTACTACCAATATATCATGTTACACGCCACTACCACTGAACTAACATTTATCAGGTTATGCGCCACTACCGACGAACTAACATTTATCAGGTTATGCGCCACTACCCACTGAGAACTACCATTATCAGGTAACGCCGTCACAGGCCAATACACTGGAACAAACATTTATCAGTTATCGCCACTACCACTGCACTAACATTCTATTCAAGTTATGCGCCACTACCACTGGAACTAACATTTTATCATGTTATGCGCCACTACCACTGAACTAACATTTATCAGGTTCCGCGCCACACCACTGAACGTAACATTAATCAGGTTACGCGCCACTACCACTGAACTAACATTTATCAAGGTTATCTCCACTACCACTGAACTAACAGTTATATCAGGTTACGCAACCAACTACCAATGAACTAACCTTTATCAGTTAATGCGCCACTACCACTGAACTAACATTTCAGGTATATGCGCACACTACCACTGAACAACATTTAATCAGTTACGCGCCACTACCACAGAACTAAACATTATCAGGTTACGCGCCACAACCACTGAACTAACATTATCAGGTTATGCGCCACTACCACTGAAACAAACCAACATTTATCAGGTTAAGCGCCACTACCACTGCGAACTAACATTTTATCAGTTACGCCGCCACTACCCACTGAACTAAATTTATCAGTTTATGCGACACTTCACCTGAACTAACATTTATTCAGAGTTATGCGCACGTACCACTGAACACATTTATCATGTTACACCACTAACCTCTGAACTACCATTTATCAAGGTTATCTGCCACAACCACTACCCTACTACTATGTCGGAGCTAAGTCCGATCTACGCCGAACACCCCCTCCATATATCCCTGTCCCGCCATCAGGTTTCGCAGTTCCTCTTTTAAGTTTGTCCCCAACTTCCTTCATAACATAGCGACAAGTAGCTTTGTCTTGGTCGGCCATGCTGTTCTCTACCGTGCTAAGGTTCCCAAAAGATAAATCACTGGCAAGTAGCCTCAGGATGTCGATGCAGTGTCCCCGCCATTTTTAATCTCCTGCTTCGTAACTTGTTTGACAGCTTGGGAGCTACATACAAATTTATATTGCAGACCATTCCTTCCCATGAATACCCAGCACCATACGCAATACCTTTGTGTATGTCCCGACAAACTTTCCTCTGAGCTTATTTTATTTTTGGGGGGGGGGGGGTTCCCCAAGTTCCAGGTTTCTGATCCGAGAGGCAGTACTGATTCACAAGCCAGCTATGAACAATCTAATCTTTAGCTCTTTGAGATTTGGATTTCCAATATCCTTCAGCTAAGTAGGGCACCCCAACGCTTTCCTTTCTAACCTTATCTCCTATCTGTGGCTCTCACCAAGATGCCATAAGTAGATGAAATCATCTAACATTTTCTATGGCTTCCCCGAACGACTTTGTAGGTCGCTAGATCCAAACTCCTCCATTAATCAGTGTCATGACCTGTCCTTGCCTTCGTTTATGTGTAGTCCCCACGCTTGCTGCCTCCGATCACTCTGACAGAACTCGTAGCCTTGTCCATGTCCTCAGATATAAAGTCATATTATCATTTGTCAAAGTCCACATCGGTGATGAGCTGTGGGCCCCCCACTTCTTCTGCATTTTCCACGTTCGAAGGGTGAGATCCAAGTCGCACCAGCAGTCATCGCCATGGCTTGCCTCATACAGTAGTCATGTACTATGTGCAAAGAGGTAATGTGCTAAGGTATCACCCTGTAACACACCTGCAAGTATCTCGAACAATTCAGTTTCCCGGCTGGAGTTAGGGACTTTGGCCATTGTCTTCTCGTACATGAGACCGTAAAGCTGCACGATTTTTGACATGGAATGCCGCGTAAGCTTCTAGAATCTATTAGCATTTTTCCCACGATGTTACACTGTTCGAAAGCTTCTAAAGTCTATAAATGTCAGAACACTGGCAGTTTCCGACTCTAGACACCCACTATAAGACGTCTCCAGTACCATACTGTGAGTTGTGCCTTCCTGGTCTGAAACCATTCTGGTTATCTACGCAGAATTGTCTCGATATTCTGGCTCAACCGGTTAGAACCATCATGTTTAGAGACTGGCACTAGGGATGACAAGCTTATTCCCGATAGTTCATTGGTTCGCTAAGTGTCGCCTTCTTTGAATTGGTATGAATGTTGGCAAGTTGACCATTGTCTGGTTTCTACTCACCTTTCAATAGAGCATTGTTCCAGAAGTCTAAGAACTATTTGATCAAGGTTCGCATCGTTTTAAGACTTCAAGGGGCTATGATGTCCGTCACCCCATCTTTCCCTTCTTTATGCAGGACTTTGCTTTCACTCCTGTACTCATCCAACGTAAACGGTTCTGATTCCGAAATACGAAGAGTGGGTGGACTGGATCATATCCTCTTCCGCGTTCTCCACCGCGGTGGGTGAAGCCGAGAAGAGTACAAAATAGTCCTTCCATTTCTGAACCCTTTCCTTGGTGAGTTTCCCTTGATTTTGCCAGTATATATGGAGCTTACCTGTGATCTAGTTGATCATGTCCATCTTTTACATGTTCTGCCTGCCCCACTTGCTTCCTGCCAGTTTTCCCGGACCTGCCGCCTCCAAGCAGGTGCTCTTTTGGCTGCTTGATAAGCTCGCCTAGCTTCTGTATTGCCCTCATTGAACAGCTATTCGGTTGTCTACTTTAGCAACTGATGGTATTTTTATGCTACATTCCCCTCACTTCACCTGGCAAACTCAACACTTGGAGTCGGCTGAGATTTACATCATTTCTATTTCCTCCATTTCAGTTAGTAAAAGTCCGAGAAGTGTGTCCTACTACCACTGAACCAACATTTATCAGTTATGCGCAACTACCACTGAACTAACATTTATCAGTTACGCGCCACTACCACTGGAACTACCAATTGATCAGGTTACACGCCACTACCACTGAACTAACATTTATCAGGTTTACCACGCCACTACCACTGAACTAACATTTGCAGTTATGCGCCACTACCACTAGAACTAACTTTATCGGTTATGCCGCACTACCCACTGAACTACCATTTACAGGTTACGCGCCACAGGCCACTACCACGAACTAACATTTATCAGGTTTATGCGCCACCTACCACTGCGAACTAACATTAATCAGGATATGCTCCACAATACCACTTGAACTATACATTTATCAGGTATATCGCCACTACCACTGAAACTAACCATTTATCAGTTACCGCGCCACACTACCACTGAACTAACATTAATCAGTACGCGCCACTACCACTGAACTAAACATTTATCAGGTTATGCGCCACTATACCACTGAAGCAACATTATCAGTTACGCACCACTACCACTGAACTAACATTTATCATGTAATGCTGCCACTACCAACTGAACTAACATTTATCAGGTTTTATTGCGCCACTTCCACTGAACTAACAATTAACAGGTTACGCGCCACTACCACTGAACTAACATTTTATCAGTTACGCGCCACTACCAGCTGAACTAACATTATCAGTTTATCGCGCCTACTACCACTGAACTAACATTTATCAGATATGCGCCACTACACTGAACTAACAATTACAGTTACGCTGCCACTACCACTGAACTAACATTTATCATGTTATGGCACACTACCACTGAACTAAACATTTATCAGGTTATGCGTCACTAACCACTGAACTACCATTGTATCAGGTACCTGCCACTACCTCTGACTACCATTTTATCAGGTTATCAGCCACTACCACTACTCACTTACTATGCTCGAGCTAAGTCCGATCTACGCCCGATAACCCCTCCATATATCCCCTGTCCCCATCAGGTTCGCAGTTCCTCTTCGAGTTTGTCCCAACTTCCTTCAGTAACATGACAAGTAGCTTTGTCTTGGTCGGCCTGCTTAGCTCTACCGTGCGTAGTTTCCCATAAGACAACATCACTGGCAATATCTTCAGATGACGGATGCAGTTCCGCCATTTTAATCTCCTGCTTCGTAACTTGTTTGCACCTTGGGAGGCTACCAACAAAGTTATATTGCTACCTTGTCCTTCCATGAGATACCCAGCAACCATACGCAACATCCTTTGTGTATGTCCCGTCCAAACTTTTCTCTTGACCTTTGAGTCAGTGTCCAGTATTCTGATCCGTTAAAGCATTACTGGATTCACAAGCCGCTATGAACAATCTAAATCTATTAGGCTCTTTGAGAGTTTGGATTTCCAGAAATCCTTCAGTCCTATGTAGGCACCCACGCTTTTCCCTTTCAACCCCGTAGTCCTCCCTATCGTGCTCCAATCTAAGGAGCCTACAGTAGATGAAATCATCTACATTTCATGGCTTCACCCGGATCGACTTGTAGGTCGCTAGATCGATCCTCCAAATTCAGGGTCATGACCTTGGCTTGCCTTCGTTTATGTGTAATCCCACCGTGCTGCCGCCATTCTAACTCTGATGCAGAACTCGTTAGCCTTGTCCATGCCTCAATTATAAGTGCTATATCATCCAAAGTCCACATCGGTGATGACCTTGGGCCCCACTCTTCTGCTTTTTCTACGTTCGAGGGAGAGGTCCAAGTCGCTCCGCATCATCGCTATGGTTGCCCTACAGTAGTCGATGACTGATGCAAAGAGTAAGGTGCTAAGTATCACCCTGTAACACACCTCAAGTATCTCGAACTTTTCAGTTTCTACCCGTCTGGATTAGTACTTTGGCCATTGTCTTCTCGTACATGAGCCGAATAAGCCTGCAACGATTTTGACTGGATGCCGTAACCTCTAGAATCTTTAGCATTTTCCACGATGTACACTGTCGAAAGCTTCTTAAAATCTATAAATGTCAAACAGCTGCAGTTTCCGACCTCTTGACACCCTCTAATAAGACTCTCAGTAACCAATTATCTGTTGGAGTTGTTGACCTTCCTGGTCTGAATCCATTCTGGTTTCTACGCAGAATTTCTCGATTTCTGGCTCAACCGGTTAGAACCATCTTGTTTAGAGTACTTGGCAACATGGATACAGATCCTTATTTCCCCGATAGTTCATTTTTCGCTATGGTCGCCCCTTCTTGGAATTGGTATATGTTGGCAGTTGACCCATTGGTCTGGTTTCTCACCTTTTCAATAGAGCATTGTTACAGAGTCTAGAGGACAATTTATCACGGTCGCATACGTTTTTAAGACTTCTGGGCTATGTTGTCTCACCCCATGCTTTCCCTTACCTTTATGCGGACTTTGCTTTCCTGTACTCATCCAACTAAACGTTCCTGTTCCGATATTCAGAGGTGGGTGGACTGGATCAATATCCTCTTCCGCGTTCCCTACCGTCGTGGGTGAGCGAGAAGAGTCAGCAAAATAGTCCTTCCATTTCTGAACCCTTCCGTGGGAGTTTCCCCTGATTTTCCATATATATGGAGCTTTACCTGTGATCGTTGTTGATCATGGTCCAGGCTTTTAGCATGTTCCGCCCTGCCAATTGCTTCCTCCAGTCCCGGACCTTCCCCACCAGCAGGTGCTCATTTGGCTGCTTGTTAGCAACGCTACTTCTGTTTGGCCCTCTTGAACAGCTATATACTCGGTGTCTTCTGTAGGCATCTGACTGGTATTTTATGCTACATTTCCCTCAGCTCAGCTGGCAATCTCAACCCGTTTGGAGTCCGCTGAGATTTTACATCTTTTCTTTTTCACCTTTTCAGTATAAAAAGTCGAGAATGTCCTAACTACCACTGAACTAACATTTTATCAGGTCATGCCCACTACCACTGAACTAACATTTATCAGGTTACGCGCCACTACCACTGAACTAACATTTCAGGTTACACGCCACTACCACTGAACTACCATTTATCAGTTACACCCACTACCACTGGAACTAACATTTATCATGTTATGCCCACTACACGTGACCAAACATATATCAGGTTATGCGCCACTACCACTGAACTACCATTTATCAGGTTTCCGCCACAGGCACTACCACTGAACTAACATTTATCAGGTTATGCGCCACTACCACTGAACTAACCTTTATCAGGGTTATGCCGCCACTCCACTGAACTAACATTTATCAGGTTATGCGCCACGACCACAGAACTAACATTTATCAGTTCGCGCCACCTACCACTGGAACAAAACATTAATCATGTAGAACGCAGCCACAACCACTGAACTTAACATTTATCAGTTATGCGCACTACCAACTGAACTAACATTTAACAGGTTACGCACCATACCACTGAACTAACATTTATCAGGATATGCGCCACTACCACTGAACACTAACATTTATCAGGTATGGCGCCACTACCCCTGAACTAACATTTAACAGGTGACGCCCACTATACCACGAACAAACATTTATCAGTTACGCCCACTACCACTGAACTAACATATATCAGGTTATGCCCATACCACTGAACTAACATTTATCAGGTTATGCGCCACACACTGAACTAACATTTATCAAGGTACGCGCCACTACCACTGAACTAACATTTATCAGGTTAGCGACACTAACACTTAACTTAACATTTATCAGGTATTCTTCACTACCACTGAACTACCATTATCAGGTTATGCCCACACCTCTAACTACCATTTATACAGGTTATCTGCACTACCACTACTACAACTATGTCCGGACTAAGTCCGATCATACTCAGAAAACCCCCCTCCATAATCCCATCCCTGTCCCGCTTCAGGGTTCGCAGTTTCCAGCTTTAGAGTTTGTCCCAACTTCCTTCATAACATAGACAAGTGCTTGATCTTGGTCGGCCTTGCTGTGCTCTACCGTGCGTAGGTTCCATAAGACTAAATCACTGGCAAGTAGCTCAGGATGTCGGACCAGAGTCCCGCCATTTTTTAATCTCCATCTTCGTAACTTTGTTTGAACAGCCTTGGGAGCTACCAATACCAAGTTCTATTGCTGACCTGTCCTTCCATGAATACCCAGCACCATACCAACATCTTTAGTGAGTATGTCCCCGTCCAAACCTTTTCTCTCTTGACAGCCTTTGTCAGTGTCCGCGAACAGGTTTCTGAACCCGGTAAGCATTACAGATTCACAAGCCGCTATGACAATCTAATCTTAGGCTATCTTTGAAGTTTTGGATTTCCAGATTCCTCAGTCTATGTAGGGCAACCCCACGCTTTTCCCTTTCTAACCCTTATCTCCCTATCTGTGCTCTCATCCAGGAGCCTAAGTAGATAAATCAATCTACATTTTCTATGGCTTTACCCCGGATCGACTTTGTAGGTCGCTAGATCGATCCCCATATTACTGTGTCAGAACTTGGTCTTGCCTTCGAATTTATGTGAAGTCCCCACGCTTGCTGCGCCGATTCCTACTCTGAGCAGGAACTCTGTTAGCCTTGTCCAGTCCTCAGATATAAGTGCTATATCAATCTGCAAAGTCCACATCGGTGATGATCATTGGGCCCCACTCTGCTGCTTTTCTACGTTCGAGGGGGAAGTCCCAAGTCGCTCCCATGCATCGCTATGGCTTTGCCTCATACAGTAGTCGATGACCTATTGCAAAAGAGTAAGGTGCTAAGGTAATCACCCTGTAACACACCTGCAAGTATACTCGAAACATTCATTTCTCCGTCTGGGGGGGGGGAAGTTAGGACATTGGAGGCCTTGGTCGTCTCGTACATGACCTATAAGCTGCACATTTTGACTGGAATGCCGTAAGCTTCTAGAATCTTTAGCATTTTCCCACGATGTACACTTCGAAAGCCTTCTTAAAGTCTATAAATGTCAGAACAGCTGGCAGTTTCCGACTCTTGACACCCTTCTATAAGACGTCTCAGTACCAATATCTGTTGAGTTTGTTGACCTTTCCAGGTCAGAATCCAATCTGGTTTCTACGCAGAATTTGTCCGATCTTCTGGCTTCAACCGGTTTAGAACCATCTTGTTTAGAGACTTGGCAACTAAGGATGACAAGCTTATTCCCCGATAGTTTCATTGGTTCGCTAAGGTCCCCTTCTTTGGAATTGGGTATGATGTTGGCAGTATGACCATTGTCTGGTTTCCTCACCTTTCAATAAGCAATGTTACAGTAATCTAAACAATTTGATCAAGGTCGCATCGTTTTAACCTACTGGGCTATGTTGTCGTCACCACCATGCTTTTCCCTTCCTTATGTCTGGACTTTGCTTTTCCTTACTCTCCAACGTAAACGGTCTTCCGATATTCAATGTGGTGGACTGAGATCAATATCCTCTTCCCGTTCTCTACCGTCGTGGTGAGCCGAGAAAGTAGCAAAATCATCGCGTCCTTCCATTTCTGAACCCTTTCCGTGGGTGAGTTTCCCTTGAATTAGCCAGTAATATGATGAGCTTTAAACTGGATCTTGTTGATCATGGCCAGCTTTTAGCATGTCTCCCCCCTGCCAACTTGCTTCCTCCAGTTCCCGGGCCTGCCCCTCCAGCAGGTGCTCTTTGGCTGCTTGATAAGCGATCGCCTAGCTTACTGTTTGCCTCATTGAACAGCTATACGGTTGACTTCTGTAGCATCTGAGTGGTATTTTATGCTACATTCCCTCAGCTTTCAGCCTGGCAATCTCAACACTTGGAGTCCGCTGAATTTTACATCTTTTCTTTTTCTCCTTTTCAGGTAGTAAAAGTCGAGAATTGTCCTACTACCACTTGAAAACTAACATTTATCAGGTTCTGCGCCCACAACACTGAACTAATCATTTAGTCAGTTACGCGCCACTACCACTGACCTACCATTTATCAGGTACACGCCACTAACCACTGAACTAACTACCATTTATCAGGGTACGACGCCACTACCACAGAACTAACATTAAATCAGATTATGCGCCCACTAACCACTTAACTAAACATTTATCAGGTTATGCGCCACTACCACTGAACTACCATTTAATCAGGTTACGCGCCACAGGCCACCTACCACTGAACTAACATTTAACAGTTATGCGCCACTACCACTGAACTAACATTTATCAGGTTAATGCGCCACTACCCACTGAACTAACATTTTATCAGGATAGGCGCCACTAACCTGAACTAACAATTATCCAGGTTACGCGCCACTACACTGAACTAACCATTAATCAGGTTATCGCAGCCACTACCACGAACTAACATTATCAGGTTACTGCGCCACTACCACTGAACTAACATATTATCAGGTTACGGCACCACTTACCACTGAACTAACAATTATCAGGTTATTCGCCACGAACCACTGAACTAACATTATCAGTTATGCGCCACTACCACTGAACTCATACATTTATCCGTTACGAGCGCCACGACCACTGAACATAACAATTATCAGGTTACGGCGCCACTACACTGAACAAACATTTATCAGGTTTTGCGCCACAACCACTGAACTAACATTTATCAGTATACGCCACAACCACTGAACTAACATTTATCAGTAACGCGCCACTAACCACTGAACTAACATTTTATTCCGGTTATGCGACACTACCACTGAACTAAACATTTATCAGTATGCGTCACAACACTGGAACTACCAATTATCAGTTTATTATTTATGCGCCACTACCTTCTGAACTACCAATTTATCAGGTTATCTGCCACTACCACAACTACTACTATGGTCGGAGCTAAGTCCGATCTATCGCCAGAAAACCCCCACCATATATCCCTGTCCCGCATCAGGGTTTCGCAGTTCCCTCTTTAGATTTGTCCCAACTTCGCTGCAGTAACATAAGACAATGTATCTATCTTTGTCTTGGGTCGGCCTTGCTGTGCTCTAAAACCGTGCGAAGGTTCCATAAAGTAACTAAATCACTGGCATAGCTCAGATGTTCGGATGCAAGTTCCCGCCATTTTTATCTCCAGCTTCGTAACTTGTTTGACAGCCTTGGAGGCTACATATCAAAGTTATATTAGCTGACCTTGTCCTACCATGAGATACCCAGCACCATAACGCAACATTCTTTGTTGTATGTCCGCCAAACTTTTCTCTTGAGCATTATGTCAGTGTCCAAGTTTCTGATCCGATAGCAGTACTGATTCACAGCCCTTATGAACAATCTAATCTTTAGGCTCTTTGAGAGTTTGGATTTCACAAATATCCTTCAGTCTAATGAGGGGCACGCCCACCTTTTTCCTTTTCTAACCCTTAGCTCCTATCTGTGCACTCAATCCAGAGCCTAAGTAGATGAAATCATCTACATTTACTATGGCTTCCCCGTATCGAACTTTGTAGTCCGCTAGATCGATCCTCCATATTCATGTCAAGACCTTGGCTTTGCCTTCGTTATGTGTAAGTCCCACGCTTGCTGCCCGCCGATTCTACTCTCAGCAGGATTCTCGTTACCTTGCCATAGTCCTCAATATATATTGCTTATATCATCTGCAAAGTCCCCCATCGGTGATTATCTTGGCCCCACTCTTCTCTTTTCTAGCGTTCCGAGGGTGAGTCCAAGTCGCCACAAGCCTCCATCCGCCTAGGCTGCCTCATACGAGTCCGATGAACTATATGCAAAGAGGTAAGGTGCTAAGGTATCACCCTGTAACACACACCTGCAATTAATCTCGAACAATTCATTTCATTCTCCTCTGGAGTTAGACTTTGGCCAAAGTCTTCATTCCTCGTACATGAGCCAATAAGCGCTGCCCGATTTTGACTGGAATGCCGTAAGCTTCTAGAATCTTTAGAATTTCCCACGATGTACACTGTCGAAAGCCTTCTTAAATCTATAAATGCGAACAGCTGGCATTCCCGACACTTTGACACCCTCTATAAGACTCTCAGTACCATATCTTGTGTGTTGACACTACCTGGGCTGAATCCCATTCTGGTTTCTACCAGAATGTCCTCGATTTCTCTGGCTATCAAACCGAGCTTTATAAACCACTTGTTTAAGACTTGGCAACTATGGATGACACTTAATCCCCGATAGTTTCATTGGTTCGCTAAGGTCGCCCTTCTTGGAATTGGTATGAGGTTATGGCAGTTGAACCATTGGCTGGCTTCTCACCTTTCAAATAGAGCATTGTTACAGACATCTAAGACAATTTCGATCAAGGTCGCATCCGATTTTTAAGACTTCTGGGCTATGTGTTCGTCAAACCCCATGCATTCCCTTCCTTTATGCTGGACTTTTGCTTCCTGTACTCATACCAACTAAACGTTCTGTTCCGATAATTCAGAGGTGGGTGACTGGACAATATCCTCTTCCGCGTTACACTACCGTCGGTGGTGACCAGAAGAGTAGCAAAAAGTCCTTCCATTTTCTGAACCCTTTCCGTTTGTGATTTTCCGTGATTTTGCCAGTATAGATGGAGCTTTAACCTTGAGCTTGTTGACCATGGTCCAGCTTTTAAGCATGTCATGCCACTTGCCCACTTGCTTCCTCCAGTTCCGGACCTGCCCCTCCAGCAGGGAGCTCTTGGGCTGCTTGAATAAGACGCCTAGCTTCTTTTTTTGCCCACTTGAACAGCTATTCACGGTTGATCTTCTGTATCTTCTGAGTGGTAATTTTTATGCTACATTCCTCAGTTCACCTGGCAATCTCAGACACTTGAGTCGCGAGATTTTACATCTTTTCTTTATTCCTCCTTTTCAGGTAGTAAAAGTTCGAGAGTTGACGACTACCACTGAACAACATTTATCAGGTTATGCCCACTACCACTGAACAAACATTTATCAGGTTACCGCGCACTACCTACTGAACAACCATTTATCAGGTTACACGCCACTACCACTGAACTACCATTTATCAGTTACCGCCACTACCACTGAACTAACATTTATCAGGTTATGGCGCCCCTACCACGAACTACACATTATCAGGTATGCGCCATTACCACTGAACTTACCATTTATCAGCTTATCCGCCACACAGGCCACTACCACTGAACAAACATTTATCAGTTATGCGCCACTACCTGAAACTGAACAGTTATACAGGTATGAGCGCCACGACCACTGAACTAACATTTTCCAGGAATCGCCCGCCACTACCAGCTGAACTAACATTTATCAGGTTACGCGCCACTACCACTGAACTAAAAATAATCAGTTAACTCGCCACTAACCACTGAACTAACATTTTAATCAGGTTATAGCGCCACGATCCACTGAACTAACATTTATCAGTTACAGCACCACTTACCACTGAAACTCTAACATTTATCACAGGTTAGCGCCACTACCACTGAACAACATTTATCAGGTTAGCGCCACTACCACTGAACTAACATTTATCAGGTTACGCGCCACTACCACTGAACTAACATTTATCAGGTTTACGCGCCACTACCACAGCACTAACATTTATCAGTTATCGCCATCTACCCTGAATCTAACATTTTATCAGGTTATGCGCCACTTACACTGAAACTAACATTTATCCAGTACGCGCCACTACCACAGAACTAACATTTATACAGTTAATGCCGACACTACCACTGAACTACATTTATCATGTTATTCTCACAACCACTGAACTTACTCCATTTATCAGTTATGCGCCATACTCTCTGAACTACCATTTAATCAGGTAATCTGACACAACCCTACTACTACTATGACGGAGCTAAGCTCGATCTACGCCAGAAAACCCCCTCCAATATCCCAGTCCCGCAATCAGGGTTCGAGTTCCTCTTTAGAGTTGTCCCAACTGTCTTCAGTAACATAGACAAGAAGCTTTTCTTGTCGGCCTTGCTGTGGCTCTACCGTCGAGGGTTCCCATAAGACAATTCACTGCAAGAACTTCATATGCGGATTGCAGTGTCCCGGCCATTTTTAATCTCCTGCTCGTAACTTGTTTGACAGCCTTGGAGGCTACCATACAAAGTTATATATGCTGACCTTGTCCTTCCATAGAGATACCCAGCACATAACGCAACAACTTTGTGTATGTCCCGGTCCAAACTTTCTCTTGAAAGCCTTTGTATGTCCAGGTTTCTGATCCGTAAGCAGTACGATTCACAAGCCGCTAGACAATCTAATCTTATGCACTTTGAGAGTTTTGGATTCCTGATATCCTTCAGTCTATGTAGGGGCACCCCACGCGTTTTCCCTTTCAAACCCCTTAACTCCTATCTGTGGCGCTCTCAATCCAGAGCTAAGTAGATGAAATTCATCTACATTTCTATGGCTTCCCGGATCGACTTTGTAGGTCGCTAGATCGATCCTCCTATTCAGTGTCATGACCTATGGTCTTGCCTCGTTATGTGTAGTCCCACGCTTGCTGCCGCCGATTCTACTCTGAGCAGGAACTCGATTTAGCCTTGTCCATTTCTCAGATTATATGTGCTATATCATCTGCAAAGGCCACATCGGTGTTGAATCTTGGGGCCACTCTATCTGCTTTTTTTACGTTCGTGGGTGATCAAGTCGCTCCGCATCATCGCCTATGCATGCCTCAAACAGTAGTCGAAGACTATTGCAAAGAGGTTAAGTTCTAATGTATCCCCTGTATACCCACCTGCAAAGATATCTCGAACAATTCAGTTTCTCCGTCTGGAGTTTAGGACTTTGGCCATTGTCTTCTCGTAACATGACCGTATAAGCGGCAACATTTTGACTGAATGCCGTAAGCTTCTAAATCTTTAGCATTTTCCACGATGTACAACTGTCGAAAGCCTTCTTAAAGTCTATAAATGTCAGAACAGCTGGCATTTTCCGACTCTTGACACCCTCGTTATAAACGTCTCAGTACCAATATCTGTTTTGATTGTTGACCTTCCTGGTCTGAATCATTCAGGTTTCAACGCGAATAGTCTCCGATTTCTGGCTTCAAACCGTTTCGGAACCATCTTTTTAGAGACTTGGCAACTAGGGATGACAAAGCTTATTCCCCCATAGTTTCATTGTTCGCTAAGGTCGCCCTTCTTGGAATTGGTAAGATGTAGCAGTTGACCATTGGTCTGGTTTCTCACGCTTCAATAAGCATTGTTACAGAAGTCTAAGACAAATTGATCAAGGTCGCAGCAATCGTTTTAAGACTTCTGGGCTATGTATTGTCGTCCCACCTCCAGGCTTCCCTCCTTTATGCTGGACTGTTGCATTTCCCTGTACTCATCCAACGTAACGGTTCTGTATCCGAATTCAGAGGTGGTGGATCTGGATCAACTATCCTCTCCGCGTTCTCCTACCGTCGGTGGTGACCGAGAAGAAGCAAAAATAGGATCCCTTCCATTTCTGACCCTTTTCCGTTGGTGATTTTCCCCTTGATTTTGCCATATATGATGGAGCTTACCTGTGATCTTGTTGATCATGGTCAGCTTTTAGCATGTCAGCCCTGCCAACGTGTCTTCCTCCATTCCCGGACTGCCCCTCCACAGGTGCTCTTTGGCGCTTGATAAGCATCGCCTAGCTTCTGTTTGCCCACTAGAACAGCAAATCGGTTTCTTCGGTAGCAATCTGAGTGGATTTTATGCTACATTCCCTCAGTCTTCACCTGGCAATCTCAACACTTGGAGTCGCTGAAAAGTTTTTACATCTTTTTCTTTTTCTCCTTTTCCCATGTAGTAAAAGTCGAGAAGTTGTCCTACACCACTGAACTAACATTTATCAGGTTTATGCGCCACTACCACTGATCTATCATATATCAGTTACTCGCGCCACTACCACTGAACTAACCATTTATCAGGTTAAACGCCACTACCACTGAACTACCATTTATCAGGTTACCCGCCACTACCACTGAACTACCATTTATCATGTTCTGCGCCACTTCACCACTGAACTAACATTTGTTATCAGGTTATGCGACCACTAACACATGAACTACCAGTTATCAGTTACTGCGCCACAGGCCACTACCACAGAACTAAACATTTATCAGGTTTATGCGCCACTACCACGTACAAACATTTATCATGGTTATGCGCCACAACCACTGAACTAACATTTATCAGGTAGCGCCACTACCACTGAACAAACATTTTATCAGTTACGCGCCACAACCACTGAAACTAACATTAATCAGGTTACGCGCCCTACCACTGAACTAACGAATTTATCAGGTATGCGCCAACTACCACTGACAAACAATTACATGCTTACGCACCACTACCACTGAACTAACATTATCAGGGTTATGCCCACATACCACTAGACTAACATTTATCAGGAGTTATGCGCCATCTACCACTGAACTAACCATTTACACAGGTTACTGCGCCACTACACTGAACTAACATGTTTATCAGGTTTCGCGCCACTACCTACTGAACGAACATATTATCAGGTTAGCGCCACTACCACTAACTATACATTTATCAGGTTATGACGCCCACTACCACTGAAACTAACATTATCAGGTTAACCGCCACTACCATCTGAACTAACAGTTTATATCAGAGTTATGGCGACACAACCACTGACTAACATTTATCAGGTTATGCTCACCTACCATCTGAACTACCATTTATCAGGTTCTGCCGCCACAACTCTAGAACTACCATTTATCAGTTATCTGCCACTACCACTACTACTACTAATGTCGGAGCTAAGTCCGATCTACCCAGAAAACCCCCTCCATAAAATCCCTGTCCCGCATCAGGTTCGCAGTTCCTCTTTAGAGTTTGTCTCCCCAACTCTTCATAACATAGACAATACTTTGTCTTGTCGCCTTTGCTGTGCTCTAATCCGAGCGTAGGTCCCATAAGTACTAAATCACTGGCAATAGCCAGGATGTCGGATGCAGTGTCCCGCCATTTTTACTCTCCTGCTTCGTAGACCAATTTATTGACTAGGCATGGGAGGCGTACCAAAAAAATTATTTTGCTGACCTTGTCCTTCCATGAGATATACCCAGCACCCTATAAAACGCAACATCTTTGTGTATGTCCCGTTCCAAACTTTTCTCTTGACCTTTGGTCAGTGTCCAGGTTTCTGATCCGTAAGCAGTACTGTTCACAAGCGCTATGAACAATCTAAATCTTTAGGCTCTTTTGCGAGTTTGGATTTTCCAGATCACCTTCAGTCTATGTAGGGCAACCCACGCATTTCTTTCTAACCCTTATTCCCTATCTGTTCTCTCATCCAGGAGCCTAAGAAGATGAAATCATCTACATTTTCTATGGCTTCCCCGGGATCGACTTTGTAGGTCGCTAGATCGATCCTCCATATTCATGTCCTGACCTTGGTCTTTGCCTTTCGATTATGTGTAGTATCCCCACGCATGCTGCCCGCCGATTCCCAACCTGAGCAGGAACTCGTTAGCCTTGTCCATGTCCTCAAAGGATCAAAATAAATGTCTAAAACATCTGCAAAGTCCCACATCGGTGATGATCTTGGGACCCAACCCCTCTCAGCTTTTTTCTTACTTCGAGGTGAGTTCCAAGTCGCTCCGCATCATCGCCTATGGCTTGCCTCATACAGTAGTCGATTGACTATTGCAAAGAGGAAAGGTGCTAAGTATCACCCTTCACTCACCTGCAAGAACTCGACAATACAGATTTCTTCCGTCTGGAGTTAACTATGGCCATAGTCATCTCGTACAAGAGCCGTAAAAGCTGCACGATTTTGACTGAATGCGTAAAGCCTTCTAGAACATTAGCATTTTCCACATTACACTGTCGAACGCCATCTTAAAGTTCTATAATTACAGAACAGCTGGCAGTTTCCGACTCATGACACCCCTCTATAAGACGTCTCAGTACCAATATCTGTTGAGTTGTTGACCTACTGGTCTGAATCCATCTGTTTTCTTCTAACGCAGATTGTCTCGATTTTCTGGCTTCAACCGTGTAGAAGCCCATCATGTTTAGTAGACTTGGCAACAAGGGAAGAAACTTAATCCCGATGTTCATTGGTTCGCTAAGGTCGCCCTTCTTTGGAATTGGTAAGATGTTGGCTAGTTGACCATTGGTCTGGTATTCTCACCTTTCAATAGAGCATTTGATACAGAGTCTAAGACAATTTGATCACGTCGCATCGTTATAAGACTTCTGGGGCTATGTTATCGTCACCGCCAATCTGCTTTCCCTTCCTTATGCAGGACTTTGCATTCCTAGACTCATGCCCCCCCAACGTAAACGGTGTCTGTTCCGATATTCAGAGGTGGGTGGACTGGATCAATATCCTCATCACGCGTTCTCTACCGTCCGGTGGTGAGCGAGAAAGTAGCAAATAGTCCTTCCATTTCTGAACCCTTTACTCCGATGGTGAGTTTCCCTTGATTTAGCCAGTATAATATGGACTTTACCTGTGATCTTGTTGATCATGGTCCACTTTTAGCATGTCTGCCCTGCCAACTTGCTTCCTCCAGTATCCCGACCGCCCCTCCAGCAGGTGCTCTTTGGCTGCTTGAATAAGCAACGAGCCTGGCGTTCCTGATTGCCTCTTGAACAGCTATTTTCTCGTTGGTCTTCTGTAGCAACGAGGTGTATTTTATGCTACATATCCCTCAGCTTCAGCCTGGCAAACTCAACACTTGATCCTGAGATTTTACATCTTTTCTTTTTTTCTCCTTTCAGGTAGTATAAGTGGCGAGAAGTTGTCCTACTACCACTGAACTAACATTATCAGGATAATGACGCCACTACCACTGAGAACTACATTTATCAGGGTACGGCGCCACTACCACTGAACTACCATTTATCAGGTACACGCCACTACCACTAGAACTACTACCATTATCAGGGTAGGTTACACGCCACTACCACTGAACTAACATTTAGCAGGTTATGCGCCACTACCTCTGAACTCTAGACATTTATCAGGTTATGGACGCCACTACCACTGAACTACAATTTATCAGGTTACCCCCACAGCCACCACCACTGAACGAACATTTATCAGGTTATCGAGCCACTACCACTGAACTAAACATTGTTATCAGGTTATTGCGCCACTACCACTGAACCCAAACATGATATCAGGTTATGCGGCCACCACCACTGAAACTAACATTTATCAGGTTACCGCCACTACCACAGAACTAACATTAATCAGGTTTTTACGCGCCACTGACCACTGAACTAACATTTATCAGGTTACGCCACTACCACTGAACTAAACAATTATCAGGTTAACTCACCACTACCACTGAACTAACATTTATCAGGTTATGCGCCACACCTACTGAACAAAACATTTATCAGTTATGCGCCATTACCACTGAACTACCATTTATCAAGGTTTACAGCTCCACTACCACTGAAACTAACATTTATCAGGTTTACGCGCCACTACCACTGAACTAACATTTAGCAGGTTATGCGCCACTATACCCAACCTGAACTAACATTTAACAGGTTATGCGCCTACTACCACTGACTAACAATTTCTCAGGTTGACGCGCCACTACCACCTGAACTAACATTTTATCAGGTTACGACACTACCACTGAACTAACATTTTATATCTGGTTATGCGTCACAAACCCACTGAACTAAACCATTATATCAGTTATCGCCACATACTCTGACTCCCATTTATCAGTTATCCTGCCACTACCACTACTACTCTACTATGTCGGAGCTAAGTCCGATCTACGCCAGAAAAAACCCCCTCCATATATCCCTGTTCCGCATCAGGGTTCGCAGTACCTCTTAGAATTTTTACCCAAACTTCACTTCATACAATAGCCACGTAACTTTGTCTTGGTCCGCTTGCGTGCTCCTACCGTGCTAGGTTTATCCCATAAGACTAAACACTGGAAAGTAGCTCTAGGATGTCGATGCAGTGTCCCGCCATTTTTAATCTCCTCTCGTAACTTGTTTGACAGCCTTGGGAGGCTACCATACAAAGTTATATGCTGACCTTGTCCTTCCATGAGATAACCCAAAACCATACGCAACACTTTGTGTATGTCCCGTCCAAACTTTTCTCTGAGCCTTTGTCAGTGTCCAGGTTTCTGATCCGAGAACAGTACTGATTCACAAGCCGCTATGAACATCTAATCTTTTAAGGCTCTTTGAGAGTTTGGATTTCCAATATCCTTCAGTCTATGTAGGGCACCCCACGCTTTTCCTTCTAACCCTTATCTCCCTATCTGTGCTCTCAATCCAGAGCCTAAGTAGAGAAGATCATCTACATTTTCTATGGCTTCCCCTGATCGACATGTGTCGCTAGAATCATCCTCCCATATTCAGTGTCCATGACTTGTCTTGCCTTCGTTTAATGGTAGTCCCCACGCGTGCTGCCGCGAAACTCAACTCAACAGGGACTCGTTAGCCCTTGTCCATGTCCCAGATATAAGTGCATAATCAACTAGCAAAGTCCCCATCGTGATGATCTTGGGCCCCACTCTTTCTGCTTTTCTACGATTTCGAGGGTGAGTCAACAAGTCGCTCGCATCCATCGCCTTTGCTTGCCTCATACAGTAGTCGATGACTATTGCAAAGAGGTAAGTGCTATAGGTATCACCCGTAACACACCTGCATTTTATCTCGAACAATTCAGTTACTCCGTCTGGATTATGGAGGACGTTTTGTGCCATTGTCCTTCTCGTACATGACCGTATAAGCTGCACGATTTGACTGCTTGCCGTAAGCTCTAAACTTTAGCATTTTCCCACGAGTACACACTGTCGAAAGCTTCTAAAAGTCTATAAATGTCAGACAGCTTGGCAGTATTCCCGACTCTGAACACCCGCTAAAACTTCCCCTCATTACCATATCTGTTGAGGTTGTATTGACTTCCTGGTCTAGAATCCATTCTGATTCTAACTCAGAATTGTCTCGATTTCGCTTCAACCGGTTTAGAACCATCTTGTTTAGAGACCTTGGCAACTAGGGATGACAAGCTTATTCCCATAGTTTCATATGGTTCGCTAAGGTCGCCCTTCTTTGGAATTGGTATGAAGTTGGAAGTTGCCATTTAGGTCTGGTTTCACACCTTACAATAGAGCATTGTTACAGTAAGTCTAAGACAATTTGATCAAGGTCGCATCGTTTTTAAGACTTCTGGGTCTATTTTGTCGACACCCCATGCTTTCCCTTCCTTTATGCTAGAGACTTTGCTTCCTGTACTCATCCAACGTAAACGTTCTGTTCCGATATTCAGAGGTGGGTGGACTGATCAATACCTCTTCCGCGTTCTCTACCGTCGGTGGAGAGCCCGAGAAGAGTAGCAAAATAGTCCTTCCATTTCTGAACCCTTTCCTGTTGGTAGTTTCCCTTGATTTCGCCAGTATATGATGGAGTTACCTGTGATCTTGTATCATGCCAGCTTTTTAGCATGTCTGGCCCTGCCAACTTGCTTCCTCCCATTCCAGGACCTGCCCCTCCACATTGTGCACTTGCTGCTTGATAAGCATCGCCTAGCTTCTGTTTGCCTCTTGAACAGCTATTCGTCGGTTGTCTCTTGTACATCTGAGTGTATTTTATGCTACATTCCCCTCAGCTTCAGCCTGGCAATCCTCAACACTTGGAGTCCGCTGAATTTTTACATCTTTCTATCTTATCCCATTTCAGGTATAAAAAAGTCGAAAGTTGTCCCTACTACCACTGAACTAACATTTATCAGGTTATCGCCACTACCACTGAACTAACATTTACTCAGGTTACGCCCACTACCAACTGAACAACCATTTATCAGGTTACAACGCCACTACCAACTGAACTACCATTTATCAGGTTTACACGCCACACCACTGAACTAACATTATCATGTAATCGCCACTAACCACTGAACTATACATTTATCAGGGGGAGGTTATGCGCCACTACCACAGAACTACCATTTTAACAGGTTACGCGCCCACAGGCCTTACCACTGAACTAACATTTTATCAGTTATGCGCCACTAACCACTGAACATAACATTTATCAGGTTATGGCGCCACTACCACTGAACTAAACATTTATCAGGTTATGCCCACTACCACTGGAACTAACCTTTATCAGGTTACGCCCACTACCACCTGAACTAACATAATCTGGTTACGCGCCACTACACTGAACTAACATTTATCAGTTATTGCGCCACTACCACTGAACTAACATTTCTCAGGTTACGCACCAGCTACCACTGAACTAACATTTATCAGGTTAACGCCACCTACCATGAACTAACATTTATCATTAAGCGCCACTGCCACTAAAACTAACATTTAACATGTTACCGCACTACCACAGAACTACATTTATCAGGTACGCGCCAATACCACTGAACTAACTTTATCAGGATTATGCGCCACTACCCACTGATCTAACATTTATCAGGTTATGCGCCACTACCACTGAACTAACATTTATCAGTTACGCGCCACTACCACAGAACTAACATTTATCAGGTTATGCGACACAACACTGAACTAACATTTAACAGGTTATGCGTCACAACCACTGAACTACCATTTAACAGGTTATTCGCCCCTACCTCTGACTACCATGTATCAGTGATACTGCCACTAACCACTACTACGACTATGACCGGAGCTAAGTCCTATCTACGCCAGAAAACCCCCTCCATATATCCCTGTCCCGCATCAGGGATCTCGCAGTTCACTTAGAGTTTGTCCAACGCTCCTTTCAGTAACATAGTACAAGAAGCTTTGTCTTGCGTCGGTCCCTTTGCTGTGCTCTACCGTGCGTAGGTTCCCATTAGACTAAATCACTGGCAAGTAGCTCGATGTCGGATGCAGTGTCCCCGCCATTTTTAATCTCCTGCTTCGTAACTTGTATTGACAGCCATGGGAGCTACCAAAAAGTTATATTGCTGACCTTGTCCTTACCATAGATAACCCAGCACCCATATACGCAACATCTTTTGTGTAAGTCCCCGTCCCAAACTTTTTCTCTGAGCCTTGTCAGTGTCCAGGTTTCTGATCCTAGACAGTACTGATTCACAAAAAGCCGCGATGAACAATCTAATCTTTAGGCTCTTTGAGAGTTTGATTTCCAGATATCCTCAGTCTATGTAGGGCAACCCCCACCTTTTCCCTTCTAACCTTATCCTCCCTATCGTGCTCTCATCCAGGAGCCTAAGTAATGAAATCATCTAACATTTTCTATGGCTTCCCCGGATCGACTTTGTAGTCGCTAGATCGACTCCTCCATATTCGTGTCATTACCTTGGTCCTTGCCTTCGTTTTATGTGTAGTCCACGCTTGCTGCCGCGAGTCCTACTCTGAGCAGGAACTCGCGTTTTTATGCCTTGTACCATGTCCTCAGATATAAGTGCTATATCACCAAAGTCCACATCGGTGATGATCTTGGGCCCACCTTCTGCTTTTTCTACGTTCCGAGGGTGATCCCAAGTCGCTCCCCGCATACATCGCCTATGGCTGCCTCATACATAGTCGATGACTATTGCAAAGAGGTAAGGTGCTAAAGGTATCACCCTGAAAACACACCTGCAAGTAATCTCGAACAATTCATTTCTCCGTCTGGAGTGTAGGACTTTGGCCATTGTCTTCTCGTACATGGACCCGTATAAGCTCACATATTGACTGGAATCCGTAAAGCTTCTAGAATCTTTAGCATTTTTCCCTACGATGTACAACACTGTCTAAAGCCCTCTTAAAGTCCTATAAAGGTCAGAACACTGGCAGTTTTCCACTCATTGACACCCTCTATAAGACGTCCTCAGTACCAATATCTGTTGAGTTGTATGAACCTTCCTGTCTGAATCCATTCTGGATTCTACGCAGACTATCTCGCTTCTGGCTTTCAACCGATTTAGAACCATCTTGTTTAGAGACTTGGCAACTGAGACAAGCTTATTCCCCCGATATTATCATTGGTTCGCGTAAGGTCGCCCTTCATTTGAATTGGTATGAATTGTGGCAGTTGACCATTGGATGCTGGTTTTCTCACCTTTCAATAGAGCATTGGTTTTCAGAAGTCCTAAGACAATTATGATCAGGTCCGCATCGTTTTAAACTTCTGGGCTATGTTGTGCCGTCACCCCATGCTTCCCTCCTTAGCTGGACTTTGCTTTCTGTACTCACAACGTAAACGGTCTGTTCCGATATTCAGATTGTTGGAACCTGGATCAATAACCTCTTTCCGCGTTCTCTAACCGTCAGGTGGTGAGCCAAGAAGAGTAGCAAAATAGTCCTTCCATTCTGAACCCTTTCCGATGTGATTTCCCTTGATTTTGCCAGTATATGATGGGACTTTACCTGTGATTCTGTTTGATCATGGGTCCAGCTTTTAGCATGTCTGCCCCCAAGCTTGCTTCTCCAGTTCCCGAACCTGCCCCTCCAGCAGTGGCTCTTTGCGGCTGATTGATAAGCATACGTGCCTACTTCTTTTGCCCCTCTTGAACAGCTAATCGGTTGTCCTTCTGTAGCACTGATGGTGTATTTTATCTACATTCCCTCAGCTTCGAGCCTCTCAATCTCAACAACTTGGAGTCCTGAGCATTTTACATCTTTTTCTTTTTCCCTTTACAGGTAGTAACAGTCGAGAATTGTCCCCTACTACCCACTTGAACTAACATTTATCAAGTTATGCGCCACCTACCCACTGACTAACATTTATCATGTTAAACGCGCCACTACCACTGACCTACCATTTACAGGTTTACACGCCACTACCAACTGAACTACCATTTTATCATGGTTACACGCCACTACCACTGAACTAACATTTATCAGGTTATGCGCCACTAACTCACTGAACTAACATTTACAAGTATATGCGCCACTACCACTGAACTACCATTTATCAGTTACGCGCCACAGTGCCACTAACACTGAACTAACATTTATCAGGTTATGCCACACCACTCAACTAACATTTATCAGGTTATGCGCCACTACCACTGAACTAACATTTAACAGGTATGCGGCCACTTACAATCTCCCAATTTTAAATCATGCTACATGGAACAAGGGTCTGCGCCTAAATCCACGGTATAAATTTCTCAAACCCGTAACTCACACTTTTTGGATGTATAAAGGAAGAGAAAACTACAAATGATTTGAAACTATTTATAATAATAATTCACTGCCCAAATTGGCTAATACTAATTAAGTAATCCAGAAGGTTATATAGCCTAAACTGGTAGACTGGTAGTAGAACTCATGGTCATTTATCAATATTTTCAGCAATTCCTAAATTCTCTATCAATCAAACAAAAACATTCCTGAAAGTTCCTGACAAATCAGTGTGCTTGAGTACCATAATTAAAATATAGATATCTGATTTTATTCGTGTTTTCTTGTTGACGGTATAATTTGGGGGGTGATCTCTCGATACAATTATATGTAATTCACCAAAGTCTGCGACATCTCAGCATTTCGTATACTCTAAACTCGGGGGGCACGGGACTCATAAAAGAGGATGAGTTTCCTCACAGAAGCAGAGCTTACAATTTGTATGTATAAGAGGATATGTGCATAAGTTGTGGCTTGGGCAGATCACAAAGAACCGGACTAAAGTTCCTCCGCGAGAGTTCGGGCGGAAGTACTGTGGTAATCCGTGGAACCTCCACGTGGAATCTCCTTGAGACTGACTATCTACTTGGAGACTTCTTAGATAACCCATCCTTAGCCGAGACTTATATCCTCACACACAAATAACCACAATCTCCTATACCAACCCTTCCCTGGAGAGCGGTGCTGATCTATATCTCTATAACACACAAATGACCTGATCGCACACCCGTACTCCACTCCCGTATTTTTTCTCTATATGTACTCCCCAGCAAAACCCAAGTGCGCGGTGTCGCAACCCGAGGATATAATTGAGACAAGATAAACAGGTAATATAACGTTTTTCCGTTCCCCCGGCAATAATTTCCTTCCTTCGTCAGATACAAAAGTTGAAACGAGTTTATAAGAAGGGAACTGGAAAAATGAACAATAATGAAAATCATGACTCTTGCTTAGCACTTAGATCTTGGGATTACAAAGTAACAAGGGTCAAAAAACATTTAAACTTTTAAAAAGCAATGCAAATAAAAACATAGTACTACTCACTTCTCAACTCGCTTTTTTTTCGCACTCAGTAAGCTGTATTGACTCGTGACTCGAGCTGAAAATGGTAAGTTTGAATTAGTTTACCAGACAAAATCCTGTTGATGACCAACGTTGGAGAGACAGTTCTGTCGTCGGTAAAATAGAGGGCGCGCGCGGCGATTCCCAACCGTCATCGGTTTCTCTCTTTACTAACATCTCATCTTGAGTACGTCCATCTTAGTATGGACTTGGGCGAGATCATTTCTTTTAGAGAAGTTTGGATAAATCACACCACAGATGAGCTGGTGACACGTTTTTCGTATACCTGATAAAATTTGTTACACAATACTTCCGACGTAATAGACAAGTGTCACAAACTCGTACTGATTACGCTCTATCTTCTCAAATATAGATGGCGATCTTATGTAAGTCACGTACATGTAATTGTGTAATTATTATATCTGGTTTGTTTCGTTAATCACTAAGCCCGTACTGTTGTCCCGTAAAGTCTGATTGAAATTCTGAGTGTAAATCTAAATCTGTCTGTTCTGTTATAAGTCACTTCTTCAGACAGCGAGTTCTCGTGATGGTGCTAATGGTGGATAAATACAATGTTTGGTTTTGTGAGTATTTGTCTGTCCAACGTGTTCAGTGTAAGTCTATTAAAGTTGAATCTTTTATGTAAGTAATACGTCCAGTAAGTCGGTATGTCTGTATGTTTATATGTCTGTATACCGTCAGTGTAATGTTTCAGTAAGTACATTGTAAAATGTATCACTCCACTCTGCCCAGAGACAGAGTGACGGCTCATAACACCTCTTCCTTTCTATAGGCTCCTGTACACACCATCACCCAGCTACTACTGGTGGATTCGTGAAGTTTTATAGAGCTACTCTTACACACGTACAAGGTTTAAAAGGAGGGTACAGATAGTTTAGTAGTGATACACTACCCCCGCCCTAACAAAAGTACCAAAAACGTCAGTGCTGATAAAATAACACGTTTTGCTGATAAAATACCACGTGCTGATAACACCATAGATAAAGAAAAGGAAAAGTCAACTGTAAATATTTTAAACTGGGTAATAAGCGAGACATTTTCCTCGATCAAGTTTAACATATTACTGTGTAAACTTATAGTCCGTGAGATAATGACTAATGAAGAGTCCTTTTCGGAGTCACGTCCGGGCAAAATTCAAACTCATGATAACGAGTACAAGGAAAGCTAGCCCCTATAACTATAGGATAAGGCAATAGCATTAATACTTTGATGAAGTAATGTGTCTAGGATCTTTACACTGGCGTATAAAAAACGTTCCAAAAGTTTAAATGATTCAGGTAACCGCCCCCGTTGGCTGATAAGGCAGTCATCGCTCCATTATAAGTCTATTAATACATCGAATTGAAAATCAGCAATCCGTACGGCAAAAACTAGAAGATCGAACAAAATTACGTAAGCAAACAGAACGCTAAAACGAGTAGGGGTTTAAAAACATCGGAGCAAAGACTAGTAAAAAACGCCAGTTAAATCCATGAAACGTGTGGCAGATAGGATGGAGCCATCGCGCGGGCTTTGTTAAACTGCACGTGCTTAGACAGAACCACAACTGCCAGGGAGGGTGCCAACTGTAACGGAAACCACACAGTACAACAAAGTTGCAGACCACTAGCGCTTTAAGCGCTTTTTACGAGAGCTTGTAGCGCAATCACACCTAACATGCAAATCCATAAATAAGCATGCTGAGCAAGTATTTTATTCAATCTAAGACAATGTGTATTTTTTATTATTATTCGTATTTATTAACAAAGAAACAAATACATTAATATATCGAGCAGTTCTCTGCACGAGTACTCACAATCAAAGGCCTGCAGTGTTACGACGACGGGGTCACTATCCCTAATAAAGGCGTCAACAAAAGTGCTCACTGGTCACGAGGAACAAAGGAAATGATGGCAGGTCAAACTTCACCTCCAGGTTCCCGGCCATGAGCGATAAGGGCTAAGATTAACCGAACAACAAGCGCCGAATTAAGAGCAAAGGCAGTATAAGGTGCCGCGAAGATCGGGGCATTAGCAATCACAGAGCTGCGGGTCATTTTACCAAGTTTATAGTACGTTCAGGCTGTACGAACACAGTAATCGATATAATATCATGATGAATATAGGCCTCAGTCACGGGCTTTATTTACTGAACATAAAAGCTGAGGATGAGTAGGGATATTTAACAACGAATGAGAAAAGTAAGCCTAATTGTGAGTACAGCCAGTGTAATGTGACTTAACACACTACACAGTGAAAATCTAAAATCATCAAATTCTAACGGCGACTCACAGTGAAAATACATACATTATAGCATGATTAAGATCATTACATGAAATATATGACAAGACTGGACTAAACTTCCCACGTACAGGCTAAACGCCCGGTAGTATACCGGTATTAAAGGGAATTAATAAAAGATTTATTCAATATTACTATATTATATAAATTAACTATGGGACTGTTTATCATGATCAGAGACCATCAACGTAGATGATTGAAGTCTCCCCGCATTTCTGAGGGGGATGGCGTCAGATTTTTATGATAACCAAAACCATCAACTTCAATCAGAACTCGGCCCTTAATCAATATTGTTAAAACCCATATTGTTTAATTTGAGTGACTGTGTCCGCTGCAGTTTGTATACAGTATGTGCTGCAAGTAAATATGTGAGTCCCTGGCATGCTTAAGCGACTCTTGTAAAGCAACAAAAAACCCGAAAGGAAACGATTAAAATAAATTATTATGGAACTTTTTGGAGGTTTGCCTCTAAGCCTACATATTAAACACATCTGAAATGATGTATCCTACCCTTATTATACCTATTTTTTATTAGTAACAAAGTTTTTATTAGACAAAGTGACAAAGGAGTCCTTTAGTAGAAGATCTGAATACAGTAAATTAAAGGGAATTGCAACTTTCCCCTTTAGTTTTAATTTTTTTTTAATTAATACAGCGGTTGCGAACAATTTTTGCAAACTATGTTTTTTCACATTGCATTATGTATACTTGTTAGCAAATATCAATACCACGTCAGGTTGATCTGATCACGTCTTCCCAAGGACGGAATGCAGCAGCTTTTATTTGTTGCTTAAAACTGTCCGAATATGTGGTGGAAATTTAATTTTCCTTCCCTAACTTGCAAATAAAAAGATGGGGTATATTCAACATTTCTTTAGCCGATCTAAACAGTGGCTTATCATAAATTAGTGATATAATTTTTAGTGATAGTCTTACTTTCCCGTGAAAATTCTAAAATACTAACATATGCGGTATGCCCGATTCAAATAACTACCATAGTTATAGGTGTAGGTCTAATTGATATATTACTTTTCGCTATTATGTAAGACGCACTATTACATATCATTAGGCGCTTCATTACCTTACTCGGGATTATTATGACCGGGATAAAGCGGTGGGTTTAGGTAATTTCGCCATATTTTTTATACCCCGAACCCCACATTTTTCAACCACCGGCGTTATAAAACCCGCCTACACCAGCTTTTAGGGTTCCAAGGGAATGGGTGCTCATCTATTAATCGTTGTCTTAAATTCACCTAAAGAAGACATTGGGGAACACTTTTGTAGGTTTTTTTTTCGACTTCAATTTGGCCTAAAATTTGCAAAAAAATTTCACCTATTTTGCCCAATCTTGTCATAATATCCTTATTTGTCAAAGTTGATTTAATAGGCCAATTTTTTAATTTCTTAGGTATTGACTATCCTACATATGAAATAGTACTCAAGGTAACAGTAACAGTTAAATAAAAACTTGAATTTGAATTAATAAAACTGTCAATAACAGAATCATTTCATCAGTCATTTTTCAAAATTCTAAAAGAATGTGAAACGCTAGCATTCTTTTTTGAGGAGTCATAATGGTTATTTTGATACACTTAAACATTTAATAATGCTAAATTCAAAACGAACTAATTTGCTAGAGTGCTAGACTAAAAGAACTACCAACACGATACACCAGCAGACTACCAGCAGACTACCCATATCGACCTCTTGTTCATCACGAATTTTAGTAAGCAATGCGAAAATTTCAAAACTTGCTTACCTCTAAAAGGAAATTTACATCTGAGACAAAATTTTTGAAATCTAAAATTGAAAGGTTTGGACACCCGGTAAATTGGCCGCCGTGAAAAATTGGTGGGTATTTGGAGCATTTTCGCCGATATTTTTTTCCCCGAACCCATGGCGAGAGAGTAAAACCGGTCGTTAATAAACCCGTCGTATTAATCCCGAGTAAGGTAGGTCTTTTTTGCAGACTTTGTAACATGAATAACAATCAAGTTACAAACTCTACTGAAAAGCTTTCCACTGCTCTCATAAATGAAAACTCTCGAGTCATGAACTCGAGAAGACGCAGAATCAGGTTGCAAACTATCAATACTAGAAGATGAACGGGAAGTCTGACGTTTAAAATGAACACTAACAGTTCATGACGTGGTAAAGTGGTTAACGAACTATATAACAACCGTAAACAAGTTCAGTATCGGTAATTGGTTGTAAGTAAGCCTTGACTGCAATAAGAAATTTTAAATAAGAAATGGTCATCTACCCAGTGTGGTATAGAACGCGGAAACTGTTAGGTGAGCAGGTCTCACAACTAGCGACTGAAAATATCCCAACTCATCGACAAAAAATGTGTCAATTGCCAACTCATCGACAAAAAATGTTCCATCTCATCGACTCAAATGTACCTACACGAATATTTTTAAATATATGCGTTAAACCAATTCAGATACTCAAAAAAGCTCTCATTTCCGACCTTTTTTGATTTCGTTCCCAAAGTATGCGACCGACAAGAATTATTTTAAAACATGCGGAAAATTCGTATATGAAATTATGAGGTATCGCAATGCGCGAAAAGTATGGGTTATTCCATGGTAACCAATGTAGTTGTCATGGTTGAGAGTTGGGTCTGTGATGGTTATTGGTACCAGTTTAAAGTCAAAGCGCAGTTTTAATTGTCACGGCTAAGGGTTCCGTTAACCGAACTACCGAGTTTATAAATGAATAGTAAGCATAGATAAATTGTAGTCAGTTCCTCAGAAAATAAGACAACCATAATTAAGAAAAAGCTGTGTAACAGTGTCGGTAAAATCAGAACGTAAAGAAATAACTACGAATCATAGACCGAAAAAAAACCGATTGAATAATAATTTTCGTTAATTAAAAAAACCTATTTTTTGGTATAAAATCAAATCATCATCCACATTAAAAATTGAAATTCAACCTAAGAAATCAGAAACTCCACCAGCAAGCCATTGCATTAAAACCAAGTCTTAGCTTCAGTACACCCGGTGTATCGATGAAAACAGTAAAACGTAAACTGGGTGAGAACAAACAACGGCTGCAAGGCATGTGCAAACTACCTGAAAAGAGTTATACCAGTGAAAGTGAAGAGTTCTACAGTTAGAGTGTTATATTATGCAGTGTGGTTGATGTAGACAGCATTATGCGGCCCTCATTGCGAGCTGTTCAGTGTACAACTACTGTTCAGGTCATCATGAGTGTGAGACTTTCCAATCCTAATTCTAACATTATGTATTACAGCTTTTCATCCTAGAAGTAAAACAAATTATTGTATTATGGAGCGAGGGTGTGGGCTGTGTGGACTAGATCTAAACTGGCCCTAAAACTTTAAGCGTTCCCATTCCATTTGCACATAATACTCAATACTCAATAACGTATTTAATTAATTGTTGTGAAAATGATTTGAATTACTTTGCACGTTTATTAGATTAACTGGAAAAAGCCCAAGACTTTAATAGGGGATTAGGAAGGCATATGTTGATCAATTAACTTATTTGCGAAAACCAACTTTTATAATCAGTAAAATAAATTTAATAAAAAACCGCGGGACCAACAATTATTTTTCGTCTGGCAAAATTCACGAGACATTTCTTGGACAATTCGTAAGATTGGGCCCAGAAAAACAAAATTCCCGGACAGATAAAATTCAGAACAAAGGATACACGCAATCCCTAGACAGTAATGTGAAACCACTGAAGGGCGTAGGAAAAAAACGACCGGAAAACGTTAACCCTAAAACTATTGTAACCCTAGAACCACTCAGAAATGATAAATATAACAGCGGCAACTATCTGCTTAGATAACGGACAAGAAACTGTTATAACCAGTTTCTACTGTTATCTTCCATATTTCGGTCATTCTTCCATACATATTTCTTGCAGCTAGACTGTCCTGTCAAGATCAGACACTAACAGTGTGCTTCTACATTAGATGTCAGACAGCCCAAAACACAGAAACGGTTAAATTGCACTGACATCTCAAAAGATCACGTGGTTCCTGATAAAGTTCTAAAGAATGCTTCTTCCGGGAAATAAGTCGCGGAAGAAAAAAAAAATAACGACAAATATCCAAAAACCAATATCTCTGACATTTGAAACTTTTTTAAAAAGTCTTCCTCATTTAACTCGTAATTTCATTGCTGGGGCATTTTTAACATATTTTTCTGTTAAATAACATATAACGCCCGTTGTCACAGTTTCAATCTACAAATGTATTAATCAACATTATTCTTATCACTAAACACGAGTCGTGTATTTCCCTCAAATTGTTTGCTAAAAGAATAACCTAATAAATCCCCCATCCTCCACTGATAGCAAAATCGCGTCCCTAACCTCTGGTACAATAGTATAACAGCATCTCTAACAAGTTACTGTTGTATTTACCTGCTGGTCTGTAAGTGGAGTTTAGGGACTTGCTTAGCCCAATACTCCATACGGGTATAACTGAAACTCCTTTCAGGACTGATTACGAGATGGGTCGCATTCCCCCCCCTGAAAGATACCAATCGAATTTAAGAATTATTTTGGGGTTTAAAAAACCAATTGGTTCTATGTCTGTTTTAATCTTTTGTAATTTTTTGTTATGATAGAGTCATTTTGTTAAGAATGGGTCAATGCAAAAATATAGACTGCAATTAATCTTGTCTACGATGATGGAAAATCGCAAGCGAATTTCCTGGCGCGCGCAAACATGTGTAGTTGCACATTAATGAGAATGTGCCCTTCAACTTTGAATTATCTAACCATCACGGCCGCGCCTTGTTCCAACAAGTTGTTTCTAATGACTTGTTTTTTCGGCGGTCTTTTGGTTGATGGACGGTAAATATGTGGCAACACATCTAGAGTTATCTAGGGTAATGGTGAACTAATTTTCAGTCATCACCTCTCATGAGGATTCAAGACATGGGAGCAGACTGGCAAGAACAGGAGTTCTGTGATCTGGCAGAGCACTTAAGATAAGTAAAGAGTTACTATTGAAGGTTGGCAACGATGGTCATATTCATCACACGAGAAAAAACTTTCAGTTTCCGTAATCTGTAGTTGTAATGGTTAAGCTAACCTTTAAATACAAATGTTAAAAAATTGCTTCTGCATAGTAAGACAAAACAGGGAGTTACTATTGTTTACTACTAACCAACCTCACTAACATCTCAAGAATATTGGTAACAATACAAGACTTAAAAGATATATAAACGCGACGCCATTGAAACCACTCTGTAAATTCAAAAATATATGATTCGTTATTTATGAATAAACTTTTCCTTTGTGAGTATCATGAAGATTGAAGAAAAGTTAATGAATTAATTATAATCAAACTGCTGCGTAAAGTTACCTTTTTTTGTTAGATGAGATAAGCGTGTATTATTTGTTCAGTAACAACTCCCGACCATGCCCACTAAAAACCTAAATAGAAAACTATAGCCTACCAAAGTAACTAATAAAGCAGGATTTTAATCATCTCTCCGTCCAACGCTTTATCCTCAATTCCTTCAACTTAACCGTCTAAATATAAACTATTTGAAACTATCCAAGCTGGTGTTTCCCTTGTATCTACGCAAGTAAGTACAATGTAATGGTAGATCTAACATTTTTCCTTACATCCACAGGAACTCCCAGACCATCTCCTGAGATCCCGGAGACTTGGTGTGTTCTCTGCTAATTTCTTAATTAACTCTGCTAATTACTTAAATGCAGGTTAATCACACCCGACAGTGGTTAACCCTGATAGAGCCATTATCCCAGCCGTGAGCTTCTCACAGGGTTTGGCATAACAACCTCGTCTGCCAACATGACACACCAATGTAAAAGTGGGGAATGTTTCACGTACTAATAACAGAGGAAGCTGTAGAGTGTAGAGTTTGAAAAGCACTTACTTTTTATAATTTCCTAACGTAACCATTTCGGAACCAAAAGCAGAATTTATTGGTGCTTGTTATTGGAATTACTACTGATCTCCAAAGTGGTTATGTAGAAAACTTAGCATGTACTTTAATAAGAAGAAAACAGGCTCTACTAATAAACATTTATGGAAAATGTTACATACAAAAAAATGTAATATTGTATTTACCAATCGGCCATTAACCAATCGTGGTGGTAATAATAGAGGAGTCATTGTACAGTTTCAAGTATGTGATGTGAGTAAAAATAATGAGCAAGAGTATTTTGTCAGGTACCACTGTTGGCTCAATACTACTCGAACCACATTGTGAATAAGTGTGTGGAACGCGCTTACACTTGACTGTTAACAACTTTCCTTTCGTTAAAACACTAACAATATATGTACATTGAAAAAGTTATCTACATAACTACCTCTAAAGAGAACTAAGCTGAAGCTGTTTTGAATGTGTCTATGTAACCATGACGACTACTCTAGTTAACCACGACAACCAAACAGGTTACCACAAGCGAACCAAACTAGACCTTGAAACCATGGCAACTGTACTTGTACAAACTACAAGAACGTCTAAAGGGAATTGCCTATTATAGATCATTATATGGTAACTACAACCTGTCTTCAGTCACCATGGTAACCACCCATATAATAAGTCCTAGACTACAGCTACATCATGACGACCTAGTAATTTAAACTGTTAACGTACCAGGTGTTTGCACCCTGCAAAACAGTGTGTAAAAGTGTACAATGTCCGGACAAAGCAATCTCTTCTGTCTTTAAATAATAGTCGGTTGAATGATTTTGAAGCATGTTTAGGAGGTAAATTTTAAACAAAGTTGTCTCCCTTTCTCAGTAATACTCACAGTACACAGTGAGTGTAGAGGGGATCAAGGAGGATTAATGTGTCGACCAGTAGACCCCCACTAAAACGATAATTAAGCCATATACCAGAGTACGTGTAGTGTGTATTAACACTGCCTCCCTAGTGTCAGTTCCCTGATAACAAGGTCGTGTGATCCTTGTGGACAGTAGTGTGCCACTATCCACTGCACATTACCGCAACATTACCGCACATTACCGCACATTACCGCACATTATTCAAACCTATTATTAGTGGTTATTGGAACGTGACCTGGTTAATATAGGCAGGTTTTGATTCCTCAAACAAGAAGCGGAATAAGTAATAAACAGGTGTGAGGGAACAAGTTTACGACTGTGGAATGTACATTGGTATATAACAAGAATGTAATTAACATGACCAAAGATTAAAAACAGTAATAACTTCCAGGGTTATTTTAAAATCTGACTACATTCATAATTTATTACGTCCATAAGTTGTAAGGGGTTGTCCACTAATTGTTAATTTTGATGACGGGACATCACATGATGGCGCATTTAAACCCGGGTACCTCTCGATACTAACGTTTCCCGTTAATACATAAACTTCCCGATTAAAGGTCATATAATAGTATTTTGAAAAGCTGCGTAAAATCAAAAATGGAGTCGACAATCGGTAATCTAACTCCATTCCAATACAAGCCAAGATGTAGAGAGGATTCCACAACACACACCCCCACCAATAATTTCAAAGACAAGCTCTTGATATTTTTTCCTTTCTTGGGTTAAATTACACTATACATGTAGATACTGTAGCCAAGAACGCCAGTAAAATACTTGTTAAACTTAATGGTTATTCCCTCCAGACTAAAGCTCATACTAACACGGATTGGTGGTCTCAATAAAGCTAGGATAAGGAAATACTGGAATATCACGGAGAAGAGTACTCTCCACAAACCCAACCCAATTTATTTTTCAGCTCTTTTAAGTCGTAAGATTTACAACCACATTAAGTCAAGATCCAATAAAATACTTTTGGATATTCAATCCAATTTCAGACAGAATCTCAAACTTAGCACTGCATGGACTGCTGTGTCCAGATAAGAAATACTGGAATGCCATTCAACAGAGGCAGAGATTCCTGCTTAAAAAAGCACAATACCCTTACTCGGTAAATGATTTACTAATACACACTATTTAACTAGCCTCCAAGTATTAGCATTTTGTGGAGGTCAGTATACTATAATAAATAATATCATGTACTAAAAGAGGTATGTGATCTACATCGGGCGTGTCAGACTGACTGATATCTGATTAACACGTGACTGAATCTGATTAACACGTGTCTGATTAGAGAGAGACCCGTGACAGTTCTGGTATATGGATAGACTCAGTGTTGTATCGTTAAACTGGTCAGATCCCACTAGCTCTAAAACAATATTACAGTACTCTAAAACTAATATCAATTATATATCTGACACACCTTCAAATATCACCACTAGTGTTTCCTATCAAAGAGTTTGCCTGTCAAAGCGACCCTGGAATATCACATCAGCTCAAAACCTGTTAAGAGCTAAAATCCTGACCCCCACAATTAGTGGTACTTATTATCGGGTGTCCTAACTCTAACTATACCCATATTATCAGGCTATTAGGTACCCGCTATTAGTAGTCTCCTCTGTTATAATAACTATTATATATATAACTCCAGCTCAAAACAGTGTTATTAACAAAGAGGAAGGAAAGGAGCTAAAGTAACCTAAATAAGTAGGCTAGAAAGAGAAGAGAGGAGGAGATAATATGGGAACAACACAATAGTAGTAACAAATGCCTTGTTGACTACATACACGTGCCATGCTATACTGTCATTCATACGCTCGTCTTTCCACACTTGGTTTACATGTACACTAACCCCGCTAATATGTGGAATATGTAGCGGCTGTAATTTTATTGGTTGAATAACTTAATTATTATCTGAGCAGCAGCTAAGTCGTAATGCGGGAATTCTAAAATAAATACACTAATCTGATTTTCGAGCGGTAGAACCAGTAAACCACATCTAATGCCCCGCACCCTGCGTCGACACCTGCTCCGACCAGCAGGAATAGACTAGGGTTAAGGCAAAAGTCTTAAGGTCAAAGTACTTATTCTCACAGTATTTGTCAGGAAGATGTAGAAACACAGCACTCATCTTGCACAGGGATTGACGAGAAGGTACTATCTCGGACGAGGGGGATGGATCAGAGTCGTGGCGACCGGGAGGGGGAGCGGGTGGCCACAGGACGGAGGGGGCAGAGGGGGGCGGGGGGGAGGGTGTGGCACTCGGGGGGCGGGGGGTGTAGAAGGAGAGGCGGAGGGGGGGGAGGTGGTAGGGACAGCGGGGGTGGCGGAAAAGTAGGAGATGGTGGTGGGGTTGGAATGAGGGGGGTAAGGGGGGGCCGTAGTAAGACGGTGGGGATAGTGCCGGAGGCGAGAGTGTAGGGGGGCCACCTATCACTAGGCCAATATGTATGTTAATGTACAAACTTGTCCGTGAAAGAATAAGCTTATAAACTATAGATAACCATTCATATCCCCTAGTTCCTAATACATAGATTGTATGTGAGGCGGGGGGGGGGGCGAGGGGGGGGGGGTGGGAGGATAGAGTCGTGGGTCCCCGGTGCAACATTGCACTGATCTGCAACCCCCAAAATCCAGTGAAGTGTGCCAACTGCAGGATAAATTAGGAGTGGTTGTGCCTACAGCCAGAACTTAATTGTGGTTATAGCACTCTACAAGGGGTCACGCAAAAGGCGCACCACAATGCGTAATATATATATTTTATACGTCAATCAGCGGGGAGGGGGGGAGGGTGTACGCAGGGGGGGGAGCGGCGTTTATGTGGGGCTCCGGGGGGAAATGGAAAAGGAGTTCCGGTTAAATGTGAGGCCCGGCGGCGGGGGACAATAATCAGCGCCACGACAGTGGCGGTGTAGTTGGGGGGGGGGGGAGGGGCGGGGTCAGGGTGGTACAGACGAGTGGGGGGGTAAGGTTACAAAACTGTACTATTGAAGTAGAGACCAGAGGTAAGTTTAACCGAGTGGGGAGAGCGCGAGCGGAAATGAATGTAAGATGAAGGGGGGCGGAGGCGTAGTAACGAATCGGGGGGAGGGCGAGGCGCCACAAATCCTAACGTAGCGCGGGGGCGGAACGGAGGGCGGTTAACGAGGAGGTGACAGAGTAATGATATGAAACGTTATGCTCATACCACTAGAGCGAACTATCGTAACTAATTCACCCCTCGGAGGTGCTGCTGGGGTCCATATTGGGTGGCGAGCGGAGTGTACATATCAACAGGCGGACAGCGGGAGGGCGGAAATAGTGGGGCATCTTGCTGCATAATACAGCCATCCAGCATGGAAGCAATCGTCAAAGCTATTAGATTTTTAAGTGATGAAAGCAAGCACATTAAAAAAGATTTCGGACACTGTTATAAAAATGGTTTAATCAGGGGGTGGGACAGTTGTTTCCGTCAGCCCGTTGGGAGGGTGCCGTTATAGTACCTCCTCACCTCTATTCGATATCCGCCTCTCGTACCCTCTCACCCACCAATGTTGACGGCTTCCACCCCCTCACCTTTAGTTCACCTTCCCGTCCACCTACCGTAATTCCTGATTCCTTTATATTATCTCTTCCGTTATTCCTCCTCCTACCTCGTTCCTTTTTACCGTTTTTTCCCTGCCGACCTACACCTTTTATTTGTCTCATTTTATTGTCGTTTTCTGTTTCTGAGCTTCACCTTTTACACCTTCCTCGTCCACTGATGTAAGATTACCCCCAGTTTAGGCTTACTTCCTTTTGACCTTTCTACCTTTCACCCTCTGTCCGCTGTTTCCTCTTACACCTCCTTTTTTTCGTTACCTTCCTACCTCCTCAACCTATACCTGTGATCTTCCTCGCCGCAACCTGACTTCCTGGTGGCCTATGAACCTTTTCACCCTTTGACCTCGTGATGTTTTCCCCTATATTCTGCTCACCTCTATTTGATTTACCCTTACTTCAACCTCGCACCTGTTTTCTCTAATCATCACATATTATGGATGTATTAATACCCTTTACGCCATACCTAACCATTCCCCCGGCTTTCGCTGTTTTGCCTATTTAATCTTTGCCGTCCTTTAAGGTTTTGACCTTCCTACTGTCCTACACCTTTCAACTCCTCAGGCACTCTCCTTGCGCCTCCTCCCCTGTGTTCCCTTTCCTAATACTAGCGGCCTAGCCTCCTAGTCTGCATTCCTTGTTTCCCGAGATCCTTTTTTCCGTTTACTAGCGTACACCTGTTTGAACCCGTTGGCCTGTTCTAAGTGGATGTCCTCCAGTACCGTCCTAGCCCCTCGATCTTACGTCCCCGTTTCCTATACAACCTTTTTCCTATCACCTACCCTTTGTTTCCTATGTTTCTATACACCTCTGATTCTCTAAAATGTGATTCAGGTTCCGGACTAACTCCACTAACGGGTTTCTTTTACAACCTGAGGGACCCGTGCCTTAGGAATGTTTTCTTGGGATTTATTATCCTCCGTTTGCCCAGAACCCCGAATATTGGTGTGTATCCTTTTATTGCCTAGCTTTGCCATTGGTATGGTTCCGGTGGTGTAACTCTGGGAAAACAGTAGTAAAACTGACAGAGCCTTAGTTTTGAGTAATGACAAACCACTGGAGGAACGCTTGCAGATGTGTAACTGACAGTGGTTATTGTGAGGCAGTGTCTGTACTGTGAACAGTATAATACAAATACTAAACAGTGGTACATATATCAGTGGTAAAGCGTGCAACTGGTTACTAACTCTAAATATGCAGTGTTGCAGATATCAGTGGTAGAGCGTGCAACTGGTTACTAATTCTAAATATATGCAGTTTTACAGATATGACTAACTGTAGTGTCTAATGATATATCGCGTAGTAACTCTAGTGATATTTTTAGTTACATAGCTAGTTACATAGTGCTTTCAGAGGTAAACTCAACTATTACTGCACGTTATTAGCCCCAATCATGATCATTTTTTCTTGAACTGGACTAAATCTAGAACACATCATTACTGTTTAATTATAAATTTTCACTTTTAGACTATTTCAGTTCCAACACGGGCTCAGTTTTATAAAGCAGTAGTAAGAATGTTTTAAAATAAAGATAATGAAGATAATCGCAGGAATGTGTACGTTTTCAGAATCCCTCTAAACAAGGTCTAAAAGACCCTGGGAACTAAACCTAGAGGGAAGCATTGTGGGAGTAGGAGGGAAGCAATAAAGGAATCAGCATCATTATTCGTGAACTGAAGTTACTCTACAAGTACGACATATCATTACTATTCAATGGACATTTTATGACCTATACTGCTTCCCATATGAGAATCAGCACGGAACAAGTCTAACATACTCTGTTTTGAGTCTAGCATCCTGTTTTGAGTCTAAAGATCCTGTTTAAAACTACTGCTGGTATTGCTGCTGGTAAACCGTAATAAAGGGAGGCAGTGAGGGAGGCAGTGAGGGAAGCAGTCTGTTCAGAGTCTACCAACAGAAGCTCACTGTAACATAACACAGACTCGCTTCTATAACACGAGATATGATTCTTAAACCGAGAGAAGCAGTTAAAGAGAACTGATATTATGATTGATAGAAGATAAGCAGACTGTTTTAAACCCAGTAACTGTTGACATTACCGGCCACTTATTAAACCCAGTAAGACTCCACTAAACGTGGGGTGACGGTGTTGGTGGTGGAGATCACTTGTGGGGTCTCAGTGCACGTGTGGGGTTGAGTAGTTTCATAATGAGAACTTTCTGACTAGTTCCAGTGTGAACTTTTCATTACTTTTGCGGGTGAAATTACGAGGATATGAAAACAGGGATCTGTCCTTGTTTGCATGTTTTCGGGTGCGAATTAATTTGAAAGCTCTGGGGTGATATTTTCAAAAGTAGATGTTAAAAAGAAACTTTAAATTATATAAAGATTAAAGTTATACTTTCAGAAATGGTTAAGGTTGGCCTGAAAACAACAACATTTAAAGGTTTGTCGCAGAAATATTGTTATCAGTTCTACAGTTTAAAAGTTCACATTGTCAACAAACGAGATAAGGCTCTTCATTATTTGCAGGTACGAAGAAATCAGCAAGTCAACATGTTATCACATTTCACCTGGTAATTGGTAAACCAGTACACAGAAAAAGAATTAGTTTATAAATAAATTACTGTACAGAAACCGTAGAGTTTTTACAAGTGTGTGAGTACGGTGTATGTATGTGAAAAGGAGCGTGAGAAGTTATTTTAATAGACCATCTTAGTCGACCTCATCACAGTCATTGAGAGGATCCTCACAATAGAAAATTACATCACGGTAAATGTATCGTCTATGTGACTATAATTCTAGCCCGACAGTCTGTTATAACTCTGTATAATATATACTAATCATTTCACTTCATTTCGTTTCAACTTATGCAGGCTCGTTTCTTTAATTATCACCAAAGTAGTGAGGAAGAGAAGCTTATGGTCTAGCTAGAGAGTACGTGGTCGGAAGGAAATTCCTCACTATTCAGAACAGATAAGAGAGCTGCAGAAGAGGTAAGAGAGCTGCAGAAGAGATAAGAGAGCTGCAGAAGAGATAAGAGAGCTACAGAAGAGATAAGAGAGCTGCAGAAGAGATAAGAGAGCTGCAGAAGAGATAAGAGAGCTGCAGAAGAGATAAGAGAGCTGCAGAAGAGATAAGAGAGCTGCAGAAGAGATAAGAGAGATGCAGAATGCAGACTACTGCAAGCTATTTAGTAGCGCAGACTCTGTAGAGTTTCTCTAGACACACATTTATCTGTAACTTAACAATACACCTGCTCGCCTGACGACTGATATATTTTAGGCGGCGTCTTAAAACCTTTACAAAAGACCAAAGTTAGTGTAACGCAGTAACCGTACAAGTGTAAGACCTCAGACTTTGTACTTTTGTAGAGGAGACCGGAAAATAAGAAGAGATAAATTTGACGTAACATGTACTTTTTGTAGTAGTCGATAATTACAACTTGTTCACTGAATTGTAACATTATTAGGACACAAAGGAGCTTGGTGCTTCTCAAAATGGACGATTTAAGGACCTTATTATTATAACTTTCAGTAATCTTTCCGCTGGCTCAAACGTTCTGGTGATGGCTTTCAGCCCTGGTTACTTTCTACTTGCCGGCAGCCTTTTTGCCGGCAACAAAGTTTCAAGTCCTAGTTCTCCATCATGTCCAGAAAAAGGGTGCAATATCTAACGTAAGCAAGCGAGCAAGACTACAGTTCTGTTGGCAAAGTTCCACTAAACACATAAAGATGTACAAAACAGTGAACACAGAACACACGTGTTATACATAACACACCCTGACCACCTGCCAATCTACCCAATCTATACTCTTATTAACACAATACAGAGAGTGTGTAGCCTTTACACGCATACTCCGTGTGGAAATCCAGTGTGGGACCCAGGGGAGAGAGAGAGAATAGCACGCAGCCCCCCATGTGTATTGTAACGTGTGTATTATACTGTGTATACATTATTAATGTATATTATTTATACGGAATTAATTATTAGGCTAATTGGACTAATAACTTGAGTAAAGGTACCTACTTTGTCTCTCTACCATGATTAGGCGGTTGTCATGAGACGATTTAATATTAGTTCTCAAGAGCTTCCAGAGAATTAACAAATCCATGTCTTGTGTGTGGATCATACTTAAATATGGATCTCGTACCGCTCGTACTGCACTATTATAGCACTTATCAGATTTGAACGCTTTCCAGCACATGTAATTGACACTAAAAATAAACTTCCATGATGGAAATAAAGGCCCCGTGAGGCTGAAACTAGTAACTAGTAACTTTGTAACACTCCGCTTCAAGACCTGGGGTCTAGTGTGACTAGTGAGAATGTAAGGGACAATGGTAAAACTGGTGATCATAACACCTCACGGCATACAACTACTACTACTATGTCGGAGCTAAGTCCGATCTACGCCAGAAAACCCCCTCCATATATCCCTGTCCCGCATCAGGGTTCGCAGTTCCTCTTTAGAGTTTGTCCCAACTTCCTTCAGTAACATAGACAAGTAGCTTTGTCTTGGTCGGCCTTGCTGTGCTCTACCGTGCGTAGGTTCCCATAAGACTAAATCACTGGCAAGTAGCTCAGGATGTCGGATGCAGTGTCCCGCCATTTTTAATCTCCTGCTTCGTAACTTGTTTGACAGCCTTGGGAGGCTACCATACAAAGTTATATTGCTGACCTTGTCCTTCCATGAGATACCCAGCACCATACGCAACATCTTTGTGTATGTCCCGTCCAAACTTTTCTCTTGAGCCTTTGTCAGTGTCCAGGTTTCTGATCCGTAGAGCAGTACTGATTCACAAGCCGCTATGAACAATCTAATCTTTAGGCTCTTTGAGAGTTTGGATTTCCAGATATCCTTCAGTCTATGTAGGGCACCCCACGCTTTTCCCTTTCTAACCCTTATCTCCCTATCTGTGCTCTCAATCCAGGAGCCTAAGTAGATGAAATCATCTACATTTTCTATGGCTTCCCCGGATCGACTTTGTAGGTCGCTAGATCGATCCTCCATATTCAGTGTCATGACCTTGGTCTTGCCTTCGTTTATGTGTAGTCCCACGCTTGCTGCCGCCGATTCTACTCTGAGCAGGAACTCGTTAGCCTTGTCCATGTCCTCAGATATAAGTGCTATATCATCTGCAAAGTCCACATCGGTGATGATCTTGGGCCCCACTCTTCTGCTTTTTCTACGTTCGAGGGTGAGTCCAAGTCGCTCCGCATCATCGCCTATGGCTTGCCTCATACAGTAGTCGATGACTATTGCAAAGAGGTAAGGTGCTAAGGTATCACCCTGTAACACACCTGCAAGTATCTCGAACAATTCAGTTTCTCCGTCTGGAGTTAGGACTTTGGCCATTGTCTTCTCGTACATGAGCCGTATAAGCTGCACGATTTTGACTGGAATGCCGTAAGCTTCTAGAATCTTTAGCATTTTCCCACGATGTACACTGTCGAAAGCCTTCTTAAAGTCTATAAATGTCAGAACAGCTGGCAGTTTCCGACTCTTGACACCCTCTATAAGACGTCTCAGTACCAATATCTGTTGAGTTGTTGACCTTCCTGGTCTGAATCCATTCTGGTTTCTACGCAGAATTGTCTCGATTTCTGGCTTCAACCGGTTTAGAACCATCTTGTTTAGAGACTTGGCAACTAGGGATGACAAGCTTATTCCCCGATAGTTCATTGGTTCGCTAAGGTCGCCCTTCTTTGGAATTGGTATGATGTTGGCAGTTGACCATTGGTCTGGTTTCTCACCTTTCAATAGAGCATTGTTACAGAAGTCTAAGACAATTTGATCAAGGTCGCATCGTTTTAAGACTTCTGGGGCTATGTTGTCGTCACCCCATGCTTTCCCTTCCTTTATGCTGGACTTTGCTTTCCTGTACTCATCCAACGTAAACGGTTCTGTTCCGATATTCAGAGGTGGGTGGACTGGATCAATATCCTCTTCCGCGTTCTCTACCGTCGGTGGTGAGCCGAGAAGAGTAGCAAAATAGTCCTTCCATTTCTGAACCCTTTCCGTTGGTGAGTTTCCCTTGATTTTGCCAGTATATGATGGAGCTTTACCTGTGATCTTGTTGATCATGGTCCAGCTTTTAGCATGTCTGCCCTGCCAACTTGCTTCCTCCAGTTCCCGGACCTGCCCCTCCAGCAGGTGCTCTTTGGCTGCTTGATAAGCATCGCCTAGCTTCTGTTTGCCCTCTTGAACAGCTATTCGGTTGTCTTCTGTAGCATCTGAGTGGTATTTTATGCTACATTCCCTCAGCTTCAGCCTGGCAATCTCAACACTTGGAGTCGCTGAGATTTTACATCTTTTCTTTTTCTCCTTTTCAGGTAGTAAAAGTCGAGAAGTTGTCCTATTCGCATCAATAAAGCATTGGTACCTTTCTGTTGCCGTCTGATCATCCTTTTCAAGTATGGAAAAGCGGTTTTTAACTTCCACTGTGTACCTCTCTTGTAGAGCGATATCAGTTTTAAGTTTAGACCAGGATGTCCAGTTTCCTGATGATGAGACATGCGCATTGAGGTCTCCTACAACGAATAGTAAGTTGTGGGCTGGTATCTGGTCGATGGCACCACCAAGGCTGTCGTAGTAGTTTTCTGCTTCGTCGACAGTCGCCCCCTCTGTCGGGCTATAACTCACAATAACAGTTGTGACCGGGTTCCCTGCAAAGCTGGCTACCATCGTCCTCCTGTCATGTGAGTATACACTAATCAATGAGTTGAATACTGTATTTTTGTCCAAGACAATACCAACCCCACCAGCAGCCGCCCCATTGCTGGTTCTCCATGCCGAAGTTGTTATGAGGTGAGAGCTTCCAAGATCTTGATACTCGATTTCAGTGCTATGTACTACCCGATGCTCCTGAATGCCCAAAATATGTACGCCACTATCCCTCATGCATACACCCAGCTCATCCCTCTTGTATTGTTCTCTTATTGTTCGTACATTAAGAGTTCCTACAAGAATTTCCTTCTGGCCACGTAGTAGTAGGGTACCAGCCTTTGAAAGAGTTGGAGCAGGAGATTTGGGTGTGACCCGCCGGTCGAGAGATTAAGGTGTGTGCCCGAGGTAAATACCCCACACACCATGTGTTGAGTCTACGGCGGCGCCCGGCCAATAGGCAGGTCACAAATTGTTTTGCCAGACTTGTATAACCGCATCATAGTACTCAAGCGAACAACCATCCCCCTGTTCGCTAGGGCCGTTACTGCAGAAAGCCTCACGTCTAGAACAATTGATCATTTGTCGCTCCTGATCCTAGAGCATCCTTGTCTCGTTACTTGTCACATGCACTTTTTCTAAAGAGGAACTGTATAGTGATATACAGAAAGAAAATCTGTAGTAGATTTTCAAAGGCGACTGATAATATTGCGGACGCCACACCAACAATATGACAACCATACCATAATCCAACATTCCCATGCACCTTTATAGTTTAGAGTGCTTAGCACTATCCCAACTGCCAATATATTGCCAAAACGTTTTTGTCCAACAGAAATGCCAACTATAGTTATAGTGTTATACACTGTGCCTCAAATTATTTGATCAAAGCCGAGGATGTGTGGGATGGTAGGCCGGTATATGTAGTGTAGTGCTGACACCTAACTAGGACTGAGTGCAGTAGGACGGTAGAATGCAAGTGTGGAAGTGAGGATGTGGGATGGTAGGCCGGTATATGTAGTGTAGTGCTGACACCTAACTAGGACTGAGTGCAGTAGGACGGTAGAATGCAAGTGTGGAAGTGAGGATGTGGGATGGTAGGCCGGTATATGTAGTGTAGTGCTGACACCTAACTAGGACTGAGTGCAGTAGGACGGTAGAATGCAAGTGTGGAAGTGAGGATGTGTGGGATGGTAGGCCGGTATATGTAGTGTAGTGCTGACACCTAACTAGGACTGAGTGCAGTAGGACGGTAGAATGCAAGTGTGGCATACAAACCTGAACAATAGCTTAATCATCTGATTATCACTCTTTCTCTTGGCTAACTGCCAAGTACACATACTCTAACATACTCTAACATACTCTATGTGCTGTGTTGTGAGAGGAGTATTCAAAAGAACATGTGTTTAGAGAATAGAGAACACTAGAGAACATTAGAGAACACGGTATTGAAGGTAGTTAAATATTGTAGTGTATATTGTACTGAAATACCAGGAGATAATATTCCTAACATTATAGGGGTGCTGTTTTGATTAATTGCTCCAGACATCAGGTGATTGCTATATTGTCTCGCCCTTATATTATTTAAAGTACTTATATTTCCCTATAACCTGGTACACAGAAGATTTGATATGTAAAAAGAGGGATAGTAGATCACGTGACTCGAATGATCACGTGACTCGAATGATCACGTGACTCGAATGATCACGTGACACGGCATTAACGTCAGACCTCTCCTCACTGATTGTGATCTTCATATCTCTTGTACATTAACATCGTCACAACTCCTTAAGAGATTGCTGAAGATACTTAAAAGATATTATACTGTTATATAGCTCTGTATAGAAAAGGGCGTACATCGTACAGCTGTGAAAGCCTGAGAAGACAGAGGCAGCTAAAATATGGTACGAGTTAAAGATTTGATTTGAAAACCACAAAATACTCTACACACTACCTATACCGTAGAGTACACTCAAACTGTCAAGATTTTAACACAACCATTTGCTGATTAGATTCCTCATATTCTGTATTATATACTCAGGCAATGGCATTGCCTGTAATTAAACTTTCTTTCTCCCTCCACGTGACTGTGGAGAGAGAGCTGAATATTATAACTAAATTGTAGCAATATCAGACAGAAAAGAAGGAGAATTATTTGAGCTGTTGCCAGGTCCAGTCTGGAATACATTAGTGTTATTACTCTCTCTCTCTCTCTCTCTACCATACAAGTGCAGCGTGGTTATCAGGAGACTCAATGCTGGGTGTTATTATTCGGATCAAACAACATATTCTCTACCATCTCTCGTTATTCTCAATGTAACCCAGTTTAAGCAGGGAAGTATCCGACTGAACAGCTCCTCTCCATTGATCTGGTTGTATGGTTGTATGGTTTTACTGGAGATCTGGTGTATTAGTATGGCTGATAAAGCTGTTTAATTCCTTTGATCAGCAGCGACACAAACAAGAAGTTTCGTAGCAACTACCAGTTGACATGACGTGATGAAATACCGTTGTTATTGGTGCTATCATTTCACTGAGATTATACATCTATTTGTTATCCATTACTCAACACCTCTTACACCAGTAGTGGAACACGAACAGTCAGAGCCTTGACAAGGTTACAGTGTTGGTGCGAAGCAGACAGTATTAGTAAATTCATGGTTTGCTGGCTAACACCACCAGGGGATCAAGGGCTTGACACTCATCCAGGAAACGGAATCGTCACGTGATACCGATTATACCTTATTTGGAGTAAACGTGATGTACTTAAACAGTACCCTCCACGGATCTGCACCTGTGGAGACGGAAATACACCAGCAAAACTCAGGGAGGTGATAGAACCACCACCTACTTGAACAGTTATTTAGAGTGAAGTACATGTGATTATCAGGTGACTAACAGCCTGCTGGTGACCAACTTAATGAGTTTGTAATGGAATGATAACAGTTTTAACTTTGCACTAACCGTGACTAGTTTCTAATGAGATCAGTCTGCTTGTCAAATTTATCATTAACCTGAAAATATCAAAATTCAGATAAACAATTTCCTACAAATGTTCATAACTGTGATATTATAGAAATACTAGTGTAACCCGGCCTTCGGCCGGGATTTCACTGCCGCAGTTAAAAAGGGTAGGAGTAATTACCCGCTGACTCAAAACCCGCATTAGGTGAGCAATTCTATTCGGAGTTCCCTCACATATCCAATAGTATCTGTACCACGACTATTACACCTCATCACTCCCGTCTTAAACCGCTTTAAATCGTTTTAGAAATTAACCCTTATTAACTCCGCACCACACCCGCCTTATATTTGAAAACATGCATTACATTGTCGTATAAAAGTAAACAAACCGACCGCAAATGAAGGCTCCCCCCCCCCCCCCCTAATAAACTTATAGTATTATATGCATAAACATTGTCGTATGAAAGTATGAACTCTCTCTACAGTTTAAACAGACCACAATCAGTGCCCAAGTACACTCCTAATATCACTTGCGGAGCTAACCTAATTACCATCGCTACAAAGAGAGCGAATAGGAAGAAAAAGTGAGCCATTTTAGTGGCTCACTCCATAATGTTGCATTAATAGTACAAAACCATCAATTAAGCCACTTACCACCGGCCGATTTTTATAAAATTTGCTTATTGGCTTCGTCAGAGTTTTGTCGGCACTATACCGAAAAAACCAGTCCCATAACTCTTACCGTTTATTTTGTATAACCGTTCGGAAATTTCAAACATACACACACACACACACACACACGGATTTCTTGGTATTATTAAGGTGATAGGTGCCATCAAATAAAATAACAAAGAAATTACATTAGATATATCAGTTGTTCAATGTTGCACAGTGCTATATATTTCTAATGTGGACACAAGATATTTCCACTTACCCAGCTGCACTAATGGGGTATTTTCCCACATACTGCCAGAAATTGAGAACCTCCAATGGAAAACCAGATCGTGGCTGAATGTTCAGAAACCCACTGTTGTCCAGAAACTTTGACATGGCATAGCATACTGGAGTCTCATCTGGGGTTGCTTCCGGCATGTTTGCCTATAATAAGCAGGTGTTTTTAGAATTACATGGATATCGGGTTGAACAACATATAAAAGTTATGATCATGAGGAACCTTACTTACAGAATTTGAAGAAAATGTTGATTAATGGTTATGGTGAAGTAAATACACATCAGACTTTTAGTAGAGGCTCTTACGTGCAACAATTTGAGTTTTCTGCTACAGGTTTGGCGACTTGAATACACTTGAAATAAGAATGAGGCCTTATCAGTCACACAAATTTTTTAGTTTACACACATGTGATAGAGCTGCTGGAGACAAAAAACGGATCAAAGTCTGACCTTGCATTGTTGAGATATTACGCGCCAAATTTTGAGGTTTACCTGTAATTACTAGTAAAACTGGGACTTTAAACAGCTCTAACTTTTTTGACCTTACAATTCTTTATTTGAGAAAAACAGCCACTCCCTGATCTTGAGGTTTGGTAAAGTGGTTCTTTGGATTTTTAAAGGATATGGGAACAGAATGAATGAATGCATCAGCATAATGTGGTCCATTGCTGCTAGGAGTACCAACTTTACTTTGTTCATAGCTTTGAAACTAATTAAACCATATGATGCAAATGTGAACCTACAGTAATTTCAAGTTTACAATTGATCACATATATTAGCGACAAGAGAAACGCCAGTGAGGACTCCTCAAACTACAATAAATTACTTACTTCTGTAACGTCCTAAATAAATGTAATAGATTTGAGTGTTGTAATTACTTTAAAACTATATTCAAATGATAATTCTATCCTGCAAGAACTTCAAAACTTCATAATACAGATAATCTAAAAAATTGCTCAAATCCAAAATTTACAAAGAATTATTTGGGTTGAACCTTCAATCAGTCTGGAAATTAACCAATATTTTTTAATGTATTGAATTAAGTCGATTTAGTGATACGTAAGTATAAAGATAATTTTATCATGCCTACCATGGCCAGTTCTTAGGTCATTAAAAGTGTTTGAAATGGTTGGGGCCATCTATTAATATAAAATTAGGATGTAATGGTCCCAGTACAGTGCCCACTGCCCAGACCTGTCAAATTATTGGTTTGATAATGCTTATGCTTAAATAGTTCAATACTCCAATTGAATATCTTAACGGGTGATACTCGTAAAATATCTGTTCCATATATTGGACCGTCGACGAGTCCAACTCAGCGCGCGTCCTGGTAGGTTGTAAACCTACAATTGAATATCTAAATAAACTCTAAATAAATATCGCTCCTACTAAATCGCTCGCCCAAATTTTAAGAAACATTTTACTGGGCCGCGCTCAACCTTGAACCTGTTATTCCGCCGAATCTCTATATGTTAATGAACATGATAGCCTGAGGTCCCCAGGTAAGAAAATTCTTGTGAAAAGGCCCTTCGGATGTAAAATTACTGGGCCGCGCTTACCGGCTCAGCCTGTCATTCCGCCGAATCTCTATTGATCGTTTAAATTATGAACATAATAGCCTGAGGTCCCCAGGTAAGTGTGACATTGATCTAAATTAGTGTATTTTTGGACGCTGATTCCGAATCACCCCACATGACGTAGGGTAAAAATGCTTCCACGGAGAGTTATGGGCAAAAAACCGTTTTGGTCACGTGACAAGCTCGGTCGCGCTAAATCACTCTACAGTCGATTCTTCCATTTTCACCACTTTTAGTTTCGCATTGGATAAGCACATGTTATACGCGCGCGTTACGTGTCAATCATATTTGATCCCGATTTCTTACTTTGGGTTTCAAACTTGCTTGTCGAGTTTCGTCAATAATCAATTATCATCCATGATTCATCATTGCCACTTGTGTAATACCTTGAAATCCTATTAGTTGAATGATTAGGTTTTAAAATTGTTGACATAGCATAGAAGGACTGTTGTCAGAATGTAGAATGATACAGAGCCGCCTTCAGAAGTTAAAATTGTTTTAATTATCAGGTTCATCAGCATGGGACAAGTTGCAGATCAACCGCCATATAGGTACGTACTACAAGTGTTCATTTATGACTCAGTAATACAATTAAACAACAAGTTAACTTAAGAGTTGCAATTTGATTGATATACAATATCATGCGATAGTTTATTAAAAAACTTCGAAGGCTTTTAACTTGAATAACAATATCATTTTTAAAGCAAGGTTTGTAATTGAAGGCAAGCATATCGGTCTGTACTGATGTAAAGGATTTTTGTTCTCAGTTTCTATGAAATTGTACCATGTACATATTTTTACCTCGTTCACCCTTCCAGCTCATGCATCAAGGCTGATTCTTCATCCTCACACTTACACGCCTTCAATTAGTCACCACCTGGAACTTTATCATATATAATTATAATCACGTCATCGCCCCATCATCCCTTATAGTCGAAGACGATAACATATGCATATTGTATAATTCTGCAAAATAAAACATGATTTATTACTTATATGTTTGAACCAACTCCCTATCCCCTCCTAGATTATCAATTTTTCTCAATTTTTGCTACTTTTCAAAAGTTCAAAGAAGCTTGAACCTCCCATAATATCTCTGGACAGTATAATGTATGCGTCCGGTGAACGAATCAATTCTCTCTCAAATTATATGTGTTCACTGTTCACTGTTCACAGTTTATTTGCGAAAAGTTTCTACTATCAGCTAATTTAATTTAATTACAACTTGTTTTATTTAACCTTCCCCAGTTTGGCTATGAAATAATTGATATCACCAAATAAAATTAGCCCACGTTAAGATTCACCGTTAATAAGTACAAAAAATGCATACTCACATTCCTACTCAGTGCACACTATGTATAATAACTGTTGCCAGATAAAACATTCAATGAGTTGCTTTAATTACAATTAATAAACGATGTGCAATGTATAATATTATATATAGATAATACTATATATAGATAGCTTATAACTACATGTTTCCATGGTAAAATGGGTGGGCGACAATTAACCCTGACCCTGACCCTGACCCTGACCCTGACCCTGACCCTGACCCTGACCCTGACCCTGACCCTGACCCTGGCCCTGACCGTGACCCTGACCCTGACCCTGACCCTGACCCTGACCCTGACCCTGACCCTGACCCTGACCCTGACCCTGACCCTGACCCTGACCCTGACCCTGACCCTGACCCTGACCCTGACCCTGACCCTGACCCTGACCCTGACCCTGACCCTGACCCTGACCCTGACCCTGACCCTGACCCTGACCCTGACCCTGACCCTGACCCTGACCCTGACCCTGACCCTGACCCTGACCCTGACCCTGACCCTGACCCTGACCCTGACCCTGACCCTGACCCTGACCCTGACCCTGACCCTGACCCTGACCCTGACCCTGACCCTGACCCTGACCCTGACCCTGACCCTGACCCTGATCCTGATCCTGATCCTGATCTGACCCTGACTTTAAAGTTTCCAGATAGTGCCCATATTTTCAAATATGTGCCCAGAAATTCTACTGAATTTTTGGAGATAAATGTATAAATTTGTAGAATGTCAACCACTTTTTTCGTGGATTATCCATTCTACATTAATCTACAAATATCTACAAATATCTACTTGGCTCCCCCCCCCCCCCCCCCCCAGATAGTTACATGGCTATAAGACGATTAATCTGAGCAAGTTTGGGCGAATTTATATGTGCCAAACTTGAGATATGACTTCAAACACATTAAAATATCTCAAATTGGCAGTTTTGGTACGATATTTGACGAAAGTCGATTATCTCAAGATCTTACTGATAGAATTTTTTAAAACTTTCCAAATAGTTACATGGCTATAAGACAGACAATATGAGCAAGTTTGAGCGAATTTCTATATGCCAAATTTGAGATATAACTTCAAACACAAGAAAATATCTCAAATTGGTGCGTTCTAGCGGAACGCGGGCATATATTTTGAGATCTAACTGATAGAATTTGTTAAAACTTTCCAGATAGTTACATGGTTATAAGACGATTAATCTGAGCAAGTTTGTGCGAATTTTTATGAGCCAAACTTGAGATATGACTTCAAACACATTAAAATATCTCAAATTGGCGGTTTTGGTACGATATTTGACGAAAGTCGATTATCTCAAGATCTAACTGATAGAAGTTCTTTAAACTTTCCAGATAGTTACATGGCTATAAGACAATTAATCTGAGCAAGTTTGGGCGAATTTTTATGTGCACACTATAACTGTTGCCAGATAAAACATTCAATGACTTGCTTTAATTACAATTAATAAACGATGTGCAATGTATAATATAGATAGCTTATGACCACATATGTTTCCATGTATATTCAGTAGTCAATGACTAGACAGTGTTATTGAAAATTACAAAGAATAAAATGGCGTCTGGACTTGGGACCAGCTCATAGTACATTTCATTAATGCCCTCTGAAAACCATTCTGCTAGCTAAAAAATGATATTGTTAGGTAAAACGTACTGAAAATTAAAATTAAGATCAAAAATTGAAAACGAACTAACAAAAAGAATGACACGTCATGCTAAAATACATATTCCGAAGTAAGATTAATCCCAGAATAATTTTTAGCAACTTTCAGACACGTTTTCAAACATAATCCAACAGCTACAGACAACTGCTGCAAGGAACTATTTCTTCCAGATGTAATGAATCGAAATTTAATAGGGTCCTTGTGCATTTTTGTCGTACCATACAGATATGGAAGCTTTCTATTCTCAGACTTGATTTTAATTCCATGAGACTTGAGGAAGTCTGCATGTCTGAGAATGATTTCAGGATCTTGTTAAGGTTGATATCCTCAACATATTTATTAGTGTACTGAACTACCATGTAATTGTTACTTTTAGGTTGACTCTTCTTTGACCAAACGTATTTACATCGATACAATTAGTATAATGTAAACAAACAAAACCCCGATTTACCACGAACCCCGATTTACCGCGGATGTTTCCTTTCCCCCAAACTCCGCGGTAAATCGGGGTTTTACTGTATTTAAAAAGTTTCGATTCCGCAATAATTTCCGTTCACAAATTAGGTGGGATCATGATTCATACATATCAAATTCTGCATACATGTATATATTGATATTGTATAACTCAATCTATAGCATATAATAAGACGGGTGTACTCATCAATTAATTTGGTTCAAACACTACTTTATTTAGCTCCTTATTATATTTGAAATCCGAATTGAATATTATTTATGAGAGTCAAATTTCTGTTGATCCCACGTTTGATTACGATGTTGTCACATTGAAACGTTGAATAATTCCTTTCCTCCTTATTTTATTTTTCATAAATATCTTATCATAAATATCTTATCAGGAGCAAAGAAAAACAGTCCTGGCTGTCCAAGAACCCTAACAGGGCCGGAACACACAACCAGTGATAGCAGGAAATACAACAAGCAGTGGCGTAACAACAAAAAGAACTAGAGGGATAGAACAGGTTACCACTTCCTGCAAAGAAGAAGAATAAAAAACATTCCCCCCATCTCACGTGCAGGCAGATTAAAAATCTTATTGTTATCTATATTTTGAGACCTCATGTGGCGTGGTTTTCTGCTTTTTATACTTATAATACTAAAGATTCTGCAGTCTTAACTCTTATACTTTTCAAGTAAAAATAATTGACTTCGGTAAAATTGTAATATGCCGACTCGCTATAAAGGTTTAAAACATGAGTGATTGTTGGTTGTAAAGTGCTAAGTATTTTTCCTTCTTAAATGGCTATATAAAAAGGCTTGTTATATTAGCCGGAGTTTAGCAGCTCTGAAACAACCTTATGATAGAGCGCACAAATATAGAGCAGCTGTTATGAACAGTCAACTAATAGCCATTTAACGGCCGTGATCATGTCGTTACGATAATACATAATAGCCGTCTCAGCTTTTTTAGCCGGTTAATTAGTTTACCGGCTTACGCAGTGGGAGATTTATATTTCGCATCGTTTTGTCGTTTTAGAACCTAGAAATAGTGCTCAAAGCTGGCTTTGTGGTTAAGTTTTGTAGTTGAAAAGTGTTTTTAATGTAGAGTGGGAGCTCTTAGGATTTATAATTGGCATCATTAAGTCGTTTCAGAACCCAGAAATAGTGCTCAAAGCTGGTTTTGTGGTTAAGTTTTGTAGTTGGAAAGTGTTTTTAATGTAGAGTACTGGGAGCTCTGAGGATTTATTATTCGCATCATTTAGCCGTCTCATAACCTAGAAATAGTGCTCAGAGCTGGTTTTGTGGTTAAGTTTTGTAGTTGGAAAGTGTTTTTAATGTAGAGTACTGGGAGATCTGAGGATTTATTATTCGCATCATATTTTAGCCGTCTCATAACCTAGAAATAGTGCTCAGAGCTGGTTTTGTGGTTAAGTTTTGTAGTTGGAAAGTGTTTTTAATGTAGAGTACTGGGAGCTCTAAGGATTTATAATTGGCATCATTTAGCCGTCTCATAACCTAGAAATAGTGCTCAGAGCTGGTTTTGTGGTTAAGTTTTGTAGTTGGAAAGTGTTTTTAATGTAGAGTACTGGGAGATCTGAGGATTTATTATTCGCATCATTTAGCCGTCTCATAACCTAGAAATAGTGCTCAGAGCTGGTTTAGTGGTTAAGTTTTGTAGTTGGAAAGTGTTTTTAATGTCGTGTTCAGTGTTTTATAACTCCCGACATGGCTGCACAACAGTCTCCCTTAAGAACACTTCCCACTGTTAATACAAATTATCATTTACGATCGTTGTTCTACCAATCTGCCTTAATAAATTCGTTCATGAATTCATACACTGTAAGTGTAGACTGTATTATTAGTGCCGTACATTTGATTAGCAATTTACTGAACATGCGACTTAATTGTGCCATGATGTTGATAGTTGCCAAATTTCGGTAACAAATTAGGACTTAATTTGAGTTTACTGCACGCGCGATGAATAATTTGTGTTTATAGAGATCTGCGGCGCGTTATCAGGTTAACCAATGAAATCACGGCGTTTTCGTCACGTGACAGTCGAGTGTAGAGTGATTAATTATCATCCTGACAAGCTAGTGAACCATGAATTCAATTGTTTATTACTGGGCCGCGCTCAGCCTGACATTCCGTCGAATCTTTATGTTTAAGAACATAATAGCCTGAGGTCCCCAGGTAATGTCAATATGCAATACAAGGACTCGTTTATGCTGCATTTTCCGTTTAGTTAACCACATTGCATTTAATTTTTAAAAAAAAATTAAAACTCATTTGTTTTCTGTTTTTGTTCATCAGTTTCATTACCTTAAACAATTGTAGTGCGATGCACTACTTGGCTGCGCCGCGCATTTTCTCACAACCACATGCAGATCGACTCGAAATGCGAAGGATTGACATTGTGAATCAATTTGAACAATTAAACGCCCACGTACAAAAATAGAGCTTCGATTTCTTATAGCGATCGTGTTTATTCTTTAACGGGTGATACTCGTAAAATATTTGATTCAAGACCGTCGACGAGTTCAAATCGGCGCGCGTTCTGGATCTGGTATGGTTATAAACCTACCTTACTCGGGATTATTACGACGGGTTTATTAACGACCGGTTAAAATATGGTTCGGGAAAAATATGGCGAAATTGCTCAAAACCCACCACATTTTCCCGGTCGCCATTTTACCGGTGTCCAACCTTTCAATTTTAGATTCAAAAATTTTGTCTCAGATGTAAATTTCCTTATTAGAAATAAGCAAGCTTAGAAATTTTCGCATTGCTAGTAACGTTTTGGTAGTCTAGCACTCTAGAAAAGTCGTTGTTTTGAATTAGCATTAAATGTTTACGTGTATCAAATAACCATTATGACTCAATTTGTAGAAAATCTTCGAAAGAATGCATCGTTCACATTGTTTAGAATTATGAATAAATGACTGATGAAACTGATTTATGTTATTGACAGTTTTAATTAATTCAAGTTTTAATTTAACTGTTACTTTTACTTTGAGTCCTATTTCATTATGTAGAGATAGTCAATACCTGAGAAATTAAAATTTTGGCCTATTTAAATCAACTTTGACAATAAGGATATATGACAAGAATTGGGCAAAAAGGTGAATTTTTTGCAATTTTAGCCAAATGAAGTCGAAAAACCTACAACAAGTGTCCCAATAGTCTTCTTTAGTGAATATAAGACAACGATTAAAATATGAGCACCCATACCCCTTGGGAACCCTGAAAGCTGAGTCGGCGGGTTTATTAATGACCGGTGAAAATGTGGTTCGGGAAAAATATGGCGAAATTACCGTAAACCCGCTACTTTATCCCGGTCATAATAATCCCGAGTAAGGTACAAGTTTATTTGGCAATTGCAATAGTGGAATCTGGACAGTTTAAACTTTTACTTAACGAGTCCTTGACCTTGTCGATGGTGCACTGGGCCTTTTGGGCTTCCATCCTTCAGCTTCTGTCGGTTAAAATTATAATTAATCTTACTTAAGGCAATTAATCGACGCGCGGCTTTCATGGTTTAGTCTGTAATAAAGATCAAAATTCAAATTTGTATCCTTCTATAAAATTTGTATTTCTTATAATAACAGGTTGTTGTGTGTTTTTAATTAATTTATTATTGTTAAAAAGTTTATATTGAGAATTTTATACAGTAGTCTATAGACCAATTAAATTATTTACCGGTCACATATATATGCGGTTTTAAGAATTATATAATGACATTGAACGAACTTATTTATTGCGAATTTAAAGGATTGCTAGTATTTTATGTATTTGTTTTCAATTCTGCACGTTTAGGCAGTTGCTCTTGTGACCAGAGTTTTAGAGTTATATATATATATATATAATAACTAAGGTACCATATATTGCTTCATTGTATCTTATTGTTTCATTAAAATAATATAAATAAAAACTTGACTCATACCATATAATAACATACATTTAGTTGATAAAGTAAAAGACACTTGCGGCCAATTTACACGGTCTTTTGCTCAATGTATGATTTTGATCTTTTATGTCTATTTTTGCACTTTTTTTTGTATTAAATTGATGATTGTTAAAATTACCTATTATTTATCGTAGTGTTATCCGTTTAGTAGTTTGATCTAGTCAAGTTGTATTATTTGCTAAAATTTGTTAGACTCAATTGAAAGTAACTGTAACAGTGTCAGAATCGTGAAATAAATGTCATTTGGAGAAGTGGGATGGACTACAGGAGCAAGTGCATGTATCATTGGATCTGTACTCATTCTGTAGGTTGTTACTAAATTTTTTGTACACCTTTAGATGGATCATAATATTGTATTTAATCTGCAACATGTCTGTTACTTTGGATTGTATTGTTCACATTTATTGATTTGACCATAGTTAGGGAATTTTGTGCCTTTTGTGAATGAGAATAAACATTATTGATTGATTGGGAACCAGCTTTGTTTACTGGTTAATGTTTACTCAAGAATTTATACATACAATAATATATACAATAATTATATACCTAAATCCGCTAATAAGATTTCATTAATTATTGAATACAGGCGCTGCTTAGATAAATGCAATGCCTAGCAACCAACTCTTGCACTAAAAATAAGCTTTAAAACAGTCTGAAGACTATCCAGTCCTGTATAGAAAGTTAAAAGCCTAGTAGGCACCCGCTTAGCACTAACTAAAACTTCACTCACACTGAAAAACAAGCATTATCACACATGTACTGATAAATACACTCAATTGCGACTACAGCTGAATATCTGTCCCTCCTTAATGTAAAACTTTTTGTCCGGCTCCGCTAAAGCTTTAGCTCTCATGCTGGCAATCAGCTCCTTTCGGGCTTCCCGCTGCTCCAGTGATCTGTCAGGGCTCAAAAACACAGTCTTAAACTTGGCTGATTGTCGCAATTTCCGAGCGTTTGCTAAGACTTGATGTACGATCAAGGAGCTGGTCAGGCAGACTTTCACTGGGCGAGTACAGGTAGAAGTTTTCTTCTTGCCGAGTCGCACTACTTCCACCTTCGGTTTCTGCCCTATTTCCTCTAAAACCTCGCCGATTCTTACCTCTAACTCTTCCTGCTCCTCCTCCGGCAAACCGAAAACAAGAAGATTTCGACTACGGTCCTCTTCTGCGACTACGGTCTTCACAACATTTTTTAGGGCTTCTGGGCTCTATTATTATAGTACTTTTTTTTTTTTATCAATAAACTTTCAAATTGTTACACAAATACATCATTTTATTTCAAAGAAAATATCGCCGAATGACCTTACATGCCTTGATAAGTGACCGAGTGTAAACAAAATAAGGGACACCGAAACACCAGTTGACCAGTAAACTGATCATAGCAATTACATCGGGCCCTAAAAGCACCTATAAGTGAGTATAATGCTGCAACCAAGGCATGCTAGGTTTATTCCATTGAACTAATAAGGTTACAGCCTAAAATATAAATATAATAAATAACAATGTACCATAAATCATAATTATAAACACACTTTATTTAACATATTTTATTAATTATACTTTTTATCAATTTATATTTAGACAATATAGTTACATTAAGGTAAATTGTTTAACTGTCAGAGGATGTTATATGGTCGTTTAGAACTGTCCAGAGGTACTTAATTAAAACTAAACTAAATCCAAGTGGTTTGCAAAAACCTTCATGATTGTTGCAATTTAAGCTGTCAAACCAACAACGCTCCTCCGGTTTAATATCTTTTAATTTAATTGAAATGTTTTTATGGGCAGGTTGATAAATATGATTAGGAAATGGACGAAACCAACATTGTATGGATCAGGTGCTTTTAGGCATTTTCTCGAGAGCAGGTCTGCTATTACAGTACTTTATTATCTTTTTGCCTAATCAAGTCAATCACTTGCACTTGCCACTGAGCTACATTATCTTTGAATATAATTAATTATGATCAATCTTTGTTATAAAGAACCACTAACCTGCTCTACAAACATCCACTACTCCCAAAAACGACCACCCACCATTGCTGAATAGTCTTTGTGATTATGGCGCATTGTATGGGTTTATACTTTATATTTCTAAGATGAGTCCTTGCAGAAGTAAGCTGGTTCAAGAGAAGTATTGCCCACCCCTGATTTGTTTGAATCCAGCCATGCAGTTTTACGTCCGAACAAAATACGAGAAGCCTCCACCTATTCAAATTGTCAAAGAAACACTTAAATTGTCTGATGGCGGTATTGTTGCTTTTGACCATTTCGCTAACAACAAAGGTAAGTTTTCCTCAGGATTTGTTAGTTAAGAAAACATTAGAATAAAGATAGTTTTTATGTAATGCCAATCCTTTAGTTCATAGAATTATTGCATTATCTTCAGTAAATCATTTTTTGTCTCAGTTTTTATATCTAACATTTCATTTCAGGGTCTAAAGATAAGGATGATTACATTGTTGTTATTTCTCCTGGTCTGCGTGAAACAACCCATTCTGTGAAAATACTCACTTTGGCAAATTCCTTGTTGGTAAATGGATTTCCTAACGTCTTTGTTCTAAATTCCAGAGCCTCTTGTTCGGTAAGTCATGTAAAAGTGCTGTCTTAATGGCAGATGAGGATGAAAACATTTTTGTGATGTTACCACCAGTGCAGCTGCACTGCATTTAATTGATTCAGCAATGTTGGCAGTTTCGGGTCGATTTTATAGTTAGGTGAGCTTTTAATAGTTTGTAGGTTATGTTCAAGTGTTTCTTTTCAAGTTGTAATGGCTAATCTTGCAGATACCAATGACGAGTAAAATGATGACTTTTGCATGGGGAGATGGCAATCATTTGAATGAAAGTGTTGAAAACTTAGAATCAAGGTTCCCTGGAAAGAAAATAATACTTGTGGGTGCCTGCCTAGGCGCTATGAGTACAATCGATTACCTCAGCACTGAAGAAGCTAATCGTCCTTCGATAGGTATTGATATGTTTTTAAAAATTTGTTCGTTGTTACAGTATCATGTTCATAGTTTTCAAAATTTCTTTCTATAATTAGTTTGACATTAATTTTCTTAATTTTCTTAATTTTCTACTATAATTTTACTATAATAATACTACTATTTTCTACTATATTGATAGCAAACGAAACTTAAGTTTTAATTCTTATTTTATCAGCTGGAGCTGTGCTCCATTCCTGCAATTGGGAGCTTAAAGCTGATGCCATGAAATGTTCATCTGGCATCAATTATCAATTATTCAATAAAGGACTGGTTATAGACACACTTCATCGAATTGAGAAATCATATACTGAGGAAGAGGTAGGCTATCTGATATCACATTGCTAACTACAGTAAATTATTCCCAGGTAATCAAATGTCACCCAAGTTTGGTAAATAAGGTAATAAATTATAAAGGGTTTGCACTATAATTAAATTTAATTGAAATTGAACTGCGTTCCAATCATCAATAAATAGTTTAATTTTAGAGAGAATTAAAAGAAGAGTGGTATCAAGAGAAGGGCATTGACATGGAATATTTGAGGAAGTCTAAAAGTATATGGGATATCGAAGAGCGTTTTGTGGCACCCCTGATAGGAGTGTCCGGTGCAGACGAATATTATCAAAAGTAAGTTTCAGTTAAACAATTTCTCTTCGAACACACTACTATTTTCAATCGTAAATTACAGTCTTAGCAATATGAAGGCCTCATCAAATCAAAGTTTTACAACTTTGAGCTTTAATTTGATAGTGCAACTCTAAATTGTATCCCCTTGAAGTTGACTTAATATTGAAACTTTAAGGGTATCCCCAGTAAACAAGTGTCACAAAGTAAAGAAACCAGTGGTAGTGATAAACTCACGTGACGATTTCATGGCCCCTTTTGATCACTATAAGCTACCAGAGTTCGTGAAGAACCCAAATCTTGTGCTCTGGAGCACCGCTGCTGGAGGTCACGTGTGTTTTGTGGACGGTTTGTTTCCTGTAACAAACTATCTGGATAAAGCAGTGCCCGAGTGTGCAAAATTAATGTGTGACTTTGTTGAGGAGGGTGATGATGCGGATAAGTAAGAGCTCCTCAGTTTTCCCCTTTTCGGGAGACAGTGCCACCTATTTTGTGTGGAGCTAGACACCCGGTGACCACAGAAGATGGAAAAACACTCGAATACAGGCCTTTTACATGAACTTTAGGATTTTTAGGCGTGACACGATTGAATTTGTGTATTTTACAAGTTTAAACTTAAACTTTATAAGTTTGTGATTGATTGAAGGATGAAGCACTACTTACCTTGATTTGTAATTTATGCTTCCTTTTTATCTGCATGGTCTGCAAAGAATAATGTGTCAGTATTATCCTAATATGATATAAATGTTAAAGTTTTTATAATTATTTGTATATGGGCAATTCCACCGTGACGGACACCACGATTTTGCTGTTTTTTAAAGTTCAAACGAATGTTGTACTCGAGATGTTGTTTATTTATCAGCTCCAACTGTTTATTAGTCCACATTTAACCTTTCTACAGGTTGTGTGAAAATTTCAGACCCCTACCATTATTACTTTCTGAGATAGCACCCCTGTGACGGACGTGACGTAAATATGACACTTTTTTTGGGTGTCTACTCAGATGGTACCCAAATTTATCTCAAAAAGTTATCTATTGTATCTAATTTGGAATTACAATGATAGAAGAAGGTTTAGGGATTTCTGAGATGCCATTTTCTTAGAGATTGCTCAATTTTTGTTTGCGTGGCGCCATTTTCAAATTGTGACAGACGTGACTGTGACGGACACACGTTTTTTTTTCAATTTTTCTAAATCTTCCACTTGACACTTTTATCTTGTTCAGTGACATCTACTCTGTATTCATGCCAATTTTTAGGCCTCAAATACCCCCAAGAGGTCTGCAACAGCCAAAATCGTCCATTTTGGGCATACGCTAGGGTATCAGTCTAGGGACATCAATTATTTCTCTACTTGAACAAATTTATAACTCTGGTAAAACATTCATCACTGTTCAACGCATCATACTGTTGAGACCATCTCCTAAAAGTTTCATTACTTTAGTGTTTAAAATGTGGAAGATATTGAATTTTTACTTCAAAAATATGCGAAAATAGGGTTAAGTCCATTTTTTGTGCCTTTTACCTCTGAAAAAGTTGTAAGCAAATAAAATGGTAAAAAATCAGTAAATTAAATTATTGAATTGCATATGATGTTATTTGATAGTCTAGTCAACATGGTCAACACAATCCAACCTTATTTGACTTCTATTTGTCTTGGTTTTAGTCAAAATAATGGAAATATGGATAAAAATGGCTAAAAGTGAGCCGTATGCCCATATATGGGCATATACAAAATTATACATAACTCGGTCATTTTCTGTCCAATTTTTGATTTGACGACATAGTTTTGTTGAGGACGGCCTCAGCTTTAAGAAAAATGCCTTTAAAGTCTGTTTAAAGATTTTTTGGAGCATTTTCAAAAAAATGTGACGGACGTGACAAGTTGGGACCCCCCTTACAAAATTTTTTTCTTAAAAGATACAAGCCTGATAATTTCTACGGTACTCCCTTACCTTCAGAAGAGATAGGTTACAGTGGTTTTTTGAATATAAATAGCACTATGTGGCTCTGAAAAAACTTTTTTGCTTAATTTTGTGACAGACGTGACACCATCTTTGTGGAAATTTTTTAGAAAAAGTATTTGAGTAACGGTTTTGAAACTTTGCATAGCTCTCATTCTTATGCATATGCCTAAGTGTATGGAATTTCATAGAGAAATATTGCTGCATACCCAAACTATGGCCCTTTGAAAATTTGAACGATTTTTTTCATTTCCGAGTAGTGTTCCTTTGAATGAGAAAAATCAAAAGTTAACGCAATATGAAACAAAAAACTTTTGTTGACTTGTAAGGTTAAGAGTCTAATGAACATATTTTAACCAAAATTAGGTGCTTATCTTAACATTTTTCATTTTCACCAAGTGGAACCTTACCGTGGAATTGCCCATATGACTTCATTTATAAGAATATAATTTGCAGTATAAATATTGAGAAGAAATTTTTGAATGCTTTTAGTTGATTTTTCGTTTTGATTGGACGGCTCAGCCTCAATTGGGGTTGGATTACTAAATTATTATCATTTCCGTTGATTTTCACTTTGATATTCTCACTTTGACATTGTGATATTTTACTATTATATGACCAGATTAATATTGAAAGATAGAATTGATTAAAAAACAAAGATATAAGTAAAAAAACAGTGTCCATTTCCCGAGTCTCTCAACACCAACAATCTCATTTATTTGCATTCAAAAATTTTAAAGAAATATTTATATACTTGATAATATCTTATAACATAATAATATTGTTATTCTATTTTATTAGAATGACGTATGACAAGTTGTAGCCAGTCGATGTAGTTGTTTGACGAGATGTTACGATATGGCAAACATCATCAACCAAGCAGGTAATCTACTGTACACTCTCTTCTGCTTTGTTTTTTATCTTAGACTCTGTTTCGTGCTTTGTTCCAGGCCGATCTTTGTGCTTTTGTGGTATGTCAGGTATGTGTGAAGGTTTGCTTGCACGAAATTCGGTTCTGTCCTTGGTGGAATGTAAATTGGCGACTAATGGTGGATGATTACATTGTCCAGTGAAATGGAAACGGCATTGGTGGTTTAACAGAACAAATTAGCTTATAATTTGTTTGTTACCTTTAATTTCCTTCTCACATATTACACGACCACAGTTGCAGTGCAATCTAGGAAACCCACATTTTGGCGTATAATGAAGAAGTACCTGTTGCCATGATATCATACTTGATATGATCTCATATCACAACTAGTACATGTCTGCGATGTACTTCTATTTTAAGCCTTATTAACGATGACCACATAATTACTGCATATTACATAAATTACATAATTACACAAAAACATAATAAAAAGCACAACGTCACCATTTTATGACGTCACCAAAGTAAGGTCACATGTAAAATGTAACTAACTTCAGACGCGGAGCGGGTGTTACGGATAATAGAGTCACTAGTTGAACATGTTCCGGAACATATTAAACTTGAGTTAGATAGTCTCAGGGGATTGCTCAAGAGTCCGCTTTTCTATCAGTATCTCGACTATCACGACCTTCAGAAGATATCGGAGCTGACTGATTCGGTATGAGATTGAGCTTGCTGCTCTTGCAGAAGTTCTATGATTCAGTCGATAGTGCTTATAGCTCATGATGATTTTATTGTCTACAGTAAAATTTAAAACATTTCATCGTTTTTACCGATTTAGGTACAGATTTATCAGATTAATTGTAGCGTTTAGCTTTACTACAACAGTAGTTGTTACTTAATTGAATAAATCACTAACTAAATGACCCAGGGCCGGGATATAGAAGAGTTTTGTCAGACCGTTCAGAACTTGAAATTATCAGAACTCGACATGGAGATAGAGGAGTGCTCCAACATCAGCACAGACAATTGCAACCTTGGTTGGTGAAAATATTTTAGCATTCTTTCGTGCTCCGAATTGACTTTTCCTTACATTGGAAAAAAAATTTGGTAACGAAACTTCGAGTTTGATGCATTTGGAAAATAAAAAATTAGCGCAAAATTATTCTTGAAATCATAAATAGCAGGTTTGGCTTGGTAATTGATCATTGGGAAAACAGATCTACCTACTCGGAAACAGTTGTTAATCTGTTTGACATCTTTCAACCACATGTTTCGTCCGATTGTTATGGGAATCATCATGATTAGCTGCCAATTGATCAGATTTCCTGGTAGCCGCCCAAATTTTCGTGCATATTTCGTTACAATGATTTGCAACTTCAGAACACTCTGAAGTGTACAGCTAAAGTTTGAAAGCGTTATTTGTGGCCAATATCATATAACTTAGTGTCCCGCCGTCCGACAACTCTATGCGGCCTCTTAATTTATAATCTAACAAACAACATTTTGACATTGTATTATGTTTGCAGGTGAAGAGGAGGAGAGATGTGCAGGAGACACAACCCTGGTTAACTCTCCCTCTACCACTTTGAGACTGGGCGAGGGTCTATTACCTCTCCAGAGAGACGATAACTCTGATAATATTTATTTAAGCAACCAGGATCTTAGTAATAACTGGAAGAGAAAAGTCAGGTATTGTTCATAAATTCTAAAATATTATCATTTAAAGTTAAATTGTTTGTATAGTTTGTACTTCTTTTACATTATATTATATTACAAAATTGCACTAATAAAAAGCTTAAAATAACGAGTATCAATTTGCTACCAAATAATATATCACTCAAAGCAAATGCTGAATCTTGCGAGTCCATCTGAAATCAAATTTGCCACTCAAACAGATACCCTTTTTGCTTTATACGGAGCTTCGTTGATGGTAGTCTCCAGTTCGTGGATCCTCATATCCTGTTGATTTACCACAGCCTGTAGTTCCTCGGCGACGCCCTCACAGAAGTCAACATACTTTTCCATACTGTCGTCAGCAGTTTTGTTATGACTACTTACACTGAGTCTTGTATCGTCAATCTCGTATTTTCCAACTGTCTGATCAGCATTATTACTACTTTTTTCAAGTTGAGATACTTCCATAGAAAGGTCCCTGTTCTTCGTAGAAAGCCCTTCGCTAAGAGCGGAAAGGTTTTCTACCCTTGAGCCTAGTCTTGTGATTGAATTCTCTAAGTTGACAGACCTCTCGTGATATAGGCTACTGTGCTCCTCCAAGATCGAATTTTCGTCTGCCATAGACTGGAGTATTGAGTCATTTTGAGATTTCTCAGCTAGTGTGGATGTTACTTCTAAGCCCATTTCCGTCATCTTTGCAGACAAATCGTTGTTGTCCTGTTCCATGAGTTCTAGTATGTCGGTGAGTTCATTGATCTGCTGATTCTGTTTTTCGGATTCTTCGAACATTCTGTCGTAATTTCTTATTAATCGATCAATCAAGTCATCTGTTGCTTTTCTATCAAACCTAAAGCCTTCTTTTTCGAGTTGGTCTAGTTTTTGCTGAACGCCCTCAAACTTTTTAACGAGCTCGAGATGCTTGGCTTCCAGTTCGTTTGTAGTGGTTTGTTGGTGATGCAACTTGTCGTCTGCTGCCTTAGATAATTCCGTAAGTTTATAATTGTTTTGTGCCAGCTTGATATTTTCTGCCAGCATAGACTTGAACTCTTGTGCCTTCCTGTGGACGACTTTCGAAAGGCTATCAACCTTTTTAGCATTGATTGCAGCAACGTGGTTAAGTTTTCCTTGTGCATCCTTGCAGCAAGGAGAAGTGGGGACGTTTGATGGGGTTATGATTCTGAGAGTAACGGTAGAGTTGTTCTGGCTGTCACTCTGATGTGTTGATACACAGCAACCACTGTCCATCATCGTCACGGCCGGACTGGTAGCGAATTGGACACTTTTGGGAGTTGAATTCAGGAGTGGTTTTTCGATTAATGAGTTATTAATCGAATTTGTTTGTTCAAGTTCGGCTCTGCACTGAGCCTCTAGCGCTTCAAATGAATCATCAGGCTCTGGTGCAAATGATCGATCCTGCTGCATGCTATCTCTTAATGAGAATGAGAAACCACTGTCACCGCCAATTTTTTTAACTTGGAGCGAGGTTTGAGGTTTCATGGGTTCTTTTTTATCATCTGCGTTGCATTGTGCCTCTAGCGCTTCGAATGAATCATCTGGCTCGGATGCAAATGATATATCTTGTTGCAAACTTTTTCTTTGTGATATGATTCCGTTCGATCCGGAATTTTTATTTGGAGCCATACTATTTGGCCGCATGACGTTCGGTCGCATGCTTTCTGGCTGCATGCTATTACTTTTTGGCCGCATGCTATTTTGCCGCTTGAAACTTTGCCGCATGACTTGAATCATTTTTTTAGATGGCTTTCTCTCAGCAGTAGCACTACCAGTGGTACCAGCGTAAATGGGACCTTCGTATCTTCTGGCGTAGTAAGCTGGGAATGGCACATTAGGATCCTTAAAGTACTTGCTCTGTAATGTAAGGTCAGGCCTACACGATTTATTCATAATTTCAGTTAGTACATTTGTTTCCAATTCCCTTTTAGATGGAACATGGAATGAGTTGGCTTTCTGACCTTGGCCATTAGGTCGTGCAGCATAATTGATTGGACGTGCTGATTGATCATCATCAGCTTCCTCCTCGATCGTAGTTATATTTGGATTATGAGCCGCCATGAAATTGAAATTGTCTTTACTTGCGATTTTGAGCTTTCTAGACCAGCGCTTAAGATTCCTCGTAACCATAGGAATATGTCCGTCGTACGAATTGACCAACTTCTTAAAATCAGGGCTATAATCACTGGAACCCATTTTCGTTGCGGGCCTTTTTACCGTTCGAATAAAATCTATTTATCATAAAATGACTCACTGGTGATCATGCACCCTGAACGTAATTCGGTTAACAGTGGAATATCCGAATTATTATTATTATTAAACAGTGCATTTTAGATTAGAATTAAGATATATACCCGATATTATGGTAATTAATCGAATCAAAACGTTTAAAGAAACTAGATTTAAAACTTTTACTACATCATGCCTTGAATTGAAGCGGAACAAGTCTTGCAAAACAGTATCATTAAACGGGCACATGTCAAAGAGCAAGAATTGACAACGAAAACTAAAACGCTCCTTTATCAAGATAATTTCGTTTGCTTACAATAACATATTTTATCATTAGTTACGTTCTACAAAAAAAACTAAGTTTGACTTATCTTCTGTAAGCGAAATTCAATATGGGAAAGATGATAAATCAACGCCTAAAACTCTTCTGCTCCTTTATCAAATCAATTTTTTTAACAACATGCAATCTATCTACTACAGCTTATTTTGTCGATGAGATAGAAATCGAGTTTTGCCACTGTATAAAGATTTCAACTTCAAGTGTTACGGCATAAAAATGGAAGTCAACGACGTAACATATTGCTCCTTTATCAAAAAAACCTCAAGTTAAATAACGCCATCTATTTCAGCATCAAAAAAGAGACGATAAGCCTGGACAGGACACCGGGAGAGTCGCTAGGATTTGATGTGTGTGGGACTGACAGTGATGGTCCTGTCCGAGTTTTCGTTCGGAAAATAAAACCTGGCGGTCTCGCTGACAGGTTAGAATTACCAGGATTGTTTTAAATGAGTTATTCTCACAAAACGAAGGTCAACACCTCGATTAACTCATTAAGCAACAATCATTGTCATAATTCAAACTCTCATACTGGTATCAGTTTTGATAATAGAATACTTTCTTAATTCTTATCTTATCTATTTTATACTCAGTAAGGAAAGTGTTACATTGCACAGATATTTAAAGCTTAATAAAATGTTTTGACAGGGATGGAAGATTGGTTGAGAGAGATGAGATTGCGGCAATAAACGGGGAGTCAATTCTCGATAATGAGGGGGGACCTGAGGCTTTTCAACAGGTCAGAATAATTCACGTCAGGAATTTGCCTCGCATGAGATTTTGTAGCAGTTGTTCTAAAACCATATTACCATAAACTCAAGTTATTTATGATGCAGTGTGGTGCATGTCAAAGTATTGGGGGTAATTTATAAAAGCGAATAATTTCATCTCTCTCAGGTTATGAAAAAGTTGGAAGAACAGACGGAAACAGTGACCTTTACCATCAAAAGGAAGCTGATGGTAGAAGCGGATCCTCCGGCACTAACTCCAGCTATACCGGAAATAGAACTGAAATGGGAACGTGCTCCTAACCCTCTTTCTTTGGCCGGGAGGAAGCTTATCATTGAACCAGTGTGTTTAGTATTGCTGTGATGTTTTGCATTTATTTTTTGACTTCTTAACACAATCGATCATTTTGTCTCCTTATTAACAATTTAATGAATTGATTCCTAGGTATTCAACACTCTTTGTGAGATATTGATCCATTATTTAGAATAGAACGGGTCGCTGATACACTTAATATACAACTCCTTCAAGTGCGGATTTGTTTTGGAAAAATTTCCTTGCGCTCTTGTCTCCTTATCAACAATTTAATGATTTGATTCCTAGGTATTCAACACTCTTTGTGAGATATTGATCCATTATTTAGAATAAAACGAGTCACTGATACACTGTTTAATGTTTACACTTTACTGTTTAATATACAACTAACAAATCCTTCGAGAGCAGCTCTTCGTGACCAATCTTTTATAACCACAGGACGGTAGCGTATTACAGCCACTGAGTTGTGATATATGTAACACTGGAACAGGTCTAGGGTTTGGTATAGTGGATGATGTGTATGGTAATGTGAGAGTCAACACTATTCTTGCAGACAGTCCTGCAGCTAAGGTTGGTTTAAATTGTGAAAACATCGTTAAATTTCATGATTATGGTTACTGTGTATATGGAAGACACCACTGAGCTGGTGACGTCACTGAGCTGGTGACGTCACTGAGCTGGTTACGTCACTGAGCTGGTAACTTTGAGGCATGGAATATTCCACATCATATTGTGGAGATGAGAATGTAACATTGACCAGCACCTGGCATATAATAGATAGTTAGAGAGTGGTTGCGACATTTACTCGGCACTTTCGCAGTTTCAATGAAAAGACCGTATTTTTATTGCTATCTCTAATGAACAACGCAGCAATTTAGCTCTGCAGAGTTATCATACACAGTTACTAACTATTAGTTAAATGCGATAACTTAGATTACAAAGGAAGTGCTCTCACCTCGGCCGATAAAAATTCATAATTACAATAGAAATTCACTTGTATTGTCAATAAGCTCAACAATTTAAAGGCCGTTTTCGCTGTTTTCCGGTGTTGGTATTTACCCAAATATTTCCCATATTTTACCCTGGCCGATTTCAGGACTGTAAACTGCAACTGCAAGACATAGTACTAGAAATAAACGAGGCCATGGTCCGTGGTCTGAATCAGCAGCACGTAGCCCGGCTCCTGCAGTGTGCTTCTCCCAACGTATCACTGCTCATAGGCAGACCTGTTCAGTTGGTAAGTTGGGCGAGGGAAGTATCACTTCTCATAGGCAGACCTGTTCAGTATCACTTCTCATAGGCAGACCTGTTCAGTTGGTAAGTTGGGCGAGGGAAGGCTGCGAGAAAAAAAAAACCAAAAAGGGGAAGGGTGGATCCAGGATCATTAGCTATTCTAGCCACGGTTGGCGAAAAGATCTTTCGGTTTTCCTTATTGGACATTGAAACGAACGATAATCTCCTTTTTTAAACTTAGAATTAAATATCCATCTATTTATATGAACAATTTTCACATTCCCATTTCCAAATAATGTTTGGAGTTGGATCACAGGTAGCGAATATATTTATAGTTTTATCTAATTTGATTAAATCAGATCGTAAGTTAGATATATACTATGTTTAAATTGATATTCATTGTTTCACATCACTCTTGAATTACGGATGCAAATTATGCAATAATTACGTTAAATTATAATCTAAATTCCATTTGATATGCGTATGTAACGCGCCTTATATTTTTAATTTTTTAAAGCTATTTCTAGCTGAGTTGTGTTCTCAATGATATAGTCTTATGGTAGGTATGATATATAATATAACTGGAAACGATGTAACAGGGTCAATATATTTTAATGTTGCCATGGGGTGGCAAGTCCCCACTCCCCATACATCGTAGTCCAATAGTTTCATTGCGTCACAATATTATGAGACTTTATTTGTACGTGACATATGTGTATTTTGATCTAGCACTATAATTTGTTTAGAATGTTATGCTGAGACAAGAAACACACGTCAATCAGCTGATAAATTATGCTACAAATTTTGTAAGGAATAAAGCGCATCTTAATGTTTGACTGAACAGTTTCAAAATAGCATAATATAATTCATAGGTTTAAAAACAATACGTTTTAAGCTCTGTAAAAGTTGTATCCAAATTGTCCGCATTCCTCATCCGGCTATTCTCTCCGAAAGGCACAAACTACGGCACTAGTCCCACTCTTGTAATAATAAGCGCATCCATGCTTCTGGAACTTTCCCACTTCAATCTTATTGTGAACATTGTAGTTTGTCGAGCTCCGGACTTCCTTATCGTCCGTCAGAAATCTTCCACAGAGATGCTGGTTTAGAGTGTTGTGGTGCATTGAGTTGAACATCCGCTTGCAAACTAGTTTCACCGAAGCGTCATCCTGGTACTTCATCCTCTTATTGCAAGATAAACTCTTGGTGTTGGCAATCCTTTCGCTCTCAGACTGAGCGATTTTCTCAAGATCCGGCGCAGGGTCTGGAAAGAAATTCTTGATGTGTTCGGTGCAGGTTCCGCTAGAAAGTTCGAGGTTGTTGGGTTTATCACGTTTGGCACAGTCACAGAGAACCGCTGGCAACAAGAAGATGAAGATTGGTATCATCATGAGCTTTCTTCCCTCTGAAACCTACAAAAGATAGTGAAATAGCTTCTGAGAAAGAGTTAAGTTACTAAAGTAATCTGCGGATGTGACTACTATGAAGTGTTGAAATTTATATGCTGCCAAATAGATGAAGGTGATTGGTTGAGCAGCCAAGTAGATGAAGGTGATTGGTTGAGCAATTATTGAGCACCAGCCAATGAATTTCTCTGATGTGGAACGTTGTTGAAGTGTGTCTAGACCTTTAACTACCGGGACCATCATCTTATATTCTAATTTTTCTGTAACTGTCGAAATCTTCTGTTAATCGCCCATCTTAATCCCTGGTAATAACAGGTGCTTACTTTTAAGGGGTCTCACATTGGACCAATAAAATAAGAACTACCAATAATACCCAAACTGTCATCGTTCTACCCGATATAAAGATAATATTTTCATTGCACCGATCCTAGCTGTAGTAAGATAAATTATTAGTGAACACGAGGCTTATCTAGTAACTATAACCTAGATCTGTATGCATGATTAAGGGGGCAGGGGCCCTTAACGCCACCAGAGTGGACTGGCTGCAATCATTATGGTTGAAGAAGCTATGCTCTGAAATATTGTCAAAATTTCCACCTAGCCTATCAGTATTCAGTATGCAGTATAACTTTTGACAGACAAATTGCATCTAAATCAGTAATTTATGGCTGGATAGTGTTTGGTAAAGTCTACAACAATTTTTGGAACATGGTTTCTTCTGTCAGTTATCTTGGTAAAATTGAATCTTTCAGCTATACAAAATATACAAACAGTTAACAGAGACACAATTTAATGCGGATGTTTTCGTGGATGATGTGGTTTTGCAATTGTCTGAAATGCATCATCTGCATGATTGGTATATTGATATTGATTGATTGTGCCGTAAAAATAAATAACTGTTTTATTAAAAATGGCAAATTATGCGCTGAGATTTGTCAAATGATGCAATTTTTAAGCGGTGAATTACAATGGATTTTGGCACAAATGGATGCACTGGAAACTGAACGCCTAAAAACGGTCTACTACATCTCAAAAGTGGTTAGCAAGCTATTTGTATAGTGTGAACATTTTCAGCATCAGTCTTCAATGCTTCAAAATCAATGACGAGCCAACAGAACTTTCGAGCCGTCTCAAATTACTTGTAGCAGCGACTCAAAATATCCCAGAGCAACTCAAAGTCTTCTTGGACTTAAAATCTCCAATCTATTTTGTGTGAGGAGGTTAGTTTCAAAATTAAATGTGTGTCTGAGCAAAGATTGTTAGGTTTTATGCGGAAATTTATAAGATTTCGCGAATTTATGCGATACAAGCCATATTATGCGGAACGTCGGAGAAAATGAGAGGCTATGCTATGAAGCTAAGATGCTTGGTTCAGGTAAAGATTTCTTTCTCTGGTGCAGAATTAAGAATCCCTTGAGCCGAACCAAATAGTCTTTACATTAAAGGCCTAGTATAGTGAATTTTACGATCCACTCTGGTTCGTGAAGCGTACTTTCCAGTTCCATTCAGCACACGGTTAAATGTTTTAGTTTTAATTTCGATCCATCAACGCGAACGGTAGCGTGTGTTGAATTTCTATGATGATAAAAATTGAAAACTTATATAATTTCTAGAATTGCCAAACAAAAATCATTGAAGTGTAAAGTTGACAGCGTACTGAGCAAAGAGAATTAGTCAGGAAAGTGAAGTAGAACTAACAATGCCGCTCACCATCTGTTCTCAAAGTAACGCCCAAAGTAGTAGTAGGTACGCCTCATTGCGCCTCTGTGAATGTGATGTGACATTGATCAGGTGCTTGATATATAAGTGATAAGTGAGTTAATAAGTGAAACTCTGAGCCACATATATTTGATTAGAAGGTATGTTTAATTAGTTGATGAGGTCTCTAGACAAATCTGGCAAAACTTTGGCCCTGTAAATATCCAACCTGTCGGCTGGCTAAAATTACCTGAATTATAAGTTAGAACTCACTTTATAGACGAGCTTAACTGTCGTCTGTTAAGTGAGTTTCTAAATGTGAACTTAGTTAGTATTGTTTAATTTGTTGCTAAATCAATCTTTTGAATTCTAACACGCTTTGGTTTTCAGGATCTACAAAGATTAGAGCTGTTGGCTTCCGGTTTAGAGGGACTAACTTGGCGACCCCTGACTCTGTGCGAAAATACCGTGAGTAAACATTTGTACATGTTAGAATGTTCCCAATATTTGTCTAAGAACGTTTAGTGAAGTTAGAGTTACCAAGTAACGTATCTATCTTAGTAAATAGAGTCGTGCCTGTCGACTGAGAGAAATTAATACCCCAAAAACCTAAGTTGAGCGATTACGTAAATCGCAAATAATCCATGGAATTTCGTCTCGAGAGCGACGAAACGGGGATTTAAGGTTTTGTTTTCAGCACCGATATTGCACGTTCTTACAATCAAATATATATATTATGATTGTTTGGAATTCCAGTTGTGTGACAAAAGTCGAAACTCAAAATATAAACATGAGCTGCTTTAACAGACGCTCTAATCAACGAAATAAATATTTTTGAGGTCATGATGCATACATGTGACAGACCACAAAAGACAAAAACAAAACTGAGAAGATAATGACTAAAGACCGTTGAAACACGGGGAAACTGTCCAAGATAAATATTATTTACTATTAAGTTACACAATTTGAGCTGTACAAATATGAATATTTATCTAGGCTTTTTGAGCCTGGAATAGTTTGCCATTAGTGTCCACTGAGTCTAAAACATTAATTTGATGTGTCGGTAAACTTTTACTACGCGTCATGGTACCACACTTGGATGTGTGGTGCTCTTCACGCCTGCGTGTAAACACACTTGAAGTTCCATTGTCAGTGGGTTCAAAGCAGTGCGTGACATGTAAAGAATTTGTGGTACAGTACCGACTTTAATTTTGTTCACTATATTCCATACATTGTTGTTAAAACAACATCAAATGTTCCATATTGTCAGTTTGGCAGGTCAGCGCGTGACATGTAAGGTCTTAAGGTATAAACAACATATGGTACATATGTGGTACATATTATTTGGTGAAATACCCATCAAGATGGCATCTAAACAATGTGAAAATATCCAATCAGATGATGTCTAGTTTCCTGATATATTTTATGTATAGCATGTAACATAGTTCTACTTGATACACCAGTCATTCTAGAATTTGATTAAATAGATCATGTGCATTGTGCATTGTGCTCCCATGTGAACTACATTGTGATACCTCAAGGTTCACTCCGAACAGTGTGCCAAGTTTCCTTTACTGACAGAATAAGTGGACACAGACCTGATCCCACTAATCCTAAATACCACTGTTGAAAAGAGAAATCCTGATATCCTGATACCCTCAAAAATACTTGGAAAGTTGCCAACATATCTTATTAAAATTCCATCCATCTAAATGTTTTCCCATGCTTATTATTCAAGCTTAATCGTGTGCTGTTACCTGACGTAATGGCTAGAGGCATCCATTTATTTTAACAATGATAGTAATATATTTTAATTGTTATCATTATAATGATTATGATAGTCCTGTGTGGTGCACAAAGTTATTGTGGTATTTATAGTATGCGTCAATTATTGTGAGTGTAATAGCGGTCAACACAGATATAAGCTATTTAAGGGGCACAGCACTGGATCAAGCCATTTTCTCCTCCTCCACCAAGATTACACACATAGCATTGAATTTGTCGCGTATGCATTTATTTTTAGAGTAACTGGAATTAGTTACTAAAGACATAAACTTCTTACACAATATCGTCATAACAATACAGGGAATACATTATCATGAAGATAAGACCTTTTTGTGTTAAAACTTATATATGTTTAGCGAGTTGATTATATATGTTTAAAAAGATTCAAAATGCTAAACGTTTAACTAAGCTAACCTATAATTTACAAAGCTCAGTCATTCGGCCAGGAAAGTGGACAAAAATTCTATTCAGTTGGAATTGTTTAGAGATATAATGACAATTGTTAATAGATATGGTCATTGTTTTAAATTTTTAATGGATATGATAATTGTTGATAAATATGATAATTTTTGATAAATATGATAATTGTTAATAAATATGATAATTGTTAATGAATATGATAATTGTTAAGAGAGAGATACCCTGATTAACTTAAATATGATAACACTTCAGGGTGGAATTGTGGTACACTCCGTGGAGAATGACAATAACAGTCTCCTCTGTAATGAAGACGTCATCATTCAGGTATTGTATTTCTACTTTATATACTGTATCTGGGTTTGTCACGTTATCTACTTTTGTAACTTGCGTCATGGAAATTCTTATCAGTTTTTCATTCAAACTCCTCGTGGCAGTTCAGCTTCTGTTTATAGACGATGCCGCGAGGGACTTTTCAATTTAATGCTGAGCTTCTCAAAATAGTTTCTTAAAGAATTTAGAGTAATTAAAATAAGTATCCGCTAAATTTAGTAGCACCACTGACCACAAGCTATAGAAAGAAATGTTAGGAATTTCGCGTACGTTTAAAATATTTCGCACAACTTTAAAATAGCTGATAACATAACTTTGCAGATTAACGATGTATCAGTGGAAATAGTGCCGGAAGTTCAACTACCACAACTGTTTGAAGCAGCTAGAGTAGTTACCGTCTATCGACAGCATGTCGTTCCAGTGCAAGGTAGTTATTACCTATCAACTGTTATCAAATGTTGTGTACACATTCTGAAATAGACCATGTAAATCTAGGTCTAGACTATTCCTGAGTATGACTATAGACGTGGGAGAGTACGTAGACGCCCCTGATTTAAACATAACAGATTTAAATTATCCATTGCATTATCAGTACAAAATAGATGATGACCTAGGTACAAGTTGAACTCGACTGATTTCTGTCACGTTTCAAAATAAATTAGCGTAAACCTCTCTCCATTGCCAACAATCAGTAATCTAATTAATCTAGATAGTGAATTGAATTTGGCTGGCACGGTAAGCTGCATGTCTTGTTCATGACATTCCAAAGTCAGTTATGTGCAGTCAATCATGCTGACAACTCAAATACTTAACACATTTTTGGGCGATAAAGCACCAGGTACCAGCACTTTTGATCTACCGGTTAAAGAAAGCATAGTTCAAATAATTGGAATTTAAAGACCAGAGCGATAATTGACTCCATTATGATTGGTGACCGACAATTATAGAGGGGAACTTTTGGAATTTGAAATCTTTTGTGTTATTCTTGGGTCCTTAAAATATCCATTCTCTCACATTGAGATGTGATATTCTAATGATCTTATGGAATGCGGAAGGCTGGCTGATAATTTAAAGTGGACGAAGGAATGACTAAGCTATGCGAGTTATGAATTCTTAATGCCATTCCTTAATTCCAGAGGAAGAAGTCCCTGAAGCCGAGATAAGTTCTGAGCAGGAGGTGAGTATTTAGTTTGCTTAATCTTAAATTATTATGTCACCGATGATGCTCTGTTATTAACGGACAAAGAGACCGACGGCGACTGCTTCGGATTGTGGCAAATTAGTAACAACCTAAATTATTTTGATTGTGAAGACGTAGCGCGCGATGCAAATATTTAACTTCAAGGTGGAAGCTTTCATTGCAACAAAAATGTGGAAACCGCGCACGCGAGGACACACAAGACGCGAGACTGTAACTTATCATTGCAGGTGACAAGATCTGCTTTGAGAGTAGTTTGGCTGCCTGAAATACAAATTGTGGAATTTGAGAAACGAAACGCCACACTTGGGATTTCTATATTACCTCTGATTGTAAGGGTCAATTTTTGTTTGTGCTCCCTTTTGCATTTTGCTTCTATTAAGCCAGAAATGTACTCTTTTGTTTTGTATATTTTGTACTATCTACAATTATTAGTACACACAAACTGCTCAAATTCCAATTTCTGTTTTTCTGAGAACAAAAATATTGTTAATGGTAGTTTTAATTATTGATATTATGTCAAAAAGTCAATAATTTCGTATATACAGGATCCTCTGAAGCCATCCAGAACGGTGATAGTAATTGATCACGTGCAAGAAGAGTCAGGTTTGGTGGACCTCGTGACCCCTGGAAGCAAACTCACTTCAATCAACGATCACGTTTTCAACGACTGCTCTTTCGATGTAATTTAACTAGAAAATTCTAGAAGCAAATCTAGAGTCCTAAATTTAATATCCTCGCAAACCTTGATTGCGTGCTTTGATCGTACGAGAAATCCTTGTTGTCACCGTGATATAATCTATCAAACTACTCCTCACAGATAGTAGCTAAAGTGATGAAGATGACGCCGAGCGGCCCGGTCAGAATGGGGGTCACGCCCCTAGCTCAACAGCCCAAACTGCTCTCCGACGGAAGGGACAGTGTTATTCAACAGCTAGTCATCACTGTCAGCTACAACGCAGGTTCATCAAAATGTTAATATTTGCTTAATGCTAGAAAAACTTTGAAATTCAGTCTCTTAAAAGACTGTGATATGTTCCGATTTTCATTTTTTGCAAAAATTGGAAGATTTCACCTCAGATTTTCCTGGCATTACCCTGAAGCCCTCTCCCCACAGTATCATTCCTGGATTTGAAGTGTGCACCATCCTACCAGGTCAGTCTCCACGTTCAATTAAAGATTATCAATTTGAATACCTTAGCTAATTAAATTCCCATGGTTTTTATCCAGGGGTTTATGTTGTCGTCTCATCCCTCTATTTCAAATTAGTAGTCTGGAATTATTGGGCATATTAAGTAGAGAGTAAGAGAGGTGTCGCGATAATATTGTAGTGTTGCACTGATGCCACGGTGCTGCAAATGTCCCTTTTTGAAAGTGAAAATAATATAAAATATCGTCTGAGTTGAAGTTTTGTTGCGTTCGTTACTGTTAGAAACATTTGAAAAGAAAATGTAATCGTGAGACTCAATAACAATCCACCAACTTATCACTCCAACTGAATTAGTGAATTATATCTATAATTTCGTGATATCATTAATCTTATCAGGAGGGCTGTTTCATGTTGACGGGCGCCTAAAAACTGGTGACATAATCGTCACGCTCAACTACGCTGAAACCTCTCAGATGAGCTTAAAATGTATCAGGTACACAGCTCACTTTGTAATCATATAAAACTAAGTTTAAAATTTAAATTTGAGCAGTGTGTGATTGCCGGGAATTCCTTTGAAGACACAACTGAACCTAGTGCTATGTTTCCCCTCATTTGTATACCTTTTTGAAGACAACAACCACATTTTATTTGGAAGCTTCTGAAACTATAAAGTGATTACTTCAGCCCCACATTATTCCCCAGTATACTAAATGTTATTAGAGCCTGGGCCCCCTGGACTAGGTGGCCCTGTCCTTACTCAGTTTCCTCAGTACTCTTGACGTATATTTGCTAGAGCAGATGGTTTAAAGTTGGCGTCATGTTCAGGAATTCCTTTTGTACTACCCTCTGAATAACCCTGGCAACTCTGTATTCAGAATAACGGCTCCTGTAATTCTATACCGTTGCCGACTTTAGTCTCGACTTCATAACATTACTCTTACTTTGGGCGGTTGTTTCAGTTTAAGTTTCAAGTGTGATATCAGCTTCATTTTCTAGATCGAAGATATGATTGGGGGGCCAAAAGTCAGTACACATACGTTGGGTCTTATAACATGGCCATGCTTCATATTTGAGAGTTGAGACCTGTTGTGTAAGCACAATCCATTACAATTTGACTTCATCCCATCATTCAAAATATCTAAAAACTGCGAAAATGAACATTCATTCGGAAAAACGAACATCGTTATTATTTCATTTGATATATTCCTGATAATACTAATAGCAAGTCATACCAGAAAGAAGCATGTACATTGTGCAGGTTTTGTTATTATGATCGTGTAACGTGTTCGTTCACTGTCACATGATTTTTCCTACTATAAGTGCCAGCATTCTTATCCTTCTCGGCTCAAATTTCGCTTAAAATGACAGTCTTCTAAACTATATCAAATTACTGTATTGCCTAACTGTCACATTTTGACACTGTCATTTTTGATTTAATACCTAGTTCCTACTTATCTTATAGAGCTAATCTTTAAAAATCCCAATAATTTTCTGGCTTTAGTATTGACGATATATTTTCAAGCATAAGTTACTTTTCTTAACTTAGTATTCATGTTATTATCTGGCATGAGTAGTTTAAACACTGCTGAGTATAAGTTTTATCTTAATAGCGGTGTTATTAAATTTCAATTTATCATTATTATTTGTTACGTAACTTATAAATATAGGCTGCAATATGATTAAAAGACGTCACTTTTCAGGTGAATAGTTTTGCTAGTACCGTAGTTAAGTTTTTCCAAATTGTCCCACATTCAAACGACGATTGCCCCCCCCCCCTCCCCTAAGATTGCGCCCCGGGTTTAACAGTTGAATCGATCGATTGAAAGCTGGACGGTGCCAGGCGGTTCTAATGACCAATTAAAACATATAAGATAATAGTGAATAATAATCCCTCTGTTCAGGGCACTGCTAACTATATGGTTCATGTTTAGTATGAAATCACCCCAACACTTCAATAGCCTCGAATGAAATCGAACCAAAATATTGCGAAAACTATGAAGTTTTTTGTGCTCGTATGGAGCGAAAACAACAAATCTAATACGGCCAGCTTTATGTTTAACCGAAGAGAGTTGCTTGCCATGGCAACGGATAGGTTTCAACAGGGAAAGACGGAAAATATTCAATGTATCTGATTGTCATCATCATTTTGTTTCCTTTTGTTGCCCGTTGAGGAATTTTTCTTGTCTAAGTCACTCCCCAAAATCCGCTGAACAAAAATGGAAATAGTTAGTTGTAGTTTTGACTAAAGATAACTTAACATAATTCTCAAATATACCCTCCCCTACTAGAGCGATGGTGGAGACGTCCTGCAAGAGTTCCTCGCTGCTAAGAGTGTCGTACGTTACGCACGAGGACGCACAACAAGAGTATAACGTTGTCGTCGCCCGCCACCCCAAGGTAAGTGGAAACAAGTTTAATTCTAGTTAATAAGGTGATTATACTTATTTAACCGTGAAATCAAGTTAAGGATAATATTAGTCTATAGTAACCAATAACCATGATGGAAATAGAGTATGAACTAACAATTAACCTTAAAGTACAATATTTATGTTACCTTATAATATCATCATTTGTGTATGGTTAATTGAGTTGCAACTTGTACTCGAATTCCCTGATACTAGATATTCTGTCAACCTAGCCTTTCTCTATACCAGTCTCTGTATACTAGTCAGCCAGTACACACAAAATCTGGCTTTCTGTGCTGTACTCAGCATATTCAGGAATAAAACCGCACGTTTCAGTTCATCTGACGAGCTCTTGAAGCAATTTAAGATAGCAAAATCGCGTATTAAGTCGGTGAGTCGGACTATCCAATCACGTCAGAGAACCGACCCCACGAGACCACTTTTCAGCCAATGGGGTGTAAGTGGACACGTGCGCGCGTCTCTTGCCCTCTCGTTCTTAGAGAGAAGCGGTCAGCCACGTGACTAGATACGCGAGATCCTATTGGGCGAGTGAGCCCAAAATATGTATTTATCTGCTTATCTCGTGGTTATCTATCCTTGGCTGTGCTTGAGTGCAGATTATTTTATCTGGAATAACGGGCTATAACTCCGCCATGATATTGATAGAGCCCTCATACTAACCACCCCGAGGGCAAATACCAAACGTATAAAACTGAAGACAGTATAGCAGAAATTCCTATATAATATATACCGAAGTTAATTTATTTGTTGAAGAAAAGAAACACACGGATCAGTCATAAGAAAATAAGGTAATTACTTTACAAATTTAATGATCTAATAATACGTAATCGCCGTTTTGTCCTTCGAGAAAATGTAACTCCTAGTCGCGGAACAGAAAAATCTTTGCATCAAATCCTCCTTGTTCTGGTTAAGATTTAGTGTCGTCTTTTAATGACTCGTCTCCTGGAAATGAGAAGTTAAAGCTGTGCAAAAATTATTCATTAGCTAACTACATATATGTGTGTTTATTAAGAAACTGCAATAAGGTGAAAGTAATCCAGAGCACGACGATGATTTGGTGACTTACCGACGGTTACGCCCCATCCGTCACACTTGCTGTGGGAACTAGAGTAGGGTCTACCCGTGGCTGGATTGAGTTCCTCCCAGTACTTTCGGCTTGCTCTTGCTCGTACCTGTAGAAAATAGACTGCAAAGTCTCGAAACGATCGTTGCCATTTAATCTTTATGACTATTATTATTATACAGATCATAAAATTGAATCAGAAAAAAAAACCGTTTTTATAGAAATGGAAGTTACAAATAAAAGCACCAGTTCGGTGGTCACGTTCTTACCCAGGGCTTCGTGTGTTTTTCCAGACATTTCCCCCAGTTGATACAATTGACAGGGAGGTAATCACCTCGCTCAGCTGTTAACTCCTCGCTAACTGCTCTGATATGGTACGCCATGAACCCGCAGCATCCACCGATATACCTGATACCTGTCATCGTTACTCATTACATTTAGACTGGGGTATTGCTAAATCGTTTGTATCGACTAACATTAGTTTGAATAGTAAATATATGAAGGCATCTTATTGGCACTGTGCCACCGCTAATTGATTGATCAACAACTCAAATGACGTCACACGGTGTGATGTCATTTGAGACTTTAGTGACCTCACACCTGCTTCGTAAGCAACTCTGGCGTATCTGGCTGCGTCGAATCTGGTAATCCACCGGGGTTCTAGCGCAAAGGGGAACTCAGGGAGGTCAATGAAACCTTGTACGTTCGCGTCTGGAGTATAGAAGGCAATCGGTTGCGTCATGAAGTGTACCTGCCATTGTAGATAAGTTGTTACGATGAACATACTATCAAAAACGACACCAAATTTATGTATGCAGTATAATCGTGAAATTATCGTGGATTATCGTGAAATGATTGCTCAATTTCAAGCTAAGTTTCATGGAAATCGGAGAAAAGTGAATTATGATATTGTAACGAAATTATAATTCCTCTTAAAAAACACTACCTTATCGAAGCCGGCCTCTTTAACAGCTGTTATCATCTTCTTCACTCCTTCAATACATCGGAAGGGATCAAAGTGACAGTTGATTCCAACCACGTCAGCTCCTGCCCTCGCCAGTCTCACTCCACATTCTCCTGTTGGAACCTGTAGTAGAGAAAGTTTGGATAAACTAGTAGCTGTAACGCCCAATGCCCACACCGCAATATTCTAGGCAAATGCTGATTGAAAATGGAATGAAATATCGTTTCCAACTTCTAATCGAATGATGATATTGAAACAATGATCTGGATATAATAAGGCTATTTAAGGCTATCGTACCCCGTGAACATCTGTATCCTCCCCAATACAGAGGGTACAGCACACAGGTACCCCTGGCAGATACTCCTTCACAGCTTCAATGTGCCATTCAGCTTCTTCAATATGCTCGTAGTACTGGGATGGTATTTTATTCAAGTTTAATACTTGGAGGACAATGTGGGAATTTGGTAATCTAGCTAGGCACACTTGGGGCACAAGTGTGCCCCAAGTGTGCCCCAAGTGTGCCCCAAGTGTGCCCCAAGTGTGCCCCAAGTAACTTTTTACCCGAAGTGTTCCCCAGGAATTTCAATTTTGTGCCCCATGTGTGCCTAGCTAGATTACCAATGTTTTGTTACATGTTACATTTTGCTGGTAGTTTTGCGGTCACTATATTGGAAGGTAAGTCATGTAGCTGTTTTGACAAGAAATATGAAACATCTTACCTCTAGTATCATGAGATCAACTTCATTTTCCTTGAACACATCCAGCTGTGCTCTAACCACCTCCTTTACTCTTGCTTTACTGTTCTCCCCTCCTAGTGGTACAACGTTACAAAACAAGGTAACTCTGTATTTGTGACGTGAATCTGGTTAATAGATTGAAATTCATATAATGCTTTTGGACACGAAGGGAAACACACAACGAAATCTTCGTAAAACTACATCATAAAACTACATCAACATTTAACTTAAGATAAGCACTCTATCAAGCACTCTATTTAATCTGTCATGTTGGTGAGCTGCACCTGACTACCGGTGGACTCAAGATGATTTGAAGAAACCAGGAAATACAGAGTTTGTTGTATTGACTTCAAGTTAAACGATGAGAATTAATCGGGCCGTGGTACGACGGTATCCAACCTACTAGGAACCGACCGGCCAGTTCCTACAACCTACCTTCCAAGTAAGTAGGTGTTTGAGATAGTCCCCCTGCTATAAGGCATCCTGCTGGTTTTGCTACCTCTGCCACTATTTTACAGGCTGCATCGTTGATTGCTTTACACTGTTGGGAGATGATCATATATTTTGTTTGAGGACCAGTTCAAGTTGGAAATTTACATGCAGATCTGGAATATTTTGAGATTTAAATTTAGTACGGGATTAGTAGATTAGGCGGATCAGAAAAAGAAGTAAATGCCACATTTTACAGAAAACGTTCCTTACCCCATACACTCCTGCCTTGTTGCCTCTGTGACTGAGCTTGTCTTCACTGGCGTAGTAAGTGAACGCTTGACAGACATCGGAGCCGGCCCTGATGAACTCCTTGTGGAGCTGCCTAACTGCCTGGCAAACATTACTTGGTGTGAAAATAAGTCGCTATTTTGATCTGCTTGATTTAATTGTTTTTCAGTTTTAGTCGATGAGTTTTGTAAGGCTTAATTAAGCGTATTTATTCAATTGAAAAACGGAAACAATACAATGGTTTAGTACTCACGTCCGGATTCTCGATGACAGCCTCAGGAGTCCAAGGTCCAGCCTCACAGTAACCACGTCTCTCAAGCTCTGAGATAAATCCTCCGTCTCCGATCACCGGTCCTTGGTTCAGTCTCTCTATAAGTCCCTGAAGATGTGGAGATGTGTTGATATTAGTTGGGGTTGCTCGGTTTCAGTACAACGGAAAATATGTTAGACTAGATGTTAGAATATTGCGTTAACAGTGCCCCTAGAGCGTATTTATTTTACAAATTTGTTTTATGATTAAGGGGGGGGGGGTTCACCCTGATTTTTTTGTGAAACTTGGTTTCGAGATAGCAGTTGACCAACAAACTAGGACCAGTGACCGAACTTTTGAGGGGGTCCCGGACCCCAACCGCCAAACGGTGCCCGCGGGGCAGCCACGCCCATATTTGGTCCAAATTAGGCCCAATTTAGCCAAATACCCTTAACATGCCCAAAATCCAGATTTTAGGTGCTCTACTTGTAGCTAGTGGTTCCTTGAACTCGTATATGAATTTTCATCAAGATTGTACAAAAAATGACTGAGTTATGAGCAAAAAACCATATGACCATATTTGGGCATACGCACCAAATTTGATCGATTTTTGCCCATAAATTGGTCAAATATCAATATTTTTGAATGAAACTAACTTTATATGGAAGGTAAGCCTATACTACACATTATCTATGATTATCAGCTCTGTATCTACCTAACTGTGGATTCTGTGTTCAAATAATCGCAAAAAATGAACAAAATTGCCCATATCTCAGTTCGCGATATTTGCAAAACTGACTTCGCTCAAAACAATAGAACTCAATAGGGTTTCAATATTTTTTCATGAAATTTTCAGAATCAACGTAGAATTGTCTCATGACCTTAAGTTTTGGGACAGAATTTTGAGTTAGGCCTTTAAAAAAATTTAACGGCCAAATTCCAAAATTTGCACTGCTAAATTTAGAATTTGGCCGCCAAATTTTTTTAAAGGCCTAACTCAAAATTCTGTCCCAAAACTTAAGGTCATGAGACAATTCTACGTTGATTCTGAAAATTTCATGACAAAATATTGAAACCCTATTATTGAGTTCTATTGTTTTGAGCGAAGTCAGTTTTGCAAATATCGCGAACTGAGATATGGGCAATTTTGTTCTTTTTTTGCGATTATTTGAACACAGAATCCACAGTTAGGTAGATACAGAGCTGATAATCATAGATAATGTGTAGTATAGGCTTACCTTCCATATAAAGTTAGTTTCATTCAAAAATATTGATATTTGACCAATTTATGGGCCAAAATCGATCAAATTTGGTGCGTATGCCCAAATATGGTCATATGGTTTTTTGTTCATAACTCAGTCATTTTTTGTCCAATCTTGATGAAAATTCATATACGAGTTCAGGGAACCACTAGCTACAAGTAGAGCACCTAAAATCTGGATTTTGGGCATGTTAAGGGTATTTGGCTAAATTGGGCCTAATTTGGACCAAATATGGGCGTGGCTGCCCCGCGGGCACCGTTTGGCGGTTGGGGTCCGGGACCCCCTCAAAAGTTCGGTCACTGGTCCTAGTTTGTTGGTCAACTGCTATCTCGAAACCAAGTTTCACAAAAAAATCAGGGTAAACCCTCCCCCTTAAGGTTAAGAATTCGTTTGAATTGTAAGCTGTTAAACCTAAACTATACTTACTCCTGATGTACGTGACATGGTATGTCCTGTGGCAATGACACTCAGTGAAAGATAAACGGAAAGAAAGTTTGCAAACGAGAAATATTATAATATTACGAAGACAAACTTATTAAGATATTACGATGACCAGGAAGCCGCAAAGATGAGAGGCGTTCAAAGGTCGTGACTGTCTACTGCCTAGTAGACAGTGTATAGGTAGTGTTTAGAAAAGCACGTTCATGTGTAAAATGCTAAAATGGCTGAAATATAGCTTACTTGATATTATGTGAACGATTCCTTACGTTTTAAGTTCATCACTACTAAGCTAGAGAGATTTTGAGATTGTGAGATTGCGAGATTTTACGGGATTGTACAAACCAGAACTCTTCCAGTAGTTGGTCCTGATTCACCTAATGACCAGAAATTCCTTGACCAGTAAATCAGGTTTTCCGACAGGAAAATAGGATTACGCTATCACAAGATATCAAATAACTATTTCATTTTCCTCGTCGAGGTATGTCCAATGGCAATACCGCGCTTTGTAAATGATCAAAGGAATGAATGGAAAAATAGTTCGAACATTTCATCAAAACCCTTCGGAGATTAATTAAAATAAATGGTCTATACTGCTCAAAAGCCCCTATGGGTGGCCTTCGGGTCTTTCAATCAATATTTGTAGCAATGATGCTCGTGTATCTTAAACAATAATCTCAGAATGTGTAGTACAGTCAAATCCGTCTTAATTTGAGCCTTTGTCGGACAAAATTCGCAACAAGGCTCAAATTAAGACGGATTTGACTGTACTACACATTCTGAGATTATTGTTTAAGATACACGAGCATCATTGCTACAAATATTGATTGAAAGACCCGAAGGCCACCCATAGGGGCTTTTGAGCAGTATAGACCATTTATTTTAATTAATCTCCGAAGGGTTTTGATGAAATGTTCGAACTATTTTTCCATTCATTCCTTTGATCATTTACAAAGCGCGGTATTGCCATTGGACATACCTCGACGAGGAAAATGAAATTTGGCGGCCAAATTCTAAATTTAGCAGTGCAAATTTTGGAATTTGGCCGTTAAATTTTTTTAAAGGCCTAACGATTCCTTACGTTTTAAGTTCATCACTACTAAGCTAGAGAGATTTTGAGATTGTGAGATTGCGAGATTTTACGGGATTGTACAAACCAGAACTCTTCCAGTAGTTGGTCCTGATTCACCTAATGACCAGAAATTCCTTGATATCTACCAGTAAATCAGGTTTTCCGACAGGAAAATAGGATTACGCTATCACAAGATATCAAATAACTATTTCATTTTCCTCGTCGAGGTATGTCCAATGGCAATACCGCGCTTTGTAAATGATCAAAGGAATGAATGGAAAAATAGTTCGAACATTTCATCAAAACCCTTCGGAGATTAATTAAAATAAATGGTCTATACTGCTCAAAAGCCCCTATGGGTGGCCTTCGGGTCTTTCAATCAATATTTGTAGCAATGATGCTCGTGTATCTTAAACAATAATCTCAGAATGTGTAGTACAGTCAAATCCGTCTTAATTTGAGCCTTTGTCGGACAAAATTCGCAACAAAGCGATTTTAACGGGATATGGTCGGGACAGGTCCCAGGAATCATTCCAGAGAGTTCCCAAAAAAAAAGACTTCAGGAAAATCCACAATTACCACTTTTCTACCACCTTTTTACCACTTTGGTATTCCGCAAATAAGTCACGTTCTGAATAACCTAGAAGATTCTAGTTTAAAGCAGTGTGTTTAGAAAACAAAGAAGAACAACTTTCTCTTTAACAACTTTTTCAAAAATAAATTATTTAATTAATTAATTAAATAATTAAAAAATTTTCAAATATTTCAAAAATATATTTTGTTAAAATGTTCACAATTACATTCCACGTATAATGAACTAATTTTTATAAAACTTTTGAAAATTTTCACTTTCAATATTTTGGACTTGTAAAATTTTCGAAATTTGTAAAGAATAACTACTATTTACCACTTTTTACCACATTGAATCTCCGCTAATAAAACAACTTCTGAATCTTGTAGAAGGTTCTAGATTAAACCAATGTGTTCAAAACATAAAAGAGAACATCTTTTTATCTGATAACCTTTGGATAAGATAATCAATTGATTAATTAATTAAATATTAATTAAATTTTTAAAAATTTCAAAATATAATTTTTATCAAAAATATTTGCCGTGACGTGAAACGTAAAATGAATTTACTTGAATAACAGAACATACATCGTCACATAGATTAGATAACAGATAAAAAGAGATCCAGATAAATGGAATAAACGGTAAAATATCCAAATTTGTACGATACTATTATAGCTAATAACTATTAAATATTAACACATCATATCTCTCGACTTAGTATTGTGCTTAACTAGATTGTTAAAATGGTTGTTTAAACAAGACTTAGCAATTTTTCAATCGCTAACTAGAGATCTTATCTCTGATTGTCAGTTTATCGTTTGGAAGTGTAAGCTTCAGCTTTTACTTTATGTTGACTTCTCTTCGTAAAAAAGTTAAATCTGCTAAAAATTGAGGACTGAAATCACACCAAATAGTTGACATTTTGAAAACAGAAGAACACATCGTGTGCCTGATACTGTACGCGTGCAGATTCTATGTAAGTAGCTGTCAACTAATATACAATAACAGTAATATGTTTTTACCGTTTTACTTTTCAGTTTTATGTCAACCGAGACTCGAGAGCGCAACTATTCTTAACCAATACTATGTTTTAATTTACCAGGCAAATGAGGAGTTAATTCCGGTGAATAGCTTTAAGAGGGCGAATGATCGACAAAGTAAATTTGTATGGAATGAAATCTGGAAAGGGTCGCTGTCCAGTGTCCCCAGGTACTATTTTAACTATTTATATTTTAAGTAAGTACACTAACTTTTAAACTATGCCCAGAAAGTTTGAAACGGATGGTTACAGTCCTATTCATTATCCTGAGGCCTCTCATACTCTGTATAAATAAACAAACCATCGTAACACAGGTTGGATCAACAACCCCTGGTCACTGAACGAAATTAAACGGTAGTACAACGGCCTGACTGATTCTGCTCAGAGTGACGTCTATTGTGTGTTATTGCAGACAGTGATCATAGACCAGTTCCAAAGATTCATTTCGGCCAATGAAGATGAGTCCGTTGTAACTGAGGCAGAACCATCTTTAGTTCACGAACACAGTTTAAACAAATGTCCATTCTGTAACGTAGAGATCGCACCAAATGATAAATCCTCAAATCGGATTACAGACAGGGTAAGTTATTGTGTGGGGGAGGGGGGAGGTGGTATAGTACACATACGTTAGGCTCTTACTAATTCGCTCGCCCAAAAATTTCTCCGACGTGACTTTCTCCGTAGCTTAGTGCACTAGATTCCCACTATCGGAATCGTTCTGAATAGCCGATCCTTACCAACTCCGTGGATCCGACTGGTGGTGTCTGATCCAGTGAATGAGTGGCACAGAAATCGTGCAGAAAGCCCAATTACGGTATCCTGACACCCTGTCACGTGATTACCGATTGGGTAATCATTGATAACCCAATCAGTTTCGCTAACGAGATAAACAAATTGCTTGATAACTTCGTCATTTTCAATCCGTTTCGCGCCATCTTTTCAGATCATATTCCGAATGTAATGGCCTATTGCAATATGTTATAGTGCAGTTTACAGCATGTTCGCAAACACGAGTACATGTTGATTATAAGACTCAACGTATGTGTATTGACTCATGGCACTCCCCCTAAACGTAACTTGGAGGATATTTTGATTTCTAAGTGTTATTTAACGACCACGTTGCTGCTATAATACCGATTTCAAACATTACTTATACAGGGGACAGCTGAACAACATTCTTATCTTGTTTACCATCAGCTGCAGGCGTGGGATGAGAATGACCTTATAGATCCGATAAGCTGGGGAATGGGGATGGAAGATGAACAATGGGGCGCATGTTCCAGTGACCACTCTTATGAGTACAGCTCCGAAAAAGCTCATTCAAAATTAAACATCAGTTGCAACTGTTTAAAGTCAGGTTGTGGCAATGCTTGTTCATGCAGAAAAGCAGGAATACATTGTGGATCAACCTGCCTCAAATGTCAGCACAATTGCACCAATGTGCCAGCTGAGGACTCATAAGTAAGACTCTTATCTAGTATATATGGTTATATAAAGTACTGCTTCGATTTTCCTATTAGTTTAATGAAAAGTTGTCAATTATTCGTGTTATGTAATTTTAAAATATTTTGATCGAAAATAATTATTATAATTTTTGAATATTTGTTTAATAATCGATTAACTAATTAATTAATTATTTAATCCAAAGGTTATCAGATAAAAAGTTGTTCTCTTTTATGTTTTGAACACACTGGTTCAATCTAGAACATTCTACGACATTCAGAAGTCGTTTTATTAGCGGAGATTCAATGTGGTAAAAAGTGGTAAATAGTGGTTATTCTTTACAAATTTCGAAAATTTTACAAGTCCAAAATATTGAAAGTGAAAATTTTCAAAAGTTTTATAAAAATTAGTTCATTATACGTGGAATGTAATTGTGAACATTTTAACAAAATATATTTTTGAAATATTTGAAAATTTTTTAATTATTTAATTAATTAATTAAATAATTTATTTTTGAAAAAGTTGTTAAAGAGAAAGTTGTTCTTCTTTGTTTTCTAAACACACTGCTTTAAACTAGAATCTTCTAGGTTATTCAGAACGTGACTTATTTGCGGAATACCAAAGTGGTAAAAAGGTGGTAGAAAAGTGGTAATTGTGGATTTTCCTGAAGTCTTTTTTTTTGGGAACTCTCTGGAATGATTCCTGGGACCTGTCCCGACCATATCCCGTTAAAATCGCTTTGTTGCGAATTTTGTCCGACAAAAAGACGTATTTGACTGTACTAGTGTGTTTTCTGTGTGTTTTTGAGTATGATAATATATTTCTGCAGACCGGTATTGGGATAACGATTGCGGGAGGGGCTACAATCGACAATCCTGCAAGTAACATATACATCAAGAAGATTGTTGATATCAACTCGCCGTTGAAGAAAGGAGAAAATATCATCAAGGTTTGTTTATTATACTATAATATACTTGCTTCAATAATTGATTCGAAAAGTGATGAATCAAGATAAATTGATGTCGACATATAATCTGAATTTAATGTTGTCTCCAATAATCTGATTTGTCTTAATGTTTTTAAGAACCTGATTTCGAAGAATTCTTATCGGTTTCTTCAACTAAATTATAGTCAATATAGTTAGGGCAAGAGTTGATTTTTCTGTGAACAAATTCGTAACAAAGGTTTGTCTACAGGAATGTGTTGTCCATAGTCCCAGGAACCACCAAAAAAAACCGTCCAGCTGAAACTTTTGGGCAAAAATTTTTATAGTCATTTTTCTTCAGGAACCCATACGCCCCACCCCTAATATTGGTTATTTGGCTCCCGAAGGTCTTGAGATCTCTATAGGGGGTGCAAAATGACCGCAATGGCAACATTATGGCAGGCGAATGATAGTTTCAGAACGATTGGGGCTTTATTTTTCGAAATAAATGGAATTTTTCGAAATTTTTCTCAATTTTATTGAAATTTCGAAAAAAATACACCAAATTATTTTTAACGCTTATTTCAAATCTTACTCGGGAAATAACTTCAATTAACAAATATCAAGGTTAACTAACACACAACAGATTATTGACCAACCCCCAGACAGCTATTCGACGGTACATACTACTCTGGTTGAATGTCTTAAGTTATCCTACAGTGAGCCGATGATAATCACATTCGATTTGCCATTGTGGATTAAGGCCACCCGAATAGTACTGGAAACTGGGATGCCTATTGTGGTCAGGGTTGGGGGCTTCCACACTCTCACGAGTTTTCTTGGCTGCATAGGCTATATAATGGCAGACTCGGGTTTAGAGGAGCTCATCAAACTTGTGTATCCTGGAGACGTCACGCATATATCGGATGGAGGATCTTACTATAAAGCGTTGACAGCCCACTTTCTGATCAACGCCGCTCTTTGTTGTTTCATTATAGAGGAAGAAGTTTACGACGATGAACTAGTAGACTTGGAAGGTTACATCAACAAATGTGTGAACGAAAATCTAAGTGTTAACTTTAAGACTAAATCTATTCAGGATCTATCAGAGAAAATAACTCTGCTTCTAAAGAACCTGTTTTCCAACAGTAGAACAGCAGCTCTATGGGTTACTTACCACAACATGATAACACTAGTAAAGGACTTCATAAGAGCAGAGAGGTTGCACGACTACAATATAATGAATTTATCAGCAGTAGCTTTGATGCTGCCCTACTTCGCAGCAGCTGGGAGGGGACAGTATGCAAAAGCTTTAAGACTGTATTTGGAGCAGGATGCTATTTTTAAAGTCAAGTATGGGGCGCTTTTAAAGACCTTTAAAGTAACAGGGCTTCACACGGTTTGTTACAACGACCACGAGTGGGCTGGGGTGTGGACTGACCTCTCCATAGAGCAGAGTCTAATGAGGGCAGCTAAATCTAGTGGTGGATTAACAAGTGGAAGGATGCGTAATCGTGAGTCCGCTCACAAGTTATGGGTGGCCACCCTGAATCAGATGGCTTAAATAAATCAGTCTTTTGGAGATTCATTAGCTAATTCATCGAAGCGAGGAGTACCAACTAAAGCTGCCATCCACTCAGATCTTACCAAGTCATCAATCAAGAAAAACTGTGATGTATTTGGAAAATTATTAACTTGGTTTAAAGTTACTGTCGACTTAACAGAATCCGAAGATAAGACTAAGTTAATATCTTTTTCGACTGGTCTTATATCACAGCCTGGGAATCCCTAAAAATCGGGAAGTTACTGTGATTTTTGATGGATATGAGCCTTCTACTAAAGATCACGAGCACGAGCACAAGAGGAGAGTAAAAGCGTTCTGTGCTAATATTGCTGTAAAGAAATCCACCTTTTGTACTGTCACCAAAAGAACATTTCTGAGCAACAACAATAACAAAAAAAACTGATCGACCTTATCTCAAGCATTTTTACTGTAAATGGTATTGAAGTGATCAGAGCTTCTAACGATGCTGATACTTTAATTGCAAAGAAAACATTGGAAATGTCATTCCTTGGCGATGTTGAATTGAAGGCAGAGGATACCGATATAGTTCAAGTCTATTAGTACATCATTTCAACAGTGACCATCACAATGATATTTATCTAACAACGAAGAAGGGTACATATTCAATCAAAGAAATATCAAGTCATCTAGATCATAAAGAAAAGGAGATACTTCTTCTAATTCATAGTATTTCAGGTTGTGATAGCGTCAGTGGACTGTTTGGCTTTAGCAAGGTTAAAGTGCTAAAGAAAGCTCTCACCTTTGATGAGCAAGGTCAGTTGGCAACATTACTTTCGGTGAGAGAATCAAAAGTAAAGATTATTGAGGCAGGCCTCGCCTCTGTTTCTTGCAGTACATTTATGGTGACAAGAAAAAGACTCTTTCTGCTTTGAGATTCCTAGCATACAATAGGATGGTAGCGAAAAAGAGTCTCAATCCGAATAGGCTACCTCCAACAATAGCTTCAGCAACGGAGCACATCCTTAGAGCTTACTTACAGTACCATAACTGGGTCATGCTTAACGCTGACAGTCTGAATCCCCTTGACTACGGCTGGAAATTGGCTCCTGGTGGCACTTACGAACCATTTGCAACAAAAGCTATAATTGCTCCAGAGTCTATTTTGAACCTTATCTTACTATATATAAAGCGAGACGATATATATGGTTCCATGCCATTTTACTGACACCACGGCATCAACTTTAACGGGACTTTCCTCAAAAACCGTAAAAGATATACAACTGAAACTTTTTTGACTGGGTCAAATGCTTTAATGGCCTTCAAATCAGTATGAAAAAATAAAAAATTGGCCAAGGAATAAGAATTTTAGTGCCCAAAATTTGGACCCCCAAGTGGTGTCAAAAACGCGAATTAAATAGGTAATAATTATTTTAGTCTCTTGAGTCTTGACACCACTTTATAGTAAGACGGGTTCCTGCTAGTATGTTGTAACTGTTCTGTCGATGTGGAACAGGCCTGTTTGACTTTCAGATGTTCATGTAGGAAATATGGCTTCAATTGTTTGCCAGCTTGTGGACGATGCCATGGTATGAACTGCACAAACATTTGACATGATGAACCTGAAGAACAAGCGAATTTTTATTAATATTAACTGTGTATTAATAATTGTCATGGTATTTACAGAGAATACACATTTTAGATTAACTGTATTTGTTATTTGTAGATGATTTTTTAAATAGATTTGAAATAAGCGTTAAAAATAATTTGGTGCATTTTTTTTCGAAATTTCAATAAAATTGAGAAAAATTTCGAAAAATTCCATTTATTTCGAAAAATAAAGCCCCAATCGTTCTGAAACTATCATTCGCCTGCCATAGTGTGGCCATTGCGGTCATTTTGCACCCCCTATGGAGATCTCAAGACCTTCGGGAGCCGAATAACCAATATTAGGGGTGGGGCGTATGGGTTCCTGGAGAAAAATGACTATAAAAATTTTTGCCCAAAAGTTTCAGCTGGACGGTTTTTTTTTGTGGTTCCTGGGACTATGGACAACACATTCCTGTAGACAAACCTTTGTTACGAATTTGTTCACAGATTGACCCATAAACAGCAATTCTTGCCCTAACTAAATATATGTGATTAAGTTCACATCGGACCTAACCTTGATTTTCCGGTAAAACTTGTTTTTCTGCAAGTAAAACTTGTTTTTCTGCAACTCATACTGACCAGACTGGCTGCTACTAATAATTAGATTCTCGCATTTTTCTCCTAAATTACTGGCCTCGCAGACAATAATCCAAATTCTGTCTCTAAAAATGGCAGAAAAGGAACAGCAGAGAAAAGCTGAGGCTGACACGATCTAGTTACTTAGATCGAGGGTTCATAACCCTGTTGACCGTTCCACAGTGTTGACAAGTTTACTTAAACAAAAAAAAAGAGATCACGAATGAACTAAACCTATAATCTTATTGGTGATTCGTGACCTCTTGCACTTCCTAGGTGAACGATATCTCGATGATAGGTCTGACCCACGCCGAGGCTGTTGATGTCCTAAAATCCGCCACGTCACCCCTTACTTTAACATTGCAGACTCCTTCTGGTCAGGGTACGTCTTGTTAAATGTTAACTTTAATCTAAATTATAAAACGCAGAAATAAGGATTGCGCTTACTAGACTCGTTAAATGTTAACTTTACTCTAAATTATAAAACGCAGAAATAAATATTGCACTAACTAGACTTGTTAAGTGTTAAATTTAATCTAAATTATAAAACGCAGAAATAAAGATTGCGCTAACTAGACTGAGGATAAGTGCCGACTCTTCTGACGTCTTTAATTGTAGAGTATTGTGAGAATGTGTACAATAGTCTCTTTTTAAGATCATACTTCACTAAGTATTAAATATAAAGTGACAGACATTGGATAGTTATCAAGTTTTCTGCTATTATGTTCCTGAAGTTCAAATTTCAAATTTGTAATATCTTGTTCACTGTTTAGGTTCCATTAATGGAAGCAGAGAAAATATCGAGCCAGAGAATCTGCTGCAACTATGTTTGCCGAGAACCAGAGGTTGGTTACAAAACGGTTGTCGTCAGAACTTCGGAGATTACGCTAGAAATATAATCAGTGATATACGAATTTTAAATAGATCAATTGAACAGACTCCAGACGTCTTGGGCTTATATTTTTTAAAGGTTATACAATTAAAAGTTGTTATTTCAGAGGCGTTGGGTATGAAGCTTGGTTCATGTGAACAAGGTCTCGTTGTAACTCATATTGAGGAAAACAGTGTGGCAGATGTTATTGGTCTCAAGCCTGGAGACATCATATTCAAGGTGAATTACTATTCTATTATAATACTGGACGTGGTAAAGTAAACTTAACAGGCTCGATTGGATTGTCTACCATTTATTGAGAGTAGATCCAGTATCTTATGGGTAATAGACTCTAATATATAACTTGGGTGGTTAATAACTCTCCAGCTCTAAGTACTCAATAGCTGAAGTAGCTCTGATACGTCCGATTAGAACCAGTAAGACTGGACTCCAGCTCGCCATTTTTGAGATTCAAGCGAATAGTAAGTATGGCCACAGGAACCACATTAGGGCCGTAAAGATAAATAGAGAACTCAGTGACTCAGTAATAATTCCTAACGTATACAGATCGACTTTTCAAGATGTATTGTCCAGATATAACTGCGTCCAAGTTTAAAATGTGATGTGGTTTTATTTTATCGGAGAGTACAGGAGAATTATACATAATATCTATTCAAATCTTATCATGCAAATGTTAAAGAATTTAATTATTTCCATGCGATTTAAGTTCTTTAAAGGCATTGAAACAAGTCTGTTGCTACATAATGTGCTCAAGAATTAAATAATACATTTCATTTTTGGTTTGAATCATTTTCTTATAAACAAGATACGATTCCATAAATATAAACTTATAAACAATCATAAATTTAAGCTTGACGACACACTAATCTGAATCGTTTTCAAGTCTTTCTAACAATCCTTTCTCCACGTCTTTTGCTACTCAATTATCACGACAGTCATGTCGCAATCTACTATTGGATCCTTCTAGATCCGTCTAGCAGTTTAGACAGTATGTCTGTCCAGATGACTTCACCAAATTATTCCTCCTCCTTCTCCTCTGAAGCAGGTTCTCCTGCTGGAGGTAGGGCTTTCGCTGGTGTAGCTTTAGGCAGGTCCGTGATGCTGACACAAAGCCCTGTTATAACAAAGTTTCTGGCATCTGCTGAGAAGTACTCCAGCTCATCGTTCCTAAAGAAGGGGTCTATGAGCTTGGAGGAGCAGATCATCTTGTCAGTCGTCCTCCACAAGATGTTGTAAGCGTCTTGTTTCTGTCGTACCTGGAACGCACATCGCACCATTTTTCCCTGGTACTTGACCCAGTAGGGCCTGTAGTTGGGGTGCTCAATGTACTTGATAGTCGGTGAGGTGAAGAAGAAGTTAGTTGGTAGGAAGTCCTGGCAGGAACCGCACATGCACTTCTCAGGATGTCTGAACTCCGCTCGGAAGTGGTTGCTGTGCGGGTTTTTGTGCGGTTTGGGGTCGTCCGGCACGATGGAGAATCTACCCTCGTTGAAGGGAGTGAGAGGGATTTTTTCGCCGTCCGGAGTTGTAGAACCGGGGAGGAGTATTCCGCCAGATATGCTGTCCCTGATTGTGGCCGGGTGGACTGGGCAGAAGGACACGTGGTACTTGTCGAACACTGCGTTGTGCTCGATCACTCGCGGATCTGTTGCTACTCCAAACCTGAAATGGCATAACTTAATTATAGTCCGGGAACTATACCTTTGTATCTACATTCTAAATAGCATGCATCTAAGTAGTAGTTTGTGATCATAACGAAAATATTCCTAGTCGAGTTAACCGAAGGATTAAGTTCCAACTTCGTGAGTAAGTATTGTGAAAGAATTAAGTGGGCACAAACCTGACGTAGTTTTGAGGTACTGCGTACATGGTGAGAGGCTGACCCCTGTATTCAAGATGTGGATCTGGACAACAGTCCGTGCAGAAACATTTGGTGAACTTGGGGACTTTAAAGGAATCCGGGATGTTCAGTGAGGAGATGAAATCCAGTACCGTATCCTTGTACTTGCAGTCTTCCTTTATCTTTTGCCTTTGCTCTGGTGGCAGCGAAAGCTGTTCTTCTAGGTCTATGGCTATTCTCTTTTGTTCTGTGAGAGATATGGCCAGGCTCTCTGCCCGCTGCTTCTCCTCAAGATGTTTTGCTTTGTAGAAATGCAATTCCTTCATCAGGTCCTGGTTTAGTTTCTTGTTTTCTTTTGAGAGTCGAGTGTTATCCGCAAGTAATCGGTCGATGTCGACGTTCATTTTGTTCATTTTGAGAGTCATGGTAGACATTGATTCCTTGAGGTCTTCGTTCTCTTTCATGACTTCCTTAACTGTGTACTTTACTGTTTCGTTCTCGTGACGAACTGTCTTCCACTGAATGTTCAACCTGAAAGAAAATTGACATCACTTACAAACGAAAGCATTAAAGATATTAAATCTGAAATGATACAATTTACGTTTAATCGCATAGTCATCAACTTATTCCGCTTAGTAAACCCACCTCTGAATTTCATTCGCCAAAACCTCTCCCTCTTTGACGAGCTGCATGTTCTCAGCCTTGAGAGCAGTGAGCTCCAGGACCATAGTCTGATAATCTCCCTTGTACTGCTTGGTGATCTCATGTTTGGAGTACAGTTTGTCTCCCTTGTGGTCCACGTTTCTGTAGGCAACGGTTCTGTCACTGGCAACACTGGCAATACTCATTCCGCTTCCGGCTCTGGACAGATCTGCTGGAGTTCCACCTTTCATTGGGGTGAACATCTTCATCCGAGGGGTGAGCCTTGGGGTGTTGTTGAAATGGTGGGGCTGCTTCTTTAGTCGAAGTGGTAGTAGCGTCTGAGAGGGCTCCTCTGCTAGCTCCTCCATGTCCAATGGGTCGGGTTTCTCTCCTATATCTCCGATGTCCAGTTTCTTGTATGTTTGTTCTTCTTCAGTTTGTTCGAATGGAGCCACTACAATAGTTGCTCCGTCCTCTGTTTGTCCTCCTGCATCCTTTGTCACTTCTGGGGTCCCTTCCGTGACAGTGATTTTGGTTTCGTCTGTCATCACTACTTCCTCTTCTTGCACGTCTCCGTCTCCTACTCCGGCTTCACATGTCCCTTCTACAGCTACTTCTGGGAATTCTCCTGAAGCTTGTACTGTCAGATCGATAACCTCAGTGTACGTAGGTTCAGAGTATGTCATTGGGGTTGGAAGAGGCTTCCCTTCTTGAGCGGGTTCTTCAGGAGCTGGGATTGCTAGATCTGCGTCAGTGAGAGGTTTCATTGCTTTTGACTTCTTCGGTTTCTTACTGATTTTCTTCCGTGGCTTCATCTTTCCCTCAGCATAGCTCCTCAGAATTCGTTCACACTTCAACTTCTTTCTGCTCTTAGCGTGTTCCAGAGGCGTGATCCCTTTCTTGTTTTTCAGCAGTGGGTCAGCTCCCTCAGTCAGCAACATGGTGCACACTTGATAATGTCCAAAGTAGCCAGCCCAGTGAAGGGCTGAGTTTCCTCCGTCATTTACAGAGGTCACGTCTCCGTTGTTCTCTAAAAGAAACATGACAACGTCAGAGAAGCCGTTATGTGCCGCGCGGTGCAGAGCGTTCAACCCCCACTTGTTCTGAGCGTTGGGGTCCGCTCCTCGTCGCACCAGGAAACTAACTATTTCCATGTTTCCGTCACTGGCAGCCTGCTGAAGGGGGTTGTACCCCATCTTGTTTTCGAGGTGAAGTGGCCAACCATCTTTCAAACATCTTTCTACGATCCTGAGGTTGCCCATCTCAATGGCTACGGACAGAGGATTGTCATCCTCATCTTCTGCTCCCAAGTCCACTGCCTGGATTGTTAGTCTGCTGGCCATGGTGCCCTCGCGAGAGGGGGCGATTATCGACATAGACCTCTGTGGGTGAAATTATAACCTTATCAATTATCATGAGTCAATCTTGAAAGTAAGGAAGAAAAAAATTGCCTAGCAACTTCATGATTATTTCTTCAAAATTTTTTTCCGTCTATTTTTCTGCTACAATTGAAATGACAACAGACAAGGAGCTTTTAGATAGTTTAAAACAGCGGGAGCCATTCGTAAGGGTTGCATATTTTAACGATGCACGAATAGTGTATTCAATCAAGAAAGGCTGTAACTTAGGGTTTACTTTAATGATATTATCATTAGCTTTATGCAGCAATACATACAAATCGGTCGATATTTCAATAAAAAGCGATTGTCCAAGCGGTGTAACGAGAGAGCACTTGCAAGCAGACCATTGAAAACTGGCAAGCAAGTAAGAATGATTTGTTGCACCATGACGATCTAACAAGCTTACGAGAGTGCACGCTCATGCTTATCTCAACCAACATTTGCATTTCATCTACACATTATTAACGTACTGATACAAATTAGCATACTGATAACTGATGCAGAATGGTCACTGATTGATGTATTGATTATCGGAAGGGTGTTTGAATACATCTTGATATGGATAGTAGAGACGTCACATGATGAAGGGAGTGACCATTCTCTGGTGACGCTTTTCACTGATTTATTTTTAATTCTGTGTTAAACACTTTACGAACCGACACACTGAAGTGATGAAATTGGCTGACTTCTGAAATGAGATCCATTAGGAAGATAATTGATTGCGATGAATTTCACTGCCGAGTGATGAAGCCCAGGCAGAATGTACCCTGAAAAATCTAAGTTATGTGTGATGAGATTAACCTGTCTGGCGTGATGCCATTAGAAATTCCTGGTTACCATGGTAACCACTCGCCGATAATGCTCTATCCTCTCCATTTCATGTCCTTCTATTTCATTTACTGTCTTCTCATCATTCTCTTTAGGTCACAGATCTCGAACATTCTGTGTTTTATTTTCGCGGAGCCTAGTTTAACAGTAGCTTACTCTTAGTCGGGTATCTTATTTCGCATTTTCGTCCCGTTTTCCATTTTCATCTCGATAATGCTAATAGCGCCCGCTAAACAAAACCCATCTAAATAATAGTGGCCTGTAAACGTGGTTCACCATTCCCTCCTGGTAGATTCACTGGAGCGGGATGGACACTCTCCACAGCTATTTGAGCCCTCTAATCCCAGGTGTTCAATAATGAATATAATCACGTGACATGAACTAATCGTTCTCATTGGCTGGCGCACGTCACGTGGTTTGGTGAGGTGGAATGTGATTGGTCAGTTTGACAGCGGACTGATCACTGATTGGGTGGTTGTTTACCGTTGATTGCCCGCATCATCTGGCTACCTTCATGTAATTACTTTGAAATTCAATATCCTCAGAAAGGAGTACAAACTGCAGTTGACCCCCAGTAGTATATCCTGCCAGCATATTTGTTTCGATCTCATTATTCATCTCAATCTTACAAGTGTTGTTTGATTTCCCGATTACGATTCGAGGTAAACTTTGATAACCTCAGCATGGTTTAGGTCATACTAGCAGGAACCCGTCTAACCCTAAAGTGGTGTCAAGACTCGAGAGACTAAAATAATTATTACCTATTTAATTCGCGTTTTTGACACCACTTGAGAGTCCAAATTTTGGGCACTAAAATTATTATTCCTTGGCCAATTTTTTATTTTTTCATGCTGATTTGAAGGCCATTAAAGCATTTGACCCAGTCAAAAAAGTTTCAGTTGTATATGTTTTACGGTTTTTGCGGAAAGTCGCGTTAAAGTTGATGCCGTGGTGTCAGTAAAATGGCACGGATATATACACATATATATATCGTCTCGCTTTATATATAGTAAGATTGTGATAAATCGTGGTACCAATCTGAATCGGTTCAAGTTCCCTGTAGATCCCGGTGTAAGACACCTAGTGAAACACAATCTGCTATTCAGATAACAGATCAATGAATGACAATGATGAATCATAATTGATTATCATATTATTATACGCTGACTTTTCTCTGGACCGTACACACCTTGCTAGCTGGTAACCATGATAAGTCAGGATCTGAAATTTGTGTGGCATGGTAAATATTTGTAATGATCGGACGTGAAATTCGATCTGAGTCTGAGCTAAGGAAGCGAGGATGTTAAACTAAATTCTGTGTATTATGTGATTGAGTAAATTTACTTTGTCACTCCATTTTATGCCCTTGTTTTGATGGTTGGCGTGGTTTTATATTCGTTCGGCAGGTTTAGCCTGGGTAGATTTTTGCCAATATATCAAATTGGTGTTAATCAGACTAATTAATTTGCCCTATACGTAATTGGCGACTTTTTTTCCGCCTCATTCACTATCTCGATATGAAATTCATAATGTTGCCTATTGCAATTTTGGCGGAAAACAATTATCACCATTCATCCCGAAAATGTCTCCATTTTACGGAAATATTTGTGTCCACGATTACTGGAAAATCCCAAATGTGGAAATGGCGGTGATACCCCCAATTTCTATGATTTCAGCTTCAGTTGAATTGAGACTTGAGAGTGTTCTAGCCCCAATTATTTTACCAAATCCGTGAAATTGATATGGTTGGAATAGGCAAAATTACTATTGCGATTTAGTCATTCGATGAGAAATAGCAAAAAGCGCTTAATCTACAATGAATGTAATAGTAAAACTACTTCAGGTGAATGACACAATATTACGGGGAGTCCCTCAAGACATGATGATGCCTCTACTACGGCAACAGGACGGCCCTACTAACGTTACCGTAGTCCGGAAACCTCCCCGAAAGAGCCAGGTAATTCAAACACAAAGACATATTTTTAATCTGTATTGAATTGACCTTGCCAAGCCTCATCTAATTTCAAGATATTTTCTGTCAACAAGGCTGAACAGGTATCAGTTCTCGATGAAGGAAACCGACATGAATCAGACAAATAGTTTCTTCTATACGTTAAAATGAGAACTACAATTCAAACAGAAATCCATTTTTTACAAATCATCTCAACAGTTCACATGATAACACCCGAGTACACCTCGACTACACTTGCAATACCCGCACCGGTAGGGCACTGTCACCCCCTCCTGTACCACAATATTATCCGCTACACATGCTGCCTGCACCTCCCATCCCACCACACCCTCACAACTCAACTCTCCCACCCCACACTTACACCTTCCTGAGTTCTCTCCTGAGACCAGTTTGATGTCTCCCTCAATGTAGCACGTGTAACCCGCGCGGCAGGTCAGTGAGTTAGACGTGCAGTCGCAGATTTTACCGTTTGACACTGCTGTCTCCCCTTCGTTCATCACAATGTCACCCAGGTAACACCCCTTCAGACATTGTAAACCCTCTGTTTTGCACGTGCATTTTCCTAGTCCTGGGATGATTCTTTGGGATTTTCTAGGCAGCTTATGTGTTTCCCCTGATGGTACCGTGAACTCGCAGTATGAGGTTACTTCACTGCACTCGATACCAGTGCTGGTACACGTACAGTCTCTATCAGTCAGCTTTATCATCTCCCCAACCTCCAGCCTTCTATTGCTATTAATATCTCCAACTTCACAGAACACCTCAGTGACCGCGCAAGATAACTCACCGTTCGTGCACGTGCAATACTCTCCCGCGACGGACACCTCCACCTGACCCTCTGTCAGAACCCTGCCTCCTAGGAAACAAGACCCCACTGGGTAGCACATCATCTTATTCTCCAAACAGACACACTTCTGTCCGTTGTTCATTACCACCTGCCCATTTGCCAGCTCAACACCAAGGTGGAAGCAGGATCTAGACATAGAGCAAATCAGGCGTTGCGCTTTACAAAGACACGTGTACAGAGCGAGTTGGACAGATTGTCCCTCCGCTAGCACTGCTCCGCTCTCCATGGGGCACCCGTCCACGGCTACCTCTGCACAGAATATACTACCGTCTTTACACACACACGTTTGTGTTCCTTGTCCGTACCCGATAAATTGTCCGTTACGGTACATGATGTCTCCTATACGACAGGAACCGTCACTGATACCCTTGACGTTCGCCTGAGAGACAACTGAACCTGTGTTGATCGGTGACTGAAATTCACCGCTGATCTTTATTCGATCCGAATTGGTCTTTATTTGATCTGAACCAGAGTCACTTCTAATACCATCAATCTTTATCTCGTCAGAACTACCACCAATCTCACTGTTGCAGACAACGTTTCCCGTGTTTAAACACGCGCATTTATCGTCAATCCTCCCCACTTGGTAAGTTATCTGGTTGTAATAACACATTGCACTTGCTGAGGTACACTCTAGAAAGTTACCAGACTCGCTGCACTTGCAGGTCCTTCCGTCAGAATCAGTGATAACTTCTCCAAGTCCAACTTTCCTACCATCGGACAAGACACCACAGTATTTTGATGTTGTGCCAGATTTATCTGAAACTTTACGAGTTGGCTCCATGTTGACGATCTCCCGATTAGGATCATCTGTTGAGATTGAGTCCTTGAATGCTGAGCTTACACTGACTTGCTGCTGACTTGACTCAGACGTTTGAGAGATTGAACCAGCCCCCAACAATCCACCAGCTTGGTTTATTCGATCACTCCCGGCTCCAGAGCCTCTAATAAAACCATCACTGGTACACTGAACCATGCCTGTGTACATACAGAAGCACTGGCTATTGATCTGCCCTACTGGCACCCTCTGTCCCCTGAACAGACAGGTATTATCCGAGATACACGTCATATAAGATCCTGATTCTGAGCACTGACATTCCCGCCCATCTGCTGTCTTCACTTTGGATCCTATGAAAACCATCCGCCCGTCATCTAAAGTTCCACATGATTTTCTGGTGTCAGGACTCTTGGGATCAGCTGGGTTCAGTTCTGAGATTCTATCATCATTTTCAGCACAGATCAGTTCAGTATTCACGCAAACACAGTCCCCATAGGATTGTCCATCCCGTAACATCATGTCATCAATTTGACAGCCGGTAGTTTCGGAGCAGAAACGAGTGCAGGTAACCTCGCCATTACTACACTCGCAAGATTCACAATCCTTTATCTGCCTTTCTCCGTGCTGGATTGTATCTCCTGAAGCGAGTATACAGCTCTGAGACATTCCATCAGAACCACAAATACGCCGAGTACAGACCAGAAAGCCGTCCTGACACACACAGGTATTACAATCAACTTGCACTGATAGACCACTCAACACCACTCTTCCATCCTCCAAGTTACAAACAGACCCATCTGCTGAAACCCTCGGATTGCACATGTCAGTCTCCCTGCACGTTAGCTGACGGTTTCTGCACGTGCAGAGTTTACAACCGATGTTAGCGGACGCGCCTTGCTCTATCTCACCGTACCCAGGATACTCACACAACTCTTTCTCACATGCTGTCTCCCCAGACTCCAAACACTCGCATTCCCTTCCGTCCGTCTGAGTGAACTTTCCCTGGGGGACGTACAGGTTGTCTCCGTATTTACATGTAGTGGGCGTGTCACATGAAGGGTGCTGGGTGCAGACCGTCGCGCCAAACACACATTTACACGCGTTACAATCGTTCGTGCTGATTGATTGTCCGTGGTTAACAAGCTGTCCTCGCACCATGCACGATTTACCTGAAATTAGATTGATCTTGTTCAGAAATTTTACTACAAATGTACAATTTTGTTTCATTAACGCAGATCAAACCTTGACCTACACTGAAATTTTCTTTCATTTCAGCCAGCTGATGATTTTACACTCGTGCAGTGGTGGAATCAGGTGTTTTTAGTTTCGCCGTACAATGAACACACTGTGTCACATAGGATTGTTTGATGTGGATTCGTTGTTGCAGTTTCTTAAAGGCTCACCTAGTTCGGGGTTCTCCGTTGATGCGCGTTCCACTGATACAACTACTGATAAAACTAAGAAAGCAACAGTATTCATTTTCCAACGGTATTGCAACCAACAATCATTACTGCTAAACACAATGAGTTTGTCGAAGTTTGTTAAATGAATGATGACGCAGACAATGAACTAAACAAACAATAACATCCATCGTTATTATACTAATTACTAATTAGACAGGGAAATGTGCGGTAATTGGTCATTGATGTGTTGAGTTATCTAAATATTTGGAAGAACGCAATCATCCCCAGGATTTAAATATTAATGTACTCTCATTTCAGAACTACATAGCTTAAAATTCCGTGCTAATCTGATCCCTAGATTAATTTCAACACTAATCTTATATTATTTTATTCCAAAATGGTCCACACAATTCAGTCCTATAAGATACGCTTTTGCCTCCAGCTTCAAGCTGCTAGCTTCTAAACGTTTCACAGATCTAGCTTAACAATGTCATTATTTTTCGCAAAACACATGCAAGCCAACACTCCATTTCTATAAATTATCTAACTACGTAATGGGTTCATCACATGACACTGTTGTGCACGTGTTGATTATTATTATTGAGCCGCGCATCACGTGACACTGTTGTGCACGTGTTGATTATTATTATTGAGCCGCGCATCACGTGACACTGTTGTGCACGTGTTGATTATTATTATTGAGCCGCGCATCACGTGATGTATTCACCTATCACGTGGTTACGTTAGGAGAGAGCTTGTAGGCCTCTAAGCAGGATGGTCTTGCCTGTCTGTCCTTTTTGTGGGTATTGTGTCTACATGCTTTGTTTTATGGACAACGGATACTGCAGCACTTTAATACTTTTGTCTCGTTAATGCTCGCTAAGCTTAAGATTGTATGAGAACGAACCTCCATTATCCTGTTCTGAAACTATTTTGTTGTTACAAAGTTATAATAATATGTAAAATTAATACGAAGCCTATTTATCTTCAGTTCTTTACCTTTGGCATTCCATTTTGATAAACTCATTTTCCAAATTATTCTGAGGATACGCTTATTCATTTTGAAGAAATTTAAAGAATCCTCAGATTACAAGTGGCTCCAAATATCATTTTAAATTCAAAACGCGACTCAAAACCCATTCCTCATCATCTCTACGAGACTAAAATATAGATCCTAAATTGAATATAATTTATAACCGTAAATGTTGTTGCTCCAGTTTAATAAAGTCCGGGACCAGCCCGACCACCGCTCCACTTTAATAATTTAATTACGAGTCATATTTTCCGTATCGTGACTGCGTGAGGAACAGAACCCTTCGTATTCATGATAGATAAGTCCTTTCAGCTTTAATGTTCTATTCGTATCATTTTAACAGCCTGTCCAAGTCATATCGATCCTGATGTACTTCTTCCAATTTTGAAAGTCATGTTTTTGTTGCTGTGGGAATGGGTGAGGGGTTGAAATCCCAAAAGTTGTAAATTTCAGAATTTAGATCTTAACAGTTAACATTTTCTATTTCCGGGTTTGTTTCAGTATTAAGGTATTCTGATTAACAATGTCACCGCCTAAGTTTCATTATTTTTCAGCTATCATATTTGTCTAATATAGAAAAATCTAAAATGCACGTTGTCACATGGGAAAGATAAGAGAAATTCTCATAAACATATTTTGGTAACAAAATAAATGTCAAAAAATCGATAATTTCTTTGTCTAAGTTACAGCCTTGACTCATTAATTCTTCAACAAATTTATCAATATACAATGCTGTATATTTTTCTTGAGTTACCATTTTTGTATTTGTATCTTCTATGATATATAATATTTTTCGAACGTAGAAAATGAAATATGGTCGTGTGTGGATGTAAGTGGAAAACACGAAAAGATGATGGTAAGCTCCAGACCAAAAAGAAATCTATTATTTCTACAGACATTTTATAACGCTCTCAACTGTACTAAATACTAATGCTTGTTAATATAAAAATAACCAGAATTCTGTTCCCTGCACGCGGCATTCACACTCCATCTTGAAGCTTCAAACATTTTTAGCATTCCACGCCCGTTCCATACTTTGTTTACAAGCATATTATGTTGACATCTATGTTTCGAGTTCAGCTTCAAGGTCAACGTTATTTGAAACTATCTGGGCCTTTTTTCAGTTTATTCTTTTGGAGTACAGCTAATTTGGTTACATCTACAACAACTTGTCTTACCGTTCTGAGGAAATTTATAAGATGTAACATTACTTTCGCGCCACCCAAGCTTATCTAACAGATCACATAAAAACGTGCTGTGGAGAACAGTCCTCTTACCAGTCCTTACCCTAGCTGCTAACTGTTCAGATAATTGTTTCCTGCTCAGCTGAGATCTGTACACGAAAACAACAAGATCTCTGCACAGTGCACCCCCTCTGTGGACATTATCCTGAGCTGCAACATAGATCGCTGTGTACTTCACACTTTAAAACGAAGGAGATTTGGTGTTGTGGTTTATTGTAAGAACTGTACATACATCGGTGTTTCGATAGACAGTTAGTCTTCACTATTGGCTGTGTGGTAGTTTCTTTGTTACAAGCTGTTGTTTATCTGGTTCACCTTTGTTTAATACTCTGAACCACAATATCTACCATTGCAAACTTAACTTTTGACGAAAATAGAGTGCTTAAAAGTGATAGTCCTTCGCCATGTCAATAAAATCCTGGACATGGTTTGACGAAGAACTAGATGCTATCTCCTCCCTTGGCTCCTCTCGTCCCTCCCTAGCCTCCAGCACCCTCACTCTCACTGTCTCCCAACAGAACCTCATCCTATCTAACGGGTTCCTCATCAACCCTCCTCCCTCTGAAACTAGTAAAAGTAAACACATGACCAGCACGCTGAGGAACCTGCTCTACAGAGAGGAGTACAGTGACGAGGTAGTGAGTCTGACAGAAGTCAGCAGACCTTCTTACGATCTAGGTTACCAGAGCCAGTCTAAATCTGAGGGTGGGCTCAATATATACGATGATGTCCCGTCTTCTGGTGTTATTCTGGATATAGATCTGATGATGAGTGATGGGTCATGTGAACAGGTACCGCCCCCTAAATCCGGAATAAGAAGATTCAGTTTCTCCCACGAGCGTGAATATTTACAAGATTCAGAGAGGTTAAGTCTCAGTGAGCCACCACCAGAGGAGGTGTATGGATATCCGCCTAATGGGAGCTCTGCTCGTAGCCACTACCTTGATCTCGAGGAGAACACTTTCAGTTGTGATACTTCAGAGACATTCCCCAGTTTTCTCAAGATATTTGGTCATGGCTCACCTGATCTGTACGGACGGCTCTACTTTGGAAGTGAGGAGGATATAAGGGTCGGGAATTGTGTTCAGGAGGATTGTGAGGTGGTTGTTTTAGATAGTTTCCTTCTTGTTTCCAGCTTACCTAAATTACATCTCTCACTCATAGTCAATTCATATCAACATTAATACTTACTATAACCAACACCACACATCATATTACAAATTATAGAATATTAAACAGCAGTCTTGTGAATTTGTTTCCAGATTCCAGCCCCATAATAAACAAGAGCATAATGATATTAACAAGTCTCGTCTCATCAAAATGAAAAGTAAAACCTTTACTTCTATCAGGTGACTCCGATAAACTCTTTGCCGGGAACCCCAGTCCTGGAACCGAAACAAGACCTTATGCTCCAGAAGCAAGACCACTTGGCACCAGTTACAGTACACCATAACATGGAACCAGCTCCATCTTATTATAGTCCTGAACAGTCCCCTGCAAATAGCGCCAAACTTGGTACGTCATGTTTTATCTAAATATGTACATTTTGACGGATCTGAGATATTTCCATTAATTAACTATTTATGACTGTTTCCCAAACTTCAATCACTGTAATTATGATCTTCCGTTATTTTCAGGTGGATATGGAATACACCAGAATGCGTTCACTGTGAAGATAAAGAAGTCCGGCACAACCTCCCTCGGAATAAACACGGTACAACGAGGAGATGGAATATTTGTGAAGAACATTTTTGATAACTTCCCAGCTAGTCAATGTGACAACATCAGACCAGGTGCGGTTTCTTTGTTTCTTTGGAATTTTACAACGAAAACTTTCTAGGGATGAAGCTGCCTTGGCAGGAGCGTTCCTGTTTCCATGCACATTAGATATTGTCATTCATATAAAACACTGAACTCTTTTGCAAGTTTACACCAATAAGTTACATCATGTCAATAGAGTTTATAACAAGTTCTGTGCAGGAGACCAGATTCTAGCGGTGAATGAACACCGACTAACGGGGCTGTCCCGGAACAAGGCCATAGCCATCCTTAGGAAGGTGGAGGGGGATGTGACCCTCCTGCTTACACGACCCAACATGGCTGTCGCTCAAGTCAACTCCTCCAACAGTGATAAGGTTAGAATACTGGCACCCTCAGTCATTAAAACTCTTGATGATAGAGTAGTACACCGTTTGTGATCATTTGAGTCAGCAATATTTGCTGTATCGACATAAAATAATAATTTCGAATTCTTTAAATTACACCCTGTTCCAGGAGAACGCCCCCTCAGCCGGGTCCCCCTTACCGTACGTGGAGGTGGACCACCAGGGCCCCCTCCAGAACACCGCCCCTCCTCCCTCCTACCCTACAGACTGGGACAGGTCACGTGATGCGAGCGTCAGATCCTCAGAACCAGACATTGCTGCTCTCAAGAGGACTGACAATATGACTCCTGATAATATCTCCCTCAGGTCCTATCAGTCGGAGAAGTTCAGGTAAAGTTGTTAACTCATCGATTTCTCGTCAATGTTATGCAATATGAAGCTGTTTGTCTGTCCATAGCCAATAAGTTTTCAATGTTTTTTGTTGCTGGAAATAAATCTAAATCAAGTGGACTAATAAAACATTACCCCACAGTCAGCACAGTCCGATCCACACACTGGACCAGCCCCTACCCTCTGAGAGGTTGGAAACAAGCTCACCGGGTCATGTGACTCCATCTGGGTCACATGTCACTCCATCTGGGTCACTTAGATCTCAGACTCCGTCTTACGGCGAGGTAAGCTGTTCATCAGTTATATTTATAAAAGCACTTAGTTGACCGGATCAGCAAAATGGCATAAGTTATTCGTTTGATAAAACTTAAGTTTATCTCGATATATATTTAATAGAAAGTTGTAAATAAAGTATAGTGAAAACAACGCCCAAGTCTAATATTTCTCTCAAAATAAATGTCTTTTATTCTAATACTGTGCATAATAACGATATAACATACAGTTTATAACTTGCTAACGTATAAATGGAAAGGAAATAAAAGCATAAACACTAAATAACATTACATCTACAGGTGATGAACACTAAATAACATTACATCTGCAGGTTATGAACACCAGTAGGTTAACAAACGAGAGTTGGAAGCAGGGAGATGCAGTGTCACTAACCGACCATTCTCAGAGGAGCTCTCCTGTTTTAAGGAGACAAGATACCGGGGAGAGAGCTCCTTCTGGTGACAGAAGGATCTCCTGGCACGACTCTCCTATTGAGGTACATGATCAGGAATATCAATATTTACTTTATGTTCTCTTGTAAGGAGACAGTTTGTTTGTGTCAGTGTGAGATTGTCGATTTGGGCCGTTCGTCTACAATATTTAGGCAATTCAGTAATTGTTTACTGAGTGATAGCAGTGTCACAGTGTGTGTTTTTCTTGATTCCGTCCCTCGTTAAGATTGGTCTGTTTAGATTTAACTATTTTTAGTGCGGGAGCAGTTATTCATCCATGAGAAGCACTGTGGCAGTGTGTTGCCAGGCAAGATTGTCTATTAACTAATCGCTACCTTCTTGATTACTGATTAATTGTCGTTCGGTCAATTGATTTAATCGATCAGGCTAAAATAACTAAATGTGCTATTCTTGCTGTTAAATTCACTGTACTCTCTCCTTTTCCCGACGAGTCCCAACATCTAAATTGATTATGTTGAACTCATGATTTTACAACTATGTGAATAGCAGTCAAACCCAGAATTATAGTTGGCAGGTTGGCTTTAAATTACAAAAACCAATCAATAACAAAGAAAAAACCACTTATATTGTATTACATTAAATAACATTAAAAAAGTTCAGACAATCACTACTACACTAAATCTAATCTCAACCCTATCAACAGG